>NW_028237787.1:0-1200000 GCF_034619465.1 Leptosomus discolor | reverse complement strand
CCTTACCTCTAGAAGTTGGGTTTTACATCTATATGTTTGGCTTTAACTGTAGATGTCGGGCATTAACACTAGATTTTGGAATTCACCACTAGATGTTAGGCTTTACCTCTAGATGTTGGGCTTTACCTCTAGATGTTTGGCTTAGATCTAGAAGTTGGGCTTTATCTCTAGATGTTGGGGTTTAAATCTAGATTTGGGGTTTTAGCTCTGGAAGTTGGTCATTACCTCTAGACATTGGGCTTTACCTCCAGATGTTGGTCTTTAAGTCTAGATATTGGACTTTCCCTCTAGATGTAGGGTTTTACATCTAGATGTTTTACTTTACATTTAGATGTTGGTCTTTATCTCTAGATGTTGGGTTATACCTCTATATGTTGTGCTTCTCCTCTAGATGTTGGGCTTTACCTCTAGATTTTGGGTTTTACATCTAGATGTTTGCCTTCACCTCTGTAAGTTGGGCTTTACCTGCAGACATTGGGCTGTAGGACTAGATGATGGGCTTTACCTCTAGATGTTAGGCTTTACCTCTAGATGTTGGGATTACATCTAGACGTTGGACTTTATCTCTAGAATTTGGGCTATACCTCTATATGTTGGGCTTTACCTCTAGAGTTTGGGTTTTACATCTAGATGTTTGCCTTTACCTCTGTAAGTTATGCTTTACCTGCAGACATTGGGCTGTAGGACTAGATGATGGGCTTTACCTCTAGAAGTTTGGCTTTACATCTAGATTTTGGGGTTTACCTCTAAATGATGAGCTTAAACTCTAAATATTGGGCTTTACCTCTAGATGTTGGGCTTTAGAATTAGAAGTTGTCGTTTACATCTATATGTTTGGGCTTTAGATCTAGAAGTTGGGCTTTACATCTAGATATTGGTCTTTACGTCTAGATATTGGGCTTTACCTCTAGATTTTGGGTTTTAAATCTATATATTTGGCTTTTCCTCTTATGTTGGGCTTTACCTCTAGATATCGGGCTTTACCTCTAGATTTTGAGCTCTACCACTAGGTCTTGGGCTTTACCTCTAGATTTTGGACTTTACCTCTAGAAGTTAGGATTTAGATCTAGAAGTTGGGCTTTATCTCTACATGTTGGGGTTTAAATCTAGATTTGGGGTTTTAGCTCTAGAAGTTGGTCATTACCTCTAGACATTGGGCTTTGCCTCCAGATGTTTGTCTTTAAGTCTACATTTTGGGCTCTACCTCTAGGTGTTGGGCTTTGCCTCCAGAATTTGGACTTTTCCTCTAGAAGTTGGGCTTTACATCTAGATATTGGGCTTTACCTCTAGATGTTGGGTTTTAAATCTATATATTTGTCTTTACCTCAAGACGTTCGGCTTTACCTCTAGATGTTAGGCTTTACATCTAGATTCTGGGCTTTACCTCTAGATGTTGGGCTTTAACTCTAGATTTTGGGCTTTACTCTAAATGATGCGATTTATATATTCGGCTTTACATCTAGAACTTGGGCTTTACATCTAGATTTTGGGCCTTACCTCTAGAAGTCGGGGGTTACATCTATATGTTTGGCTTTAACTGTAGATGTCGGGCCTTAACACTTGATTTTGGAATTCACCTCTAAAAGTTAGGCTTTACCTCTAGATTCTGGGCTTTACCTCTGGATGTTGGGCTTTAACTCTGGATTTGGGGCTTTACTCTAAATGATGCGCTTTATATATTCGGCTTTACATCTAGAAGTTGGGCTTTACATCTAGATTTTGGGCCTTACCTCTAGAAGTTGGGGGTTACATCTATATCTTTGGCTTTAACTGTAGATGTCGGGCCGTAACACTTGATTTTGGAATTCACCTCTAGATGTTAGGCTTTACCTCTAGATTCTGGGCTTTACCTTTAGATGTTGGGCTTTAACACTAGATTTTGGGTTTTCCATCTGGATTTTTGGCTTCTCTCTAGAATCTGGGCTGTATCTCCAGACGTTTGGCTTTACCTCAAGATGTTGGGTTTTACCTCTAGATGTTGGTCTTTAAGTCTAGATATTGGACTTTCCCTCTAGATGTAGGGTTTTACATCTAGATATTTTGCTTTACATTTAGATGTTGGGCTTTATCTCTAGATTTTGGGTTTTAAATGTATATATTTGGCTTATCCTCTAGATGTTGGGCTTTACCATCAGATATCTGGCTTTACGTCTAGATGTATGGCTTTACCTCTAGATGTATGGCTTTACCTCTAGATTTTGGGCTCTACCACTCGGTCTTGGGCTTTACCTCTAGAAGTTGGGCTTTACATCTAGAAGTTGGGCTTTACGTCTCGATATTGGACTTTACCTCTAGATTTTGGAATTTAAATCTATATATTTGACTTTTCCTCTAGATGTTGGGCTTTACCTCTAGATTTTGGGTTTTCCATCTGGATTTTTGGCTTCTCTCTAGAATCTGGGCTTTACCTCCAGATGTTGGGCTTTACCTCTAGATCTTGGGTTTTACCTCTAGATGTTGGTCTTTAAGTCTAGATATTGGAATTTACCTCTATATGTCGGGTTTTACATCTAGATGTTTTGCTTTACATTTAGAAGTTGGGCTTTATCTCTAGATTTTGGGTTTTAAATCTATATATTTGGCGTTTCCTATAGATGTTGGGCTTTACCTCTACATTTTGGGCTCTACCACTAGGTCTTGATTTTTACCTCTAGATTTTGGACTTTACCTCTAGAAGTTGGGCTTTACCTCTAGATTTTGGGCCTTACCTCTAGAAGTTGGGGGTTGCATCTATATGTTTGGCTTTAACTGTAGATGTCGGTCCTTAACACTTGATTTTGAATTCACCTCTAGATGTTAGGCTTTACATCTAGATTCTGGGCTTTGCCTCTAGATGTGGGGCTTCTACTCTAGATTTTGGGCTTTACTCTAAATGATGCGCTTTATATATTCAGCTTTACCTCTAGAAGTTGGGCTTTACATCTAGATTTTAGGCTTTAGATCTAGAAGTTGGGCTTTACATCTAGATTTTGGTCTTTAAGTCTAGATATCGGGCTTTACCTCTATATTTTGGGTTTTAAATCTATATATTTGGCTTTTCCTCTAGATGTTGGGCTTTACCTCTAGATATCTGGCTTTACCTCTAGATGTTCTTTTACCTCTAGATTTTGGGCTCTACCTCTAGGTGTTGCGCTTTGCCTCTAGAATTTGGACTTTTCCTCTAGAAGTTGGGCTTTACGTCTAGATATTGGGCTTTACCTCTAGATGTTGGGTTTTAAATCTATATATTTGTCTTTACCTCTAGAAGTTGGGCTTTAATTCTAGACTTTGGCTTTACCTCTAGATTTTGGGCCTTACCTCTAGAAGTTGGGGTTTACATCTATATGTTTGCCTTTAACTGTAGATGTCGGGCCTTAACACTAGATTTTGGAATTCACCACTAGATGTTAGGCTTTACCTCTAGATGTTGGGCTTTAGATCTAGAAGTTGGGCTTTACATCTAGATGTTTTGCTTTACATTTAGATGTTGGGCTTTACCTCTAGATTTTCGGTTTTAAATCTATGTATTTGGCTTTTCCTCTAGATGTTGGGCTTTACCCCTAGATATCTGGCTTTACCTCTAGATGTTGGGCTTTATCTCTAGATTTTGGGTTTTCCATCTGGATTTTTGGCTTCTCTCTAGAATCTGGGCTTTACCTCCAGATGTTGGGCTTTACCTCTAGATCTTGGGTTTTACCTCTAGATGTTGGTCTTTAAGTCTAGATATTGACTTTACTTCTAGATGTCGGGTTTTACATCTAGATGTTTTGCTTTACATTTAGATGTTGGGCTTTATCTCTAGATTTTAGGTTTTAAATCTATATATTTGGCTTTTCCTATAGATGTTGGGCTTTACCTCTACATTTTGGGCTCTACCACTAGGTCTTGATCTTTACCTCTAGATTTTGGACTTTACCTATAGAAGTTGGGCTTTACATCTAGACTTTGGGCTTTACCTCAAGATGTTCGGCTTTACCTCTAGATATTGCGCTTTACCTCTAGTATTTGGGCCTTACGTCTGGAAGTTGGGGGTTACATCTATATGTTTGGATTTAACTGTACATGTCGGGCCTTAACACTTGATTTTGGAATTAACCTCTAGATGTTCGGCTTTACCTCTGGATTCTGGGCTTTCCCTCTAGATGTTTTTTAACTCTAGATATTCGCCTTTACCTCTAGAAGTTAGGCTTTACATCTAGATTTTGGGCTTTAGATCTAGAAATTGGCTTTACATCTAGATATTGGTCTTTATGTCTAGATATTGGTCTTTACCTCTAGATTTTGGGTTTTAAATCTATATATTTGGCTTTTCCTCTAGATGTTTGGCTTTACCTCTAGATATCTGGTTTTACCTCTAGATGTTGGGCTTTACCTCTAGATTTTGGGCTCTACCACTAGGTCTTGGGCTTTACCTCTATATTTTGGACTTCACCACTGGAAGATAGGCTTTAGATCTAGAAGTTGGGCTTTACATCTAGATTTTGGGCTTTAAGTCTAGATATTGGTCTTTACCTCTAGATTTTGGGGTTTAAATCTATATATTTGGCTTTTCCTCTCGATGTTGGGCTTTACCCCTAGATATCTGGCTTTACGTCTAGATGTTGGGCTTTACCTCTAGATTTTGGGCTCTACCACTAGGTCTTGGGCTTTACCTCTAGATTTTGGACTTTACCTCTAGAAGTTGGGCTTTACCTCTAGATTTTGGGCCTTACCTCTAGAAGTTGGGGGTTGCATCTATATGTTTGGCTTTAACTGTAGATGTCGGGCCTTAACACTTGATTTTGGAATTCACTTCTAGATGTTAGGCTTTACATCTAGATTCTGGGCTTTCCCTCTAGATGTGGGGCTTCAACTCTAGATTTTGGGCTTTACTCTAAATGATGCGCTTTATATATTCGGCTTTACCTCTAGAAGTTGGGCTTTACATCTAGATTTTGGTCTTTACGTCTAGATATCGGGCTTTACCTCTATATTTTGGGTTATAAATCTATATATTTGGCTTTTCCTCTAGATGTTGGGCTTTACCTCTAGATATCTGGCTTTACCTCTAGATGTTCCTTTACCTCTAGATTTTGGGCTCTACCTCTAGGTGTTGGGCTTTACCTCTAGATATCTGGCTTTACCTCTAGATGTTCCTTTACCTCTAGATTTTGGGCTCTACCTCTAGGTGTTGGGCTTTGCCTCTAGAATTTGGACTTTTCCTCTAGAAGTTGGGCTTTACGTCTAGATATTGGGCTTTACCTCTAGATGTTGGTTTTTAAATCTATATATTTGTCTTTACCTCTAGAAGTTGGGCTTTAATTCTAGACTTTGGATTTACCTCTAGATTTTGGGCCTTACCTCTAGAAGTTGGGGTTTACATCTATATGTTTGCCTTTAACTGTAGATGTCGGGCCTTAACACTAGATTTTGGAATTCACCACTAGATGTTAGGCTTTACCTGTAGATGTTGGGCTTTAGATCTAGAAGTTGGGCTTTACATCTAGATTTTGGTCTTCATGTCTATATATTGGTCTTTACCTCTCGATTTTGGGTTTTAAATCTATATATTTGGCTTTTCCTCTAGATGTTGGGCTTTACCTCTAGATTTTGGGTTTTCCATCTGGATTTTTGGCTTCTCTCTAGAATCTGGGCTTTACCTCCAGATGTTGGGCTCTACCTCTAGATCTTGGGTTTTACCTCTAGATGTTGGTCTTTAAGTCTAGATATTGGACTTTACCTCTAGATGTCGGGTTTTACATCTAGATGTTTTGCTTTACATCTAGATTGTGGGCTTTCCCTCTAGATGTTGGGCTTTACCTCTAGATATCTGGCTTTACCTCTAGATGTTGGGTTTTACCTCTAGATATTGGTCTTTACCTCTAGATTTTGGGCGTTAGATCTAGAATTTGGGCTTTACATCTAGATTTTGGGCTTTAGATCTAGAAGTTGGGCTTTACATCTAGATTTTGGGCTTTACGTCTAGATATTGGGCTTTACCTCTAGATTTTGGATTTTAAATCTATATATTTGGCTTTTCCTCTAGATGTTGGGCTTTACCCCTAGATATCTGTCTTTACCTCTAGATGTTGGGCTTTACCTCTAGATTTTGGGTTTTAAATATATATATATTTGGCTTTTCCTCTAGATGTTGGGCTTTACCTCTAGATTTGGGGTTTTACATCTAGATGTTTGCCTTCACCTCTGTAAGTTGGGCTTTACCTGCAGACATTGGGCTGAAGGACTAGATGATGGGCTTTACCTCCAGACGTTGGGCTTTACCTCTAGATATCTGGCTTTACGTCTAGATGTTGGGTTTTACCTCTAGATATTGGTCTTTACCTCTAGATGTTGGGCTTTAGATCTAGAAGTTGTGCTTTTCATCGAGATTTTGGGCTTTACGTCTAGATATTGGGCTTTACCTCTAGATTTTGGGTTTTATATCTATATATTTGGATTTTCCTCTAGATGTTGGGCTTTACCCCTAGATATCTGGATTTTCCTGTAGATGTTGGGCTTTACCTCTAGATTTTGGGTTTTCCATCTGGATTTTTGGCTTCTCTCTAGAATCTGGGCTTTACCTCCAGACGTTGGGCTTTACCTCTAGATGTAGGGTTTTACATCTAGATGTTTTGCTTTACATTTAGATGTTGGTCTTTATCTCTAGATGTTGGGTTATACCTCTATATGTTGTGCTTCACCTCTAGGTGTTAGGCTTTACCTCTAGATGTTTGGATTACATCTAGATGTTTTGCTTTACATTTCGATGTTCGGCTTTATCTCTAGATTTTGGGTTTTAAATCTATATATTTGGCATATCTCTAGATTTTGGGCTCTAACTCTAGGTATTGGTGTTTACCTCTAGATTTTGGACTTTAACTCTGGAAGTGGGGCTTTACCTCTAGAAGTTGGGCTTTAACTCTAGACTTTGGGCTTTACCTCAAGACGTTCGGCTTTAACTCTAGCTGTTGGGCTTTACCTCTAGATTTTGGGCCTTACCTCTAGAAGTTGGGGGTTATATCTATATGGTTGGATTTAACTGTAGATGTCAGGCCTTAACACTTGATTTTGGAATTCACCTCTAGATGTTAGGCTTTACATCTAGATTCTGGGCTTTCCCTCTAGATGTTGGGCTTTAACTCTAGATTTTGGGCTTTACTCTAAAGGATGCGCTTTAACTCTAGATATTCGGCTTTACCTCTAGAAGTTGGGTTGTACATCTAGATGTTTGGCTTTAACTGTAGGTGTCGGCCTTTAACACTAGATATTGGAATTCACCTCTAGATCTTAGTCTTTACATGTTGGGCTTTACCTCTAGAGTATTTGGCTTTAGATATAGCAATTGGGCTTTACATCTAGATTTGGGGCTTTAGCTCTAGATGTTGGGCTTTACCTCCAGATATTGGATTTTAAATCTATATATCTGGCTTTATCTCTAGATGTTGGGCTTTATCTCTAGATTTTGGGCTCAAACTCTATGTATTGGTGTTTACCTCTAGATTTTGGACTTTAACGCTGGAAGTTGGGGTTTACCCCTAGATGTTGGGATATAACTCTAGAATTTGGGTTTGAAATCTATATATTTTGCTTTTCCTCTAGATGTTGGGCTTTACCTCTAGATATCTGGCTTTACGTCTAGATGTTGGGCTTTACCTCTACATTTTGGGCTCTACCTCTAGGTATTGGTATTTACATTTAGATTTTTGACTTTAAATCTGGAAGTTGAGCTTTACATCTAGACTTTGGGATTTACCTCTAGATGTTGGGATTTAACTCTAGAATTTGGGTTTGAAATCTATATATTTTGCTTTTCCTCTAGATGTTGGGCTTTACCTCTACATTTTGGGCTCTACCTCTAGGTATTGGTATTTACATTTAGATTTTTGACTTTAAATCTGGAAGTTGAGCTTTACATCTAGACTTTGGGATTTACCTCTAGATGTTGGGATTTAACTCTAGAATTTGGGTTTGAAATCTATATATTTTGCTTTTCCTCTAGATGTTGGGCTTTACCTCTAGATATCTGGCTTTACCTCTAGATGTTGGGTTTTACCTCTAGATATTGGTCTTTATCTCTAGATTTTGGGCGTTAGATCTAGAATTTGGGCTTTACATCTAGATTTTGGGCTTTACGTCTAGATATTGGGCTTTACCTCTAGATTTTGGTTTTTAAATCTATATATTTGGATTTTCCTCTAGATGTTGGGCTTTACCCCTAGATATCTGGATTTACCTGTAGATGTTGGGCTTTACCTCTAGATTTTGGGTTTTCCATCTGGATTTTTGGCTTCTCTCTAGAATCTGGGCTTTACCTCCAGATGTTGGGCTTTACCTCTAGATCTTGGGTTTTACATCTAGATGTTGGACTTTAAGTCTAGATATTGGACTTTACCTCTAGATGTCGGGTTTTACATCTAGATGTTTTGCTTTACATTTAGATGTTGGGCTTTATCTCTAGATTTTGGGTTTTAAATCTATATATTTGGCTTTTCCTATAGATGTTGGGCTTTACCTCTACATTTTGGGCTCTACCACTAGGTCTTGGGCTTTACCTCTAGATTTTGGACTTTACCTCTAGAAGTTGGGCTTTACATCTAGATTTTGGGCCTTACCTCTAGAAGTTGGGGGTTACATCTATATTTTTGGCTTTAACTGTAGATGTCGGGTCTTAAGACTTGATTTAAGAATTCACCTCTAGATATTAGGCTTTACCTCTAGATTCTGGGCTTTACCTCTAGATGTTGGGCTTTAACACTAGATTTTGGGTTTTCCATCTGGATTTTTGGCTTCTCTCTAGAATCTGGGCTGTACCTCCAGACGTTGGGCTTTACCTCAAGATGTTGGGTTTTACCTCTAGATGTTGGTCTTTAAGTCTAGATATTGGACTTTACCTCTAGATGTCGGGTTTTACATCTAGATGTTTTGCTTTACATTTAGATGTTGGGCTTTATCTCTAGATTTTGGGGTTTAAATCTATATATTTGGCTTTTCCTCTCGATGTTGGGCTTTACCCCTAGATATCTGGCTTTACGTCTAGATGTTGGGCTTTACCTCTAGATTTTGGGCTCTACCACTAGGTCTTGGGCTTTACCTCTAGATTTTGGACTTTACCTCTAGAAGTTGGGCTTTACCTCTAGATTTTGGGCCTTACCTCTAGAAGTTGGGGGTTACATCTATATGTTTGGCTTTAACTGTAGATGTCGGGCCTTAACACTTGATTTTGGAATTCACCTCTAGATGTTAGGCTTTACATCTAGATTCTGGGTTTTCCCTCTAGATGTGGGGCTTCAACTCTAGATTTTGGGCTTTACTCTAAATGATGCGCTTTATATATTCGGCTTTACCTCTAGAAGTTGGGCTTTACATCTAGATTTTGGTCTTTACGTCTAGATATCGGGCTTTACCTCTATATTTTGGGTTATAAATCTATATATTTGGCTTTTCCTCTAGATGTTGGGCTTTACCTCTAGATATCTGGCTTTACCTCTAGATGTTCCTTTACCTCTAGATTTTGGGCTCTACCTCTAGGTGTTGGGCTTTGCCTCTAGAATTTGGACTTTTCCTCTAGAAGTTGGGCTTTACGTCTAGATATTGGGCTTTACCTCTAGATGTTGGGTTTTAAATCTATATATTTGTCTTTACCTCTAGAAGTTGGGCTTTAATTCTACACTTTGGCTTTACCTCTAGATTTTGGGCCTTACCTCTAGAAGTTGGGGTTTACATCTATATGTTTGCCTTTAACTGTAGATGTCGGGCCTTAACACTAGATTTTGGAATTCACCACTAGATGTTAGGCTTTACCTCTAGATGTTGGGCTTTAGATCTAGAAGTTGGGCTTTACATCTAGATGTTTTGCTTTACATTTAGATGTTGGGCTTTACCTCTAGATTTTGGGTTTTAAATCTATGTATTTGGCTTTTCCTCTAGATGTTGGGCTTTACCCCTTGATATCTGGCTTTACCTCTAGATGTTGGGCTTTACCTCTAGATTTTGGGTTTTCCATCTGGATTTTTGGCTTCTCTCTAGAATCTGGGCTTTACCTCCAGATGTTGGGCTTTACCTCTAGATCTTGGGTTTTACCTCTAGATGTTGGTCTTTAAGTCTAGATATTGACTTTACTTCTAGATGTCGGGTTTTACATCTAGATGTTTTGCTTTACATTTAGATGTTGGGCTTTATCTCTAGATTTTAGGTTTTAAATCTATATATTTGGCTTTTCCTATAGATGTTGGGCTTTACCTCTACATTTTGGGCTCTACCACTAGGTCTTGATCTTTACCTCTAGATTTTGGACTTTACCTCTAGAAGTTGGGCTTTACATCTAGACTTTGGGCTTTACCTCAAGATGTTCGGCTTTACCTCTAGATATTGCGCTTTACCTCTAGTATTTGGGCCTTACGTCTGGAAGTTGGGGGTTACATCTATATGTTTGGATTTAACTGTAGATGTCGGGCCTTAACACTTGATTTTGGAATTCACCTCTAGATGTTCGGCTTTACCTCTGGATTCTGGGCTTTCCCTCTAGATGTTTTTTAACTCTAGATATTCGCCTTTACCTCTAGAAGTTGGGCTTTACATCTAGATTTTGGGCTTTAGATCTAGAAATTGGGCTTTACATCTAGATATTGGTCTTTATGTCTAGATATTGGTCTTTACCTCTAGATTTTGGGTTTTAAATCTATATATTTGGCTTTTCCTCTAGATGTTGCCTTTACCTCTAGATATCTGGTTTTACCTCTAGATGTTGGGTTTACCTCTAGATTTTGGGCTCTACCACTAGGTCTTGGGCTTTACCTCTATAATTTGGACTTCACCACTGGAAGATAGGCTTTAGATCTAGAAGTTGGGCTTTACATCTAGATTTTGGGCTTTAAGTCTAGATATTGGTCTTTACCTCTAGATTTTGGGGTTTAAATCTATATATTTGGCTTTTCCTCTCGATGTTGGGCTTTACCCCTAGATATCTGGCTTTACGTCTAGATGTTGGGCTTTACCTCTAGATTTTGGGCTCTACCACTAGGTCTTGGGCTTTACCTCTAGATTTTGGACTTTACCTCTAGAAGTTGGGCTTTACCTCTAGATTTTGGGCCTTACCTCTAGAAGTTGGGGGTTGCATCTATATGTTTGGCTTTAACTGTAGATGTCGGGCCTTAACACTTGATTTTGGAATTCACCTCTAGATGTTAGGCTTTACATCTAGATTCTGGGCTTTCCCTCTAGATGTGGGGCTTCAACTCTAGATTTTGGGCTTTACTCTAAATGATGCGCTTTATATATTCGGCTTTACCTCTAGAAGTTGGGCTTTACATCTAGATTTTGGTCTTTACGTCTAGATATCGGGCTTTACCTCTATATTTTGGGTTATAAATCTATATATTTGGCTTTTCCTCTAGATGTTGGGCTTTACCTCTAGATATCTGGCTTTACCTCTAGATGTTCCTTTACCTCTAGATTTTGGGCTCTACCTCTAGGTGTTGGGCTTTGCCTCTAGAATTTGGACTTTTCCTCTAGAAGTTGGGCTTTACGTCTAGATATTGGGCTTTACCTCTAGATGTTGGTTTTTAAATCTATATATTTGTCTTTACCTCTAGAAGTTGGGCTTTAATTCTAGACTTTGGATTTACCTCTAGATTTTGGGCCTTACCTCTAGAAGTTGGGGTTTACATCTATATGTTTGCCTTTAACTGTAGATGTCGGGCCTTAACACTAGATTTTGGAATTCACCACTAGATGTTAGGCTTTACCTGTAGATGTTGGGCTTTAGATCTAGAAGTTGGGCTTTACATCTAGATTTTGGTCTTCATGTCTATATATTGGTCTTTACCTCTCGATTTTGGGTTTTAAATCTATATATTTGGCTTTTCCTCTAGATGTTGGGCTTTACCTCTAGATTTTGGGTTTTCCATCTGGATTTTTGGCTTCTCTCTAGAATCTGGGCTTTACCTCCAGATGTTGGGCTCTACCTCTAGATCTTGGGTTTTACCTCTAGATGTTGGTCTTTAAGTCTACATATTGGACTTTACCTCTAGATGTCGGGTTTTACATCTAGATGTTTTGCTTTACATCTAGATTGTGGGCTTTCCCTCTAGATGTTGGGCTTTACCTCTAGATATCTGGCTTTACCTCTAGATGTTGGGTTTTACCTCTAGATTTTGGGCGTTAGATCTAGAATTTGGGCTTTACATCTAGATTTTGGGCTTTAGATCTAGAAGTTGGGCTTTACATCTAGATTTTGGGCTTTACGTCTAGATATTGGGCTTTACCTCTAGATTTTGGGTTTTAAATCTATATATTTGGCTATTCCTCTAGATGTTGGGCTTTACCCCTAGATATCTGTCTTTACCTCTAGATGTTGGGCTTTACCTCTAGATTTTGGGTTTTAAATATATATATATTTGGCTTTTCCTCTAGATGTTGGGCTTTACCTCTAGATTTGGGGTTTTACATCTAGATGTTTGCCTTCACCTCTGTAAGTTGGGCTTTACCTGCAGACATTGGGCTGTAGGACTAGATGATGGGCTTTACCTCCAGACGTTGGGCTTTACCTCTAGATATCTGGCTTTACGTCTAGATGTTGGGTTTTACCTCTAGATATTGGTCTTTACCTCTAGATGTTGGGCTTTAGATCTAGAAGTTGTGCTTTTCATCGAGATTTTGGGCTTTACGTCTAGATATTGGGCTTTACCTCTAGATTTTGGGTTTTATATCTATATATTTGGATTTTCCTCTAGATGTTGGGCTTTACCCCTAGATATCTGGATTTTCCTGTAGATGTTGGGCTTTACCTCTAGATTTTGGGTTTTCCATCTGGATTTTTGGCTTCTCTCTAGAATCTGGGCTTTACCTCCAGACGTTGGGCTTTACCTCTAGATGTAGGGTTTTACATCTAGATGTTTTGCTTTACATTTAGATGTTGGTCTTTATCTCTAGATGTTGGGTTATAACTCTATATGTTGTGCTTCACCTCTAGGTGTTAGGCTTTACCTCTAGATGTTTGGATTACATCTAGATGTTTTGCTTTACATTTAGATGTTGGGCTTTATCTCTAGATTTTGGGTTTTAAATCTATATATTTGGCATATCTCTAGATTTTGGGCTCTAACTCTAGGTATTGGTGTTTACCTCTAGATTTTGGACTTTAACTCTGGAAGTGGGGCTTTACCTCTAGAAGTTGGGCTTTAACTCTAGACTTTGGGCTTTACCTCAAGACGTTCGGCTTTAACTCTAGCTGTTGGGCTTTACCTCTAGATTTTGGGCCTTACCTCTAGAAGTTGGGGGTTATATCTATATGGTTGGATTTAACTGTAGATGTCAGGCCTTAACACTTGATTTTGGAATTCACCTCTAGATGTTAGGCTTTACATCTAGATTCTGGGCTTTCCCTCTAGATGTTGGGCTTTAACTCTAGATTTTGGGCTTTACTCTAAAGGATGCGCTTTAACTCTAGATATTCGGCTTTACCTCTAGAAGTTGGGTTGTACATCTAGATGTTTGGCTTTAACTGTAGGTGTCGGGCTTTAACACTAGATATTGGAATTCACCTCTAGATCTTAGTCTTTACATGTTGGGCTTTACCTCTAGAGTATTTGGATTTAGATCTAGCAATTGGGCTTTACATCTAGATTTGGGGCTTTAGCTCTAGATGTTGGGCTTTACCTCCAGATATTGGATTTTAAATCTATATATCTGGCTTTATCTCTAGATGTTGGGCTTTATCTCTAGATTTTGGGCTCAAACTCTATGTATTGGTGTTTACCTCTAGATTTTGGACTTTAACTCTGGAAGTTGGGGTTTACCCCTAGATGTTGGGATATAACTCTAGAATTTGGGTTTGAAATCTATATATTTTGCTTTTCCTCTAGATGTTGGGCTTTACCTCTAGATATCTGGCTTTACGTCTAGATGTTGGGCTTTACCTCTACATTTTGGGCTCTACCTCTAGGTATTGGTATTTACATTTAGATTTTTGACTTTAAATCTGGAAGTTGAGCTTTACATCTAGACTTTGGGATTTACCTCTAAATGTTGGGATTTAACTCTAGAATTTGGGTTTGAAATCTATATATTTTGCTTTTCCTCTAGATGTTGGGCTTTACCTCTACATTTTGGGCTCTACCTCTAGGTATTGGTATTTACATTTAGATTTTTGACTTTAAATCTGGAAGTTGAGCTTTACATCTAGACTTTGGGATTTACCTCTAGATGTTGGGATTTAACTCTAGAATTTGGGTTTGAAATCTATATATTTTGCTTTTCCTCTAGATGTTGGGCTTTACCTCTAGATATCTGGCTTTACCTCTAGATGTTGGGTTTTACCTCTAGATATTGGTCTTTATCTCTAGATTTTGGGCGTTAGATCTAGAATTTGGGCTTTACATCTAGATTTTGGGCTTTACGTCTAGATATTGGGCTTTACCTCTAGATTTTGGTTTTTAAATCTATATATTTGGATTTTCCTCTAGATGTTGGGCTTTACCCCTAGATATCTGGATTTACCTGTAGATGTTGGGCTTTACCTCTAGATTTTGGGTTTTCCATCTGGATTTTTGGCTTCTCTCTAGAATCTGGGCTTTACCTCCAGATGTTGGGCTTTACCTCTAGATCTTGGGTTTTACATCTAGATGTTGGACTTTAAGTCTAGATATTGGACTTTACCTCTAGATGTCGGGTTTTACATCTAGATGTTTTGCTTTACATTTAGATGTTGGGCTTTATCTCTAGATTTTGGGTTTTAAATCTATATATTTGGCTTTTCCTATAGATGTTGGGCTTTACCTCTACATTTTGGGCTCTACCACTAGGTCTTGGGCTTTACCTCTAGATTTTGGACTTTACCTCTAGAAGTTGGGCTTTACCTCTAGATTTTGGGCCTTACCTCTAGAAGTTGGGGGTTGCATCTATATGTTTGGCTTTAACTGTAGATGTCGGTCCTTAACACTTGATTTTGGAATTCACCTCTAGATGTTAGGCTTTACATCTAGAAGTTGGGCTTTACATCTAGATTTTGGGCCTTACCTCTAGAAGTTGGGGGTTACATCTATATCTTTGGCTTTAACTGTAGATGTCGGGTCTTAAGACTTGATTTAAGAATTCACCTCTAGATATTAGGCTTTACCTCTAGATTCTGGGCTTTACCTCTAGATGTTGGGCTTTAACACTAGATTTTGGGTTTTCCATCTGGATTTTTGGCTTCTCTCTAGAATCTGGGCTGTACCTCCAGACGTTGGGCTTTACCTCAAGATGTTGGGTTTTACCTCTAGATGTTGGTCTTTAAGTCTAGATATTGGACTTTACCTCTAGATGTCGGGGTTTACATCTAGATGTTTTGCTTTACATTTAGATGTTGGGCTTTATCTCTAGATTTTGGGTTTTAAATCTATATATTTAGCTTTTCCTCTAGATGTTGGGCTTTACCATCAGATATCTGGCTTTACGTCTAGATGTATGGCTTTACCTCTAGATTTTGGGCTCTACCACTAGGTCTTGGGCTTTACCTCTAGATTTTGGACTTTACCTCTAGAAGTTGGGCTTTACCTCTAGATTTTGGGCCTTACCTCTAGAAGTTGGGGGTTACATCTATATGTTTGGCTTTAACTGTAGATGTCGGGCCTTAACACTTGATTTTGGAATTCACCTCTAGATGTTAGGCTTTACATCTAGATTCTGGGTTTTCCCTCTAGATGTGGGGCTTCAACTCTAGATTTTGGGCTTTACTCTAAATGATGCGCTTTATATATTCGGCTTTACCTCTAGAAGTTGGGCTTTACATCTAGATTTTGGTCTTTACGTCTAGATATCGGGCTTTACCTCTATATTTTGGGTTATAAATCTATATATTTGGATTTTCCTCTAGATGTTGGGCTTTACCTCTAGATATCTGGCTTTACCTCTAGATGTTCCTTTACCTCTAGATTTTGGGCTCTACCTCTAGGTGTTGGGCTTTGCCTCTAGAATTTGGACTTTTCCTCTAGAAGTTGGGCTTTACGTCTAGATATTGGGCTTTACCTCTAGATGTTGGGTTTTAAATCTATATATTTGTCTTTACCTCTAGAAGTTGGGCTTTAATTCTACACTTTGGCTTTACCTCTAGATTTTGGGCCTTACCTCTAGAAGTTGGGGTTTACATCTATATGTTTGCCTTTAACTGTAGATGTCGGGCCTTAACACTAGATTTTGGAATTCACCACTAGATGTTAGGCTTTACCTCTAGATGTTGGGCTTTAGATCTAGAAGTTGGGCTTTACATCTAGATGTTTTGCTTTACATTTAGATGTTGGGCTTTACCTCTAGATTTTGGGTTTTAAATCTATGTATTTGGCTTTTCCTCTAGATGTTGGGCTTTACCCCTAGATATCTGGCTTTACCTCTAGATGTTGGGCTTTACCTCTAGATTTTGGGTTTTCCATCTGGATTTTTGGCTTCTCTCTAGAATCTGGGCTTTACCTCCAGATGTTGGGCTTTACCTCTAGATCTTGGGTTTTACCTCTAGATGTTGGTCTTTAAGTCTAGATATTGACTTTACCTCTAGATGTCGGGTTTTACATCTAGATGTTTTGCTTTACATTTAGATGTTGGGCTTTATCTCTAGATTTTGGGTTTTAAATCTATATATTTGGCTTTTCCTATAGATGTTGGGCTTTACCTCTACATTTTGGGCTCTACCACTAGGTCTTGATCTTTACCTCTAGATTTTGGACTTTACCTCTAGAAGTTGGGCTTTACATCTAGACTTTGGGCTTTACCTCAAGACGTTCGGATTTACCTCTAGATATTGCGCTTTACCTCTAGTTTTTGGACCTTACGTCTGGAAGTTGGGGGTTACATCTATATGTTTGGATTTAACTGTAGATGTCGGGCCTTAACACTTGATTTTGGAATTCACCTCTAGATGTTAGGCTTTACATCTAGATTCTGGGCTTTCCCTCTAGATGTGGGGCTTCAACTCTAGATTTTGGGCTTTACTCTAAAGGATGCGCTTTATATATTCGGCTTTACCTCTAGAAGTTGGGCTTTACATCTAGATTTTGGTCTTTACGTCTAGATATCGGGCTTTACCTCTATATTTTGGGTTATAAATCTATATATTTGGCTCTTCCTCTAGATGTTGGGCTTTACCTCTAGATATCTGGCTTTACCTCTAGATGTTCCTTTACCTCTAGATTTTGGGCTCTACCTCTAGGTGTTGGGCTTTGCCTCTAGAATTTGGACTTTTCCTCTAGAAGTTGGGCTTTACGTCTAGATATTGGGCTTTACCTCTAGATGTTGGGTTTTAAATCTATATATTTGTCTTTACCTCTAGAAGTTGGGCTTTAATTCTACACTTTGGCTTTACCTCTAGATTTTGGGCCTTACCTCTAGAAGTTGGGGTTTACATCTATATGTTTGCCTTTAACTGTAGATGTCGGGCCTTAACACTAGATTTGGAATTCACCACTAGATGTTAGGCTTTACCTGTAGATGTGTGGCTTTAGATCTAGAAGTTGGGCTTTACATCTAGATTTTGGGCTTCATGTCTAGATATTGGTCTTTACCTCTCGATTTTGGGTTTTAAATCTATATATTTGGCTTTTCCTCTAGATGTTGGGCTTTACCTCTAGATTTTGGGTTTTCCATCTGGATTTTTGGCTTCTCTCTAGAATCTGGGCTTTACCTCCAGATGTTGGGCTTTACCTCTAGATCTTGGGTTTTACCTCTAGATGTTGGTCTTTAAGTCTAGATATTGGACTTTACCTCTAGATGTCGGGTTTTACATCTAGATGTTTTGCTTTACATTTAGATGTTGGGCTTTACCTCTAGATTTTGGGTTTTACCGTCAGATATCTGGCTTTACGTCTAGATGTATGGCTTTACCTCTAGATTTTAGGCTCTACCACTAGGTCTTGGGCTTTACCTCTAGAATTTGGACTTTTCCTCTAGAAGTTGGGCTCTACCTCTAGATTTTGGGCCTTTCCTCTAGAAGTGTGGGGTTGCATCTATATGGTTGGCTTTAACTGTAGATGTCGGGCCTTAACACTTGATTTTGGAATTCACCTCTAGATGTTAGGCTTTACATCTAGATTCTGGGCTTTCCCTCTAGATGTGGGGCTTCAACTCTAGATTTTGGGCTTTACTCTAAATGATGCGATATATATATTCAGCTTTACCTCTAGAAGTTTGGATTTACATCTAGATTTTAGGCTTTAGATCTAGAAGTTGGGCTTTACATCTAGATTTTGGTCTTTATGTCTAAATATCGGGCTTTACCTCTATATTTTGGGTTATAAATCTATATATTTGGCGTTTCCTCTAGATGTTGGGCTTTGACTCTAGATATCTGGCTTTAACTCTAGATGTTGCTTTACCTCTAGATTTTGGGCTCTACCTCTAGGTGTTGGGCTTTGCCTCCAGAATTTGGACTTTTCCTCTAGATGTTGGTCTTTACGTCTAGATATTGGGCTTTACCTCTAGATGTTGGGTTTTAAATCTATATATTTGTCTTTACCTCAAGACGTTCGGCTTTACCTCTAGATGTTAGGCTTTACATCTAGATTCTGGGCTTTACCTCTAGATGTTGGGCTTTAACTCTAGATTTTGGGCTTTACTCTAAATGATGCGCTTTATATATTCGGCTTTACATCTAGAAGTTGGGCTTTACATATAGATTTTGGGCCTTACCTCTAGAAGTTGGGGGTTACATCTATATGTTTGGCTTTAACTGTAGATGTCGGGTCTTAAGACTTGATTTAAGAATTCACCTCTAGATATTAGGCTTTACCTCTAGATTCTGGGCTTTACCTCTAGATGTTGGGCTTTAACACTAGATTTTGGGTTTTCCATCTGGATTTTTGGCTTCTCTCTAGAATCTGGGCTGTACCTCCAGACGTTGGGCTTTACCTCAAGATGTTGGGTTTTACCTCTAGATGTTGGTCTTTAAGTCTAGATATTGGACTTTACCTCTAGATGTAGGGTTTTACATCTAGATGTTTTGCTTTACATTTAGATGTTGGGCTTTACCTCTAGATTTTGGGTTTTCCATCTGGATTTTTGGCTTCTCTCTAGAATCTGGGCTTTACTTCCAGACGTTGGGCTTTACCTCTAGATGTAGGGTTTTACATCTAGATGTTTTGCTTTACATTTAGATGTTGGTCTTTATCTCTAGATGTTGGGTTATACCTCTATATGTTGTGCTTCACCTCTAGGTGTTAGGCTTTACCTCTAGATGTTTGGATTACATCTAGATGTTTTGCTTTACATTTCGATGTTCGGCTTTATCTCTAGATTTTGGGTTTTAAATCTATATATTTGGCATATCTCTAGATTTTGGGCTCTAACTCTAGGTATTGGTGTTTACCTCTAGATTTTGGACTTTAACTCTGGAAGTGGGGCTTTACCTCTAGAAGTTGGGCTTTAACTCTAGACTTTGGGCTTTACCTCAAGACGTTCGGCTTTAACTCTAGCTGTTGGGCTTTACCTCTAGATTTTGGGCCTTACCTCTAGAAGTTGGGGGTTATATCTATATGGTTGGATTTAACTGTAGATGTCAGGCCTTAACACTTGATTTTGGAATTCACCTCTAGATGTTAGGCTTTACATCTAGATTCTGGGCTTTCCCTCTAGATGTTGGGCTTTAACTCTAGATTTTGGGCTTTACTCTAAAGGATGCGCTTTAACTCTAGATATTCGGCTTTACCTCTAGAAATTGGGTTGTACATCTAGATGTTTGGCTTTAACTGTAGGTGTCGGGCTTTAACACTAGATATTGGGATTCACCTCTAGATCTTAGTCTTTACATGTTGGGCTTTACCTCTAGAGTATTTGGATTTAGATCTAGCAATTGGGCTTTACATCTAGATTTGGGGCTTTAGCTCTAGATGTTGGGCTTTACCTCCAGATATTGGATTTTAAATCTATATATCTGGCTTTATCTCTAGATGTTGGGCTTTATCTCTAGATTTTGGGCTCAAACTCTATGTATTGGTGTTTACCTCTAGATTTTGGACTTTAACTCTGGAAGTTGGGGTTTACCCCTAGATGTTGGGATATAACTCTAGAATTTGGGTTTGAAATCTATATATTTTGCTTTTCCTCTAGATGTTGGGCTTTACCTCTAGATATCTGGCTTTACGTCTAGATGTTGGGCTTTACCTCTACATTTTGGGCTCTACCTCTAGGTATTGGTATTTACATTTAGATTTTTGACTTTAAATCTGGAAGTTGAGCTTTACATCTAGACTTTGGGATTTACCTCTAAATGTTGGGATTTAACTCTAGAATTTGGGTTTGAAATCTATATATTTTGCTTTTCCTCTAGATGTTGGGCTTTACCTCTACATTTTGGGCTCTACCTCTAGGTATTGGTATTTACATTTAGATTTTTGACTTTAAATCTGGAAGTTGAGCTTTACATCTAGACTTTGGGATTTACCTCTAGATGTTGGGATTTAACTCTAGAATTTGGGTTTGAAATCTATATATTTTGCTTTTCCTCTAGATGTTGGGCTTTACCTCTAGATATCTGGCTTTACCTCTAGATGTTGGGTTTTACCTCTAGATATTGGTCTTTATCTCTAGATTTTGGGCGTTAGATCTAGAATTTGGGCTTTACATCTAGATTTTGGGCTTTACGTCTAGATATTGGGCTTTACCTCTAGATTTTGGTTTTTAAATCTATATATTTGGATTTTCCTCTAGATGTTGGGCTTTACCCCTCGATATCTGGATTTACCTGTAGATGTTGGGCTTTACCTCTAGATTTTGGGTTTTCCATCTGGATTTTTGGCTTCTCTCTAGAATCTGGGCTTTACCTCCAGATGTTGGGCTTTACCTCTAGATCTTGGGTTTTACATCTAGATGTTGGACTTTAAGTCTAGATATTGGACTTTACCTCTAGATGTCGGTTTTTACATCTAGATGTTTTGCTTTACATTTAGATGTTGGGCTTTATCTCTAGATTTTGGGTTTTAAATCTATATATTTGGCTTTTCCTATAGATGTTGGGCTTTACCTCTACATTTTGGGCTCTACCACTAGGTCTTGGGCTTTACCTCTAGATTTTGGACTTTACCTCTAGAAGTTGGGCTTTACCTCTAGATTTTGGGCCTTACCTCTAGAAGTTGGGGGTTGCATCTATATGTTTGGCTTTAACTGTAGATGTCGGTCCTTAACACTTGATTTTGGAATTCACCTCTAGATGTTAGGCTTTACATCTAGAAGTTGGGCTTTACATCTAGATTTTGGGCCTTACCTCTAGAAGTTGGGGGTTACATCTATATCTTTGGCTTTAACTGTAGATGTCGGGTCTTAAGACTTGATTTAAGAATTCACCTCTAGATATTAGGCTTTACCTCTAGATTCTGGGCTTTACCTCTAGATGTTGGGCTTTAACACTAGATTTTGGGTTTTCCATCTGGATTTTTGGCTTCTCTCTAGAATCTGGGCTTTACCTCCAGATGTTGGGCTTTACCTCTAGATCTTGGGTTTTACCTCTAGATGTTGGTCTTTAAGTCTAGATATTGACTTTACCTCTAGATGTCGGGTTTTACATCTAGATGTTTTGCTTTACATTTAGATGTTGGGCTTTATCTCTAGATTTTGGGTTTTAAATCTATATATTTGGCTTTTCCTATAGATGTTGGGCTTTACCTCTACATTTTGGGCTCTAACACTAGGTCTTGGGCTTTACCTCTAGATTTTGGACTTTCCCTCTAGATGTGGGGCTTCAACTCTAGATTTTGGGCTTTACTCTAAATGATGCGCTTTATATATTCGGCTTTACCTCTAGATGTTGGGCTTTAACACTAGATTTTGGGTTTTCCATCTGGATTTTTGGCTTCTCTCTAGAATCTGGGCTGTACCTCCAGACGTTGGGCTTTACCTCAAGATGTTGGGTTTTACCTCTAGATGTTGGTCTTTAAGTCTAGATATTGGAATTTACCTCTAGATGTCGGGTTTTACATCTAGATGTTTTCCTTTACATTTAGATGTTGGGCTTTATCTCTAGATTTTGGGTTTTAAATCTATATATTTGGCTTTTCCTCTAGATGTTGGGCTTTACCTCTAGACATCTGGCTTTACCTCTAGATGTTCCTTTACCTCTAGATTTTGGGCTCTACCTCTAGGTGTTGGGCTTTGCCTTTAGAATTTGGACTTTTCCTCTAGAAGTTGGGCTTTACTTCTAGATATTGTGCTTTACCTCTAGATGTTGGGTTTTAAATCTATATATTTGTCTTTACCTCTAGAAGTTGGGCTTTAATTCTAGACTTTGGCTTTACCTCTAGATTTTGGGCCTTACCTCTAGAAGTTGGGGTTTACATCTATATGTTTGCCTTTAACTGTAGATGTCGGGCCTTAAGACTAGATTTTGGAATTCACCACTAGATGTTAGGCTTTACCTGTGGATGTTGGGCTTTAGATCTAGAAGTTGGGCTTTACATCTAGATTTTAGGCTTTACGTCTAGATATTGGTCTTTACCTCTAGATTTTGGGTTTTAAATCTATGTATTTGGCTTTTCCTCTAGATGTTGGGCTTTACCCCTAGATATCTGGCTTTACCTCTAGATGTTGGGCTTTACCTCTAGATTTTGGTTTTTCCATCTGGATTTTTGGTTTCTCTCTAGAATCTGGGCTTTACCTCCAGATGTTGGGCTTTACCTCTAGATCTTGGGTTTTACCTCTAGATGTTGGTCTTTAAGTCTAGATATTGGACTTTACCTCTAGATGTCAAGTTTTACATCTAGATGTTTTGCTTTACATTTAGATGTTGGGCTTTATCTCTAGATTTTGGGTTTTAAATCTATATATTTGGCTTTTCCTCTAGATGTTGGGCTTTACCTCTACATTTTGGGCTCTACCCCTAGGTCTTGATCTTTACCTCTAGATTTTGGACTTTACCTCTAGAAGTTGGTCTTTACATCTAGACTTTTGGCTTTACCTCAAGACTTTCGGCTTTACCTCTAGATGTTGGGCTTTACCTCTAGAAGTTGGGGGTTACATCTATATGTTTGGATTTAACTGTAGATGTCGGGCCTTAACACTGGATTTTGGAATTCACCTCTAGATGTTAGGCTTTACGTCTAGATTTTGGGCTTTACCTCTAGATGTTGAGCTTGACTTCTAGATTTTGGGGTTTCCATCTGATTTTTGGCTTCTCTCTAGAATCTGGGCTGTACCTCCAGACGTTGGGCTTTACCTCAAGATGTTGGGTTTTACCTCTAGATGTTGGTCTTTAAGTCTAGATATTGGACTTTACCTCTAGATGTCGGGTTTACATCTAGATGTTTTGCTTTACATTTAGATGTTGGGCTTTACCTCTAGATCTTGGGTTTTACCGTCAGATATCTGGCTTTACGTCTAGATGTATGGCTTTACCTCTAGATTTTAGGCTCTACCACTAGGTCTTGGGCTTTACATCTAGAATTTGGACTTTTCCTCTAGAAGTTGGGCTCTACCTCTAGATTTTGGGCCTTACCTCTAGAAGTGTGGGGTTGCATCTATATGGTTGGCTTTAACTGTAGATGTCGGGCCTTAACACTTGATTTTGGAATTCACCTCTAGATGTTAGGCTTTACATCTAGATTCTGGGCTTTCCCTCTAGATGTGGGGCTTCAACTCTAGATTTTGGGCTTTACTCTAAATGATGCGCTTTATATATTCGGCTTTACCTCTAGATGTTGGGCTTTAACACTAGATTTTGGGTTTTCCATCTGGATTTTTGGCTTCTCTCTAGAATCTGGGCTGTACCTCCAGACGTTGGGCTTTACCTCAAGATGTTGGGTTTTACCTCTAGATGTTGGTCTTTAAGTCTAGATATTGGAATTTACCTCTAGATGTCGGGTTTTACATCTAGATGTTTTCCTTTACATTTAGATGTTGGGCTTTATCTCTAGATTTTGGGTTTTAAATCTATATATTTGGCTTTTCCTCTAGATGTTGGGCTTTACCTCTAGACATCTGGCTTTACCTCTAGATGTTCCTTTACCTCTAGATTTTGGGCTCTACCTCTAGGTGTTGGGCTTTGCCTTTAGAATTTGGACTTTTCCTCTAGAAGTTGGGCTTTACTTCTAGATATTGTGCTTTACCTCTAGATGTTGGGTTTTAAATCTATATATTTGTCTTTACCTCTAGAAGTTGGGCTTTAATTCTAGACTTTGGCTTTACCTCTAGATTTTGGGCCTTACCTCTAGAAGTTGGGGTTTACATCTATATGTTTGCCTTTAACTGTAGATGTCGGGCCTTAAGACTAGATTTTGGAATTCACCACTAGATGTTAGGCTTTACCTGTGGATGTTGGGCTTTAGATCTAGAAGTTGGGCTTTACATCTAGATTTTAGGCTTTACGTCTAGATATTGGTCTTTACCTCTAGATTTTGGGTTTTAAATCTATGTATTTGGCTTTTCCTCTAGATGTTGGGCTTTACCCCTAGATATCTGGCTTTACCTCTAGATGTTGGGCTTTACCTCTAGATTTTGGTTTTTCCATCTGGATTTTTGGCTTCTCTCTAGAATCTGGGCTTTACCTCCAGATGTTGGGCTTTACCTCTAGATCTTGGGTTTTACCTCTAGATGTTGGTCTTTAAGTCTAGATATTGGACTTTACCTCTAGATGTCAAGTTTTACATCTAGATGTTTTGCTTTACATTTAGATGTTGGGCTTTATCTCTAGATTTTGGGTTTTAAATCTATATATTTGGCTTTTCCTCTAGATGTTGGGCTTTACCTCTACATTTTGGGCTCTACCCCTAGGTCTTGATCTTTACCTCTAGATTTTGGACTTTACCTCTAGAAGTTGGTCTTTACATCTAGACTTTTGGCTTTACCTCAAGACTTTCGGCTTTACCTCTAGATGTTGGGCTTTACCTCTAGAAGTTGGGGGTTACATCTATATGTTTGGATTTAACTGTAGATGTCGGGCCTTAACACTGGATTTTGGAATTCACCTCTAGATGTTAGGCTTTACGTCTAGATTTTGGGCTTTACCTCTAGATGTTGAGCTTGACTTCTAGATTTTGGGGTTTCCATCTGATTTTTGGCTTCTCTCTAGAATCTGGGCTGTACCTCCAGACGTTGGGCTTTACCTCAAGATGTTGGGTTTTACCTCTAGATGTTGGTCTTTAAGTCTAGATATTGGACTTTACCTCTAGATGTCGGGTTTTACATCTAGATGTTTTGCTTTACATTTAGATGTTGGGCTTTACCTCTAGATCTTGGGTTTTACCGTCAGATATCTGGCTTTACGTCTAGATGTATGGCTTTACCTCTAGATTTTAGGCTCTACCACTAGGTCTTGGGCTTTACATCTAGAATTTGGACTTTTCCTCTAGAAGTTGGGCTCTACCTCTAGATTTTGGGCCTTACCTCTAGAAGTGTGGGGTTGCATCTATATGGTTGGCTTTAACTGTAGATGTCGGGCCTTAACACTTGATTTTGGAATTCACCTCTAGATGTTAGGCTTTACATCTAGATTCTGGGCTTTCCCTCTAGATGTGGGGCTTCAACTCTAGATTTTGGGCTTTACTCTAAATGATGCGATATATATATTCAGCTTTACCTCTAGAAGTTTGGCTTTACATCTAGATTTTAGGCTTTAGATATAGAAGTTGGGCTTTACATCTAGATTTTGGTCTTTATGTCTAAATATCGGGCTTTACCTCTATATTTTGGGTTATAAATCTATATATTTGGCTTTTCCTCTAGATGTTGGGCTTTGACTCTAGATATCTGGCTTTAACTCTAGATGTTGCTTTACCTCTAGATTTTGGGCTCTACCTCTAGGTGTTGGGCTTTGCCTCCAGAATTTGGACTTTTCCTCTAGATGTTGGGCTTTACGTCTAGATATTGGGCTTTACCTCTAGATGTTGGGTTTTAAATCTATATATTTGTCTTTACCTCAAGACGTTCGGCTTTACTTCTAGATGTTAGGCTTTACATCTAGATTCTGGGCTTTACCTCTAGATGTTGGGCTTTAACTCTAGATTTTGGGCTTTACTCTAAATGATGCGCTTTATATATTCGGCTTTACATCTAGAAGTTGGGCTTTACATATAGATTTTGGGCCTTACCTCTAGAAGTTGGGGGTTACATCTATATGTTTGGCTTTAACTGTAGATGTCGGGTCTTAAGACTTGATTTAAGAATTCACCTCTAGATATTAGGCTTTACCTCTAGATTCTGGGCTTTACCTCTAGATGTTGGGCTTTAACACTAGATTTTGGGTTTTCCATCTGGATTTTTGGCTTCTCTCTAGAATCTGGGCTGTACCTCCAGACGTTGGGCTTTACCTCAAGATGTTGGGTTTTACCTCTAGATGTTGGTCTTTAAGTCTAGATATTGGACTTTACCTCTAGATGTAGGGTTTTACATCTAGATGTTTTGCTTTACATTTAGATGTTGGGCTTTACCTCTAGATTTTGGGTTTTCCATCTGGATTTTTGGCTTCTCTCTAGAATCTGGGCTTTACCTCCAGGCGTTGGGCTTTACCTCTAGATGTAGGGTTTTACATCTAGATGTTTTGCTTTACATTTAGATGTTGGTCTTTATCTCTAGATGTTGGGTTATACCTCTATATGTTGTGCTTCACCTCTAGGTGTTAGGCTTTACCTCTAGATGTTTGGATTACATCTAGATGTTTTGCTTTACATTTCGATGTTCGGCTTTATCTCTAGATTTTGGGTTTTAAATCTATATATTTGGCATATCTCTAGGTTTTGGGCTCTAACTCTAGGTATTGGTGTTTACCTCTAGATTTTGGACTTTAACTCTGGAAGTGGGGCTTTACCTCTAGAAGTTGGGCTTTAACTCTAGACTTTGGGCTTTACCTCAAGACGTTCGGCTTTAACTCTAGCTGTTGGGCTTTACCTCTAGATTTTGGGCCTTACCTCTAGAAGTTGGGGGTTATATCTATATGGTTGGATTTAACTGTAGATGTCAGGCCTTAACACTTGATTTTGGAATTCACCTCTAGATGTTAGGCTTTACATCTAGATTCTGGGCTTTCCCTCTAGATGTTGGGCTTTAACTCTAGATTTTGGGCTTTACTCTAAAGGATGCGCTTTAACTCTAGATATTCGGCTTTACCTCTAGAAGTTGGGTTGTACATCTAGATGTTTGGCTTTAACTGTAGGTGTCGGGCTTTAACACTAGATATTGGGATTCACCTCTAGATCTTAGTCTTTACATGTTGGGCTTTACCTCTAGAGTATTTGGATTTAGATCTAGCAATTGGGCTTTACATCTAGATTTGGGGCTTTAGCTCTAGATGTTGGGCTTTACCTCCAGATATTGGATTTTAAATCTATATATCTGGCTTTATCTCTAGATGTTGGGCTTTATCTCTAGATTTTGGGCTCAAACTCTATGTATTGGTGTTTACCTCTAGATTTTGGACTTTAACTCTGGAAGTTGGGGTTTACCCCTAGATGTTGGGATATAACTCTAGAATTTGGGTTTGAAATCTATATATTTTGCTTTTCCTCTAGATGTTGGGCTTTACCTCTAGATATCTGGCTTTACGTCTAGATGTTGGGCTTTACCTCTACATTTTGGGCTCTACCTCTAGGTATTGGTATTTACATTTAGATTTTTGACTTTAAATCTGGAAGTTGAGCTTTACATCTAGACTTTGGGATTTACCTCTAGATGTTGGGATTTAACTCTAGAATTTGGGTTTGAAATCTATATATTTTGCTTTTCCTCTAGATGTTGGGCTTTACCTCTAGATATCTGGCTTTACCTCTAGATGTTGGGTTTTACCTCTAGATATTGGTCTTTATCTCTAGATTTTGGGCGTTAGATCTAGAATTTGGGCTTTACATCTAGATTTTGGGCTTTACGTCTAGATATTGGGCTTTACCTCTAGATTTTGGTTTTTAAATCTATATATTTGGATTTTCCTCTAGATGTTGGGCTTTACCCCTAGATATCTGGATTTACCTGTAGATGTTGGGCTTTACCTCTAGATTTTGGGTTTTCCATCTGGATTTTTGGCTTCTCTCTAGAATCTGGGCTTTACCTCCAGATGTTGGGCTTTACCTCTAGATCTTGGGTTTTACATCTAGATGTTGGACTTTAAGTCTAGATATTGGACTTTACCTCTAGATGTCGGTTTTTACATCTAGATGTTTTGCTTTACATTTAGATGTTGGGCTTTATCTCTAGATTTTGGGTTTTAAATCTATATATTTGGCTTTTCCTATAGATGTTGGGCTTTACCTCTACATTTTGGGCTCTACCACTAGGTCTTGGGCTTTACCTCTAGATTTTGGACTTTACCTCTAGAAGTTGGGCTTTACCTCTAGATTTTGGGCCTTACCTCTAGAAGTTGGGGGTTGCATCTATATGTTTGGCTTTAACTGTAGATGTCGGTCCTTAACACTTGATTTTGGAATTCACCTCTAGATGTTAGGCTTTACATCTAGAAGTTGGGCTTTACATCTAGATTTTGGGCCTTACCTCTAGAAGTTGGGGGTTACATCTATATCTTTGGCTTTAACTGTAGATGTCGGGTCTTAAGACTTGATTTAAGAATTCACCTCTAGATATTAGGCTTTACCTCTAGATTCTGGGCTTTACCTCTAGATGTTGGGCTTTAACACTAGATTTTGGGTTTTCCATCTGGATTTTTGGCTTCTCTCTAGAATCTGGGCTTTACCTCCAGATGTTGGGCTTTACCTCTAGATCTTGGGTTTTACCTCTAGATGTTGGTCTTTAAGTCTAGATATTGACTTTACCTCTAGATGTCGGGTTTTACATCTAGATGTTTTGCTTTACATTTAGATGTTGGGCTTTATCTCTAGATTTTGGGTTTTAAATCTATATATTTGGCTTTTCCTATAGATGTTGGGCTTTACCTCTACATTTTGGGCTCTACCACTAGGTCTTGGGCTTTACCTCTAGATTTTGGACTTTACCTCTAGAAGTTGGGCTTTACCTCTAGATTTTGGGCCTTACCTCTAGAAGTTGGGGGTTGCATCTATATGTTTGGCTTTAACTGTAGATGTCGGTCCTTAACACTTGATTTTGGAATTCACCTCTAGATGTTAGGCTTTACATCTAGAAGTTGGGCTTTACATCTAGATTTTGGGCCTTACCTCTAGAAGTTGGGGGTTACATCTATATCTTTGGCTTTAACTGTAGATGTCGGGTCTTAAGACTTGATTTAAGAATTCACCTCTAGATATTAGGCTTTACCTCTAGATTCTGGGCTTTACCTCTAGATGTTGGGCTTTAACACTAGATTTTGGGTTTTCCATCTGGATTTTTGGCTTCTCTCTAGAATCTGGGCTTTACCTCCAGATGTTGGGCTTTACCTCTAGATCTTGGGTTTTACCTCTAGATGTTGGTCTTTAAGTCTAGATATTGGACTTTACCTCTAGATGTCAAGTTTTACATCTAGATGTTTTGCTTTACATTTAGATGTTGGGCTTTATCTCTAGATTTTGGGTTTTAAATCTATATATTTGGCTTTTCCTCTAGATGTTGGGCTTTACCTCTACATTTTGGGCTCTACCCCTAGGTCTTGATCTTTACCTCTAGATTTTGGACTTTACCTCTAGAAGTTGGGCTTTACATCTAGACTTTTGGCTTTACCTCAAGACTTTCGGCTTTATCTCTAGATGTTGGGCTTTACCTCTCGAAGTTGGGGGTTACATCTATATGTTTGGATTTAACTGTAGATGTCGGGCCTTAACACTGGATTTTGGAATTCACCTCTAGATGTTAGGCTTTACGTCTAGATTTTGGGCTTTACCTCTAGATGTTGAGCTTGACTTCTAGATTTTGGGGTTTCCATCTGATTTTTGGCTTCTCTCTAGAATCTGGGCTGTACCTCCAGACGTTGGGCTTTACCTCAAGATGTTGGGTTTTACCTCTAGATGTTGGTCTTTAAGTCTAGATATTGGACTTTACCTCTAGATGTAGGGTTTTACATCTAGATGTTTTGCTTTACATTTAGATGTTGGGCTGTGTCTCTAGATTTTGGGTTTTAAATCTATATATTTGGCTTATCCTCTAGATGTTGGGCTTTACCATCAGATATCTGGCTTTACGTCTAGATGTTGGGCTTTACCTCTAGATTTTGGGCTCTACCACTAGGTCTTGGGCTTTACCTCTAGATTTTGGACTTTACCTCTAGAAGTTGGGCTTTACCTCTAGACTTTGGCTTTACCTCAAGACGTTCGGCTTTAACTCTAGCTGTTGGGCTTTACCTCTAGATTTTGGGCCTTACCTCTAGAAGTTGGGGGTTACATCTATATGGTTGGCTTTAACTGTAGATGTCGGGCCTTAACACTTGATTTTGGAATTCACCTCTAGATGTTAGGCTTTACAAGTAGCTTCTGGGCTTTCCCTCTAGATGTGGGGCTTTAACTCTAGATTTTGGGCTTTAAATGATGCGCTTATCTCTAGATATTCGGCTTTACCTCTAGAAGTTGGGCTTTACATCTAGATTTTGGGCTTTAGATCTAGAAGTTGGGCTTAACATCTAGATTTTGGGCTTTACGTCTAGCTATTGGGCTTTACCTCTAGATTTTGGGTTTTAAATCTATATATTTGGCTTTTCCTCTAGATGTTCGGCTTTACCTCTAGATTTTGGGCTCTACCTCTAGGTGTTGAGCTTTGCCTCTAGAATTTGGACTTTAACTCTAAAAGTTGGGCTTTACATCTGCAATTTGGAATTTACCTCTAGATTTTGGGATTTACCTCTAGAAGTTGGGCTTTACCTCTAGACTTTGGCTTTACCTCAAGACGTTGGGCTTTAACTCTAGATGTTGGGCTTTACCTCTAGATTTTCGGCCTGACCTCTAGAAGTTGAGGGTTACATCTATATGGTTGGCTTTAACTGTAGATGTCGGGCCTTAACACTTGATTTTGGAATTCACCTCTAGATGTTAGGCTTTACCTCTAGATTCTGGGCTTTCCCTCTAGATATTGGGCTTTACCTCTAGATTTTGGGTTTTCCATCTGGATTTTTGGCTTCTCTCTAGAATCTGGGCTGTACCTCCAGACGTTGGGCTTTACCTCAAGATGTTGGGTTTTACCTCTAGATGTTGGTTTTAAGTCTAGATATTGGACTTTCCCTCTAGATGTCGGGTTTTACATCTAGATGTTTTGCTTTACATTTTGATGTTGGGCTTTATCTCTAGATTTTGGGTTTTAAATCTATATATTTGGCTTTTCCTCTAGATGTTGGGCTTTACCATCAGATATCTGGCTTTACCTCTAGATGTTGGGCTTTACCTCTAGATTTTGGGCTCTACCACTAGGTCTTGTGCTTTACCTCTAGATTCTGGGCTTTCCCTCTAGATGTGGGGCTTTAACTCTAGATTTTGGGCTTTACTCTAAATGATGCGCTTTATATATTCGGCTTTACCTCTAGAAATTGGGCTTTACATCTAGATTTTGGTCTTTACGTCTAGATATTGGGCTTTACTTCTAGATTTTGGGTTTAAAATCTATATATTTGGCTTTTCCTCTAGATGTTGGGGTTTACCGTCAGATATCTGGCTTTACCTCTAGATGTTGGGCTTTACCTCTAGATTATGGGCTCTACCACTAGGTCTTGGGCTTTAACTCTAGATTTTGGACTTTACCTCTAAAATTTGGGCTTTACCTCTAGACTTTGGCCTTTACCTCTAGATTTTGGGCCTTACTTCTAGAAGTTGGGGGTTACATCTATATGGTTGGCTTTAACTGTAGATGTCGGGCCTTAACACTTGATTTTGGAATTCACCTCTAGATGTTAGGCTTTACATCTAGATTCTGAGCTTTCCCTCTAGATGTTGGGCTTTAACTCTAGATTTTGGGCTTTACTCTAAAGGATGCGCTTTAACTCTAGATATTCGGCTTTACCTCTAGAAGTTGGGCTTTACATCTAGATTTTGGGCTTTAGATCTAGAAGTTGGGCTTAACATCTAGATTTTGGGCTTTACGTCTAGCTATTGGGCTTTACCTCTAGATTTTGGGTTTTAAATCAATATATTTGGCTTTTCCTCTAGATGTTGGGCTTTACCTCTAGATATCTGGCTTTACCTCTAGATGTTCGGCTTTACCTCTAGATTTTGGGGTTTACATCTAGATGTTTGCCTTTACCTCTGTAAGTTGGGCTTTACCTGCAGACATAGGTGTGTAGGACTAGATGATGGGCTTTACCTCTAGAAGATGGGCTTTACATCTAGATTTTGGGCTTTACCTCTAACTGATGCGCATAAACTCTAAATATTGGGCTTTAACTCTAGATGTTGGGCTTTAGATTTAGAAGTTGGGCTTTACATCTACATTTTTGGGCTTTAGATCTAGAATTTGGGCTTTACATCTAGATTTTGGTCGTTACGTCTAGATATTGGGCTTTACCTCTAGATTTTTGGGTTTAAATCTATATATTTGGCTTTTCCTCTAGATGTTGGGCTTTACTTCTAGATATATGTCTTTACGTCTAGATGTTGGGCTTTACCTCTAGATTTTGGGCTCTACCACTAGGTCTTGGGCTTTACCTCTAGATTTTGTACTTTACCTCTAGAAGTTGGGCTTTACCTCTAGACTTTGGGCATTACCTCAAGACGTTCGGCTTTAACTCTAGCTGTTGGGCTTTACCTCTAGATTTTGGGCCTTACCTCTAAAAGTTGGGGTTTACATCTATATGTTTGGCTTTAACTCTAGATGTCGGGCCTTAAGACTAGATTTTGGAATTCACCTCTAGATGTTAGGTTTTACCTGGGATTTTGGGTTTTCCATCTGGATTTTTGGCTTCTCTCTAGAATCAGGGCTGTACCTCCAGACGTTGGGCTTTACCTCAAGATGTTGGGTTTTACCTCTAGATGTTGGTCTTTAAGTCTAGATATTGGACTTTACCTCTAGATGTCGGGTTTTACATCTAGATGTTTTGCTTTACATTTTGATGTTGGGCTTTCTCTCTAGATTTTGGGTTTTAAATCTATATATTTGGCTTTTCCTCTAGATGTTGGGATTTACCATCAGATATCTGGCTTTACCTCTAGATGTTGGGTTTTACCTCTGGATTTTGGGCTCTACCACTAGGTCTTGTGCTTTACCTCTAGATTCTGGGCTTTCCCTCTAGATGTGGGGCTTTAACTCTAGATTTTGGGCTTTACTCTAAATGATGCGCTTTAACTTTATATATTCGGCTTTACCTCTAGAAGTTGGGCTTTACCTCTAGATATCGGGCTTTACCTCTAGATTTTGGGCTCTACCTCTAGGTGTTGAGCTTTGCCTCTAGAATTTGGACTTTACCTCTAGAAGTTGGGATTTACATCTGCAATTTGGGCTTTACTTCTAGATTTCGGACTTTACCTCTGGAAGTTGGGTTTACGTCTAAAATTTGGGCTTTACCTCAAGACGTTCGGCTTTAACTCTAGCTGTTGGGCTTTACCTCTAGATTTTGGGCCTTACTTCTAGAAGTTGGGGGTTACATCTATATGGTTGGCTTTAACTGTAGATGTCGGGCCTTAACACTTGATTTTGGAATTCACCTCTAGATGTTAGGCTTTACATCTAGATTCTGAGCTTGCCCTCTAGATGTTGGGCTTTAACTCTAGATTTTGGGCTTTACTCTAAAGGATGCGCTTTAACTCTAGATATTCGGCTTTACCTCTAGAAGTTGGGCTTTACATCTAGATTTTGGGCTTTAGATCTAGAAGTTGGGCTTAACATCTAGATTTTGGGCTTTACGTCTAGCTATTGGGCTTTACCTCTAGATTTTGGGTTTTAAATCAATATATTTGGCTTTTCCTCTAGATGTTGGGCTTTACCTCTAGATATCTGGCTTTACCTCTAGATGTTCGGCTTTACCTCTAGATTTTGGGGTTTACATCTAGATGTTTGCCTTTACCTCTGTAAGTTGGGCTTTACCTGCAGACATAGGTGTGTAGGACTAGATGATGGGCTTTACCTCTAGAAGATGGGCTTTACATCTAGTTTTTGGGCTTTACCTCTGACTGATGCGCATAAACTCTAAATATTGGGCTTTAACTCTAGATGTTGGGCTTTAGATTTAGAAGTTGGGCTTTACATCTACATTTTTGGGCTTTAGATCTAGAATTTGGGCTTTACATCTAGATTTTGGTCGTTACGTCTAGATATTGGGCTTTACCTCTAGATTTTTGGGTTTAAATCTATATATTTGGCTTTTCCTCTAGATGTTGGGCTTTACTTCTAGATATATGTCTTTACGTCTAGATGTTGGGCTTTACCTCTAGATTATGGGCTCTACCACTAGGTCTTGGGCTTTACCTCTAGATTTTGTACTTTACCTCTAGAAGTTGGGGGTTACATCTATATGGTTGGCTTTAACTGTAGATGTCGGGCCGTAACACTTGATTTTGGAATTCACCTCTAGATGTTAGGCTTTACATCTAGATTCTGAGCTTTCCCTCTAGATGTTGGGCTTTAACTCTAGATTTTGGGCTTTACTCTAAAGGATGCGCTTTAACTCTAGATATTCGGCTTTACCTCTAGAAGTTGGGCTTTACATCTAGATTTTGGGCTTTAGATCTAGAAGTTGGGCTTAACATCTAGATTTTGGGCTTTACGTCTAGCTATTGGGCTTTACCTCTAGATTTTGGGTTTTAAATCAATATATTTGGCTTTTCCTCTAGATGTTGGGCTTTACCTCTAGATATCTGGCTTTACCTCTAGATGTTCGGCTTTACCTCTAGATTTTGGGGTTTACATCTAGATGTTTGCCTTTACCTCTGTAAGTTGGGCTTTACCTGCAGACATAGGTGTGTAGGACTAGATGATGGGCTTTACCTCTAGAAGATGGGCTTTACATCTAGTTTTTGGGCTTTACCTCTGACTGATGCGCATAAACTCTAAATATTGGGCTTTAACTCTAGATGTTGGGCTTTAGATTTAGAAGTTGGGCTTTACATCTACATTTTTGGGCTTTAGATCTAGAATTTGGGCTTTACATCTAGATTTTGGTCGTTACGTCTAGATATTGGGCTTTACCTCTAGATTTTTGGGTTTAAATCTATATATTTGGCTTTTCCTCTAGATGTTGGGCTTTACTTCTAGATATATGTCTTTACGTCTAGATGTTGGGCTTTACCTCTAGATTTTGGGCTCTACCACTAGGTCTTGGGCTTTACCTCTAGATTTTGTACTTTACCTCTAGAAGTTGGGCTTTACCTCTAGACTTTGGGCATTACCTCAAGACGTTCGGCTTTAACTCTAGCTGTTGGGCTTTACCTCTAGATTTTGGGCCTTACCTCTAAAAGTTGGGGTTTACATCTATATGTTTGGCTTTAACTCTAGATGTCGGGCCTTAAGACTAGATTTTGGAATTCACCTCTAGATGTTAGGTTTTACCTGGGATTTTGGGTTTTCCATCTGGATTTTTGGCTTCTCTCTAGAATCAGGGCTGTACCTCCAGACGTTGGGCTTTACCTCAAGATGTTGGGTTTTACCTCTAGATGTTGGTCTTTAAGTCTAGATATTGGACTTTACCTCTAGATGTAGGGTTTTACATCTAGATGTTTTGCTTTACATTTTGATGTTGGGCTTTCTCTCTAGATTTTGGGTTTTAAATCTATATATTTGGCTTTTCCTCTAGATGTTGGGATTTACCATCAGATATCTGGCTTTACCTCTAGATGTTGGGTTTTACCTCTGGATTTTGGGCTCTACCACTAGGTCTTGTGCTTTACCTCTAGATTCTGGGCTTTCCCTCTAGATGTGGGGCTTTAACTCTAGATTTTGGGCTTTACTCTAAATGATGCGCTTTAACTTTATATATTCGGCTTTACCTCTAGAAGTTGGGCTTTAACTCTAGATATCGGGCTTTACCTCTAGATTTTGGGCTCTACCTCTAGGTGTTGAGCTTTGCCTCTAGAATTTGGACTTTACCTCTAGAAGTTGGGATTTACATCTGCAATTTGGGCTTTACTTCTAGATTTCGGACTTTACCTCTGGAAGTTGGGTTTACGTCTAAAATTTGGGCTTTACCTCAAGACGTTCGGCTTTAACTCTAGCTGTTGGGCTTTACCTCTAGATTTTGGGCCTTACTTCTAGAAGTTGGGGGTTACATCTATATGGTTGACTTTAACTGTAGATGTCGGGCCTTAACACTTGATTTTGGAATTCACCTCTAGATGTTAGGCTTTACATCTAGATTCTGAGCTTTCCCTCTAGATGTTGGGCTTTAACTCTAGATTTTGGGCTTTACTCTAAAGGATGCGCTTTAACTCTAGATATTCGGCTTTACCTCTAGAAGTTGGGCTTTACATCTAGATTTTGGGCTTTAGATCTAGAAGTTGGGCTTAACATCTAGATTTTGGGCTTTACGTCTAGCTATTGGGCTTTACCTCTAGATTTTGGGTTTTAAATCAATATATTTGGCTTTTCCTCTAGATGTTGGGCTTTACCTCTAGATATCTGGCTTTACCTCTAGATGTTCGGCTTTACCTCTAGATTTTGGGGTTTACATCTAGATGTTTGCCTTTACCTCTGTAAGTTGGGCTTTACCTGCAGACATAGGGGTGTAGGACTAGATGATGGGCTTTACCTCTAGAAGATGGGCTTTACATCTAGATTTTGGGCTTTACCTCTAACTGATGCGCATAAACTCTAAATATTGGGCTTTAACACTAGATGTTGGGCTTTACCTCTAGATATCTGGCTTTACCTCTATATGTTGGGCTTTACCTCTAGAGTTTGGGTTTTCCATCTGGATTTTTGGCTTCTCTCTAGAATCTGGGCTTTACCTCCAGACGTTGGGCTTTACCTCTAGATGTTGGTCTTTAAGTCTAGATATTGGACTTTACCTCTAGATGTAGGGTTTTACATCTAGATGTTTTGCTTTACATTTAGATGTTGGGCTTTACCTCTAGATTTTGGGTTTTAAATCTATATATTTCGCTTTTCCTCTAGATGTTGGGCTTTACCATCAGATAACTGGCTTTACGTCTTTAAGTTGGGCTTTACATCTAGATTTTGGGCTCTACCACTAGGTCTGCGGCTTTACCTCTAGATTTTGGAATTTACCTCTAGAAGTTGGGCTTTACCTCTAGACTTTGGCCTTTAACTCTAGATTTTGGACATTAGAAGTTGCGCTTTACCTCTAGATTTTGGGCCTTACCTCTAGAATTTGGGGGTTACATCTATATGGTTGGCTTTAACTGTAGATGTCGGGCCTTAATACTTGATTTTGGAATTCACCTCTAGATGATAGGCTTTACATCTAGATTGTGGGCTTTCCCACTAGATGTGGGGCTTTAACACTAGATTTTGGGCTTTACTCTAAATGATGCGCTTTAACTCTATATATTCGGCTTTACCTCTAGAAGTTAGGCTTTACATCTAGATTTTTGGCCTTAGATCTAGAAGTTGGGCTTTACATCTAGATTTTGGGCTTTACGTCTAGATATCTGGCTTTACCTCTAGATGTTGGGCTTTATATCTGCAATTTGGGCTTTACCTCTAGATTTTGGTATTTAAATCTATATATTTGGCTTTACCTCTAGAATTTGGGCTTTACCTCTAGACTTTGGGATTTAAGTCAATACTTTGGGCTTGAACTCTAGATGTTGGGCTTGACTTCTAGATTTTGGTCCTTACCTCTAGACGTTGGGTTTTACATCTATATGTTTAGCTTTAACTGTAGATGTTGGGCCTTAACACTAGATTTTGGAATTCACCACTAGATGGTAGGCTTTACCTCTAGATGTTGGGCTTTACCTCTAGATTTTTGGCTTAGATCTAGAAGTTGGGCTTTATCTCTAGATGTTTGGGTTTAAATCTAGATTTGGGGTTTCAGCTCTAGAAGTTGGTCATTACCTCTAGACATTGGGCTTTACCTCCAGATGTTGGTCTTTAAGTCTAGATATTGGACTTTACCTCTAGATGTAGGGTTTTACATCTAGATGTTTTGCTTTACAATTAGATGTTGGTCTTTATCTCTAGATGTTGGGCTATACCTCTATATGTTGGGCTTTACCTCTAGAGTTTGGGTTTTACATCTAGATGTTTGCCTTTACCTCTGTAAGTTGGGCTTTACCTGCAGACGTTGGGCTGTAGGACTAGATGATGGGCTTTACCTCTAGAAGTTGGGCTTTACATATAGATTTTGGGCTTTACCTCTAACTGATGCGCATAAACTCTAAATATTGGGCTTTACCTCTAGATGTTGGGCTTTAGATTTAGAAGTTGGGCTTTACATCTGTATTTTGAGTTTTAGATCTAGAAGTTGTGCTTTACATCTAGATTTTGGTCTTTACGTCTAGATATTGGGCTTTACCTCTAGATTTTGGGGTTTAAATGTATATATTTGGCTTTTCCTATAGATGTTGGGCTTTACTTCTAGATATATGTGTTTACGTCTAGATATTGGGCTTTACCTCTAGATTTTGGACTTTACCTCTAGAATTTGGGCTTTACCTCTAGATTTTGGGCCTTACCTCCAGAAGTTGGGGGTTACATCTATATGTTTGGCTTTAAATGTAGATGTCGGCCTTAAGACTAGATTTTGGAATTCACCTCTAGATGTTAGGCTTTACCTCTAGATTCTGGGCTTTACCTCTATATGTTGGGCTTTACCTCTAGATTTGGGGTTTCCATCTGGATTTTTGGCTTCTCTCTAGAATCTGGTCTGTACCTCCAGACGTTGGGCTTTACCTCAAGATGTTGGGTTTTACCTCTAGATGTTGGTCTTTAAGTCTAGATATTGGACTTTACCTCTAGATGTAGGGTTTTACATCTAGATGTTTTGCTTTACGTCTAGATATTGGGCTTTACCTCTAGATTCTGGGTTTTAAATCTATATATTTGGCTTTTCCTCTAGATCTTGGGCTTTACCATCAGATATCTGGCTTTACGTCTAGATGTTGGGCTTTACCTCTAGATTTTGGGCTCTACCACTAGGTCTTGGGCTTTACCTCTAGATTTTGGGCCTTACCTCTAGAAGTTGGGGGTTACATCTATATGGTTGGCTTTAACTGTAGATGTCGGGCCTTAACACTTGATTTTGGAATTCACCTCTAGATGTTAGGCTTTACAAGTAGCTTCTGGGCTTTCCCTCTAGATGTGGGGCTTTAACTCTAGATTTTGGGCTTTAAATGATGCGCTTTATCTCTAGATATTCGGCTTTACCTCTAGAAGTTGGGCTTTACATCTAGATTTTGGGCTTTAGATCTAGAAGTTGGGCTTAACTTCTAGATTTTGGGCTTTACGTCTAGCTATTGGGCTTTACCTCTAGATTTTGGGTTTTAAATCTATATATTTGGCTTTTCCTCTAGATGTTCGGCTTTACCTCTAGATTTTGGGCTCTACTTCTAGGTGTTGAGCTTTGCCTCTAGAATTTGGACTTTAACTCTAAAAGTTGGGCTTTACATCTGCAATTTGGGATTTACCTCTAGATTTTGGGATTTACCTCTAGAAGTTGGGCTTTACCTCTAGACTTTGGCTTTACCTCAAGACGTTGGGCTTTAACTCTAGATGTTGGGCTTTACCTCTAGATTTTGGGCCTTACCTCTAGAAGTTGAGGGTTACATCTATATGGTTGGCTTTAACTGTAGATGTCGGGCCTTAACACTTGATTTTGGAATTCACCTCTACATGTTAGGCTTTACATCTAGATTCTGGGCTTTCCCTCTAGATGTGGGGCTTTAGCTCTAGGTTTTGGGCTTTACTCTAAATGATGCGCTTTATATATTCGGCTTTACCTCTAGAAGTTGGGCTTTACATCTAGATTTTGGGCTTTAGATCTAGAAGTTGGGCTTTACATCTAGATTTTGATCTTTACGTCTAGATATCGAGCTTTACCTCTATATTTTGGGTTTTAAATCTATATATTTGGCTTTTCCTCTAGATGTTTGGCTTTACCTCTAGATATCTGGCTTTACCTCTAGATGTTGCTTTACCTCTAGATTTTGGGCTCTACCTCTAGGTGTTGGGCTTTGCCTCTAGAATTTGGACTTTTCCTCTAGAAGTTGGGCTTTACGTCTAGATATTGGGCTTTACCTCTAGATGTTGGGTTTTAAATCTATATATTTGTCTTTACCTCAAGACGTTGGGCTTTAACTCTAGAGGTTGGGCTTTACCTCTAGATTCTGGGCCTTACCTCTAGAAGTTGGGGTTTACATCTATATGTTTGCCTTTAACTGTAGATGTCGGGCCTTAACACTAGATTTTGGAATTCACCACTAGATGTTAGGCTTTACCTCTAGATGTTGGGCTTTACCTCTAGATGTTGGGATTACATCTAGACGTTGGACTTTATCTCTAGAAGTTGGGCTATAACTCTGTATGTTGGGCTTTACCTCTAGAGTTTGCGTTTGACATCTAGATGTTTGCCTTTACCTCTGTAAGTTATCCTTTACCTGCGGACATTGGGCTGTAGGACTAGATGATGGGCTTTACCTGTAGAAGTTGGGCTTTACATCTAGATTTTGGGCTTTACCTCTAAATGATGCGCTTAAACTCTAAATATTGGGCGTTACCTCTAGACGTTGGGCTTTAGATTTAGAAGTTGGGCTTTACATCTAGATTTTGGGCTTTAGATCTAGAAGTTGGGCTTTACATCTAGATTTTGGGCTTTACGTCTAGATATTGGGCTTTACTTCTAGATTTTGGGTTTTAAATCTATATATTTGGCTTTTCCTCTAGATGTTGGGCTTTACCGTCAGATATCTGGCTTTACCTCTAGATGTTGGGCTTTACCTCTAGATTATGGGCTCTACCACTAGGTCTTGTGCTTTAACTCTAGATTTTGGACTTTACCTCTAGAATTTGGGCTTTACCTCTAGATTTTGGGCCTTACCTCCAGAAGTTGGGGGTTACATCTATATGTTTGGCTTTAAATGTAGATGTCGGCCTTAAGACTAGATTTTGGAATTCACCTCTAGATGTTAGGCTTTACCTCTAGATTCTGGGCTTTACCTCTATATGTTGGGCTTTACCTCTAGATTTGGGGTTTCCATCTGGATTTTTGGCTTCTCTCTAGAATCTGGTCTGTACCTCCAGACGTTGGGCTTTACCTCAAGATGTTGGGTTTTACCTCTAGATGTTGGTCTTTAAGTCTAGATATTGGACTTTACCTCTAGATGTAGGGTTTTACATCTAGATGTTTTGCTTTACGTCTAGATATTGGGCTTTACCTCTAGATTCTGGGTTTTAAATCTATATATTTGGCTTTTCCTCTAGATCTTGGGCTTTACCATCAGATATCTGGCTTTACGTCTAGATGTTGGGCTTTACCTCTAGATTTTGGGCTCTACCACTAGGTCTTGGGCTTTACCTCTAGATTTTGGGCCTTACCTCTAGAAGTTGGGGGTTACATCTATATGGTTGGCTTTAACTGTAGATGTCGGGCCTTAACACTTGATTTTGGAATTCACCTCTAGATGTTAGGCTTTACAAGTAGCTTCTGGGCTTTCCCTCTAGATGTGGGGCTTTAACTCTAGATTTTGGGCTTTAAATGATGCGCTTTATCTCTAGATATTCGGCTTTACCTCTAGAAGTTGGGCTTTACATCTAGATTTTGGGCTTTAGATCTAGAAGTTGGGCTTAACTTCTAGATTTTGGGCTTTACGTCTAGCTATTGGGCTTTACCTCTAGATTTTGGGTTTTAAATCTATATATTTGGCTTTTCCTCTAGATGTTCGGCTTTACCTCTAGATTTTGGGCTCTACCTCTAGGTGTTGAGCTTTGCCTCTAGAATTTGGACTTTAACTCTAAAAGTTGGGCTTTACATCTGCAATTTGGGATTTACCTCTAGATTTTGGGATTTACCTCTAGAAGTTGGGCTTTACCACTAGACTTTGGCTTTACCTCAAGACGTTGGGCTTTAACTCTAGATGTTGGGCTTTACCTCTAGATTTTGGGCCTTACCTCTAGAAGTTGAGGGTTACATCTATATGGTTGGCTTTAACTGTAGATGTCGGGCCTTAACACTTGATTTTGGAATTCACCTCTACATGTTAGGCTTTACATCTAGATTCTGGGCTTTCCCTCTAGATGTGGGGCTTTAGCTCTAGGTTTTGGGCTTTACTCTAAATGATGCGCTTTATATATTCGGCTTTACCTCTAGAAGTTGGGCTTTACATCTAGATTTTGGGCTTTAGATCTAGAAGTTGGGCTTTACATCTAGATTTTGATCTTTACGTCTAGATATCGAGCTTTACCTCTATATTTTGGGTTTTAAATCTATATATTTGGCTTTTCCTCTAGATGTTTGGCTTTACCTCTAGATATCTGGCTTTACCTCTAGATGTTGCTTTACCTCTAGATTTTGGGCTCTACCTCTAGGTGTTGGGCTTTGCCTCTAGAATTTGGACTTTTCCTCTAGAAGTTGGGCTTTACGTCTAGATATTGGGCTTTACCTCTAGATGTTGGGTTTTAAATCTATATATTTGTCTTTACCTCAAGACGTTGGGCTTTAACTCTAGAGGTTGGGCTTTACCTCTAGATTCTGGGCCTTACCTCTAGAAGTTGGGGTTTACATCTATATGTTTGCCTTTAACTGTAGATGTCGGGCCTTAACACTAGATTTTGGAATTCACCACTAGATGTTAGGCTTTACCTCTAGATGTTGGGCTTTACCTCTAGATGTTGGGATTACATCTAGACGTTGGACTTTATCTCTAGAAGTTGGGCTATACCTCTGTATGTTGGGCTTTACCTCTAGAGTTTGCGTTTGACATCTAGATGTTTGCCTTTACCTCTGTAAGTTATCCTTTACCTGCGGACATTGGGCTGTAGGACTAGATGATGGGCTTTACCTGTAGAAGTTGGGCTTTACATCTAGATTTTGGGCTTTACCTCTAAATGATGCGCTTAAACTCTAAATATTGGGCGTTACCTCTAGACGTTGGGCTTTAGATTTAGAAGTTGGGCTTTACATCTAGATTTTGGGCTTTAGATCTAGAAGTTGGGCTTTACATCTAGATTTTGGGCTTTACGTCTAGATATTGGGCTTTACTTCTAGATTTTGGGTTTTAAATCTATATATTTGGCTTTTCCTCTAGATGTTGGGCTTTACCGTCAGATATCTGGCTTTACCTCTAGATGTTGGGCTTTACCTCTAGATTTTGGGCTCTACCACTAGGTCTTGGGCTTTAACTCTAGATTTTGGACTTTACCTCTAGAATTTGGGCTTTACCTCTAGATTTTGGGCCTTACCTCCAGAAGTTGGGGGTTACATCTATATGTTTGGCTTTAAATGTAGATGTCGGCCTTAAGACTAGATTTTGGAATTCACCTCTAGATGTTAGGCTTTACCTCTAGATTCTGGGCTTTACCTCTATATGTTGGGCTTTACCTCTAGATTTGGGGTTTCCATCTGGATTTTTGGCTTCTCTCTAGAATCTGGTCTGTACCTCCAGACGTTGGGCTTTACCTCAAGATGTTGGGTTTTACCTCTAGATGTTGGTCTTTAAGTCTAGATATTGGACTTTACCTCTAGATGTAGGGTTTTACATCTAGATGTTTTGCTTTACGTCTAGATATTGGGCTTTACCTCTAGATTCTGGGTTTTAAATCTATATATTTGGCTTTTCCTCTAGATCTTGGGCTTTACCATCAGATATCTGGCTTTACGTCTAGATGTTGGGCTTTACCTCTAGATTTTGGGCTCTACCACTAGGTCTTGGGCTTTACCTCTAGATTTTGGGCCTTACCTCTAGAAGTTGGGGGTTACATCTATATGGTTGGCTTTAACTGTAGATGTCGGGCCTTAACACTTGATTTTGGAATTCACCTCTAGATGTTAGGCTTTACAAGTAGCTTCTGGGCTTTCCCTCTAGATGTGGGGCTTTAACTCTAGATTTTGGGCTTTAAATGATGCGCTTTATCTCTAGATATTCGGCTTTACCTCTAGAAGTTGGGCTTTACATCTAGATTTTGGGCTTTAGATCTAGAAGTTGGGCTTAACTTCTAGATTTTGGGCTTTACGTCTAGCTATTGGGCTTTACCTCTAGATTTTGGGTTTTAAATCTATATATTTGGCTTTTCCTCTAGATGTTCGGCTTTACCTCTAGATTTTGGGCTCTACCTCTAGGTGTTGAGCTTTGCCTCTAGAATTTGGACTTTAACTCTAAAAGTTGGGCTTTACATCTGCAATTTGGGATTTACCTCTAGATTTTGGGATTTACCTCTAGAAGTTGGGCTTTACCTCTAGACTTTGGCTTTACCTCAAGACGTTGGGCTTTAACTCTAGATGTTGGGCTTTACCTCTAGATTTTGGGCCTTACCTCTAGAAGTTGAGGGTTACATCTATATGGTTGGCTTTAACTGTAGATGTCGGGCCTTAACACTTGATTTTGGAATTCACCTCTACATGTTAGGCTTTACATCTAGATTCTGGGCTTTCCCTCTAGATGTGGGGCTTTAGCTCTAGGTTTTGGGCTTTACTCTAAATGATGCGCTTTATATATTCGGCTTTACCTCTAGAAGTTGGGCTTTACATCTAGATTTTGGGCTTTAGATCTAGAAGTTGGGCTTTACATCTAGATTTTGATCTTTACGTCTAGATATCGAGCTTTACCTCTATATTTTGGGTTTTAAATCTATATATTTGGCTTTTCCTCTAGATGTTTGGCTTTACCTCTAGATATCTGGCTTTACCTCTAGATGTTGCTTTACCTCTAGATTTTGGGCTCTACCTCTAGGTGTTGGGCTTTGCCTCTAGAATTTGGACTTTTCCTCTAGAAGTTGGGCTTTACGTCTAGATATTGGGCTTTACCTCTAGATGTTGGGTTTTAAATCTATATATTTGTCTTTACCTCAAGACGTTGGGCTTTAACTCTAGAGGTTGGGCTTTACCTCTAGATTCTGGGCCTTACCTCTAGAAGTTGGGGTTTACATCTATATGTTTGCCTTTAACTGTAGATGTCGGGCCTTAACACTAGATTTTGGAATTCACCACTAGATGTTAGGCTTTACCTCTAGATGTTGGGATTACATCTAGACGTTGGACTTTATCTCTAGAAGTTGGGCTATACCTCTGTATGTTGGGCTTTACCTCTAGAGTTTGCGTTTGACATCTAGATGTTTGCCTTTACCTCTGTAAGTTATCCTTTACCTGCGGACATTGGGCTGTAGGACTAGATGATGGGCTTTACCTGTAGAAGTTGGGCTTTACATCTAGATTTTGGGCTTTACCTCTAAATGATGCGCTTAAACTCTAAATATTGGGCGTTACCTCTAGAAGTTGGGCAATAGATTTAGAAGTTGGGCTTTACATCTAGATGTTGGGCTTTACCTCTAGATTTTGGGCTCTACCACTAGGTCTTGGGCTTTACCTCTAGATTTTGGGCCTTACCTCTAAAAGTTGGGTTTTACATCTATATGTTTGGCTTTAACTGTAGATGTTGGGCCTTAACACTAGATTTTGGTATTCACCACTGGATGGTAGGCTTTACCTCTAGATGTTGGGCTTTACCACTAGATTTTTGGCTTAGATCTAGAATTTGGGCTTTATTTCTAGATATTGGGGTTTAAATCTAGATTTGGGGTTTTCAGCTCTAGAAGTTGGTCATTACCTCTAGACATTGGGCTTTACCTCCAGATGTTGGTCTTTATGACTAGATATTGGACTTTACCTCTAGATATAGGGTTTTACATCTAGATTTTTTGCTTTACATTTAGATGTTGGTTTTATCTCTAGATGTAGGGTTATACCTCTATATGTTGTGCTTCACCTCTAGATGTTATGGCTTTACCTCTAGATGTTGGGATTACATCTAGACATTGGACTTTATCTCTAGAATTTGGGCTATACCTCTATATGTTGGGCTTTACCTCTAGAGTTTGGGTTTTACATCTAGATGTTTGCCTTTACCTCTGTAAGTTGGGCTTTACCTGCAGACATTGGGCTGTAGGACTAGATGATGGGCTTTACCTCTAGAAGTTGGGTTTTACATCTAGATTTTGGGCTTTACCTCTAACTGATGCGCATAAACTCTAAATATTGGGCTTTACCTCTAGATGTTGGGTTTTACCTCTAGATGTTGGTCTTTAAGTCTAGATATTGGACTTTACCTCTAGATGTAGGGTTTTACATCTAGATGTTTTGCTTTACATTTAGGTGTTGGGCTTTATCTCTAGATTTTGTGTTTTAAATCTATATATTTGGCTTTTCCTCTAGATGTTGGGCTTTACTTCTAGATATATGTCTTTACGTCTAGATGTTGGGCTTTACCTCTAGATTTTGGGGTCTACCACTAGGTCTTGGGCTTTACCTCTAGATTTTGGACTTTACCTCTAGAAGTTGGGCTTTACCTCTAGACTTTGGGCTTTACCTCAAGACGTTCGGCTTTAACTCTAGCTGTTGGGCTTTACCTCTAGATTTTGGGCCTTACCTCTAAAAGTTGGGGTTTACATCTATATGTTTGGCTTTAACTCTAGATGTCGGGCCTTAACACTAGATTTTGGAATTCACCTCTAGATGTTAGGTTTTACCTGGGATTTTGGGTTTTCCATCTGGATTTTTGGCTTCTCTCTAGAATCTGGGCTGTACCTCCAGACGTTGGCTTTACCTCAAGATGTTGGGTTTTACCTCTAGATGTTGGTCTTTAAGTCTAGATATTGGACTTTACCTCTAGATGTAGGGTTTTACATCTAGATGTTTTGCTTTACATTTTGATGTTGGGCTTTATCTCTAGATTTTGGGTTTTAAATCTATATATTTGGCTTTTCCTCTAGATGTTGGGATTTACCATCAGATATCTGGCTTTACCTCTAGATGTTGGGTTTTACCTCTGGATTTTGGGCTCTACCACTAGGTCTTGTGCTTTACCTCTAGATTCTGGGCTTTCCCTCTAGATGTGGGGCTTTAACTCTAGATTTTGGGCTTTACTCTAAATGATGCGCTTTAACTTTATATATTCGGCTTTACCTCTAGAAGTTGGGCTTTACCTCTAGATATCGGGCTTTACCTCTAGATTTTGGGCTCTACCTCTAGGTGTTGAGCTTTGCCTCTAGAATTTGGACTTTACCTCTAGAAGTTGGGATTTACATCTGCAATTTGGGCTTTACTTCTAGATTTCGGACTTTACCTCTGGAAGTTGGGTTTACGTCTAAAATTTGGGCTTTACCTCAAGACGTTCGGCTTTAACTCTAGCTGTTGGGCTTTACCTCTAGATTTTGGGCCTTACTTCTAGAAGTTGGGGGTTACATCTATATGGTTGGCTTTAACTGTAGATGTCGGGCCTTAACACTTGATTTTGGAATTCACCTCTAGATGTTAGGCTTTACATCTAGATTCTGGGCTTTCCCTCTAGATGTTGGGCTTTAAATCTAGATTTTGGGCTTTACTCTAAAGGATGCGCTTTAACTCTAGATATTCGGCTTTACCTCTAGAAGTTGGGCTTTACATCTAGATTTTGGGCTTTAGATCTAGAAGTTGGGCTTAACATCTAGATTTTGGGCTTTACGTCTAGCTATTGGGCTTTACCTCTAGATTTTGGGTTTTAAATCAATATATTTGGCTTTTCCTCTAGATGTTGGGCTTTACCTCTAGATATCTGGCTTTACCTCTAGATGTTCGGCTTTACCTCTAGATTTTGGGGTTTACATCTAGATGTTTGCCTTTACCTCTGTAAGTTGGGCTTTACCTGCAGACATAGGGGTGTAGGACTAGATGATGGGCTTTACCTCTAGAAGATGGGCTTTACATCTAGATTTTGGGCTTTACCTCTAACTGATGCGCATAAACTCTAAATATTGGGCTTTAACTCTAGATGTTGGGCTTTACCTCTAGATATCTGGCTTTACCTCTATATGTTGGGCTTTACCTCTAGAGTTTGGGTTTTCCATCTGGATTTTTGGCTTCTCTCTAGAATCTGGGCTTTACCTCCAGACGTTGGGCTTTACCTCTAGATGTTGGTCTTTAAGTCTAGATATTGGACTTTACCTCTAGATGTAGGGTTTTACATCTAGATGTTTTGCTTTACATTTAGATGTTGGGCTTTACCTCTAGATTTTGGGTTTTAAATCTATATATTTCGCTTTTCCTCTAGATGTTGGGCTTTACCATCAGATAACTGGCTTTACGTCTTTAAGTTGGGATTTACATCTAGATTTTGGGCTCTACCACTAGGTCTGCAGCTTTACCTCTAGATTTTGGAATTTACCTCTAGAAGTTGGGCTTTACCTCTAGACTTTGGCCTTTAACTCTAGATTTTGGACATTAGAAGTTGCGCTTTACCTCTAGATTTTGGGCCTTACCTCTAGAATTTGGGGGTTACATCTATATGGTTGGCTTTAACTGTAGATGTCGGGCCTTAATACTTGATTTTGGAATTCACCTCTAGATGATAGGCTTTACATCTAGATTGTGGGCTTTCCCACTAGATGTGGGGCTTTAACACTAGATTTTGGGCTTTACTCTAAATGATGCGCTTTAACTCTATATATTCGGCTTTACCTCTAGAAGTTAGGCTTTACATCTAGATTTTTGGCCTTAGATCTAGAAGTTGGGCTTTACATCTAGATTTTGGGCTTTACGTCTAGATATCTGGCTTTACCTCTAGATGTTGGGCTTTATATCTGCAATTTGGGCTTTACCTCTAGATTTTGGTATTTAAATCTATATATTTGGCTTTACCTCTAGAATTTGGGCTTTACCTCTAGACTTTGGGATTTACCTCAATACTTTGGGCTTGAACTCTAGATGTTGGGCTTGACTTCTAGATTTTGGTCCTTACCTCTAGACGTTGGGTTTTACATCTATATGTTTAGCTTTAACTGTAGATGTTGGGCCTTAACACTAGATTTTGGAATTCACCACTAGATGGTAGGCTTTACCTCTAGCTGTTGGGCTTTACCTCTAGATTTTGGGCCTTACCTCTAAAAGTTGGGTTTTACATCTATATGTTTGGCTTTAACTGTAGATGTTGGGCCTTAACACTAGATTTTGGTATTCACCACTGGATGGTAGGCTTTACCTCTAGATGTTGGGCTTTACCACTAGATTTTTGGCTTAGATCTAGAATTTGGGCTTTATTTCTAGATATTGGGGTTTAAATCTAGATTTGGGGTTTTCAGCTCTAGAAGTTGGTCATTACCTCTAGACATTGGGCTTTACCTCCAGATGTTGGTCTTTATGACTAGATATTGGACTTTACCTCTAGATATAGGGTTTTACATCTAGATTTTTTGCTTTACATTTAGATGTTGGTTTTATCTCTAGATGTAGGGTTATACCTCTATATGTTGTGCTTCACCTCTAGATGTTATGGCTTTACCTCTAGATGTTGGGATTACATCTAGACATTGGACTTTATCTCTAGAATTTGGGCTATACCTCTATATGTTGGGCTTTACCTCTAGAGTTTGGGTTTTACATCTAGATGTTTGCCTTTACCTCTGTAAGTTGGGCTTTACCTGCAGACATTGGGCTGTAGGACTAGATGATGGGCTTTACCTCTAGAAGTTGGGTTTTACATCTAGATTTTGGGCTTTACCTCTAACTGATGCGCATAAACTCTAAATATTGGGCTTTACCTCTAGATGTTGGGTTTTACCTCTAGATGTTGGTCTTTAAGTCTAGATATTGGACTTTACCTCTAGATGTAGGGTTTTACATCTAGATGTTTTGCTTTACATTTAGGTGTTGGGCTTTATCTCTAGATTTTGTGTTTTAAATCTATATATTTGGCTTTTCCTCTAGATGTTGGGCTTTACTTCTAGATATATGTCTTTACGTCTAGATGTTGGGCTTTACCTCTAGATTTTGGGGTCTACCACTAGGTCTTGGGCTTTACCTCTAGATTTTGGACTTTACCTCTAGAAGTTGGGCTTTACCTCTAGACTTTGGGCTTTACCTCAAGACGTTCGGCTTTAACTCTAGCTGTTGGGCTTTACCTCTAGATTTTGGGCCTTACCTCTAAAAGTTGGGGTTTACATCTATATGTTTGGCTTTAACTCTAGATGTCGGGCCTTAACACAAGATTTTGGAATTCACCTCTAGATGTTAGGTTTTACCTGGGATTTTGGGTTTTCCATCTGGATTTTTGGCTTCTCTCTAGAATCTGGGCTGTACCTCCAGACGTTGGCTTTACCTCAAGATGTTGGGTTTTACCTCTAGATGTTGGTCTTTAAGTCTAGATATTGGACTTTACCTCTAGATGTAGGGTTTTACATCTAGATGTTTTGCTTTACATTTTGATGTTGGGCTTTATCTCTAGATTTTGGGTTTTAAATCTATATATTTGGCTTTTCCTCTAGATGTTGGGATTTACCATCAGATATCTGGCTTTACCTCTAGATGTTGGGTTTTACCTCTGGATTTTGGGCTCTACCACTAGGTCTTGTGCTTTACCTCTAGATTCTGGGCTTTCCCTCTAGATGTGGGGCTTTAACTCTAGATTTTGGGCTTTACTCTAAATGATGCGCTTTAACTTTATATATTCGGCTTTACCTCTAGAAGTTGGGCTTTAACTCTAGATATCGGGCTTTACCTCTAGATTTTGGGCTCTACCTCTAGGTGTTGAGCTTTGCCTCTAGAATTTGGACTTTACCTCTAGAAGTTGGGATTTACATCTGCAATTTGGGCTTTACTTCTAGATTTCGGACTTTACCTCTGGAAGTTGGGTTTACGTCTAAAATTTGGGCTTTACCTCAAGACGTTCGGCTTTAACTCTAGCTGTTGGGCTTTACCTCTAGATTTTGGGCCTTACTTCTAGAAGTTGGGGGTTACATCTATATGGTTGGCTTTAACTGTAGATGTCGGGCCTTAACACTTGATTTTGGAATTCACCTCTAGATGTTAGGCTTTACATCTAGATTCTGGGCTTTCCCTCTAGATGTTGGGCTTTAACTCTAGATTTTGGGCTTTACTCTAAAGGATGCGCTTTAACTCTAGATATTCGGCTTTACCTCTAGAAGTTGGGCTTTACATCTAGATTTTGGGCTTTAGATCTAGAAGTTGGGCTTAACATCTAGATTTTGGGCTTTACGTCTAGCTATTGGGCTTTACCTCTAGATTTTGGGTTTTAAATCAATATATTTGGCTTTTCCTCTAGATGTTGGGCTTTACCTCTAGATATCTGGCTTTACCTCTAGATGTTCGGCTTTACCTCTAGATTTTGGGGTTTACATCTAGATGTTTGCCTTTACCTCTGTAAGTTGGGCTTTACCTGCAGACATAGGGGTGTAGGACTAGATGATGGGCTTTACCTCTAGAAGATGGGCTTTACATCTATATTTTGGGCTTTACCTCTAACTGATGCGTATAAACTCTAAATATTGGGCTTTAACTCTAGATGTTGGGCTTTACCTCTAGATATCTGGCTTTACCTCTATATGTTGGGCTTTACCTCTAGAGTTTGGGTTTTCCATCTGGATTTTTGGCTTCTCTCTAGAATCTGGGCTTTACCTCCAGACGTTGGGCTTTACCTCTAGATGTTGGTCTTTAAGTCTAGATATTGGACTTTACCTCTAGATGTAGGGCTTTACATCTAGATGTTTTGCTTTACATTTAGATGTTGGGCTTTACCTCTAGATTTTGGGTTTTTAATCTATATATTTCGCTTTTCCTCTAGATGTTGGGCTTTACCATTAGATAACTGGCTTTACGTCTTTAAGTTGGGATTTACATCTAGATTTTGGGCTCTACCACTAGGTCTGCGGCTTTACCTCTAGATTTTGGAATTTACCTCTAGAAGTTGGGCTTTACCTCTAGACTTTGGCCTTTAACTCTAGATTTTGGACATTAGAAGTTGCGCTTTACCTCTAGATTTTGGGCCTTACCTCTAGAATTTGGGGGTTACATCTATATGGTTGGCTTTAACTGTAGATGTCGGGCCTTAATACTTGATTTTGGAATTCACCTCTAGATGATAGGCTTTACATCTAGATTGTGGGCTTTCCCACTAGATGTGGGGCTTTAACACTAGATTTTGGGCTTTACTCTAAATGATGCGCTTTAACTCTATATATTCGGCTTTACCTCTAGAAGTTAGGCTTTACATCTAGATTTTTGGCCTTAGATCTAGAAGTTGGGCTTTACATCTAGATTTTGGGCTTTACGTCTAGATATCTGGCTTTACCTCTAGATGTTGGGCTTTATATCTGCAATTTGGGCTTTACCTCTAGATTTTGGTATTTAAATCTATATATTTGGCTTTACCTCTAGAATTTGGGCTTTACCTCTAGACTTTGGGATTTACCTCAATACTTTGGGCTTGAACTCTAGATGTTGGGCTTGACTTCTAGATTTTGGTCCTTACCTCTAGACGTTGGGTTTTACATCTATATGTTTAGCTTTAACTGTAGATGTTGGGCCTTAACACTAGATTTTGGAATTCACCACTAGATGGTAGGCTTTACCTCTAGATGTTGGGCTTTACCTCTAGATTTTTGGCTTAGATCTAGAAGTTGGGCTTTATCTCTAGATGTTGGGGTTTAAATCTAGATTTGGGGTTTCAGCTCTAGAAGTTGGTCATTACCTCTAGACATTGGGCTTTACCTCCAGATGTTGGTCTTTAAGTCTAGATATTGGACTTTACCTCTAGATGTAGGGTTTTACATCTAGATGTTTTGCTTTACAATTAGATGTTGGTCTTTATCTCTAGATGTTGGGCTATACCTCTATATGTTGGGCTTTACCTCTAGAGTTTGGGTTTTACATCTAGATGTTTGCCTTTACCTCTGTAAGTTGGGCTTTACCTGCAGACGTTGGGCTGTAGGACTAGATGATGGGCTTTACCTCTAGAAGTTGGGCTTTACATATAGATTTTGGGCTTTACCTCTAACTGATGCGCATAAACTCTAAATATTGGGCTTTACCTCTAGATGTTGGGCTTTAGATTTAGAAGTTGGGCTTTACATCTGTATTTTGAGTTTTAGATCTAGAAGTTGTGCTTTACATCTAGATTTTGGTCTTTACGTCTAGATATTGGGCTTTACCTCTAGATTTTGGGGTTTAAATGTATATATTTGGCTTTTCCTATAGATGTTGGGCTTTACTTCTAGATATATGTCTTTACGTCTAGATATTGGGCTTTACCTCTAGATTTTGGACTTTACCTCTAGAAGTTGGGCTTTACCTCTAGATTTTGGGCCTTACCTCCAGAAGTTGGGGGTTACATCTATATGTTTGGCTTTAAATGTAGATGTCGGCCTTAAGACTAGATTTTGGAATTCACCTCTAGATGTTAGGCTTTACCTCTAGATTCTGGGCTTTACCTCTATATGTTGGGCTTTACCTCTAGATTTGGGGTTTCCATCTGGATTTTTGGCTTCTCTCTAGAATCTGGTCTATACCTCCAGACGTTGGGCTTTACCTCAAGATGTTGGGTTTTACCTCTAGATGTTGGTCTTTAAGTCTAGATATTGGACTTTACCTCTAGATGTAGGGTTTTACATCTAGATGTTTTGCTTTACGTCTAGATATTGGGCTTTACCTCTAGATTCTGGGTTTTAAATCTATATATTTGGCTTTTCCTCTAGATCTTGGGCTTTACCATCAGATATCTGGCTTTACGTCTAGATGTTGGGCTTTACCTCTAGATTTTGGGCTCTACCACTAGGTCTTGGGCTTTACCTCTAGATTTTGGGCCTTACCTCTAGAAGTTGGGGGTTACATCTATATGGTTGGCTTTAACTGTAGATGTCGGGCCTTAACACTTGATTTTGGAATTCACCTCTAGATGTTAGGCTTTACAAGTAGCTTCTGGGCTTTCCCTCTAGATGTGGGGCTTTAACTCTAGATTTTGGGCTTTAAATGATGCGCTTTATCTCTAGATATTCGGCTTTACCTCTAGAAGTTGGGCTTTACATCTAGATTTTGGGCTTTAGATCTAGAAGTTGGGCTTAACTTCTAGATTTTGGGCTTTACGTCTAGCTATTGGGCTTTAACTCTAGATTTTGGGTTTTAAATCTATATATTTGGCTTTTCCTCTAGATGTTCGGCTTTACCTCTAGATTTTGGGCTCTACCTCTAGGTGTTGAGCTTTGCCTCTAGAATTTGGACTTTAACTCTAAAAGTTGGGCTTTACATCTTCAATTTGGGATTTACCTCTAGATTTTGGGATTTACCTCTAGAAGTTGGGCTTTACCTCTAGACTTTGGCTTTACCTCAAGACGTTGGGCTTTAACTCTAGATGTTGGGCTTTACCTCTAGATTTTGGGCCTTACCTCTAGAAGTTGAGGGTTACATCTATATGGTTGGCTTTAACTGTAGATGTCGGGCCTTAACACTTGATTTTGGAATTCACCTCTACATGTTAGGCTTTACATCTAGATTCTGGGCTTTCCCTCTAGATGTGGGGCTTTAGCTCTAGGTTTTGGGCTTTACTCTAAATGATGCGCTTTATATATTCGGCTTTACCTCTAGAAGTTGGGCTTTACATCTAGATTTTGGGCTTTAGATCTAGAAGTTGGGCTTTACATCTAGATTTTGATCTTTACGTCTAGATATCGAGCTTTACCTCTATATTTTGGGTTTTAAATCTATATATTTGGCTTTTCCTCTAGATGTTTGGCTTTACCTCTAGATATCTGGCTTTACCTCTAGATGTTGCTTTACCTCTAGATTTTGGGCTCTACCTCTAGGTGTTGGGCTTTGCCTCTAGAATTTGGACTTTTCCTCTAGAAGTTGGGCTTTACGTCTAGATATTGGGCTTTACCTCTAGATGTTGGGTTTTAAATCTATATATTTGTCTTTACCTCAAGACGTTGGGCTTTAACTCTAGAGGTTGGGCTTTACCTCTAGATTCAGGGCCTTACCTCTAGAAGTTGGGGTTTACATCTATATGTTTGCCTTTAACTGTAGATGTCGGGCCTTAACACTAGATTTTGGAATTCACCACTAGATGTTAGGCTTTACCTCTAGATGTTGGGATTACATCTAGACGTTGGACTTTATCTCTAGAAGTTGGGCTATACCTCTGTATGTTGGGCTTTACCTCTAGAGTTTGCGTTTGACATCTAGATGTTTGCCTTTACCTCTGTAAGTTATCCTTTACCTGCGGACATTGGGCTGTAGGACTAGATGATGGGCTTTACCTGTAGAAGTTGGGCTTTACATCTAGATTTTGGGCTTTACCTCTAAATGATGCGCTTAAACTCTAAATATTGGGCGTTACCTCTAGAAGTTGGGCAATAGATTTAGAAGTTGGGCTTTACATCTAGATTTTGGGCTTTAGATCTAGAAGTTGGGCTTTACATCTAGATTTTGGGCTTTACGTCTAGATATTGGGCTTTACTTCTAGATTTTGGGTTTTAAATCTATATATTTGGCTTTTCCTCTAGATGTTGGGCTTTACCGTCAGATATCTGGCTTTACCTCTAGATGTTGGGCTTTACCTCTAGATTATGGGCTCTACCACTAGGTCTTGGGCTTTAACTCTAGATTTTGGACTTTACCTCTAGAATTTGGGCTTTACCTCTAGACTTTGACCTTTACCTCTAGATTTTGGACTTTACATCTAGAAGTTGGGGGTTACATCTATATGGTTGGCTTTAACTGTAGATGTCGGGCCTTAACACTTGATTTTGGAATTCACCTCTTCATATTAGGCTTTACATCTAGATTGTGGGCTTTCCCACTAGATGTCGGGCTTTAACTCTAGATTTTCGGCTTTACTCAAAATGATGCGCGTTAACTCTATATATTCGGCTTTACCTCTAGAAGTTTGGCTTTACATCTAGATTTTGGGCCTTAGATCTAGAAGTTGGGCTTTACATCTAGATTTTGGGCTCCACGTCTATATATTGGGCTTTACCTCAGGATTTTGGGTTTTAAATCTATATATTTGGCATTTCCTCTAGATGTTGGGCTTTACTTCTAGATATCTGGCTGTACCTCTAGATGTTGGGCTTTACATCTGCAATTTGGGCTTTACCTCTAGATTTTGGGATTTAAATCTAGATATTTGGCTTTACCTCTAGAATTTGGGCTTTACATCTAGACTTTGGGCTTTACCTCAAGACTTTGGGCTTGAACTCTAGCTGTTGGGCTTTACCTCTAGATTTTGGGCCTTACCTCTAAAAGTTGGGTTTTACATCTATATGTTTGGCTTTAACTGTAGATGTTGGGCCTTAACACTAGATTTTGGTATTCACCACTGGATGGTAGGCTTTACCTCTAGATGTTGGGCTTTACCACTAGATTTTTGGCTTAGATCTAGAATTTGGGCTTTATTTCTAGATATTGGGGTTTAAATCTAGATTTGGGGTTTTCAGCTCTAGAAGTTGGTCATTACCTCTAGACTTTGGGCTTTACCTCCAGATGTTGGTCTTTATGACTAGATATTGGACTTTACCTCTAGATATAGGGTTTTACATCTAGATTTTTTGCTTTACATTTAGATGTTGGTTTTATCTCTAGATGTAGGGTTATACCTCTATATGTTGTGCTTCACCTCTAGATGTTATGGCTTTACCTCTAGATGTTGGGATTACATCTAGACATTGGACTTTATCTCTAGAATTTGGGCTATACCTCTATATGTTGGGCTTTACCTCTAGAGTTTGGGTTTTACATCTAGATGTTTGCCTTTACCTCTGTAAGTTGGGCTTTACCTGCAGACATTGGGCTGTAGGACTAGATGATGGGCTTTACCTCTAGAAGTTGGGTTTTACATCTAGATTTTGGGCTTTACCTCTAACTGATGCGCATAAACTCTAAATATTGGGCTTTACCTCTAGATGTTGGGTTTTACCTCTAGATGTTGGTCTTTAAGTCTAGATATTGGACTTTACCTCTAGATGTAGGGTTTTACATCTAGATGTTTTGCTTTACATTTAGGTGTTGGGCTTTATCTCTAGATTTTGTGTTTTAAATCTATATATTTGGCTTTACGTCTAGATGTTGGGCTTTACCTCTAGATTTTGGGGTCTACCACTAGGTCTTGGGCTTTACCTCTAGATTTTGGACTTTACCTCTAGAAGTTGGGCTTTACCTCTAGATTTTGGGCTTTACCACAAGACGTTCGGCTTTAACTCTAGCTGTTGGGCTTTACCTCTAGATTTTGGGCCTTACCTCTAAAAGTTGGGGTTTACATCTATATGTTTGGCTTTAACTCTAGATGTCGGGCCTTAACACTAGATTTTGGAATTCACCTCTAGATGTTAGGTTTTACCTGGGATTTTGGGTTTTCCATCTGGATTTTTGGCTTCTCTCTAGAATCTGGGCTGTACCTCCAGACGTTGGCTTTACCTCAAGATGTTGGGTTTTACCTCTAGATGTTGTTCTTTAAGTCTAGATATTGGACTTTACCTCTAGATGTAGGGTTTTACATCTAGATGTTTTGCTTTACATTTTGATGTTGGGCTTTATCTCTAGATTTTGGGTTTTAAATCTATATATTTGGCTTTTCCTCTAGATGTTGGGATTTACCATCAGATATCTGGCTTTACCTCTAGATGTTGGGTTTTACCTCTGGATTTTGGGCTCTACCACTAGGTCTTGTGCTATACCTCTAGATTCTGGGCTTTCCCTCTAGATGTGGGGCTTTAACTCTAGATTTTGGGCTTTACTCTAAATGATGCGCTTTAACTTTATATATTCGGCTTTACCTCTAGAAGTTGGGCTTTAACTCTAGATATCGGGCTTTACCTCTAGATTTTGGGCTCTACCTCTAGGTGTTGAGCTTTGCCTCTAGAATTTGGACTTTACCTCTAGAAGTTGGGATTTACATCTGCAATTTGGGCTTTACTTCTAGATTTCGGACTTTACCTCTGGAAGTTGGGTTTACGTCTAAAATTTGGGCTTTACCTCAAGACGTTCGGCTTTAACTCTAGCTGTTGGGCTTTACCTCTAGATTTTGGGCCTTACTTCTAGAAGTTGGGGGTTACATCTATATGGTTGGCTTTAACTGTAGATGTCGGGCCTTAACACTTGATTTTGGAATTCACCTCTAGATGTTAGGCTTTACATCTAGATTCTGGGCTTTCCCTCTAGATGTTGGGCTTTAACTCTAGATTTTGGGCTTTACTCTAAAGGATGCGCTTTAACTCTAGATATTCGGCTTTACCTCTAGAAGTTGGGCTTTACATCTAGATTTTGGGCTTTAGATCTAGAAGTTGGGCTTAACATCTAGATTTTGGGCTTTACGTCTAGCTATTGGGCTTTACCTCTAGATTTTGGGTTTTAAATCAATATATTTGGCTTTTCCTCTAGATGTTGGGCTTTACCTCTAGATATCTGGCTTTACCTCTAGATGTTCGGCTTTACCTCTAGATTTTGGGGTTTACATCTAGATGTTTGCCTTTACCTCTGTAAGTTGGGCTTTACCTGCAGACATAGGGGTGTAGGACTAGATGATGGGCTTTACCTCTAGAAGATGGGCTTTACATCTATATTTTGGGCTTTACCTCTAACTGATGCGTATAAACTCTAAATATTGGGCTTTAACTCTAGATGTTGGGCTTTACCTCTAGATATCTGGCTTTACCTCTATATGTTGGGCTTTACCTCTAGAGTTTGGGTTTTCCATCTGGATTTTTGGCTTCTCTCTAGAATCTGGGCTTTACCTCCAGACGTTGGGCTTTACCTCTAGATGTTGGTCTTTAAGTCTAGATATTGGACTTTACCTCTAGATGTAGGGCTTTACATCTAGATGTTTTGCTTTACATTTAGATGTTGGGCTTTACCTCTAGATTTTGGGTTTTTAATCTATATATTTCGCTTTTCCTCTAGATGTTGGGCTTTACCATCAGATAACTGGCTTTACGTCTTTAAGTTGGGATTTACATCTAGATTTTGGGCTCTACCACTAGGTCTGCAGCTTTACCTCTAGATTTTGGAATTTACCTCTAGAAGTTGGGCTTTACCTCTAGACTTTGGCCTTTAACTCTAGATTTTGGACATTAGAAGTTGCGCTTTACCTCTAGATTTTGGGCCTTACCTCTAGAATTTGGGGGTTACATCTATATGGTTGGCTTTAACTGTAGATGTCGGGCCTTAATACTTGATTTTGGAATTCACCTCTAGATGATAGGCTTTACATCTAGATTGTGGGCTTTCCCACTAGATGTGGGGCTTTAACACTAGATTTTGGGCTTTACTCTAAATGATGCGCTTTAACTCTATATATTCGGCTTTACCTCTAGAAGTTAGGCTTTACATCTAGATTTTTGGCCTTAGATCTAGAAGTTGGGCTTTACATCTAGATTTTGGGCTTTACGTCTAGATATCTGGCTTTACCTCTAGATGTTGGGCTTTATATCTGCAATTTGGGCTTTACCTCTAGATTTTGTTATTTAAATCTATATATTTGGCTTTACCTCTAGAATTTGGGCTTTACCTCTAGACTTTGGGATTTACCTCAATACTTTGGGCTTGAACTCTAGATGTTGGGCTTGACTTCTAGATTTTGGTCCTTACCTCTAGACGTTGGGTTTTACATCTATATGTTTAGCTTTAACTGTAGATGTTGGGCCTTAACACTAGATTTTGGAATTCACCACTAGATGGTAGGCTTTACCTCTAGATGTTGGGCTTTACCTCTAGATTTTTGGCTTAGATCTAGAAGTTGGGCTTTATCTCTAGATGTTGGGGTTTAAATCTAGATTTGGGGTTTCAGCTCTAGAAGTTGGTCATTACCTCTAGACATTGGGCTTTACCTCCAGATGTTGGTCTTTAAGTCTAGATATTGGACTTTACCTCTAGATGTAGGGTTTTACATCTAGATGTTTTGCTTTACAATTAGATGTTGGTCTTTATCTCTAGATGTTGGGCTATACCTCTATATGTTGGGCTTTACCTCTAGAGTTTGGGTTTTACATCTAGATGTTTGCCTTTACCTCTGTAAGTTGGGCTTTACCTGCAGACGTTGGGCTGTAGGACTAGATGATGGGCTTTACCTCTAGAAGTTGGGCTTTACATATAGATTTTGGGCTTTACCTCTAACTGATGCGCATAAACTCTAAATATTGGGCTTTACCTCTAGATGTTGGGCTTTAGATTTAGAAGTTGGGCTTTACATCTGTATTTTGAGTTTTAGATCTAGAAGTTGTGCTTTACATCTAGATTTTGGTCTTTACGTCTAGATATTGGGCTTTACCTCTAGATTTTGGGGTTTAAATGTATATATTTGGCTTTTCCTATAGATGTTGGGCTTTACTTCTAGATATATGTCTTTACGTCTAGATATTGGGCTTTACCTCTAGATTTTGGACTTTACCTCTAGAAGTTGGGCTTTACCTCTAGATTTTGGGCCTTACCTCCAGAAGTTGGGGGTTACATCTATATGTTTGGCTTTAAATGTAGATGTCGGCCTTAAGACTAGATTTTGGAATTCACCTCTAGATGTTAGGCTTTACCTCTAGATTCTGGGCTTTACCTCTATATGTTGGGCTTTACCTCTAGATTTGGGGTTTCCATCTGGATTTTTGGCTTCTCTCTAGAATCTGGTCTATACCTCCAGACGTTGGGCTTTACCTCAAGATGTTGGGTTTTACCTCTAGATGTTGGTCTTTAAGTCTAGATATTGGACTTTACCTCTAGATGTAGGGTTTTACATCTAGATGTTTTGCTTTACGTCTAGATATTGGGCTTTACCTCTAGATTCTGGGTTTTAAATCTATATATTTGGCTTTTCCTCTAGATCTTGGGCTTTACCATCAGATATCTGGCTTTACGTCTAGATGTTGGGCTTTACCTCTAGATTTTGGGCTCTACCACTAGGTCTTGGGCTTTACCTCTAGATTTTGGGCCTTACCTCTAGAAGTTGGGGGTTACATCTATATGGTTGGCTTTAACTGTAGATGTCGGGCCTTAACACTTGATTTTGGAATTCACCTCTAGATGTTAGGCTTTACAAGTAGCTTCTGGGCTTTCCCTCTAGATGTGGGGCTTTAACTCTAGATTTTGGGCTTTAAATGATGCGCTTTAACTCTAGATATTCGGCTTTACCTCTAGAAGTTGGGCTTTACATCTAGATTTTGGGCTTTAGATCTAGAAGTTGGGCTTAACTTCTAGATTTTGGGCTTTACGTCTAGCTATTGGGCTTTACCTCTAGATTTTGGGTTTTAAATCTATATATTTGGCTTTTCCTCTAGATGTTCGGCTTTACCTCTAGATTTTGGGCTCTACCTCTAGGTGTTGAGCTTTGCCTCTAGAATTTGGACTTTAACTCTAAAAGTTGGGCTTTACATCTGCAATTTGGGATTTACCTCTAGATTTTGGGATTTACCTCTAGAAGTTGGGCTTTACCTCTAGACTTTGGCTTTACCTCAAGACGTTGGGCTTTAACTCTAGATGTTGGGCTTTACCTCTAGATTTTGGGCCTTACCTCTAGAAGTTGTGGGTTACATCTATATGGTTGGCTTTAACTGTAGATGTCGGGCCTTAACACTTGATTTTGGAATTCACCTCTAGATGTTAGGCTTTACATCAAGATTCTGGGCTTTCCCTCTAGATGTGGGGCTTTAGCTCTAGGTTTTGGGCTTTACTCTAAATGATGCGCTTTATATATTCGGCTTTACCTCTAGAAGTTGGGCTTTACATCTAGATTTTGGGCTTTAGATCTAGAAGTTGGGCTTTACATCTAGATTTTGATCTTTACGTCTAGATATCGAGCTTTACCTCTATATTTTGGGTTTTAAATCTATATATTTGGCTTTTCCTCTAGATGTTTGGCTTTACCTCTAGATATCTGGCTTTACCTCTAGATGTTGCTTTACCTCTAGATTTTGGGCTCTACCTCTAGGTGTTGGGCTTTGCCTCTAGAATTTGGACTTTTCCTCTAGAAGTTGGGCTGTACGTCTAGATATTGGGCTTTACCTCTAGATGTTGGGTTTTAAATCTATATATTTGTCTTTACCTCAAGACGTTGGGCTTTAACTCTAGAGGTTGGGCTTTACCTCTAGATTCTGGGCCTTACCTCTAGAAGTTGGGGTTTACATCTATATGTTTGCCTTTAACTGTAGATGTCGGGCCTTAACACTAGATTTTGGAATTCACCACTAGATGTTAGGCTTTACCTCTAGATGTTGGGATTACATCTAGACGTTGGACTTTATCTCTAGAAGTTGGGCTATACCTCTGTATGTTGGGCTTTACCTCTAGAGTTTGCGTTTGACATCTAGATGTTTGCCTTTACCTCTGTAATTTATCCTTTACCTGCGGACATTGGGCTGTAGGACTAGATGATGGGCTTTACCTGTAGAAGTTGGGCTTTACATCTAGATTTTGGGCTTTACCTCTAAATGATGCGCTTAAACTCTAAATATTGGGCGTTACCTCTAGAAGTTGGGCAATAGATTTAGAAGTTGGGCTTTACATCTAGATTTTGGGCTTTAGATCTAGAAGTTGGGCTTTACATCTAGATTTTGGGCTTTACGTCTAGATATTGGGCTTTACTTCTAGATTTTGGGTTTTAAATCTATATATTTGGCTTTTCCTCTAGATGTTGGGCTTTACCGTCAGATATCTGGCTTTACCTCTAGATGTTGGGCTTTACCTCTAGATTATGGGCTCTACCACTAGGTCTTGGGCTTTAACTCTAGATTTTGGACTTTACCTCTAGAATTTGGGCTTTACCTCTAGACTTTGACCTTTACCTCTAGATTTTGGACTTTACATCTAGAAGTTGGGGGTTACATCTATATGGTTGGCTTTAACTGTAGATGTCGGGCCTTAACACTTGATTTTGGAATTCACCTCTTCATATTAGGCTTTACATCTAGATTGTGGGCTTTCCCACTAGATGTCGGGCTTTAACTCTAGATTTTCGGCTTTACTCAAAATGATGCGCGTTAACTCTATATATTCGGCTTTACCTCTAGAAGTTTGGCTTTACATCTAGATTTTGGGCCTTAGATCTAGAGGTTGGGCTTTACATCTAGATTTTGGGCTCCACGTCTATATATTGGGCTTTACCTCAGGATTTTGGGTTTTAAATCTATATATTTGGCATTTCCTCTAGATGTTGGGCTTTACTTCTAGATATCTGGCTGTACCTCTAGATGTTGGGCTTTACATCTGCAATTTGGGCTTTACCTCTAGATTTTGGGATTTAAATCTAGATATTTGGCTTTACCTCTAGAATTTGGGCTTTACATCTAGACTTTGGGCTTTACCTCAAGACTTTGGGCTTGAACTCTAGCTGTTGGGCTTTACCTCTAGATTTTGGGCCTTACCTCTAAAAGTTGGGTTTTACATCTATATGTTTGGCTTTAACTGTAGATGTTGGGCCTTAACACTAGATTTTGGTATTCACCACTGGATGGTAGGCTTTACCTCTAGATGTTGGGCTTTACCACTAGATTTTTGGCTTAGATCTAGAATTTGGGCTTTATTTCTAGATATTGGGGTTTAAATCTAGATTTGGGGTTTTCAGCTCTAGAAGTTGGTCATTACCTCTAGACTTTGGGCTTTACCTCCAGATGTTGGTCTTTATGACTAGATATTGGACTTTACCTCTAGATATAGGGTTTTACATCTAGATTTTTTGCTTTACATTTAGATGTTGGTTTTATCTCTAGATGTAGGGTTATACCTCTATATGTTGTGCTTCACCTCTAGATGTTATGGCTTTACCTCTAGATGTTGGGATTACATCTAGACATTGGACTTTATCTCTAGAATTTGGGCTATACCTCTATATGTTGGGCTTTACCTCTAGAGTTTGGGTTTTACATCTAGATGTTTGCCTTTACCTCTGTAAGTTGGGCTTTACCTGCAGACATTGGGCTGTAGGACTAGATGATGGGCTTTACCTCTAGAAGTTGGGTTTTACATCTAGATTTTGGGCTTTACCTCTAACTGATGCGCATAAACTCTAAATATTGGGCTTTACCTCTAGATGTTGGGTTTTACCTCTAGATGTTGGTCTTTAAGTCTAGATATTGGACTTTACCTCTAGATGTAGGGTTTTACATCTAGATGTTTTGCTTTACATTTAGGTGTTGGGCTTTATCTCTAGATTTTGTGTTTTAAATCTATATATTTGGCTTTACGTCTAGATGTTGGGCTTTACCTCTAGATTTTGGGGTCTACCACTAGGTCTTGGGCTTTACCTCTAGATTTTGGACTTTACCTCTAGAAGTTGGGCTTTACCTCTAGATTTTGGGCTTTACCACAAGACGTTCGGCTTTAACTCTAGCTGTTGGGCTTTACCTCTAGATTTTGGGCCTTACCTCTAAAAGTTGGGGTTTACATCTATATGTTTGGCTTTAACTCTAGATGTCGGGCCTTAACACTAGATTTTGGAATTCACCTCTAGATGTTAGGTTTTACCTGGGATTTTGGGTTTTCCATCTGGATTTTTGGCTTCTCTCTAGAATCTGGGCTGTACCTCCAGACGTTGGCTTTACCTCAAGATGTTGGGTTTTACCTCTAGATGTTGTTCTTTAAGTCTAGATATTGGACTTTACCTCTAGATGTAGGGTTTTACATCTAGATGTTTTGCTTTACATTTTGATGTTGGGCTTTATCTCTAGATTTTGGGTTTTAAATCTATATATTTGGCTTTTCCTCTAGATGTTGGGATTTACCATCAGATATCTGGCTTTACCTCTAGATGTTGGGTTTTACCTCTGGATTTTGGGCTCTACCACTAGGTCTTGTGCTTTACCTCTAGATTCTGGGCTTTCCCTCTAGATGTGGGGCTTTAACTCTAGATTTTGGGCTTTACTCTAAATGATGCGCTTTAACTTTATATATTCGGCTTTACCTCTAGAAGTTGGGCTTTACCTCTAGATATCGGGCTTTACCTCTAGATTTTGGGCTCTACCTCTAGGTGTTGAGCTTTGCCTCTAGAATTTGGACTTTACCTCTAGAAGTTGGGATTTACATCTGCAATTTGGGCTTTACTTCTAGATTTCGGACTTTACCTCTGGAAGTTGGGTTTACGTCTAAAATTTGGGCTTTACCTCAAGACGTTCGGCTTTAACTCTAGCTGTTGGGCTTTACCTCTAGATTTTGGGCCTTACTTCTAGAAGTTGGGGGTTACATCTATATGGTTGGCTTTAACTGTAGATGTCGGGCCTTAACACTTGATTTTGGAATTCACCTCTAGATGTTAGGCTTTACATCTAGATTCTGGGCTTTCCCTCTAGATGTTGGGCTTTAACTCTAGATTTTGGGCTTTACTCTAAAGGATGAGCTTTAACTCTAGATATTCGGCTTTACCTCTAGAAGTTGGGCTTTACATCTAGATTTTGGGGTTTACGTCTAGCTATTGGGCTTTACCTCTAGATTTTGGGTTTTAAATCTATATATTTGGCTTTTCCTCTAGATGTTGGGCTTTACCTCTAGATATCTGGCTTTACCTCTAGATGTTCGGATTTACATCTAGATTTTGGGCTCTACCTCTAGGTGTTGAGCTTTGCCTCTAGAATTTGGGCCTTACCTCTAGAAGTTGAGGGTTACATCTATATGTTTGGCTTTAACTGTAGATGTCGGGCCTTAAGACTAGATTTTGGAATTCACCTCTAGATGTTGGGCTTTACCTCTAGATATCTGGCTTTACCTCTATATGTTGGGCTTTACCTCTAGAGTTTGGGTTTTCCATCTGGATTTTTGACTTCTCTCTAGAATCTGGGCTTTATCTCTAGACGTTGGGCTTTACCTCTAGATGTTGGTCTTTAAGTCTAGATATTGGACTTTACCTCTAGATGTAGGGTTTTACATCTAGATGTTTTGCTTTACATTTAGATGTTGGGCTTTACCTCTAGATTTTGGGTTTTTAATCTATATATTTCGCTTTTCCTCTAGATGTTGGGCTTTACCATCAGATAACTGGCTTTACGTCTTTAAGTTGGGCTTTACATCTAGATTTTGGGCTCTACCACTAGGTCTGCGGCTTTACCTCTAGATTTTGGAATTTACCTCTAGAAGTTGGGCTTTACCTCTAGACTTTGGCCTTTAACTCTAGATTTTGGACATTAGAAGTTGCGCTTTACCTCTAGATTTTGGGCCTTACCTCTAGAATTTGGGGGTTACATCTATATGGTTGGCTTTAACTGTAGATGTCGGGCCTTAATACTTGATTTTGGAATTCACCTCTAGATGATAGGCTTTACATCTAGATTGTGGGCTTTCCCACTAGATGTGGGGCTTTAACACTAGATTTTGGGCTTTACTCTAAATGATGCGCTTTAACTCTATATATTCGGCTTTACCTCTAGAAGTTAGGCTTTACATCTAGATTTTTGGCCTTAGATCTAGAAGTTGGGCTTTACATCTAGATTTTGGGCTTTACGTCTAGATATCTGGCTTTACCTCTAGATGTTGGGCTTTATATCTGCAATTTGGGCTTTACCTCTAGATTTTGGTATTTAAATCTATATATTTGGCTTTACCTCTAGAATTTGGGCTTTACCTCTAGACTTTGGGATTTACCTCAATACTTTGGGCTTGAACTCTAGATGTTGGGCTTGACTTCTAGATTTTGGGCCTTACCTCTAGACGTTGGGTTTTACATCTATATGTTTAGCTTTAACTGTAGATGTTGGGCCTTAACACTAGATTTTGGAATTCACCACTAGATGGTAGGCTTTACCTCTAGATGTTGGGCTTTACCTCTAGATTTTTGGCTTAGATCTAGAAGTTGGGCTTTATCTCTAGATGTTGGGGTTTAAATCTAGATTTGGGGTTTCAGCTCTAGAAGTTGGTCATTACCTCTAGACATTGGGCTTTACCTCCAGATGTTGGTCTTTAAGTCTAGATATTGGACTTTACCTCTAGATGTAGGGTTTTACATCTAGATGTTTTGCTTTACAATTAGATGTTGGTCTTTATCTCTAGATGTTGGGCTATACCTCTATATGTTGGGCTTTACCTCTAGAGTTTGGGTTTTACATCTAGATGTTTGCCTTTACCTCTGTAAGTTGGGCTTTACCTGCAGACGTTGGGCTGTAGGACTAGATGATGGGCTTTACCTCTAGAAGTTGGGCTTTACATATAGATTTTGGGCTTTACCTCTAACTGATGCGCATAAACTCTAAATATTGGGCTTTACCTCTAGATGTTGGGCTTTAGATTTAGAAGTTGGGCTTTACATCTGTATTTTGAGTTTTAGATCTAGAAGTTGTGCTTTACATCTAGATTTTGGTCTTTACGTCTAGATATTGGGCTTTACCTCTAGATTTTGGGGTTTAAATGTATATATTTGGCTTTTCCTATAGATGTTGGGCTTTACTTCTAGATATATGTCTTTACGTCTAGATATTGGGCTTTACCTCTAGATTTTGGACTTTACCTCTAGAAGTTGCGCTTTACCTCTAGACTTTGGGCTTTACCTCTAGACTTTGGGCTTTACCTCAAGACATTCGGCTTTAACTCTAGCTGTTGGGCTTTACCTCTAGATTTTGGGCCTTACCTCTAGAAGTTGGGGGTTACATCTATATGGTTGGCTTTAACTGTAGATGTCGGGCCTTAACACTTGATTTTGGAATTCAGCTCTAGATGTTAGTCTTTACATCTAGATTCTGGGCTTTCCCTCTAGATGTTGGGCTTTAACTCTAGATTTTGGGCTTTACTCTAAAGAATGCTCTTTAACTCCAGGTATTCGGCTTTACCTCTAGAAGTTGGGTTGTACATCTAGATGTTTGGCTTTAACTGTAGGTGTCGGGCTTTAACACTAGATATTGGAATTCACCTCTAGATCTTAGTCTTTACCTCTACATGTTGGGCTTTACCTCTAGATTATTTGGCTTTAGATCTAGAAATTGGGCTTTACATCTAGATTTGGGTCTTTAGCTCTAGATGTTGGGCTTTACCTCCAGATTTTGGGTTTTAAATCTATATATCTGGCTTTATCTCTAGATGTTGGTCTTTCCCTCTAGATTTTGGCCTCTACCTCTAGGTATTGGTTTTTACCTCTAGATTTTGGACTTTAACTCTGGAAGTTGGGCTTTACATCTAGACTTTGGGCTTTACCTCTAGATGTTGGTCTTTAAGTCTAGATACTGGACTTTATCTCTAGATGTAGGGTTTTACATCTAGATGTTTTGCTTTACATTTAGATGTTGGTCTTTATCTCTAGATGTTGGGTTATACCTCTATATGTTGTGCTTCACCTCTAGATTTTAGGCTTTACCTCTAGATGTTGGGATTACATCTAGACGTTGGATTTTATCTCTAGAATTTGGGTTATACCTCTATATGTTGTGCTTCACCTCTAGATGTTGGGCTTTACCTCTAGATTTTGGGTTTTACATCTAGATGTTTGCCTTCACCTCTGTAAGTTGGGCTTTACCTGCAGACATTGGGCTGTAGGACTAGATGATGGGCTTTACCTCTAGAAGTTGGGCTTTACATTTACATTTTGGGCTTTAACTCTAAAGGATGCGCTTAAACTCTAAATATTGGGCTTTACCTCTAGATGTTGGGCTTTAGATTTAGAAGTTGGGCTTTCCATCTAGATGTTGGGCTTAAGATCTAGAAGTTGGGCTTTACATCTAGATTTTGGTTTTACGTCTCGATATTGGGCTTTACCTCTAGATTTTGGGTTTTAAATCTGTATATTTGGCTTTTCCTCTAGATGTTGGGCTTTACCTCTAGATTTTGTGCTCTACCACTAGGTCTTGGGCTTTACTTCTAGATTTCGGACTTTACCTCTAGAAGTAGGTCTTTACCTCTAGACTTTGGACTTTACCTCTTGACGTTCGGCTTTAACTCTAGATGTTGGGCTTTACCTCTAGATTTTGGGTCTTACCTCTAGAAGTTGGGGGTTACATCTATATGTTTGGCTTTAATTGTAGATGTTTGGCCTTAAGATAGATTTTGGAATTCACCTCTAGATGTTAGGCTTTACCTCTAGATTCTGGGCTTTACCTCTAGATGTTGGGCTTTACCTCTAGATTTTGGGTTTTCCATCTGGATTTTTGGCTTCTCTCTAGAATCTGGGCTTTACCTCCGGACGTTGGGCTTTACCTCTAGATGTTGGGTTTTACCTCTAGATGTTGGTCTTTAAGTCTAGATATTGGACTTTACCTCTAGCTGTAGGGTTTTACATCTAGATGTTTTGCTTTACATTTAGATGTTGGGCTGTGTCTCTAGATTTTCGGTTTTAAATCTATATATTTGGCTTTTCCTCTAGATGTTGGGCTTTACCATCAGATATCTGGCTTTACGTCTAGATGTTGGGCTTTACCTCTAGATTTTGGGCTCTACCACTAGGTCTTGGGCTTTACCTCTAGATTTTGGACTTTACCTCTAGAAGTTGGGCTTTACCTCTAGACTTTGGGCTTTACCTCTAGAGTTTGGGCTTTACCTCAAGACATTCGGCTTTAACTCTAGCTGTTGGGCTTTACCTCTAGATTTTGGGCCTTACCTCTAGAAGTTGGGGGTTACATCTATATGGTTGGCTTTAACTGTAGATGTCGGGCCTTAACACTTGATTTTGGAATTCAGCTCTAGATGTTAGTCTTTACATCTATATTCTGGTCTTTCCCTCTAGATGTTGGGCTTTAACTCTAGATTTTGGGCTTTACTCTAAAGGATGCTCTTTAACTCCAGGTATTCGGCTTTACCTCTAGAAGTTGGGTTGTACATCTAGATGTTTGGCTTTAACTGTAGGTGTCGGGCTTTAACACTAGATATTGGAATTCACCTCTAGATCTTAGTCTTTACCTCTACATGTTGGGCTTTACCTCTAGATTATTTGGCTTTAGATCTAGAAATTGGGCTTTACATCTAGATTTGGGTCTTTAGCTCTAGATGTTGGGCTTTACCTCCAGATTTTGGGTTTTAAATCTATATATCTGGCTTTATCTCTAGATGTTGGGCTTTACCTCTAGATTTTGGCCTCTACCTCTAGGTATTGGTGTTTACCTCTAGATTTTGGACTTTAACTCTGGAAGTTGGGCTTTATATCTAGACTTTGGTCTTTACCTCTAGATGTTGGTCTTTAAGTCTAGATACTGGACTTTATCTCTAGATGTAGGGTTTTACATCTAGATGTTTTGCTTTACATTTAGATGTTGGTCTTTATCTCTAGATGTTGGGTTATACCTCTATATGTTGTGCTTCACCTCTAGATTTTAGGCTTTACCTCTAGATGTTGGGATTACATCTAGACGTTGGATTTTATCTCTAGAATTTGGGTTATACCTCTATATGTTGTGCTTCACCTCTAGATGTTGGGCTTTACCTCTAGATTTTGGGTTTTACATCTAGATGTTTGCCTTCACCTCTGTAAGTTGGGCTTTACCTGCAGACATTGGGCTGTAGGACTAGATGATGGGCTTTACCTCTAGAAGTTGGGCTTTACATTTACATTTTGGGCTTTAACTCTAAAGGATGCGCTTAAACTCTAAATATTGGGCTTTACCTCTAGATGTTGGGCTTTAGATTTAGAAGTTGGGCTTTCCATCTAGATGTTGGGCTTAAGATCTAGAAGTTGGGCTTTACATCTAGATTTTGGTTTTACGTCTCGATATTGGGCTTTACCTCTAGATTTTGGGTTTTAAATCTGTATATTTGGCTTTTCCTCTAGATGTTGGGCTTTACCTCTAGATTTTGTGCTCTACCACTAGGTCTTGGGCTTTACTTCTAGATTTCGGACTTTACCTCTAGAAGTAGGTCTTTACCTCTAGACTTTGGACTTTACCTCTTGACGTTCGGCTTTAACTCTAGATGTTGGGCTTTACCTCCAGATTTTGGGTCTTACCTCTAGAAGTTGGGGTTTACATCTATATGTTTGGCTTTAATTGTAGATGTCAGGCCTTAAGACTAGATTTTGGAATTCACCTCTAGATGTTAGGCTTTACCTCTAGATTCTGGGCTTTACCTCTAGATGTTGGGCTTTACCTCTAGATTTTGGGTTTTCCATCTGGATTTTTGGCTTCTCTCTAGAATCTGGGCTTTACCTCCAGACGTTGGGCTTTACCTCCAGACGTTGGGCTTTACCTCTAGATGTTGGGTTTTACCTCTAGATGTTGGTCTTTAAGTCTAGATATTGGACTTTACCTCTAGCTGTAGGGTTTTACATCTAGATGTTTTGCTTTACATTTAGATGTTGGGCTGTGTCTCTAGATTTTGGGTTTTAAATCTATATATTTGGCTTTTCCTCTAGATGTTGGGCTTTACCATCAGATATCTGGCTTTACGTCTAGATGTTGGGCTTTACCTCTAGATTTTGGGCTCTACCACTAGGTCTTGGGCTTTACCTCTAGATTTTGGACTTTACCTCTAGAAGTTGGGCTTTACCTCTAGACTTTGGGCTTTACCTCAAGACATTCGGCTTTAACTCTAGCTGTTGGGCTTTACCTCTAGATTTTGGGCCTTACCTCTAGAAGTTGGGGGTTACATCTATATGGTTGGCTTTAACTGTAGATGTCGGGCCTTAACACTTGATTTTGGAATTCAGCTCTAGATGTTAGTCTTTACATCTAGATTCTGGGCTTTCCCTCTAGATGTTGGGCTTTAACTCTAGATTTTGGGCTTTACTCTAAAGGATGCTCTTTAACTCCAGGTATTCGGCTTTACCTCTAGAAGTTGGGTTGTACATCTAGATGTTTGGCTTTAACTGTAGGTGTCGGGCTTTAACACTTTATATTGGAATTCAACTCTAGATCTTAGTCTTTACCTCTACATGTTGGGCTTTACCTCTAGATTATTTGGCTTTAGATCTAGAAATTGGGCTTTACATCTAGATTTGGGTCTTTAGCTCTAGATGTTGGGCTTTACCTCCAGATTTTGGGTTTTAAATCTATATATCTGGCTTTATCTCTAGATGTTGGTCTTTCCCTCTAGATTTTGGCCTCTACCTCTAGGTATTGGTGTTTACCTCTAGATTTTGGACTTTAACTCTGGAAGTTGGGCTTTACATCTAGACTTTGGGCTTTACCTCTAGATGTTGGTCTTTAAGTCTAGATACTGGACTTTATCTCTAGATGTAGGGTTTTACATCTAGATGTTTTGCTTTACATTTAGATGTTGGTCTTTATCTCTAGATGTTGGGTTATACCTCTATATGTTGTGCTTCACCTCTAGATTTTAGGCTTTACCTCTAGATGTTGGGATTACATCTAGACGTTGGATTTTATCTCTAGAATTTGGGTTATACCTCTATATGTTGTGCTTCACCTCTAGATGTTGGGCTTTACCTCTAGATTTTGGGTTTTACATCTAGATGTTTGCCTTCACCTCTGTAAGTTGGGCTTTACCTGCAGACATTGGGCTGTAGGACTAGATGATGGGCTTTACCTCTAGAAGTTGGGCTTTACATTTACATTTTGGGCTTTAACTCTAAAGGATGCGCTTAAACTCTAAATATTGGGCTTTACCTCTAGATGTTGGGCTTTAGATTTAGAAGTTGGGCTTTCCATCTAGATGTTGGGCTTAAGATCTAGAAGTTGGGCTTTACATCTAGATTTTGGTTTTACGTCTCGATATTGGGCTTTACCTCTAGATTTTGGGTTTTAAATCTGTATATTTGGCTTTTCCTCTAGATGTTGGGCTTTACCTCTAGATTTTGTGCTCTACCACTAGGTCTTGGGCTTTACTTCTAGATTTCGGACTTTACCTCTAGAAGTAGGTCTTTACCTCTAGACTTTGGACTTTACCTCTTGACGTTCGACTTTAACTCTAGATGTTGGGCTTTACCTCTAGATTTTGGGTCTTATCTCTAGAAGTTGGGGGTTACATCTATATGTTTGGCTTTAATTGTAGATGTTTGGCCTTAAGATAGATTTTGGAATTCACCTCTAGATGTTAGGCTTTACCTCTAGATTCTGGGCTTTACCTCTAGATGTTGGGCTTTACCTCTAGATTTTGGGTTTTCCATCTGGATTTTTGGCTTCTCTCTAGAATCTGGGCTTTACCTCCAGACGTTGGGCTTTACCTCTAGATGTTGGGTTTTACCTCTAGATGTTGGTCTTTAAGTCTAGATATTGGACTTTACCTCTAGCTGTAGGGTTTTACATCTAGATGTTTTGCTTTACATTTAGATGTTGGGCTGTGTCTCTAGATTTTGGGTTTTAAATCTATATATTTGGCTTTTCCTCTAGATGTTGGGCTTTACCATCAGATATCTGGCTTTACATCTAGATGTTGGGCTTTACCTCTAGATTTTGGGCTCTACCACTAGGTCTTGGGCTTTACCTCTAGATTTTGGACTTTACCTCTAGAAGTTGGGCTTTACCTCTAGACTTTGGGCTTTACCTCTAGAGTTTGGGCTTTACCTCAAGACATTCGGCTTTAACTCTAGCTGTTGGGCTTTACCTCTAGATTTTGGGCCTTACCTCTAGAAGTTGGGGGTTACATCTATATGGTTGGCTTTAACTGTAGATGTCGGGCCTTAACACTTGATTTTGGAATTCAGCTCTAGATGTTAGTCTTTACATCTAGATTCTGGGCTTTCCCTCTAGATGTTGGGCTTTAACTCTAGATTTTGGGCTTTACTCTAAAGGATGCGCTTTAACTCTAGATATACGGCTTTACGTCTAGAAGTTGGGTTTTACATCTAGATGTTTGGCTTTAACTGTAGGTGTCGGGCTTTAACACTAGATATTGGAATTCACCTCAAGATCTTAGTCTTTACCTCTACATGTTGGGCTTTACCTCTAGATTATTTGGCTTTAGATCTAGAAATTGGGCTTTACATCTAGATTTGGGGCTTTAGCTCTAGATGTTGGGCTTTACCTCCAGATTTTGGGTTTTAAATCTATATATCTGGCTTTATCTCTAGATGTTGGTCTTTACCTCTAGATTTTGGCCTCTACCTCTAGGTATTGGTGTTTACCACTAGATTTTGGACTTTAACTCTGGAAGTTGGGCTTTACCTCTAGAATTTAAGCTTTATCTCTAGATATTGGGCTTTACCTCTAGATTTTGGGTTTTAAATCTATATATTTGGCTTTTCCTCTAGATGTTGGGCTTTACCTCTAGATATCTGGCTTTACGTCTAGATGTTGGGCTTTACATCTAGATATCTGGCTTTACGTCTCGATTTTGGGCTTTACCTGTAGAATTTGGACCTTACCTCTAGAAGTTCGGCTTTACATCTAGAATTTGAGCTTTACGTCTAGATTTTAGGGATTTAAATCTAGATATGTGGCTTTAACACTAAAATTTGGGCTTCACCTCTAGACTTTGGACTTTACCTCTTGACGTTCGGCTTTAACTCTAGATGTTGGGCTTTACCTCTAGATTTTGGGTCTTACCTCTAGAAGTTGGGGGTTACATCTATATGTTTGGCTTTAATTGTAGATGTTTGGCCTTAAGATAGATTTTGGAATTCACCTCTAGATGTTAGGCTTTACCTCTAGATTCTGGGCTTTACATCTAGATGTTGGGCTTTACCTCTAGATTTTGGGTTTTCCATCTGGATTTTTGGCTTCTCTCTAGAATCTGGGCTTTACCTCCAGACGTTGGGCTTTACCTCTAGATGTTGGGTTTTACCTCTAGATGTTGGTCTTTAAGTCTAGATATTGGACTTTACCTCTAGCTGTAGGGTTTTACATCTAGATGTTTTGCTTTACATTTAGATGTTGGGCTGTGTCTCTAGATTTTGGGTTTTAAATCTATATATTTGGCTTTTCCTCTAGATGTTGGGCTTTACCATCAGATATCTGGCTTTACATCTAGATGTTGGGCTTTACCTCTAGATTTTGGGCTCTACCACTAGGTCTTGGGCTTTACCTCTAGATTTTGGACTTTACCTCTAGAAGTTGGGCTTTACCTCTAGACTTTGGGCTTTACCTCTAGAGTTTGGGCTTTACCTCAAGACATTCGGCTTTAACTCTATCTGTTGGGCTTTACCTCTAGATTTTGGGCCTTACCTCTAGAAGTTGGGGGTTACATCTATATGGTTGGCTTTAACTGTAGATGTCGGGCCTTAACACTTGATTTTGGAATTCAGCTCTAGATGTTAGTCTTTACATCTAGATTCTGGGCTTTCCCTCTAGATGTTGGGCTTTAACTCTAGATTTTGGGCTTTACTCTAAAGGATGCGCTTTAACTCTAGATATACGGCTTTACGTCTAGAAGTTGGGTTTTACATCTAGATGTTTGGCTTTAACTGTAGGTGTCGGGCTTTAACACTAGATATTGGAATTCACCTCAAGATCTTAGTCTTTACCTCTACATGTTGGGCTTTACCTCTAGATTATTTGGCTTTAGATCTAGAAATTGGGCTTTACATCTAGATTTGGGGCTTTAGCTCTAGATGTTGGGCTTTACCTCCAGATTTTGGGTTTTAAATCTATATATCTGGCTTTATCTCTAGATGTTGGTCTTTACCTCTAGATTTTGGCCTCTACCTCTAGGTATTGGTGTTTACCACTAGATTTTGGACTTTAACTCTGGAAGTTGGGCTTTACCTCTAGAATTTAAGCTTTATCTCTAGATATTGGGCTTTACCTCTAGATTTTGGGTTTTAAATCTATATATTTGGCTTTTCCTCTAGATGTTGGGCTTTACCTCTAGATATCTGGCTTTACGTCTAGATGTTGGGCTTTACATCTAGATATCTGGCTTTACGTCTCGATTTTGGGCTTTACCTCTAGAATTTGGACCTTACCTCTAGAAGTTGGGCTTTACATCTAGAATTTGAGCTTTACGTCTAGATTTTAGGGATTTAAATCTAGATATGTGGCTTTAACACTAAAATTTGGGCTTCACCTCTAGACTTTGGGCTTTACCTCAAGACGTTGGGCTTTAAATCTAGATGTTGGGCTTTACCTCTAGATTTTGGGCCTTACCTCTAGAAGTTTGGGTTTACATCTGTATGTTTGGCTTTAAATGTGGATATCGGGCCTTAACACTAGATTTTGGAATTCACCACTAGATGTTAGGCTTTTCCTCTAGATGTTGGGCTTTACCTCTAGAAGTTTGGCTTAGATCTAGAACTTGGGCTTTATCTCTAGATGTTGGGTTTAAATCTAGATTTGGGTTTTTAACTCTAGAAGTTGGTCATTACCTCTAGACATTGGTATTTACCTCCAGATGTGGGTCTTTAAGTCTAGATATTGCACTTTACCTCTAGATGTAGGGTTTTACATCTAGATGTTTTGCTTTACATTTAGATGTTGGTCTTTATCTCTAGATGTTGGGTTATACCTCTATATGTTGTGCTTCAGCTCTAGATGTTGGGCTTTACCTCTCGATTTTGGGTTTTACATCTAGATGTTTGCCTTCACCTCTGTAAGCTGGGCTTTACCTGCAGACATTGGGCTGTAGGACTAGATGATGGGCTTTACCTCTAGAAGTTGGGCTTTACATTTAGATTTTGGGCTTTAACTCTAAAGGATGCGCTTAAACTCTAAATATTGGGCTTTACCTCTAGATGTTGGGCTTTAGATTTAGAAGCTGGGCTTTACATCTAGATTTTGGGCTTTAGATCTTGAAGTTGGGCTTTAGATCTAGATTTTGGTCTTTACGTCTAGATATTGGGCTTTACCTCTAGGTTTTGGGTTTTAAATCTGTATATTTGGCTTTTCCTCTAGATGTTGGGCTTTACCTCTAGATTTTGGGCTCTACCACTGGGTCTTGGGCTTTACTTCTAGATTTCGGACTTTACCTCTAGAAGTAGGTCTTTACCTCTAGACTTTGGACTTTACCTCAAGGCGTTCGGCTTTAACTCTAGATGTTGGGCTTTACCTCTAGATTTTGGGTCTTACCTCTAGAAGTTGGGGGTTACATCTATATGTTTGGCTTTAATTGTAGATGTCGGGCCTTAAGATAGATTTTGGAATTCACCTCTAGATGTTAGGCTTTACCTCTAGATTCTGGGCTTTACCTCTAGATTTTGGATTTTCCATCTGGATTTTTGGCTTCTCTCTAGAATCAGGGCTGTACCTCCAGACGTTGGGCTTTACCTCAAGATGTTGGGTTTTACCTCTAGATGTTGGTCTTTAAGTCTAGATATTGGACTTTACCTCTAGATGTAGGGTTTTACATCTAGATGTTTTGCTTTACATTTAGATGTTGGGCTGTGTCTCTAGATTTTGGGTTTTAAATCTATATATTTGGCTTTACGTCTAGATGTTGGGCTTTACCTCTAGATTTTGGGCTCTACCACTAGGTCTTGGGCTTTACCTCTAGATTTTGGACTTTACCTCTGGAAGTTGGCTTTACCTCTAGACTTTGGGCTTTACCTCAAGACATTCGTCTTTAACTCTAGCTGTTGGGCTTTACCTCTAGATTTTGGGCCTTACCTCTAGAAGTTGGGGGTTACATCTATATGGTTGGCTTTAACTTTAGATGTCGGGCCTTAACACTTGATTTTGGAATTCAGCTCTAGATGTTAGGCTTTACAACTAGATTCTGGGCTTTCCCTCTAGATGTGGGGCTTTAACTCTAGATTTTGGGCTTTACCATAAAGGATGCGCTATAACTCCAGATATTCGGCTTTACCTCTAGAAGTTGGGGTTTACATCTAGATGTTTGGCTTTAAATGTAGGTGTCGGGCTTTAACACTATATATTGGAATTCAACTCTAGATCTTAGTCTTTACCTCTACATGTTGGGCTTTACCTCTAGATTATTTGGCTTTAGATCTAGCAATTGGGCTTTACATCTAGATTTGGGGCTTTAGCTCTAGATGTTGGGCTTTACCTCCAGATTTTGGGTTTTAAATCTATATATCTGGCTTTATCTCTAGATGTTGGGCTTTATCTCTAGATTTTGGCCTCTACCTCTAGGTATTGGTGTTTACCTCTAGATTTTGGACTTTAACTCTGGAAGTTGGGCTTTACCTCTAGAATTTGGGCTTTACCTCTAGATATTGGGCTTTACCTCTAGATTTTGGATTTAAATCTATATATTTGGCTTTTCCTCTAGATGTTGGGCTTTACCTCTAGATATCTGGCTTTACGTCTAGATGTTGGGCTTTACATCTCGATATCTGGCTTTACGTCTAGATGTTGGGCTTTACCTCTAGATTTTGGTCTCTACCTCTAGGTGTTGGGCTTTGCCTCTAGAATTTGGACCTTACCTCTAGAAGTTGGGCTTTACATCTACAATTTGAGCTTTACCTCTAGATTTTGGGATTTAAACCTAGATATTTGGCTTTACCTCTAAAATTTGGGCTTTACCTCTAGACTTTGGGCTTTACCTCAAGACGTTGGGCTTTAACTCTAGATGTTGGGCTTTACCTCTAGATTTTGGGCCTTACCTCTAGAAGTTCGGGTTTACATCTATATGTTTGGCTTTAAATGTGGATATCGGGCCTTAACACTAGATTTTGGAATTCACCACTAGATGTTAGGCTTTTCCTCTAGATGTTGGGCTTTACCTCTAGAAGTTTGGCTTAGATCTAGAACTTGGGCTTTATCTCTAGATGTTGGGTTTAAATCTAGATTTGGGTTTTTAACTCTAGAAGTTGGTCATTACCTCTAGACATTGGACTTTACCTCCAGATGTTGGTCTTTAAGTCTAGATATTGGACTTTACCTCTAGATGTAGGGTTTTACATCTAGATGTTTTGCTTTACATTTAGATGTTTGTCTTTATCTCTAGATGTTGGGTTATACCTCTATATGTTGTGCTTCACCTCTAGATGTTGGGCTTTACCTCTAGATTTTGGGATTTACATCTATATATTTGCCTTCACCTCTGTAAGTTGGGCTTTACCTGCAGACATTGGGTTGTAGGACTAGATGATGGGCTTTACCTCTAGAAGTTGGGCTTTACATTTAGATTTTGGGCTTTAGATCTAGAAGTTGGGATTTACATCTAGATTTTGGTCTTTACGTCTAGATATTGGGCTTTACCTCTAGATTTTGGGTTTTAAATCTGTATATTTGGCTTTTCCTCTAGATGTTGGGCTTTACCTCTAGATTTTGGGCTCTACCACTGGGTCTTGTGCTTTACTTCTAGATTTCGGACTTTACCTCTAGAAGTTGGTCTTTACCTCTAGACTTTGGGCTTTATCTCTAGAAGTTGGGCTTTAACTATAGACTTTGGGCTTTACCTCAAGACTTTCGGCTTAATTCTAGATGTTGGGCTTTACCTCTAGATTTTGGGCTTTACTCTAAAGGATGCGCTTTAACTCTAGATATACGGCTTTACCTCTAGAAGTTGGGTTTTACATCTAGATGTTTGGCTTTAACTGTAGGTGTCGGGCTTTAACACTAGATATTGGAATTCACCTCTAGATCTTAGTCTTTACCTCTACATGTTGGGCTTTACCCCTAGATTATTTGGCTTTAGATCTAGAAATTGGGCTTTACATCTAGATTTGGGTCTTTAGCTCTAGATGTTGGGCTTTACCTCCAGATTTTGGGTTTTAAATCTATATATCTGGCTTTATCTCTAGATGTTGGTCTTTCCCTCAAGATTTTGGCCTCTACCTCTAGGTATTGGTGTTTACCTCTAGATTTTGGACTTTAACTCTGGAAGTTGGGCTTTACATCTAGACTTTGGGCTTTACCTCTAGATGTTGGTCTTTAAGTCTAGATACTGGACTTTATCTCTAGATGTAGGGTTTTACATCTAGATGTTTTGCTTTACATTTAGATGTTGGTCTTTATCTCTAGATGTTGGGTTATACCTCTATATGTTGTGCTTCACCTCTAGATTTTAGGCTTTACCTCTAGATGTTGGGATTACATCTAGACGTTGGATTTTATCTCTAGAATTTGGGTTATACCTCAATATGTTGTGCTTCACCTCTAGATGTTGGGCTTTACCTCTAGATTTTGGGTTTTACATCTAGATGTTTGCCTTCACCTCTGTAAGTTGGGCTTTACCTGCAGACATTGGGCTGTAGGACTAGATGATGGGCTTTACCTCTAGAAGTTGGGCTTTACATTTACATTTTGGGCTTTAACTCTAAAGGATGCGCTTAAACTCTAAATATTGGGCTTTACCTCTAGATGTTGGGCTTTAGATTTAGAAGTTGGGCTTTCCATCTAGATTTTGGGCTTAAGATCTAGAAGTTGGGCTTTACATCTAGATTTTGGTTTTACGTCTCGATATTGGGCTTTACCTCTAGATTTTGGGTTTTAAATCTGTATATTTGGCTTTTCCTCTAGATGTTGGGCTTTACCTCTAGATTTTGTGCTCTACCACTAGGTCTTGGGCTTTACTTCTAGATTTCGGACTTTACCTCTAGAAGTAGGTCTTTACCTCTAGACTTTGGACTTTACCTCTTGACGTTCGGCTTTAACTCTAGATGTTGGGCTTTACCTCTAGATTTTGGGTCTTACCTCTAGAAGTTGGGGGTTACATCTATATGTTTGGCTTTAATTGTAGATGTTTGGCCTTAAGATAGATTTTGGAATTCACCTCTAGATGTTAGGCTTTACCTCTAGATTCTGGGCTTTACCTCTAGATGTTGGGCTTTACCTCTAGATTTTGGGTTTTCCATCTGGATTTTTGGCTTCTCTCTAGAATCTGGGCTTTACCTCCAGACGTTGGGCTTTACCTCTAGATGTTGGGTTTTACCTCTAGATGTTGGTCTTTAAGTCTAGATATTGGACTTTACCTCTAGCTGTAGGGTTTTACATCTAGATGTTTTGCTTTACATTTAGATGTTGGGCTGTGTCTCTAGATTTTGGGTTTTAAATCTATATATTTGGCTTTTCCTCTAGATGTTGGGCTTTACCATCAGATATCTGGCTTTACGTCTAGATGTTGGGCTTTACCTCTAGATTTTGGGCCTTACCTCTAGAAGTTCGGGTTTACATCTATATGTTTGGCTTTAAATGTGGATATCGGGCCTTAACACTAGATTTTGGAATTCACCACTAGATGTTAGGCTTTTCCTCTAGATGTTGGGCTTTACCTCTAGAAGTTTGGCTTAGATCTAGAACTTGGGCTTTATCTCTAGATGTTGGGTTTAAATCTAGATTTGGGTTTTTAACTCTAGAAGTTGGTCATTACCTCTAGACATTGGTATTTACCTCCAGATGTGGGTCTTTAAGTCTAGATATTGCACTTTACCTCTAGATGTAGGGTTTTACATCTAGATTTTTTGCTTTACATTTAGATGTTGGTCTTTATCTCTAGATGTTGGGTTATACCTCTATATGTTGTGCTTCAGCTCTAGATGTTGGGCTTTACCTCTAGATTTTGGGTTTTACATCTAGATGTTTGCCTTCACCTCTGTAAGCTGGGCTTTACCTGCAGACATTGGGCTGTAGGACTAGATGATGGGCTTTACCTCTAGAAGTTGGGCTTTACATTTAGATTTTGGGCTTTAACTCTAAAGGATGCGCTTAAACTCTAAATATTGGGCTTTACCTCTAGATGTTGGGCTTTAGATTTAGAAGCTGGGCTTTACATCTAGATTTTGGGCTTTAGATCTTGAAGTTGGGCTTTAGATCTAGATTTTGGTCTTTACGTCTAGATATTGGGCTTTACCTCTAGGTTTTGGGTTTTAAATCTGTATATTTGGCTTTTCCTCTAGATGTTGGGCTTTACCTCTAGATTTTGGGCTCTACCACTGGGTCTTGGGCTTTACTTCTAGATTTCGGACTTTACCTCTAGAAGTAGGTCTTTACCTCTAGACTTTGGACTTTACCTCAAGGCGTTCGGCTTTAACTCTAGATGTTGGGCTTTACCTCTAGATTTTGGGTCTTACCTCTAGACGTTGGGGGTTACATCTATATGTTTGGCTTTAATTGTAGATGTCGGGCCTTAAGATAGATTTTGGAATTCACCTCTAGATGTTAGGCTTTACCTCTAGATTCTGGGCTTTACCTCTAGATTTTGGATTTTCCATCTGGATTTTTGGCTTCTCTCTAGAATCAGGGCTGTACCTCCAGACGTTGGGCTTTACCTCAAGATGTTGGGTTTTACCTCTAGATGTTGGTCTTTAAGTCTAGATATTGGACTTTACCTCTAGATGTAGGGTTTTACATCTAGATGTTTTGCTTTACATTTAGATGTTGGGCTGTGTCTCTAGATTTTGGGTTTTAAATCTATATATTTGGCTTTACGTCTAGATGTTGGGCTTTACCTCTAGATTTTGGGCTCTACCACTAGGTCTTGGGCTTTACCTCTAGATTTTGGACTTTACCTCTGGAAGTTGGCTTTACCTCTAGACTTTGGGCTTTACCTCAAGACATTCGGCTTTAACTCTAGCTGTTGGGCTTTACCTCTAGATTTTGGGCCTTACCTCTAGAAGTTGGGGGTTACATCTATATGGTTGGCTTTAACTTTAGATGTCGGGCCTTAACACTTGATTTTGGAATTCAGCTCTAGATGTTAGGCTTTACAACTAGATTCTGGGCTTTCCCTCTAGATGTGGGGCTTTAACTCTAGATTTTGGGCTTTACCATAAAGGATGCGCTATAACTCCAGATATTCGGCTTTACCTCTAGAAGTTGGGGTTTACATCTAGATGTTTGGCTTTAAATGTAGGTGTCGGGCTTTAACACTATATATTGGAATTCAACTCTAGATCTTAGTCTTTACCTCTACATGTTGGGCTTTACCTCTAGATTATTTGGCTTTAGATCTAGCAATTGGGCTTTACATCTAGATTTGGGGCTTTAGCTCTAGATGTTGGGCTTTACCTCCAGATTTTGGGTTTTAAATCTATATATCTGGCTTTATATCTAGATGTTGGGCTTTATTTCTAGATTTTGGCCTCTACCTCTAGGTATTGGTGTTTACCTCTAGATTTTGGACTTTACCTCTAGAAGTTGGGCTTTACCTCTAGATATTGGGCTTTACCTCTAGATTTTGGATTTAAATCTATATATTTGGCTTTTCCTCTAGATGTTGGGCTTTACCTCTAGATATCTGGCTTTACGTCTAGATGTTGGGCTTTACATCTAGATATCTGGCTTTACGTCTAGATGTTGGGCTTTACCTCTAGATTTTGGTCTCTACCTCTAGGTGTTGGGCTTTGCCTCTAGAATTTGGACCTTACCTCTAGAAGTTGGGCTTTACATCTACAATTTGAGCTTTACCTCTAGATTTTGGGATTTAAACCTAGATATTTGGCTTTACCTCTAAAATTTGGGCTTTACCTCTAGACTTTGGGCTTTACCTCAAGACGTTGGGCTTTAACTCTAGATGTTGGGCTTTACCTCTAGATTTTGGGCCTTACCTCTAGAAGTTCGGGTTTACATCTATATGTTTGGCTTTAAATGTGGATATCGGGCCTTAACACTAGATTTTGGAATTCACCACTAGATGTTAGGCTTTTCCTCTAGATGTTGGGCTTTACCTCTAGAAGTTTGGCTTAGATCTAGAACTTGGGCTTTATCTCTAGATGTTGGGTTTAAATCTAGATTTGGGTTTTTAGCTCTAGAAGTTGGTCATTACCTCTAGACATTGGGATTTACCTCCAGATGTGGGTCTTTAAGTCTAGATATTGCACTTTACCTCTAGATGTAGGGTTTTACATCTAGATGTTTTGCTTTACATTTAGATGTTGGTCTTTATCTCTAGATGTTGGGTTATACCTCTATATGTTGTGCTTCACCTCTAGATGTTGGGCTTTACCTCTCGATTTTGGGTTTTACATCTAGATGTTTGCCTTCACCTCTGTAAGTTGGGCTTTACCTGCAGACATTGGGCTGTAGGACTAGATGATGGGCTTTACCTCTAGAAGTTCGGCTTTACATTTAGATTTTCGGCTTTAACTCTAAAGGATGCGCTTAAACTCTAAATATTGGGCTTTACATCTAGATTTTGGGCTTTAGATCTAGAAGTTGGGCTTTACATCTAGATTTTGGTCTTTACATCTAGATATTGGGCTTTACCTCTAGATTTTGGGTTTTAAATCTGTATATTTGGCTTTTCCTCTAGATGTTGGGCTTTACCTCTAGATTTTGGGCTCTACCACTAGGTCTTGGGCTTTACTTCTAGGTTTCGGACTTTACCTCTAGAAGTAGGTCTTTACCTCTAGACTTTGGACTTTACCTCAAGAAGTTCGGCTTTAACTCTAGATGTTGGGCTTCACCTCTAGATTTTGGTTCTTACCTCTAGAAGTTGGGGTTTACATCTATATGTTTGGCTTTAATTGTAGATGTCAGGCCTTAAGACTAGATTTTGGAATTCACCTCTAGATGTTAGGCTTTACCTCTAGATTCTGGGCTTTACCTCCAGACGTTGGCCTTTACTACTAGATGTTGGGTTTTACCTCTAGATGTTGGTCTTTAGGTCTAGATATTGGACTTTAACTCTAGATGTAGCGTTTTACATCTAGATGTTTTGCTTTACATTTAGATGTTCGTCTTTATCTCTAGATGTTGGGTTATACCTCTATATGTTGTGCTTCAGCTCTAGATGTTGGGCTTTACCTCTAGATTTTGGGTTTTACATCTATATATTTGCCTTCACCTCTGTAAGTTGGGCTTTACCTGCAGACATTGGGTTGTAGGACTAGATGATGGGCTTTACCTCTAGAAGTTGGGCTTTACATTTAGATTTTGGGCTTTAGATCTAGAAGTTGGGATTTACATCTAGATTTTGGTCTTTACGTCTAGATATTGGGCTTTACCTCTAGATTTTGGGTTTTAAATCTGTATATTTGGCTTTTCCTCTAGATGTTGGGCTTTACCTCTAGATTTTGGGCTCTACCACTGGGTCTTGTGCTTTACTTCTAGATTTCGGACTTTACCTCTAGAAGTTGGTCTTTACCTCTAGACTTTGGGCTTTATCTCTAGAAGTAGGGCTTTAACTATAGACTTTGGGCTTTACCTCAAGACTTTCGGCTTAATTCTAGATGTTGGGCTTTACCTCTAGATTTTGGGCTTTACTCTAAAGGATGCGCTTTAACTCTAGATATACGGCTTTACCTCTAGAAGTTGGGTTTTACATCTAGATGTTTGGCTTTAACTGTAGGTGTCGGGCTTTAACACTAGATATTGGAATTCACCTCTAGATCTTAGTCTTTACCTCTACATGTTGGGCTTTACCCCTAGATTATTTGGCTTTAGATCTAGAAATTGGGCTTTACATCTAGATTTGGGTCTTTAGCTCTAGATGTTGGGCTTTACCTCCAGATTTTGGGTTTTAAATCTATATATCTGGCTTTATCTCTAGATGTTGGTCTTTACCTCTAGATTTTGGCCTCTACCTCTAGGTATTGGTGTTTACCACTAGATTTTGGACTTTAACTCTGGAAGTTGGGCTTTACCTCTAGAATTTAAACTTTATCTCTAGATATTGGGCTTTACCTCTAGATATCTGGCTTTACGTCTCGATTTTGGGCTTTACCTCTAGAATTTGGACCTTATCTCTAGAAGTTGGGCTTTACATCTAGAATTTGAGCTTTACGTCTATATTTTAGGGATTTAAATCTAGATATGTGGCTTTAACACTAAAATTTGGGCTTCACCTCTAGACTTTGGGCTTTACCTCAAGACGTTGGGCTTTAAATCTAGATGTTGGGCTTTACCTCTAGATTTTGGGCCTTACCTCTAGAAGTTCGGGTTTACATCTATATGTTTGGCTTTAAATGTGGATATCGGGCCTTAACACTTGATTTTGGAATTCACCACTAGATGTTAGGCTTTTCCTCTAGATGTTGGGCTTTACCTCTAGAAGTTTGGCTTAGATCTAGAACTTGGGCTTTATCTCTAGATGTTGGGGTTTAAATCTAGATTTGGGGTTTTAGCTCTAGAAGTTGTTCATTACCTCTAGACATTGGGCTTTACCTCCAGATGTTGGTCTTTAAGTGTAGATATTGGACTTTACCTCTAGATGTAGGGTTTTACATCTAGATGTTTTGCTTTACAATTAGATGTTGGTCTTTATCTCTAGATGTTGGGTTATAACTCTATAAGTTGTGCTTCACCTCTAGATTTTAGGCTTTACCTCTAGATGTTGGGATTACATCTAGACGTTGGATTTTATCTCTAGAATTTGGGTTATACCTCTATATGTTGTGCTTCACCTCTGTAAGTTGGGCTTTACCTGCAGACATTGGGCTGTAGGACTAGATGATGGGCTTTACCTCTAGAAGTTGCACTTTACATTTAGATTTTGGGCTTTACATCTGGATTTTGGGCTTTAGATCTAGAAGTTGGGCTTTACATCTAGATTTTGGTCTTTACGTCTCGATATTGGGCTTTACCTATAGATTTTGGGTTTTAAATCTGTATATTTGGCTTTTCCTCTAGATGTTGGGCTTTACCTCTAGATTTTGGGCTCTACCACTGGGTCTTGGGCTTTACTTCTATATTTCGGACTTTACCTCTAGAAGTAGGTCTTTACCTCTAGACTTTGGACTTTACCTCAAGACGTTCGGCTTTAACTCTAGATGTTGGGCTTCACCTCTAGATTTTGGGTCTTACCTCTAGAAGTTGGGGGTTACATCTATATGTTTGGATTTAATTGTAGATGTCAGCCCTTAAGACTAGATTTTGGAATTCACCTCTAGATGTTAGGCTTTACCTCTAGATTCTGGGCTTTACCTCTAGATTTTGATTTTCCATCTGGATTTTTGGCGTCTCTCTAGAATCAGGGCTGTACCTCCAGACGTTTGGCTTTACCTCTAGATGTTGGGTTTTACCTCTAGATGTTGGTCTTTAAGTCTAGATATTGGACTTTACCTCTAGATGTAGGGTTTTACATCTAGATGTTTTGCTTTACATTTAGATGTTGGGCTGTGTCTCTAGATTTTGGGTTTTAAATCTATATATTTGGCTTTTCCTCTAGATGTTGGGCTTTACCATCAGATATCTGGCTTTACGTCTAGATGTTGGGCTTTACCTCTAGATTTTGGGCTCTACCACTAGGTCTTGGGCTTTACCTCTAGATTTTGGTCTTTACCTCTAGAAGTTGGGCTTTACCTCTAGACTTTGGGCTTTACCTCAAGACATTCGGCTTTAACTCTAGCTGTTGGGCTTTATCTCTAGATTTTGGGCCTTACCTCTAGATGTTGGGGGTTACATCTATATGGTTGGCTTTAACTGTAGATGTCGGGCCTTAAGACTAGATTTTGGAATTCACCTCTAGATGTTAGGCTTTACCTCTAGATTCTGGTCTTTACCTCCAGATGTTGGGCTTTACCTCTAGATTATGGGTTTTCCATCTGTATTTTTGGCTTCTCCCTAGAATCCGGGCTTTACCTCCAGACGTTGGGTATCAACTCTAGATGTTGGATTTTACCTCTAGATGTTGGTCTTTAAGTCTAGATATTGGACTTTACCTCTAGATGTAGGGTTTTACATCTAGATGTTTTGCTTTACATTTAGATGTTGGGCTTTATCTCTAGATTTTGGTTTTAAATCTATATATTTTTCTTTTCCTCTAGATGTTGGGGGTTACCTCTAGAATTTTTGCTTAGATCTAGAACTTGGGCTTTATCTCTAGATGTTGGGTTTAAATCTAGATTTGGGTTTTTAGCTCTAGAAGTTCGTCATTACCTCTAGACATTGGGATTTACCTCCAGATGTGGGTCTTTAAGTCTAGATATTGGACTTTACCTCTAGATGTAGGGTTTTACATCTAGATGTTTTGCTTTACAATTAGATGTTGGTCTTTATCTCTAGATGTTGGGTTATACCTCTATATGTTGTGCTTCACCTCTAGATGTTGGGCTTTACCTCTAGATTTTGGGTTTTACATCTAGATGTTTGCCTTCACCTCTGTAAGTTGGGCTTTACCTGCAGACATTGGGCTGTAGGACTAGACGATGGGCTTTACCTCTAGAAGTTGGGCTTTACATTTAGATTTTCGGCTTTAACTCTAAAGGATGCGCTTAAACTCTAAATATTGGACTTTACCTCTATATGTTGGGCTTTAGATTTAGAAGTTGGGCTTTACATCTAGATTTTGGTCTTTACGTCTAGATATTGGGCTTTACCTCTAGGTTTTGGTTTTTAAATATGTATATTTGGCTTTTCCTCTAGATGTTGGGATTTACCTCTAGATTTTGGGCTCTACCACTGGGTCTTGGGCTTTACTTCTAGATTTCGGACTTTACCTCTAGAAGTAGGTCTTTACCTCTAGACTTTGGACTTTACCTCAAGATGTTCGGCTTTAAATCTAGAAGTTGGGCTTTACCTCTAGATTTTGGGTCTTACCTCTAGAAGTTGGGGGTTACATCTATATGTTTGGCTTTAATTGTAGATGTCGGGCCTTAAGATAGATTTTGGAATTCACCTCTAGATGTTAGGCTTTATATCTAGATTCTGGGCTTTCCCTCTAGATGTTGGGCTTTAGATTTAGAAGTTGGGCTTTACATCTAGATGTTGGGCTTTAGATCTAGAAGTTGGGCTTTACATCTAGATTTTGGACTTAACGTCTAGATATTGGGCTTTACCTCTAGAGTTTGGGTTTTCCATCTGGATTTTTGGCTTCTCTCTAGAATCTGGGCTTTACCTCCAGACGTTGGGCTTTACCTCTAGATGTTGGGTTTTACCTCTAGATGTTGGTCTTTAAGTCTAGATATTGGACTTTACCTCTAGATGTAGGGTTTTACATCTAGATGTTTTGCTTTACATTTAGATGTTGGGCTGTGTCTCTAGATTTTGGGTTTTAAATCTATATATTTGGCTTTTCCTCTAGATGTTGGGCTTTACCATCAGATATCTGGCTTTACGTCTAGATGTTGGGCTTTACCTCTAGACTTTGGGCTCGAACACTAGCTCTTGGGCTTTACCTCTAGATTTTGGACTTTATTTCTAGAAGTTGGGCTTTACCTCTAGATATCTGGCTTTATGTCTAGTTGTTGGGCTTTACATCTAGATATCTGGCTTTACGTCTCGGTGTTGGGCTTTACCTTTAGAATTTGGACTTTACCTCTAGAAGTTGGGCTTTACCTCTAGATTTTGGTCTCTACCTCTAGGTGTTGGGCTTTGTCTCTAGAATTTGGACCTTACCTCTAGAAGTTGGGCTTTACATCTAGAATTTGAGCTTTACCTCTAGTTTTTGGGATTTAAACCTAGATATTTGGCTTTACCTCTAAAATTTGGGCTTTACCTTTAGACTTTGGGCTTTACCTCAAGACGTTGGGCTTTAACTCTAGATGTTGGGCTTTACCTCTAGATTTTGGGCCTTACCTCTAGAAGTTCGGGTTTACATCTATATGTTTGGCTTTAAATGTGGATATCGGGCCTTAACACTAGATTTTGGAATTCACCACTAGATGTTAGGCTTTTCCTCTAGATGTTGGGCTTTACCTCTAGAAGTTTGGCTTAGATCTAGAACTTGGGCTTTATCTCTAGATGTTGGGTTTAAATCTAGATTTGGGTTTTTAGCTCTAGAAGTTGGTCATTACCTCTAGACATTGGGATTTACCTCCAGATGTGGGTCTTTAAGTCTAGATATTGCACTTTACCTCTAGATGTAGGGTTTTACATCTAGATGTTTTGCTTTACATTTAGATGTTGGTCTTTATCTCTAGATGTTGGGTTATACCTCTATATGTTGTGCTTCACCTCTAGATGTTGGGCTTTACCTCTCGATTTTGGGTTTTACATCTAGATGTTTGCCTTCACCTCTGTAAGTTGGGCTTTACCTGCAGACATTGGGCTGTAGGACTAGATGATGGGCTTTACCTCTAGAAGTTCGGCTTTACATTTAGATTTTCGGCTTTAACTCTAAAGGATGCGCTTAAACTCTAAATATTGGGCTTTACATCTAGATTTTGGGCTTTAGATCTAGAAGTTGGGCTTTACATCTAGATTTTGGTCTTTACATCTAGATATTGGGCTTTACCTCTAGATTTTGGGTTTTAAATCTGTATATTTGGCTTTTCCTCTAGATGTTGGGCTTTACCTCTAGATTTTGGGCTCTACCACTAGGTCTTGGGCTTTACTTCTAGGTTTCGGACTTTACCTCTAGAAGTAGGTCTTTACCTCTAGACTTTGGACTTTACCTCAAGAAGTTCGGCTTTAACTCTAGATGTTGGGCTTCACCTCTAGATTTTGGTTCTTACCTCTAGAAGTTGGGGTTTACATCTATATGTTTGGCTTTAATTGTAGATGTCAGGCCTTAAGACTAGATTTTGGAATTCACCTCTAGATGTTAGGCTTTACCTCTAGATTCTGGGCTTTACCTCCAGATGTTGGGCTTTACCTCTAGATTTTGGGTTTTCCATCTGTGTTTTTGGCTTCTCTCTAGAATCCGGGCTTTACCTCCAGACGTTGGGCTTCACCTCTAGATGTTGGGCTTTACCTCTAGATGTTGGTCTTTAAGTCTAGATATTGGACTTTACCTCTAGATGTAGGGTTTTACATCTAGATGTTTTGCTTTACATTTAGATGTTGGGCTTTATCTGTAGATTTTGGTTTTAAATCTATATATTTGGCTTTTCCTCTAGATGTTGGGCTTTACCCCTAGATATTTGGCTTTACCTCTAGATGTTGGACTTTACCTCTAGAAGTTGGGCTTTACCTCTAGACTTTGGGCTTTACCTCAAGACATTCGGCTTTAACTCTAGCTGTTGGGCTTTACCTCTAGATTTTGGGCCTTACCTCTAGAAGTTGGGGGTTACATCTATATGATTGGCTTTAACTGTAGATGTCGGGCCTTAACACTTGATTTTGGAATTCACCTCTAGATGTTAGGCTTTACATCTGGATTCTGGGCTTTCCCTCTAGATGTTGGGCTTTAACTCTAGATTTTGGGCTTTACTCTAAAGGATGCGCTTTAACTCTAGATATTCGGCTTTACCTCTAGAAGTTGGGTTTTACATCTAGATGTTTGGCTTTAACTGTAGGTGTCAAGCTTTAACACTAGATATTGGAATTCACCTCTAGATCTTAGTCTTTACCTCTACATGTTGGGCTTTACCTCTAGATTATTTGGCTTTAGATCTAGCAATTGGGCTTTACATCTAGATTTGGGGCTTTAGCTCTAGATGTTGGTCTTTACCTCCAGATTTTGGGTTTTAAATCTATATATCTGGCTTTATGTCTAGATGTTGGGCTTTACCTCTAGATTTTGGCCTCTACCTCTAAGTATTGGTGTTTACCTCTAGATTTTGGACTTTAACTCTGGAAGTTGGGCTTTACCTCTAGAATTTGGGCTTTACCTCTAGATATTGGGCTTTACCTCTAGATTTTGGGTTTTAAATTTATATATTTGGCTTTTCCTCTAGATGTTGGGCTTTACCTCTAGATATCTGGCTTTACGTCTAGATGTTGGGCTTTACATCTAGATATCTGGCTTTACGTCTCGATGTTGGGCTTTACCTCTAGATTTTGGTCTCTACCTCTAGGTGTTGGGCTTTGCCTCTAGAATTTGGACCTTACCTCTAGAAGTTGAGGTTTACATCTATATGGTTGGCTTTAACTGTAGATGTTGGGCCTTAACAGTTGATTTTGGTATTCACCTCTAGATGTTAGGCTTTACATGTAGCTTCTGGGCTTTCCCTCTAGATTTGGGGCTTTAACTCAAGATTTTGGACTTTAAATTATGTGCTTTAACACTAGATATTCGGCTTTACCTCTAGAAGTTGGGCTTTACATCTAGATTTTGGGCTTTAGATCTAGAAGTTGGGCTTAACATCTAGATTTTGGGCTTTACGTATAGCTATTGGGCTTTACCTCTAGATTTTGGGTTTTAAATCTATATATTTGGCTTTTCCTCTAGATGTTCGGCTTTACCTCTAGATTTTGGGCTCTACCTCTAGGTGTTGAGCTTTGCCTCTAGAATTTGGACTTTAACTCTAAAAGTTGGGCTTTACATCTGCAATTTGGGATTTACCTCTATATTTTGGGATTTACCTCTAGGTGTTGAGCTTTGCCTCTAGAATTTGGGCTCTACCACTAGGTCTTGTGCTTTACCTCTAGATTCTGTGCTTTCCCTCTAGATGTGGGGCTTTAACTCTAGATTTTGGCCTTTACTCTAAATGGTGCACTTTATATATTCGGCTTTACCTCTAGAAGTTGGGCTTTACATCTAGATTTTGGGCTTTAGATATAGAAGTTTGGCTTTACATGTAGATTTTGGGCTTTACGTCTAGATATTGGGCTTTATCTCTATATTCTGGGTTTTAAATCTATATATTTGGCTTTTCCTCTAGATGTTGGTCTTTACCTCTGGATATCGGGCTTTGCCTCTACATTTTGGGCTCTACCTCTAGGTGTTGAGCTTTGCGTCTAGAATTTGGACTTTACCTCTAGATGTAGGGTTTTACATCTGCAATTTGGGCTTTACGTCTAGATTTTGGGATTTAAATCTAGATATTTGGCTTTACCTCTAGAATTTGGGCTTTACCTCAAGACGTTGGGCTTTAACTCTAGATTTTGGGCTTTAATCTAAAGGATGCGCTTTAACTCTAGATATTCGGCCTTACCTCTAGAATTTGGGTTTTACATCTATATGCTTGGCTTTAACTGTAGATGTTGGGCCTTAACACCAGATTTTGGAATTCACCACTAGATGTTAGGCTTTTCCTCTAGATGTTGGGCTTTAGATGTTTGGCTTAGATCTAGAACTTGGGCTTTATCTCTAGATGTTGGGGTTTAAATCTAGATTTGGGGTTTTAGCTCTAGAAGTTGGTCATTACCTCTAGACATTGGGCTTTACCTCCAGATGTTGGTCTTTAAGTCTAGATATTGGGCTCTACCTCTAGGTGTTGGGCTTTGCCACCAGAATTTGGACTTTTCCTCTAGAAGTTGGGCTTTACGTCTAGATATTGGGCTTTACCTCTAGATGTTGGGTTTTAAATCTATATATTTTTCTTTACCTCAAGACGTTCGGCTTTACCTCTAGATGTTAGGCTTTACATCTAGATTCTGGGCTTTACCTCTAGATGTTGGGCTTTAACTCTAGATTTTGGCTTTACTCTAAATGATGCGCTTTATATATTCGGCTTTACATCTAGAAGTTGGGCTTTACATCTAGATTTTGGGCCTTAGATCTAGAAGTTGGGCTTTACCTCTAGACATTGGGCTTTACCTCCAGATGTTGGTCTTTATGTCTAGATATTGGACTTTACCTCTAGATGTAGGGTTTTACATCTAGATGTTTTGCTTTACATTTAGATGTTGGTCTTTACCTCTAAATGTTGGGTTATAACTCTATATGTTGTGCTTCACCTCTAGCTGTTAGGCTTTACCTCTAGATGTTGGGATTACATCTAGACGTTGGACTTTATCTCTAGAATTTGGGCTATACCTCTATATCTTGAGCTTTACCTCTAGATTTTGGGTTTTACATCTAGATGTTTGCCTTTACCCCTGTAAGTTGGGCTTTACCTGCAGACATTGGGCTGTAGGACTAGATGATGGGCTTTACCTCTAGAAGTTGGGCTTTACATCTAGATTTTCGGCTTTCCCTCTAAATGATGTGCTTAAACTCTAAATATTGGGCTTTACCTCTAGATGTTGGGCTTTAGATTTAGAAGTTGGGCTTTACATCTAGATTTTGGTCTTTACGTCTAGATATTGGGCTTTACCTCTAGATTTTGGGGTTTAAATCTATATATTTGGCTATTCATCTAGATGTTGGGCTTTACCTCTAGATTTTGGGTTTTCCATCTGGATTTTTGGATTCTCTCTAGAATCTGGGCTGTACCTCCAGACGTTGGGCTTTACCTGTAGAAGTTGGGTTTTACATCTAGATGTTTGGCTTTAACTGTAGGTGTCGGGCTTTAACACTAGATATTGGAATTCACCTCTAGATCTTAGTCTTTACCTCTACATGTTGGACTTTACCTCTTGATTATTTGGCTTTAGATCTAGAAATTGGGCTTTACATCTAGATTTGGAGCTTTAGCTCTAGATGTTGGGCTTACCTCTAGGTTTTGGTTTTTTAATCTATATATTTGGCGTTTCCTCTAGATATTGGTATTTACCTCTAGATTTTGGGTTTTAAATCTATATATTTGGCTTTTCCTCTAGATGTTGGGCTTTACCATCAGATATCTGGCTTTACGTCTAGATGTTGGGCTTTACCTCTAGATTTTGGGCTCTACCACTAGGTCTTGGGCTTTACCTCTAGATTTTGGACTTTACCTCTAGAAGTTGGGCTTTACCTCTAGATTTTGGGATTACCTCTAGAATTTGGGGGTTACATCTATAAGTTTGGCTTTAACTGTAGATGTCGGGCCTTAAGACTAGATTTTGGAATTCACCTCTAGATGTTAGGCTTTACCTCTAGATTCTGGGCTTTACCTCTAGATGTTGGGCTTTACCTCTAGTTTTTGGATTTTCCATCTGGATTTTTGGCTTCTCTCTAGAATCTGGGCTGTACCTCCAGACGATGGGCTTTAACTCAAGATGGTGGGTTTTACCTCTAGATGTTGGTTTTAAGTCTAGATATTGGACTTTACCTCTAGATGTAGGGTTTTTCATCGAGATGTTTTGCTTTACATTAAGATGTTGGGCTTTATCTCTAGATTTTGGGTTTTAAATCTATATATTTGGCTTTTCCTCTAGATGTTGGACTTTACCATCAGATATCTGGCTTTACGTCTAGATGTTGGGCTTTACCTCTAGATTTTGGGCTCTACCACTAGGTCTTGGTCTTTACCTTTAGATTTTCGACTTTACCTCTAGAAGTCGGGCTTTACCTCTAGATTTTGGGCCTTACCTCTAGATTTTGGGGTTTACATCTATATGTTTCGCTTTAACTGTAGATGTCGGGCCTTAACAATTGATTTTGGAATTCACCTCTAGATGTTAGGCTTTACATCTAGATTCTGGGCTTTCCCTCTAGATGTTGGGCTTTACCTCTAGGTTTTGGATTTAACTCTGGAACTTGGGCTTTACATCTAGACTTTGGGCTTTATTTCTAGATTTTGGATTTAAATCTAGATATTTGGCTTTACCTCTAGAATTTGGGATTTACCTCTAGAATTTGGGCTTTACCTCAAGACGTTGGGCTTTAACTCTAGATGTTAGGCTTTACCTCTAGATGTTGCGATTACATCTAGACGTTGGACTTTATCTCTAGAATTTGGCCTATACCTCTATATCTTGGGCTTTACCTCTAGATTTTGGGTTTTACAACTAGATGTTTGCCTTTACCCCTGTAAGTTGGGCTTTACCTGCAGACATTGGGCTGTAGGACTAGATGATGGGCTTTACCTCTAGAAGTTGGGCTTTACATCTAGATTTTGGGCTTTACCTCTAAATGTTGTGCTTAAACTCTAAATATTGGGCTTTACCTCTAGTTGTTGGGCTTTAGATTTAGAAGTTGGGCTTTACATCTAGATTTTGGGCTTTAGATCTAGAAGTTGGGCTTTACATCTAGATTTTGGTCTTTATGTCTAGATATTGGGCTTTACCTCTTGATTTTGGGGTTTAAATCTATATATTTGGCTTTTCCTCTAGATGTTGGGCTTTACCATCAGATATCTGGCTTTACGTCTAGATGTTGGGCTTTAACTCTAGATTTTGGGCTCTACCACTAGGTCTTGGGCTTTACTTCTAGATTTCGGACTTTACCTCTAGAAGTAGGTCTTTACCTCTAGACTTTGGACTTTACATCAAGACGTTCGGCTTTAACTCTAGATGTTGGGCTTTACCTCTAGATTTTGGGTCTTACCTCTAGAAGTTGGGGTTTAAATCTATATGTTTGGCTTTAATTGTAGATGTCAGGCCTTAAGACTATATTTTGGAATTCACCTCTAGATGTTAGGCTTTACCTCTAGATTCTGGGCTTTACCTCTAGATGTTGGGCTTTACCTCTTGATTTTGGGTTTTCCATCTGTATTTTTGGCTTCTCTCTGGAATCTGGGCTTTACCTCCAGACGTTGGGCTTTACCTCTAGATGTTGGGTTTTACCTCTAGATGTTGGTCTTTAAGTCTAGATATTGGACTTTACCTCTAGATGTAGGGTTTTACATCTAGATGTTTTGCTTTACATTTAGATGTTGGGCTTTAGATTTTGGGTTTTAAATCTATATATTTGGCTTTTCCTCTAGATGTTGGGCTTTACCATAAGATATATGGCTTTACATCTAGATGTTGGGCTTTAACTCTAGATTTTGGGATCTACCACTAGGTCTTGGGCTTTACCTCTAGATTTTGGGCCTTACCTCTAGAAGTTGGGGGTTACATCTATATGGTTGCCTTTAACTGTAGGTGTCGGGCCTTAACACTTGATTTCGGAATTCACCTCTAGATGTTAGGCTTTACATCTGGATTCTGGGCTTTCCCTCTAGATGTTGGGCTTTAACTCTAGATTTTGGGCTTTACTCTAAAGGATGCGCTTTAACTCTAGATATTCGGCTTTACCTCTAGAAGTTGGGTTTTACATCTAGATGTTTGGCTTTAACTGTAGGTGTCGGGCTTTAACACTAGATATTGGAATTCACCTCTAGATCTTAGTCTTTACCTCTACATGTTGGGCTTTACCTCTAGATTATTTGGCTTTAAATGTAGAAATTGGGCTTTACATCTAGATTTGGGGCTTTAGCTCTAGATGTTGGGCTTTACCTCCAGATTTTGGGATTTAAATCTATATATCTGGCTTTATCTCTAGATGTTGGGCTTTATTTCTAGATTTTGGCCTCTACCTCTAGGTATTGGTGTTTACCTCTAGATTTTGGACTTTAAGTCTGGAAGTTGGGCTTTACCTCTAGATTTTGGGCTTTACCTCCAGATGTTGGTCTTTAAGTCTATATATTTGGCTTTTCCTCTAGATGTTGGGCTTTACCTCTAGATATCTGGCTTTACGTCTAGATGTTGGGCTTTACCTCTAGATTTTGGGTCTTACCTCTAGAAGTTGGGGGTTACATCTATATATTTGGCTTTAATTTTAGATGTCAGGCCTTAAGAATAGATTTTGGAATTCACCTCTAGATGTTAGGCTTTACCTCTAGATTCTGGGCTTTACCTCTAGATGTTCGGCTTTACCTCTAGATTTTGGGTTTTCCATCTGGAATTTTGGCTTCTCTCTAGAATCTGGGCTGTACCTCCAGACGTTGGGCTTTACCTCTAGATTTTGGGTTTTACATCTAGATGTTTGCCTTCACATCTGTAAGTTGGGCTTTACCTGCAGACATTGGGCTGTAGGACTAGATGATGGGCTTTACCTCCAGACGTTGGGCTTGTCCTCTAGATGTTGGGTTTTACCTCTAGATGTTGGTCTTTAAGTCTAGATATTGGACTTTACCTCTAGATGTAGGGGTTTACATCTAGATGTTTTGCTTTACATTTAGATGTTGGTCTTTATCTCTAGATGTTGGGTTATACCTCTATATGTTGTGCTTTACCTCTAGATGTTAGGCTTTACCTATAGATGTTGGGCTTTACCTCTAGATGTTGGGCTTTAGATCTAGAAGTTGGGCTTTACATCTAGATTTTCGGCTTTAGATCTAGATTTTCGGCTTTATCTCTAGATTTTTGTTTTTAAATCTATATTTTTGGCTTTTCCTCTAGATGTTGGGCTTTACCTCTATATGTTTGGCTTTAGATCTAGAAATTGGGCTTTACATCTAGATTTTGGGATTTAAATCTAGATATTTGGCTTTACCTCTACATGTTGGGCTTTACCTCTATATGTTTGGCTTTAGATCTAGAAATTGGGCTTTACATCTAGATTTTGGTCTTTACGTCTAGATATTGGGCTTTACCTCTGAAGTTGGGCTTTACCTCTAGATTTTGGGCCTTACCTCTAGAAGTTGGGGGTTACATCTATATGGTTGGCTTTAACTGTAGATGTCGGGCCTTAACACTTGATTTTGGAATTCACCTCTAGATGTTAGGCTTTACATCTGGATTCTGGGCTTTCCCTCTAGATGTTGGGCTTTAACTCTAGATTTTGGGCTTTACTCTAAAGGATGCGCTTTAACTCTAGATATTCGGCTTTACCTCTAGAAGTTGGGGTTTACCTCTAGATTTTGGGCTTTACCTCAAGACATTGGGCTGTAACTCTAGATGTTGGGCTTTACCTCTAGATTTTGGGCCTTAACTCCAGAAGTTGGTGTTTACATCTATATGTTTGGCTTTAACTTTGCATATCGGGCCTTAACACTAGATTTTGGAATTCACCACTAGATGTTAGGCTTTTCCTCTACATGTTGGGCTTTACCTCTAGATGTTTGGCTTAGATCTAGAACTTGGGCTTTATCTCTAGATGTTGGGGTTTAAATCTAGATTTGGGGTTTTAGCTCTAGAAGTTGGTCATTACCTCTAGATGTTGGGTTATACCTCCAGATGTTGGTCTTTAATACTAGATATTGGGCTTTACCTCTAGATGTAGGGTTTTACATCTAGATGTTTTGCTTTACATTGAGATGTTGGTCTTTATCAATAGACGTTGGGTTATACCTCTATATGTTGTGCTTCACCTCTAGATGTTAGGCTTTACCTCTAGATGTTGGGATTACATATAGACGTTGGACTTTATCTCTAGAATTTGGGCTATACCTCTATATGTTGGGCTTACCTCTAGATTTTGGGTTTGACATCTAGATGTTTGCCTTTACCTCTGTAAGTTGGGCTTTACCTGCAGACATAGGGCTGTAGGACTAGATGATGGGCTTTACCTCTAGAAGTTGGACTTTACATTTAGATTTTGGGCTTTAACTCTATAGGATGCGCTTAAACTCTAAATATTGGGCTTTACCTCTAGATGTTGGGCTTTAGATTTAGAAGTTGGGCTTTACATCTATATTTTGGGCTTTAGATCTAGAAGTTGGGCTTTACATCTAGATTTTGGTCTTTACGTCTAGATATTGGACTTTACCTCTAGATTTTGGGTTTTACATCTAGATGTTTGCCTTCACCTCTGTAAGTTGGGCTTTACCTGCAGACATTGGGCTGTAGGACTAGATGATGGGCTTTACCTCTAGAAGTTGGACTTTACATTTAGATTTTGGGCTTTAACTCTAAAGGATGCGCTTAAACATTAAATATTGGGCTTTACCTCTAGATGTTGGGCTTTAGATTTAGAAGTTGGGCTTTACATCTAGATTTTGGTCTTTACGTCTAGATATTGGGCTTTACCTCTAGATTTTGGGTTTTAAATCTTTATATTTGGCTTTTCCTCTAGATGTTGGGCTTTACCTCTAGATTTTGGGCTCTACCACTAGGTCTTGGGCTTTACTTCTAGATTTCGGACTTTACCTCTAGAAGTAGGTCTTTACCTCTAGACTTTGGACTTTACCTCAAGACGTTCGGCTTTAACTCTAGATGTTGGGCTTTACCTCTAGATTTTGGATCTTACCTCTAGAAGTTGGGGGTTACATATATATATATTTGGCCTTAATTGTAGCTGTCAGGCCTTAAGAATAGATTTTGGAATTCACCTCTAGATGTTAGGCTTTACCTCTAGACTCTGGGCTTTACCTCTAGATGTTGGGCTTTACCTCTAGATTTTGGGTTTTCCATCTGTATTTTTGGCTTCTCTCTAGAATCTGGGCTTTACCTCCAGACGTTGGACTTTACCTCTAGATGTAGGGTTTTACATCTAGATGTTTTGCTTTACATTTAGATGTTGGGCTGTGTCTCTAGATTTTGGGTTTTAAATCTATATATTTGGCTTTTCCTCTAGATGTTGGGCTTTACCGTCAGATATCTGGCTTTACGTCTAGATGTTGGGCTTTACCTCTAGATTTTGGGCTCTACCACTAGGTCTTGGGCTTTACCTCTAGATTTTGGACTTTACCTCTAGAAGTTGGGCTTTACCTCTAGACTTTGGGCTTTACCTCAAGACATTCGGCTTTAACTCTAGCTGTTGGGCTTTACCTCTAGATTTTGGGCCTTCCCTCTAGAAGTTGGGGGTTACATCTATATGGTTGGCTTTAACTGTAGATGTCGGGCCTTAACACTTGATTTTGGAATTCACCTCTAGATGTTAGGCTTTACCTCTAGATTCTGGGCTTTCCCTCTAGATGTTCGGCTTTAACTCTAGATTTTGGGCTTTACTCTAAATGATGCGCTTTAACTCTAGATTTTCGGCTTTACCTCTAGAATTTGGGCTTTACATCTAGATTTTGGTCTTTACGTCTAGATATTGGGCTTTACCTCTAGGTGTAGGGTTTTACATCTGGATGTTTTGGTTTACATTTACATGTTGGTCTTTATCTCTAGACGTTGGGTTGTAACTCTATATGTAGTGCTTCACATCTAGATGTTGTGCTTTACCTCTAGATGTTGCGATTACATCTAGACGTTGGACTTATCTCTAGAATTTGGGCTATACCTCTAGATGTTGGGCTTTACCTCTAGATTTTGTGTTTTACATCTAGATGTTTACCTTTACATCTGTAAGTTGGGCTTTACCTGCAGACATTGGGCTGTAGGTCTAGATGATGGGCTTTACCTCTAGAAGTTGGGCTTTACATCTAGATTTTCGGCTTTACCTCTAAATGATGCGCTTAAAATATAAATATTGGGCTTTACCTCTAGATGTTGGGCTTTAGATCTAGAAGCTGGGCTTTACATCTATATTTTGGTCTTTATGTCTAGATATTGGGCTTTACCTCTAGATTTTGGGTTTTAAATCTATATATTTGGCTTTTCCTCTAGATGTTGGGCTTTACCTCTAGATATCTGGCTTTACGTCTAGATGTTGGGCTTTACCTCTAGATTTTGGGCTCTACCACTAGGTCTTGGGCTTTACCTCTAGATTTTGGGCTCTACCACTAGGTCTTGGGCTTTACCTCTAGATTTTGGACTTTGCCTCTAGAAGTTGGGCTTTACCTCTAGACTTTGGGCTTTACCTCAAGACGTTCGACTTTAACTCTAGCTGTTGGGCTTTACATCTAGATTTTGGGCTCTACCTCTAGGTATTGGTGTTTACCTCTAGATTTTGGAATTTAACTCTGGAAGTTGGGCTTTACATCTATACTTTGGGCTTTACCTCTAGATATTGGGCTTTACCTCTAGATTTTGTTCTTTAAGTCTATATATTTGGCTTTTCCTCTAGATGTTGGGCTTTACCTCTAGATATCAGCCTTTACGTCTAGATGTTGGGCTTTACATCTAGATGTCTGGCTTTACGTCTCGATGTTGGGCTTTAGCTCTAGAATTTGGACTTTACCTCTAGAAGTTGGGCTTTACCTCTAGATTTTGGTCTCTACCTCTAGGTGTTGGGCTTTGCCTCTAGAATTTGGACCTTATCTCTAGAAGTTGGGCTTTACATCTAGAATTTGAGCTTTACCTCTAGATTTTGGGATTTAAATCTAGATATTTCGCTTTACTTCTAAAATTTGGGCTTTATCTCTATACTTTGGGCTTTACCTCAAGACGTTGGGCTTTAACTCTAGATGTTGGGCTTTACATCTAGATTTTGAACCTTACCTCTAGAAGTTGGGGTTTACATCTATATGTTTGGCTTTAACTGTGGATATCGGGCCTTAACACTAGATTTTTGAATTCACCACTAGATGTTAGGCTTTTCCTCTAGACGTTGGGCTTTACCACTAGATTTCTGGCTTAGATCTAGAACTTGGGCTTTATCTCTAGATGTTGGGGTTTAAATCTAGATTTGGGGGTTTAGCTCTAGAAGTTGGTCATTACCTCTAGACATTGGGATTTACCTCCAGATGTTGGTCTTTAATTCTAGATATTGGACTTTACCTCTAGATGTAGGGTTTTACATCGAGATGTTTTGCTTTACATTTAGATGTTGGTCTTTATCTCTAGATGTTGGGTTATACCTCTATATGTTGTGCTTCACCTCTAGATTTTAGGCTTTACCTCTAGATGTTGGGATTACATCTAGAATTTGGAATTTATCTCTAGAATTTGGGTTATACCTCTATATGTTGTGCTTCACCTCTAGATGTTGGGCTTTACCTCTAGATTTGGGTTTTACATCTAGATGTTTGCCTTCACCTCTGTAAGTTGGGCTTTACCTGCAGACATTGGGCTGTAGGACTAGATGATGGGCTTTACCTCTAGAAGTTGGACTTTACATTTAGATTTTGGGCTTTAACTCTATAGGATGCGCTTAAACTCTAAATATTGGGCTTTACCTCTAGATGTTGGGCTTTAGATTTAGAAGTTGGGCTTTACATATATATTTTGGGCTTTAGATCTAGAAGTTGGGCTTTACATCTAGATTTTGGTCTTTACGTCTAGATATTGGGCTTTACCTCTAGATTTTGGGGTTTACATCTAGATGTTTGCCTTCACCTCTGTAAGTTGGGCTTTACCTGCAGACATTGGGCTGTAGGACTAGATGATGGGCTTTACCTCTAGAAGTTGGACTTTACATTTCGATTTTGGGCTTTAACTCTAAAGGATGCGCTTAAACTTTAAATATTGGTCTTTACCTCCAGACGTTGGGCTTTATCTCTAGATGTTGGGTTTTACCTCTAGATGTTGGTCTTTAAGTCTATATATTGGACTTTACCTCTAGATGTAGGGTTTTACATCTAGATGTTTTGCTTTACATTTAGATGTTGGGCTGTGTCTCTAGATTTTGGGTTTTAAATCTATATATCTGGCTTTTCCTCTAGATGTTGGGCTTTACCGTCAGATATCTGGCTTTACGTCTAGATGTTGGGCTTTACCTCTAGATTTTGGGCTCTACCACTAGGTCTTGGGCTTTACCTCTAGATTTTGGACTTTACCTCTAGAAGTTGGGCTTTACCTCTAGACTTTGGGCTTTACCTCAAGACATTCGGCTTTAACTCTAGCTGTTGGGCTTTACCTCTAGATTTTGGGCCTTACCTCTAGAAGTTGGGGGTTACATCTATATGGTTGGCTTTAACTGTAGATGTCGGGCCTTAACACTTGATTTTGGAATTCACCTCTAGATGTTAGGCTTTACCTCTAGATTCTGGGCTTTCCCTCTAGATGTTCGGCTTTAACTCTAGATTTTGGGCTTTACTCTAAATGATGCGCTTTAACTCTAGATTTTCGGCTTTACCTCTAGAATTTGGGCTTTACATCTAGATTTTGGTCTTTACGTCTAGATATTGGGCTTTACCTCTAGATGTAGGGTTTTACATCTGGATGTTTTGCTTTACATTTAGATGTTGGTCTTTATCTCTAGACGTTGGGTTGTACCTCTATATGTAGTGCTTCACATCTAGATGTTGTGCTTTACCTCTAGATGTTGCGATTACATCTAGACGTTGGACTTACCTCTAGAATTTGGGCTTTACCTCTAGATTTTGTGTTTTACATCTAGATGTTTACCTTTACCTCTGTAAGTTGGGCTTTACCTGCAGACATTGGGCTGAAGGTCTAGATGATGGGCTTTACCTCTAGAAGTTGGGCTTTACATCTAGATTTTGGGCTTTACCTCTAAATGATGCACTTAAAATATAAATATTGGGCTTTACCTCTAGATGTTGGGCTTTAGATCTAGAAGCTGGGCTTTACATCTATATTTTGGTCTTTATGTCTAGATATTGGGCTTTACCTCTAGATTTTGGGTTTTAAATCTATATATTTGGCTTTTCCTCTAGATGTTGGGCTTTACCTCTAGATATCTGGCTTTACGTCTAGATGTTGGGCTTTACCTCTAGATTTGGGGCTCTACCACTAGGTCTTGGGCTTTACCTCTAGATTTTGGACTTTGCCTCTAGAAGTTGGGCTTTACCTCTAGACTTTGGGCTTTACCTCTAGGTATGGTGTTTACCTCTAGATTTTGGAATTTAACTCTGGAAGTTGGGCTTTACATCTATACTTTGGGCTTTACCTCTAGATATTGGGCTTTACCTCTAGATTTTGGTGTTTAAGTCTATATATTTGGCTTTTCCTCTAGATGTTGGGCTTTACCTCTAGATATCAGGCTTTACGTCTAGATGTTGGGCTTTACATCTAGATTTTGGGCCTTACCTCTAGAAATTGGGGTTTACATCTATATGTTTGGCTTTAACTGTAGATGTCGTGCCTTAACACTAGATTTTGGAATTCACCTCTAGATGTTAGGCTTTACCTCTAGATTTTGGGTTTTCCATCTGGATTTTTGGCTTCTCTCTAGAAACTGGGCTTTACCTTCAGATGTTGGGCTTTAGGTCAAGATATTGGACTTTACCTCTAGATGTAGGGTTTTACATCGAGATGTTTTGCTTTACATTTAGATGTTGGGCTTTATCTCTATATCTCGGGTTTTACATCTATATATTTGGCTTTTCCTCTAGATGTTGGGCTTTACCATCAGATATCTGGCTTTGCGTCTAGATGTTGGGCTTTACCTCTAGATTTTGGGCTCTACCACTAGGTCTTGGGCTTTACCTCTAGATTTTGGACTTTGCCTCTAGAAGTTGGGCTTACCTCTAGACTTTGGGCTTTACCTCAAGACGTTCGGCTTTAACTCTAGCTGTTGGGCTTTACCTCTAGATTTTGGGCCTTACCTCTAGAAGTTGGAGGTTATATCTATCTGGCTTTAGGTCTAGATCTTGGGCTTTATCTCCAGATTTTCAGCTCTACATCTAGGTATTGGTGTTTAACTCTAGATTTTGGACTTTAACTCTGGAAGTTGGGCTTTACATCTAGAGTTTGGGCTTTACATCCAGACGTTGGTCTTTAAGTCTAGATACTGGACTTTACCTCTAGATGTAGAGTTTTACATCTAGATGTTTTGCTTTACATTTAGATGTTGGTCTTTATCTCTAGACGTTGGGTTATACCTCTATATGTTGTACTTCACCTCTAGATGTTGTGCTTTACCTCTAGATGTTGGGATTACATCTAGACGTTGGACTTTATCTCTAGAATTTGGGCTATACCTCTAGATATTGGGCTTTACCTCTAGATTTTGGGTTTTACATCTAGATGTTTACCTTTACCTCTGTAAGTTGGGCTTTACCTGCAGACATTGGGCTGTAGGACTAGTTGATGGGCTTTGCCCCTAGAAGTTGGGCTTTACAACTAGATTTTGGGCTTTAGATCTAGAAGTTAGGCTTTACATCTAGATTTTGGGCTTTACGTCTAGATATTGGGCTTTACCTCTAGATTTTGGGTTTTAAATCTATATATTTGGCTTTTCCTCTAGATGTTGGGCTTTACCCCTAGATATCTGGCTTTTCCTCTACATGTTGGGCTTTACCTCTAGGTTTTGGGTTTTACATCTAGATGTTTGCCTTCACCTCTGTAAGTTGGGCTTTACCTGCAGACATTGGGCTGTAGGACTAGATGATGGGCTTTACCTCCAGACGTTGGGCTTTACCTCTAGATATCTGGCTTTACCTCTAAATGATGCGCTTAAACTCTAAATATTGGGCTTTACCTCTAGATGTTGGGCTTTAGATTTAGAAGTTGGGCTTTACATCTAGATTTTGGGCTTTAGATCTAGAAGTTGGGCTTTACATCTAGATTTTGGGCTTTACGTCTAGATATTGGGCTTCACCTCTAGATTTTGGGGTTTAGATCTATATATCTGCCTTTACCTCTAGATATTGGTCTTTACCTCTAAATGTTGGGCTTTAGATCTAGAAGTTGTGCTTTACATGTAGATTTTGGGCTTTACGTCTAGATATTGGGCTTTACCTCTAGATTTTGGGTTTTATATCTATATATTTGGCTTTTCCTCTAGATGTTGGGCTTTACCCCTAGATATCTGGATTTACCTGTAGATGTTGGGCTTTACCTCTAGATTTTGGGTTTTCCATCTGGATTTTTGGCTTCTCTCTAGAATCTGGGCTTTACCTCCAGACGTTGGGCTTTACCACTAGATGTTGGGTTTTACCTCTAGATGTTGGTCTTTAGGTCTAGATATTGGACTTTACCTCTAGATGTAGGGTTTTAAATCTAGATGTTTTGCTTTACATTTAGATGTTGGTCTTTATCTCTAGATGTTGGGTTATACCTCTATATGTTGTGCTTCACCTCTAGATGTTAGGCTTTACCTCTAGATGTTTTGCTTTACATTTAGATGTTCGGCTTTATCTCTAGATTTTGGGTTTTAAATCTATATATTTGGCATATCTCTAGATTTTGGGCTCTAACTCTAGGTATTGGTGTTTACCTCTAGATTTTGGACTTTAACTCTGGAAGTTGGGATTTACCCCTAGATGTTGGGATTTAACTCTAGAATTTGGGTTTGAAATCTATATATTTTGCTTTTCCTCTAGATGTTGGGCTTTACCTCTAGATATCTGGCTTTACCTCTAGATGTTGGGTTTTACCTCTAGATATTGGTCTTTACCTCTACATTTTGGGTGTTAGATCTAGAATTTGGGCTTTACATCTAGATTTCGGGCTTTAGATCTAGAAGCTGGGCTTTACATCTAGATTTTGGGCTTTACGTCTAGATATTGGGCTTTACCTCTAGATTTTGGGATTTAAATCTATATATTTGACTTTTCCTCTAGATGTTGGGCTTTACCCCTAGATATCTGGCTTTACCTCTAAATGTTGGGCTTTACCTCTAGATTTTGGGTTTTAAATATATATATATTTGGCTTTTCCTCCTGATGTTGGGCTTTACCTCTAGATTTGGGGTTTTACATCTAGATGTTTGCCTTCACCTCTGTAAGTTGGGCTTTACTGCAGACATTGGGCTGTAGGACTAGATGATGGGCTTTACCTCCAGACGTTGGGCTTTACCTCTAGTTATCTGGGCTTTACCTCTAGATGTTGGGTTTTACCTCTAGCTATTGGTCTTTACCACTAGATGTTGGGTTTTACCTCTAGATGTTGGTCTTTAGGTCTAGATATTGGACTTTACCTCTAGATGTAGGGTTTTACATCTAGATGTTTTGCTTTACATTTAGATGTTGGTCTTTATCTCTAGATGTTGGGTTATACCTCTATATGTTGTGCTTCACCTCTAGTTGTTAGGCTTTACCTCTAGATGTTTGCATTACATCTAGATGTTTTGCTTTACATTTAGACGTTCGGCTTTATCTCTAGATTTTGGGTTTTAAATCTATATATTTGGCTTTTCCTCTAGATGTTGGGCTTTACCGTCAGATATCTGGCTTTACGTCTAGATGTTGGGCTTTACTTCTAGAAGTTGGTCTTTAACTCTAGACTTTGGGCTTTACATCAAGACTTTCGGCTTTAACTCTAGCTGTTGTGCTTTACCTCTAAATTTTGGGCCTTACCTCTAGAAGTTGGGGGTTATATCTATATGGTTGGATTTAACTGTAGATGTCAGGCCTTAACACTTGATTTTGGAATTCACCTCTAGATGTTAGGCTTTACATCTAGATTCTGGGCTTTCCCTCTAGATGTTGGGCTTTAACTCTAGATTTTGGGCTTTACTCTAAAGGATGCGCTTTAACTCTAGATATTCGACTTTACCTCTAGAAGTTGGGTTTTACATCTAGATGTTTGGCTTTAACTGCAGGTGTTGGGCTTTAACACTAGATATTGGAATTCACCTCTAGATCTTAGTCTTTACCTCTACATGTTGGGCTTTACCTCTAGAGTATTTGGCTTTAGATCTAGAAGTTGGGCTTTACATCTAGATTTGGGGCTTTAGATCTAGATGTTGGGCTTTACAACCAGATTTTGGATTTTAAATCTATATATCTGGCTTTATCTCTAGATGTTGGGCTTTATCTCTAGATTTTGGGCTCTAACTCTAGGTATTGGTGTTTACCTCTTGACTTTCGACTTTAACTCTGGAAGTTGGTCTTTACCTCTAGATGTTGGGATTTAACTCTAGAATTTGGGTTTGAAATCTGTATATTTTGCTTTTCCTCTAGATGTTGGGCCTTACCTCTAGTTATCTGGCTTTACCTCTAGATGTTGGGTTTTACCTCTAGATATTGGTCTTTACCTCTAGATTTTGGGTGTTAGATCTAGAATTTGGGCTTTAAATCTAGATTTTGGGCTTTAAATCTATATATTTGGCTTTTCCTCTAGATGTTGGGCTTTACCCCTAGATATCGGCTTTACCTCTAGATGTTTGGATTACATCTAGATGTTTTGCTTTACATTTAGATGTTCGGCTTTATCTCTAGATTTTGGGTTTTAAATCTATATATTTGGCTTTTCTTCTAGATGTTGGGCTTTACCTCTAGATATCGGCTTTACCTCTAGATGTTGGGTTTTACTTCTAGATATTGGTCTTTATCTCTAGATTTTGGGCGTTAGATCTAGAATTTGGGCTTTACATCTAGATTTTGGGCTTTAGATCTAGAAGTTGGGGTTTACATCTAGATTTTGGGCTTTGCGTCTAGATATTGGGCTTTATCTCTAGATTTTGGGTTTTAAATCTATATATTTGGCATATCTCTAGATTTTGGACTCTAACTCTAGGTATTGGTGTTTACCTCTAGATTTTGGACTTTAACTCTGGAAGTTGGGATTTACCCCTAGATGTTGGGATTTAATTCTAGAATTTGGGTTTGAAATCTATATATTTGGCTTTTCCTCTAGATGTTGGGCTTTACCTCTAGATATCTGGATTTACCTCTAGATGTTGGGTTTTACCTCTAGATATTGGTCTTTACCTCTAGATGTTGGGCTTTAGATCTAGAAGTTGCGCTTTTCATCTAGATTTTGGGCTTTACGTCTAGATATTGGGCTTTACCTCTAGATTTTGGGTTTTATATCTATATATTTGGCTTTTCCTCTAGATGTTGGGCTTTACCCCTAGATATCTCGATTTACCTGTAGATGTTGGGCTTTACCTCTAGATTTTGGTTTTTACATCTGGATTTTTGGCTTCTCTCTAGAATCTGGGCTTTACCTCCAGGCGTTGGGCTTTACCACTAGATGTTGGTTTTTACCTCTAGATGTTGGTCTTTAGGTCTAGATATTGGACTTTACCTCTAGATGTAGGGTTTTACATCTAGATGTTTTGCTTTACATTTAGATGTTGGTCTTTATCTCTAGATGTTGGGTTATACCTCTATATGTTGTGCTTCACCTCTAGATGTTAGGCTTTACCTCTAGATGTTTGGATTACATCTAGATGTTTTGCTTTACATTTAGATGTTTGGCTTTATCTCTAGATTTTGGGTTTTAAATCTATATATTTGGATTTTCTTCTAGATGTTGGGCTTTACCTCTAGATGTTGGGTTTTACTTCTAGATATTGGTCTTTATCTCTAGATTTTGGGCGTTAGATCTAGAATTTGGGCTTTACATCTAGATTTTGGGCTTTAGATCTAGAAGTTGGGGTTTACATCTAGATTTTGGGCTTTACGTCTAGATATTGGGCTTTACCTCTAGATTTTGGGTTTTACATCTAGATGTTTGCCTTCACCTCTGTAAGTTGGGCTTTACCTGCAGACATTGGGCTGTAGGACTAGATGATGGGCTTTACCTCCAGACGTTGGGCTTTACATCTAGTTATCTGGCTTTACCTCTAAATGATGTGCTTAAACTCTAAATATAGGGCTTTACCTCTAGATGTTGGGCTTTAGATTTAGAAGTTGGGCTTTACATCTAGATTTTGGGCTTTACGTCTAGATATTGGGCTTTACCTCTAGATTTTTGGGTTTATATCTATATATTTGGCTTTTCCTCTAGATACTGGGCTTTACCCCTAGATATCTGGATTTACCTGTAGATGTTGGGCTTTACCTCTAGATTTTGGGTTTTCCATCTGGATTTTTGGCTTCTCTCTAGAATCTGGCCTTTACCTCCAGACGTTGGGCTTTACCACTAGATGTTGGATTTTACCTCTAGATGTTGGTCTTTAGGTCTAGATATTGGACTTTACCTCTAGATGTAGGGTTTTACATCTAGATGTTTTGCTTTACATTTAGATGTTGGTCTTTATCTCTAGATGTTGGGTTATACCTCTATATGTTGTGCTTCACCTCTAGTTGTTAGGCTTTACCTCTAGATGTTTGGATTACATCTAGAAGTTTTGCTTTACATTTAGACGTTCGGCTTTATCTCTAGATTTTGGGTTTTAAATCTATATATTTGGCATATCTCTAGATTTTGGGCTCTAACACTAGGTATTGGTGTTTACCTCTAGATGTTGGACTTTAACTCTGGAAGTTGGCGTTTACCCCTAGATGTTGGGATTTAACTCTAGAATTTGAGTTTGAAATCTATATATTTTGCTTTTCCTGTAGATGTTGGGCTTTACCTCTAGATATCTGGCTTTACCTCTAGATGTTGGGTTTTACCTCTAGATATTGGTCTTTATCTCTAGATTTTGGGCGTTAGATCTAGAATTTGGGCTTTACATCTAGATGTTGGGCTTTAGATCTAGAAGTTGGGCTTTACATCTAGATTTTGGGCTTTAAATCTAGATATTGGGCTTTTCCTCTAGATGTTGGGCTTTACCCCTAGATATCTGGATTTACCTGTAGATGTTGGGCTTTACCTCTAGATTTTGGGTTTTCCATCTGGATTTTTGGCTTCTCTCTAGAATCTGGGCTTTACCTCCAGACGTTGGGCTTTACCAATAGATGTTGGTTTTTACCTCTAGATGTTGGTATTTAGGTCTAGATATTGGACTTTACCTCTAGATGTAGGGTTTTACATCTAGATGTTTTACTTTACATTTATATGTTTGGCTTTATCTCTTGATTTTGGGTTTTAAATCTATATATTTGGCTTTTCTTCTAGATGTTGGGCTTTACCTCTAGATATCGGCTTTACCTCTAGATGTTGGGTTTTACTTCTAGATATTGATCTTTATCTCTAGATTTTTGGCATTAGATCTAGAGTTTGGGCTTTACATCTAGATTTTGGGCTTTAGGTCCAGAAGTTGGGGTTTACATCTAGATTTTGGGCTTTACGTCTAGATATTGGGCTTTACCTCTAGATTTTGGGTTTTAAATCTATATATTTGGCTTTTCCTCTAGATGTTGGGCTTTACCCCTAGATATCTGGCTTTACCTCTAGATGTTGGGCTTTACCTCTAGGTTTTGGGTTTTAAATATATATATATTTGGCTTTTCCTCTAGATGTTGGGCTTTACCTCTAGATTTTGGGTTTTACATCTAGATGTTTGCCTTCACCTCTGTAAGTTGGGCTTTACCTGCAGTCATTGGGCTGTAGGACTAGATGATGGGCTTTACCTCCAGACGTTGGGCTTTACCTCTAGATATCTGGCTTTACCTCTAAAAGATGCGCTTAAACTCTAAATATTGGGCTTTACCTCTAGATGTTGGGCTTTAGATTTAGAAGTTGGGCTTTACATCTAGATTTTGGGCTTTAGATCTAGAAGTTGTGCTTTTCATCTAGATTTTGGGCTTTACGTGTAGATATTGGGCTTTACCTCTAGATTTTGGTTTTTACATCTGGATTTTTGGCTTCTCTCTAAAATCTGGGCTTTACCTTCAGGCGTTGGGCTTTACCACTAGATGTTGGTTTTTACCTCTAGATGTTGGTCTTTAGGTCTAGATATTGGACTATACCTCTAGATGTAGGGTTTTACATCTAGATGTTTTGCTTTACACTTAGATTTTGGTCTTTATCTCTAGATGTTGGGCTATACCTCTATATGTTTGGATTACATCTAGATGTTTTGCTTTACATTTAGATGTTCGGCTTTATCTCTAGATTTTGGGTTTTAAATCTATATATTTGGCATATCTCTAGATTTTGGGCTCTAATTCTAGGTATTGGTGTTTACCTCTAGATTTTGGACTTTAACTCTGGAAGTTGGGTTTTACCCCTAGATGTTGGGATTTAACTCTAGAATTTGGGTTTGAAATCTATATATTTGGCTTTTCCTCTAGATGTTGGGCTTTACCTCTAGATATCTGGCTTTACCTCTAGATGTTGGGTTTTACCTCTAGATATTGGTCTTTACCTCTAGATGTTGGGCTTTTTATCTAGAAGTTGTGCTTTTCGTCTAGATTTTGGGCTTTACGTCTAGATATTGGGCTTTACCTCTAGATTTTGGGTTTTATATCCATATATTTGGCTTTTCCTCTAGATGTTGGGCTTTACCCCTAGATATCTCGATTTACCTGTAGATGTTGGGCTTTACCTCTAGATTTTGGTTTTTACATCTGGATTTTTGGCTTCTCTCTAGAATCTGGGCTTTACCTCCAGGCGTTGGGCTTTACCACTAGATGTTGGTTTTTACCTCTAGATGTTGGTCTTTAGGTCTAGATATTGGACTTTACCTCTAGATGTAGGGTTTTACATCTAGATGTTTTGCTTTACATTTAGATGTTGGTCTTTATCTCTAGATGTTGGGTTATACCTCTATATGTTGTGCTTCACCTCTAGTTGTTAGGCTTTACCTCTAGATGTTTGGATTACATCTAGATGTTTTGCTTTACATTTAGACGTTCGGCTTTATCTCTAGATTTTGGGTTTTAAATCTATATATTTGGCTTTTCTTCTAGATGTTGGGCTTTACCTCTAGATATCGGCTTTACCTGTAGATGTTGGGTTTTACTTCTAGATATTGGTCTTTATCTCTAGATTTTGGGCGTTAGATCTAGAATTTGGGCTTTACATCTAGATTTTGGGCTTTAGATCTAGAAGTTGGGGTTTACATCTAGATTTTGGGCTTTACGTCTAGATATTGGGCTTTACCTCTAGATTTTGGGTTTTAAATCTATATATTTGGCTTTTCCTCTAGATGTTGGGCTTTACCCCTAGATATATGGCTTTACCTCTAGATGTTGGGCTTTACCTCTAGGTTTTGGGTTTTAAATATATATATATTTGGCTTTTCCTCTAGATGTTGGGCTTTACCTCTAGATTTTGGGTTTTACATCTAGATGTTTGCCTTCACCTCTGTAAGTTGGGCTTTACCTGCAGACATTGGGCTGTAGGACTAGATGATGGGCTTTACCTCCAGACGTTGGGCTTTACCTCTAGATATCTGGCTTTACCTCTAAATGATGCGCTTAAACTCTAAATATTGGGCTTTACCTCTAGATGTTGGGCTTTAGATTTAGAAGTTGGGCTTTACATCTAGATTTTGGGCTTTAGATCTAGATATTGGGCTTCACCTCTAGATTTTGGGGTTAGATCTATATATCTGGCTTTATCTCTAGATGTTGGGCTTTACCTCTACATTTTGGGCTCTACCTCTAGGTATTGGTATTTACATTTAGATTTTTGACTTTAAATCTGGAAGTTGAGCTTTACATCTAGACTTTGGGATTTACCTCTAGATGTTGGGATTTAACTCTAGAATTTGGGTTTGAAATCTATATATTTTGCTTTTCCTCTAGATGTTGGGCTTTACCTCTAGATATCTGGCTTTACCTCTAGATGTTGGGATTTACCTCTAGATATTGGTCTTTACCTCTAGATGTTGGGCTTTAGATCTAGAAGTTGTGCTTTTCATCTAGATTTTGGGCTTCACGTCTAGATATTGGGCTTTACCTCTAGATTTTGGGTTTTATATCTATATATTTGGCTTTTCCTCTAGATGTTGGTCTTTACCCCTAGATATCTGGATTTTCCTGTAGATGTTGGGCTTTACCTCTAGATTTTGGGTTTTCCATCTGGATTTTTGGCTTCTCTCTAGAATCTGGGCTTTACCTCCAGACGTTGGGCTTTACCACTAGATGTTGGTTTTTACCTCTAGATGTTGGTCTTTAGGTCTAGATATTGGACTTTACCTCTAGATGTAGGGTTTTACATCTAGATGTTTTGCTTTACATTTAGATGTTGGTCTTTATCTCTAGATGTTGGGCTATACCTCTATATGTTGTGCTTCACCTCTAGATGTTAGGCTTTACCTCTAGATGTTTGGATTACATCTAGATGTTTTGCTTTACATTTAGATGTTCGGCTTTATCTCTAGATTTTGGGTTTTCAATCTATATATTTGGCTTTTCTTCTAGATGTTGGGCTTTACCTCTAGATATCGGCTTTACCTCTAGATCTTGGGTTTTCCTTCTAGATATTGGTCTTTATCTCTAGATTTTGGGCGTTAGATCTAGAATTTGGGCTTTACATCTAGATGTTGGGCTTTAGATCTAGAAGTTGGGCTTTACCTCTAGATTTTGGGCTTTAAATCTATATATTTGGCTTTTCCTCTAGATGTTGGGCTTTACCCCTAGATATCTGGATTTACCTCTAGATGTTGGGCTTTACCTCTAGATTTTGGTTTTTACATCTGGATTTTTGGCTTCTCTCTAGAATCTGGGCTTTACCTCCAGGCGTTGGGCTTTACCACTAGATGTTGGTTTTTACCTCTAGATGTTGGTCTTTAGGTCTAGATATTGGACTTTACCTCTAGATGTAGGGTTTTACATCTAGATGTTTTGCTTTACATTTAGATGTTGGTCTTTATCTCTAGATGTTGGGTTATACCTCTATATGTTGTGCTTCACCTCTAGATGTTAGGCTTTACCTCTAGATGTTTGGATTACATCTAGATGTTTTGCTTTACATTTAGACGTTCGGCTTTATCTCTAGATTTTGGGTTTTAAATCTATATATTTGGCATATCTCTAGATGTTGGGCTTTACCTCTAGATATCGGCTTTACCTCTAGATGTTGGGTTTTACTTCTAGATATTGGTCTTTATCTCTAGATTTTGGGCGTTAGATCTAGAATTTGGGCTTTACATCTAGATTTTGGGCTTTAGATCTAGAAGTTGGGGTTTACATCTAGATTTTGGGCTTTACGTCTAGATATTGGGCTTTACCTCTAGATTTTGGGTTTTAAATCTATATATTTGGCTTTTCCTCTAGATGTTGGGCTTTACCCCTAGATATCTGGCTTTACCTCTAGATGTTGGGCTTTACCTCTAGGTTTTGAGTTTTAAATATATATATATTTGGCTTTTCCTCTAGATGTTGGGCTTTACCTCTAGATTTTGGGTTTTACATCTAGATGTTTGCCTTCATCTCTGTAAGTTGGGCTTTACCTGCAGACATTGGGCTGTAGGACTAGATGATGGTCTTTACCTCCAGAAGTTGGGCTTTACCTCTAGTTAACTGGCTTTACCTCTAAATGATGTGCTTAAACTCTAAATATTGGGCTTTACCTCTAGATGTTGGGCTTTAGATTTAGAAGTTGGGCTTTACATCTAGATTTTGGGCTTTAGATCTAGATATTGGGCTTCACCTCTAGATTTTGGGGTTAGATCTATATATCTGGCTTTATCTCTAGATGTTGGGCTTTACCTCTACATTTTGGGCTCTACCTCTAGGTATTGGTATTTACATTTAGATTTTTGACTTTAAATCTGGAAGTTGAGCTTTACATCTAGACTTTGGGATTTACCTCTAGATGTTGGGATTTAACTCTAGAATTTGGGTTTGAAATCTATATATTTTGCTTTTCCTCTAGATGTTGGGCTTTACCTCTAGATATCTGGCTTTACCTCTAGATGTTGGGTTTTACCTCTAGATATTGGTCTTTACCTCTAGATGTTGGGCTTTCGATCTAGAAGTTGTGCTTTTCATCTAGATTTTGGGCTTCACGTCTAGATATTGGGCTTTACCTCTAGATTTTGGGTTTTATATCTATATATTTGGCTTTTCCTCTAGATGTTGGGCTTTACCCCTAGATATCTGGATTTACCTGTAGATGTTGGGCTTTACCTCTAGATTTTGGGTTTTCCATCTGGATTTTTGGCTTCTCTCTAGAATCTGGGCTTTACCTCCAGACGTTGGGCTTTACCACTAGATGTTGGGGTTAACCTCTAGATGTTGGTCTTTAGGTCTAGATATTGGACTTTACCTCTAGATGTAGGGTTTTACATCTAGATGTTTTGCTTTACATTTAGATGTTGGTCTTTATCTCTAGATGTTGGGTTATACCTCTATATGTTGTGCTTCACCTCTAGATGTTAGGCTTTACCTCTAGATGTTTGGATTACATCTAGATGTTTTGCTTTACATTTAGATGTTCGGCTTTATCTCTAGATTTTGGGTTTTAAATCTATATATTTGGCTTTTCTTCTAGATGTTGGGCTTTACCTCTAGATATCGGCTTTACCTCTAGATGTTGGGTTTTACTTCTAGATATTGGTCTTTATCTCTAGATTTTGGGCGTTAGATCTAGAAGTTGGGCTTTACATCTAGATTTTGGGCTTTAAATCTATATATTTGGCTTTTCCTCTAGATGTTGGGCTTTACCCCTAGATATCTGGATTTACCTCTAGATGTTGGGCTTTACCTCTAGATTTTGGTTTTTACATCTGGATTTTTGGCTTCTCTCTAGAATCTGGGCTTTACCTCCAGGCGTTGGGCTTTACCACTAGATGTTGGTTTTTACCTCTAGATGTTGGTCTTTAGGTCTAGATACTGGACTTTACCTCTAGATGTAGGGTTTTACATCTAGATATTTTGCTTTACATTTAGATGTTGGTCTTTATCTCTAGATGTTGGGTTATACCTCTATATGTTGTGCTTCACCTCTAGTTGTTAGGCTTTACCTCTAGATGTTTGGATTACATCTAGATGTTTTGCTTTACATTTAGACGTTCGGCTTTATCTCTAGATTTTGGGTTTTAAATCTATATATTTGGCTTTTCTTCTAGATGTTGGGCTTTACCTCTAGATATCGGCTTTACCTCTAGATGTTGGGTTTTACTTCTAGATATTGGTCTTTATCTCTAGATTTTGGGCGTTAGATCTAGAATTTGGGCTTTACATCTAGATTTTGGGCTTTAGATCTAGAAGTTGGGGTTTACATCTAGATTTTGGGCTTTACGTCTAGATATTGGGCTTTACCTCTAGATTTTGGGTTTTAAATCTATATATTTGGCTTTTCCTCTAGATGTTGGGCTTTACCCCTAGATATCTGGCTTTACCTCTAGATGTTGGGCTTTACCTCTAGGTTTTGAGTTTTAAATATATATATATTTGGCTTTTCCTCTAGATGTTGGGCTTTACCTCTAGATTTTGGGTTTTACATCTAGATGTTTGCCTTCATCTCTGTAAGTTGGGCTTTACCTGCAGACATTGGGCTGTAGGACTAGATGATGGTCTTTACCTCCAGAAGTTGGGCTTTACCTCTAGTTAACTGGCTTTACCTCTAAATGATGTGCTTAAACTCTAAATATTGGGCTTTACCTCTAGATGTTGGGCTTTAGATTTAGAAGTTGGGCTTTACATCTAGATTTTGGGCTTTAGATCTAGATATTGGGCTTCACCTCTAGATTTTGGGGTTAGATCTATATATCTGGCTTTATCTCTAGATGTTGGGCTTTACCTCTACATTTTGGGCTCTACCTCTAGGTATTGGTATTTACATTTAGATTTTTGACTTTAAATCTGGAAGTTGAGCTTTACATCTAGACTTTGGGATTTACCTCTAGATGTTGGGATTTAACTCTAGAATTTGGGTTTGAAATCTATATATTTTGCTTTTCCTCTAGATGTTGGGCTTTACCTCTAGATATCTGGCTTTACCTCTAGATGTTGGGTTTTACCTCTAGATATTGGTCTTTACCTCTAGATGTTGGGCTTTCGATCTAGAAGTTGTGATTTTCATCTAGATTTTGGGCTTCACGTCTAGATATTGGGCTTTACCTCTAGATTTTGGGTTTTATATCTATATATTTGGCTTTTCCTCTAGATGTTGGGCTTTACCCCTAGATATCTGGATTTACCTGTAGATGTTGGGCTTTACCTCTAGATTTTGGGTTTTCCATCTGGATTTTTGGCTTCTCTCTAGAATCTGGGCTTTACCTCCAGACGTTGGGCTTTACCACTAGATGTTGGGGTTAACCTCTAGATGTTGGTCTTTAGGTCTAGATATTGGACTTTACCTCTAGATGTAGGGTTTTACATCTAGATGTTTTGCTTTACATTTAGATGTTGGTCTTTATCTCTAGATGTTGGGTTATACCTCTATATGTTGTGCTTCACCTCTAGATGTTAGGCTTTACCTCTAGATGTTTGGATTACATCTAGATGTTTTGCTTTACATTTAGATGTTCGGCTTTATCTCTAGATTTTGGGTTTTAAATCTATATATTTGGCTTTTCTTCTAGATGTTGGGCTTTACCTCTAGATATCGGCTTTACCTCTAGATGTTGGGTTTTACTTCTAGATATTGGTCTTTATCTCTAGATTTTGGGCGTTAGATCTAGAAGTTGGGCTTTACATCTAGATTTTGGGCTTTAAATCTATATATTTGGCTTTTCCTCTAGATGTTGGGCTTTACCCCTAGATATCTGGATTTACCTCTAGATGTTGGGCTTTACCTCTAGATTTTGGTTTTTACATCTGGATTTTTGGCTTCTCTCTAGAATCTGGGCTTTACCTCCAGGCGTTGGGCTTTACCACTAGATGTTGGTTTTTACCTCTAGATGTTGGTCTTTAGGTCTAGATACTGGACTTTACCTCTAGATGTAGGGTTTTACATCTAGATATTTTGCTTTACATTTAGATGTTGGTCTTTATCTCTAGATGTTGGGTTATACCTCTATATGTTGTGCTTCACCTCTAGTTGTTAGGCTTTACCTCTAGATGTTTGGATTACATCTAGATGTTTTGCTTTACATTTAGACGTTCGGCTTTATCTCTAGATTTTGGGTTTTAAATCTATATATTTGGCTTTTCTTCTAGATGTTGGGCATTACCTCTAGATATCGGCTTTACCTCTAGATGTTGGGTTTTACTTCTAGATATTGGTCTTTATCTCTAGATTTTGGGCGTTAGATCTAGAATTTGGGCTTTACATCTAGATTTTGGGCTTTAGATCTAGAAGTTGGGGTTTACATCTAGATTTTGGGCTTTACGTCTAGATATTGGGCTTTACCTCTAGATTTTGGGTTTTAAATCTATATATTTGGCTTTTCCTCTAGATGTTGGGCTTTACCCCTAGATATCTGGCTTTACCTCTAGATGTTGGGCTTTACCTCTAGGTTTTGAGTTTTAAATATATATATATTTGGCTTTTCCTCTAGATGTTGGGCTTTACCTCTAGATTTTGGGTTTTACATCTAGATGTTTGCCTTCATCTCTGTAAGTTGGGCTTTACCTGCAGACATTGGGCTGTAGGACTAGATGATGGTCTTTACCTCCAGAAGTTGGGCTTTACCTCTAGTTAACTGGCTTTACCTCTAAATGATGTGCTTAAACTCTAAATATTGGGCTTTATCTCTAGATGTTGGGCTTTACCTCTACATTTTGGGCTCTACCTCTAAGTATTGGTATTTACATTTAGATTTTTGACTTTAAATCTGGAAGTTGAGCTTTACATCTAGACTTTGGGATTTACCTCTAGATGTTGGGATTTAACTCTAGAATTTGGGTTTGAAATCTATATATTTTGCTTTTCCTCTAGATGTTGGGCTTTACCTCTAGATATCTGGCTTTACCTCTAGATGTTGGGTTTTACCTCTAGATATTGGTCTTTACCTCTAGATGTTGGGCTTTAGATCTAGAAGTTGTGCTTTTCATCTAGATTTTGGGCTTTACGTCTAGATATTGGGCTTTACCTCTAGATTTTGGGTTTTATATCTATATATTTGGCTTTTCCTCTAGATGTTGGGCTTTACCCCTAGATATCTGGATTTACCTGTAGATGTTGGGCTTTACCTCTAGATTTTGGGTTTTCCATCTGGATTTTTGGCTTCTCTCTAGAATCTGGGCTTTACCGCCAGAAGTTGGGCTTTACCACTAGATGTTGGGGTTAACCTCTAGATGTTGGTCTTTAGGTCTAGATATTGGACTTTACCTCTAGATGTAGGGTTTTACATCTAGATGTTTTGCTTTACATTTAGATGTTGGTCTTTATCTCTAGATGTTGGGTTATACCTCTATATGTTGTGCTTCACCTCTAGTTGTTAGGCTTTACCTCTAGATGTTTGCATTACATCTAGATGTTTTGCTTTACATTTAGACGTTCGGCTTTATCTCTAGATTTTGGGTTTTAAATCTATATATTTGGCATATCTCTAGATTTTGGGCTCTAACTCTAGGTATTGGTGTTTACCTCTAGATTTTGGACTTTAACTCTGGAAGTTGGGGTTTACCCCTAGATGTTGGGATTTAACTCTAGAATTTGGGTTTGAAATCTATATCTTTTGCTTTTCCTCTAGATGTTGGGCTTTACCTCTAGATATCTGGCTTTACCTCTAGATGTTGGGTTTTACCTCTAGATATTGGTCTTTATCTCTAGATTTTGGGCGTTAGATCTAGAATTTGGTCTTTACATCTAGATGTTGGGCTTTAGATCTAGAAGTTGGGCTTTACATCTAGATTTTGGGCTTTAAATCTATATATTTGGCTTTTCCTCTAGATGTTGGGCTTTACCCCTAGATATCTGGATTTTCCTGTAGATGTTGGGCTTTACCTCTAGATTTTGGTTTTTACATCTGGAGTTTTGGCTTCTCTCTAGAATCTGGGCTTTACCTCCAGACGTTGGGCTTTACCACTAGATGTTGAGTTTTACCTCTAGATGTTGGTCTTTAGGTCTAGATATTGGACTTTACCTCTAGATGTAGGGTTTTACATCTAGATGTTTTGCTTTACATTTAGATGTTGGTCTTTATCTCTAGATGTTGGGTTATACCTCTATATGTTGTGCTTCACCTCTAGATGTTAGGCTTTACCTCTAGATGTTTGGATTACATCTAGATGTTTTGCTTTACATTTAGACGTTCGGCTTTATCTCTAGATTTTGGGTTTTAAATCTATATATTTGGCATATCTCTAGATGTTGGGCTTTACCTCTAGATATCGGCTTTACCTCTAGATGTTGGGTTTTACTTCTAGATATTGGTCTTTATCTCTAGATTTTGGGCGTTAGATCTAGAATTTGGGCTTTACATCTAGATTTTGGGCTTTAGATCTAGAAGTTGGGGTTTACATCTAGATTTTGGGCTTTACGTCTAGATATTGGGCTTTACCTCTAGATTTTGGGTTTTAAATCTATATATTTGGCTTTTCCTCTAGATGTTGGGCTTTACCCCTAGATATCTGGATTTACCTGTAGATGTTGGGCTTTACCTCTAGATTTTGGGTTTTCCATCTGGATTTTTGGCTTCTCTCTAGAATCTGGGCTTTACCTCCAGACGTTGGGCTTTACCACTAGATGTTGGGTTTTACCTCTAGATGTTGGTCTTTAGGTCTAGATATTGGACTTTACCTCTAGATGTAGGGTTTTACATCTAGATGTTTTGCTTTACATTTAGATGTTGGTCTTTATCTCTAGATGTTGGGTTATACCTCTATATGTTGTGCTTCACCTCTAGTTGTTAGGCTTTACCTCTAGATGTTTGGATTACATCTAGATGTTTTGCTTTACATTTAGACGTTCGGCTTTATCTCTAGATTTTGGGTTTTAAATCTATATATTTGGCTTTTCTTCTAGATGTTGGGCTTTACCTCTAGATATCGGCTTTACCTCTAGATGTTGGGTTTTACTTCTAGATATTGGTCTTTATCTCTAGATTTTGGGCGTTAGATCTAGAATTTGGGCTTTACATCTAGATTTTGGGCTTTAGATCTAGAAGTTGGGGTTTACATCTAGATTTTGGGCTTTACGTCTAGATATTGGGCTTTACCTCTAGATTTTGGGTTTTAAATCTATATATTTGGCTTTTCCTCTAGATGTTGGGCTTTACCCCTAGATATCTGGCTTTACCTCTAGATGTTGGGCTTTACCTCTAGGTTTTGGGTTTTAAATATATATATATTTGGCTTTTCCTCTAGATGTTGGGCTTTACCTCTAGATTTTGGGTTTTACATCTAGATGTTTGCCTTCACCTCTGTAAGTTGGGCTTTACCTGCAGACATTGGGCTGTAGGACTAGATGATGGGCTTTACCTCCAGACGTTGGGCTTTACCTCTAGATATCTGGCTTTACCTCTAAATGATGCGCTTAAACTCTAAATATTGGGCTTTACCTCTAGATGTTGGGCTTTAGATTTAGAAGTTGGGCTTTACATCTAGATTTTGGGCTTTAGATCTAGATATTGGGCTTCACCTCTAGATTTTGGGGTTAGATCTATATATCTGGCTTTATCTCTAGATGTTGGGCTTTACCTCTACATTTTGGGCTCTACCTCTAGGTATTGGTATTTACATTTAGATTTTTGACTTTAAATCTGGAAGTTGAGCTTTACATCTAGACTTTGGGATTTACCTCTATATGTTGGGATTTAACTCTAGAATTTGGGTTTGAAATCTATATATTTTGCTTTTCCTCTAGATGTTGGGCTTTACCTCTAGATATCTGGCTTTACCTCTAGATGTTGGGATTTACCTCTAGATATTGGTCTTTACCTCTAGATGTTGGGCTTTAGATCTAGAAGTTGTGCTTTTCATCTAGATTTTGGGCTTCACGTCTAGATATTGGGCTTTACCTCTAGATTTTGGGTTTTATATCTATATATTTGGCTTTTCCTCTAGATGTTGGGCTTTACCCCTAGATATCTGGATTTACCTGTAGATGTTGGGCTTTACCTCTAGATTTTGGGTTTTCCATCTGGATTTTTGGCTTCTCTCTAGAATCTGGGCTTTACCTCCAGACGTTGGGCTTTACCACTAGATGTTGGGGTTAACCTCTAGATGTTGGTCTTTAGGTCTAGATATTGGACTTTACCTCTAGATTTAGGGTTTTACATCTAGATGTTTTGCTTTACATTTAGATGTTGGTCTTTATCTCTAGATGTTGGGTTATACCTCTATATGTTGTGCTTCACCTCTAGATGTTAGGCTTTACCTCTAGATGTTTGGATTACATCTAGATGTTTTGCTTTACATTTAGACGTTCGGCTTTATCTCTAGATTTTGGGTTTTAAATCTATATATTTGGCATATCTCTAGATGTTGGGCTTTACCTCTAGATATCGGCTTTACCTCTAGATGTTGGGTTTTACTTCTAGATATTGGTCTTTATCTCTAGATTTTGGGCGTTAGATCTAGAATTTGGGCTTTACATCTAGATTTTGGGCTTTAGATCTAGAAGTTGGGGTTTACATCTAGATTTTGGGCTTTACGTCTAGATATTGGGCTTTACCTCTAGATTTTGGGTTTTAAATCTATATATTTGGCTTTTCCTCTAGATGTTGGGCTTTACCCCTAGATATCTGGATTTACCTGTAGATGTTGGGCTTTACCTCTAGATTTTGGGTTTTCCATCTGGATTTTTGGCTTCTCTCTAGAATCTGGGCTTTACCTCCAGACGTTGGGCTTTACCACTAGATGTTGGGGTTAACCTCTAGATGTTGGTCTTTAGGTCTAGATATTGGACTTTACCTCTAGATGTAGGGTTTTACATCTAGATGTTTTGCTTTACATTTAGATGTTGGTCTTTATCTCTAGATGTTGGGTTATACCTCTATATGTTGTGCTTCACCTCTAGTTGTTAGGCTTTACCTCTAGATGTTTGGATTACATCTAGATGTTTTGCTTTACATTTAGACGTTCGGGTTTATCTCTAGATTTTGGGTTTTAAATCTATATATTTGGCTTTTCTTCTAGATGTTGGGCTTTACCTCTAGATATTGGCTTTACCTCTAGATGTTGGGTTTTACTTCTAGATATTGGTCTTTATCTCTAGATTTTGGGCGTTAGATCTAGAATTTGGGCTTTACATCTAGATTTTGGGCTTTAGATCTAGAAGTTGGGGTTTACATCTAGATTTTGGGCTTTACGTCTAGATATTGGGCTTTACCTCTAGATTTTGGGTTTTAAATCTATATATTTGGCTTTTCCTCTAGATGTTGGGCTTTACCCCTAGATATCTGGCTTTACCTCTAGATGTTGGGCTTTACCTCTAGGTTTTGGGTTTTAAATATATATATATTTGGCTTTTCCTCTAGATGTTGGGCTTTACCTCTAGATTTTGGGTTTTACATCTAGATGTTTGCCTTCACCTCTGTAAGTTGGGCTTTACCTGCAGACATTGGGCTGTAGGACTAGATGATGGGCTTTACCTCCAGACGTTGGGCTTTACCTCTAGATATCTGGCTTTACCTCTAAATGATGCGCTTAAACTCTAAATATTGGGCTTTACCTCTAGATGTTGGGCTTTAGATTTAGAAGTTGGGCTTTACATCTAGATTTTGGGCTTTAGATCTAGATATTGGGCTTCACCTCTAGATTTTGGGGTTAGATCTATATATCTGGCTTTATCTCTAGATGTTGGGCTTTACCTCTACATTTTGGGCTCTACCTCTAGGTATTGGTATTTACATTTAGATTTTTGACTTTAAATCTGGAAGTTGAGCTTTACATCTAGACTTTGGGATTTACCTCTATATGTTGGGATTTAACTCTAGAATTTGGGTTTGAAATCTATATATTTTGCTTTTCCTCTAGATGTTGGGCTTTACCTCTAGATATCTGGCTTTACCTCTAGATGTTGGGATTTACCTCTAGATATTGGTCTTTACCTCTAGATGTTGGGCTTTAGATCTAGAAGTTGTGCTTTTCATCTAGATTTTGGGCTTCACGTCTAGATATTGGGCTTTACCTCTAGATTTTGGGTTTTATATCTATATATTTGGCTTTTCCTCTAGATGTTGGGCTTTACCCCTAGATATCTGGATTTACCTGTAGATGTTGGGCTTTACCTCTAGATTTTGGGTTTTCCATCTGGATTTTTGGCTTCTCTCTAGAATCTGGGCTTTACCGCCAGAAGTTGGGCTTTACCACTAGATGTTGGGGTTAACCTCTAGATGTTGGTCTTTAGGTCTAGATATTGGACTTTACCTCTAGATGTAGGGTTTTACATCTAGATGTTTTGCTTTACATTTAGATGTTGGTCTTTATCTCTAGATGTTGGGTTATACCTCTATATGTTGTGCTTCACCTCTAGTTGTTAGGCTTTACCTCTAGATGTTTGCATTACATCTAGATGTTTTGCTTTACATTTAGACGTTCGGCTTTATCTCTAGATTTTGGGTTTTAAATCTATATATTTGGCATATCTCTAGATTTTGGGCTCTAACTCTAGGTATTGGTGTTTACCTCTAGATTTTGGACTTTAACTCTGGAAGTTGGGGTTTACCCCTAGATGTTGGGATTTAACTCTAGAATTTGGGTTTGAAATCTATATCTTTTGCTTTTCCTCTAGATGTTGGGCTTTACCTCTAGATATCTGGCTTTACCTCTAGATGTTGGGTTTTACCTCTAGATATTGGTCTTTATCTCTAGATTTTGGGCGTTAGATCTAGAATTTGGTCTTTACATCTAGATGTTGGGCTTTAGATCTAGAAGTTGGGCTTTACATCTAGATTTTGGGCTTTAAATCTATATATTTGGCTTTTCCTCTAGATGTTGGGCTTTACCCCTAGATATCTGGATTTACCTGTAGATGTTGGGCTTTACCTCTAGATTTTGGGTTTTCCATCTGGATTTTTGGCTTCTCTCTAGAATCTGGGCTTTACCTCCAGACGTTGGGCTTTACCACTAGATGTTGGGGTTAACCTCTAGATGTTGGTCTTTAGGTCTAGATATTGGACTTTACCTCTAGATGTAGGGTTTTACATCTAGATGTTTTGCTTTACATTTAGATGTTGGTCTTTATCTCTAGATGTTGGGTTATACCTCTATATGTTGTGCTTCACCTCTAGTTGTTAGGCTTTACCTCTAGATGTTTGGATTACATCTAGATGTTTTGCTTTACATTTAGACGTTCGGCTTTATCTCTAGATTTTGGGTTTTAAATCTATATATTTGGCTTTTCTTCTAGATGTTGGGCTTTACCTCTAGATATCGGCTTTACCTCTAGATGTTGGGTTTTACTTCTAGATATTGGTCTTTATCTCTAGATTTTGGGCGTTAGATCTAGAATTTGGGCTTTACATCTAGATTTTGGGCTTTAGATCTAGAAGTTGGGGTTTACATCTAGATTTTGGGCTTTACGTCTAGATATTGGGCTTTACCTCTAGATTTTGGGTTTTAAATCTATATATTTGGCTTTTCCTCTAGATGTTGGGCTTTACCCCTAGATATCTGGCTTTACCTCTAGATGTTGGGCTTTACCTCTAGGTTTTGGGTTTTAAATATATATATATTTGGCTTTTCCTCTAGATGTTGGGCTTTACCTCTAGATTTTGGGTTTTACATCTAGATGTTTGCCTTCACCTCTGTAAGTTGGGCTTTACCTGCAGACATTGGGCTGTAGGACTAGATGATGGGCTTTACCTCCAGACGTTGGGCTTTACCTCTAGATATCTGGCTTTACCTCTAAATGATGCGCTTAAACTCTAAATATTGGGCTTTACCTCTAGATGTTGGGCTTTAGATTTAGAAGTTGGGCTTTACATCTAGATTTTGGGCTTTAGATCTAGATATTGGGCTTCACCTCTAGATTTTGGGGTTAGATCTATATATCTGGCTTTATCTCTAGATGTTGGGCTTTACCTCTACATTTTGGGCTCTACCTCTAGGTATTGGTATTTACATTTAGATTTTTGACTTTAAATCTGGAAGTTGAGCTTTACATCTAGACTTTGGGATTTACCTCTATATGTTGGGATTTAACTCTAGAATTTGGGTTTGAAATCTATATATTTTGCTTTTCCTCTAGATGTTGGGCTTTACCTCTAGATATCTGGCTTTACCTCTAGATGTTGGGATTTACCTCTAGATATTGGTCTTTACCTCTAGATGTTGGGCTTTAGATCTAGAAGTTGTGCTTTTCATCTAGATTTTGGGCTTCACGTCTAGATATTGGGCTTTACCTCTAGATTTTGGGTTTTATATCTATATATTTGGCTTTTCCTCTAGATGTTGGGCTTTACCCCTAGATATCTGGATTTACCTGTAGATGTTGGGCTTTACCTCTAGATTTTGGGTTTTCCATCTGGATTTTTGGCTTCTCTCTAGAATCTGGGCTTTACCTCCAGACGTTGGGCTTTACCACTAGATGTTGGGGTTAACCTCTAGATGTTGGTCTTTAGGTCTAGATATTGGACTTTACCTCTAGATTTAGGGTTTTACATCTAGATGTTTTGCTTTACATTTAGATGTTGGTCTTTATCTCTAGATGTTGGGTTATACCTCTATATGTTGTGCTTCACCTCTAGATGTTAGGCTTTACCTCTAGATGTTTGGATTACATCTAGATGTTTTGCTTTACATTTAGACGTTCGGCTTTATCTCTAGATTTTGGGTTTTAAATCTATATATTTGGCATATCTCTAGATGTTGGGCTTTACCTCTAGATATCGGCTTTACCTCTAGATGTTGGGTTTTACTTCTAGATATTGGTCTTTATCTCTAGATTTTGGGCGTTAGATCTAGAATTTGGGCTTTACATCTAGATTTTGGGCTTTAGATCTAGAAGTTGGGGTTTACATCTAGATTTTGGGCTTTACGTCTAGATATTGGGCTTTACCTCTAGATTTTGGGTTTTAAATCTATATATTTGGCTTTTCCTCTAGATGTTGGGCTTTACCCCTAGATATCTGGATTTACCTGTAGATGTTGGGCTTTACCTCTAGATTTTGGGTTTTCCATCTGGATTTTTGGCTTCTCTCTAGAATCTGGGCTTTACCTCCAGACGTTGGGCTTTACCACTAGATGTTGGGGTTAACCTCTAGATGTTGGTCTTTAGGTCTAGATATTGGACTTTACCTCTAGATGTAGGGTTTTACATCTAGATGTTTTGCTTTACATTTAGATGTTGGTCTTTATCTCTAGATGTTGGGTTATACCTCTATATGTTGTGCTTCACCTCTAGTTGTTAGGCTTTACCTCTAGATGTTTGGATTACATCTAGATGTTTTGCTTTACATTTAGACGTTCGGCTTTATCTCTAGATTTTGGGTTTTAAATCTATATATTTGGCTTTTCTTCTAGATGTTGGGCTTTACCTCTAGATATCGGCTTTACCTCTAGATGTTGGGTTTTACTTCTAGATATTGGTCTTTATCTCTAGATTTTGGGCGTTAGATCTAGAATTTGGGCTTTACATCTAGATTTTGGGCTTTAGATCTAGAAGTTGGGGTTTACATCTAGATTTTGGGCTTTACGTCTAGATATTGGGCTTTACCTCTAGATTTTGGGTTTTAAATCTATATATTTGGCTTTTCCTCTAGATGTTGGGCTTTACCCCTAGATATCTGGCTTTACCTCTAGATGTTGGGCTTTACCTCTAGGTTTTGGGTTTTAAATATATATATATTTGGCTTTTCCTCTAGATGTTGGGCTTTACCTCTAGATTTTGGGTTTTACATCTAGATGTTTGCCTTCACCTCTGTAAGTTGGGCTTTACCTGCAGACATTGGGCTGTAGGACTAGATGATGGGCTTTACCTCCAGACGTTGGGCTTTACCTCTAGATATCTGGCTTTACCTCTAAATGATGCGCTTAAACTCTAAATATTGGGCTTTACCTCTAGATGTTGGGCTTTAGATTTAGAAGTTGGGCTTTACATCTAGATTTTGGGCTTTAGATCTAGATATTGGGCTTCACCTCTAGATTTTGGGGTTAGATCTATATATCTGGCTTTATCTCTAGATGTTGGGCTTTACCTCTACATTTTGGGCTCTACCTCTAGGTATTGGTATTTACATTTAGATTTTTGACTTTAAATCTGGAAGTTGAGCTTTACATCTAGACTTTGGGATTTACCTCTATATGTTGGGATTTAACTCTAGAATTTGGGTTTGAAATCTATATATTTTGCTTTTCCTCTAGATGTTGGGCTTTACCTCTAGATATCTGGCTTTACCTCTAGATGTTGGGATTTACCTCTAGATATTGGTCTTTACCTCTAGATGTTGGGCTTTAGATCTAGAAGTTGTGCTTTTCATCTAGATTTTGGGCTTCACGTCTAGATATTGGGCTTTACCTCTAGATTTTGGGTTTTATATCTATATATTTGGCTTTTCCTCTAGATGTTGGGCTTTACCCCTAGATATCTGGATTTACCTGTAGATGTTGGGCTTTACCTCTAGATTTTGGGTTTTCCATCTGGATTTTTGGCTTCTCTCTAGAATCTGGGCTTTACCTCCAGACGTTGGGCTTTACCACTAGATGTTGGGGTTAACCTCTAGATGTTGGTCTTTAGGTCTAGATATTGGACTTTACCTCTAGATGTAGGGTTTTACATCTAGATGTTTTGCTTTACATTTAGATGTTGGTCTTTATCTCTAGATGTTGGGTTATACCTCTATATGTTGTGCTTCACCTCTAGATGTTAGGCTTTACCTCTAGATGTTTGGATTACATCTAGATGTTTTGCTTTACATTTAGATGTTCGGCTTTATCTCTAGATTTTGGGTTTTAAATCTATATATTTGGCTTTTCTTCTAGATGTTGGGCTTTACCTCTAGATATTGGTTTTACCTCTAGATCTTGGGTTTTCCTTCTAGATATTGGTCTTTATCTCTAGATTTTGGGCGTTAGATCTAGAATTTGGGCTTTACATCTAGATGTTGGGCTTTAGATCTAGAAGTTGGGCTTTACCTCTAGATTTTGGGCTTTAAATCTATATATTTGGCTTTTCCTCTAGATGTTGGGCTTTACCCCTAGATATCTGGATTTACCTCTAGATGTTGGGCTTTACCTCTAGATTTTGGTTTTTACATCTGGATTTTTGGCTTCTCTCTAGAATCTGGGCTTTACCTCCAGGCGTTGGGCTTTACCACTAGATGTTGGTTTTTACCTCTAGATGTTGGTCTTTAGGTCTAGATATTGGACTTTACCTCTAGATGTAGGGTTTTACATCTAGATGTTTTGCTTTACATTTAGATGTTGGTCTTTATCTCTAGATGTTGGGTTATACCTCTATATGTTGTGCTTCACCTCTAGATGTTAGGCTTTACCTCTAGATGTTTGGATTACATCTAGATGTTTTGCTTTACATTTAGACGTTCGGCTTTATCTCTAGATTTTGGGTTTTAAATCTATATATTTGGCATATCTCTAGATGTTGGGCTTTACCTCTAGATATCGGCTTTACCTCTAGATGTTGGGTTTTACTTCTAGATATTGGTCTTTATCTCTAGATTTTGGGCGTTAGATCTAGAATTTGGGCTTTACATCTAGATTTTGGGCTTTAGATCTAGAAGTTGGGGTTTACATCTAGATTTTGGGCTTTACGTCTAGATATTGGGCTTTACCTCTAGATTTTGGGTTTTAAATCTATATATTTGGCTTTTCCTCTAGATGTTGGGCTTTACCCCTAGATATCTGGCTTTACCTCTAGATGTTGGGCTTTACCTCTAGGTTTTGAGTTTTAAATATATATATATTTGGCTTTTCCTCTAGATGTTGGGCTTTACCTCTAGATTTTGGGTTTTACATCTAGATGTTTGCCTTCATCTCTGTAAGTTGGGCTTTACCTGCAGACATTGGGCTGTAGGACTAGATGATGGTCTTTACCTCCAGAAGTTGGGCTTTACCTCTAGTTAACTGGCTTTACCTCTAAATGATGTGCTTAAACTCTAAATATTGGGCTTTACCTCTAGATGTTGGGCTTTAGATTTAGAAGTTGGGCTTTACATCTAGATTTTGGGCTTTAGATCTAGATATTGGGCTTCACCTCTAGATTTTGGGGTTAGATCTATATATCTGGCTTTATCTCTAGATGTTGGGCTTTACCTCTACATTTTGGGCTCTACCTCTAGGTATTGGTATTTACATTTAGATTTTTGACTTTAAATCTGGAAGTTGAGCTTTACATCTAGACTTTGGGATTTACCTCTAGATGTTGGGATTTAACTCTAGAATTTGGGTTTGAAATCTATATATTTTGCTTTTCCTCTAGATGTTGGGCTTTACCTCTAGATATCTGGCTTTACCTCTAGATGTTGGGTTTTACCTCTAGATATTGGTCTTTACCTCTAGATGTTGGGCTTTCGATCTAGAAGTTGTGCTTTTCATCTAGATTTTGGGCTTCACGTCTAGATATTGGGCTTTACCTCTAGATTTTGGGTTTTATATCTATATATTTGGCTTTTCCTCTAGATGTTGGGCTTTACCCCTAGATATCTGGATTTACCTGTAGATGTTGGGCTTTACCTCTAGATTTTGGGTTTTCCATCTGGATTTTTGGCTTCTCTCTAGAATCTGGGCTTTACCTCCAGACGTTGGGCTTTACCACTAGATGTTGGGGTTAACCTCTAGATGTTGGTCTTTAGGTCTAGATATTGGACTTTACCTCTAGATGTAGGGTTTTACATCTAGATGTTTTGCTTTACATTTAGATGTTGGTCTTTATCTCTAGATGTTGGGTTATACCTCTATATGTTGTGCTTCACCTCTAGATGTTAGGCTTTACCTCTAGATGTTTGGATTACATCTAGATGTTTTGCTTTACATTTAGATGTTCGGCTTTATCTCTAGATTTTGGGTTTTAAATCTATATATTTGGCTTTTCTTCTAGATGTTGGGCTTTACCTCTAGATATCGGCTTTACCTCTAGATGTTGGGTTTTACTTCTAGATATTGTTCTTTATCTCTAGATTTTGGGCGTTAGATCTAGAATTTGGGCTTTACATCTAGATTTTGGGCTTTAGATCTAGAAGTTGGGGTTTACATCTAGATTTTGGGCTTTACGTCTAGATATTGGGCTTTACCTCTAGATTTTGGGTTTTAAATCTATATATTTGGCTTTTCCTCTAGATGTTGGGCTTTACCCCTAGATATCTGGCTTTACCTCTAGATGTTGGGCTTTACCTCTAGTTTTTGAGTTTTAAATATATATATATTTGGCTTTTCCTCTAGATGTTGGGCTTTACCTCTAGATTTTGGGTTTTACATCTAGATGTTTGCCTTCATCTCTGTAAGTTGGGCTTTACCTGCAGACATTGGGCTGTAGGACTAGATGATGGTCTTTACCTCCAGAAGTTGGGCTTTACCTCTAGTTAACTGGCTTTACCTCTAAATGATGTGCTTAAACTCTAAATATTGGGCTTTATCTCTAGATGTTGGGCTTTACCTCTACATTTTGGGCTCTACCTCTAGGTATTGGTATTTACATTTAGATTTTTGACTTTAAATCTGGAAGTTGAGCTTTACATCTAGACTTTGGGATTTACCTCTAGATGTTGGGATTTAACTCTAGAATTTGGGTTTGAAATCTATATATTTTGCTTTTCCTCTAGATGTTGGGCTTTACCTCTAGATATCTGGCTTTACCTCTAGATGTTGGGTTTTACCTCTAGATATTGGTCTTTACCTCTAGATGTTGGGCTTTAGATCTAGAAGTTGTGCTTTTCATCTAGATTTTGGGCTTTACGTCTGATATTGGGCTTTACCTCTAGATTTTGGGTTTTATATCTATATATTTGGCTTTTCCTCTAGATGTTGGGCTTTACCCCTAGATATCTGGATTTACCTGTAGATGTTGGGCTTTACCTCTAGATTTTGGGTTTTCCATCTGGATTTTTGGCTTCTCTCTAGAATCTGGGCTTTACCTCCAGACGTTGGGCTTTACCACTAGATGTTGGGGTTAACCTCTAGATGTTGGTCTTTAGGTCTAGATATTGGACTTTACCTCTAGATGTAGGGTTTTACATCTAGATGTTTTGCTTTACATTTAGATGTTGGTCTTTATCTCTAGATGTTGGGTTATACCTCTATATGTTGTGCTTCACCTCTAGTTGTTAGGCTTTACCTCTAGATGTTTGCATTACATCTAGATGTTTTGCTTTACATTTAGACGTTCGGCTTTATCTCTAGATTTTGGGTTTTAAATCTATATATTTGGCATATCTCTAGATTTTGGGCTCTAACTCTAGGTATTGGTGTTTACCTCTAGATTTTGGACTTTAACTCTGGAAGTTGGGGTTTACCCCTAGATGTTGGGATTTAACTCTAGAATTTGGGTTTGAAATCTATATCTTTTGCTTTTCCTCTAGATGTTGGGCTTTACCTCTAGATATCTGGCTTTACCTCTAGATGTTGGGTTTTACCTCTAGATATTGGTCTTTATCTCTAGATTTTGGGCGTTAGATCTAGAATTTGGTCTTTACATCTAGATGTTGGGCTTTAGATCTAGAAGTTGGGCTTTACATCTAGATTTTGGGCTTTAAATCTATATATTTGGCTTTTCCTCTAGATGTTGGGCTTTACCCCTAGATATCTGGATTTACCTCTAGATGTTGGGCTTTACCTCTAGATTTTGGTTTTTACATCTGGAGTTTTGGCTTCTCTCTAGAATCTGGGCTTTACCTCCAGACGTTGGGCTTTACCACTAGATGTTTTGCTTTACATTTAGATGTTGGTCTTTATCTCTAGATGTTGGGTTATACCTCTATATGTTGTGCTTCACCTCTAGATGTTAGGCTTTACGTTTAGATGTTTGGATTACATCTAGATGCTTTGCTTTACATTTAGATGTTCGGCTTTATCTCTAGATTTTGGGTTTTAAATCTATATATTTGGCTTTTCTTCTAGATGTTGGGCTTTACCTCTAGATATCGGCTTTACCTCTAGATGTTGGGTTTTACTTCTAGATATTGGTCTTTATCTCTAGATTTTTGGCGTTAGATCTAGAATTTGGGCTTTACATCTAGATTTTGGGCTTTACGTCTACATATTGGGCTTTACCTCTAGATTCTGGGTTTTAAATCTATATATTTGGCTTTTCCTCTAGATGTTGGGCTTTACCTCTAGATTTGGGGTTTTACATCTAGATGTTTCCCTTCACCTCTGTAAGTTGGGCTTTACCTGCAGCCATTAGGCTGTAGGACGAGATGATGGGCTTTACCTCTAGAAGTTGAGCTTTACATCTAGATTTTGGGCTTTACCTATAAATGATGCGCTTAAACTCTAAATATTGGGCTTTACCTCTAGATGTTGGGCTTTAGATTTAGAAGTTGGGCTTTACATCAAGATTTTGGGCTTTACGTCTAGATATTGGTCTTTACCTCTAGATTTTGGGTTTTATTTCTATATATTTGACTTTTCCTCTAGATGTTGGGCTTTACCCCTAGATATCTGGATTTACCTGTAGATGTTGGGCTTTACCTCTAGATTTTGGGCTTTACCTCTAAATGATGCGCTTAAACTCTAAATATTGGGCTTTACCTCTAGATGTTGGGCTTTAGATTTAGAAGTTGGGCTTTACATCTATATTTTGGTCTTTAGATTTAGAAGTTGGGCTTTATATCTAGATTTTGATCTTTACGTCTAGATATTGGGCTTTACCTCTAGATTTTGGGTTTTATATCTATATATTTGGCTTTTCCTCTAGATGTTGGGCTTTACCCCTAGATATCTGGATTTACCTGTAGATGTTGGGCTTTACCTCTAGATTTTGGGTTTTCCATCTGGATTTTTGGCTTCTCTCTAGAATCTGGGCTTTACCTCCAGACGTTGGGCTTTACCACTAGATGTTGGGTTTTACCTCTAGATGTTGGTCTTTAGGTCTAGATATTGGACTTTACCTCTAGATGTAGGGTTTTACATCTAGATGTTTTGCTTTACATTTAGATGTTGGTCTTTATCTCTAGATGTTGGGTTATACCTCTATATGTTGTGTTTCACCTCTAGATGTTAGGCTTTACCTCTAGATGTTTGGATTACATCTAGATGTTTTGCTTTACATTTAGGTGTTCGGCTTTATCTCTAGATTTTGGGTTTTAAATCTATATATTTGGCTTTTCTTCTAGATGTTGGGCTTTACATCTAGATTTGGGGTTTTACATCTAGATGTTTGCCTTCACCTCTGTAAGTTGGGCTTTACCTGCAGACATTGGGCTGTAGGACTAGATGATGGGCTTTACCTCCAGACGTTGGGCTTTACCTCTAGATATCTGGCTTTACCTCTAAATGATGCGCTTAAACTCTAAATATTGGGCTTTTCCTCCAGATGTTGGGCTTTAGATTTAGAAGTTGGGCTTTACAACTATATTTTCGGCTTTAGATCTAGAAGTTGGTCTTTACATCTAGATTTTGGGCTTTACATCTAAATATTGGGCTTCACCTCTAGATTTTGGGGTTTAGATCTATATATCTGGCTTTATCTCTAGATGTTGGACTTTACCTCTACATTTTGGGCTCTACCTCTAGGTATTGGTATTTACATTTAGATTTTTGACTTTAAATCTGGAAGTTGAGCTTTACATCTAGACTTTGGGATTTACCTCTAGATGTTGGGATTTAACTCTAGAATTTGGGTTTGAAATCTATATCTTTTGCTTTTCCTCTAGATGTTGGGCTTTACCTCTAGATATCTGGCTTTACCTCTAGATGTTGGGTTTTACCTCTAGATATTGGTCTTTATCTCTATATTTTGGGCGTTAGATCTAGAATTTGGTCTTTACATCTAGATGTTGGGCTTTAGATCTAGAAGTTGGGCTTTACATCTAGATTTTGGGCTTTAAATCTATATATTTGGCTTTTCCTCTAGATGTTGGGCTTTACCCCTAGATATCTGGATTTTCCTGTAGATGTTGGGCTTTACCTCTAGATTTTGGTTTTTACATCTGGAGTTTTGGCTTCTCTCTAGAATCTGGGCTTTACCTCCAGACGTTGGGCTTTACCACTAGATGTTGGGGTTAACCTCTAGATGTTGGTCTTTAGGTCTAGATATTGGACTTTACCTCTAGATGTAGGGTTTTACATCTAGATGTTTTGCTTTACATTTAGATGTTGGTCTTTATCTCTAGATGTTGGGTTATACCTCTATATGTTGTGCTTCACCTCTAGTTGTTAGGCTTTACCTCTAGATGTTTGGATTACATCTCGATGTTTTGCTTTACATTTAGACGTTCGGCTTTATCTCTAGATTTTGGGTTTTAAATCTATATATTTGGCTTTTCTTCTAGATGTTGGGCTTTACCTCTAGATATCGGCTTTACCTCTAGATGTTGGGTTTTACTTCTAGATATTGGTCTTTATCTCTAGATTTTGGGCGTTAGATCTAGAATTTGGGCTTTACATCTAGATTTTGGGCTTTAGATCTAGAAGTTGGGCTTTACATCTAGATTTTGGGCTTTACGTCTAGATATTGGGCTTTACCTCTAGATTTTGGGTTTTAAATCTATATATTTGGCTTTTCCTCTAGATGTTGGGCTTTACCCCTAGATATCTGGCTTTACCTCTAGATGTTGGGCTTTACCTCTAGGTTTTGGGTTTTAAATATATATATATTTGGCTTTTCCTCTAGATGTTGGGCTTTACCTCTAGATTTTGGGTTTTACATCTAGATGTTTGCCTTCACCTCTGTAAGTTGGGCTTTACCTGCAGACATTGGGCTGTAGGACTAGATGATGGGCTTTACCTCCAGACGTTGGGCTTTACCTCTAGATATCTGGCTTTACCTCTAAATGATGCGCTTAAACTCTAAATATTGGGCTTTACCTCTAGATGTTGGGCTTTAGATTTAGAAGTTGGGCTTTACATCTAGATTTTGGGCTTTAGATCTAGATATTGGGCTTCACCTCTAGATTTTGGGGTTAGATCTATATATCTGGCTTTATCTCTAGATGTTGGGCTTTACCTCTACATTTTGGGCTCTACCTCTAGGTATTGGTATTTACATTTAGATTTTTGACTTTAAATCTGGAAGTTGAGCTTTACATCTAGACTTTGGGATTTACCTCTATATGTTGGGATTTAACTCTAGAATTTGGGTTTGAAATCTATATATTTTGCTTTTCCTCTAGATGTTGGGCTTTACCTCTAGATATCTGGCTTTACCTCTAGATGTTGGGATTTACCTCTAGATATTGGTCTTTACCTCTAGATGTTGGGCTTTAGATCTAGAAGTTGTGCTTTTCATCTAGATTTTGGGCTTCACGTCTAGATATTGGGCTTTACCTCTAGATTTTGGGTTTTATATCTATATATTTGGCTTTTCCTCTAGATGTTGGGCTTTACCACTAGATATCTGGATTTACCTGTAGATGTTGGGCTTTACCTCTAGATTTTGGGTTTTCCATCTGGATTTTTGGCTTCTCTCTAGAATCTGGGCTTTACCTCCAGACGTTGGGCTTTACCACTAGATGTTGGGGTTAACCTCTAGATGTTGGTCTTTAGGTCTAGATATTGGACTTTACCTCTAGATGTAGGGTTTTACATCTAGATGTTTTGCTTTACATTTAGATGTTGGTCTTTATCTCTAGATGTTGGGTTATACCTCTATATGTTGTGCTTCACCTCTAGATGTTAGGCTTTACCTCTAGATGTTTGGATTACATCTCGATGTTTTGCTTTACATTTAGATGTTCGGCTTTATCTCTAGATTTTGGGTTTTAAATCTATATATTTGGCTTTTCTTCTAGATGTTGGGCTTTACCTCTAGATATCGGTTTTACCTCTAGATCTTGGGTTTTCCTTCTAGATATTGGTCTTTATCTCTAGATTTTGGGCGTTAGATCTAGAATTTGGGCTTTACATCTAGATGTTGGGCTTTAGATCTAGAAGTTGGGCTTTACCTCTAGATTTTGGGCTTTAAATCTATATATTTGGCTTTTCCTCTAGATGTTGGGCTTTACCCCTAGATATCTGGATTTACCTCTAGATGTTGGGCTTTACCTCTAGATTTTGGTTTTTACATCTGGATTTTTGGCTTCTCTCTAGAATCTGGGGCTTTACCTCCAGGCGTTGGGCTTTACCACTAGATGTTGGTTTTTACCTCTAGATGTTGGTCTTTAGGTCTAGATATTGGACTTTACCTCTAGATGTAGGGTTTTACATCTAGATGTTTTGCTTTACATTTAGATGTTGGTCTTTATCTCTAGATGTTGGGTTATACCTCTATATGTTGTGCTTCACCTCTAGATGTTAGGCTTTACCTCTAGATGTTTGGATTACATCTAGATGTTTTGCTTTACATTTAGACGTTCGGCTTTATCTCTAGATTTTGGGTTTTAAATCTATATATTTGGCATATCTCTAGATGTTGGGCTTTACCTCTAGATATCGGCTTTACCTCTAGATGTTGGGTTTTACTTCTAGATATTGGTCTTTATCTCTAGATTTTGGGCGTTAGATCTAGAATTTGGGCTTTACATCTAGATTTTGGGCTTTAGATCTAGAAGTTGGGGTTTACATCTAGATTTTGGGCTTTACGTCTAGATATTGGGCTTTACCTCTAGATTTTGGGTTTTAAATCTATATATTTGGCTTTTCCTCTAGATGTTGGGCTTTACCCCTAGATATCTGGCTTTACCTCTAGATGTTGGGCTTTACCTCTAGGTTTTGAGTTTTAAATATATATATATTTGGCTTTTCCTCTAGATGTTGGGCTTTACCTCTAGATTTTGGGTTTTACATCTAGATGTTTGCCTTCATCTCTGTAAGTTGGGCTTTACCTGCAGACATTGGGCTGTAGGACTAGATGATGGTCTTTACCTCCAGAAGTTGGGCTTTACCTCTAGTTAACTGGCTTTACCTCTAAATGATGTGCTTAAACTCTAAATATTGGGCTTTACCTCTAGATGTTGGGCTTTAGATTTAGAAGTTGGGCTTTACATCTAGATTTTGGGCTTTAGATCTAGATATTGGGCTTCACCTCTAGATTTTGGGGTTAGATCTATATATCTGGCTTTATCTCTAGATGTTGGGCTTTACCTCTACATTTTGGGCTCTACCTCTAGGTATTGGTATTTACATTTAGATTTTTGACTTTAAATCTGGAAGTTGAGCTTTACATCTAGACTTTGGGATTTACCTCTAGATGTTGGGATTTAACTCTAGAATTTGGGTTTGAAATCTATATATTTTGCTTTTCCTCTAGATGTTGGGCTTTACCTCTAGATATCTGGCTTTACCTCTAGATGTTGGGTTTTACCTCTAGATATTGGTCTTTACCTCTAGATGTTGGGCTTTCGATCTAGAAGTTGTGCTTTTCATCTAGATTTTGGGCTTCACGTCTAGATATTGGGCTTTACCTCTAGATTTTGGGTTTTATATCTATATATTTGGCTTTTCCTCTAGATGTTGGGCTTTACCCCTAGATATCTGGATTTACCTGTAGATGTTGGGCTTTACCTCTAGATTTTGGGTTTTCCATCTGGATTTTTGGCTTCTCTCTAGAATCTGGGCTTTACCTCCAGACGTTGGGCTTTACCACTAGATGTTGGGGTTAACCTCTAGATGTTGGTCTTTAGGTCTAGATATTGGACTTTACCTCTAGATGTAGGGTTTTACATCTAGATGTTTTGCTTTACATTTAGATGTTGGTCTTTATCTCTAGATGTTGGGTTATACCTCTATATGTTGTGCTTCACCTCTAGATGTTAGGCTTTACCTCTAGATGTTTGGATTACATCTAGATGTTTTGCTTTACATTTAGATGTTCGGCTTTATCTCTAGATTTTGGGTTTTAAATCTATATATTTGGCTTTTCTTCTAGATGTTGGGCTTTACCTCTAGATATCGGCTTTACCTCTAGATGTTGGGTTTTACTTCTAGATATTGGTCTTTATCTCTAGATTTTGGGCGTTAGATCTAGAAGTTGGGCTTTACATCTAGATTTTGGGCTTTAAATCTATATATTTGGCTTTTCCTCTAGATGTTGGGCTTTACCCCTAGATATCTGGATTTACCTCTAGATGTTGGGCTTTACCTCTAGATTTTGGTTTTTACATCTGGATTTTTGGCTTCTCTCTAGAATCTGGGCTTTACCTCCAGGCGTTGGGCTTTACCACTAGATGTTGGTTTTTACCTCTAGATGTTGGTCTTTAGGTCTAGATACTGGACTTTACCTCTAGATGTAGGGTTTTACATCTAGATATTTTGCTTTACATTTAGATGTTGGTCTTTATCTCTAGATGTTGGGTTATACCTCTATATGTTGTGCTTCACCTCTAGTTGTTAGGCTTTACCTCTAGATGTTTGGATTACATCTAGATGTTTTGCTTTACATTTAGACGTTCGGCTTTATCTCTAGATTTTGGGTTTTAAATCTATATATTTGGCTTTTCTTCTAGATGTTGGGCTTTACCTCTAGATATCGGCTTTACCTCTAGATGTTGGGTTTTACTTCTAGATATTGGTCTTTATCTCTAGATTTTGGGCGTTAGATCTAGAATTTGGGCTTTACATCTAGATTTTGGGCTTTAGATCTAGAAGTTGGGGTTTACATCTAGATTTTGGGCTTTACGTCTAGATATTGGGCTTTACCTCTAGATTTTGGGTTTTAAATCTATATATTTGGCTTTTCCTCTAGATGTTGGGCTTTACCCCTAGATATCTGGCTTTACCTCTAGATGTTGGGCTTTACCTCTAGGTTTTGAGTTTTAAATATATATATATTTGGCTTTTCCTCTAGATGTTGGGCTTTACCTCTAGATTTTGGGTTTTACATCTAGATGTTTGCCTTCACCTCTGTAAGTTGGGCTTTACCTGCAGACATTGGGCTGTAGGACTAGATGATGGGCTTTACCTCCAGACGTTGGGCTTTACCTCTAGATATCTGGCTTTACCTCTAAATGATGCGCTTAAACTCTAAATATTGGGCTTTTCCTCCAGATGTTGGGCTTTAGATTTAGAAGTTGGGCTTTACAACTATATTTTCGGCTTTAGATCTAGAAGTTGGTCTTTACATCTAGATTTTGGGCTTTACATCTAAATATTGGGCTTCACCTCTAGATTTTGGGGTTTAGATCTATATATCTGGCTTTATCTCTAGATGTTGGACTTTACCTCTACATTTTGGGCTCTACCTCTAGGTATTGGTATTTACATTTAGATTTTTGACTTTAAATCTGGAAGTTGAGCTTTACATCTAGACTTTGGGATTTACCTCTAGATGTTGGGATTTAACTCTAGAATTTGGGTTTGAAATCTATATCTTTTGCTTTTCCTCTAGATGTTGGGCTTTACCTCTAGATATCTGGCTTTACCTCTAGATGTTGGGTTTTACCTCTAGATATTGGTCTTTATCTCTATATTTTGGGCGTTAGATCTAGAATTTGGTCTTTACATCTAGATGTTGGGCTTTAGATCTAGAAGTTGGGCTTTACATCTAGATTTTGGGCTTTAAATCTATATATTTGGCTTTTCCTCTAGATGTTGGGCTTTACCCCTAGATATCTGGATTTTCCTGTAGATGTTGGGCTTTACCTCTAGATTTTGGTTTTTACATCTGGAGTTTTGGCTTCTCTCTAGAATCTGGGCTTTACCTCCAGACGTTGGGCTTTACCACTAGATGTTGGGGTTAACCTCTAGATGTTGGTCTTTAGGTCTAGATATTGGACTTTACCTCTAGATGTAGGGTTTTACATCTAGATGTTTTGCTTTACATTTAGATGTTGGTCTTTATCTCTAGATGTTGGGTTATACCTCTATATGTTGTGCTTCACCTCTAGTTGTTAGGCTTTACCTCTAGATGTTTGGATTACATCTCGATGTTTTGCTTTACATTTAGACGTTCGGCTTTATCTCTAGATTTTGGGTTTTAAATCTATATATTTGGCTTTTCTTCTAGATGTTGGGCTTTACCTCTAGATATCGGCTTTACCTCTAGATGTTGGGTTTTACTTCTAGATATTGGTCTTTATCTCTAGATTTTGGGCGTTAGATCTAGAATTTGGGCTTTACATCTAGATTTTGGGCTTTAGATCTAGAAGTTGGGCTTTACATCTAGATTTTGGGCTTTACGTCTAGATATTGGGCTTTACCTCTAGATTTTGGGTTTTAAATCTATATATTTGGCTTTTCCTCTAGATGTTGGGCTTTACCCCTAGATATCTGGCTTTACCTCTAGATGTTGGGCTTTACCTCTAGGTTTTGGGTTTTAAATATATATATATTTGGCTTTTCCTCTAGATGTTGGGCTTTACCTCTAGATTTTGGGTTTTACATCTAGATGTTTGCCTTCACCTCTGTAAGTTGGGCTTTACCTGCAGACATTGGGCTGTAGGACTAGATGATGGGCTTTACCTCCAGACGTTGGGCTTTACCTCTAGATATCTGGCTTTACCTCTAAATGATGCGCTTAAACTCTAAATATTGGGCTTTACCTCTAGATGTTGGGCTTTAGATTTAGAAGTTGGGCTTTACATCTAGATTTTGGGCTTTAGATCTAGATATTGGGCTTCACCTCTAGATTTTGGGGTTAGATCTATATATCTGGCTTTATCTCTAGATGTTGGGCTTTACCTCTACATTTTGGGCTCTACCTCTAGGTATTGGTATTTACATTTAGATTTTTGACTTTAAATCTGGAAGTTGAGCTTTACATCTAGACTTTGGGATTTACCTCTATATGTTGGGATTTAACTCTAGAATTTGGGTTTGAAATCTATATATTTTGCTTTTCCTCTAGATGTTGGGCTTTACCTCTAGATATCTGGCTTTACCTCTAGATGTTGGGATTTACCTCTAGATATTGGTCTTTACCTCTAGATGTTGGGCTTTAGATCTAGAAGTTGTGCTTTTCATCTAGATTTTGGGCTTCACGTCTAGATATTGGGCTTTACCTCTAGATTTTGGGTTTTATATCTATATATTTGGCTTTTCCTCTAGATGTTGGGCTTTACCACTAGATATCTGGATTTACCTGTAGATGTTGGGCTTTACCTCTAGATTTTGGGTTTTCCATCTGGATTTTTGGCTTCTCTCTAGAATCTGGGCTTTACCTCCAGACGTTGGGCTTTACCACTAGATGTTGGGGTTAACCTCTAGATGTTGGTCTTTAGGTCTAGATATTGGACTTTACCTCTAGATGTAGGGTTTTACATCTAGATGTTTTGCTTTACATTTAGATGTTGGTCTTTATCTCTAGATGTTGGGTTATACCTCTATATGTTGTGCTTCACCTCTAGATGTTAGGCTTTACCTCTAGATGTTTGGATTACATCTAGATGTTTTGCTTTACATTTAGATGTTCGGCTTTATCTCTAGATTTTGGGTTTTAAATCTATATATTTGGCTTTTCTTCTAGATGTTGGGCTTTACCTCTAGATATCGGTTTTACCTCTAGATCTTGGGTTTTCCTTCTAGATATTGGTCTTTATCTCTAGATTTTGGGCGTTAGATCTAGAATTTGGGCTTTACATCTAGATGTTGGGCTTTAGATCTAGAAGTTGGGCTTTACCTCTAGATTTTGGGCTTTAAATCTATATATTTGGCTTTTCCTCTAGATGTTGGGCTTTACCCCTAGATATCTGGATTTACCTCTAGATGTTGGGCTTTACCTCTAGATTTTGGTTTTTACATCTGGATTTTTGGCTTCTCTCTAGAATCTGGGGCTTTACCTCCAGGCGTTGGGCTTTACCACTAGATGTTGGTTTTTACCTCTAGATGTTGGTCTTTAGGTCTAGATATTGGACTTTACCTCTAGATGTAGGGTTTTACATCTAGATGTTTTGCTTTACATTTAGATGTTGGTCTTTATCTCTAGATGTTGGGTTATACCTCTATATGTTGTGCTTCACCTCTAGATGTTAGGCTTTACCTCTAGATGTTTGGATTACATCTAGATGTTTTGCTTTACATTTAGACGTTCGGCTTTATCTCTAGATTTTGGGTTTTAAATCTATATATTTGGCATATCTCTAGATGTTGGGCTTTACCTCTAGATATCGGCTTTACCTCTAGATGTTGGGTTTTACTTCTAGATATTGGTCTTTATCTCTAGATTTTGGGCGTTAGATCTAGAATTTGGGCTTTACATCTAGATTTTGGGCTTTAGATCTAGAAGTTGGGGTTTACATCTAGATTTTGGGCTTTACGTCTAGATATTGGGCTTTACCTCTAGATTTTGGGTTTTAAATCTATATATTTGGCTTTTCCTCTAGATGTTGGGCTTTACCCCTAGATATCTGGCTTTACCTCTAGATGTTGGGCTTTACCTCTAGGTTTTGAGTTTTAAATATATATATATTTGGCTTTTCCTCTAGATGTTGGGCTTTACCTCTAGATTTTGGGTTTTACATCTAGATGTTTGCCTTCATCTCTGTAAGTTGGGCTTTACCTGCAGACATTGGGCTGTAGGACTAGATGATGGTCTTTACCTCCAGAAGTTGGGCTTTACCTCTAGTTAACTGGCTTTACCTCTAAATGATGTGCTTAAACTCTAAATATTGGGCTTTACCTCTAGATGTTGGGCTTTAGATTTAGAAGTTGGGCTTTACATCTAGATTTTGGGCTTTAGATCTAGATATTGGGCTTCACCTCTAGATTTTGGGGTTAGATCTATATATCTGGCTTTATCTCTAGATGTTGGGCTTTACCTCTACATTTTGGGCTCTACCTCTAGGTATTGGTATTTACATTTAGATTTTTGACTTTAAATCTGGAAGTTGAGCTTTACATCTAGACTTTGGGATTTACCTCTAGATGTTGGGATTTAACTCTAGAATTTGGGTTTGAAATCTATATATTTTGCTTTTCCTCTAGATGTTGGGCTTTACCTCTAGATATCTGGCTTTACCTCTAGATGTTGGGTTTTACCTCTAGATATTGGTCTTTACCTCTAGATGTTGGGCTTTCGATCTAGAAGTTGTGCTTTTCATCTAGATTTTGGGCTTCACGTCTAGATATTGGGCTTTACCTCTAGATTTTGGGTTTTATATCTATATATTTGGCTTTTCCTCTAGATGTTGGGCTTTACCCCTAGATATCTGGATTTACCTGTAGATGTTGGGCTTTACCTCTAGATTTTGGGTTTTCCATCTGGATTTTTGGCTTCTCTCTAGAATCTGGGCTTTACCTCCAGACGTTGGGCTTTACCACTAGATGTTGGGGTTAACCTCTAGATGTTGGTCTTTAGGTCTAGATATTGGACTTTACCTCTAGATGTAGGGTTTTACATCTAGATGTTTTGCTTTACATTTAGATGTTGGTCTTTATCTCTAGATGTTGGGTTATACCTCTATATGTTGTGCTTCACCTCTAGATGTTAGGCTTTACCTCTAGATGTTTGGATTACATCTAGATGTTTTGCTTTACATTTAGATGTTCGGCTTTATCTCTAGATTTTGGGTTTTAAATCTATATATTTGGCTTTTCTTCTAGATGTTGGGCTTTACCTCTAGATATCGGCTTTACCTCTAGATGTTGGGTTTTACTTCTAGATATTGGTCTTTATCTCTAGATTTTGGGCGTTAGATCTAGAAGTTGGGCTTTACATCTAGATTTTGGGCTTTAAATCTATATATTTGGCTTTTCCTCTAGATGTTGGGCTTTACCCCTAGATATCTGGATTTACCTCTAGATGTTGGGCTTTACCTCTAGATTTTGGTTTTTACATCTGGATTTTTGGCTTCTCTCTAGAATCTGGGCTTTACCTCCAGGCGTTGGGCTTTACCACTAGATGTTGGTTTTTACCTCTAGATGTTGGTCTTTAGGTCTAGATACTGGACTTTACCTCTAGATGTAGGGTTTTACATCTAGATATTTTGCTTTACATTTAGATGTTGGTCTTTATCTCTAGATGTTGGGTTATACCTCTATATGTTGTGCTTCACCTCTAGTTGTTAGGCTTTACCTCTAGATGTTTGGATTACATCTAGATGTTTTGCTTTACATTTAGACGTTCGGCTTTATCTCTAGATTTTGGGTTTTAAATCTATATATTTGGCTTTTCTTCTAGATGTTGGGCTTTACCTCTAGATATCGGCTTTACCTCTAGATGTTGGGTTTTACTTCTAGATATTGGTCTTTATCTCTAGATTTTGGGCGTTAGATCTAGAATTTGGGCTTTACATCTAGATTTTGGGCTTTAGATCTAGAAGTTGGGGTTTACATCTAGATTTTGGGCTTTACGTCTAGATATTGGGCTTTACCTCTAGATTTTGGGTTTTAAATCTATATATTTGGCTTTTCCTCTAGATGTTGGGCTTTACCCCTAGATATCTGGCTTTACCTCTAGATGTTGGGCTTTACCTCTAGGTTTTGAGTTTTAAATATATATATATTTGGCTTTTCCTCTAGATGTTGGGCTTTACCTCTAGATTTTGGGTTTTACATCTAGATGTTTGCCTTCATCTCTGTAAGTTGGGCTTTACCTGCAGACATTGGGCTGTAGGACTAGATGATGGTCTTTACCTCCAGAAGTTGGGCTTTACCTCTAGTTAACTGGCTTTACCTCTAAATGATGTGCTTAAACTCTAAATATTGGGCTTTACCTCTAGATGTTGGGCTTTAGATTTAGAAGTTGGGCTTTACATCTAGATTTTGGGCTTTAGATCTAGATATTGGGCTTCACCTCTAGATTTTGGGGTTAGATCTATATATCTGGCTTTATCTCTAGATGTTGGGCTTTACCTCTACATTTTGGGCTCTACCTCTAGGTATTGGTATTTACATTTAGATTTTTGACTTTAAATCTGGAAGTTGAGCTTTACATCTAGACTTTGGGATTTACCTCTAGATGTTGGGATTTAACTCTAGAATTTGGGTTTGAAATCTATATATTTTGCTTTTCCTCTAGATGTTGGGCTTTACCTCTAGATATCTGGCTTTACCTCTAGATGTTGGGTTTTACCTCTAGATATTGGTCTTTACCTCTAGATGTTGGGCTTTCGATCTAGAAGTTGTGATTTTCATCTAGATTTTGGGCTTCACGTCTAGATATTGGGCTTTACCTCTAGATTTTGGGTTTTATATCTATATATTTGGCTTTTCCTCTAGATGTTGGGCTTTACCCCTAGATATCTGGATTTACCTGTAGATGTTGGGCTTTACCTCTAGATTTTGGGTTTTCCATCTGGATTTTTGGCTTCTCTCTAGAATCTGGGCTTTACCTCCAGACGTTGGGCTTTACCACTAGATGTTGGGGTTAACCTCTAGATGTTGGTCTTTAGGTCTAGATATTGGACTTTACCTCTAGATGTAGGGTTTTACATCTAGATGTTTTGCTTTACATTTAGATGTTGGTCTTTATCTCTAGATGTTGGGTTATACCTCTATATGTTGTGCTTCACCTCTAGATGTTAGGCTTTACCTCTAGATGTTTGGATTACATCTAGATGTTTTGCTTTACATTTAGATGTTCGGCTTTATCTCTAGATTTTGGGTTTTAAATCTATATATTTGGCTTTTCTTCTAGATGTTGGGCTTTACCTCTAGATATCGGCTTTACCTCTAGATGTTGGGTTTTACTTCTAGATATTGGTCTTTATCTCTAGATTTTGGGCGTTAGATCTAGAAGTTGGGCTTTACATCTAGATTTTGGGCTTTAAATCTATATATTTGGCTTTTCCTCTAGATGTTGGGCTTTACCCCTAGATATCTGGATTTACCTCTAGATGTTGGGCTTTACCTCTAGATTTTGGTTTTTACATCTGGATTTTTGGCTTCTCTCTAGAATCTGGGCTTTACCTCCAGGCGTTGGGCTTTACCACTAGATGTTGGTTTTTACCTCTAGATGTTGGTCTTTAGGTCTAGATACTGGACTTTACCTCTAGATGTAGGGTTTTACATCTAGATATTTTGCTTTACATTTAGATGTTGGTCTTTATCTCTAGATGTTGGGTTATACCTCTATATGTTGTGCTTCACCTCTAGTTGTTAGGCTTTACCTCTAGATGTTTGGATTACATCTAGATGTTTTGCTTTACATTTAGACGTTCGGCTTTATCTCTAGATTTTGGGTTTTAAATCTATATATTTGGCTTTTCTTCTAGATGTTGGGCATTACCTCTAGATATCGGCTTTACCTCTAGATGTTGGGTTTTACTTCTAGATATTGGTCTTTATCTCTAGATTTTGGGCGTTAGATCTAGAATTTGGGCTTTACATCTAGATTTTGGGCTTTAGATCTAGAAGTTGGGGTTTACATCTAGATTTTGGGCTTTACGTCTAGATATTGGGCTTTACCTCTAGATTTTGGGTTTTAAATCTATATATTTGGCTTTTCCTCTAGATGTTGGGCTTTACCCCTAGATATCTGGCTTTACCTCTAGATGTTGGGCTTTACCTCTAGGTTTTGAGTTTTAAATATATATATATTTGGCTTTTCCTCTAGATGTTGGGCTTTACCTCTAGATTTTGGGTTTTACATCTAGATGTTTGCCTTCATCTCTGTAAGTTGGGCTTTACCTGCAGACATTGGGCTGTAGGACTAGATGATGGTCTTTACCTCCAGAAGTTGGGCTTTACCTCTAGTTAACTGGCTTTACCTCTAAATGATGTGCTTAAACTCTAAATATTGGGCTTTATCTCTAGATGTTGGGCTTTACCTCTACATTTTGGGCTCTACCTCTAAGTATTGGTATTTACATTTAGATTTTTGACTTTAAATCTGGAAGTTGAGCTTTACATCTAGACTTTGGGATTTACCTCTAGATGTTGGGATTTAACTCTAGAATTTGGGTTTGAAATCTATATATTTTGCTTTTCCTCTAGATGTTGGGCTTTACCTCTAGATATCTGGCTTTACCTCTAGATGTTGGGTTTTACCTCTAGATATTGGTCTTTACCTCTAGATGTTGGGCTTTAGATCTAGAAGTTGTGCTTTTCATCTAGATTTTGGGCTTTACGTCTAGATATTGGGCTTTACCTCTAGATTTTGGGTTTTATATCTATATATTTGGCTTTTCCTCTAGATGTTGGGCTTTACCCCTAGATATCTGGATTTACCTGTAGATGTTGGGCTTTACCTCTAGATTTTGGGTTTTCCATCTGGATTTTTGGCTTCTCTCTAGAATCTGGGCTTTACCGCCAGAAGTTGGGCTTTACCACTAGATGTTGGGGTTAACCTCTAGATGTTGGTCTTTAGGTCTAGATATTGGACTTTACCTCTAGATGTAGGGTTTTACATCTAGATGTTTTGCTTTACATTTAGATGTTGGTCTTTATCTCTAGATGTTGGGTTATACCTCTATATGTTGTGCTTCACCTCTAGTTGTTAGGCTTTACCTCTAGATGTTTGCATTACATCTAGATGTTTTGCTTTACATTTAGACGTTCGGCTTTATCTCTAGATTTTGGGTTTTAAATCTATATATTTGGCATATCTCTAGATTTTGGGCTCTAACTCTAGGTATTGGTGTTTACCTCTAGATTTTGGACTTTAACTCTGGAAGTTGGGGTTTACCCCTAGATGTTGGGATTTAACTCTAGAATTTGGGTTTGAAATCTATATCTTTTGCTTTTCCTCTAGATGTTGGGCTTTACCTCTAGATATCTGGCTTTACCTCTAGATGTTGGGTTTTACCTCTAGATATTGGTCTTTATCTCTAGATTTTGGGCGTTAGATCTAGAATTTGGTCTTTACATCTAGATGTTGGGCTTTAGATCTAGAAGTTGGGCTTTACATCTAGATTTTGGGCTTTAAATCTATATATTTGGCTTTTCCTCTAGATGTTGGGCTTTACCCCTAGATATCTGGATTTTCCTGTAGATGTTGGGCTTTACCTCTAGATTTTGGTTTTTACATCTGGAGTTTTGGCTTCTCTCTAGAATCTGGGCTTTACCTCCAGACGTTGGGCTTTACCACTAGATGTTGAGTTTTACCTCTAGATGTTGGTCTTTAGGTCTAGATATTGGACTTTACCTCTAGATGTAGGGTTTTACATCTAGATGTTTTGCTTTACATTTAGATGTTGGTCTTTATCTCTAGATGTTGGGTTATACCTCTATATGTTGTGCTTCACCTCTAGATGTTAGGCTTTACCTCTAGATGTTTGGATTACATCTAGATGTTTTGCTTTACATTTAGACGTTCGGCTTTATCTCTAGATTTTGGGTTTTAAATCTATATATTTGGCATATCTCTAGATGTTGGGCTTTACCTCTAGATATCGGCTTTACCTCTAGATGTTGGGTTTTACTTCTAGATATTGGTCTTTATCTCTAGATTTTGGGCGTTAGATCTAGAATTTGGGCTTTACATCTAGATTTTGGGCTTTAGATCTAGAAGTTGGGGTTTACATCTAGATTTTGGGCTTTACGTCTAGATATTGGGCTTTACCTCTAGATTTTGGGTTTTAAATCTATATATTTGGCTTTTCCTCTAGATGTTGGGCTTTACCCCTAGATATCTGGATTTACCTGTAGATGTTGGGCTTTACCTCTAGATTTTGGGTTTTCCATCTGGATTTTTGGCTTCTCTCTAGAATCTGGGCTTTACCTCCAGACGTTGGGCTTTACCACTAGATGTTGGGTTTTACCTCTAGATGTTGGTCTTTAGGTCTAGATATTGGACTTTACCTCTAGATGTAGGGTTTTACATCTAGATGTTTTGCTTTACATTTAGATGTTGGTCTTTATCTCTAGATGTTGGGTTATACCTCTATATGTTGTGCTTCACCTCTAGTTGTTAGGCTTTACCTCTAGATGTTTGGATTACATCTAGATGTTTTGCTTTACATTTAGACGTTCGGCTTTATCTCTAGATTTTGGGTTTTAAATCTATATATTTGGCTTTTCTTCTAGATGTTGGGCTTTACCTCTAGATATCGGCTTTACCTCTAGATGTTGGGTTTTACTTCTAGATATTGGTCTTTATCTCTAGATTTTGGGCGTTAGATCTAGAATTTGGGCTTTACATCTAGATTTTGGGCTTTAGATCTAGAAGTTGGGGTTTACATCTAGATTTTGGGCTTTACGTCTAGATATTGGGCTTTACCTCTAGATTTTGGGTTTTAAATCTATATATTTGGCTTTTCCTCTAGATGTTGGGCTTTACCCCTAGATATCTGGCTTTACCTCTAGATGTTGGGCTTTACCTCTAGGTTTTGGGTTTTAAATATATATATATTTGGCTTTTCCTCTAGATGTTGGGCTTTACCTCTAGATTTTGGGTTTTACATCTAGATGTTTGCCTTCACCTCTGTAAGTTGGGCTTTACCTGCAGACATTGGGCTGTAGGACTAGATGATGGGCTTTACCTCCAGACGTTGGGCTTTACCTCTAGATATCTGGCTTTACCTCTAAATGATGCGCTTAAACTCTAAATATTGGGCTTTACCTCTAGATGTTGGGCTTTAGATTTAGAAGTTGGGCTTTACATCTAGATTTTGGGCTTTAGATCTAGATATTGGGCTTCACCTCTAGATTTTGGGGTTAGATCTATATATCTGGCTTTATCTCTAGATGTTGGGCTTTACCTCTACATTTTGGGCTCTACCTCTAGGTATTGGTATTTACATTTAGATTTTTGACTTTAAATCTGGAAGTTGAGCTTTACATCTAGACTTTGGGATTTACCTCTATATGTTGGGATTTAACTCTAGAATTTGGGTTTGAAATCTATATATTTTGCTTTTCCTCTAGATGTTGGGCTTTACCTCTAGATATCTGGCTTTACCTCTAGATGTTGGGATTTACCTCTAGATATTGGTCTTTACCTCTAGATGTTGGGCTTTAGATCTAGAAGTTGTGCTTTTCATCTAGATTTTGGGCTTCACGTCTAGATATTGGGCTTTACCTCTAGATTTTGGGTTTTATATCTATATATTTGGCTTTTCCTCTAGATGTTGGGCTTTACCCCTAGATATCTGGATTTACCTGTAGATGTTGGGCTTTACCTCTAGATTTTGGGTTTTCCATCTGGATTTTTGGCTTCTCTCTAGAATCTGGGCTTTACCTCCAGACGTTGGGCTTTACCACTAGATGTTGGGGTTAACCTCTAGATGTTGGTCTTTAGGTCTAGATATTGGACTTTACCTCTAGATGTAGGGTTTTACATCTAGATGTTTTGCTTTACATTTAGATGTTGGTCTTTATCTCTAGATGTTGGGTTATACCTCTATATGTTGTGCTTCACCTCTAGATGTTAGGCTTTACCTCTAGATGTTTGGATTACATCTAGATGTTTTGCTTTACATTTAGACGTTCGGCTTTATCTCTAGATTTTGGGTTTTAAATCTATATATTTGGCATATCTCTAGATGTTGGGCTTTACCTCTAGATATCGGCTTTACCTCTAGATGTTGGGTTTTACTTCTAGATATTGGTCTTTATCTCTAGATTTTGGGCGTTAGATCTAGAATTTGGGCTTTACATCTAGATTTTGGGCTTTAGATCTAGAAGTTGGGGTTTACATCTAGATTTTGGGCTTTACGTCTAGATATTGGGCTTTACCTCTAGATTTTGGGTTTTAAATCTATATATTTGGCTTTTCCTCTAGATGTTGGGCTTTACCCCTAGATATCTGGATTTACCTGTAGATGTTGGGCTTTACCTCTAGATTTTGGGTTTTCCATCTGGATTTTTGGCTTCTCTCTAGAATCTGGGCTTTACCTCCAGACGTTGGGCTTTACCACTAGATGTTGGGGTTAACCTCTAGATGTTGGTCTTTAGGTCTAGATATTGGACTTTACCTCTAGATGTAGGGTTTTACATCTAGATGTTTTGCTTTACATTTAGATGTTGGTCTTTATCTCTAGATGTTGGGTTATACCTCTATATGTTGTGCTTCACCTCTAGTTGTTAGGCTTTACCTCTAGATGTTTGGATTACATCTAGATGTTTTGCTTTACATTTAGACGTTCGGGTTTATCTCTAGATTTTGGGTTTTAAATCTATATATTTGGCTTTTCTTCTAGATGTTGGGCTTTACCTCTAGATATTGGCTTTACCTCTAGATGTTGGGTTTTACTTCTAGATATTGGTCTTTATCTCTAGATTTTGGGCGTTAGATCTAGAATTTGGGCTTTACATCTAGATTTTGGGCTTTAGATCTAGAAGTTGGGGTTTACATCTAGATTTTGGGCTTTACGTCTAGATATTGGGCTTTACCTCTAGATTTTGGGTTTTAAATCTATATATTTGGCTTTTCCTCTAGATGTTGGGCTTTACCCCTAGATATCTGGCTTTACCTCTAGATGTTGGGCTTTACCTCTAGGTTTTGGGTTTTAAATATATATATATTTGGCTTTTCCTCTAGATGTTGGGCTTTACCTCTAGATTTTGGGTTTTACATCTAGATGTTTGCCTTCACCTCTGTAAGTTGGGCTTTACCTGCAGACATTGGGCTGTAGGACTAGATGATGGGCTTTACCTCCAGACGTTGGGCTTTACCTCTAGATATCTGGCTTTACCTCTAAATGATGCGCTTAAACTCTAAATATTGGGCTTTACCTCTAGATGTTGGGCTTTAGATTTAGAAGTTGGGCTTTACATCTAGATTTTGGGCTTTAGATCTAGATATTGGGCTTCACCTCTAGATTTTGGGGTTAGATCTATATATCTGGCTTTATCTCTAGATGTTGGGCTTTACCTCTACATTTTGGGCTCTACCTCTAGGTATTGGTATTTACATTTAGATTTTTGACTTTAAATCTGGAAGTTGAGCTTTACATCTAGACTTTGGGATTTACCTCTATATGTTGGGATTTAACTCTAGAATTTGGGTTTGAAATCTATATATTTTGCTTTTCCTCTAGATGTTGGGCTTTACCTCTAGATATCTGGCTTTACCTCTAGATGTTGGGATTTACCTCTAGATATTGGTCTTTACCTCTAGATGTTGGGCTTTAGATCTAGAAGTTGTGCTTTTCATCTAGATTTTGGGCTTCACGTCTAGATATTGGGCTTTACCTCTAGATTTTGGGTTTTATATCTATATATTTGGCTTTTCCTCTAGATGTTGGGCTTTACCCCTAGATATCTGGATTTACCTGTAGATGTTGGGCTTTACCTCTAGATTTTGGGTTTTCCATCTGGATTTTTGGCTTCTCTCTAGAATCTGGGCTTTACCGCCAGAAGTTGGGCTTTACCACTAGATGTTGGGGTTAACCTCTAGATGTTGGTCTTTAGGTCTAGATATTGGACTTTACCTCTAGATGTAGGGTTTTACATCTAGATGTTTTGCTTTACATTTAGATGTTGGTCTTTATCTCTAGATGTTGGGTTATACCTCTATATGTTGTGCTTCACCTCTAGTTGTTAGGCTTTACCTCTAGATGTTTGCATTACATCTAGATGTTTTGCTTTACATTTAGACGTTCGGCTTTATCTCTAGATTTTGGGTTTTAAATCTATATATTTGGCATATCTCTAGATTTTGGGCTCTAACTCTAGGTATTGGTGTTTACCTCTAGATTTTGGACTTTAACTCTGGAAGTTGGGGTTTACCCCTAGATGTTGGGATTTAACTCTAGAATTTGGGTTTGAAATCTATATCTTTTGCTTTTCCTCTAGATGTTGGGCTTTACCTCTAGATATCTGGCTTTACCTCTAGATGTTGGGTTTTACCTCTAGATATTGGTCTTTATCTCTAGATTTTGGGCGTTAGATCTAGAATTTGGTCTTTACATCTAGATGTTGGGCTTTAGATCTAGAAGTTGGGCTTTACATCTAGATTTTGGGCTTTAAATCTATATATTTGGCTTTTCCTCTAGATGTTGGGCTTTACCCCTAGATATCTGGATTTACCTGTAGATGTTGGGCTTTACCTCTAGATTTTGGGTTTTCCATCTGGATTTTTGGCTTCTCTCTAGAATCTGGGCTTTACCTCCAGACGTTGGGCTTTACCACTAGATGTTGGGGTTAACCTCTAGATGTTGGTCTTTAGGTCTAGATATTGGACTTTACCTCTAGATGTAGGGTTTTACATCTAGATGTTTTGCTTTACATTTAGATGTTGGTCTTTATCTCTAGATGTTGGGTTATACCTCTATATGTTGTGCTTCACCTCTAGTTGTTAGGCTTTACCTCTAGATGTTTGGATTACATCTAGATGTTTTGCTTTACATTTAGACGTTCGGCTTTATCTCTAGATTTTGGGTTTTAAATCTATATATTTGGCTTTTCTTCTAGATGTTGGGCTTTACCTCTAGATATCGGCTTTACCTCTAGATGTTGGGTTTTACTTCTAGATATTGGTCTTTATCTCTAGATTTTGGGCGTTAGATCTAGAATTTGGGCTTTACATCTAGATTTTGGGCTTTAGATCTAGAAGTTGGGGTTTACATCTAGATTTTGGGCTTTACGTCTAGATATTGGGCTTTACCTCTAGATTTTGGGTTTTAAATCTATATATTTGGCTTTTCCTCTAGATGTTGGGCTTTACCCCTAGATATCTGGCTTTACCTCTAGATGTTGGGCTTTACCTCTAGGTTTTGGGTTTTAAATATATATATATTTGGCTTTTCCTCTAGATGTTGGGCTTTACCTCTAGATTTTGGGTTTTACATCTAGATGTTTGCCTTCACCTCTGTAAGTTGGGCTTTACCTGCAGACATTGGGCTGTAGGACTAGATGATGGGCTTTACCTCCAGACGTTGGGCTTTACCTCTAGATATCTGGCTTTACCTCTAAATGATGCGCTTAAACTCTAAATATTGGGCTTTACCTCTAGATGTTGGGCTTTAGATTTAGAAGTTGGGCTTTACATCTAGATTTTGGGCTTTAGATCTAGATATTGGGCTTCACCTCTAGATTTTGGGGTTAGATCTATATATCTGGCTTTATCTCTAGATGTTGGGCTTTACCTCTACATTTTGGGCTCTACCTCTAGGTATTGGTATTTACATTTAGATTTTTGACTTTAAATCTGGAAGTTGAGCTTTACATCTAGACTTTGGGATTTACCTCTATATGTTGGGATTTAACTCTAGAATTTGGGTTTGAAATCTATATATTTTGCTTTTCCTCTAGATGTTGGGCTTTACCTCTAGATATCTGGCTTTACCTCTAGATGTTGGGATTTACCTCTAGATATTGGTCTTTACCTCTAGATGTTGGGCTTTAGATCTAGAAGTTGTGCTTTTCATCTAGATTTTGGGCTTCACGTCTAGATATTGGGCTTTACCTCTAGATTTTGGGTTTTATATCTATATATTTGGCTTTTCCTCTAGATGTTGGGCTTTACCCCTAGATATCTGGATTTACCTGTAGATGTTGGGCTTTACCTCTAGATTTTGGGTTTTCCATCTGGATTTTTGGCTTCTCTCTAGAATCTGGGCTTTACCTCCAGACGTTGGGCTTTACCACTAGATGTTGGGGTTAACCTCTAGATGTTGGTCTTTAGGTCTAGATATTGGACTTTACCTCTAGATTTAGGGTTTTACATCTAGATGTTTTGCTTTACATTTAGATGTTGGTCTTTATCTCTAGATGTTGGGTTATACCTCTATATGTTGTGCTTCACCTCTAGATGTTAGGCTTTACCTCTAGATGTTTGGATTACATCTAGATGTTTTGCTTTACATTTAGACGTTCGGCTTTATCTCTAGATTTTGGGTTTTAAATCTATATATTTGGCATATCTCTAGATGTTGGGCTTTACCTCTAGATATCGGCTTTACCTCTAGATGTTGGGTTTTACTTCTAGATATTGGTCTTTATCTCTAGATTTTGGGCGTTAGATCTAGAATTTGGGCTTTACATCTAGATTTTGGGCTTTAGATCTAGAAGTTGGGGTTTACATCTAGATTTTGGGCTTTACGTCTAGATATTGGGCTTTACCTCTAGATTTTGGGTTTTAAATCTATATATTTGGCTTTTCCTCTAGATGTTGGGCTTTACCCCTAGATATCTGGATTTACCTGTAGATGTTGGGCTTTACCTCTAGATTTTGGGTTTTCCATCTGGATTTTTGGCTTCTCTCTAGAATCTGGGCTTTACCTCCAGACGTTGGGCTTTACCACTAGATGTTGGGGTTAACCTCTAGATGTTGGTCTTTAGGTCTAGATATTGGACTTTACCTCTAGATGTAGGGTTTTACATCTAGATGTTTTGCTTTACATTTAGATGTTGGTCTTTATCTCTAGATGTTGGGTTATACCTCTATATGTTGTGCTTCACCTCTAGTTGTTAGGCTTTACCTCTAGATGTTTGGATTACATCTAGATGTTTTGCTTTACATTTAGACGTTCGGCTTTATCTCTAGATTTTGGGTTTTAAATCTATATATTTGGCTTTTCTTCTAGATGTTGGGCTTTACCTCTAGATATCGGCTTTACCTCTAGATGTTGGGTTTTACTTCTAGATATTGGTCTTTATCTCTAGATTTTGGGCGTTAGATCTAGAATTTGGGCTTTACATCTAGATTTTGGGCTTTAGATCTAGAAGTTGGGGTTTACATCTAGATTTTGGGCTTTACGTCTAGATATTGGGCTTTACCTCTAGATTTTGGGTTTTAAATCTATATATTTGGCTTTTCCTCTAGATGTTGGGCTTTACCCCTAGATATCTGGCTTTACCTCTAGATGTTGGGCTTTACCTCTAGGTTTTGGGTTTTAAATATATATATATTTGGCTTTTCCTCTAGATGTTGGGCTTTACCTCTAGATTTTGGGTTTTACATCTAGATGTTTGCCTTCACCTCTGTAAGTTGGGCTTTACCTGCAGACATTGGGCTGTAGGACTAGATGATGGGCTTTACCTCCAGACGTTGGGCTTTACCTCTAGATATCTGGCTTTACCTCTAAATGATGCGCTTAAACTCTAAATATTGGGCTTTACCTCTAGATGTTGGGCTTTAGATTTAGAAGTTGGGCTTTACATCTAGATTTTGGGCTTTAGATCTAGATATTGGGCTTCACCTCTAGATTTTGGGGTTAGATCTATATATCTGGCTTTATCTCTAGATGTTGGGCTTTACCTCTACATTTTGGGCTCTACCTCTAGGTATTGGTATTTACATTTAGATTTTTGACTTTAAATCTGGAAGTTGAGCTTTACATCTAGACTTTGGGATTTACCTCTATATGTTGGGATTTAACTCTAGAATTTGGGTTTGAAATCTATATATTTTGCTTTTCCTCTAGATGTTGGGCTTTACCTCTAGATATCTGGCTTTACCTCTAGATGTTGGGATTTACCTCTAGATATTGGTCTTTACCTCTAGATGTTGGGCTTTAGATCTAGAAGTTGTGCTTTTCATCTAGATTTTGGGCTTCACGTCTAGATATTGGGCTTTACCTCTAGATTTTGGGTTTTATATCTATATATTTGGCTTTTCCTCTAGATGTTGGGCTTTACCCCTAGATATCTGGATTTACCTGTAGATGTTGGGCTTTACCTCTAGATTTTGGGTTTTCCATCTGGATTTTTGGCTTCTCTCTAGAATCTGGGCTTTACCTCCAGACGTTGGGCTTTACCACTAGATGTTGGGGTTAACCTCTAGATGTTGGTCTTTAGGTCTAGATATTGGACTTTACCTCTAGATGTAGGGTTTTACATCTAGATGTTTTGCTTTACATTTAGATGTTGGTCTTTATCTCTAGATGTTGGGTTATACCTCTATATGTTGTGCTTCACCTCTAGATGTTAGGCTTTACCTCTAGATGTTTGGATTACATCTAGATGTTTTGCTTTACATTTAGATGTTCGGCTTTATCTCTAGATTTTGGGTTTTAAATCTATATATTTGGCTTTTCTTCTAGATGTTGGGCTTTACCTCTAGATATTGGTTTTACCTCTAGATCTTGGGTTTTCCTTCTAGATATTGGTCTTTATCTCTATATTTTGGGCGTTAGATCTAGAATTTGGGCTTTACATCTAGATGTTGGGCTTTAGATCTAGAAGTTGGGCTTTACCTCTAGATTTTGGGCTTTAAATCTATATATTTGGCTTTTCCTCTAGATGTTGGGCTTTACCCCTAGATATCTGGATTTACCTCTAGATGTTGGGCTTTACCTCTAGATTTTGGTTTTTACATCTGGATTTTTGGCTTCTCTCTAGAATCTGGGCTTTACCTCCAGGCGTTGGGCTTTACCACTAGATGTTGGTTTTTACCTCTAGATGTTGGTCTTTAGGTCTAGATATTGGACTTTACCTCTAGATGTAGGGTTTTACATCTAGATGTTTTGCTTTACATTTAGATGTTGGTCTTTATCTCTAGATGTTGGGTTATACCTCTATATGTTGTGCTTCACCTCTAGATGTTAGGCTTTACCTCTAGATGTTTGGATTACATCTAGATGTTTTGCTTTACATTTAGACGTTCGGCTTTATCTCTAGATTTTGGGTTTTAAATCTATATATTTGGCATATCTCTAGATGTTGGGCTTTACCTCTAGATATCGGCTTTACCTCTAGATGTTGGGTTTTACTTCTAGATATTGGTCTTTATCTCTAGATTTTGGGCGTTAGATCTAGAATTTGGGCTTTACATCTAGATTTTGGGCTTTAGATCTAGAAGTTGGGGTTTACATCTAGATTTTGGGCTTTACGTCTAGATATTGGGCTTTACCTCTAGATTTTGGGTTTTAAATCTATATATTTGGCTTTTCCTCTAGATGTTGGGCTTTACCCCTAGATATCTGGCTTTACCTCTAGATGTTGGGCTTTACCTCTAGGTTTTGAGTTTTAAATATATATATATTTGGCTTTTCCTCTAGATGTTGGGCTTTACCTCTAGATTTTGGGTTTTACATCTAGATGTTTGCCTTCATCTCTGTAAGTTGGGCTTTACCTGCAGACATTGGGCTGTAGGACTAGATGATGGTCTTTACCTCCAGAAGTTGGTCTTTACCTCTAGTTAACTGGCTTTACCTCTAAATGATGTGCTTAAACTCTAAATATTGGGCTTTACCTCTAGATGTTGGGCTTTAGATTTAGAAGTTGGGCTTTACATCTAGATTTTGGGCTTTAGATCTAGATATTGGGCTTCACCTCTAGATTTTGGGGTTAGATCTATATATCTGGCTTTATCTCTAGATGTTGGGCTTTACCTCTACATTTTGGGCTCTACCTCTAGGTATTGGTATTTACATTTAGATTTTTGACTTTAAATCTGGAAGTTGAGCTTTACATCTAGACTTTGGGATTTACCTCTAGATGTTGGGATTTAACTCTAGAATTTGGGTTTGAAATCTATATATTTTGCTTTTCCTCTAGATGTTGGGCTTTACCTCTAGATATCTGGCTTTACCTCTAGATGTTGGGTTTTACCTCTAGATATTGGTCTTTACCTCTAGATGTTGGGCTTTCGATCTAGAAGTTGTGCTTTTCATCTAGATTTTGGGCTTCACGTCTAGATATTGGGCTTTACCTCTAGATTTTGGGTTTTATATCTATATATTTGGCTTTTCCTCTAGATGTTGGGCTTTACCCCTAGATATCTGGATTTACCTGTAGATGTTGGGCTTTACCTCTAGATTTTGGGTTTTCCATCTGGATTTTTGGCTTCTCTCTAGAATCTGGGCTTTACCTCCAGACGTTGGGCTTTACCACTAGATGTTGGGGTTAACCTCTAGATGTTGGTCTTTAGGTCTAGATATTGGACTTTACCTCTAGATGTAGGGTTTTACATCTAGATGTTTTGCTTTACATTTAGATGTTGGTCTTTATCTCTAGATGTTGGGTTATACCTCTATATGTTGTGCTTCACCTCTAGATGTTAGGCTTTACCTCTAGATGTTTGGATTACATCTAGATGTTTTGCTTTACATTTAGATGTTCGGCTTTATCTCTAGATTTTGGGTTTTAAATCTATATATTTGGCTTTTCTTCTAGATGTTGGGCTTTACCTCTAGATATCGGCTTTACCTCTAGATGTTGGGTTTTACTTCTAGATATTGTTCTTTATCTCTAGATTTTGGGCGTTAGATCTAGAATTTGGGCTTTACATCTAGATTTTGGGCTTTAGATCTAGAAGTTGGGGTTTACATCTAGATTTTGGGCTTTACGTCTAGATATTGGGCTTTACCTCTAGATTTTGGGTTTTAAATCTATATATTTGGCTTTTCCTCTAGATGTTGGGCTTTACCCCTAGATATCTGGCTTTACCTCTAGATGTTGGGCTTTACCTCTAGGTTTTGAGTTTTAAATATATATATATTTGGCTTTTCCTCTAGATGTTGGGCTTTACCTCTAGATTTTGGGTTTTACATCTAGATGTTTGCCTTCATCTCTGTAAGTTGGGCTTTACCTGCAGACATTGGGCTGTAGAACTAGATGATGGTCTTTACCTCCAGAAGTTGGGCTTTACCTCTAGTTAACTGGCTTTACCTCTAAATGATGTGCTTAAACTCTAAATATTGGGCTTTATCTCTAGATGTTGGGCTTTACCTCTACATTTTGGGCTCTACCTCTAGGTATTGGTATTTACATTTAGATTTTTGACTTTAAATCTGGAAGTTGAGCTTTACATCTAGACTTTGGGATTTACCTCTAGATGTTGGGATTTAACTCTAGAATTTGGGTTTGAAATCTATATATTTTGCTTTTCCTCTAGATGTTGGGCTTTACCTCTAGATATCTGGCTTTACCTCTAGATGTTGGGTTTTACCTCTAGATATTGGTCTTTACCTCTAGATGTTGGGCTTTAGATCTAGAAGTTGTGCTTTTCATCTAGATTTTGGGCTTTACGTCTGATATTGGGCTTTACCTCTAGATTTTGGGTTTTATATCTATATATTTGGCTTTTCCTCTAGATGTTGGGCTTTACCCCTAGATATCTGGATTTACCTGTAGATGTTGGGCTTTACCTCTAGATTTTGGGTTTTCCATCTGGATTTTTGGCTTCTCTCTAGAATCTGGGCTTTACCTCCAGACGTTGGGCTTTACCACTAGATGTTGGGGTTAACCTCTAGATGTTGGTCTTTAGGTCTAGATATTGGACTTTACCTCTAGATGTAGGGTTTTACATCTAGATGTTTTGCTTTACATTTAGATGTTGGTCTTTATCTCTAGATGTTGGGTTATACCTCTATATGTTGTGCTTCACCTCTAGTTGTTAGGCTTTACCTCTAGATGTTTGCATTACATCTAGATGTTTTGCTTTACATTTAGACGTTCGGCTTTATCTCTAGATTTTGGGTTTTAAATCTATATATTTGGCATATCTCTAGATTTTGGGCTCTAACTGTAGGTATTGGTGTTTACCTCTAGATTTTGGACTTTAACTCTGGAAGTTGGGGTTTACCCCTAGATGTTGGGATTTAACTCTAGAATTTGGGTTTGAAATCTATATCTTTTGCTTTTCCTCTAGATGTTGGGCTTTACCTCTAGATATCTGGCTTTACCTCTAGATGTTGGGTTTTACCTCTAGATATTGGTCTTTATCTCTAGATTTTGGGCGTTAGATCTAGAATTTGGTCTTTACATCTAGATGTTGGGCTTTAGATCTAGAAGTTGGGCTTTACATCTAGATTTTGGGCTTTAAATCTATATATTTGGCTTTTCCTCTAGATGTTGGGCTTTACCCCTAGATATCTGGATTTACCTCTAGATGTTGGGCTTTACCTCTAGATTTTGGTTTTTACATCTGGAGTTTTGGCTTCTCTCTAGAATCTGGGCTTTACCTCCAGACGTTGGGCTTTACCACTAGATGTTTTGCTTTACATTTAGATGTTGGTCTTTATCTCTAGATGTTGGGTTATACCTCTATATGTTGTGCTTCACCTCTAGATGTTAGGCTTTACGTTTAGATGTTTGGATTACATCTAGATGCTTTGCTTTACATTTAGATGTTCGGCTTTATCTCTAGATTTTGGGTTTTAAATCTATATATTTGGCTTTTCTTCTAGATGTTGGGCTTTACCTCTAGATATCGGCTTTACCTCTAGATGTTGGGTTTTACTTCTAGATATTGGTCTTTATCTCTAGATTTTTGGCGTTAGATCTAGAATTTGGGCTTTACATCTAGATTTTGGGCTTTACGTCTACATATTGGGCTTTACCTCTAGATTCTGGGTTTTAAATCTATATATTTGGCTTTTCCTCTAGATGTTGGGCTTTACCTCTAGATTTGGGGTTTTACATCTAGATGTTTCCCTTCACCTCTGTAAGTTGGGCTTTACCTGCAGCCATTAGGCTGTAGGACTAGATGATGGGCTTTACCTCTAGAAGTTGAGCTTTACATCTAGATTTTGGGCTTTACCTCTAAATGATGCGCTTAAACTCTAAATATTGGGCTTTACCTCTAGATGTTGGGCTTTAGATTTAGAAGTTGGGCTTTACATCAAGATTTTGGGCTTTACGTCTAGATATTGGTCTTTACCTCTAGATTTTGGGTTTTATTTCTATATATTTGACTTTTCCTCTAGATGTTGGGCTTTACCCCTAGATATCTGGATTTACCTGTAGATGTTGGGCTTTACCTCTAGATTTTGGGCTTTACCTCTAAATGATGCGCTTAAACTCTAAATATTGGGCTTTACCTCTAGATGTTGGGCTTTAGATTTAGAAGTTGGGCTTTACATCTATATTTTGGTCTTTAGATTTAGAAGTTGGGCTTTATATCTAGATTTTGATCTTTACGTCTAGATATTGGGCTTTACCTCTAGATTTTGGGTTTTATATCTATATATTTGGCTTTTCCTCTAGATGTTGGGCTTTACCCCTAGATATCTGGATTTACCTGTAGATGTTGGGCTTTACCTCTAGATTTTGGGTTTTCCATCTGGATTTTTGGCTTCTCTCTAGAATCTGGGCTTTACCTCCAGACGTTGGGCTTTACCACTAGATGTTGGGTTTTACCTCTAGATGTTGGTCTTTAGGTCTAGATATTGGACTTTACCTCTAGATGTAGGGTTTTACATCTAGATGTTTTGCTTTACATTTAGATGTTGGTCTTTATCTCTAGATGTTGGGTTATACCTCTATATGTTGTGTTTCACCTCTAGATGTTAGGCTTTACCTCTAGATGTTTGGATTACATCTAGATGTTTTGCTTTACATTTAGGTGTTCGGCTTTATCTCTAGATTTTGGGTTTTAAATCTATATATTTGGCTTTTCTTCTAGATGTTGGGCTTTACATCTAGATTTGGGGTTTTACATCTAGATGTTTGCCTTCACCTCTGTAAGTTGGGCTTTACCTGCAGACATTGGGCTGTAGGACTAGATGATGGGCTTTACCTCCAGACGTTGGGCTTTACCTCTAGATATCTGGCTTTACCTCTAAATGATGCGCTTAAACTCTAAATATTGGGCTTTTCCTCCAGATGTTGGGCTTTAGATTTAGAAGTTGGGCTTTACAACTATATTTTCGGCTTTAGATCTAGAAGTTGGTCTTTACATCTAGATTTTGGGCTTTACATCTAAATATTGGGCTTCACCTCTAGATTTTGGGGTTTAGATCTATATATCTGGCTTTATCTCTAGATGTTGGACTTTACCTCTACATTTTGGGCTCTACCTCTAGGTATTGGTATTTACATTTAGATTTTTGACTTTAAATCTGGAAGTTGAGCTTTACATCTAGACTTTGGGATTTACCTCTAGATGTTGGGATTTAACTCTAGAATTTGGGTTTGAAATCTATATCTTTTGCTTTTCCTCTAGATGTTGGGCTTTACCTCTAGATATCTGGCTTTACCTCTAGATGTTGGGTTTTACCTCTAGATATTGGTCTTTATCTCTATATTTTGGGCGTTAGATCAAGAATTTGGTCTTTACATCTAGATGTTGGGCTTTAGATCTAGAAGTTGGGCTTTACATCTAGATTTTGGGCTTTAAATCTATATATTTGGCTTTTCCTCTAGATGTTGGGCTTTACCCCTAGATATCTGGATTTTCCTGTAGATGTTGGGCTTTACCTCTAGATTTTGGTTTTTACATCTGGAGTTTTGGCTTCTCTCTAGAATCTGGGCTTTACCTCCAGACGTTGGGCTTTACCACTAGATGTTGGGGTTAACCTCTAGATGTTGGTCTTTAGGTCTAGATATTGGACTTTACCTCTAGATGTAGGGTTTTACATCTAGATGTTTTGCTTTACATTTAGATGTTGGTCTTTATCTCTAGATGTTGGGTTATACCTCTATATGTTGTGCTTCACCTCTAGTTGTTAGGCTTTACCTCTAGATGTTTGGATTACATCTCGATGTTTTGCTTTACATTTAGACGTTCGGCTTTATCTCTAGATTTTGGGTTTTAAATCTATATATTTGGCTTTTCTTCTAGATGTTGGGCTTTACCTCTAGATATCGGCTTTACCTCTAGATGTTGGGTTTTACTTCTAGATATTGGTCTTTATCTCTAGATTTTGGGCGTTAGATCTAGAATTTGGGCTTTACATCTAGATTTTGGGCTTTAGATCTAGAAGTTGGGCTTTACATCTAGATTTTGGGCTTTACGTCTAGATATTGGGCTTTACCTCTAGATTTTGGGTTTTAAATCTATATATTTGGCTTTTCCTCTAGATGTTGGGCTTTACCCCTAGATATCTGGCTTTACCTCTAGATGTTGGGCTTTACCTCTAGGTTTTGGGTTTTAAATATATATATATTTGGCTTTTCCTCTAGATGTTGGGCTTTACCTCTAGATTTTGGGTTTTACATCTAGATGTTTGCCTTCACCTCTGTAAGTTGGGCTTTACCTGCAGACATTGGGCTGTAGGACTAGATGATGGGCTTTACCTCCAGACGTTGGGCTTTACCTCTAGATATCTGGCTTTACCTCTAAATGATGCGCTTAAACTCTAAATATTGGGCTTTACCTCTAGATGTTGGGCTTTAGATTTAGAAGTTGGGCTTTACATCTAGATTTTGGGCTTTAGATCTAGATATTGGGCTTCACCTCTAGATTTTGGGGTTAGATCTATATATCTGGCTTTATCTCTAGATGTTGGGCTTTACCTCTACATTTTGGGCTCTACCTCTAGGTATTGGTATTTACATTTAGATTTTTGACTTTAAATCTGGAAGTTGAGCTTTACATCTAGACTTTGGGATTTACCTCTATATGTTGGGATTTAACTCTAGAATTTGGGTTTGAAATCTATATATTTTGCTTTTCCTCTAGATGTTGGGCTTTACCTCTAGATATCTGGCTTTACCTCTAGATGTTGGGATTTACCTCTAGATATTGGTCTTTACCTCTAGATGTTGGGCTTTAGATCTAGAAGTTGTGCTTTTCATCTAGATTTTGGGCTTCACGTCTAGATATTGGGCTTTACCTCTAGATTTTGGGTTTTATATCTATATATTTGGCTTTTCCTCTAGATGTTGGGCTTTACCCCTAGATATCTGGATTTACCTGTAGATGTTGGGCTTTACCTCTAGATTTTGGGTTTTCCATCTGGATTTTTGGCTTCTCTCTAGAATCTGGGCTTTACCTCCAGACGTTGGGCTTTACCACTAGATGTTGGGGTTAACCTCTAGATGTTGGTCTTTAGGTCTAGATATTGGACTTTACCTCTAGATGTAGGGTTTTACATCTAGATGTTTTGCTTTACATTTAGATGTTGGTCTTTATCTCTAGATGTTGGGTTATACCTCTATATGTTGTGCTTCACCTCTAGATGTTAGGCTTTACCTCTAGATGTTTGGATTACATCTAGATGTTTTGCTTTACATTTAGATGTTCGGCTTTATCTCTAGATTTTGGGTTTTAAATCTATATATTTGGCTTTTCTTCTAGATGTTGGGCTTTACCTCTAGATATCGGTTTTACCTCTAGATCTTGGGTTTTCCTTCTAGATATTGGTCTTTATCTCTAGATTTTGGGCGTTAGATCTAGAATTTGGGCTTTACATCTAGATGTTGGGCTTTAGATCTAGAAGTTGGGCTTTACCTCTAGATTTTGGGCTTTAAATCTATATATTTGGCTTTTCCTCTAGATGTTGGGCTTTACCCCTAGATATCTGGATTTACCTCTAGATGTTGGGCTTTACCTCTAGATTTTGGTTTTTACATCTGGATTTTTGGCTTCTCTCTAGAATCTGGGCTTTACCTCCAGGCGTTGGGCTTTACCACTAGATGTTGGTTTTTACCTCTAGATGTTGGTCTTTAGGTCTAGATATTGGACTTTACCTCTAGATGTAGGGTTTTACATCTAGATGTTTTGCTTTACATTTAGATGTTGGTCTTTATCTCTAGATGTTGGGTTATACCTCTATATGTTGTGCTTCACCTCTAGATGTTAGGCTTTACCTCTAGATGTTTGGATTACATCTAGATGTTTTGCTTTACATTTAGACGTTCGGCTTTATCTCTAGATTTTGGGTTTTAAATCTATATATTTGGCATATCTCTAGATGTTGGGCTTTACCTCTAGATATCGGCTTTACCTCTAGATGTTGGGTTTTACTTCTAGATATTGGTCTTTATCTCTAGATTTTGGGCGTTAGATCTAGAATTTGGGCTTTACATCTAGATTTTGGGCTTTAGATCTAGAAGTTGGGGTTTACATCTAGATTTTGGGCTTTACGTCTAGATATTGGGCTTTACCTCTAGATTTTGGGTTTTAAATCTATATATTTGGCTTTTCCTCTAGATGTTGGGCTTTACCCCTAGATATCTGGCTTTACCTCTAGATGTTGGGCTTTACCTCTAGGTTTTGAGTTTTAAATATATATATATTTGGCTTTTCCTCTAGATGTTGGGCTTTACCTCTAGATTTTGGGTTTTACATCTAGATGTTTGCCTTCATCTCTGTAAGTTGGGCTTTACCTGCAGACATTGGGCTGTAGGACTAGATGATGGTCTTTACCTCCAGAAGTTGGGCTTTACCTCTAGTTAACTGGCTTTACCTCTAAATGATGTGCTTAAACTCTAAATATTGGGCTTTACCTCTAGATGTTGGGCTTTAGATTTAGAAGTTGGGCTTTACATCTAGATTTTGGGCTTTAGATCTAGATATTGGGCTTCACCTCTAGATTTTGGGGTTAGATCTATATATCTGGCTTTATCTCTAGATGTTGGGCTTTACCTCTACATTTTGGGCTCTACCTCTAGGTATTGGTATTTACATTTAGATTTTTGACTTTAAATCTGGAAGTTGAGCTTTACATCTAGACTTTGGGATTTACCTCTAGATGTTGGGATTTAACTCTAGAATTTGGGTTTGAAATCTATATATTTTGCTTTTCCTCTAGATGTTGGGCTTTACCTCTAGATATCTGGCTTTACCTCTAGATGTTGGGTTTTACCTCTAGATATTGGTCTTTACCTCTAGATGTTGGGCTTTCGATCTAGAAGTTGTGCTTTTCATCTAGATTTTGGGCTTCACGTCTAGATATTGGGCTTTACCTCTAGATTTTGGGTTTTATATCTATATATTTGGCTTTTCCTCTAGATGTTGGGCTTTACCCCTAGATATCTGGATTTACCTGTAGATGTTGGGCTTTACCTCTAGATTTTGGGTTTTCCATCTGGATTTTTGGCTTCTCTCTAGAATCTGGGCTTTACCTCCAGACGTTGGGCTTTACCACTAGATGTTGGGGTTAACCTCTAGATGTTGGTCTTTAGGTCTAGATATTGGACTTTACCTCTAGATGTAGGGTTTTACATCTAGATGTTTTGCTTTACATTTAGATGTTGGTCTTTATCTCTAGATGTTGGGTTATACCTCTATATGTTGTGCTTCACCTCTAGATGTTAGGCTTTACCTCTAGATGTTTGGATTACATCTAGATGTTTTGCTTTACATTTAGATGTTCGGCTTTATCTCTAGATTTTGGGTTTTAAATCTATATATTTGGCTTTTCTTCTAGATGTTGGGCTTTACCTCTAGATATCGGCTTTACCTCTAGATGTTGGGTTTTACTTCTAGATATTGGTCTTTATCTCTAGATTTTGGGCGTTAGATCTAGAAGTTGGGCTTTACATCTAGATTTTGGGCTTTAAATCTATATATTTGGCTTTTCCTCTAGATGTTGGGCTTTACCCCTAGATATCTGGATTTACCTCTAGATGTTGGGCTTTACCTCTAGATTTTGGTTTTTACATCTGGATTTTTGGCTTCTCTCTAGAATCTGGGCTTTACCTCCAGGCGTTGGGCTTTACCACTAGATGTTGGTTTTTACCTCTAGATGTTGGTCTTTAGGTCTAGATACTGGACTTTACCTCTAGATGTAGGGTTTTACATCTAGATATTTTGCTTTACATTTAGATGTTGGTCTTTATCTCTAGATGTTGGGTTATACCTCTATATGTTGTGCTTCACCTCTAGTTGTTAGGCTTTACCTCTAGATGTTTGGATTACATCTAGATGTTTTGCTTTACATTTAGACGTTCGGCTTTATCTCTAGATTTTGGGTTTTAAATCTATATATTTGGCTTTTCTTCTAGATGTTGGGCTTTACCTCTAGATATCGGCTTTACCTCTAGATGTTGGGTTTTACTTCTAGATATTGGTCTTTATCTCTAGATTTTGGGCGTTAGATCTAGAATTTGGGCTTTACATCTAGATTTTGGGCTTTAGATCTAGAAGTTGGGGTTTACATCTAGATTTTGGGCTTTACGTCTAGATATTGGGCTTTACCTCTAGATTTTGGGTTTTAAATCTATATATTTGGCTTTTCCTCTAGATGTTGGGCTTTACCCCTAGATATCTGGCTTTACCTCTAGATGTTGGGCTTTACCTCTAGGTTTTGAGTTTTAAATATATATATATTTGGCTTTTCCTCTAGATGTTGGGCTTTACCTCTAGATTTTGGGTTTTACATCTAGATGTTTGCCTTCATCTCTGTAAGTTGGGCTTTACCTGCAGACATTGGGCTGTAGGACTAGATGATGGTCTTTACCTCCAGAAGTTGGGCTTTACCTCTAGTTAACTGGCTTTACCTCTAAATGATGTGCTTAAACTCTAAATATTGGGCTTTATCTCTAGATGTTGGGCTTTACCTCTACATTTTGGGCTCTACCTCTAGGTATTGGTATTTACATTTAGATTTTTGACTTTAAATCTGGAAGTTGAGCTTTACATCTAGACTTTGGGATTTACCTCTAGATGTTGGGATTTAACTCTAGAATTTGGGTTTGAAATCTATATATTTTGCTTTTCCTCTAGATGTTGGGCTTTACCTCTAGATATCTGGCTTTACCTCTAGATGTTGGGTTTTACCTCTAGATATTGGTCTTTACCTCTAGATATTGGGCGTTAGATCTAGAAGTTGGGCTTTACATCTAGATTTTGGGCTTTAAATCTATATATTTGGCTTTTCCTCTAGATGTTGGGCTTTACCCCTAGATATCTGGATTTACCTGTAGATGTTGGGCTTTACCTCTAGATTTTGGTTTTTACATCTGGAGTTTTGGCTTCTCTCTAGAATCTGGGCTTTACCTCCAGACGTTGGGCTTTACCACTAGATGTTGGTTTTTACCTCTAGATGTTGGTCTTTAGGTCTAGATATTGGACTTTACCTCTAGATGTAGGGTTTTACATCTAGATGTTTTGCTTTACATTTAGATGTTGGTCTTTATCTCTAGATGTGGGGTTATACCTCTATATGTTGTGCTTCACCTCTAGTTGTTAGGCTTTACCTCTAGATGTTTGGATTACATCTAGATGTTTTGTTTTACATTTAGACGTTCGGCTTTATCTCTAGATTTTGGGTTTTAAATCTATATATTTGGCATATCTCTAGATTTTGGGCTCTAACTCTAGGTATTGGTGTTTACCTCTAGATTTTGGACTTTAACTCTGGAAGTTGGGGTTTACCCCTAGATGTTGGGATTTAACTCTAGAATTTGGGTTTGAAATCTATATCTTTTGCTTTTCCTCTAGATGTTGGGTTTTACCCCTAGATATCTGGCTTTACCTCTAGATGTTGGGCTTTACCTCTAGGTTTTGGGTTTAAAATCTATATATTTGGCTTTTCCTCTAGATGTTGGGCTTTACCTCTAGATTTGGGGTTTTACATCTAGATGTTTCCCTTCACCTCTGTAAGTTGGGCTTTACCTGCAGCCATTAGGCTGTAGGACTAGATGATGGGCTTTACCTCTAGAAGTTGAGCTTTACATCTAGATTTTGGGCTTTACCTCTAAATGATGCGCTTAAACTCTAAATATTGGGCTTTACCTCTAGATGTTGGGCTTTAGATTTAGAAGTTGGGCTTTACATATATATTTTGGTCTTTAGATTTAGAAGTTGGGCTTTATATCTAGATTTTGATCTTTACGTCTAGATATTGGGCTTTACCTCTAGATTTTGGGTTTTATATCTATATATTTGGCTTTTCCTCTAGATGTTGGGCTTTACCCCTAGATATCTGGATTTACCTGTAGATGTTGGGCTTTACCTCTAGATTTTGGGTTTTCCATCTGGATTTTTGGCTTCTCTCTAGAATCTGGGCTTTACCTCCAGACGTTGGGCTTTACCACTAGATGTTGGGTTTTACCTCTAGATGTTGGTCTTTAGGTCTAGATATTGGACTTTACCTCTAGATGTAGGGTTTTACATCTAGATGTTTTGCTTTACATTTAGATGTTGGTCTTTATCTCTAGATGTTGGGTTATACCTCTATATGTTGTGTTTCACCTCTAGATGTTAGGCTTTACCTCTAGATGTTTGGATTACATCTAGATGTTTTGCTTTACATTTAGGTGTTCGGCTTCATCTCTAGATTTTGTGGTTTAAATCTATATATTTGGCATATCTCTAGATTTTGGGCTCTAACTCTAGGTATTGGTGTTTACCTGTAGATTTTGGACTTTAACTCTGGAAGTTGGGGTTTACCCCTAGATGTTGGGATTTACCTCTAGATTTTGGGTTTTACATCTAGATGTTTGCCTTCACCTCTTTAAGTTGGGCTTTACCTGCAGCCATTAGGCTGTAGGACTAGATGATGGGCTTTCCCTCTAGAAGTTGAGCTTTACATCTAGATTTTGGGCTTTACCTCTAAATGATGCGCTTAAACTCTAAATATTGGGCTTTACCTCTAGATGTTGGGCTTTAGATTTAGAAGTTGGGCTTTACATTTATATTTTGGGCTTTAGATATAGAAGTTGGGCTTTACATCTAGATTTTGGGCTTTACTTCTAGATATTTGTCTTCACCTCTAGATTTTGGGGTTTAGATCTATATATATGGCTTTATCTCTAGATGTTGGGCTTTATCTCTACATTTTGGGCTCTACCTCTAGGTATTGGTATTTACATTTAGATTTTTGACTTTAAAACTGGAAGTTGAGCTTTACATCTAGACTTTGGGATTTACCTCTAGATGTTGGGATTTAACTCTAGAATTTGGGTTTGAAATCTATATATTTTGCTTTTCCTCTAGATGTTGGGCTTTACCTCTAGATATCTGGCTTTACCTCTAGATGTTGGGTTTTACCTCTAGATATTGGTCTTTACATCTAGATATTGGGCGTTAGATCTAGAAGTTGGGCTTTACATCTAGATTTTGGGCTTTAAATCTATATATTTGGCTTTTCCTCTAGATGTTGGGCTTTACCCCTAGATATCTGGATTTACCTGTAGATGTTGGGCTTTACCTCTAGATTTTGGTTTTTACATCTGGAGTTTTGGCTTCTCTCTAGAATCTGGGCTTTACCTCCAGACGTTGGGCTTTACCACTAGATGTTGGTTTTTACCTCTAGATGTTGGTCTTTAGGTCTAGATATTGGACTTTACCTCTAGATGTAGGGTTTTACATCTAGATGTTTTGCTTTACATTTAGATGTTGGTCTTTATCTCTAGATGTGGGGTTATACCTCTATATGTTGTGCTTCACCTCTAGTTGTTAGGCTTTACCTCTAGATGTTTGCATTACATCTAGATGTTTTGCTTTACATTTAGACGTTCGGCTTTATCTCTAGATTTTGGGTTTTAAATCTATATATTTGGCATATCTCTAGATTTTGGGCTCTAACTCTAGGTATTGGTGTTTACCTCTAGATTTTGGACTTTAACTCTGGAAGTTGGGGTTTACCCCTAGATGTTGGGATTTAACTCTAGAATTTGGGTTTGAAATCTATATCTTTTGCTTTTCCTCTAGATGTTGGGCTTTACCTCTAGATATCTGGCTTTACCTCTAGATGTTGGGTTTTACCTCTAGATATTGGTCTTTATCTCTAGATTTTGGGCGTTAGATCAAGAATTTGGTCTTTACATCTAGATGTTGGGCTTTAGATCTAGAAGTTGGGCTTTACATCTAGATTTTGGGCTTTAAATCTATATATTTGGCTTTTCCTCTAGATGTTGGGCTTTACCCCTAGATATCTGGATTTACCTGTAGATGTTGGGCTTTACCTCTAGATTTTGGTTTTTACATCTGGAGTTTTGGCTTCTCTCTAGAATCTGGGCTTTACCTCTAGCTATTGGTCTTTACCACTAGATGTTGGTTTTTACCTCTAGATGTTGGTCTTTAGGTCTAGATATTGGACTTTACCTCTAGATGTAGGGTTTTACATTTAGATGTTTTGCTTTACATTTAGATGTTGGTCTTTATCTCTAGATGTTGGGTTATACCTCTATATGTTGTGCTTCACCTATAGATGTTAGGCTTTACATTTAGATGTTTGGATTACATCTAGATGTTTTGCTTTACATTTAGATGTTCGGCTTTATCTCTAGATTTTGGGTTTTAAATCTATATATTTGGCTTTTCTTCTAGATGTTGGGCTTTACCTCTAGATATCGGCTTTACCTCTAGATGTTGGGTTTTACTTCTAGATATTGGTCTTTATCTCTAGATTTTTGGCGTTAGATCTAGAATTTGGGCTTTACATCTAGATTTTGGGCTTTACGTCTAGATATTGGGCTTTACCTCTAGATTTTGGGTTTTAAATCTATATATTTGGCTTTTCCTGTAGATGTTGGGTTTTACCCCTAGATATCTGGCTTTACCTCTAGATGTTGGGCTTTACCTCTAGGTTTTGGGTTTAAAATCTATATATTTGGCTTTTCCTCTAGATGTTGGGCTTTACCTCTAGATTTGGGGTTTTACATCTAGATGTTTCCCTTCACCTCTGTAAGTTGGGCTTTACCTGCAGCCATTAGGCTGTAGGACTAGATGATGGGCTTTACCTCTAGAAGTTGAGCTTTACATCTAGATTTTGGGCTTTACCTCTAAATGATGCGCTTAAACTCTAAATATTGGGCTTTACCTCTAGATGTTGGGCTTTAGATTTAGAAGTTGGGCTTTACATATATATTTTGGTCTTTAGATTTAGAAGTTGGGCTTTATATCTAGATTTTGATCTTTACGTCTAGATATTGGGCTTTACCTCTAGATTTTGGGTTTTATATCTATATATTTGGCTTTTCCTCTAGATGTTGGGCTTTACCCCTAGATATCTGGATTTACCTGTAGATGTTGGGCTTTACCTCTAGATTTTGGGTTTTCCATCTGGATTTTTGGCTTCTCTCTAGAATCTGGGCTTTACCTCCAGACGTTGGGCTTTACCACTAGATGTTGGGTTTTACCTCTAGATGTTGGTCTTTAGGTCTAGATATTGGACTTTACCTCTAGATGTAGGGTTTTACATCTAGATGTTTTGCTTTACATTTAGATGTTGGTCTTTATCTCTAGATGTTGGGTTATACCTCTATATGTTGTGTTTCACCTCTAGATGTTAGGCTTTACCTCTAGATGTTTGGATTACATCTAGATGTTTTGCTTTACATTTAGATGTTCGGATTTATCTCTAGATTTTGTGGTTTAAATCTATATATTTGGCATATCTCTAGATTTTGGGCTCTAACTCTAGGTATTGGTGTTTACCTGTAGATTTTGGACTTTAACTCTGGAAGTTGGGGTTTACCCCTAGATGTTGGGATTTACCTCTAGATTTTGGGTTTTACATCTAGATGTTTGCCTTCACCTCTTTAAGTTGGGCTTTACCTGCAGCCATTAGGCTGTAGGACTAGATGATGGGCTTTCCCTCTAGAAGTTGAGCTTTACATCTAGATTTTGGGCTTTACCTCTAAATGATGCGCTTAAACTCTAAATATTGGGCTTTACCTCTAGATGTTGGGCTTTAGATTTAGAAGTTGGGCTTTACATTTATATTTTGGGCTTTAGATATAGAAGTTGGGCTTTACATCTAGATTTTGGGCTTTACTTCTAGATATTTGTCTTCACCTCTAGATTTTGGGGTTTAGATCTATATATATGGCTTTATCTCTAGATGTTGGGCTTTATCTCTACATTTTGGGCTCTACCTCTAGGTATTGGTATTTACATTTAGATTTTTGACTTTAAAACTGGAAGTTGAGCTTTACATCTAGACTTTGGGATTTACCTCTAGATGTTGGGATTTAACTCTAGAATTTGGGTTTGAAATCTATATATTTTGCTTTTCCTCTAGATGTTGGGCTTTACCTCTAGATATCTGGCTTTACCTCTAGATGTTGGGTTTTACCTCTAGATATTGGTCTTTACATCTAGATATTGGGCGTTAGATCTAGAAGTTGGGCTTTACATCTAGATTTTGGGCTTTAAATCTATATATTTGGCTTTTCCTCTAGATGTTGGGCTTTACCCCTAGATATCTGGATTTACCTGTAGATGTTGGGCTTTACCTCTAGATTTTGGTTTTTACATCTGGAGTTTTGGCTTCTCTCTAGAATCTGGGCTTTACCTCCAGACGTTGGGCTTTACCACTAGATGTTGGTTTTTACCTCTAGATGTTGGTCTTTAGGTCTAGATATTGGACTTTACCTCTAGATGTAGGGTTTTACATCTAGATGTTTTGCTTTACATTTAGATGTTGGTCTTTATCTCTAGATGTTGGGTTATACCTCTATATGTTGTGCTTCACCTCTAGATGTTAGGCTTTACCTCTAGATGTTTTGCTTTACATTTAGACGTTCGGCTTTATCTCTAGATTTTGGGTTTTAAATCTATATATTTGGCATATCTCTAGATGTTGGGCTCTAACTCTAGGTATTGGTGTTTACCTCTAGATTTTGGACTTTAACTCTGGAAGTTGGGGTTTACCCCTAGATGTTGGGATTTAACTCTAGAATTTGGGTTTGAAATCTATATCTTTTGCTTTTCCTCTAGATGTTGGGCTTTACCTCTAGATATCTGGCTTTACCTCTAGATGTTGGGTTTTACCTCTAGATATTGGTCTTTATCTCTAGATTTTGGGCGTTAGATCAAGAATTTGGTCTTTACATCTAGATGTTGGGCTTTAGATCTAGAAGTTGGGCTTTACATCTAGATTTTGGGCTTTAAATCTATATATTTGGCTTTTCCTCTAGATGTTGGGCTTTACCCCTAGATATCTGGATTTACCTGTAGATGTTGGGCTTTACCTCTAGATTTTGGTTTTTACATCTGGAGTTTTGGCTTCTCTCTAGAATCTGGGCTTTACCTCTAGCTATTGGTCTTTACCACTAGATGTTGGTTTTTACCTCTAGATGTTGGTCTTTAGGTCTAGATATTGGACTTTACCTCTAGATGTAGGGTTTTACATCTAGATGTTTTGCTTTACATTTAGATGTTGGTCTTTATCTCTAGATGTTGGGTTATACCTCTATATGTTGTGCTTCACCTATAGATGTTAGGCTTTACATTTAGATGTTTGGATTACATCTAGATGTTTTGCTTTACATTTAGATGTTCGGCTTTATCTCTAGATTTTGGGTTTTAAATCTATATATTTGGCTTTTCTTCTAGATGTTGGGCTTTACCTCTAGATATCGGCTTTACCTCTAGATGTTGGGTTTTACTTCTAGATATTGGTCTTTATCTCTAGATTTTTGGCGTTAGATCTAGAATTTGGGCTTTACATCTAGATTTTGGGCTTTACGTCTAGATATTGGGCTTTACCTCTAGATTTTGGGTTTTAAATCTATATATTTGGCTTTTCCTATAGATGTTGGGTTTTACCCCTAGATATCTGGCTTTACCTCTAGATGTTGGGCTTTACCTCTAGGTTTTGGGTTTAAAATCTATATATTTGGCTTTTCCTCTAGATGTTGGGCTTTACCTCTAGATTTGGGGTTTTACATCTAGATGTTTCCCTTCACCTCTGTAAGTTGGGCTTTACCTGCAGCCATTAGGCTGTAGGACTAGATGATGGGCTTTACCTCTAGAAGTTGAGCTTTACATCTAGATTTTGGGCTTTACCTCTAAATGATGCGCTTAAACTCTAAATATTGGGCTTTACCTCTAGATGTTGGGCTTTAGATTTAGAAGTTGGGCTTTACATATATATTTTGGTCTTTAGATTTAGAAGTTGGGCTTTATATCTAGATTTTGATCTTTACGTCTAGATATTGGGCTTTACCTCTAGATTTTGGGTTTTATATCTATATATTTGGCTTTTCCTCTAGATGTTGGGCTTTACCCCTAGATATCTGGATTTACCTGTAGATGTTGGGCTTTACCTCTAGATTTTGGGTTTTCCATCTGGATTTTTGGCTTCTCTCTAGAATCTGGGCTTTACCTCCAGACGTTGGGCTTTACCACTAGATGTTGGGTTTTACCTCTAGATGTTGGTCTTTAGGTCTAGATATTGGACTTTACCTCTAGATGTAGGGTTTTACATCTAGATGTTTTGCTTTACATTTAGATGTTGGTCTTTATCTCTAGATGTTGGGTTATACCTCTATATGTTGTGTTTCACCTCTAGATGTTAGGCTTTACCTCTAGATGTTTGGATTACATCTAGATGTTTTGCTTTACATTTAGATGTTCGGATTTATCTCTAGATTTTGTGGTTTAAATCTATATATTTGGCATATCTCTAGATTTTGGGCTCTAACTCTAGGTATTGGTGTTTACCTGTAGATTTTGGACTTTAACTCTGGAAGTTGGGGTTTACCCCTAGATGTTGGGATTTACCTCTAGATTTTGGGTTTTACATCTAGATGTTTGCCTTCACCTCTTTAAGTTGGGCTTTACCTGCAGCCATTAGGCTGTAGGACTAGATGATGGGCTTTCCCTCTAGAAGTTGAGCTTTACATCTAGATTTTGGGCTTTACCTCTAAATGATGCGCTTAAACTCTAAATATTGGGCTTTACCTCTAGATGTTGGGCTTTAGATTTAGAAGTTGGGCTTTACATTTATATTTTGGGCTTTAGATATAGAAGTTGGGCTTTACATCTAGATTTTGGGCTTTACTTCTAGATATTTGTCTTCACCTCTAGATTTTGGGGTTTAGATCTATATATATGGCTTTATCTCTAGATGTTGGGCTTTATCTCTACATTTTGGGCTCTACCTCTAGGTATTGGTATTTACATTTAGATTTTTGACTTTAAAACTGGAAGTTGAGCTTTACATCTAGACTTTGGGATTTACCTCTAGATGTTGGGATTTAACTCTAGAATTTGGGTTTGAAATCTATATATTTTGCTTTTCCTCTAGATGTTGGGCTTTACCTCTAGATATCTGGCTTTACCTCTAGATGTTGGGTTTTACCTCTAGATATTGGTCTTTACCTCTAGATATTGGGCGTTAGATCTAGAAGTTGGGCTTTACATCTAGATTTTGGGCTTTAAATCTATATATTTGGCTTTTCCTCTAGATGTTGGGCTTTACCCCTAGATATCTGGATTTACCTGTAGATGTTGGGCTTTACCTCTAGATTTTGGTTTTTACATCTGGAGTTTTGGCTTCTCTCTAGAATCTGGGCTTTACCTCCAGACGTTGGGCTTTACCACTAGATGTTGGTTTTTACCTCTAGATGTTGGTCTTTAGGTCTAGATATTGGACTTTACCTCTAGATGTAGGGTTTTACATCTAGATGTTTTGCTTTACATTTAGATGTTGGTCTTTATCTCTAGATGTTGGGTTATACCTCTATATGTTGTGCTTCACCTCTAGATGTTAGGCTTTACCTCTAGATGTTTTGCTTTACATTTAGACGTTCGGCTTTATCTCTAGATTTTGGGTTTTAAATCTATATATTTGGCATATCTCTAGATGTTGGGCTCTAACTCTAGGTATTGGTGTTTACCTCTAGATTTTGGACTTTAACTCTGGAAGTTGGGGTTTACCCCTAGATGTTGGGATTTAACTCTAGAATTTGGGTTTGAAATCTATATCTTTTGCTTTTCCTCTAGATGTTGGGCTTTACCTCTAGATATCTGGCTTTACCTCTAGATGTTGGGTTTTACCTCTAGATATTGGTCTTTATCTCTAGATTTTGGGCGTTAGATCAAGAATTTGGTCTTTACATCTAGATGTTGGGCTTTAGATCTAGAAGTTGGGCTTTACATCTAGATTTTGGGCTTTAAATCTATATATTTGGCTTTTCCTCTAGATGTTGGGCTTTACCCCTAGATATCTGGATTTACCTGTAGATGTTGGGCTTTACCTCTAGATTTTGGTTTTTACATCTGGAGTTTTGGCTTCTCTCTAGAATCTGGGCTTTACCTCTAGCTATTGGTCTTTACCACTAGATGTTGGTTTTTACCTCTAGATGTTGGTCTTTAGGTCTAGATATTGGACTTTACCTCTAGATGTAGGGTTTTACATCTAGATGTTTTGCTTTACATTTAGATGTTGGTCTTTATCTCTAGATGTTGGGTTATACCTCTATATGTTGTGCTTCACCTATAGATGTTAGGCTTTACATTTAGATGTTTGGATTACATCTAGATGTTTTGCTTTACATTTAGATGTTCGGCTTTATCTCTAGATTTTGGGTTTTAAATCTATATATTTGGCTTTTCTTCTAGATGTTGGGCTTTACCTCTAGATATCGGCTTTACCTCTAGATGTTGGGTTTTACTTCTAGATATTGGTCTTTATCTCTAGATTTTTGGCGTTAGATCTAGAATTTGGGCTTTACATCTAGATTTTGGGCTTTACGTCTAGATATTGGGCTTTACCTCTAGATTTTGGGTTTTAAATCTATATATTTGGCTTTTCCTGTAGATGTTGGGCTTTACCCCTAGATATCTGGCTTTACCTCTAGATGTTGGGCTTTACCTCTAGGTTTTGGGTTTTAAATCTATATATTTGGCTTTTCCTCTAGATGTTGGGCTTTACCTCTAGATTTGGGGTTTTACATCTAGATGTTTCCCTTCACCTCTGTAAGTTGGGCTTTACCTGCAGCCATTAGGCTTTAGGACTAGATGATGGGCTTTACCTCTAGAAGTTGAGCTTTACATCTAGATTTTGGTCTTTACCTCTAAATGATGCGCTTAAACTCTAAATATTGGGCTTTACCTCTAGATGTTGGGCTTTAGATTTAGAAGTTGGGCTTTACATTTATATTTTGGGCTTTAGATCTAGAAGTTGGGCTTTACATCTAGACTTTGGGCTTTACGTCTAGATATTTGGCTTCACCTCTAGATTTTGGGGTTTAGATCTATATATATGGCTTTATCTCTAGATGTTGGGCTTTACCTCTACATTTTGGTCTCTACCTCTAGGTATTGGTATTTACATTTAGATTTTTGACTTTAAAACTGGAAGTTGAGCTTTACATCTAGACTTTGGGATTTACCTCTAGATGTTGGGATTTAACTCTAGAATTTGGGTTTGAAATCTATATATTTTGCTTTTCCTCTAGATGTTGGGCTTTACCTCTAGATATCTGGCTTTACCTCTAGATGTTGGGTTTTACCTCTAGATATTGGTCTTTACCTCTAGATTTTGGGTGTTAGATCTAGAATTTGGGCTTTACATCTAGATTGTGGGCTTTAGATCTAGAAGCTGGGCTTTACATCTAGATTTTGGGCTTTACGTCTAGATATTGGGCTTTACCTCTAGATTTTGTGTTTTAAATCTATATATTTGGCTTTTCCTCTAGATGTTGGGCTTTACACCTAGATATCTGGCTTTACCTCTAAATGTTGGGCTTTACCTCTAGATTTTGGGTTTTAAATATATATATATATTTGGCTTTTCCTCTAGTTGTTATGCTTTACCTCTAGATTTTGGGGTTTACATCTAGATGTTTGCCTTCACCTCTGTAAGTTGGGCTTTACCTGCAGACATTGGGCTGTAGGGCTAGATGATGGGCTTTAACTCCAGACGTTGGGCTTTACCTCTAGATATCTGGCTTTACCTCTAGATGTTGGGTTTTACCTCTAGATATTGGTCTTTACCTCTAGATGTTGGGCTTTAGATCTAGAAGTTGTGCTTTTCATCTAGTTTTTGGGCTTTACGTCTAGATATTGGGCTTTAGGTCTAGATATTGGGCTTTACCTCTAGATTTTGGGTTTTAAATCTATATATTTGGCTTTTCCTCTAGATGATGGGGTTTACCTCTAGATTTGGGGTTTTACATCTAGATGTTTGCCTTCACCTCTGTAAGTTGGGCTTTACCTGTAGCCATTAGGCTGTAGGACTAGATGATGGGCTTTACCTCTAGAAGTTGAGCTTTACATCTAGATTTTGGGCTTTACCTCTAAATGATGCGCTTAAACTCTAAATATTGGGCTTTACCTCTAGATGTTGGGCTTTAGATTTAGAAGTTGGGCTTTACATCTATATTTAAGGCTTTAGATCTAGAAGTTGGGCTTTATATCTAGATTTTGATCTTTACGTCTAGATATTGGGCTTTACCTCTAGATTTTGGGTTTTATATCTATATATTTGGCTTTTCCTCTAGATGTTGGGCTTTACCCCTAGATATCTGGATTTACCTGTAGATGTTGGGCTTTACCTCTAGATTTTGGGTTTTCCATCTGGATTTTTGACTTCTCTCTAGAAACTGGGCTTTACCTCCAGACGTTGGGCTTTACCACTAGATGTTGGGTTTTACCTCTAGATGTTGGTCTTTAGGTCTAGATATTGGACTTTACCTCTAGATGTAGGGTTTTATATCTAGATGTTTTGCTTTACATTTAGATGTTGGTCTTTATCTCTAGATGTTGGGTTATACCTCTATATGTTGTGCTTCACCTCTAGTTGTTAGGCTTTACCTCTAGATGTTTGGATTACATCTAGATGTTTTGCTTTACATTTAGACGTTCGGCTTTATCTCTAGATTTTGGGTTTTAAATCTATATATTTGGCATATCTCTAGATTTTGGGCTCTAACTCTAGGTATTGGTGTTTACCTCTAGATTTTGGACTTTAACTCTGGAAGTTGGGGTTTACCCCTAGATGTTGGGATTTAACTCTAGAATTTGGGTTTGAAATCTATATATTTTGCTTTTCCTCTAGATGTTGGGCTTTACCTCTAGATATCTGGCTTTACCTCTAGATGTTGGGTTTTACCTCTAGATATTGGTCTTTATCTCTAGATTTTGGGCGTTAGATCTAGAATTTGGTCTTTACATCTAGATGTTGGGCTTTAGATCTAGAAGTTGGGGTTTACATCTAGATTTTGGGCTTTACGTCTAGATATTGGGCTTTACCTCTAGATTTTGGGTTTTAAATCTATATATTTGGCTTTTCCTCTAGATATTGGGCTTTACCCCTAGATATCTGGCTTTTCCTCTAGATGTTATGCTTTACCTCTAGATTTTGGGTTTTACATCTAGATGTTTGCCTTCACCTCTGTAAGTTGGGCTTTACCTGCAGACATTGGGCTGTAGGGCTAGATGATGGGCTTTACCTCCAGACGTTGGGCTTTACCTCTAGATATCTGGCTTTACCTCTAGATGTTGGGTTTTACCTCTAGATATTGGTCTTTACCTCTAGATGTTGGGCTTTAGATCTAGAAGTTGTGCTTTTCATCTAGTTTTTGGGCTTTACGTCTAGATATTGGGCTTTAGGTCTAGATATTGGGCTTTACCTCTAGATTTTGGGTTTTAAATCTATATATTTGGCTTTTCCTCTAGATGATGGGGTTTACCTCTAGATTTGGGGTTTTACATCTAGATGTTTGCCTTCACCTCTGTAAGTTGGGCTTTACCTGTAGCCATTAGGCTGTAGGACTAGATGATGGGCTTTACCTCTAGAAATTGAGCTTTACATCTAGATTTTGGGCTTTACCTCTAAATGGTGCGCTTAAACTCTAAATATTGGACTTTACCTCTAGATGTTGGGCTTTAGATTTAGAAGTTGGGCTTTACATCTATATTTTAGGCTTTAGATCTAGAAGTTGCGCTTTATATCTAGATTTTGATCTTTACGTCTAGATATTGGGCTTTACCTCTAGATTTTGGGTTTTATATCTATATATTTGGCTTTTCCTCTAGATGTTGGGCTTTACCCCTAGTTATCTGGATTTACCTGTAGATGTTGGGCTTTACCTCTAGATTTTGGTTTTTCCATCTGGATTTTTGGCTTCTCTCTAGAATCTGGCCTTTACCTCCAGACGTTGGGCTTTACCACTAGATGTTGGTTTTTACCTCTAGATGTTGGTCTTTAGGTCTAGATATTGGACTTTACCTCTAGATGTAGGGTTTTACATCTAGATGTTTTGCTTTACATTTAGATGTTGGTCTTTATCTCTAGATGTTGGGTTATACCTCTATATGTTGTGCTTCACCTCTAGTTGTTAGGCTTTACCTCTAGATGTTTGCATTACATCTAGATGTTTTGCTTTACATTTAGACGTTCGGCTTTATCTCTAGATTTTGGGTTTTAAATCTATATATTTGGCATATCTCTAGATTTTGGGCTCTAACTCTAGGTATTGGTGTTTACCTCTAGATTTTGGACTTTAACTCTGGAAGTTGGGGTTTACCCCTAGATGTTGGGATTTAACTCTAGAATTTGGGTTTGAAATCTATATATTTTGCTTTTCCTCTAGATGTTGGGCTTTACCTCTAGATATCTGGCTTTACCTCTAGATGTTGGGTTTTACCTCTAGATATTGGTCTTTATTTCTAGATTTTGGGCGTTAGATCTAGAATTTGGTCTTTACATCTAGATGTTGGGCTTTATATCTAGAAGTTGGGGTTTAAATCTAGATTTTGGGCTTTACGTCTAGATATTGGGCTTTACCTCTAGATTTTGGGTTTTAAATCTATATATTTGGCTTTTCCTCTAGATATTGGTCTTTACCCCTAGATATCTGGCTTTTCCTCTAGATGTTATGCTTTACCTCTAGATTTTGGGTTTTACATCTAGATGTTTGCCTTCACCTCTGTAAGTTGGGCTTTACCTGCAGACATTGGGCTGTAGGGCTAGATGATGGGCTTTACCTCCAGACGTTGGGCTTTACCTCTAGATATCTGGCTTTACCTCTAGATGTTGGGTTTTACCTCTAGATATTGGTCTTTACCTCTAGATGTTGGGCTTTAGATCTAGAAGTTGTGCTTTTCATCTAGTTTTTGGGCTTTACGTCTAGATATTGGGCTTTAGGTCTAGATATTGGGCTTTACCTCTAGATTTTGGGTTTTAAATCTATATATTTGGCTTTTCCTCTAGATGATGGGGTTTACCTCTAGAAGTTGAGCTTTACATCTAGATTTTGGGCTTTACCTCTAAATGATGCGCTTAAACTCTAAATATTGGGCTTTACCTCTAGATGTTGGGCTTTAGATTTAGAAGTTGGGCTTTACATCTATATTTTAGGCTTTAGATCTAGAAGTTGGGCTTTATATCTAGATTTTGATCTTTACGTCTAGATATTGGGCTTTACCTCTAGATTTTGGGTTTTATATCTATATATTTGGCTTTTCCTCTAGATGTTGGGCTTTACCCCTAGATATCTGGATTTACCTGTAGATGTTGGGTTTTACCTCTAGATATTGGTCTTTTCCTCTAGATGTTGGGCTTTACCCCTAGATATCTGGATTTACCTGTAGATGTTGGGCTTTACCTCTAGATTTTGGGTTTTCCATCTGGATTTTTGGCTTCTCTCTAGAATCTGGGCTTTACCTCCAGACGTTGGGCTTTACCACTAGATGTTGGGTTTTACCTCTAGATGTTGGTCTTTAGGTCTAGATATTGGACTTTACCTCTAGATGTAGGGTTTTACATCTAGATGTTTTGCTTTACATTTAGATGTTGGTCTTTATCTCTAGATGTTGGGTTATACCTCTATATGTTGTGCTTCACCTCTAGTTGTTAGGCTTTACCTCTAGATGTTTGGATTACATCTAGATGTTTTGCTTTACATTTAGACGTTCGGCTTTATCTCTAGATTTTGGGTTATAAATCTATATATTTGGCATATCTCTAGATTTTGGGCTCTAACTCTAGGTATTGGTGTTTACCTCTAGATTTTGGACTTTAACTCTGGAAGTTGGGGTTTACCCCTAGATGTTGGGATTTAACTCTAGAATTTGGTTTTGAAATCTATATATTTTGCTTTTCCTCTAGATGTTGGGCTTTACCTCTAGATATCTGGCTTTACCACTAGATGTTGGGTTTTACCTCTAGATATTGGTCTTTATCTCTAGACTTTGGGCGTTAGATCTAGAATTTGGGCTTTACATCTAGATGTTGGGCTTTAGATCTAGAAGTTGGGCTTTACATCTAGATGTTGGGCTTTAAATCTATATATTTGGCTTTTCCTCTAGATGTTGGGCTTTACCCCTAGATATCTGGATTTACCTGTAGATGTTGGGCTTTACCTCTAGATTTTGGTTTTTACATCTGGATTTTTGGCTTCTCTCTAGAATCTGGGCTTTACCTCCAGGCGTTGGGCTTTACCACTAGATGTTGGTTTTTACCTCTAGATGTTGGTCTTTAGGTCTAGATATTGGACTTTACCTCTAGATGTAGGGTTTTACATCTAGATGTTTTGCTTTACATTTAGATGTTGGTCTTTATCTCTAGATGTTGGGTTATACCTCTATATGTTGTGCTTCACCTCTAGATGTTAGGCTTTACCTCTAGATGTTTGGATTACATCTAGATGTTTTGCTTTACATTTAGATGTTCGGCTTTATCTCTAGATTTTGGGTTTTAAATCTATATATTTGGCTTTTCTTCTAGATGTTGGGCTTTACCTCTAGATATCGGCTTTACCTCTAGATGTTGGGTTTTACTTCTAGATATTGGTCTTTATCTCTAGATTTTGGGCTTTAGATCTAGAATTTGGGCTTTACATCTAGATTTTGGGCTTTAGATCTAGAAGTTGTGCTTTACATCTAGATTTTGGGCTTTACGTCTAGATATTGGGCTTTACCTCTAGATTTTGGGTTTTAAATGTATATATTTGGCTTTTCCTCTAGATGTTGGGCTTTACCCCTAGATATCTGGCTTTACCCCTAGATGTTGGGCTTTACCTCTAGGTTTTTGGTTTTTAAATATATATATATTTGGCTTTTCCTCTAGATGTTGGGCTTTACCTCTAGATTTTGGGTTTTACATCTAGATGTTTGCCTTCACCTCTGTAAGTTGGGCTTTACCTGCAGACATTGGGCTGTAGGACTAGATGATGGGCTTTACCTCCAGAGGTTGGGCTTTACCTCTAGTTATCTGGCTTTACCTCTAAATGATGTGCTTAAACTCTAAATATTGGGCTTTACCTCTAGATGTTGGGCTTTAGATTTAGAAGTTGGGCTTTACATCTAGATTTTGGGCTTTAGATCTAGATATTTGGCTTCACCTCTACATTTTGGGGTTAGATCTATATATCTGGCTTTATCTCTAGATGTTGGGCTTTACCTCTACATTTTGGGCTCTACCTCTAGGTATTGGTATTTACATTTAGATTTTTGAATTTAAATCTGGAAGTTGAGCTTTACATCTAGACTTTGGGATTTACCTCTAGATGTTGGGATTTAACTCTAGAATTTGGGTTTGAAATCTATATATTTTGCTTTTCCTCTAGATGTTGGGCTTTACCTCTAGATATCTGGCTTTACCTCTAGATGTTGGGTTTTACCTCTAGCTATTGGTCTTTACCTCTAGATGTTGGGCTTTAGATCTAGAAGTTGTGCTTTTCATCTAGATTTTGGGCTTTACGTCTAGATATTGGGCTTTACCTCTAGATTTTGGGTTTTATATCTATATTTTTTGCTTTTCCTCTAGATGTTGGGCTTTACCCCTAGATATCTGGATTTACCTGTAGATGTTGGGCTTTACCTCTAGATTTTGGGTTTTCCATCTGGATTTTTGGCTTCTCTCTAGAATCTGGGCTTTACCTCCAGACGTTGGGCTTTACCACTAGATTTTGGGTTTTACCTCTAGATGTTGGTCTTTAGGTCTAGATATTGGACTTTACCTCTAGATGTAGGGTTTTACATCTAGATGTTTTGCTTTTCATTTAGATGTTGGTCTTTATCTCTAGATGTTGGGTTATACCTCTATATGTTGTGCTTCACCTCTAGATGTTAGGCTTTACCTCTAGATGTTTGCATTACATCTAGATGTTTTGCTTTACATTTAGACGTTCGGCTTTATCTCTAGATTTTGGGTTTTAAATCTATATATTTGGCATATCTCTAGATTTTGGGCTCTAACTCTAGGTATTGGTGTTTACCTCTAGATTTTGGACTTTAACTCTGGAAGTTGGGGTTTACCCCTAGATGTTGGGATTTAACTCTAGAATTTGGGTTTGAAATCTATATATTTTGCTTTTCCTCTAGATGTTGGGCTTTACCTCTAGATATCTGGCTTTAGATGTTGGGTTTTACCTCTAGATATTGGTCTTTATCTCTAGATTTTGGGCGTTAGATCTAGAATTTGGTCTTTACATCTAGATGTTGGGCTTTAGATCTAGAAGTTGGGGTTTACATCTAGATTTTGGGCTTTACGTCTAGATATTGGGCTTTACCTCTAGATTTTGGGTTTTAAATCTATATATTTGGCTTTTCCTCTAGATGTTGGGCTTTACCCCTAGATATCTGGCTTTACCTCTAGATGTTGGGCTTTACCTCTAGGTTTTGGGTTTTAAATATATATATATTTGGCTTTTCCTCTAGATGTTGGGCTTTATGTCTAGATTTTGGGTTTTACATCTAGATGTTTGCCTTCACCTCTGTAAGTTGGGCTTTACCTGCAGTCATTGGGCTGTAGGACTAGATGATGGGCTTTACCTCCAGACGTTGGGCTTTACCTCTAGATATCTGGCTTTACCTCTAAAAGATGCGCTTAAACTCTAAATATTGGGCTTTACCTCTAGATGTTGGGCTTTAGATTTAGAAGTTGGGCTTTACATCTAGATTTTGGGCTTTAGATCTAGAAGTTGGGCTTTACATCTAGATTTTGGGCTTTACGTCTAGATATTGGGCTTCACCTCTAGATTTTGGGGTTTAGATCTATATATCTGGCTTTATCTCTAGATGTTGGGCTTTACCTCTACATTTTGGGCTCTACCTCTAGGTATTGGTATTTACATTTAGATTTTTTGACTTTAAATCTGGAAGTTGAGCTTTACATCTAGACTTTGGGATTTACCTCTAGATGTTGGGATTTAACTCTAGAATTTGGGTTTGAAATCTATATATTTTGCTTTTCCTCTAGATGTTGGGCTTTACCTCTAGATATCTGGCTTTACCTCTAGATGTTGGGTTTTACCTCTAGATATTGGTCTTTTCCTCTAGATGTTGGGCTTTACCCCTAGATATCTGGATTTACCTGTAGATGTTGGGCTTTACCTCTAGATTTTGGGTTTTCCATCTGGAGTTTTGGCTTCTCTCTAGAATCTGGGCTTTACCTCCAGACGTTGGGCTTTACCACTAGATGTTGGGTTTTACCTCTAGATGTTTTGCTTTACATTTAGATGTTGGTCTTTATCTCTAGATGTTGGGTTATACCTCTATATGTTGTGCTTCACCTATAGATGTTAGGCTTTACATTTAGATGTTTGGATTACATCTAGATGTTTTGCTTTACATTTAGATGTTCGGCTTTATCTCTAGATTTTGGGTTTTAAATCTATATATTTGGCTTTTCTTCTAGATGTTGGGCTTTACCTCTAGATATCGGCTTTACCTCTAGATGTTGGGTTTTACTTCTAGATATTGGTCTTTATCTCTAGATTTTTGGCGTTAGATCTAGAATTTGGGCTTTACATCTAGATTTTGGGCTTTACGTCTAGATATTGGGCTTTACCTCTAGATTTTGGGTTTTAAATCTATATATTTGGCTTTTCCTGTAGATGTTGGGCTTTACCCCTAGATATCTGGCTTTACCTCTAGATGTTGGGCTTTACCTCTAGGTTTTGGGTTTTAAATCTATATATTTGGCTTTTCCTCTAGATGTTGGGCTTTACCTCTAGATTTGGGGTTTTACATCTAGATGTTTCCCTTCACCTCTGTAAGTTGGGCTTTACCTGCAGCCATTAGGCTGTAGGACTAGATGATGGGCTTTACCTCTAGAAGTTGAGCTTTACATCTAGATTTTGGGCTTTACCTCTAAATGATGCGCTTAAACTCTAAATATTGGGCTTTACCTCTAGATGTTGGGCTTTAGATTTAGAAGTTGGGCTTTACATTTATGTTTTGGGCTTTAGATCTAGAAGTTGGGCTTTACATCTAGACTTTGGGCTTTACGTCTAGATATTTGGCTTCACCTCTAGATTTTGGGGTTTAGATCTATATATATGGCTTTATCTCTAGATGTTGGGCTTTACCTCTACATTTTGGTCTCTACTTCTAGGTATTGGTATTTACATGTAGATTTTTGACTTTAAAACTGGAAGTTGAGCTTTACATCTAGACTTTGGGATTTACCTCTAGATGTTGGGATTTAACTCTAGAATTTGGGTTTGAAATCTATATATTTTGCTTTTCCTCTAGATGTTGGGCTTTACCTATATATATCTGGCTTTACCTCTAGATGTTGGGTTTTACCTCTAGATATTGGTCTTTACCTCTAGATTTTGGGTGTTAGATCTAGAATTTGGGCTTTACATCTAGATTGTGGTCTTTAGATCTAGAAGCTGGGCTTTACATCTAGATTTTGGGCTTTACGTCTAGATATTGGGCTTTACCTCTAGATTTTGTGTTTTAAATATATATATATTTGGCTTTTCCTCTAGATGTTGGGCTTTACACCTAGATATCTGGCTTTACCTCTAAATGTTGGGCTTTACCTCTAGATTTTGGGTTTTAAATATATATATATTTGGCTTTTCCTCTAGATGTTATGCTTTACCTCTAGATTTTGGGTTTTACATCTAGATGTTTGCCTTCACCTCTGTAAGTTGGGCTTTACCTGCAGACATTGGGCTGTAGGGCTAGATGATGGGCTTTACCTCCAGACGTTGGGCTTTACCTCTAGATATCTCGCTTTACATCTAGATGTTGGGTTTTACCTCTAGATATTGGTCTTTACCTCTAGATGTTGGGCTTTAGATCTAGAAGTTGTGCTTTTCATCTAGTTTTTGGGCTTTACGTCTAGATATTGGGCTTTAGGTCTAGATATTGGGCTTTACCTCTAGATTTTGGGTTTTAAATCTATATATTTGGCTTTTCCTCTAGATGATGGGGTTTACCTCTAGATTTGGGGTTTTACATCTAGATGTTTGCCTTCACCTCTGTAAGTTGGGCTTTACCTGTAGCCATTAGGCTGTAGGACTAGATGATGGGCTTTACCTCTAGAAGTTGAGCTTTACATCTAGATTTTGGGCTTTACCTCTAAATGATGCGCTTAAACTCTAAATATTGGGCTTTACCTCTAGATGTTGGGCTTTAGATTTAGAAGTTGGGCTTTACATCTATATTTTAGGCTTTAGATCTAGAAGTTGGGCTTTATATCTAGATTTTGATCTTTACGTCTAGATATTGGGCTTTACCTCTAGATTTTGGGTTTTATATCTATATATTTGGCTTTTCCTCTAGATGTTGGGCTTTACCCCTAGATATCTGGATTTACCTGTAGATGTTGGGCTTTACCTCTAGATTTTGGGTTTTCCATCTGGATTTTTGGCTTCTCTCTAGAATCTGGGCTTTACCTCCAGACGTTGGGCTTTACCACTAGATGTTGGGTTTTACCTCTAGATGTTGGTCTTTAGGTCTAGATATTGGACTTTACCTCTAGATGTAGGGTTTTACATCTAGATGTTTTGCTTTACATTTAGATGTTGGTCTTTATCTCTAGATGTTGGGTTATACCTCTATATGTTGTGCTTCACCTCTAGTTGTTAGGCTTTACCTCTAGATGTTTGCATTACATCTAGATGTTTTGCTTTACATTTAGACGTTCGGCTTTATCTCTAGATTTTGGGTTTTAAATCTGTATATTTGGCATATCTCTAGATTTTGGGCTCTAACTCTAGGTATTGGTGTTTACCTCTAGATTTTGGACTTTAACTCTGGAAGTTGGGGTTTACCCCTAGATGTTGGGATTTAACTCTAGAATTTGGGTTTGAAATCTATATATTTGGCTTTTCCTCTAGATGTTGGGCTTTACCTCTAGATATCGGCTTTACCTCTAGATGTTGGGTTTTACTTCTAGATATTGGTCTTTATCTCTAGATTTTGGGCATTAGATCTAGAATTTGGGCTTTACATCTAAATTTTGGGCTTTAGATCTAGAAGTTGGGCTTTACATCTAGATTTTGGGCTTTACGTCTAGATATTGGGCTTTACCTCTAGATTTTGGGTTTTAAATCTATATATTTGGCTTTTCCTCTAGATGTTGGGCTTTACCGCTAGTTATCTGGCTTTACCTCTAGATGTTGGGCTTTACCTCTAGGTTTTGGGTTTTAAATATATATATATTTGGCTTTTCCTCTAGATTTTGGGCTTTACCTCTAGATTTTGGGTTTTACATCTAGATGTTTGCCTTCACCTCTGTAAGTTGGGCTTTACCTGCAGCCATTAGGCTGTAGGACTAGATGATGGGCTTTACCTCCAGACGTTGGGCTTTACCTCTAGATATCTGGCTTTACCTCTAGATGTTGGTTTTTACCTCTAGATATTGTTCTTTACCTCTAGATGTTGGGCTTTAGATTTAGAAGTTGGGCTTTACATCTATATTTTGGGCTTTAGATTTAGAAGTTGGGCTTTACATCTAGATTTTGGGCTTTACGTCTAGATATTGGGCTTTACCTCTAGATTTTGGGTTTTATATCTATATATTTGGCTTTTCCTCTAGATGTTGGGCTTTACCTCTACATTTTGGGCTCTACCTCTAGGTATTGGTATTTACATTTAGATTTTTTGACTTTAAATCTGGAAGTTGAGCTTTACATCTAGACTTTGGGATTTACCTCTAGATGTTGGGATTTAACTCTAGAATTTGGGTTTGAAATCTATATAGTTTGCTTTTCCTCTAGATGTTGGGCTTTACCTCTAGATATCTGGCTTTACCTCTAGATGTTGGGTTTTACCTCTAGATATTGGTCTTTTCCTCTAGATGTTGGGCTTTACCCCTAGATATCTGGATTTACCTGTAGATGTTGGGCTTTACCTCTAGATTTTGGGTTTTCCATCTGGATTTTTGGCTTCTCTCTAGAATCTGGGCTTTACCTCCAGACGTTGGGCTTTACCACTAGATGTTGGGGTTAACCTCTAGATGTTGGTCTTTAGGTCTAGATATTGGACTTTACCTCTAGATGTAGGGTTTTACATCTAGATGTTTTGCTTTACATTTAGATGTTGGTCTTTATCTCTAGATGTTGGGTTATACCTCTATATGTTGTGCTTCACCTCTAGTTGTTAGGCTTTACCACTAGATGTTTGGATTACATCTAGATGTTTTGCTTTACATTTAGACGTTCGGCTTTATCTCTAGATTTTGGGTTATAAATCTATATATTTGGCATATCTCTAGATTTTGGGCTCTAACTCTAGGTATTGGTGTTTACCTCTAGATTTTGGACTTTAACTCTGGAAGTTGGGGTTTACCCCTAGATGTTGGGATTTAACTCTAGAATTTGGTTTTGAAATCTATATATTTTGCTTTTCCTCTAGATGTTGGGCTTTACCTCTAGATATCTGGCTTTACCACTAGATGTTGGGTTTTACCTCTAGATATTGGTCTTTATCTCTAGACTTTGGGCGTTAGATCTAGAATTTGGGCTTTACATCTAGATGTTGGGCTTTAGATCTAGAAGTTGGGCTTTACATCTAGATTTTGAGCTTTTAATCTAGATATTGGGCTTTTCCTCTAGATGTTGGGCTTTACCCCTAGATATCTGGCTTTACCTCTAGATGTTGGGCTTTACCTCTAGGTTTTGGGTTTTAAATATATCTATATTTGGCTTTTCCTCTAGATGTTGGGCTTTACCGCTAGATTTGGGGTTTTACATCTAGATGTTTGCTTTCACCTCTGTAAGTTGGGCTTTACCTGCAGACATTGGGCTGTAGGACTAGATGATGGGCTTTACCTCCAGACGTTGGGCTTTACCTCTAGATATCTGGCTTTACCTCTAAATGATGCGCTTAAACTCTAAATATTGGGCTTTACCTCTAGATGTTGGGCTTTAGATTTAGAAGTTGGGCTTTACATCTAGATTTTGGGCTTTAGATTTAGAAGTTGGGCTTTACATCTAGATGTTGGGTTTTACCTGTAAATATTGGGCTTTACCTCTAGATGTTGGGCTTTAGATCTAGAAGTTGTGCTTTTCATCTAGATTTTGGGCTTTACGTCTAGATATTGGGCTTTACCTCTAGATTTTGGGTTTTATATCGATATATTTGGCTTTTCCTCTAGATGTTGGGCTTTACCCCTAGATATCTGGATTTACCTGTAGATGTTGGGCTTTACCTCTAGATTTTGGGTTTTCCATCTGGATTTTTGGCTTCTCTCTAGAATCTGGGCTTTACCTCCAGACGTTGGGCTTTACCACTAGATGTTGGGTTTTACCTCTAGATGTTGGTCTTTAGGTCTAGATATTGGACTTTACCTCTAGATGTAGGGTTTTACATCTAGATGTTTTGCTTTACATTTAGATGTTGGTCTTTATCTCTAGATGTTGGGTTATACCTCTATATGTTGTGCTTCACCTCTAGATGTTAGGCTTTACCTCTAGATGTTTGGATTACATCTAGATGTTTTGCTTTACATTTAGATGTTCGGCTTTATCTCTAGATTTTGGGTTTTAAATCTATATATTTGGCATATCTCTAGATTTTGGGCTCTAACTCTAGGTATTGGTGTTTACCTCTAGATTTTGGACTTTAACTCTGGAAGTTGGGGTTTACCCCTAGATGTTGGGATTTAACTCTAGAATTTGGGTTTGAAATCTATATATTTTGCTTTTCCTCTAGATGTTGGGCTTTACCTCTAGATACCTGGCTTTACCTCTAGATGTTGGGTTTTACCTCTAGCTATTGGTCTTTACCACTAGATGTTGGGCTTTAGATCTAGAAGTTGTGCTTTTCATCTAGATTTTGGGCTTTACATCTAGATATTGGGCTTTACCTCTAGATTTTGGGTTTTATATCTATATATTTGGCTTTTCCTCTAGATGTTGGGCTTTACACCTAGATATCTGGATTTACCTGTAGATGTTGGGCTTTACCTCTAGATTTTGGGTTTTCCATCTGGATTTTTGGCTTCTCTCTAGAATCTGGGCTTTACCTCCAGACATTGGGCTTTACCACTAGATGTTGGGTTTTACCACTAGATGTTGGGTTTTACCTCTAGATGTTGGTCTTTAGGTCTAGATATTGGACTTTACCTCTAGATGTAGGGTTTTACATCTAGATGTTTTGCTTTACATTTAGATGTTGGTCTTTATCTCTAGATGTTGGGTTATACCTCTATATGTTGTGCTTCACCTCTAGTTGTTAGGCTTTATCTCTAGATGTTTGCATTACATCTAGATGTTTTGCTTTACATTTAGACGTTCGGCTTTATCTCTAGATTTTGGGTTTTAAATCTATATATTTGGCATATCTCTAGATTTTGGGCTCTAGCTCTAGGTATTGGTGTTTGCCTCTAGATTTTGTACTTTAACTCTGGAAGTTGGGGTTTACCCCTAGATGTTGGGATTTAACTGTAGAATTTGGGTTTGAAATCTATATATTTTGCTTTTCCTCTAGATGTTGGGCTTTACCTCTAGATATCTGGCTTTAACTCTAGATGTTGGGTTTTACCTTTAGATATTGATCTTTATCTCTAGATTTTGGCCGTTAGATCTAGAATTTGGGCTTTACATCTAGATGTTGGGCTTTAGATCTAGAAGTTGGGCTTTACCTCTAGATTTTGGGTTTTAAATCTATATATTTGGCTTTTCCTCTAGATGTTGGGCTTTACCCCTAGATATCTGGATTTACCTGTAGATGTTGGGCTTTACCTCTAGATTTTCGCTTTTACATCTGGATTTTTGTCTTCTCTCTAGAATCTGGGCTTTACCTCCAGACGTTGGGCTTTACCAATAGATGCTGTTTTTTACCTCTAGATGTTGGTCTTTAGGTCTAGATATTGGACTTTACCTCTAGATGTAGGGTTTTACATCTAGATGTTTTGCTTTACATTTAGATGTTGGTCTTTATCTCTAGACGTTCGGTTATACCTCTATATGTTGTGCATAACCTCTAGATGTTAGGCTTTAGCTCTAGATGTTTGGATTACATCTAGATGTTTTGCTTTACATTTAGATGTTCGGCTTTATCTCTAGATTTTGGGTTTTAAATCTATATATTTGGCTTTTCTTCTAGATGTTGGGCTTTACCTCTAGATATCGGCTTTACCTCTAGCTGTTGGGTTTTACTTCTAGATATTGGTCTTTATCTCTAGATTTTAGGCGTTAGATCTAGAATTTGGGCTTTACATCTAGATTTTGGGCTTTAGATCTAGAAGTTGGGGTTTACATCTAGATTTTGGGCTTTACGTCTAGATATTGGGCTTTACCTCTAGATTTTGGGTTTTAAATCTATATATTTGGCTTTTCCTCTAGATGTTGGGCTTTACCCCTAGATATCTGGCTTTACCTCTAGATGTTGGGCTTTACTTCTAGGTTTTGGTTTTTAAATATATATATATTTGGCTTTTCCTCCTGATGTTGGACTTTACCTCTAGATTTTGGGGTTTACATCTAGATGTTTGCCTTCACCTCTGTAAGTTGGGCTTTACCTGCAGACATTGGGCTGTAGGGCTAGATGATGGGCTTTACCTCCAGACGTTGGGCTTTACCTCTAGATATCTGGCTTTACCTCTAGATGTTGGGTTTTACCTCTAGCTATTGGTCTTTACCTCTAGATGTTGGGCTTTAGATCTAGAAGTTGTGCTTTTCATCTAGATTTTGGGCTTTACGTCTAGATATTGGGCTTTACCTCTAGGTTTTGGGTTTTATATCTATATATTTGGCTTTTCCTCTAGATGTTGGGCTTTACACCTAGATATCTGGATTTACCTGTAGATGTTGGGCTTTACCTCTAGATTTGGGGTTTTCCATCTGGATTTTTGGCTTCTCTCTAGAATCTGGGCTTTACCTCCAGACGTTGGGCTTTACCACTAGATGTTGGGTTTTACCACTAGATGTTGGGTTTTACCTCTAGATGTTGGTCTTTAACTCTAGATATTGGACTTTACCTCTAGATGTAGGGTTTTACATCTAGATGTTTTGCTTTACATTTAGATGTTGGTCTTTATCTCTAGATGTTGGGTTATACCTCTATATGTTGTGCTTCACCTCTAGATGTTAGGCTTTACCTCTAGATGTTTGGATTACATCTAGATGTTTTTGGTTTACATTTAGACGTTCGGCTTTATCTCTAGATTTTGGGTTTTAAATCTATATATTTGGCATATCTCTAGATTTTGGGCTCTAACTCTAGGTATTGGTGTTTACCTCTAGATTTTGGACTTTAACTCTGGAAGTTGGGGTTTACCCCTAGATGTTGGGATTTAACTCTAGAATTTGGGTTTGAAATCTATATATTTTGCTTTTCCTCTAGATGTTGGGCTTTACCTCTAGATATCTGGCTTTACCTCTAGATGTTGGGTTTTACCTCTAGCTATTGGTCTTTACCTCTAGATTTTGGGCGTTAGATCTAGAATTTGGGCTTTACATCTAGATGTTGGGCTTTAGATCTAGAAGTTGGGGTTTACATCTAGATCTTGGGCTTTACCTCTAGGTTTTGGGTTTTAAATATATATATATTTGGCTTTTCCTCTAGATGTTGGGCTTTACCTCTAGATTTTGGGTTTTACATCTAGATGTTTGCCTTCACCTCTGTAAGTTGGGCTTTACCTGCAGACTTTGGGCTGTAGGACTAGATGATGGGCTTTACCTCCAGACGTTGGGCTTTACCTCTAGTTATCTGGCTTTACCTCTAAATGATGCGCTTAAACTCTAAATATTGGGCTTTACCTATAGATGTTGGGCTTTAGATTTAGAAGTTGGGTTTACATCTAGATTTTGGGCTTTAGGTCTAGAAGTTGGGCTTTACATCTAGATTTTGGGCTTTACGTCCAGATATTGGGCTTCACCTCTAGATTTTGGGGTTTAGATCTATATATCTGGCTTTATCTCTAGATGTTGGGCTTTACCTCTACATTTTGGGCTCTACCTCTAGGTATTGGTATTTACATTTAGATTTTTTGACTTTAAATCTGGAAGTTGAGCTTTACATCTAGACTTTGGGATTTACCTCTAGATGTTGGGATTTAACTCTAGAATTTGGGTTTGAAATCTATATAGTTTGCTTTTCCTCTAGATGTTGGGCTTTACCTCTAGATATCTGGCTTTACCTCTAGATGTTGGGTTTTACCTCTAGATATTGGTCTCTACCTCTAGATGTTGGGCTTTACCTCTAGGTTTTAGGTTTTATATCTATATATTTGGCTTTTCCTCTAGATGTTGGACTTTACCCCTAGATATCTGGATTTACCTGTAGATGTTGGGCTTTACCTCTAGATTTTGGGTTTTCCATCTGGATTTTTGGCTTCTCTCTAGAATCTGGGCTTTACCTCCAGACGTTGGGCTTTACCACTAGATGTTGGTTTTTACCTCTAGATGTTGGTCTTTAGGTCTAGATATTGGACTTTACCTCTAGATGTAGGGTTTTACATCTAGATGTTTTGCTTTACATTTAGATGTTGGTCTTTATCTCTAGATGTTGGGTTATACCTCTATATGTTGTGCTTCACCTCTAGATGTTAGGCTTTACCTCTAGATGTTTGGATTACATCTAGATGTTTTGCTTTACATTTAGATGTTCGGTTTTATCTCTAGATTTTGGGTTTTAAATCTATATATTTGGCATATCTCTAGATTTTGGGCTCTAACTCTAGGTATTGGTGTTTACCTCTAGATTTTGGACTTTAATTCTGGAAGTTGGAGTTTACCCCTAGATGTTGGGATTTAACTCTAGAATTTGGGTTTGAAATCTATATATTTTGCTTTTCCTCTAGATGTTGGGCTTTCCCTCTAGATATCTGGCTTTACCTCTAGATGTTGGGTTTTACCTCTAGATATTGGTCTTTATCTCTAGATTTTGGGCGTTAGATCTAGAATTTGGGCTTTACATCTTGATTTTGGGCTTTAGATCTAGAAGATGGGCTTTACATCTAGATTTTGGGCTTTACGTCTAGATATTGGGCTTTACCTCTAGATTTTGGGTTTTAAATCTATATATTTGACTTTTCCTCTAGATGTTGGCTTTTACCCCTAGATATCTGGCTTTACCTCTTGATGTTGGGCTTTACCTCTAGGTTTTGGGTTTTAAATATATATATATTTGGCTTTTCCTCTAGATGTTGGTCTTTACCTCTAGATTTGGGGTTTTACATCTAGATGTTTGCCTTCACCTCTGTAAGTTGGGCTTTACCTGCAGACATTCGGTTGTAGGACTAGATGATGGGCTTTACCTCCAGACGTTGGGCTTTACCTCTAGATATCTGGCTTTACCTCTAGATGTTGGGTTTTACCTCTAGATATTGGTCTTTACCTCTAGATGTTGGGCTTTAGATCTAGAAGTTGTGCTTTTCATCTAGATTTTGGGCTCTACGTCTAGATATTGGGCTTTACCTCTAGATTTTGGGTTTTATATCTATATATTTGGCTTTTCCTCTAGATGTTGGGCTTTACCCCTAGATATCTGGATTTACCTGTAGATGTTGGGCTTTACCTCTAGATTTTGGGTTTTCCATCTGGATTTTTGGCTTCTCTCTAGAATCTGGGCTTTACCTCCAGACGTTGGGCTTTACCACTAGATGTTGGGTTTTACCTCTAGATGTTGGTCTTTAGGTCTAGATATTGGACTTTACCTCTAGATGTAGGGTTTTACATCTAGATGTTTTGCTTTACATTTAGATGTTGGTCTTTATCTCTAGATGTTGGGTTATACATCTATATGTTGTCCTTCACCTCTAGATGTTAGGCTTTACCTCTAGATGTTTGGATTACATCTAGATGTTTTGCTTTACATTTAGATGTTGGGCTTTATCTCTAGATTTTGGGTTTTAAATCTATATATTTGGCTTTTCTTCTAGATGTTTGGCTTTACCTCTAGATATCTGCTTTACCTCTAGATGTTGGGTTTTACTTCTAGATATTGGTCTTTATCTCTAGATTTTGGGCGTTAGATCTAGAATTTGGACTTTACATCTAGATTTTGGGCTTTAGATCTAGAAGTTGGGGTTTACATCTAGATTTTGGGTTTAAGTCTAGATATTGGGCTTTAAGTCTAGATATTGGGCTTTACCTCTAGATTTTGGGTTTTAAATCTATATATTTGGCTTTTCCTCTAGATGTTGGGCTTTACCTCTAGATTTTGGGTTTTACATCTAGATGTTTGCCTTCACCTCTGTAAGTTGGGCTTTACCTGCAGACATTGGGCTGTAGGACTAGATGAAGGGCTTTACCTCTAGAAGTTGGGCTTTACATCCAGATTTTGGGCTTTACCTCTAAATGATGCGCTTAAACTCTAAATATTGGTCTTTACCTCTAGATGTTGGGCTTTACCTCTAGATTTTGGGTTTTACATCTAGATGTTTGCCTTCACCTCTGTAAGTTGGGCTTTACCTGCAGACATTGGGCTGTACGACTAGATGATGGGCTTTACCTCTAGTTATCTGGCTTTACCTCTAAATGATGCGCTTAAACTCTAAATATTGGGCTTTATCTCTAGATGTTGGGCTTTACCTCTACATTTTGGGCTCTACCTCTAGGTATTGGTATTTACATTTAGATTTTTTGACTTTAAATCTGGAAGTTGAGCTTTACATCTAGACTTTGGGATTTACCTCTAGATGTTGGGATTTAACTCTAGAATTTGGGTTTGAAATCTATATATTTTGCTTTTCCTCTAGATGTTGGGCTTTACCTCTAGATATCTGGCTTTACCTCTAGATGTTGGGTTTTACCTCTAGATATTGGTCTTTACCTCTAGATGTTGGGCTTTCGATCTAGAAGTTGTGCTTTTCATCTAGATTTTGGGCTTTACGTCTAGATATTGGGCTTTACCTTTAGATTTTGGGTTTTAAATCTATATATTTGGCTTTTCCTCTAGATGTTGGGCTTTACCACTAGATTTGGGGTTTTACATCTAGATGTTTGCCTTCACCTCTGTAAGTTGGGCTTTACCTGCAGACATTGGGCTGTAGGACTAGATGATGGGCTTTACCTCCAGATGATGGGCTTTACCTCTAGATATCTGGCTTTACCTCTAGATGTTGGGTTTTACCTCTAGCTATTGGTCTTTACCTCTAGATGTTGGGCTTTCGATCTAGAAGTTGTGCTTTTCATCTAGATTTTGGGCTTTACGTCTAGATATTGGGCTTTACCTCTAGATTTTGGGCTCTAACACTAGGTATTGGTGTTTACCTCTAGATTTTGGACTTTAACTTTGGAAGTTGGGCTTTACATCTAGATGTTGGGATTTAACTCTAGAATTTGGGTTTGAAATCTATATATTTTGCTTTTCCTCTAGATGTTGGGCTTTACCTCTAGATATCTGGCTTTACCTCTAGATGTTGGGCTTTACCTCTAGATTTTGGGTTTTAAATATATATATATTTGGCTTTTCCTCTAGATGTTGGGCTTTACCTCTAGATTTGGGGTTTTACATCTAGATGTTTGCCTTCACCTCTGTAAGTTGGGCTTTACCTGCAGACATTGGGCTGTAGGACTAGATGATGGGCTTTACCTCCAGACGTTGGGCTTTACCTCTAGATATCTGGCTTTACCTCTAGATCTTGGGTTTTACCTCTAGATATTGGTCTTTACCTCTAGATGTTGGGGTTTAGATCTAGAAGTTGTGCTTTTCATCTAGATTTTGGGCTTTACGTCTAGATATTGGGCTTTAGGTCTAGATATTGGGCTTTACCTCTAGATTTTGGTTTTTAAATCTATATATTTGGCTTTTCCTCTAGATGTTGGGCTTTACCTCTAGATTTTGGGTTTTACATCCTGATGTTTGCCTTCACCTCTGTAAGCTGGGCTTTACCTGCAGCCATTAGGCTGTAGGACTAGATGATGGGCTTTACCTCTAGAAGTTGAACTTTACATCTAGATTTTGGGCTTTACCTCTAAATGGTGCGCTTAAACTCTAAATATTGGGCTTTACCTCTAGATGTTGGGCTTTAGATTTAGAAGTTGGGATTTACATCTATATTTTGGGCTTTAGATCTAGAAGTTGGGATTTATATCTAGATTTTGATCTTTACGTCTAGATATTGGGCTTTACCTCTAGATTTTGGGTTTTATATCTATATATTTGGCTTTTCCTCTAGATGTTGGGCTTTACCCCTAGATATCTGGATTTACCTGTAGATGTTAGGCTTTACCTCTAGATGTTTGGATTACATCTAGATGTTTTGCTTTACATTTAGATGTTCGGCTTTATCTCTAGATTTTGGGTTTTAAATCTATATATTTGGCATATCTCTAGATGTTGGGCTCTAACTCTAGGTATTGGTGTTTACCTCTAGATTTTGGACTTTAACTCTGGAAGTTGGGGTTTACCCCTAGATGTTGGGATTTAACTCTAGAATTTGGGTTTGAAATCTATATATTTTGCTTTTCCTCTAGATGTTGGGCTTTACCTCTAGATATCTGGCTTTACCTCTAGATGTTGGGTTTTACCTCTAGATATTGGTCTTTAACTCTGGATTTTGGGTGTTAGACCAAGAATTTGGGCTTTACATCTTGATTTTGGGTGTTAGATCTAGAATTTGGGCTTTACATCTAGATTTTGGGCTTTACCTCTAGGTTTTGGTTTTTAAATCTATATATATTTGGCTTTTCCTCTAGATGTTGGGCTTTACATCTAGATTTGGGGTTTTACATCTAGATGTTTGCCTTCACCTCTGTAAGTTGGCTTTACCTGCAGACATTGGGCTGTAGGACTAGATGATGGGCTTTACCTCCAGACGTTGGGCTTTACCTCTAGATATCTGGCTTTACATCTAGATTTTGGGCTTTACGTCTAGATATTGGGCTTTACCTCTAGATTTTGGGGTTTACATCTAGATGTTTGCCTTCACCTCTGTAAGTTGGGCTTTACCTGCAGACATTGGGCTGTAGGACTAGATGATGGGCTTTACCTCCAGACGTTGGGCTTTACCTCTAGATATCTGGCTTTACCTCTAAATGATGCGCTTAAACTCTAAATATTGGGCTTTTCCTCCAGATGTTGGGCTTTAGATTTAGAAGTTGGGCTTTACAACTATATTTTCGGCTTTAGATCTAGAATTTGGTCTTTACATCTAGATTTTGGGCTTTACATCTAAATATTGGGCTTCACCTCTAGATTTTGGGGTTTAGATCTATATATCTGGCTTTATCTCTAGATGTTGGGCTTTACCTCTACATTTTGGGCTCTACCTCTAGGTATTGGTATTTACATTTAGATTTTTGACTTTAAATCTGGAAGTTGAGCTTTACATCTAGACTTTGGGATTTACCTCTAGATGTTGGGATTTAACTCTAGAATTTGGGTTTGAAATCTATATATTTTGCTTTTCCTCTAGATGTTGGGCTTTACCTCTAGATATCTGGCTTTACCTCTAGATGTTTGGTTTTACCTCTAGATATTGGTCTTTACCTCTAGATGTTGGGCTTTCGATCTAGAAGTTGTGCTTTTCATCTAGATTTTGGGCTTTACGTCTAGATATTGGGCTTTACCTTTAGATTTGGGTTTTATATCTATATATTTGGCTTTTCCTCTAGATGTTGGGCTTTACCGCTAGATTTGGGGTTTTACATCTAGATGTTTGCCTTCACCTCTGTAAGTTGGGCTTTACCTGCAGACATTGGGCTGTAGGACTAGATGATGGGCTTTACCTGCAGATGTTGGGCTTTACCTCTAGATTTTGGGGTTTATATCTATATATTTGGCTTTTCCTCTAGATGTTGGGCTTTACCCCTAGATATCTGGATTTACCTGTAGATGTTGGGCTTTACCTCTAGATTTTGGGTTTTCCATCTGGATTTTTGGCTTCTCTCTAGAATCTGGGCTTTACCTCCAGACGTTGGGCTTTACCACTAGATGTTGGGTTTTACCTCTAGATGTTGGTATTTAGGTCTAGATATTGGACTTTACCTCTAGATGTAGGGTTTTACATCTAGATGTTTTGCTTTACATTTAGATGTTGGTCTTTATCTCTAGATGTTGGGTTATACCTCTATATGTTGTGCTTCACCTCTAGATGTTAGGCTTTACCTCTAGATGTTTGGATTACATCTAGATGTTTTGCTGTACATTTAGATGTTCGGCTTTATCTCTAGATTTTGGGTTTTAAATCTATATATTTGGCTTTTCTTCTAGATGTTGGGCTTTATCTCTAGATTTTGGGCTCTAACACTAGGTATTGGTGTTTACCTCTAGATTTTGGACTTTAACTTTGGAAGTTGGGCTTTACATCTAGATGTTGGGATTTAACTCTAGAATTTGGGTTTGAAATCTATATATTTTGCTTTTAATCTAGATGTTGGGCTTTACCTCTAGATATCTGGCTTTACCTCTAGATGTTGGGCTTTACCTCTAGATTTGGGGTTTTACATCTAGATGTTTGCCTTCACCTCTGCAAGTTGGGCTTAACCTGCAGACATTGGTCTGTAGGACTAGATGATGGGCTTTACCTCCAGACGTTGGGCTTTACCTCTAGATATCTGGCTTTACCTCTAGATGTTGGGTTTTACCTCTAGATATTGGTCTTTACCTCTAGATGTTGTGCTTTAGATCTAGAAGTTGTGCTTTTCATCTAGATTTTGAGCTTTACGTCTAGTTATTGGGCTTTAGGTCTAGATATTGGGCTTTACCTCTAGATTTTGGGTTTTACATCCTGATGTTTGCCTTCACCTCTGTAACTTGGGCTTTACCTGCAGCCATTAGGCTGTAGGACTAGATGATGGGCTTTACCTCTAGAAGTTGAGCTTTACATCTAGATTTTGGGCTTTACCTCTAAATGATGCGCTTAAACTCTAAATATTGGGCTTTACCTCTAGATGTTGGGCTTTAGATCTAGAAGTTGGGATTTATATCTAGATTTTGATCTTTACGTCTAGATATTGGGCTTTACCTCTAGATTTTGGGTTTTATATCTATATATTTGGCTTTTCCTCTAGATGTTGGGCTTTACCCCTAGATATCTGGATTTACCTGTAGATGTTAGGCTTTACCTCTAGATGTTTGGATTACATCTAGATGTTTTGCTTTACATTTAGATGTTCGGCTTTATCTCTAGATTTTGGGTTTTAAATCTATATATTTGGCATATCTCTAGATGTTGGGCTCTAACTCTAGGTATTGGTGTTTACCTCTAGATTTTGGACTTTAACTCTGGAAGTTGGGCTTTACCTCTAGAAGTTGGGCTTTAACTCTAGACTTTGGGCTTTACCTCAAGACGTTCGGCTTTAACTCTAGCTGTTGGACTTTACCTCTAGATTTTGGGCCTTACCTCTAGAAGTTGGGGGTTATATCTATATGGTTGGATTTAACTGTAGATGTCAGGCCTTAACACTTGATTTTGGAATTCACCTCTAGATGTTAGGCTTTACATCTAGATTCTGGGCTTTCCCTCTAGATGTTGGGCTTTAAATCTAGATTTTGTGCTTTACTCTAAAGGATGCGCTTTAACTCTAGATATTCGGCTTTACCTCTAGAAGTTGGGTTGTACATCTAGATGTTTGGCTTTAACTGTAGGTGTCGGGCTTTAACACTAGATATTGGAATTCACCTCTAGATCTTAGTCTTTACCTCTACATGTTGGGCTTTACCTCTAGAGTATTTGGCTTTCGATCTAGCAATTGGGCTTTACATCTAGATTTGGGGCTTTAGCTCTAGATGTTGGGCTTTACCTCCAGATTGTGGATTTTAAATCTATATATCTGGCTTTATCTCTAGATGTTGGGCTTTATCTCTAGATTTTGGGCTCTAACTCTAGGTATTGGTGTTTACCTCTAGACTTTGTACTATAACTCTGGAAGTTGGGCTTTAGCTCTAGATGTTGGGATTGAACTCTAGAATTTGGGTTTGAAATCCATATATTTTGCTTTTCCTCTAGATGTTGGGCTTTACATCTAGATATCTGGCTTTACCTCTAGATGTTGGGTTTTACCTCTAGATATTGGTCTTTACCTCTAGATTTTGGCTGTTAGATCTAGAATTTGGGCTTTAGATCTAGAAGTTGGGCTTTACATCTAGATTTTGTGCTTTAGGTCTAGATATTGGGCTTTACATCTAGATTTTGGGTTTTAAATCTATATATTTGGCTTTTCCTCTAGATTTTGGGTTTTCCATCTGGATATTTGGCTTCTCTCTAGAATCTGGGCTTTACCTCCAGACGTTGGGCTTTACCACTAGATGTTGGGTTTTACCTCTAGATGTTTTGCTTTACATTTAGATGTTGGTCTTTATCTCTAGATGTTGGGTTATACCTCTATATGTTGTGCTTCACCTCTAGATCTTAGGCTTTACCTCTAGATGTTTGGATTACATCTAGATGTTTTGCTTTACATTTAGATGTTCGGCTTTATCTCTAGATTTTGGGTTTTAAATCTATATATTTGGCTTTATCTCTAGATGTTGGGCTTTATCTCTAGATTTTGGGCTCTAACACTAGGTATTGGTATTTACATTTAGATTTTTGACTTTAACTCTGGAAGTTGGGCTTTACATCTAGATGTTGGGATTTAACTCTAGAATTTTGGTTTGAAATCTATATATTTTGCTTTTCCTCTAGAAGTTGGGCTTTACCCCTAGATATCTGGCTTTACCTCTAAATGTTGGGCTTTACCTCTAGATTTTGGGTTTTAAATATATATATATTTGGCTTTTCCTCTAGATGTTGGGCTTTACCTCTAGATTTGGGGTTTTACATCTAGATGTTTGCCTTCACCTCTGTAAGTTGGGCTTTACCTGCAGACATTGGGCTGTAGGACTAGATCATGGGCTTTACCTCCAGACGTTGGGCTTTACCTCTAGATATCTGGCTTTACCTCTAGATGTTGGGTTTTACCTCTAGATATTGGTCTTTACCTCTAGATTTTGGGCGTTAGATCTAGAATTTGGGCTTTGCATCTAGATTTTGGGCTTTACGTCTAGATATTGGGCTTTAGGTCTAGATATTGGGCTTTACCTCTAGATTTTGGGTTTTACATCCTGGTGTTTGCCTTCACCTCTGTAACTTTGGCTTTACCTGCAGCCATTAGGCTGTAGGACTAGATGATGGGCTTTACCTCTAGAAGTTGAGCTTTACATCTAGATTTTGGGCTTTACCTCTAAATGATGCGCTTAAACTCTAAATATTGGGCTTTACCTCTAGATGTTGGGCTTTAGATTTAGAAGATGGGATTTACATCTATATTTTGGGCTTTAGATCTAGAAGTTGGGATTTATATCTAGATTTTGATCTTTACGTCTAGATATTGGGCTTTACCTCTAGATTTTGGGTTTTATATCTATATATTTGGCTTTTCCTCTAGATGTTGGGCTTTACCCCTAGATATCTGGATTTACCTGTAGATGTTAGGCTTTACCTCTAGATGTTTGGATTACATCTAGATGTTTTGCTTTACATTTAGATGTTCGGCTTTATCTCTAGATTTTGGGTTTTAAATCTATATATTTGGCATATCTCTAGATGTTGGGCTCTAACTCTAGGTATTGGTGTTTACCTCTAGATTTTGGACTTTAACTCTGGAAGTTGGGGTTTACCCCTAGATGTTGGGATTTAACTCTAGAATTTGGGTTTGAAATCTATATATTTTGCTTTTCCTCTAGATGTTGGGCTTTACCTCTAGATATCTGGCTTTACCTCTAGATGTTGGGCTTTACCTCTAGATATCTGGCTTTACCTCTAGATGTTGGGTTTTACCTCTAGATATTGGGCTTTACCTCTAGATGTTGGGTGTTAGACCAAGAATTTGGGCTTTACATCTTGATTTTGGGCGTTAGAACTAGAATTTGGGCTTTACATCTAGATTTTGGGCTTTACGTCTAGATATTGGGCTTTACCTCTAGGTTTTGGGTTTTAAATCTATATATATTTGGCTTTTCCTCTAGATGTTGGGCTTTACATCTAGATTTGGGGTTTTACATCTAGATGTTTGCCTTCACCTCTGTAAGTTGGGCTTTACCTGCAGACATTGGGCTGTAGGACTAGATGATGGGCTTTACCTCCAGACGTTGGGCTTTACCTCTAGATATCTGGCTTTACCTCTAAATGATGCGCTTAAACTCTAAATATTGGGCTTTTCCTCCAGATGTTGGGCTTTAGATTTAGAAGTTGGGCTTTACAACTATATTTTCGGCTTTAGATCTAGAAGTTGGGCTTCACCTCTAGATTTTGGGGTTTAGATCTATATATCTGGCTTTATCTCTAGATGTTGGGCTTTACCTCTACATTTTGGGCTCTACCTCTAGGTATTGGTATTTACATTTAGATTTTTGACTTTAAATCTGGAAGTTGAGCTTTACATCTAGACTTTGGGATTTACCTCTAGATGTTGGGATTTAACTCTAGAATTTGCGTTTGAAATCTATATATTTTGCTTTTCCTCTAGATGTTGGGCTTTACCTCTAGATATCTGGCTTTACCTCTAGATGTTTGGTTTTACCTCTAGATATTGGTCTTTACCTCTAGATGTTGGGCTTTCGATCTAGAAGTTGTGCTTTTCATCTAGATTTTGGGCTTTACGTCTAGATATTGGGCTTTACCTCTAGATTTTGGGTTTTATATCTATATATTTGGCTTTTCCTCTAGATGTTGGGCTTTACCCCTAGATATCTGGATTTACCTGTAGATGTTGGGCTTTACCTCTAGATTTTAGGTTTTCCATCTGGATTTTTGGCTTCTCTCTAGAATCTGGGCTTTACCTCCAGACGTTGGGCTTTACCACTAGATGTTGGGTTTTACCTCTAGATGTTGGTCTTTAGATCTAGATATTGGACTTTACCTCTAGATGTAGGGTTTTACATCTAGATGTTTTGCTTTACATTTAGATGTTGGTCTTTATCTCTAGATGTTGGGTTATACCTCTATATGTTGTGCTTCACCTCTAGATGTTAGGCTTTACCTCTAGATGTTTGGATTACATCTAGATGTTTTGCTTTACATTTAGATGTTCGGCTTTATCTCTAGATTTTGGGTTTTAAATCTATATATTTGGCATATCTCTAGATGTTGGGCTCTAACTCTAGGTATTGGTGTTTACCTCTAGATTTTGGACTTTAACTCTGGAAGTTGGGCTTTACCTCTAGAAGTTGGGCTTTAACTCTAGACTTTGGGCTTTACCTCAAGACGTTCGGCTTTAACTCTAGCTGTTGGACTTTACCTCTAGATTTTGGGCCTTACCTCTAGAAGTTGGGGGTTATATCTATATGGTTGGATTTAACTGTAGATGTCAGGCCTTAACACTTGATTTTGGAATTCACCTCTAGATGTTAGGCTTTACCTCTAGATTCTGGGCTTTCCCTCTAGATGTTGGGCTTTAACTCTAGATTTTGGGCTTTACTCGAAAGGATGCGCTTTAACTCTAGATATTGGGCTTTACCTCTAGAAGTTGGGTTGTACATCTAGATGTTTGGCTTTAACTGTAGGTGTCGGGCTTTACCACTAGATATTGGAATTCACCTCTAGATCTTAGTCTTTACCTCTACATGTTGGGCTTTACCTCTAGAGTATTTGGCTTTCGATCTAGCAATTGGGCTTTACATCTAGATTTGGGGCTTTAGCTCTAGATGTTGGGCTTTACCTCCAGATTGTGGATTTTAAATCTATATATCTGGCTTTATCTCTAGATGTTGGGCTTTATCTCTAGATTTTGGGCTCTAACTCTAGGTATTGGTGTTTACCTCTAGACTTTGTACTATAACTCTGGAAGTTGGGCTTTAGCTCTAGATGTTGGGATTGAACTCTAGAATTTGGGTTTGAAATCCATATATTTTGCTTTTCCTCTAGATGTTGGGCTTTACATCTAGATATCTGGCTTTACCTCTAGATGTTGGGTTTTACCTCTAGATATTGGTCTTTACCTCTAGATTTTGGCTGTTAGATCTAGAATTTGGGCTTTAGATCTAGAAGTTGGGCTTTACATCTAGATTTTGTGCTTTAGGTCTAGATATTGGGCTTTACCTCTAGATTTTGGGTTTTCCATCTGGATATTTGGCTTCTCTCTAGAATCTGGGCTTTACCTCCAGACGTTGGGCTTTACCACTAGATGTTGGGTTTTACCTCTAGATGTTTTGCTTTACATTTAGATGTTGGTCTTTATCTCTAGATGTTGGGTTATACCTCTATATGTTGTGCTTCACCTCTAGATCTTAGGCTTTACCTCTAGATGTTTGGATTACATCTAGATGTTTTGCTTTACATTTAGATGTTCGGCTTTATCTCTAGATTTTGGGTTTTAAATCTATATATTTGGCTTTATCTCTAGATGTTGGGCTTTATCTCTAGATTTTGGGCTCTAACACTAGGTATTGGTATTTACATTTAGATTTTTGACTTTAACTCTGGAAGTTGGGCTTTACATCTAGATGTTGGGATTTAACTCTAGAATTTTGGTTTGAAATCTATATATTTTGCTTTTCCTCTAGAAGTTGGGCTTTACCCCTAGATATCTGGCTTTACCTCTAAATGTTGGGCTTTACCTCTAGATTTTGGGTTTTAAATATATATATATTTGGCTTTTCCTCTAGATGTTGGGCTTTACCTCTAGATTTGGGGTTTTACATCTAGATGTTTGCCTTCACCTCTGTAAGTTGGGCTTTACCTGCAGACATTGGGCTGTAGGACTAGATCATGGGCTTTACCTCCAGACGTTGGGCTTTACCTCTAGATATCTGGCTTTACCTCTAGATGTTGGGTTTTACCTCTAGATATTGGTCTTTACCTCTAGATTTTGGGCGTTAGATCTAGAATTTGGGCTTTGCATCTAGATTTTGGGCTTTACGTCTAGATATTGGGCTTTAGGTCTAGATATTGGGCTTTACCTCTAGATTTTGGGTTTTACATCCTGGTGTTTGCCTTCACGTCTGTAACTTTGGCTTTACCTGCAGCCATTAGGCTGTAGGACTAGATGATGGGCTTTACCTCTAGAAGTTGAGCTTTACATCTAGATTTTGGGCTTTACCTCTAAATGATGCGCTTAAACTCTAAATATTGGGCTTTACCTCTAGATGTTGGGCTTTAGATTTAGAAGATGGGATTTACATCTATATTTTGGGCTTTAGATCTAGAAGTTGGGATTTATATCTAGATTTTGATCTTTACGTCTAGATATTGGGCTTTACCTCTAGATTTTGGGTTTTATATCTATATATTTGGCTTTTCCTCTAGATGTTGGGCTTTACCCCTAGATATCTGGATTTACCTGTAGATGTTAGGCTTTACCTCTAGATGTTTGGATTACATCTAGATGTTTTGCTTTACATTTAGATGTTCGGCTTTATCTCTAGATTTTGGGGTTTAAATCTATATATTTGGCATATCTCTAGATGTTGGGCTCTAACTCTAGGTATTGGTGTTTACCTCTAGATTTTGGACTTTAACTCTGGAAGTTGGGGTTTACCCCTAGATGTTGGGATTTAACTCTAGAATTTGGGTTTGAAATCTATATATTTTGCTTTTCCTCTAGATGTTGGGCTTTACCTCTAGATATCTGGCTTTACCTCTAGATGTTGGGCTTTACCTCTAGATATCTGGCTTTACCTCTAGATGTTGGGTTTTACCTCTAGATATTGGGCTTTACCTCTAGATGTTGGGTGTTAGACCAAGAATTTGGGCTTTACATCTTGATTTTGGGCGTTAGAACTAGAATTTGGGCTTTACATCTAGATTTTGGGCTTTACGTCTAGATATTGGGCTTTACCTCTAGGTTTTGGGTTTTAAATCTATATATATTTGGCTTTTCCTCTAGATGTTGGGCTTTACATCTAGATTTGGGGTTTTACATCTAGATGTTTGCCTTCACCTCTGTAAGTTGGGCTTTACCTGCAGACATTGGGCTGTAGGACTAGATGATGGGCTTTACCTCCAGACGTTGGGCTTTACCTCTAGATATCTGGCTTTACCTCTAAATGATGCGCTTAAACTCTAAATATTGGGCTTTTCCTCCAGATGTTGGGCTTTAGATTTAGAAGTTGGGCTTTACAACTATATTTTCGGCTTTAGATCTAGAAGTTGGGCTTCACCTCTAGATTTTGGGGTTTAGATCTATATATCTGGCTTTATCTCTAGATGTTGGGCTTTATCTCTACATTTTGGGCTCTACCTCTAGGTATTGGTATTTACATTTAGATTTTTGACTTTAGATCTAGAAGTTGGGGTTTACATCTAGATTTTGGGCTTTACGTCTACATATTGGGCTTTACCTCTAGATTTTGGGTTTTAAATCTATATATTTGGCTTTTCCTCTAGATGTTGGGCTTTACCTCTAGATATCTGGCTTTACCTCTAGATGTTTGGTTTTACCTCTAGATATTGGTCTTTACCTCTAGATGTTGGGCTTTCGATCTAGAAGTTGTGCTTTTCATCTAGATTTTGGGCTTTACGTCTAGATATTGGGCTTTACCTCTAGATTTTGGGTTTTATATCTATATATTTGGCTTTTCCTCTAGATGTTGGGCTTTACCCCTAGATATCTGGATTTACCTGTAGATGTTGGGCTTTACCTCTAGATTTTAGGTTTTCCATCTGGATTTTTGGCTTCTCTCTAGAATCTGGGCTTTACCTCCAGACGTTGGGCTTTACCACTAGATGTTGGGTTTTACCTCTAGATGTTGGTCTTTAGATCTAGATATTGGACTTTACCTCTAGATGTAGGGTTTTACATCTAGATGTTTTGCTTTACATTTAGATGTTGGTCTTTATCTCTAGATGTTGGGTTATACCTCTATATGTTGTGCTTCACCTCTAGATGTTAGTCTTTACCTCTAGATGTTTGGATTACATCTAGATGTTTTGCTTTACATTTAGATGTTCGGCTTTATCTCTAGATTTTGGGTTTTAAATCTATATATTTGGCATATCTCTAGATGTTGGGCTCTAACTCTAGGTATTGGTGTTTACCTCTAGATTTTGGACTTTAACTCTGGAAGTTGGGCTTTACCTCTAGAAGTTGGGCTTTAACTCTAGACTTTGGGCTTTACCTCAAGACGTTCGGCTTTAACTCTAGCTGTTGGACTTTACCTCTAGATTTTGGGCCTTACCTCTAGAAGTTGGGGGTTATATCTATATGGTTGGATTTAACTGTAGATGTCAGGCCTTAACACGTGATTTTCGAATTCACCTCTAGATGTTAGGCTTTACCTCTAGATTCTGGGCTTTCCCTCTAGATGTTGGGCTTTAACTCTAGATTTTGGGCTTTACTCGAAAGGATGCGCTTTAACTCTAGATATTGGGCTTTACCTCTAGAAGTTGGGTTGTACATCTAGATGTTTGGCTTTAACTGTAGGTGTCGGGCTTTACCACTAGATATTGGAATTCACCTCTAGATCTTAGTCTTTACCTCTACATGTTGGGCTTTACCTCTAGAGTATTTGGCTTTCGATCTAGCAATTGGGCTTTACATCTAGATTTGGGGCTTTAGCTCTAGATGTTGGGCTTTACCTCCAGATTGTGGATTTTAAATCTATATATCTGGCTTTATCTCTAGATGTTGGGCTTTATCTCTAGATTTTGGGCTCTAACTCTAGGTATTGGTGTTTACCTCTAGACTTTGTACTATAACTCTGGAAGTTGGGCTTTAGCTCTAGATGTTGGGATTGAACTCTAGAATTTGGGTTTGAAATCCATATATTTTGCTTTTCCTCTAGATGTTGGGCTTTACCTCTAGATATCTGGCTTTACCTCTAGATGTTGGGTTTTACCTCTAGATATTGGTCTTTACCTCTAGATTTTGGCTGTTAGATCTAGAATTTGGGCTTTAGATCTAGAAGTTGGGTTTTACATCTAGATTTTGTGCTTTAGGTCTAGATATTGGGCTTTACCTCTAGATTTTGGGTTTTAAATCTATATATTTGGCTTTTCCTCTAGATTTTGGGTTTTCCATCTGGATATTTGGCTTCTCTCTAGAATCTGGGCTTTACCTCCAGACGTTGGGCTTTACCACTAGATGTTGGGTTTTACCTCTAGATGTTGGTCTTTAGGTCTAGATATTGGACTTTACCTCTAGATGTAGGGTTTTATTTCTAGATGTTTTGCTTTACATTTAGATGTTGGTCTTTATCTCTAGATGTTGGGTTATACCTCTATATGTTGTGCTTCACCTCTAGATGTTAGGCTTTACCTCTAGATGTTTGGATTACATCTAGATGTTTTGCTTTACATTTAGATGTTCGGCTTTATCTCTAGATTTTGGGTTTAAATCTATATATTTGGCATATCTCTAGATGTTGGGCTCTAACTCTAGGTATTGGTGTTTACCTCTAGATTTTGGACTTTAAGTCTGGAAGTTGGGCTTTACCTCTAGAAGTTGGGCTTTAACTCTAGCTGTTGGGCTTTACCTCTGTATTTTGGGCCTTACCTCTAGAAGTTGGGGGTTATATCTATATGGTTGGATTTAACTGTAGATGTCAGGCCTTAACACTTGATTTTGGAATTCACCTCTAGATGTTAGGCTTTACATCTAGATTTTGGGCTTTAGATCTAGAAGCTGGGCTTTACATCTAGATTTTGTGCTTTACGTCTAGATATTGGGCTTTAGGTCTAGATATTGGGCTTTACCTCTAGATTTTGGGTTTTAAATCTATATATTTGGCTTTTCCTCTAGATGATGGGGTTTACCTCTAGATTTGGGGTTTTACATCTAGATGTTTGCCTTCACCTCTGTAAGTTGGGCTTTACCTGTAGCCATTAGGCTGTAGGACTAGATGTTGGGCTTTACCTCTAGATTTTCGCTTTTACATCTGGATTTTTGGCTTCTCTCTAGAATCTGGGCTTTACCTCCAGACGTTGGGCTTTACCACTAGATGTTGGTTTTTACCTCTAGATGTTGGTCTTTAGGTCTAGATATTGGACTTTACCTCTAGATGTAGGGTTTTACATCTAGATGTTTTGCTTTACATTTAGATGTTGGTCTTTATCTCTAGACGTTGGGTTATACCTCTATATGTTGTGCATCACCTCTAGATGTTAGGCTTTAGCTCTAGATGTTTGGATTACATCTAGATGTTTTGCTTTACATTTAGATGTTCGGCTTTATCTCTAGATTTTGGGTTTTAAATCTATATATTTGGCCTTTCTTCTAGATGTTGGGCTTTACCTCTAGATATCGGCTTTACCTCTAGATGTTGGGTTTTACTTCTAGATATTGGTATTTATCTCTAGATTTTAGGCGTTAGATCTAGAATTTGGGCTTTACATCTAGATTTTGGGCTTTAGATCTAGAAGTTGGGGTTTACATCTAGATTTTGGGCTTTACGTCTAGATATTGGGCTTTACCTCTAGATTTTGGGTTTTAAATCTATATATTTGGCTTTTCCTCTAGATGTTGGGCTTTACCCCTAGATATCTGGCTTTACCTCTAGATGTTGGGCTTTACTTCTAGGTTTTGGTTTTTAAATATATATATATTTTGCTTTTACTCCTGATGTTGGACTTTACCTCTAGATTTTGGGGTTTACATCTAGATGTTTGCCTTCACCTCTGTAAGTTGGGCTTTACCTGCAGACATTGGGCTGTAGGGCTAGATGATGGGCTTTACCTCCAGACGTTGGGCTTTTCCTCTAGATATCTGGCTTTACCTCTAGATGTTGGGTTTTACCTCTAGCTATTGGTCTTTACCTCTAGATGTTGGGCTTTAGATCTAGAAGTTGTGCTTTTCATCTAGATTTTGGGCTTTACGTCTAGATATTGGGCTTTACCTCTAGGTTTTGGGTTTTATATCTATATATTTGGCTTTTCCTCTAGATGTTGGGCTTTACACCTAGATATCTGGATTTACCTGTAGATGTTGGGCTTTACCTCTAGATTTGGGGTTTTCCATCTGGATTTTTGGCTTCTCTCTAGAATCTGGGCTTTACCTCCAGACGTTGGGCTTTACCACTAGATGTTGGGTTTTACCACTAGATGTTGGGTTTTACCTCTAGATGTTGGTCTTTAGGTCTAGATATTGGACTTTACCTCTAGATGTAGGGTTTTACATCTAGATGTTTTGCTTTACATTTAGATGTTGGTCTTTATCTCTAGATGTTGGGTTATACCTCTATATGTTGTGCTTCACCTCTAGATGTTAGGCTTTACCTCTAGATGTTTGGATTACATCTAGATGTTTTGGTTTACATTTAGACTTTCGGCTTTATCTCTAGATTTTGGGTTTTAAATCTATATATTTGGCATATCTCTAGATTTTGGGCTCTAACTCTAGGGATTGGTGTTTACCTCTAGATTTTGGACTTTAACTCTGGAAGTTGGGGTTTACCCCTAGATGTTGGGATTTAACTCTAGAATTTGGGTTTGAAATCTATATATTTTGCTTTTCCTCTAGATGTTGGGCTTTACCTCTAGATATCTGGCTTTACCTCTAGATGTTGGGTTTTACCTCTAGCTATTGGTCTTTACCTCTAGATTTTGGGCGTTAGATCTAGAATTTGGGCTTTACATCTAGATGTTGGGCTTTAGATCTAGAAGTTGGGGTTTACATCTAGATCTTGGGCTTTACCTCTAGGTTTTGGGTTTTAAATATATATATATTTGGCTTTTCCTCTAGATGTTGGGCTTTACCTCTAGATTTTGGGTTTTACATCTAGATGTTTGCCTTCACCTCTGTAAGTTGGGCTTTACCTGCAGACATTGGGCTGTAGGACTAGATGATGGGCTTTACCTCCAGACGTTGGGCTTTACCTCTAGTTATCTGGCGTTACCTCTAAATGGTGCGCTTAAACTCTAAATATTGGGCTTTACCTATAGATGTTGGGCTTTAGATTTAGAAGTTGGGTTTACATCTAGATTTTGGGCTTTAGGTCTAGAAGTTGGGCTTTACATCTAGATTTTGGGCTTTACGTCTAGATATTGGGCTTCACCTCTAGATTTTGGGGTTTAGATCTATATATCTGGCTTTATCTCTAGATGTTGGGCTTTACCTCTACATTTTGGGCTCTACCTCTAGGTATTGGTATTTACATTTAGATTTTTTGACTTTAAATCTGGAAGTTGAGCTTTACATCTAGACTTTGGGATTTACCTCTAGATGTTGGGATTTAACTCTAGAATTTGGGTTTGAAATCTATATATTTTGCTTTTCCTCTAGATGTTGGGCTTTACCTCTAGATATCTGGCTTTACCTCTAGATGTTGGACTTTACCTCTAGGTTTTAGGTTTTATATCTATATATTTGGCTTTTCCTCTTGATGTTGGACTTTACCCCTAGATATCTGGATTTACCTGTAGATGTTGGGCTTTACCTCTAGATTTTGGGTTTTCCATCTGGATATTTGGCTTCTCTCTAGAATCTGGGCTTTACCTCCAGACGTTGGGCTTTACCACTAGATGTTGGTTTTTACCTCTAGATGTTGGTCTTTAGGTCTACATATTGGACTTTACCTCTAGATGTAGGGTTTTACATCTAGATGTTTTGCTTTACATTTAGATGTTGGTCTTTATCTCTAGATGTTGGGTTATACCTCTATATGTTGTGCTTCACCTCTAGATGTTAGGCTTTACCTCTAGATGTTTGGATTACATCTAGATGTTTTGCTTTACATTTAGACGTTCGGCTTTATCTCTAGATTTTGGGTTTTAAATCTATATATTTGGCATATCTCTAGATTTTGGGCTCTAACTCTAGGTATTGGTGTTTACCTCTAGATTTTGGACTTTAACTCTGGAAGTTGGGGTTTACATCTAGATGTTGGGATTTAACTCTAGAATTTGGGTTTGAAATCTATATATTTTGCTTTTCCTCTAGATGTTGGGCTTTACCTCTAGATATCTGGCTTTACCTCTAGATATCTGGCTTTACCTCTAGATGTTGGGTTTTACCTCTAGATATTGGTCTTTATCTCTAGATTTTGGGCGTTAGATCTAGAATTTGGGCTTTACATCTTGATTTTGGGCTTTAGATCTAGAAGATGGGCTTTACATCTAGATTTTGGGCTTTACGTCTAGATATTGGGCTTTACCTCTAGATTTTGGGTTTTAAATCTATATATTTGACTTTTCCTCTAGATGTTGGCTTTTACACCTAGATATCTGGCTTTACATCTAGATGTTGGGCTTTACCTCTAGGTTTTGGGTTTTAAATATATATATATTTGGCTTTTCCTCTAGATGTTGGTCTTTACCTCTAGATTTGGGGTTTTACATCTAGATGTTTGCCTTCACCTCTGTAAGTTGGGCTTTACCTGCAGACATTCGATTGTAGGACTAGATGATGGGCTTTACCTCCAGACGTTGGGCTTTACCTCTAGATATCTGGCTTTACCTCTAGATGTTGGGTTTTACCTCTAGATATTGGTCTTTACCTCTAGATGTTGGGCTTTAGATCTAGAAGTTGTGCTTTTCATCTAGATTTTGGGCTCTACGTCTAGATATTGGGCTTTACCTCTAGATTTTGGGTTTTATATCTATATATTTGGCTTTTCCTCTAGATGTTGGGCTTTACCCCTAGATATCTGGATTTACCTGTAGATGTTGGGCTTTACCTCTAGATTTTGGGTTTTCCATCTGGATTTTTGGCTTCTCTCTAGAATCTGGGCTTTACCTCCAGACGTTGGGCTTTACCACTAGATGTTGGGTTTTACCTCTAGATGTTGGTCTTTAGGTCTAGATATTGGACTTTACCTCTAGATGTAGGGTTTTACATCTAGATGTTTTGCTTTACATTTAGATGTTGGTCTTTATCTCTAGATGTTGGGTTATACATCTATATGTTGTCCTTCACCTCTAGATGTTAGGCTTTACCTCTAGATGTTTGGATTACATCTAGATGTTTTGCTTTACATTTAGATGTGCGGCTTTATCTCTAGATTTTGGGTTTTAAATCTATATATTTGGCTTTTCTTCTAGATGTTTGGCTTTACCTCTAGATATCTGCTTTACCTCTAGATGTTGGGTTTTACTTCTAGATATTGGTCTTTATCTCTAGATTTTGGGCGTGAGATCTAGAATTTGGACTTTATATCTAGATTTTGGGCTTTAGATCTAGAAGTTGGGGTTTACATCTAGATTTTGGGTTTAAGTCTAGATATTGGGCTTTAAGTCTAGATATTGGGCTTTACCTCTAGATTTTGGGTTTTAAATCTATATATTTGGCTTTTCCTCTAGATGTTGGGCTTTACCTCTAGATTTTGGGTTTTACATCTAGATGTTTGCCTTCACCTCTGTAAGTTGGGCTTTACCTGCAGACATTGGGCTGTAGGACTAGATGAAGGGCTTTACCTCTAGAAGTTGGGCTTTACATCTAGATTTTGGGCTTTACCTCTAAATGATGCGCTTAAACTCTAAATATTGGTCTTTACCTCTAGATGTTGGGCTTTACCTCTAGATTTTGGGTTTTACATCTAGATGTTTGCCTTCACCTCTGTAAGTTGGGCTTTACCTGCAGACATTTGGCTGTACGACTAGATGATGGGCTTTACCTCTAGTTATCTGGCTTTACCTCTAAATGATGCGCTTAAACTCTAAATATTGGGCTTTATCTCTAGATGTTGGGCTTTACCTCTACATTTTGGGCTCTACCTCTAGGTATTGGTATTTACATTTAGATTTTTTGACTTTAAATCTGGAAGTTGAGCTTTACATCTAGACTTTGGGATTTACCTCTAGATGTTGGGATTTAACTCTAGAATTTGCGTTTGAAATCTATATATTTTGCTTTTCCTCTAGATGTTGGGCTTTACCTCTAGATATCTGGCTTTACCTCTAGATGTTGGGTTTTACCTCTAGATATTGGTCTTTACCTCTAGATGTTGGGCTTTCGATCTAGAAGTTGTGCTTTTCATCTAGATTTTGGGCTTTACGTCTAGATATTGGGCTTTACCTTTAGATTTTGGGTTTTATATCTATATACTTGGCTTTTCCTCTAGATGTTGGGCTTTACCGCTAGATTTGGGGTTTTACATCTAGATGTTTGCCTTCACCTCTGTAAGTTGGGCTTTACCTGCAGACATTGGGCTGTAGGACTAGATGATGGGCTTTACCTCCAGATGTTGGGCTTTACCTCTAGATATCTGGCTTTACCTCTAGATGTTGGGTTTTACCTCTAGCTATTGGTCTTTACATCTAGATGTTGGGCTTTCGATCTAGAAGTTGTGCTTTTCATCTAGATTTTGGGCTTTATGTCTAGATATTGGGCTTTACCTCTAGATTTTGGGTTTTATATCTATATATTTGGCTTTTCTTCTAGATGTTGGGCTTTACCTCTAGATTTTGGACTTTAACTTTGGAAGTTGGGCTTTACATCTAGATGTTGGGATTTAACTCTAGAATTTGGGTTTGAAATCTATATATTTTGCTTTTCCTCTAGATGTTGGGCTTTACCTCTAGATATCTGGCTTTACCTCTAGATGTTGGGCTTTACCTCTAGATTTTGGGTTTTAAATATATATATATTTGGCTTTTCCTCTAGATGTTGGGCTTTACCTCTAGATTTGTGGTTTTACATCTAGATGTTTGCCTTCACCTCTGTAAGTTGGGCTTTACCTGCAGACATTGGGCTGTAGGACTAGATGATGGGCTTTACCTCCAGACGTTGGGCTTTACCTCTAGATATCTGGCTTTACCTCTAGATGTTGGGTTTTACCTCTAGATATTGGTCTTTACCTCTAGATGTTGGGCTTTAGATCTAGAAGTTGTGCTTTTCATCTAGATTTTGGGCTTTACGTCTAGATATTGGGCTTTAGGTCTAGATATTGGGCTTTACCTCTAGATTTTGGGTTTTAAATCTATATATTTGGCTTTTCCTCTAGATGTTGGGCTTTACCTCTAGATTTTGGGTTTTACATCCTGATGTTTGCCTTCACCTCTGTAAGCTGGGCTTTACCTGCAGCCATTAGGCTGTAGGACTAGATGATGGGCTTTACCTCTAGAAGTTGAACTTTACATCTAGATTTTGGGCTTTACCTCTAAATGGTGCGCTTAAACTCTAAATATTGGGCTTTACCTCTAGATGTTGGGCTTTAGATTTAGAAGTTGGGATTTACATCTATATTTTGGGCTTTAGATATAGAAGTTGGGATTTATATCTAGATTTTGATCTTTACGTCTAGATATTGGGCTTTACCTCTACATTTTGGCTGTTAGATCTAGAATTTGGGCTTTAGATCTAGAAGTTGGGCTTTACATCTAGATTTTGTGCTTTAGGTCTAGATATTGGGCTTTACCTCTAGATTTTGGGTTTTAAATCTATATATTTGGCTTTTCCTCTAGATTTTGGGTTTTCCATCTGGATATTTGGCTTCTCTCTAGAATCTGGGCTTTACCTCCAGACGTTGGGCTTTACCACTAGATGTTGGGTTTTACCTCTAGATGTTGGTCTTTAGGTCTAGATATTGGACTTTACCTCTAGATGTAGGGTTTTATTTCTAGATGTTTTGCTTTACATTTAGATGTTGGTCTTTATCTCTAGATGTTGGGTTATACCTCTATATGTTGTGCTTCACCTCTAGATGTTAGGCTTTACCTCTAGATGTTTGGATTACATCTAGATGTTTTGCTTTACATTTAGATGTTCGGCTTTATCTCTAGATTTTGGGTTTTAAATCTATATATTTGGCATATCTCTAGATGTTGGGCTCTAACTCTAGGTATTGGTGTTTACCTCTAGATTTTGGACTTTAAGTCTGGAAGTTGGGCTTTACCTCTAGAAGTTGGGCTTTAACTCTAGCTGTTGGGCTTTACCTCTGTATTTTGGGCCTTACCTCTAGAAGTTGGGGGTTATATCTATATGGTTGGATTTAACTGTAGATGTCAGGCCTTAACACTTGATTTTGGAATTCACCTCTAGATGTTAGGCTTTACATCTAGATTTTGGGCTTTAGATCTAGAAGCTGGGCTTTACATCTAGATTTTGTGCTTTACGTCTAGATATTGGGCTTTAGGTCTAGATATTGGGCTTTACCTCTAGATTTTGGGTTTTAAATCTATATATTTGGCTTTTCCTCTAGATGATGGGGTTTACCTCTAGATTTTGGGTTTTACATCTAGATGTTTGCCTTCACCTCTGTAAGTTGGGCTTTACCTGTAGCCATTAGGCTGTAGGACTAGATGATGGGCTTTACCTCTAGAAGTTGAGCTTTACATCTAGATTTTGGGCTTTACCTCTAAATGATGCGCTTAAACTCTAAATATTGGGCTTTATCTCTAGATGTTGGGCTTTAGATTTAGAAGTTGGGATTTACATCTATATTTTGGGCTTTAGATCTAGAAGTTGGGATTTATATCTAGATTTTGATCTTTACGTCTAGATATTGGGCTTTACCTCTAGATTTTGGGTTTTATATCTATATATTTGGCTTTCCCTCTAGATGTTGGGCTTTACCCCTAGATATCTGGATTTACCTGTAGATGTTAGGCTTTACCTCTAGATGTTTGGATTACATCTAGATGTTTTGCTTTACATTTAGATGTTCGGCTTTATCTCTAGATTTTGGGTTTTAAATCTATATTTTTGGCATATCTCTAGATGTTGGGCTCTAACTCTAGGTATTGGTGTTTACCTCTAGATTTTGGACTTTAACTCTGGAAGTTGGGGTTTACCCCTAGATGTTGGGATTTAACTCTAGAATTTGGGTTTGAAATCTATTTTGCTTTCCCTCTAGATGTTGGGCTTTACCTCTAGATATCTGGCTTTACCTCTAGATGTTGGGCTTTACCTCTAGATATCTGGCTTTACCTCTAGATGTTGGGTTTTACCTCTAGATATTGGTCTTTACCTCTAGATTTTGGGTGTTAGACCAAGAATTTGGGCTTTACATCTTGATTTTGGGCGTTAGAACTAGAATTTGGGCTTTACATCTAGATTTTGGGCTTTACGTCTAGATATTGGGCTTTACCTCTAGGTTTTGGGTTTTAAATCTATATATATTTGGCTTTTCCTCTAGATGTTGGGCTTTACATCTAGATTTGGGGTTTTACATCTAGATGTTTGCCTTCACCTCTGTAAGTTGGGCTTTACCTGCAGACATTGGGCTGTAGGACTAGATGATGGGCTTTACCTCCAGACGTTGGGCTTTACCTCTAGATATCTGGCTTTACCTCTAAATGATGCGCTTAAACTCTAAATATTGGGCTTTTCCTCCAGATGTTGGGCTTTAGATTTAGAAGTTGGGCTTTACAACTATATTTTCGGCTTTAGATCTAGAAGTTGGGCTTCACCTCTAGATTTTGGGGTTTAGATCTATATATCTGGCTTTATCTCTAGATGTTGGGCTTTACCTCTACATTTTGGGCTCTACCTCTATGTATTGGTATTTACATTTAGATTTTTGACTTTAAATCTGGAAGTTGAGCTTTACATCTAGACTTTGGGATTTACCTCTAGATGTTGGGATTTAACTCTAGAATTTGCGTTTGAAATCTATATATTTTGCTTTTCATCTATATGTTGGGCTTTACCTCTAGATATCTGGCTTTACCTCTAGATGTTTGGTTTTACCTCTAGATATTGGTCTTTACCTCTAGATGTTGGGCTTTCGATCTAGAAGTTGTGCTTTTCATCTAGATTTTGGGCTTTACGTCTAGATATTGGGCTTTACCTCTAGATTTTGGGTTTTATATCTATATATTTGGCTTTTCCTCTAGATGTTGGGCTTTACCCCTAGATATCTGGATTTACCTGTAGATGTTGGGCTTTACCTCTAGATTTTAGGTTTTCCATCTGGATTTTTGGCTTCTCTCTAGAATCTGGGCTTTACCTCCAGACGTTGGGCTTTACCACTAGATGTTGGGTTTTACCTCTAGATGTTGGTCTTTAGGTCTAGATATTGGACTTTACCTCTAGATGTAGGGTTTTACATCTAGATGTTTTGCTTTACATTTAGATGTTGGTCTTTATCTCTAGATGTTGGGTTATACCTCTATATGTTGTGCTTCACCTCTAGATGTTAGGCTTTACCTCTAGATGTTTGGATTACATCTAGATGTTTTGCTTTACATTTAGATGTTCGGCTTTATCTCTAGATTTTGGGTTTTAAATCTATATATTTGGCATATCTCTAGATGTTGGGCTCTAACTCTAGGTATTGGTGTTTACCTCTAGAATTTGGACTTTAACTCTGGAAGTTGGGCTTTACCTCTAGAAGTTGGGCTTTAACTCTAGACTTTGGGCTTTACCTCAAGACGTTCGGCTTTAACTCTAGCTGTTGGACTTTACCTCTAGATTTTGGGCCTTACCTCTAGAAGTTGGGGGTTATATCTATATGGTTGGATTTAACTGTAGATGTCAGGCCTTAACACTTGATTTTGGAATTCACCTCTAGATGTTAGGCTTTACATCTAGATTCTGGGCTTTCCCTCTAGATGTTGGGCTTTAACTCTAGATTTTGGGCTTTAACTCTAGATTTTGGGCTTTACTCGAAAGGATGCGCTTTAACTCTAGATATTGGGCTTTACCTCTAGAAGTTGGGTTGTACATCTAGATGTTTGGCTTTAACTGTAGGTGTCGGGCTTTAACACTAGATATTGGAATTCACCTCTAGATCTTAGTCTTTACCTCTACATGTTGGGCTTTACCTCTAGAGTATTTGGCTTTCGATCTATCAATTGGGCTTTACATCTAGATTTGGGGCTTTAGCTCTAGATGTTGGGCTTTACCTCCAGATTTTGGATTTTAAATCTATATATCTGGCTTTATCTCAAGATGTTGGGCTTTATCTCTAGATTTTGGGCTCTAACTCTAGGTATTGGTGTTTACCTCTAGACTTTGGACTTTAACTCTGGAAGTTGGGCTTTAGCTCTAGATGTTGGGATTGAACTCTAGAATTTGGGTTTGAAATCCATATATTTTGCTTTTCCTCTAGATGTTGGGCTTTACCTCTAGATATCTGGCTTTACCTCTAGATGTTGGGTTTTACCTCTAGATATTGGTTTTTACCTCTAGATTTTGGCTGTTAGATCTAGAATTTGGGCTTTAGATCTAGAAGTTGGGTTTTACATCTAGATTTTGTGCTTTAGGTCTAGATATTGGGCTTTACCTCTAGATTTTGGGTTTTAAATCTATATATTTGGCTTTTCCTCTAGATTTTGGGTTTTCCATCTCGATATTTGGCTTCTCTCTAGAATCTGGGCTTTACCTCCAGACGTTGGGCTTTACCACTAGATGTTGGGTTTTACCTCTAGATGTTGGTCTTTAGGTCTAGATATTGGACTTTACCTCTAGATGTAGGGTTTTATTTCTAGATGTTTTGCTTTACATTTAGATGTTGGTCTTTATCTCTAGATGTTGGGTTATACCTCTATATGTTGTGCTTCACCTCTAGATGTTAGGCTTTACCTCTAGATGTTTGGATTACATCTAGATGTTTTGCTTTACATTTAGATGTTCGGCTTTATCTCTAGATTTTGGGTTTTAAATCTATATATTTGGCATATCTCTAGATGTTGGGCTCTAACTCTAGGTATTGGTGTTTACCTCTAGATTTTGGACTTTAAGTCTGGAAGTTGGGCTTTACCTCTAGAAGTTGGGCTTTAACTCTAGACTTTGGGCTTTACCTCAAGACGTTCGGCTTTAACTCTAGCTGTTGGGCTTTACCTCTGTATTTTGGGCCTTACCTCTAGAAGTTGGGGGTTATATCTATATGGTTGGATTTAACTGTAGATGTCAGGCCTTAACACTTGATTTTGGAATTCACCTCTAGATGTTAGGCTTTACATCTAGATTTTGGGCTTTAGATCTAGAAGCTGGGCTTTACATCTAGATTTTGTGCTTTACGTCTAGATATTGGGCTTTACCTCTAGATTTTGTGTTTTAACTCTATATATTTGGCTTTTCCTCTAGATGTTGGGCTTTACCCCTAGATATCTGGCTTTACCTCTAGATGTTGGGCTTTACCTCTAGGTTTTGGGTATTAAATATATATATATTTGGCTTTTCCTCTAGATGTTGGGCTTTACCTCTAGATTTTGGGTTTTACATCTAGATGTTTGCCTTCACCTCTGTAAGTTGGGCTTTACCTGCAGACATTGGGCTGTAGGACTAGATGATGGGCTTTACCTCCAGACGTTGGGCTTTACCCCTAGATATCTGGCTTTACCTCTAAATGTTGGGCTTTACCTCTAGATTTTGGGTTTTAAATATATATATATTTGGCTTTTCCTCTAGATGTTGGGCTTTACCTCTAGATTTGGGGGTTTACATCTAGATGTTTGCCTTCACCTCTGTAAGTTGGGCTTTACCTGCAGACATTGGGCTGTAGGACTAGATGATGAGCTTTACCTCCAGACATTGGGCTTTACCTCTAAATATCTGGCTTTACCTCTAGATGTTGGGTTTTAACTCTAGATATTGGTCTTTACCTCTAGATGTTGGGCTTTAGATCTAGAAGTTGTGCTTTTCATCTAGATTTTGGGCTTTACGTCTAGATATTGGGCTTTACCTCTAGATTTTGGGTTTTATATCTATATATTTGGCTTTTCCTCTAGATGTTGGGCTTTACCCCTAGATATCTGGATTTACCTGTAGATGTTGGGCTTTACCTCCAGATTTTGGGTTTTCCATCTGGATTTTTGGCTTCTCTCTAGAATCTGGGCTTTACCTCCAGACGTTGGGCTTTACCACTAGATGTTGGGTTTTACCTCTAGATGTTGGTCTTTAGGTCTAGATATTGGACTTTACCTCTAGATGTAGGGTTTTACATCTAGATGTTTTGCTTTACATTTAGATGTTGGTCTTTATCTCTAGATGTTGGGTTATACCTCTATATGTTGTGCTTCACCTCTAGATGTTAGGCTTTACCTCTAGATGTTTGGATTACATCTAGATGTTTTGCTTTACATTTAGACGTTCAGCTTTATCTCTAGATTTTGGGTTTTAAATCTATATATTTGGCATATCTCTAGATGTTGGGCTCTAACTCTAGGTATTGGTGTTTACCTCTAGATTTTGGACTTTAACTCTGGAAGTTGGGGTTTACCCCTAGATGTTGGGATTTAACTCTAGAATTTGGGTTTGAAATCTATATATTTTGCTTTTCCTCTAGATGTTGGGCTTTACCTCTAGATATCTGGCTTTACCTCTACATGTTGGGTTTTACCTCTAGATATTGGTCTTTACCTCTAGATTTTGGGTGTTAGATCTAGAATTTGGGCTTTACATCTAGATTTTGGGCTTTAGATCTAGAAGCTGGGCTTTACATCTAGATTTTGGGCTTTACGTCTAGATATTGGGCTTTACCTCTAGATTTTGGGTTTTAACTCTATATATTTGGCTTTTCCTCTAGATGTTGGGCTTTACCTCTAGATTTTGGGTTTTAAATATATATATATTTGGCTTTTCCTCTAGATGTTGGGCTTTACCTCTAGATTTGGTGTTTTACATCTAGATGTTTGCCTTCACCTCTGTAAGTTGGGCTTTACCTGCAGACATTGGGCTGTAGGACTAGATGATGGGCTTTACCTCCAGATGTTGGGCTTTACCTCTAGATATCTGGCTTTACCTCTAGATGTTGGGTTTTACCTCTAGCTATTGGTCTTTACCTCTAGATGTTGGGCTTCAGATCTAGAAGTTGTGCTTTTCATCTAGATTTTGGGCTTTACGTCTAGATATTGGGCTTTAGGTCTAGATATTGGGCTTTACCTCTAGATTTTGGGTTTTAAATCTATATATTTGGCTTTTCCTCTAGATGTTGGGCTTTACCTCTAGATTTTGGGTTTTACATCCTGATGTTTGCCTTCACCTCTGTAAGCTGGGCTTTACCTGCAGCCATTAGGCTGTAGGACTAGATGATGGGCTTTACCTCTAGAAGTTGAGCTTTACATCTAGATTTTGGGCTTTACCTCTAAATGATGCGCTTAAACTCTAAATATTGGGCTTTACCTCTAGATGTTGGGCTTTACCCCTAGATATCTGGATTTATTTGTAGATGTTGGGCTTTACCTCTAGATTTTGGGTTTTCCATCTGGATTTTTGGCTTCTCTCTAGAATCTGGGCTTTACCTCCAGACGTTGGGCTTTACCACTAGATGTTGGGTTTTACCTCTAGATGTTGGTCTTTAGGTCTAGGTATTGGACTTTACCTCTAGATGTAGGGTTTTACATCTAGATGTTTTGCTTTACATTTAGATGTTGGTCTTTATCTCTAGATGTTGGGTTATACCTCTATATGTTGTGCTTCACCTCTAGATGTTAGGCTTTACCTCTAGATATTTGGATTACATCTAGATGTTTTGATTTACATTTAGATGTTCGGCTTTATCTCTAGATTTTGGGTTTTAAATGTATATATTTGGCATATCTCTAGATGTTGGGCTCTAACTCTAGGTATTGATGTTTACCTCTGGATTTTGGACTTTAAGTCTGGAAGTTGGGCTTTACCTCTAGAAGTTGGGCTTTAACTCTAGACTTTGGGCTTTACCTCAAGACGTTCGGCTTTAACTCTAGCTGTTGGGCTTTACCTCTGTATTTTGGGCCTTACCTCTAGAAGTTGGGGGTTATATCTATATGGTTGGATTTAACTGTAGATGTCAGGCCTTAACACTTGATTTTGGAATTCACCTCTAGATGTTAGGCTTTATATCTAGATTTTGGGCTTTAGATCTAGAAGCTGGGCTTTACATCTAGATTTTGTGCTTTACGCCTAGATATTGGGCTTTACCTCTAGATTTTGTGTTTTAACTCTATATATTTGGCTTTTCCTCTAGATGTTGGGCTTTACCTCTAGATTTTGGGTTTTACATCCAGATGTTTGCCTTCACCTCTGTAAGTTGGGCTTTACCTGCAGACATTGGGCTGTAGGACTAGATGATGGGCTTTACCTCCAGACTTTGGGCTTTACCCCTAGATATCTGGCTTTACCTCTAAATGTTGGGCTTTACCTCTAGATTTTGAATTTTAAATATATATATATTTGGCTTTTCCTCTAGATGTTGGGCTTTACCTCTAGATATCTGGCTTTACCTCTAGATGTTGGGTTTTACCTCTAGATATTGGTCTTTACCTCTAGATTTTGGGTGTTAGACCAAGAATTTGGGCTTTACATCTAGATTTTGGGCGTTAGATCTAGAATTTGGGCTTTACATCTAGATTTTGGGCTTTACGTCTAGATATTGGGCTTTTCTCTAGGTTTTGGGTTTTAAATCTGTATATATTTGGCTTTTCCTCTAGATGTTGGGCTTTACATCTAGATTTGGGGTTTTACATCTAGATGTTTGCCTTCACCTCTGTAAGTTGGGCTTTACCTGCAGACATTGGGCTGTAGGACTAGGTGATGGGCTTTACCTCCAGACGTTGGGCTTTACCTCTAGATATCTGGCTTTACCTCTAAATGATGCGCTTAAACTCTAAATATTGGGCTTTTCCTCCAGATGTTGGGCTTTAGATTTAGAAGTTGGGCTTTACAACTATATTTTCGGCTTTAGATCTAGAAGTTGGGCTTTACATCTAGATTTTGGGCTTTACGTCTAGATATTGGGCTTTAGGTCTAGATATTGGGCTTTACCTCTTGATTTTGGGTTTTACATCCTGATGTTTACCTCCACCTCTGTAACTTGGGCTTTACCTGCAGCCATTAGGCTGTAGGACTAGATGATGGGCTTTACCTCTAGAAGTTGAGCTTTACATCTAGATTTTGGGCTTTACCTCTAAATGATGCGCTTAAACTCTAAATATTGGGCTTTACCTCTAGATGTTGGGCTTTAGATTTAGAAGTTGGGATTTACATCTATATTTTGGGCTTTAGATCTAGAAGTTGGGATTTATATCTAGATTTTGATCTTTACGTCTAGTTATTGGGCTTTACCTCTAGATTTTGGGTTTTATATCTATATATTTGGCTTTTCCTCTAGATGTTGGGCTTTACCCCTAGATATCTGGATTTACCTGTAGATGTTAGGCTTTACCTCTAGATGTTTGGATTACATCTAGATGTTTTGCTTTACATTTAGATGTTCGGCTTTATCTCTAGATTTTGGGTTTTAAATCTATGTATTTGGCATATATCTAGATGTTGGGCTCTAACTCTAGGTATTGGTGTTTACCTCTAGATTTTGGACTTTAACTCTGGAAGTTGGGCTTACCCCTAGATGTTGGGATTTAACTCTAGAATTTGGGTTTGAAATCTATATATTTTGCTTTTCCTCTAGATGTTGGGCTTTACCTCTAGATATCTGGCTTTACCTCTAGATGTTGGGTTTTACCTCTAGATATTGGTCTTTACCTCTAGATTTTGGGTGTTAGACCAAGAATTTGGGCTTTACATCTAAATTTTGGGCGTTAGATCTAGAATTTGGGCTTTACATCTAGATTTTGGGCTTTACGTCTAGATATTGAGCTTTACTCTAGGTTTTGGGTTTTAAATCTATATATATTTGGCTTTTCCTCTAGATGTTGGGCTTTACATCTAGATTTGGGGTTTTACATCTAGATGTTTGCCTTCACCTCTGTAAGTTGGGCTTTACCTGCAGACATTGGGCTGTAGGACTAGGTGATGGGCTTTACCTCCAGACGTTGGGCTTTAAGTCTAGATATCTGGCTTTACGTCTAAATGATGCGCTTAAACTCTAAATATTGGGCTTTTCCTCCAGATGTTGGGCTTTAGATTTAGAAGTTGGGCTTTGCAACTATATTTTCGGCTTTAGATCTAGATTTTGGGCTTTACATCTAGATTTTGGGCTTTACATCTAAATATTTGGCTTCACCTCTAGATTTTGGGGTTTAGATCTATATATCTGGCTTTATCTCTAGATGTTGGTCTTTACCTCTACATTTTGGGCTCCACCTCTAGGTATTGGTATTTACATTTAGATTTTTGACTTTAAATCTGGAAGTTGAGCTTTACATCTAGACTTTGGGATTTACCTCTAGATGTTGGGATTTAACTCTAGAATTTGGGTTTGAAATCTATATATTTGCTTTTCCTCTAGATGTTGGGCTTTACCTCTAGATATCTGGCTTTACCTCTAGATGTTGGGTTTTACCTCTAGATATTGGTCTTTACCTCTAGATGTTGGGCTTTCGATCTAGAAGTTGTGCTTTTCATCTAGATTTTGGGCTTTACGTCTAGATATTGGGCTTTACCTCTAGATTTTGGGTTTTATATCTATATATTTGGCTTTTCCTCTAGATGTTGGTCTTTACCCCTAGATATCTGGATTTACCTGTAGATGTTGGGCTTTACCTCTAGATTTTAGGTTTTCCATCTGGATTTTTGGCTTCTCTCTAGAATCTGGGCTTTACCTCCAGACCTTGGGCTTTACCACTAGATGTTGGGTTTTACCTCTAGATGTTGGTCTTTAGATCTAGATATTGGACTTTACCTCTAGATGTAGGGTTTTATTTCTAGATGTTTTGCTTTACATTTAGATGTTGGTCTTTATCTCTAGATGTTGGGTTATACCTCTATATGTTGTGCTTCACCTCTAGATGTTAGGCTTTACCTCTAGATGTTTGGATTACATCTAGATGTTTTGCTTTACATTTAGATGTTCGGCTTTATCTCTAGATTTTGGGTTTTAAATCTATATATTTGGCATATCTCTAGATGTTGGGCTCTAACTCTAGGTATTGGTGTTTACCTCTAGATTTTGGATTTTAACTCTGGAAGTTGGGCTTTACCTCTAGAAGTTGGGCTTTAACTCTAGACTTTGGGCTTTACCTCAAGACGTTCGACTTTAACTCTAGCTGTTGGGCTTTACCTCTAGATTTTGGGCCTTACCTCTAGAAGTTGGGGGTTATATCTATATGGTTGGATTTAACTGTAGATGTCAGGCCTTAACACTTGATTTTGGAATTCACCTCTAGATGTTAGGCTTTACATCTAGATTTTGGGCTTTAGATCTAGAAGCTGGGCTTTACATCTAGATTTTGTGCTTTACTTTTAGATATTGGGCTTTACCTCTAGATTTTGTGTTTTAACTCTATATATTTGGCTTTTCCTCTAGATGTTGGGCTTTACCCCTAGATATCTGGCTTTACCTCTAGATGTTGGGCTTTACCTCTAGGTTTTGGGTATTAAATATATATATATTTGGCTTTTCCTCTAGATGTTGGGCTTTACCTCTAGATTTTGGGTTTTACATTTGGATGTTTGCCTTCACCTCTGTAAGTTGGGCTTTACCTGCAGACATTGGGCTGTAGGACTAGATGATGGGCTTTACCTCCAGACGTTGGGCTTTACCCCTAGATATCTGGCTTTACCTCTAAATGTTGGGCTTTACCTCTAGATTTTGGGTTTTAAATATATATATATTTGGCTTTTCCTCTAGATGTTGGGCTTTACCTCTAGATTTGGGGTTTACATCTAGATGTTTGCCTTCACCTCTGTAAGTTGGGCTTTACCTGCAGACATTGGGCTGTAGGACTAGATGATGAGCTTTACCTCCAGACGTTGGGCTTTACCTCTAGATATCTGGCTTTACCTCTAGATGTTGGGTTTTACCTCTAGATATTGGTCTTTACCTCTAGATGTTGGGCTTTAGATCTAGAAGTTGTGCTTTTCATCTAGATTTTGGGCTTTACATCTAGATATTGGGCTTTACCTCTAGATTTTGGGTTTTATATCTATATATTTGGCTTTTCCTCTAGATGTTGGGCTTTACCTCTAGATTTTGGGATTTCCATCTGGATTTTTGGCTTCTCTCTTGAATCTGGGCTTTACCCCCAGACGTTGGGCTTTACCAATAGAAGTTGGGTTTTACCTCTAGATGTTGGTCTTTAGGTCTAGATATTGGACTTTACCTCTAGATGTAGGGTTTTACATCTAGATGTTTTGCTTTACATTTAGATGTTGGTCTTTATCTCTAGATGTTGGGTTATACATCTATATATTGTGCTTCACCTCTAGATGTTAGGGTTTACCTCTAGATGTTTGGATTACATCTAGATGTTTTGCTTTACATTTAGACGTTCAGCTTTATCTCTAGATTTTGGGTTTTAAATCTATATATTTGGCATATCTCTAGATGTTGGGCTCTAACTCTAGGTATTGGTGTTTACCTCTAGATTTTGGACTTTAACTCTGGAAGTTGGGCTTTACCTTTAGATGTTGGGATTTAACTCTAGAATTTGGGTTTGAAATCCATATATTTTGCTTTTCCTCTAGATGTTGGGCTTTACCTCTAGATATCTGGCTTTACCTGTAGATGTTGGGTTTTACCTCTAGATATTGGTCTTTACCTCTAGATGTTGGGCTTTAGATCTAGAAGTTGGGATTTTCATCTAGATTTTGGGCTTTACGTCTAGATATCTGGCTTTACGTCTAGATGTTGGGCTTTACCTCTAGAAGTTGGGCTTTAACTCTAGACTTTGGGCTTTACCTCAAGACGTTCGGATTTAACTCTAGCTGTTGGGCTTTACCTCTAGATTTTGGGTTTTCCATCTGGATGTTTGGCTTCCCTCTAGAATCTGGGCTTTACCTCCAGACGTTGGGCTTTACCACTAGATGTTGGGTTATACCTCTAGATGTTGGTCTTTAGGTCTAGATATTGGACTTTACCTCTAGATGTAGGGTTTTACATCTAGATGTTTTGCTTTACATTTAGATGTTCGGATTTATCTCTAGTTTTTGGGTTTTAAATCTATATATTTTGTTTTTCCTCTAGATGTTGGGCTTTACCGTCAGATATCTGGCTTTACGTCTAGATGTTGGGCTTTACCTCTAGAAGTTGGGCTTTAACTCTAGTCTTTGGGCTTTACCTCAAGACGTTCGGCTTTAACTCTAGCTGTTGGGCTTTACCTCTAGATTTTGGGCCTTACCTCTAGAAGTTGGGGGTTATATCTCTATGGTTGGATTTAACTGTAGATGTCAGGCCTTAACACTTGATTTTGGAATTCACCTCTAGATGTTAGGCTTTACATCTAGATTCTGGGCTTTCCCTCTAGATGTTGGGCTTTAACTCTAGATTTTGGGCTTTACTCTAAAGGATGCGCTTTAACTCTAGATATTCGGCTTTACCTCTAGAAGTTGGGTTTTACATCTAGATGTTTGGCTTTAACTGTAGGTGTCGGGCTTTAACACTAGATATTGGAATTCACCTCTAGATCTTAGTCTTTACCTCTACATGTTGGGCGTTACCTCTAGAGTATTTGGCTTTAGATCTAGCAATTGGGCTTTACATCTAGATTTGGGGCTTTACCTCTAGATGTTGGGCTTTACCTCCAGATTTTGGATTTTAAATCTATATATCTGGCTTTATCTCTAGATGTTGGGCTTTATCTCTAGATTTTGGGCTCTAACTCTAGGTATTGGTGTTTACCTCTAGACTTTGGACTTTAACTCTGGAAGTTGGGCTTTACCTCTAGATGTTGGGATTTAACTCTAGAATTTGGGTTTGAAATCTATATCTTTGCTTTTCCTCTAGATGTTGGGCTTTACCTCTAGATATCTGGCTTTACCTCTAGATGTTGGGTTTTACCTCTAGATATTGGTCTTTACCTCTAGATTTTGGGTGTTAGATCTAGAATTTGGGCTTTACATCTAGATTTTGGGCTTTAGATCTAGAAGTTGGGCTTTACATCTACATTTTGGGCTTTACGTCTAGATATTGGGCTTTACCTCTAGATTTTGGGTTTTAAATCTATATATTTGGCTTTTCCTCTAGATGTTGGGCTTTACCTCTAGATTTTGGGTTTTACATTTGGATGTTTGCCTTCACCTCTGTAAGTTGGGCTTTACCTGCAGACATTGGGCTGTAGGACTAGATGATGGGCTTTACCTCCAGACGTTGGGCTTTACCTCTAGATATCTGGCTTTACCTCTAGATGTTGGGCTTTACCTCTAGATTTTGGGTTTTAAATCTATATATTTGGCTTTTCCTCTAGATGTTGGGCTTTACCTCTAGATTTGGGGTTTTACATCTAGATATTTGCCTTCACCTCTGTAAGTTGGGCTTAACTGCAGACATTGGGCTGTAGGACTAGATGATGGGCTTTACCTCCAGACGTTGGGCTTTACCTCTAGATATCTGGCTTTACCTGTAGATGTTGGGTTTTACCTCTAGATATTGGTCTTTACCTCTAGATGTTGGGCTTTAGATCTAGAAGTTGGGATTTTCGTCTAGATTTTGGGCTTTACGTCTAGATATCTGGCTTTACGTCTAGATGTTGGGCTTTACCTCTAGAAGTTGGGCTTTAACTCTAGACTTTGGGCTTTACCTCAAGACGTTCGGCTTTAACTCTAGCTGTTGGGCTTTACCTCTAGATTTTGGGCCTTACCTCTAGAAGTTGGGGGTTATATCTATATGGTTGGATTTAACTGTAGATGTCAGGCCTTAACACTTGATTTTGGAATTCACCTCTAGATGTTAGGCTTTACATCTAGATTCTGGGCTTTCCCTCTAGATGTTGGGCTTTAACTCTAGATTTTGGGCTTTACTCTAAAGGATGCGCTTTAACTCTAGATATTCGGCTTTACCTCTAGAAGTTGGGTTTTACATCTAGATGTTTGGCTTTAACTGTAGGTGTCGGGCTTTAACACTAGATATTGGAATTCACCTCTAGACCTTAGTCTTTACCTCTACATGTTGGGATTTACCTCTAGAGTATTTGGCTTTCGATCTAGCAATTGGGCTTTACATCTAGATTTGGGGCTTTAGCTCTAGATGTTGGGCTTTACCTCCAGATTTTGGATTTTAAATCTATATATCTGGCTTTATCTCTAGATGTTGGGCTTTATCTCTAGATATTGGGCTCTAACTCTAGGTATTGGTGTTTACCTCTAGATTTTGGACTTTAACTCTGGAAGTTGGGCTTAACCTCTAGATGTTGGGATTTAACTCTAGAATTTGGGTTTGAAATCTATATATTTTGCTTTTCCTCTAGATGTTGGCCTTTACCTCTAGATATCTGGCTTTACCTCTAGATGTTGGGTTTTACCTCTAGATATTGGTCTTTACCTCTAGATTTTGGGCGTTAGATCTAGAAATTGGGCTTTACATCTAGATTTTGGGCTTTAGATCAAGAAGTTGGGCTTTACATCTAGATTTTGGGCTTTACGTCTTGATATTGGGCTTTACCTCTAGATTTTGGGTTTTAAATCTATATATTTGGCTTTTCCTCTAGATGTTGGGCTTTACCTCTAGATATCTGGCTTTACCTCTAGATGTTGGGCTTTACCTCTAGATTTTGGGTTTTAAATATATATATATTTGGCTTTTCCTCTAGATGTTGGGCTTTACCTCTAGATTTGGGGTTTTACATCTAGATATTTGCCTTCACCTCTGTTAGTTGGGCTTAACTGCAGACATTGGGCTGTAGGACTAGATGATGGGCTTTACCTCCAGACGTTGGGCTTTACCTCTAGATATCTGGCTTTACCTGTAGATGTTGGGTTTTACCTCTAGATATTGGTCTTTACCTCTAGATGTTGGGCTTTAGATCTAGAAGTTGGGATTTTCATCTAGATTTTGGGCTTTACGTCTAGATATCTGCCTTTACGTCTAGATGTTGGGCTTTACCTCTAGAAGTTGGGCTTTAATTCTAGAATTTGGGCTTTACCTCAAGACGTTCGGCTTTAACTCTAGCTGTTGGGCTTTACCTCTAGATTTTGGGTTTTCCATCTGGATTTTTGGCTTCCCTCTAGAATCTGGTCTTTACCTCCAGACGTTGGGCTTTACCACTAGATGTTGGGTTTTACCTCTAGATGTTGGTCTTTAGGTCTAGATATTGGACTTTACCTCTAGATGTAGGGTTTTACATCTAGATGTTTTGCTTTACATTTAGATGTTGGTCTTTATCTCTAGATGTTGGGTTATACCTCTATATGTTGTGCTTCACCTCTAGATGTTAGGCTTTACCTCTAGATGTTTGGATTACATCTAGATGTTTTGCTTTACATTTAGATGTTCGGCTTTATCTCTAAATTTTGGGTTTTAAATCTATATATTTGGCTTTTCCTCTAGATGTTGGGCTTTACCGTCAGATATCTGGCTATACGTCTAGATGTTGGGCTTTACCTCTAGAAGTTGGGCTTTAACTCTAGACTTTGGGCTTTACCTCAAGACGTTCGGCTTTAACTCTAGCTGTTGGGCTTTACCTCTAGATTTTGGGCCTTACCTCTAGAAGTTGGGGGTTATATCTATATGGTTGGATTTAACTGTAGATGTCAGGCCTTAACACTTGATTTTGGAATTCACCTCTAGATGTTAGGCTTTACATCTAGATTCTGGGCTTTCCCTCTAGATGTTGGGCTTTAACTCTAGATTTTGGGCTTTACTCGAAAGGATGCGCTTTAACTCTAGATATTCGGCTTTACCTTTAGAAGTTGGGTTGTACATCTAGATGTTTGGCTTTAACTGTAGGTGTCGGGCTTTAACACTAGATATTGGAATTCACCTCTAGATCTTAGTCTTTACCTCTACATGTTGGGCTTTACCTCTAGAGTATTTGGCTTTAGATCTAGCAATTGGGCTTTACATCTAGATTTGGGGCTTTAGCTCTAGATGTTGGGCTTTACCTCCAGATTGTGGATTTTAAATCTATATATCTGGCTTTATCTCTAGATGTTGGGCTTTATCTCTAGATTTTGGGCTCTAACTCTAGGTATTGGTGTTTACCTCTAGACTTGGGACTTTAACTCTGGAAGTTGGGCTTTAGCTCTAGATGTTGGTATTGAACTCTAGAATTTGGGTTTGAAATCCATATATTTTGCTTTTCCTCTAGATGTTGGGCTTTACCTCTAGATATCTGGCTTTACCTCTAGCTGTTGGGTTTTACCTCTAGATATTGGTCTTTACCTCGGGATTTTGGCTGTTAGATCTAGAATTTGGGCTTTAGATCTAGAAGTTGGGCTTTATATCTAGATTTTGGGCTTTAGGTCTAGATATTGGGCTTTACCTCTAGATTTTGGGTTTTAAATCTATATATTTGGCTTTTCCTCTAGATGTTGGGTTTTCCATCTGGATTTTTGGCTTCTCTCTAGAATCTGGGCTTTACCTCCAGACGTTGGGCTTTACCACTAGATGTTGGGTTTTACCTCTAGATGTTGGTCTTTAGGTCTAGATATTGGACTTTACCTCTAGATGTAGGGTTTTACATCTAGAAGTTTTGCTTTACATTTAGATGTTGGTCTTTATCTCTAGATGTTGGGTTATACCTCTATATGTTGTGCTTCACCTCTAGATGTTAGGCTTTACCTCTAGATGTTTGGATTACATCTAGATGTTTTGCTTTACATTTAGATGTTCGGCTTAATCTCTAGATTTTGGGTTTTAAATCTATATATTTTGCTTTTCATCTAGATGTTGGGCTTTACCTGTAGATATCTGGCTTTACCTATATATGTCGGGTTTTACTTCTAGATATTGGTCTTTATCTCTAGATTTTGGGTGTTAGATCTAGAATTTGGGCTTTACATCTGGATTTTGGCTTTAGATCTAGAAGCTGGCCTTTACATCTAGATTTTGGTCTTTACGTCTAGATATTGGGCTTTACCTCTAGATTTTGGGTTTTAAATATATATATTTGCCTTTTCCTCTAGATGTTGGCCTTTACCCCTAGATATCTGGCTTTACCTCTAGATGTTGGGCTTTACCTCTAGATTTTGGGTTTTAAATATATATATATTTGGCTTTTCCTCTAGATGTTGGGCTTTACCTCTAGATTGGGGGTTTTACATCTAGATGTTTGCCTTCACCTCTGTAAGTTGGGCTTTACCTGCAGACATTGGGCTGTAGGACTAGATGATGGGCTTTACCTCCAGACGTTGGGCTTTACCCCTAGATATCTGGCTTTACCTCTAAATGATGCGCTTAAACTCTAAATATTGGGCTTTTCCTCCAGATGTTGGGCTTTAGATTTAGAAGTTGGGCTTTACAAGTATATTTTCAGCTTTAGATCTAGAAGTTGGGCTTTACATCTAGATTTTGGGCTTTACATCTAAATATTGGGCTTCACCTCTAGATTTTGGGGTTTAGATCTATATATCTGGCTTTATCTCTAGAGGTTGGGCTTTACCTGTACATTTTGGGCTCTACCTCTAGGTATTGGTATTTACATTTAGATTTTTGACTTTAAATCTGGAAGTTGAGCTTTACATCTAGACTTTGGGATTTACCTCTAGATGTTGGGATTTAACTCTAGAATTTGGGTTTGAAATCTATATATTTTGCTTTTCCTCTAGATGTTGGGCTTTACCTCTAGATATCTGGCTTTACCTCTAGATGTTGGGTTTTACCTCTAGATATTGGTCTTTACCTCTAGATGTTGGGCTTTCGATCTAGAAGTTCTGCTTTTCATCTAGATTTTGGGCTTTACGTCTCGATATTGGGCTTTACCTCTAGATTTTGGGTTTTATATCGATATATTTGGCTTTTCCTCTAGATGTTGGGCTTTACCCCTAGATATCTGGATTTACCTGTAGATGTTGGGCTTTACCTCTAGATTTTGGGTTTTCGATCTGGATTTTTGGCTTCTCTCTAGAATCTGGGCTTTACCTCCAGACGTTGGGCTTTACCACTAGATGTTGGGTTTTACCTCTAGATGTTGGTCTTTAGGTCTAGATATTGGACTTTACCTCTAGATGTAGGGTTTTACATCTAGATGTTTTGCTTTACATTTAGATGTTGGTCTTTATCTCTAGATGTTGGGTTATACCTCTATATGTTGTGCTTCACCTCTAGATGTTAGGCTTTACCTCTAGATGTTTGGATTACATCTAGATGTTTTGCTTTACATTTAGATGTTGGGCTTTATCTCTAGATTTTGGGTTTTAAATCTATATATTTGGCTTTTCCTCTAGATGTTGGGCTTTACCGTCAGATATCTGGCTTTACGTCTAGATGTTGGGCTTTACCTCTAGAAGTTGGGCTTTACCTCTAGACTTTGGACTTTACCTCAAGACGTTCGGCTTTAAGTCTAGCTGTTGGGCTTTACCTCTAGATTTTGGGCTTTACGTCTAGATGTTGGGCTTTACCTCTAGAAGTTGGGCTTTACCTCTAGAAGTTGGGCTTTACCTCTAGACTTTGGACTTTACCTCAAGACGTTCGGCTTTAACTCTAGCTGTTGGGCTTTACCTCTAGAAGTTGGGGGTTATATCTATATGGTTGGATTTAACTGTAGATGTCAGGCCTTAACACTTGATTTTGGAATTCACCTCTAGATGTTAGGCTTTACATCTAGATTCTGGGCTTTCCCTCTAGATGTTGGGCTTTAACTCTAGATTTTGGGCTTTACTCTAAAGGATGCGCTTTAACTCTAGATATTTGGCTTTACCTCTAGAAGTTGGGTTTTACATCTAGATGTTTGGCTTTAACTGTAGGTGTCGGCCTTTAACACTAGATATTGGAATTCACCTCTAGATCTTAGTCTTTACCTCTACATGTTGGGCTTTACCTCTAGAGTATTTGGCTTTAGATGTAGCGATTGGGCTTTACATCTAGATTTGGGGCTTTAGCTCTAGATGTTGGGCTTTACCTCCAGATTTTGGATTTTAAATATATATATCTGGCTTTATCTCTAGATGTTGGGCTTTATCTCTAGATGTTGGTCTCTAACTCTAGGTATTGGTATTTACATTTAGATTTTTTGACTTTAAATCTGGAAGTTGAGCTTTACATCTAGACTTTGGGATTTACCTCTAGATGTTGGGATTTAACTCTAGATTTTGGGTTTTAAATCTATATATTTGGCTTTTCCTCTAGATGTTTGGCTTTACCTCTAGATTTTGGGTTTTACATTTGGATGTTTGCCTTCACCTCTGTAAGTTGGGCTTTACCTGCAGACATTGGGCTGTAGGACTAGATGATGGGCTTTACCTCCAGACGTTGGGCTTTACCCCTAGATATCTGGCTTTACCTCTAAATGTTGGGCTTTACCTCTAGATTTTGGGTTTTAAATATATATATATTTGGCTTTTCCTCTAGATGTTGGGCTTTACCTCTAGATTTGGGGTTTACATCTAGATGTTTGCCTTCACCTCTGTAAGTTGGGCTTTACCTGCAGACATTGGGCTGTAGGACTAGATGATGAGCTTTACCTCCAGACGTTGGGCTTTACCTCTAGATATCTGGCTTTACCTCTAGATGTTGGGTTTTACCTCTAGATATTGGTCTTTACCTCTAGATGTTGGGCTTTAGATCTAGAAGTTGTGCTTTTCATCTAGATTTTGGGCTTTACATCTAGATATTGGGATTTACCTCTAGATTTTGGGTTTTATATCTATATATTTGGCTTTTCCTCTAGATGTTGGGCTTTACCTCTAGATTTTGGGATTTCCATCTGGATTTTTGGCTTCTCTCTTGAATCTGGGCTTTACCCCCAGACGTTGGGCTTTACCAATAGAAGTTGGGTTTTACCTCTAGATGTTCGTCTTTAGGTCTAGATATTGGACTTTACCTCTAGATGTAGGGTTTTACATCTAGATGTTTTGCTTTACATTTAGATGTTGGTCTTTATCTCTAGATGTTGGGTTATACATCTATATATTGTGCTTCACCTCTAGATGTTAGGCTTTACCTCTAGATGTTTGGATTACATCTAGATGTTTTGCTTTACATTTAGACGTTCAGCTTTATCTCTAGATTTTGGGTTTTAAATCTATATATTTGGCATATCTCTAGATTTTGGGCTCTAACTCTAGGTATTGGTGTTTACCTCTAGATTTTGGACTTTAACTCTGGAAGTTGGGCTTTACCTTTAGATGTTGGGATTTAACTCTAGAATTTGGGTTTGAAATCCATATATTTTGCTTTTCCTCTAGATGTTGGGCTTTACCTCTAGATATCTGGCTTTACCTGTAGATGTTGGGTTTTACCTCTAGATATTGGTCTTTACCTCTAGATGTTGGGCTTTAGATCTAGAAGTTGGGATTTTCATCTAGATTTTGGGCTTTACGTCTAGATATCTGGCTTTACGTCTAGATGTTGGGCTTTACCTCTAGAAGTTGGGCTTTAACTCTAGACTTTGGGCTTTACCTCAAGACGTTCGGATTTAACTCTAGCTGTTGGGCTTTACCTCTAGATTTTGGGTTTTCCATCTGGATGTTTGGCTTCCCTCTAGAATCTGGGCTTTACCTCCAGACGTTGGGCTTTACCACTAGATGTTGGGTTATACCTCTAGATGTTGGTCTTTAGGTCTAGATATTGGACTTTACCTCTAGATGTAGGGTTTTACATCTAGATGTTTTGCTTTACATTTAGATGTTCGGATTTATCTCTAGTTTTTGGGTTTTAAATCTATATATTTTGTTTTTCCTCTAGATGTTGGGCTTTACCGTCAGATATCTGGCTTTACGTCTAGATGTTGGGCTTTACCTCTAGAAGTTGGGCTTTAACTCTAGTCTTTGGGCTTTACCTCAAGACGTTCGGCTTTAACTCTAGCTGTTGGGCTTTACCTCTAGATTTTGGGCCTTACCTCTAGAAGTTGGGGGTTATATCTATATGGTTGGATTTAACTGTAGATGTCAGGCCTTAACACTTGATTTTGGAATTCACCTCTAGATGTTAGGCTTTACATCTAGATTCTGGGCTTTCCCTCTAGATGTTGGGCTTTAACTCTAGATTTTGGGCTCTAACTCTAGGTATTGGTGTTTACCTCTAGACTTTGGACTTTAACTCTGGAAGTTGGGCTTTACCTCTAGATGTTGGGATTTAACTCTAGAATTTGGGTTTGAAATCTATATCTTTGCTTTTCCTCTAGATGTTGGGCTTTACCTCTAGATATCTGGCTTTACCTCTAGATGTTGGGTTTTACCTCTAGATATTGGTCTTTACCTCTAGATTTTGGGTGTTAGATCTAGAATTTGGGCTTTACGTCTAGATATTGGGCTTTAGATCAAGAAGCTGGGCTTTACATCTAGATTTTGGCCTTTACGTCTTGATATTGGGCTTTACCTCTAGATTTCGGGTTTTAAATCTATATATATTTGGCTTTTCCTCTAGATGTTGGGCTTTACCTCTAGATTTTGGGTTTTAAATATATATATATTTGGCTTTTCCTCTAGATGTTGGGCTTTACATCTAGATTTGGGGTTTTACATCTAGATATTTGCCTTCACCTCTGTTAGTTGGGCTTAACTGCAGACATTGGGCTGTAGGACTAGATGATGGGCTTTACCTCCAGACGTTGGGCTTTACCTCTAGATATCTGGCTTTACCTGTAGATGTTGGGTTTTACCTCTAGATATTGGTCTTTACCTCTAGATGTTGGGCTTTAGATCTAGAAGTTGGGATTTTCGTCTAGATTTTGGGCTTTACGTCTAGATATCTGGCTTTACGTCTAGATGTTGGGCTTTACCTCTAGAAGTTGGGCTTTAACTCTAGACTTTGGGCTTTACCTCAAGACGTTCGGCTTTAACTCTAGCTGTTGGGCTTTACCTCTAGATTTTGGGCCTTACCTCTAGAAGTTGGGGGTTATATCTATATGGTTGGATTTAACTGTAGATGTCAGGCCTTAACACTTGATTTTGGAATTCACCTCTAGATGTTAGGCTTTACATCTAGATTCTGGGCTTTCCCTCTAGATTTTGGGCTTTAACTCTAGATTTTGGGCTTTACTCTAAAGGATGCGCTTTAACTCTAGATATTCGGCTTTACCTCTAGAAGTTGGGTTGTACATCTAGATGTTTGGCTTTAACTGTAGGTGTCGGGCTTTAACACTAGATATTGGAATTCACCTCTAGACCTTAGTCTTTACCGCTACATGTTGGGATTTACCTCTAGAGTACTTGGCTTTCGATCTAGCAATTGGGCTTTACATCTAGATTTGGGGCTTTAGCTCTAGATGTTGGTCTTTACCTCCAGATTTTGGATTTTAAATCTATATATCTGGCTTTATCTCTAGATGTTGGGCTTTATCTCTAGATATTGGGCTCTAACTCTAGGTATTGGTGTTAAACCTCTAGATTTTGGACTTTAACTCTGGAAGTTGGGCTTAACCTCTAGATGTTGGGATTTAACTCTAGAATTTGGGTTTGAAATCTATATATTTTGCTTTTCCTCTAGATGTTGGCCTTTACCTCTAGATATCTGGCTTTACCTCTAGATGTTGGGTTTTACCTCTAGATATTGGTCTTTACCTCTAGATTTTGGGCGTTAGATCTAGAAATTGGGCTTTACATCTAGATTTTGGGCTTTAGATCTAGAAGCTGGGCTTTACCTCTAGATATCTGGCTTTACCTCTAGATGTTGGGCTTTACCTCTAGATTTTGGGTTTTAAATATATATATATTTGGCTTTTCCTCTAGATGTTGGGCTTTACATCTAGATTTGGGGTTTTACATCTAGATATTTGCCTTCACCTCTGTTAGTTGGGCTTAACTGCAGACATTGGGCTGTAGGACTAGATGATGGGCTTTACCTCCAGACGTTGGGCTTTACCTCTAGATATCTGGCTTTACCTGTAGATGTTGGGTTTTACCTCTAGATATTGGTCTTTACCTCTAGATGTTGGGCTTTAGATCTAGAAGTTGGGATTTTCATCTAGATTTTGGGCTTTACGTCTAGATATGTGGCTTTACGTCTAGATGTTGGGCTTTACCTCTAGAAGTTGGGCTTTAATTCTAGAATTTGGGCTTTACCTCAAGACGTTCGGCTTTAACTCTAGCTGTGGGCTTTACCTCTAGATTTTGGGTTTTCCATCTGGATTTTTGGCTTCCCTCTAGAATCTGGGCTTTACCTCCAGACGTTGGGCTTTACCACTAGATGTTGGGTTTTACCTCTAGATGTTGGTCTTTAGGTCTAGATATTGGACTTTAGATGTAGGGGTTTACATCTAGATGTTTTGCTTTACATTTAGATGTTGGTCTTTATCTCTAGATGTTGGGTTATACCTCTATATGTTGTGCTTCACCTCTAGATGTTAGGCTTTACCTCTAGATGTTTGGATTACATCTAGATGTTTTGCTTTACATTTAGATGTTCGGCTTTATCTCTAAATTTTGGGTTTTAAATCTATATATTTGGCTTTTCCTCTAGATGTTGGGCTTTACCGTCAGATATCTGGCTATACGTCTAGATGTTGGGCTTTACCTCTAGAAGTTGGGCTTTAACTCTAGACTTTGGGCTTTACCTCAAGACGTTCGGCTTTAACTCTAGCTGTTGGGCTTTACCTCTGTATTTTGGGCCTTACCTCTAGAAGTTGGGGGTTATATCTATATGGTTGGATTTAACTGTAGATGTCAGGCCTTAACACTTGATTTTGGAATTCACCTCTAGATGTTAGGCTTTACATCTAGATTCTGGGCTTTCCCTCTAGATGTTGGGCTTTAACTCTAGATTTTGGGCTTTACTCTAAAGGATGCGCTTTAACTCTAGATATTCGGCTTTACCTCTAGAAGATGGGTTTTAAATCTAGATGTTTGGCTTTAACTGTAGGTGTCGGGCTTTAACACTAGATATTGGAATTCACCTCTAGACCTTAGTCTTTACCTCTACATGTTGGGATTTACCTCTAGAGTATTTGGCTTTCGATCTAGCAATTGGGCTTTACATCTAGATTTGGGGCTTTAGCTCTAGATGTTGGGCTTTACCTCCAGATTTTGGATTTTAAATCTATATATCTGGCTTTATCTCTAGATGTTGGGCTTTATCTCTAGATATTGGGCTCTAACTCTAGGTATTGGTGTTTACCTCTAGATTTTGGACTTTAACTCTGGAAGTTGGGCTTAACCTCTAGATGTTGGGATTTAACTCTAGAATTTGGGTTTGAAATCTATATATTTTGCTTTTCCTCTAGATGTTGGCCTTTACCTCTAGATATCTGGCTTTACCTCTAGATGTTGGGTTTTACCTCTAGATATTGGTCTTTACCTCTAGATTTTGGGCGTTAGATCTAGAAATTGGGCTTTACATCTAGATTTTGGGCTTTAGATCAAGAAGTTGGGCTTTACATCTAGATTTTGGGCTTTACGTCTTGATATTGGGCTTTACCTCTAGATTTTGGGTTTTAAATCTATATATTTGGCTTTTCCTCTAGATGTTGGGCTTTACCTCTAGATATCTGGCTTTACCTCTAGATGTTGGGCTTTACCTCTAGATTTTGGGTTTTAAATATATATATATTTGGCTTTTCCTCTAGATGTTGGGCTTTACCTCTAGATTTGGGGTTTTACATCTAGATATTTGCCTTCACCTCTGTTAGTTGGGCTTAACTGCAGACATTGGGCTGTAGGACTAGATGATGGGCTTTACCTCCAGACGTTGGGCTTTACCTCTAGATATCTGGCTTTACCTGTAGATGTTGGGTTTTACCTCTAGATATTGGTCTTTACCTCTAGATGTTGGGCTTTAGATCTAGAAGTTGGGATTTTCATCTAGATTTTGGGCTTTACGTCTAGATATCTGCCTTTACGTCTAGATGTTGGGCTTTACCTCTAGAAGTTGGGCTTTAATTCTAGAATTTGGGCTTTACCTCAAGACGTTCGGCTTTAACTCTAGCTGTTGGGCTTTACCTCTAGATTTTGGGTTTTCCATCTGGATTTTTGGCTTCCCTCTAGAATCTGGTCTTTACCTCCAGACGTTGGGCTTTACCACTAGATGTTGGGTTTTACCTCTAGATGTTGGTCTTTAGGTCTAGATATTGGACTTTAGATGTAGGGGTTTACATCTAGATGTTTTGCTTTACATTTAGATGTTGGTCTTTATCTCTAGATGTTGGGTTATACCTCTATATGTTGTGCTTCACCTCTAGATGTTAGGCTTTACCTCTAGATGTTTGGATTACATCTAGATGTTTTGCTTTACATTTAGATGTTCGGCTTTATCTCTAAATTTTGGGTTTTAAATCTATATATTTGGCTTTTCCTCTAGATGTTGGGCTTTACCGTCAGATATCTGGCTATACGTCTAGATGTTGGGCTTTACCTCTAGAAGTTGGGCTTTAACTCTAGACTTTGGGCTTTACCTCAAGACGTTCGGCTTTAACTCTAGCTGTTGGGCTTTACCTCTAGATTTTGGGCCTTACCTCTAGAAGTTGGGGGTTATATCTATATGGTTGGATTTAACTGTAGATGTCAGGCCTTAACACTTGATTTTGGAATTCACCTCTAGATGTTAGGCTTTACATCTAGATTCTGGGCTTTCCCTCTAGATGTTGGGCTTTACCTCTACATTTTGGGCTCTACCTCTAGGTATTGGTATTTACATTTAGATTTTTGACTTTAAATCTGGAATTTGGGGCTTTACATCTAGACTTTGGGCTTTACCTGTAGATGTTGGGATTTAACTCTAGAATTTGGGTTTGAAATCTATATATTTTGCTTTTCCTCTAGATGTTGGGCTTTACCTCTAGATATCTGGCTTTACCTCTAGATGTTGGGTTTTACCTCTAGATATTGGTCTTTACCTCTAGATTTTGGGTGTTAGATCTAGAATTTGGGCTTTACATCTAGATTTTGGGCTTTAGATCTAGAAGCTGGGCTTTACCTCTAGATATCTGGCTTTACCTCTAGATGTTGGGCTTTACCTCTAGATTTTTGGTTTTAAATATATATATATTTGGCTTTTCCTCTAGATGTTGGGCTTTACCGCTAGATTTGGGGTTTTACATCTAGATGTTTGCCTTCACCTCTGTAAGTTGGGCTTTACCTGCAGACATTGGGCTGTAGGACTAGATGATGGGCTTTACCTCCAGACGTTGGGCTTTACCTCTAGATATCTGGCTTTACCTCTAGATGTTGGGTTTTACCTCTAGATATTGGTCTTTACCTCTAGATGTTGGGCTTTAGATCTAGAAGTTGTGCTTTTCATCTAGTTTTTGGGCTTTACGTCTAGATATTGGGCTTTACCTCTAGATTTTTGGGTTTATATCTATATATTTGGCTTTTCCTCTAGATATTGGGCTTTACCCCTAGATATCTGGATTTACCTGTAGATGTTGGGCTTTACCTCTAGATTTTGGGTTTTCCATCTGGATTTTTGGCTTCCCTCTAGAATCTGGTCTTTACCTCCAGACGTTGGGCTTTACCACTAGATGTTGGGTTTTACCTCTAGATGTTGGTCTTTAGGTCTAGATATTGGACTTTACCTCTAGATGTAGGGTTTTACATCTAGATGTTTTGCTTTACATTTAGATGTTGGTCTTTATCTCTAGATGTTGGGTTATACCTCTATATGTTGTGCTTCACCTCTAGATGTTAGGCTTTACCTCTAGATGTTTGGATTACATCTAGATGTTTTGCTTTACATTTAGATGTTCGGCTTTATCTCTAGATTTTGGATTTTAAATCTATATATTTGGCTTTATCTCTAGATGTTGGGCTTTATCTCTAGATTTTGGGCTCTAACACTAGGTATTGGTGTTTACCTCTAGATTTTGGACTTTAACTTTGGAAGTTGGGCTTTACATCTAGATGTTGGGATTTAACTCTAGAATTTGGGTTTGAAATCTATATATTTGGCTTTTCCTCTAGATGTTGGGCTTTACCTCTAGATATCTGGCTTTACCTCCAGACATTGGGCTTTACCTCTAGATATCTGGCTTTACCTCTAGATGTTGGGTTTTACCTCTAGTTATTGGTCTTAACCTCTAGATTTTGGGTGTTAGACCAAGAATTTGGGCTTTACATCTAGATTTTGGGCTTTACGTCTAGATATTGGGCTTTACCTCTAGGTTTTGGGTTTTAAATCTATATATATTTGGCTTTTCCTCTAGATGTTGGGCTTTACCTCTAGATTTTGGGTTTTAAATATATATATATTTGGCTTTTCCTCTAGAGGTTGGGCTTTACCTCTAGATTTGGGGTTTTACATCTAGATGTTTGCCTTCACCTCTGTAAGTTGGGCTTTACCTGCAGACATTGGGCTGTAGGACTAGATGATGGGCTTTACCTCCAGACGTTGGGCTTTACCTCTAGATATCTGGCTTTACCTCTAAATGATGCGCTTAAACTCTAAATATTGGGCTTTTCCTCCAGATGTTGGGCTTTAGATTTAGAAGTTGGGCTTTACAACTATATTTTCGGCTTTAGATCTAGAAGTTGGTCTTTACATCTAGATTTTGGGCTTTACATCTAAATATTGGGCTTCACCTCTAGATTTTGGGGTTTAGATCTATATATCTGGCTTTATCTCTAGATGTTGGGCTTTACCTCTACATTTTGGGCTCTACCTCTAGGTATTGGTATTTACATTTAGATTTTTGACTTTAAATCTGGAAGTTGAGCTTTACATCTAGACTTTGGGATTTACCTCTAGATGTTGGGATTTAACTCTAGAATTTGGGTTTGAAATCTATATATTTTGCTTTTCCTCTAGATGTTGGGCTTTACCTCTAGATATCTGGCTTTACCTCTAGATGTTGGGTTTTACCTCTAGATATTGGTCTTTACCTCTAGATGTTGGGCTTTCGATCTAGAAGTTGTGCTTTTCAACTAGATTTTGGGCTTTACGTCTAGATATTGGGCTTTACCTCTAGATTTTGGGTTTTATAACTATATATTTGGCTTTTCCTCTAGATGTTGGGCTTTACCCCTAGATATCTGGATTTACCTGTAGATGTTGGGCTTTACCTCTAGATTTTAAGTTTTCCATCTGGATTTTTGGCTTCTCTCTAGAATCTGGGCTTTACCTCCAGACCTTGGGCTTTACCACTAGATGTTGGGTTTTACCTCTAGATGTTGGTCTTTAGGTCTAGGTATTGGACTTTACCTCTAGATGTAGGGTTTTACATCTAGATGTTTTGCTTTACATTTAGATGTTGGTCTTTATCTCTAGATGTTGGGTTATACCTCTATATGTTGTGCTTCACCTCTAGATGTCAGGCTTTACCTCTAGATGTTTGGATTACATCTAGATGTTTTGCTTTACATTTAGATGTTCGGCTTTATCTCTAGATTTTGGGTTTTAAATCTATATATTTGGCATATCTCTAGATGTTGGGCTCTAACTCTAGGTATTGGTGTTTACCTCTAGATTTTGGACTTTAACTCTGGAAGTTGGGCTTTACCTCTAGAAGTTGGGCTTTAACTCTAGACTTTGGGCTTTACCTCAAGACGTTCGGCTTTAACTCTAGCTGTTGGGCTTTACCTCTAGATTTTGGGCCTTACCTCTAGAAGTTGGGGGTTATATCTATATGGTTGGATTTAACTGTAGATGTCAGGCCTTAACACTTGATTTTGGAATTCACCTCTAGATGTTAGGCTTTACATCTAGATTCTGGGCTTTCCCTCTAGATGTTGGGCTTTACCTCTACATTTTGGGCTCTACCTCTAGGTATTGGTATTTACATTTAGATTTTTGACTTTAAATCTGGAATTTGGGGCTTTACATCTAGACTTTGGGCTTTACCTGTAGATGTTGGGATTTAACTCTAGAATTTGGGTTTGAAATCTATATATTTTGCTTTTCCTCTAGATGTTGGGCTTTACCTCTAGATATCTGGCTTTACCTCTAGATGTTGGGTTTTACCTCTAGATATTGGTCTTTACCTCTAGATTTTGGGTGTTAGATCTAGAATTTGGGCTTTACATCTAGATTTTGGGCTTTAGATCTAGAAGCTGGGCTTTACCTCTAGATATCTGGCTTTACCTCTAGAAGATGGGTTTTAAATCTAGATGTTTGGCTTTAACTGTAGGTGTCGGGCTTTAACACTAGATATTGGAATTCACCTCTAGACCTTAGTCTTTACCTCTACATGTTGGGATTTACCTCTAGAGTATTTGGCTTTCGATCTAGCAATTCGGCTTTACATCTAGATTTGGGGCTTTAGCTCTAGATGTTGGGCTTTACCTCCAGATTTTGGATTTTAAATCTATATATCTGGCTTTATCTCTAGATGTTGGGCTTTATCTCTAGATATTGGGCTCTAACTCTAGGTATTGGTGTTTACCTCTAGATTTTGGACTTTAACTCTGGAAGTTGGGCTTAACCTCTAGATGTTGGGATTTAACTCTAGAATTTGGGTTTGAAATCTATATATTTTGCTTTTCCTCTAGATGTTGGCCTTTACCTCTAGATATCTGGCTTTACCTCTAGATGTTGGGTTTTACCTCTAGATATTGGTCTTTACCTCTAGATTTTGGGCGTTAGATCTAGAAATTGGGCTTTACATCTAGATTTTGGGCTTTAGATCAAGAAGTTGGGCTTTACATCTAGATTTTGGGCTTTACGTCTTGATATTGGGCTTTACCTCTAGATTTTGGGTTTTAAATCTATATATTTGGCTTTTCCTCTAGATGTTGGGCTTTACCTCTAGATATCTGGCTTTACCTCTAGATGTTGGGCTTTACCTCTAGATTTTGGGTTTTAAATATATATATATTTGGCTTTTCCTCTAGATGTTGGGCTTTACATCTAGATTTGGGGTTTTACATCTAGATATTTGCCTTCACCTCTGTTAGTTGGGCTTAACTGCAGACATTGGGCTGTAGGACTAGATGATGGGCTTTACCTCCAGACGTTGGGCTTTACCTCTAGATATCTGGCTTTACCTGTAGATGTTGGGTTTTACCTCTAGATATTGGTCTTTACCTCTAGATGTTGGGCTTTAGATCTAGAAGTTGGGATTTTCATCTAGATTTTGGGCTTTACGTCTAGATATCTGCCTTTACGTCTAGATGTTGGGCTTTACCTCTAGAAGTTGGGCTTTAATTCTAGAATTTGGGCTTTACCTCAAGACGTTCGGCTTTAACTCTAGCTGTTGGGCTTTACCTCTAGATTTTGGGTTTTCCATCTGGATTTTTGGCTTCCCTCTAGAATCTGGTCTTTACCTCCAGACGTTGGGCTTTACCACTAGATGTTGGGTTTTACCTCTAGATGTTGGTCTTTAGGTCTAGATATTGGACTTTAGATGTAGGGGTTTACATCTAGATGTTTTGCTTTACATTTAGATGTTGGTCTTTATCTCTAGATGTTGGGTTATACCTCTATATGTTGTGCTTCACCTCTAGATGTTAGGCTTTACCTCTAGATGTTTGGATTACATCTAGATGTTTTGCTTTACATTTAGATGTTCGGCTTTATCTCTAAATTTTGGGTTTTAAATCTATATATTTGGCTTTTCCTCTAGATGTTGGGCTTTACCGTCAGATATCTGGCTATACGTCTAGATGTTGGGCTTTACCTCTAGAAGTTGGGCTTTAACTCTAGACTTTGGGCTTTACCTCAAGACGTTCGGCTTTAACTCTAGCTGTTGGGCTTTACCTCTAGATTTTGGGCCTTACCTCTAGAAGTTGGGGGTTATATCTATATGGTTGGATTTAACTGTAGATGTCAGGCCTTAACACTTGATTTTGGAATTCACCTCTAGATGTTAGGCTTTACATCTAGATTCTGGGCTTTCCCTCTAGATGTTGGGCTTTACCTCTACATTTTGGGCTCTACCTCTAGGTATTGGTATTTACATTTAGATTTTTGACTTTAAATCTGGAATTTGGGGCTTTACATCTAGACTTTGGGCTTTACCTGTAGATGTTGGGATTTAACTCTAGAATTTGGGTTTGAAATCTATATATTTTGCTTTTCCTCTAGATGTTGGGCTTTACCTCTAGATATCTGGCTTTACCTCTAGATGTTGGGTTTTACCTCTAGATATTGGTCTTTACCTCTAGATTTTGGGTGATAGATCTAGAATTTGGGCTTTACATCTAGATTTTGGGCTTTAGATCTAGAAGCTGGGCTTTACCTCTAGATATCTGGCTTTACCTCTAGATGTTGGGCTTTACCTCTAGATTTTTGGTTTTAAATATATATATATTTGGCTTTTCCTCTAGATGTTGGGCTTTACCGCTAGATTTGGGGTTTTACATCTAGATGTTTGCCTTCACCTCTGTAAGTTGGGCTTTACCTGCAGACATTGGGCTGTAGGACTAGATGATGGGCTTTACCTCCAGACGTTGGGCTTTACCTCTAGATATCTGGCTTTACCTCTAGATGTTGGGTTTTACCTCTAGATATTGGTCTTTACCTCTAGATGTTGGGCTTTAGATCTAGAAGTTGTGCTTTTCATCTAGTTTTTGGGCTTTACGTCTAGATATTGGGCTTTACCTCTAGATTTTTGGGTTGATATCTATATATTTGGCTTTTCCTCTAGATATTGGGCTTTACCCCTAGATATCTGGATTTACCTGTAGATGTTGGGCTTTACCTCTAGATTTTGGGTTTTCCATCTGGATTTTTGGCTTCCCTCTAGAATCTGGGCTTTACCTCCAGACATTGGGCTTTACCACTAGATGTTGGGTTTTACCTCTAGATGTTGGTCTTTAGGTCTAGATATTGGACTTTACCTCTAGATGTAGGGTTTTACATCTAGATGTTTTGCTTTACATTTAGATGTTGGTCTTTATCTCTAGATGTTGGGTTATACCTCTATATGTTGTGCTTCACCTCTAGATGTTAGGCTTTACCTCTAGATGTTTGGATTACATCTAGATGTTTTGCTTTACATTTAGATGTTCGGCTTTATCTCTAGATTTTGGATTTTAAATCTATATATTTGGCTTTATCTCTAGATGTTGGGCTTTATCTCTAGATTTTGGGCTCTAACACTAGGTATTGGTGTTTACCTCTAGATTTTGGACTTTAACTTTGGAAGTTGGGCTTTACATCTAGATGTTGGGATTTAACTCTAGAATTTGGGTTTGAAATCTATATATTTGGCTTTTCCTCTAGATGTTGGGCTTTACCTCTAGATATCTGGCTTTACCTCCAGACGTTGGGCTTTACCTCTAGATATCTGGCTTTACCTCTAGATGTTGGGTTTTACCTCTAGTTATTGGTCTTAACCTCTAGATTTTGGGTGTTAGACCAAGAATTTGGGCTTTACATCTAGATTTTGGGCTTTACGTCTAGATATTGGGCTTTACCTCTAGGTTTTGGGTTTTAAATCTATATATATTTGGCTTTTCCTCTAGATGTTGGGCTTTACCTCTAGATTTTGGGTTTTAAATATATATATATTTGGCTTTTCCTCTAGAGGTTGGGCTTTACCTCTAGATTTGGGGTTTTACATCTAGATGTTTGCCTTCACCTCTGTAAGTTGGGCTTTACCTGCAGACATTGGGCTGTAGGACTAGATGATGGGCTTTACCTCCAGACGTTGGGCTTTACCTCTAGATATCTGGCTTTACCTCTAAATGATGCGCTTAAACTCTAAATATTGGGCTTTTCCTCCAGATGTTGGGCTTTAGATTTAGAAGTTGGGCTTTACAACTATATTTTCGGCTTTAGATCTAGAAGTTGGTCTTTACATCTAGATTTTGGGCTTTACATCTAAATATTGGGCTTCACCTCTAGATATTGGGGTTTAGATCTATATATCTGGCTTTATCTCTAGATGTTGGGCTTTACCTCTACATTTTGGGCTCTACCTCTAGGTATTGGTATTTACATTTAGATTTTTGACTTTAAATCTGGAAGTTGAGCTTTACATCTAGACTTTGGGATTTACCTCTAGATGTTGGGATTTAACTCTAGAATTTGGGTTTGAAATCTATATATTTTGCTTTTCCTCTAGATGTTGGGCTTTACCTCTAGATATCTGGCTTTACCTCTAGATGTTGGGTTTTACCTCTAGATATTGGTCTTTACCTCTAGATGTTGGGCTTTCGATCTAGAAGTTGTGCTTTTCAACTAGATTTTGGGCTTTACGTCTAGATATTGGGCTTTACCTCTAGATTTTGGGTTTTATATCGATATATTTGGCTTTTCCTCTAGATGTTGGGCTTTACCCCTAGATATCTGGATTTACCTGTAGATGTTGGGCTTTACCTCTAGATTTTAAGTTTTCCATCTGGATTTTTGGCTTCTCTCTAGAATCTGGGCTTTACCTCCAGACCTTGGGCTTTACCACTAGATGTTGGGTTTTACCTCTAGATGTTGGTCTTTAGGTCTAGGTATTGGACTTTACCTCTAGATGTAGGGTTTTACATCTAGATGTTTTGCTTTACATTTAGATGTTGGTCTTTATCTCTAGATGTTGGGTTATACCTCTATATGTTGTGCTTCACCTCTAGATGTCAGGCTTTACCTCTAGATGTTTGGATTACATCTAGATGTTTTGCTTTACATTTAGATGTTCGGCTTTATCTCTAGATTTTGGGTTTTAAATCTATATATTTGGCATATCTCTAGATGTTGGGCTCTAACTCTAGGTATTGGTGTTTACCTCTAGATTTTGGACTTTAACTCTGGAAGTTGGGCTTTACCTCTAGAAGTTGGGCTTTAACTCTAGACTTTGGGCTTTACCTCAAGACGTTCGGCTTTAACTCTAGCTGTTGGGCTTTACCTCTAGATTTTGGGCCTTACCTCTAGAAGTTGGGGGTTATATCTATATGGTTGGATTTAACTGTAGATGTCAGGCCTTAACACTTGATTTTGGAATTCACCTCTAGATGTTAGGCTTTACATCTAGATTCTGGGCTTTCCCTCTAGATGTTGGGCTTTAACTCTAGATTTTGGGCTTTACTCGAAAGGATGCGCTTTAACTCTAGATATTCGGCTTTACCTTTAGAAGTTGGGTTGTACATCTAGATGTTTGGCTTTAACTGTAGGTGTCGGGCTTTAACACTAGATATTGGAATTCACCTCTAGATCTTAGTCTTTACCTCTACATGTTGGGCTTTACCTCTAGAGTATTTGGCTTTAGATCTAGCAATTGGGCTTTACATCTAGATTTGGGGCTTTAGCTCTAGATGTTGGGCTTTACCTCCAGATTGTGGATTTTAAATCTATATATCTGGCTTTATCTCTAGATGTTGGGCTTTATCTCTAGATTTTGGGCTCTAACTCTAGGTATTGGTGTTTACCTCTAGACTTGGGACTTTAACTCTGGAAGTTGGGCTTTAGCTCTAGATGTTGGTATTGAACTCTAGAATTTGGGTTTGAAATCCATATATTTTGCTTTTCCTCTAGATGTTGGGCTTTACCTCTAGATATCTGGCTTTACCTCTAGCTGTTGGGTTTTACCTCTAGATATTGGTCTTTACCTCGGGATTTTGGCTGTTAGATCTAGAATTTGGGCTTTAGATCTAGAAGTTGGGCTTTATATCTAGATTTTGGGCTTTAGGTCTAGATATTGGGCTTTACCTCTAGATTTTGGGTTTTAAATCTATATATTTGGCTTTTCCTCTAGATTTTGGGTTTTCCATCTGGATTTTTGGCTTCTCTCTAGAATCTGGGCTTTACCTCCAGACGTTGGGCTTTACCACTAGATGTTGGGTTTTACCTCTAGATGTTGGTCTTTAGGTCTAGATATTGGACTTTACCTCTAGATGTAGGGTTTTACATCTAGATGTTTTGCTTTACATTTAGATGTTGGTCTTTATCTCTAGATGTTGGGTTATACCTCTATATGTTGTGCTTCACCTCTAGATGTTAGGCTTTACCTCTAGATGTTTGGATTACATCTAGATGTTTTGCTTTACATTTAGATGTTCGGCTTTATCTCTAGATTTTGGATTTTAAATCTATATATTTGGCTTTATCTCTAGATGTTGGGCTTTATCTCTAGATTTTGGGCTCTAACACTAGGTATTGGTGTTTACCTCTAGATTTTGGACTTTAACTTTGGAAGTTGGGCTTTACATCTAGATGTTGGGATTTAACTCTAGAATTTGGGTTTGAAATCTATATATTTGGCTTTTCCTCTAGATGTTGGGCTTTACCTCTAAATATCTGGCTTTACCTCCAGACGTTGGGCTTTACCTCTAGATATCTGGCTTTACCTCTAGATGTTGGGTTTTACCTCTAGTTATTGGTCTTAACCTCTAGATTTTGGGTGTTAGACCAAGAATTTGGGCTTTACATCTAGATTTTGGGCTTTACGTCTAGATATTGGGCTTTACCTCTAGGTTTTGGGTTTTAAATCTATATATATTTGGCTTTTCCTCTAGATGTTGGGCTTTACCTCTAGATTTTGGGTTTAAATATATATATATTTGGCTTTTCCTCTAGAGGTTGGGCTTTACCTCTAGATTGGGGGTTTTACATCTAGATGTTTGCCTTCACCTCTGTAAGTTGGGCTTTACCTGCAGACATTGGGCTGTAGGACTAGATGATGGGCTTTACCTCCAGACGTTGGGCTTTACCTCTAGATATCTGGCTTTACCTCTAAATGATGCGCTTAAACTCTAAATATTGGGCTTTTCCTCCAGATGTTGGGCTTTAGATTTAGAAGTTGGGCTTTACAACTATATTTTCGGCTTTAGATCTAGAAGTTGGTCTTTACATCTAGATTTTGGGCTTTACATCTAAATATTGGGCTTCACCTCTAGATATTGGGGTTTAGATCTATATATCTGGCTTTATCTCTAGATGTTGGGCTTTACCTCTACATTTTGGGCTCTACCTCTAGGTATTGGTATTTACATTTAGATTTTTGACTTTAAATCTGGAAGTTGAGCTTTACATCTAGACTTTGGGATTTACCTCTAGATGTTGGGATTTAACTCTAGAATTTGGGTTTGAAATCTATATATTTTGCTTTTCCTCTAGATGTTGGGCTTTACCTCTAGATATCTGGCTTTACCTCTAGATGTTGGGTTTTACCTCTAGATATTGGTCTTTACCTCTAGATGTTGGGCTTTCGATCTAGAAGTTGTGCTTTTCAACTAGATTTTGGGCTTTACGTCTAGATATTGGGCTTTACCTCTAGATTTTGGGTTTTATATCGATATATTTGGCTTTTCCTCTAGATGTTGGGCTTTACCCCTAGATATCTGGATTTACCTGTAGATGTTGGGCTTTACCTCTAGATTTTAAGTTTTCCATCTGGATTTTTGGCTTCTCTCTAGAATCTGGGCTTTACCTCCAGACCTTGGGCTTTACCACTAGATGTTGGGTTTTACCTCTAGATGTTGGTCTTTAGGTCTAGGTATTGGACTTTACCTCTAGATGTAGGGTTTTACATCTAGATGTTTTGCTTTACATTTAGATGTTGGTCTTTATCTCTAGATGTTGGGTTATACCTCTATATGTTGTGCTTCACCTCTAGATGTCAGGCTTTACCTCTAGATGTTTGGATTACATCTAGATGTTTTGCTTTACATTTAGATGTTCGGCTTTATCTCTAGATTTTGGGTTTTAAATCTATATATTTGGCATATCTCTAGATGTTGGGCTCTAACTCTAGGTATTGGTGTTTACCTCTAGATTTTGGACTTTAACTCTGGAAGTTGGGCTTTACCTCTAGAAGTTGGGCTTTAACTCTAGACTTTGGGCTTTACCTCAAGACGTTCGGCTTTAACTCTAGCTGTTGGGCTTTACCTCTAGATTTTGGGCCTTACCTCTAGAAGTTGGGGGTTATATCTATATGGTTGGATTTAACTGTAGATGTCAGGCCTTAACACTTGATTTTGGAATTCACCTCTAGATGTTAGGCTTTACATCTAGATTCTGGGCTTTCCCTCTAGATGTTGGGCTTTAACTCTAGATTTTGGGCTTTACTCGAAAGGATGCGCTTTAACTCTAGATATTCGGCTTTACCTTTAGAAGTTGGGTTGTACATCTAGATGTTTGGCTTTAACTGTAGGTGTCGGGCTTTAACACTAGATATTGGAATTCACCTCTAGATCTTAGTCTTTACCTCTACATGTTGGGCTTTACCTCTAGAGTATTTGGCTTTAGATCTAGCAATTGGGCTTTACATCTAGATTTGGGGCTTTAGCTCTAGATGTTGGGCTTTACCTCCAGATTGTGGATTTTAAATCTATATATCTGGCTTTATCTCTAGATGTTGGGCTTTATCTCTAGATTTTGGGCTCTAACTCTAGGTATTGGTGTTTACCTCTAGACTTGGGACTTTAACTCTGGAAGTTGGGCTTTAGCTCTAGATGTTGGTATTGAACTCTAGAATTTGGGTTTGAAATCCATATATTTTGCTTTTCCTCTAGATGTTGGGCTTTACCTCTAGATATCTGGCTTTACCTCTAGCTGTTGGGTTTTACCTCTAGATATTGGTCTTTACCTCGGGATTTTGGCTGTTAGATCTAGAATTTGGGCTTTAGATCTAGAAGTTGGGCTTTATATCTAGATTTTGGGCTTTAGGTCTAGATATTGGGCTTTACCTCTAGATTTTGGGTTTTAAATCTATATATTTGGCTTTTCCTCTAGATGTTGGGTTTTCCATCTGGATTTTTGGCTTCTCTCTAGAATCTGGGCTTTACCTCCAGACGTTGGGCTTTACCACTAGATGTTGGGTTTTACCTCTAGATGTTGGTCTTTAGGTCTAGATATTGGACTTTACCTCTAGATGTAGGGTTTTACATCTAGATGTTTTGCTTTACATTTAGATGTTGGTCTTTATCTCTAGATGTTGGGTTATACCTCTATATGTTGTGCTTCACCTCTAGATGTTAGGCTTTACCTCTAGATGTTTGGATTACATCTAGATGTTTTGCTTTACATTTAGATGTTCGGCTTAATCTCTAGATTTTGGGTTTTAAATCTATATATTTTGCTTTTCATCTAGATGTTGGGCTTTACCTGTAGATATCTGGCTTTACCTATATATGTCGGGTTTTACTTCTAGATATTGGTCTTTATCTCTAGATTTTGGGTGTTAGATCTAGAATTTGGGCTTTACATCTGGATTTTGGCTTTAGATCTAGAAGCTGGCCTTTACATCTAGATTTTGGGCTTTACGTCTAGATATTGGGCTTTACCTCTAGATTTTGGGTTTTAAATATATATATTTGCCTTTTCCTCTAGATGTTGGCCTTTACCCCTAGATATCTGGCTTTACCTCTAGATGTTGGGCTTTACCTCTAGATTTTGGGTTTTAAATATATATATATTTGGCTTTTCCTCTAGATGTTGGGCTTTACCTCTAGATTGGGGGTTTTACATCTAGATGTTTGCCTTCACCTCTGTAAGTTGGGCTTTACCTGCAGACATTGGGCTGTAGGACTAGATGATGGGCTTTACCTCCAGACGTTGGGCTTTACCCCTAGATATCTGGCTTTACCTCTAAATGATGCGCTTAAACTCTAAATATTGGGCTTTACCTCCAGATGTTGGGCTTTAGATTTAGAAGTTGGGCTTTACAAGTATATTTTCAGCTTTAGATCTAGAAGTTGGGCTTTACATCTAGATTTTGGGCTTTACATCTAAATATTGGGCTTCACCTCTAGATTTTGGGGTTTAGATCTATATATCTGGCTTTATCTCTAGAGGTTGGGCTTTACCTGTACATTTTGGGCTCTACCTCTAGGTATTGGTATTTACATTTAGATTTTTGACTTTAAATCTGGAAGTTGAGCTTTACATCTAGACTTTGGGATTTACCTCTAGATGTTGGGATTTAACTCTAGAATTTGGGTTTGAAATCTATATATTTTGCTTTTCCTCTAGATGTTGGGCTTTACCTCTAGATATCTGGCTTTACCTCTAGATGTTGGGTTTTACCTCTAGATATTGGTCTTTACCTCTAGATGTTGGGCTTTCGATCTAGAAGTTCTGCTTTTCATCTAGATTTTGGGCTTTACGTCTCGATATTGGGCTTTACCTCTAGATTTTGGGTTTTATATCGATATATTTGGCTTTTCCTCTAGATGTTGGGCTTTACCCCTAGATATCTGGATTTACCTGTAGATGTTGGGCTTTACCTCTAGATTTTGGGTTTTCGATCTGGATTTTTGGCTTCTCTCTAGAATCTGGGCTTTACCTCCAGACGTTGGGCTTTACCACTAGATGTTGGGTTTTACCTCTAGATGTTGGTCTTTAGGTCTAGATATTGGACTTTACCTCTAGATGTAGGGTTTTACATCTAGATGTTTTGCTTTACATTTAGATGTTGGTCTTTATCTCTAGATGTTGGGTTATACCTCTATATGTTGTGCTTCACCTCTAGATGTTAGGCTTTACCTCTAGATGTTTGGATTACATCTAGATGTTTTGCTTTACATTTAGATGTTGGGCTTTATCTCTAGATTTTGGGTTTTAAATCTATATATTTGGCTTTTCCTCTAGATGTTGGGCTTTACCGTCAGATATCTGGCTTTACGTCTAGATGTTGGGCTTTACCTCTAGAAGTTGGGCTTTACCTCTAGACTTTGGACTTTACCTCAAGACGTTCGGCTTTAAGTCTAGCTGTTGGGCTTTACCTCTAGATTTTGGGCTTTACGTCTAGATGTTGGGCTTTACCTCTAGAAGTTGGGCTTTACCTCTAGAAGTTGGGCTTTACCTCTAGACTTTGGACTTTACCTCAAGACGTTCGGCTTTAACTCTAGCTGTTGGGCTTTACCTCTAGAAGTTGGGGGTTATATCTATATGGTTGGATTTAACTGTAGATGTCAGGCCTTAACACTTGATTTTGGAATTCACCTCTAGATGTTAGGCTTTACATCTAGATTCTGGGCTTTCCCTCTAGATGTTGGGCTTTAACTCTAGATTTTGGGCTTTACTCTAAAGGATGCGCTTTAACTCTAGATATTTGGCTTTACCTCTAGAAGTTGGGTTTTACATCTAGATGTTTGGCTTTAACTGTAGGTGTCGGCCTTTAACACTAGATATTGGAATTCACCTCTAGATCTTAGTCTTTACCTCTACATGTTGGGCTTTACCTCTAGAGTATTTGGCTTTAGATGTAGCGATTGGGCTTTACATCTAGATTTGGGGCTTTAGCTCTAGATGTTGGGCTTTACCTCCAGATTTTGGATTTTAAATATATATATCTGGCTTTATCTCTAGATGTTGGGCTTTATCTCTAGATGTTGGTCTCTAACTCTAGGTATTGGTATTTACATTTAGATTTTTTGACTTTAAATCTGGAAGTTGAGCTTTACGTCTAGACTTTGGGATTTACCTCTAAATGTTGGGCTTTACCTCTAGATTTTGGGTTTTAAATATATATATATTTGGCTTTTCCTCTAGATGTTGGGCTTTACCTCTAGATTTGGGGTTTACATCTAGATGTTTGCCTTCACCTCTGTAAGTTGGGCTTTACCTGCAGACATTGGGCTGTAGGACTAGATGATGAGCTTTACCTCCAGACGTTGGGCTTTACCTCTAGATATCTGGCTTTACCTCTAGATGTTGGGTTTTACCTCTAGATATTGGTCTTTACCTCTAGATGTTGGGCTTTAGATCTAGAAGTTGTGCTTTTCATCTAGATTTTGGGCTTTACATCTAGATATTGGGCTTTACCTCTAGATTTTGGGTTTTATATCTATATATTTGGCTTTTCCTCTAGATGTTGGGCTTTACCTCTAGATTTTGGGATTTCCATCTGGATTTTTGGCTTCTCTCTTGAATCTGGGCTTTACCCCCAGACGTTGGGCTTTACCAATAGAAGTTGGGTTTTACCTCTAGATGTTGGTCTTTAGGTCTAGATATTGGACTTTACCTCTAGATGTAGGGTTTTACATCTAGATGTTTTGCTTTACATTTAGATGTTGGTCTTTATCTCTAGATGTTGGGTTATACATCTATATATTGTGCTTCACCTCTAGATGTTAGGGTTTACCTCTAGATGTTTGGATTACATCTAGATGTTTTGCTTTACATTTAGACGTTCAGCTTTATCTCTAGATTTTGGGTTTTAAATCTATATATTTGGCATATCTCTAGATGTTGGGCTCTAACTCTAGGTATTGGTGTTTACCTCTAGATTTTGGACTTTAACTCTGGAAGTTGGGCTTTACCTTTAGATGTTGGGATTTAACTCTAGAATTTGGGTTTGAAATCCATATATTTTGCTTTTCCTCTAGATGTTGGGCTTTACCTCTAGATATCTGGCTTTACCTGTAGATGTTGGGTTTTACCTCTAGATATTGGTCTTTACCTCTAGATGTTGGGCTTTAGATCTAGAAGTTGGGATTTTCATCTAGATTTTGGGCTTTACGTCTAGATATCTGGCTTTACGTCTAGATGTTGGGCTTTACCTCTAGAAGTTGGGCTTTAACTCTAGACTTTGGGCTTTACCTCAAGACGTTCGGATTTAACTCTAGCTGTTGGGCTTTACCTCTAGATTTTGGGTTTTCCATCTGGATGTTTGGCTTCCCTCTAGAATCTGGGCTTTACCTCCAGACGTTGGGCTTTACCACTAGATGTTGGGTTATACCTCTAGATGTTGGTCTTTAGGTCTAGATATTGGACTTTACCTCTAGATGTAGGGTTTTACATCTAGATGTTTTGCTTTACATTTAGATGTTCGGATTTATCTCTAGTTTTTGGGTTTTAAATCTATATATTTTGTTTTTCCTCTAGATGTTGGGCTTTACCGTCAGATATCTGGCTTTACGTCTAGATGTTGGGCTTTACCTCTAGAAGTTGGGCTTTAACTCTAGTCTTTGGGCTTTACCTCAAGACGTTCGGCTTTAACTCTAGCTGTTGGGCTTTACCTCTAGATTTTGGGCCTTACCTCTAGAAGTTGGGGGTTATATCTATATGGTTGGATTTAACTGTAGATGTCAGGCCTTAACACTTGATTTTGGAATTCACCTCTAGATGTTAGGCTTTACATCTAGATTCTGGGCTTTCCCTCTAGATGTTGGGCTTTAACTCTAGATTTTGGGCTCTAACTCTAGGTATTGGTGTTTACCTCTAGACTTTGGACTTTAACTCTGGAAGTTGGGCTTTACCTCTAGATGTTGGGATTGAACTCTAGAATTTGGGTTTGAAATCTATATCTTTGCTTTTCCTCTAGATGTTGGGCTTTACCTCTAGATATCTGGCTTTACCTCTAGATGTTGGGTTTTACCTCTAGATATTGGTCTTTACCTCTAGATTTTGGGTGTTAGATCTAGAATTTGGGCTTTACGTCTAGATATTGGGCTTTAGATCAAGAAGCTGGGCTTTACATCTAGATTTTGGCCTTTACGTCTTGATATTGGGCTTTACCTCTAGATTTCGGGTTTTAAATCTATATGTATTTGGCTTTTCCTCTAGATGTTGGGCTTTACCTCTAGATTTTGGGTTTTAAATATATATATATTTGGCTTTTCCTCTAGATGTTGGGCTTTACATCTAGATTTGGGGTTTTACATCTAGATATTTGCCTTCACCTCTGTTAGTTGGGCTTAACTGCAGACATTGGGCTGTAGGACTAGATGATGGGCTTTACCTCCAGACGTTGGGCTTTACCTCTAGATATCTGGCTTTACCTGTAGATGTTGGGTTTTACCTCTAGATATTGGTCTTTACCTCTAGATGTTGGGCTTTAGATCTAGAAGTTGGGATTTTCGTCTAGATTTTGGGCTTTACGTCTAGATATCTGGCTTTACGTCTAGATGTTGGGCTTTACCTCTAGAAGTTGGGCTTTAACTCTAGACTTTGGGCTTTACCTCAAGACGTTCGGCTTTAACTCTAGCTGTTGGGCTTTACCTCTAGATTTTGGGCCTTACCTCTAGAAGTTGGGGGTTATATCTATATGGTTGGATTTAACTGTAGGTGTCAGGCCTTAACACTTGATTTTGGAATTCACCTCTAGATGTTAGGCTTTACATCTAGATTCTGGGCTTTCCCTCTAGATGTTGGGCTTTAACTCTAGATTTTGGGCTTTACTCTAAAGGATGCGCTTTAACTCTAGATATTCGGCTTTACCTCTAGAAGTTGGGTTTTACATCTAGATGTTTGGCTTTAACTGTAGGTGTCGGGCTTTAACACTAGATATTGGAATTCACCTCTAGACCTTAGTCTTTACCGCTACATGTTGGGATTTACCTCTAGAGTACTTGGCTTTCGATCTAGCAATTGGGCTTTACATCTAGATTTGGGGCTTTAGCTCTAGATGTTGGTCTTTACCTCCAGATTTTGGATTTTAAATCTATATATCTGGCTTTATCTCTAGATGTTGGGCTTTATCTCTAGATATTGGGCTCTAACTCTAGGTATTGGTGTTAAACCTCTAGATTTTGGACTTTAACTCTGGAAGTTGGGCTTAACCTCTAGATGTTGGGATTTAACTCTAGAATTTGGGTTTGAAATCTATATATTTTGCTTTTCCTCTAGATGTTGGCCTTTACCTCTAGATATCTGGCTTTACCTCTAGATGTTGGGTTTTACCTCTAGATATTGGTCTTTACCTCTAGATTTTGGGCGTTAGATCTAGAAATTGGGCTTTACATCTAGATTTTGGGCTTTAGATCTAGAAGCTGGGCTTTACCTCTAGATATCTGGCTTTACCTCTAGATGTTGGGCTTTACCTCTAGATTTTGGGTTTTAAATATATATATATTTGGCTTTTCCTCTAGATGTTGGGCTTTACATCTAGATTTGGGGTTTTACATCTAGATATTTGCCTTCACCTCTGTTAGTTGGGCTTAACTGCAGACATTGGGCTGTAGGACTAGATGATGGGCTTTACCTCCAGACGTTGGGCTTTACCTCTAGATATCTGGCTTTACCTGTAGATGTTGGGTTTTACCTCTAGATATTGGTCTTTACCTCTAGATGTTGGGCTTTAGATCTAGAAGTTGGGATTTTCATCTAGATTTTGGGCTTTACGTCTAGATATGTGGCTTTACGTCTAGATGTTGGGCTTTACCTCTAGAAGTTGGGCTTTAATTCTAGAATTTGGGCTTTAACTCAAGACGTTCGGCTTTAACTCTAGCTGTGGGCTTTACCTCTAGATTTTGGGTTTTCCATCTGGATTTTTGGCTTCCCTCTAGAATCTGGGCTTTACCTCCAGACGTTGGGCTTTACCACTAGATGTTGGGTTTTACCTCTAGATGTTGGTCTTTAGGTCTAGATATTGGACTTTAGATGTAGGGGTTTACATCTAGATGTTTTGCTTTACATTTAGATGTTGGTCTTTATCTCTAGATGTTGGGTTATACCTCTATATGTTGTGCTTCACCTCTAGATGTTAGGCTTTACCTCTAGATGTTTGGATTACATCTAGATGTTTTGCTTTACATTTAGATGTTCGGCTTTATCTCTAAATTTTGGGTTTTAAATCTATATATTTGGCTTTTCCTCTAGATGTTGGGCATTACCGTCAGATATCTGGCTATACGTCTAGATGTTGGGCTTTACCTCTAGAAGTTGGGCTTTAACTCTAGACTTTGGGCTTTACCTCAAGACGTTCGGCTTTAACTCTAGCTGTTGGGCTTTACCTCTGGATTTTGGGCCTTACCTCTAGAAGTTGGGGGTTATATCTATATGGTTGGATTTAACTGTAGATGTCAGGCCTTAACACTTGATTTTGGAATTCACCTCTAGATGTTAGGCTTTACATCTAGATTCTGGGCTTTCCCTCTAGATGTTGGGCTTTAACTCTAGATTTTGGGCTTTACTCGAAAGGATGCGCTTTAACTCTAGATATTCGGCTTTACCTCTAGAAGTTGGGTTTTACATCTAGATGTTTGGCTTTAACTGTAGGTGTCGGGCTTTAACACTAGATATTGGAATTCACCTCTAGACCTTAGTCTTTACCTCTACATGTTGGGATTTACCTCTAGAGTATTTGGCTTTCGATCTAGCAATTGGGCTTTACATCTAGATTTGGGGCTTTAGCTCTAGATGTTGGGCTTTACCTCCAGATTTTGGATTTTAAATCTATATATCTGGCTTTATCTCTAGATGTTGGGCTTTATCTCTAGATATTGGGCTCTAACTCTAGGTATTGGTGTTTACCTCTAGATTTTGGACTTTAACTCTGGAAGTTGGGCTTAACCTCTAGATGTTGGGATTTAACTCTAGAATTTGGGTTTGAAATCTATATATTTTGCTTTTCCTCTAGATGTTGGCCTTTACCTCTAGATATCTGGCTTTACCTCTAGATGTTGGGTTTTACCTCTAGATATTGGTCTTTACCTCTAGATTTTGGGCGTTAGATCTAGAAATTGGGCTTTACATCTAGATTTTGGGCTTTAGATCAAGAAGTTGGGCTTTACATCTAGATTTTGGGCTTTACGTCTTGATATTGGGCTTTACCTCTAGATTTTGGGTTTTAAATCTATATATTTGGCTTTTCCTCTAGATGTTGGGCTTTACCTCTAGATATCTGGCTTTACCTCTAGATGTTGGGCTTTACCTCTAGATTTTGGGTTTTAAATATATATATATTTGGCTTTTCCTCTAGATGTTGGGCTTTACCTCTAGATTTGGGGTTTTACATCTAGATATTTGCCTTCACCTCTGTTAGTTGGGCTTAACTGCAGACATTGGGCTGTAGGACTAGATGATGGGCTTTACCTCCAGACGTTGGGCTTTACCTCTAGATATCTGGCTTTACCTGTAGATGTTGGGTTTTACCTCTAGATATTGGTCTTTACCTCTAGATGTTGGGCTTTAGATCTAGAAGTTGGGATTTTCATCTAGATTTTGGGCTTTACGTCTAGATATCTGCCTTTACGTCTAGATGTTGGGCTTTACCTCTAGAAGTTGGGCTTTAATTCTAGAATTTGGGCTTTACCTCAAGACGTTCGGCTTTAACTCTAGCTGTTGGGCTTTACCTCTAGATTTTGGGTTTTCCATCTGGATTTTTGGCTTCCCTCTAGAATCTGGTCTTTACCTCCAGACGTTGGGCTTTACCACTAGATGTTGGGTTTTACCTCTAGATGTTGGTCTTTAGGTCTAGATATTGGACTTTAGATGTAGGGGTTTACATCTAGATGTTTTGCTTTACATTTAGATGTTGGTCTTTATCTCTAGATGTTGGGTTATACCTCTATATGTTGTGCTTCACCTCTAGATGTTAGGCTTTACCTCTAGATGTTTGGATTACATCTAGATGTTTTGCTTTACATTTAGATGTTCGGCTTTATCTCTAAATTTTGGGTTTTAAATCTATATATTTGGCTTTTCCTCTAGATGTTGGGCTTTACCGTCAGATATCTGGCTATACGTCTAGATGTTGGGCTTTACCTCTAGAAGTTGGGCTTTAACTCTAGACTTTGGGCTTTACCTCAAGACGTTCGGCTTTAACTCTAGCTGTTGGGCTTTACCTCTGGATTTTGGGCCTTACCTCTAGAAGTTGGGGGTTATATCTATATGGTTGGATTTAACTGTAGATGTCAGGCCTTAACACTTGATTTTGGAATTCACCTCTAGATGTTAGGCTTTACATCTAGATTCTGGGCTTTCCCTCTAGATGTTGGGCTTTAACTCTAGATTTTGGGCTTTACTCTAAAGGATGCGCTTTAACTCTAGATATTCGGCTTTACCTCTAGAAGTTGGGTTTTACATCTAGATGTTTGGCTTTAACTGTAGGTGTCGGGCTTTAACACTAGATATTGGAATTCACCTCTAGACCTTAGTCTTTACCTCTACATGTTGGGATTTACCTCTAGAGTATTTGGCTTTCGATCTAGCAATTGGGCTTTACATCTAGATTTGGGGCTTTAGCTCTAGATGTTGGGCTTTACCTCCAGATTTTGGATTTTAAATCTATATATCTGGCTTTATCTCTAGATGTTGGGCTTTATCTCTAGATATTGGGCTCTAACTCTAGGTATTGGTGTTTACCTCTAGATTTTGGACTTTAACTCTGGAAGTTGGGCTTAACCTCTAGATGTTGGGATTTAACTCTAGAATTTGGGTTTGAAATCTATATATTTTGCTTTTCCTCTAGATGTTGGCCTTTACCTCTAGATATCTGGCTTTACCTCTAGATGTTGGGTTTTACCTCTAGATATTGGTCTTTACCTCTAGATTTTGGGCGTTAGATCTAGAAATTGGGCTTTACATCTAGATTTTGGGCTTTAGATCAAGAAGTTGGGCTTTACATCTAGATTTTGGGCTTTACGTCTTGATATTGGGCTTTACCTCTAGATTTTGGGTTTTAAATCTATATATTTGGCTTTTCCTCTAGATGTTGGGCTTTACCTCTAGATATCTGGCTTTACCTCTAGATGTTGGGCTTTACCTCTAGATTTTGGGTTTTAAATATATATATATTTGGCTTTTCCTCTAGATGTTGGGCTTTACCTCTAGATTTGGGGTTTTACATCTAGATATTTGCCTTCACCTCTGTTAGTTGGGCTTAACTGCAGACATTGGGCTGTAGGACTAGATGATGGGCTTTACCTCCAGACGTTGGGCTTTACCTCTAGATATCTGGCTTTACCTGTAGATGTTGGGTTTTACCTCTAGATATTGGTCTTTACCTCTAGATGTTGGGCTTTAGATCTAGAAGTTGGGATTTTCATCTAGATTTTGGGCTTTACGTCTAGATATCTGCCTTTACGTCTAGATGTTGGGCTTTACCTCTAGAAGTTGGGCTTTAATTCTAGAATTTGGGCTTTACCTCAAGACGTTCGGCTTTAACTCTAGCTGTTGGGCTTTACCTCTAGATTTTGGGTTTTCCATCTGGATTTTTGGCTTCCCTCTAGAATCTGGTCTTTACCTCCAGACGTTGGGCTTTACCACTAGATGTTGGGTTTTACCTCTAGATGTTGGTCTTTAGGTCTAGATATTGGACTTTACCTCTAGATGTAGGGTTTTACATCTAGATGTTTTGCTTTACATTTAGATGTTGGTCTTTATCTCTAGATGTTGGGTTATACCTCTATATGTTGTGCTTCACCTCTAGATGTTAGGCTTTACCTCTAGATGTTTGGATTACATCTAGATGTTTTGCTTTACATTTAGATGTTCGGCTTTATCTCTAAATTTTGGGTTTTAAATCTATATATTTGGCTTTTCCTCTAGATGTTGGGCTTTACCGTCAGATATCTGGCTATACGTCTAGATGTTGGGCTTTACCTCTAGAAGTTGGGCTTTAACTCTAGACTTTGGGCTTTACCTCAAGACGTTCGGCTTTAACTCTAGCTGTTGGGCTTTACCTGTAGATTTTGGGCCTTACCTCTAGAAGTTGGGGGTTATATCTATATGGTTGGATTTAACTGTAGATGTCAGGCCTTAACACTTGATTTTGGAATTCACCTCTAGATGTTAGGCTTTACATCTAGATTCTGGGCTTTCCCTCTAGATGTTGGGCTTTACCTCTACATTTTGGGCTCTACCTCTAGGTATTGGTATTTACATTTAGATTTTTGACTTTAAATCTGGAATTTGGGGCTTTACATCTAGACTTTGGGCTTTACCTGTAGATGTTGGGATTTAACTCTAGAATTTGGGTTTGAAATCTATATATTTTGCTTTTCCTCTAGATGTTGGGCTTTACCTCTAGATATCTGGCTTTACCTCTAGATGTTGGGTTTTACCTCTAGATATTGGTCTTTACCTCTAGATTTTGGGTGTTAGATCTAGAATTTGGGCTTTACATCTAGATTTTGGGCTTTAGATCTAGAAGCTGGGCTTTACCTCTAGATATCTGGCTTTACCTCTAGATGTTGGGCTTTACCTCTAGATTTTTGGTTTTAAATATATATATATTTGGCTTTTCCTCTAGATGTTGGGCTTTACCGCTAGATTTGGGGTTTTACATCTAGATGTTTGCCTTCACCTCTGTAAGTTGGGCTTTACCTGCAGACATTGGGCTGTAGGACTAGATGATGGGCTTTACCTCCAGACGTTGGGCTTTACCTCTAGATATCTGGCTTTACCTCTAGATGTTGGGTTTTACCTCTAGATATTGGTCTTTACCTCTAGATGTTGGGCTTTAGATCTAGAAGTTGTGCTTTTCATCTAGTTTTTGGGCTTTACGTCTAGATATTGGGCTTTACCTCTAGATTTTTGGGTTTATATCTATATATTTGGCTTTTCCTCTAGATATTGGGCTTTACCCCTAGATATCTGGATTTACCTGTAGATGTTGGGCTTTACCTCTAGATTTTGGGTTTTCCATCTGGATTTTTGGCTTCCCTCTAGAATCTGGGCTTTACCTCCAGACATTGGGCTTTACCACTAGATGTTGGGTTTTACCTCTAGATGTTGGTCTTTAGGTCTAGATATTGGACTTTACCTCTAGATGTAGGGTTTTACATCTAGATGTTTTGCTTTACATTTAGATGTTGGTCTTTATCTCTAGATGTTGGGTTATACCTCTATATGTTGTGCTTCACCTCTAGATGTTAGGCTTTACCTCTAGATGTTTGGATTACATCTAGATGTTTTGCTTTACATTTAGATGTTCGGCTTTATCTCTAGATTTTGGATTTTAAATCTATATATTTGGCTTTATCTCTAGATGTTGGGCTTTATCTCTAGATTTTGGGCTCTAACACCAGGTATTGGTGTTTACCTCTAGATTTTGGACTTTAACTTTGGAAGTTGGGCTTTACATCTAGATGTTGGGATTTAACTCTAGAATTTGGGTTTGAAATCTATATATTTGGCTTTTCCTCTAGATGTTGGGCTTTACCTCTAGATATCTGGCTTTACCTCCAGACGTTGGGCTTTACCTCTAGATATCTGGCTTTACCTCTAGATGTTGGGTTTTACCTCTAGTTATTGGTCTTAACCTCTAGATTTTGGGTGTTAGACCAAGAATTTGGGCTTTACATCTAGATTTTGGGCTTTACGTCTAGATATTGGGCTTTACCTCTAGGTTTTGGGTTTTAAATCTATATATATTTGGCTTTTCCTCTAGATGTTGGGCTTTACCTCTAGATTTTGGGTTTTAAATATATATATATTTGGCTTTTCCTCTAGAGGTTGGGCTTTACCTCTAGATTTGGGGTTTTACATCTAGATGTTTGCCTTCACCTCTGTAAGTTGGGCTTTACCTGCAGACATTGGGCTGTAGGACTAGATGATGGGCTTTACCTCCAGACGTTGGGCTTTACCTCTAGATATCTGGCTTTACCTCTAAATGATGCGCTTAAACTCTAAATATTGGGCTTTTCCTCCAGATGTTGGGCTTTAGATTTAGAAGTTGGGCTTTACAACTATATTTTCGGCTTTAGATCTAGAAGTTGGTCTTTACATCTAGATTTTGGGCTTTACATCTAAATATTGGGCTTCACCTCTAGATTTTGGGGTTTAGATCTATATATCTGGCTTTATCTCTAGATGTTGGGCTTTACCTCTACATTTTGGGCTCTACCTCTAGGTATTGGTATTTACATTTAGATTTTTGACTTTAAATCTGGAAGTTGAGCTTTACATCTAGACTTTGGGATTTACCTCTAGATGTTGGGATTTAACTCTAGAATTTGGGTTTGAAATCTATATATTTTGCTTTTCCTCTAGATGTTGGGCTTTACCTCTAGATATCTGGCTTTACCTCTAGATGTTGGGTTTTACCTCTAGATATTGGTCTTTACCTCTAGATGTTGGGCTTTCGATCTAGAAGTTGTGCTTTTCAACTAGATTTTGGGCTTTACGTCTAGATATTGGGCTTTACCTCTAGATTTTGGGTTTTATATCTATATATTTGGCTTTTCCTCTAGATGTTGGGCTTTACCCCTAGATATCTGGATTTACCTGTAGATGTTGGGCTTTACCTCTAGATTTTAAGTTTTCCATCTGGATTTTTGGCTTCTCTCTAGAATCTGGGCTTTACCTCCAGACCTTGGGCTTTACCACTAGATGTTGGGTTTTACCTCTAGATGTTGGTCTTTAGGTCTAGGTATTGGACTTTACCTCTAGATGTAGGGTTTTACATCTAGATGTTTTGCTTTACATTTAGATGTTGGTCTTTATCTCTAGATGTTGGGTTATACCTCTATATGTTGTGCTTCACCTCTAGATGTCAGGCTTTACCTCTAGATGTTTGGATTACATCTAGATGTTTTGCTTTACATTTAGATGTTCGGCTTTATCTCTAGATTTTGGGTTTTAAATCTATATATTTGGCATATCTCTAGATGTTGGGCTCTAACTCTAGGTATTGGTGTTTACCTCTAGATTTTGGACTTTAACTCTGGAAGTTGGGCTTTACCTCTAGAAGTTGGGCTTTAACTCTAGACTTTGGGCTTTACCTCAAGACGTTCGGCTTTAACTCTAGCTGTTGGGCTTTACCTCTAGATTTTGGGCCTTACCTCTAGAAGTTGGGGGTTATATCTATATGGTTGGATTTAACTGTAGATGTCAGGCCTTAACACTTGATTTTGGAATTCACCTCTAGATGTTAGGCTTTACATCTAGATTCTGGGCTTTCCCTCTAGATGTTGGGCTTTAACTCTAGATTTTGGGCTTTACTCGAAAGGATGCGCTTTAACTCTAGATATTCGGCTTTACCTTTAGAAGTTGGGTTGTACATCTAGATGTTTGGCTTTAACTGTAGGTGTCGGGCTTTAACACTAGATATTGGAATTCACCTCTAGATCTTAGTCTTTACCTCTACATGTTGGGCTTTACCTCTAGAGTATTTGGCTTTAGATCTAGCAATTGGGCTTTACATCTAGATTTGGGGCTTTAGCTCTAGATGTTGGGCTTTACCTCCAGATTGTGGATTTTAAATCTATATATCTGGCTTTATCTCTAGATGTTGGGCTTTATCTCTAGATTTTGGGCTCTAACTCTAGGTATTGGTGTTTACCTCTAGACTTGGGACTTTAACTCTGGAAGTTGGGCTTTAGCTCTAGATGTTGGTATTGAACTCTAGAATTTGGGTTTGAAATCCATATATTTTGCTTTTCCTCTAGATGTTGGGCTTTACCTCTAGATATCTGGCTTTACCTCTAGCTGTTGGGTTTTACCTCTAGATATTGGTCTTTACCTCGGGATTTTGGCTGTTAGATCTAGAATTTGGGCTTTAGATCTAGAAGTTGGGCTTTATATCTAGATTTTGGGCTTTAGGTCTAGATATTGGGCTTTACCTCTAGATTTTGGGTTTTAAATCTATATATTTGGCTTTTCCTCTAGATGTTGGGTTTTCCATCTGGATTTTTGGCTTCTCTCTAGAATCTGGGCTTTACCTCCAGACGTTGGGCTTTACCACTAGATGTTGGGTTTTACCTCTAGATGTTGGTCTTTAGGTCTAGATATTGGACTTTACCTCTAGATGTAGGGTTTTACATCTAGATGTTTTGCTTTACATTTAGATGTTGGTCTTTATCTCTAGATGTTGGGTTATACCTCTATATGTTGTGCTTCACCTCTAGATGTTAGGCTTTACCTCTAGATGTTTGGATTACATCTAGATGTTTTGCTTTACATTTAGATGTTCGGCTTAATCTCTAGATTTTGGGTTTTAAATCTATATATTTTGCTTTTCATCTAGATGTTGGGCTTTACCTGTAGATATCTGGCTTTACCTATATATGTCGGGTTTTACTTCTAGATATTGGTCTTTATCTCTAGATTTTGGGTGTTAGATCTAGAATTTGGGCTTTACATCTGGATTTTGGCTTTAGATCTAGAAGCTGGCCTTTACATCTAGATTTTGGGCTTTACGTCTAGATATTGGGCTTTACCTCTAGATTTTGGGTTTTAAATATATATATTTGCCTTTTCCTCTAGATGTTGGCCTTTACCCCTAGATATCTGGCTTTACCTCTAGATGTTGGGCTTTACCTCTAGATTTTGGGTTTTAAATATATATATATTTGGCTTTTCCTCTAGATGTTGGGCTTTACCTCTAGATTGGGGGTTTTACATCTAGATGTTTGCCTTCACCTCTGTAAGTTGGGCTTTACCTGCAGACATTGGGCTGTAGGACTAGATGATGGGCTTTACCTCCAGACGTTGGGCTTTACCCCTAGATATCTGGCTTTACCTCTAAATGATGCGCTTAAACTCTAAATATTGGGCTTTACCTCCAGATGTTGGGCTTTAGATTTAGAAGTTGGGCTTTACAAGTATATTTTCAGCTTTAGATCTAGAAGTTGGGCTTTACATCTAGATTTTGGGCTTTACATCTAAATATTGGGCTTCACCTCTAGATTTTGGGGTTTAGATCTATATATCTGGCTTTATCTCTAGAGGTTGGGCTTTACCTGTACATTTTGGGCTCTACCTCTAGGTATTGGTATTTACATTTAGATTTTTGACTTTAAATCTGGAAGTTGAGCTTTACATCTAGACTTTGGGATTTACCTCTAGATGTTGGGATTTAACTCTAGAATTTGGGTTTGAAATCTATATATTTTGCTTTTCCTCTAGATGTTGGGCTTTACCTCTAGATATCTGGCTTTACCTCTAGATGTTGGGTTTTACCTCTAGATATTGGTCTTTACCTCTAGATGTTGGGCTTTCGATCTAGAAGTTCTGCTTTTCATCTAGATTTTGGGCTTTACGTCTCGATATTGGGCTTTACCTCTAGATTTTGGGTTTTATATCGATATATTTGGCTTTTCCTCTAGATGTTGGGCTTTACCCCTAGATATCTGGATTTACCTGTAGATGTTGGGCTTTACCTCTAGATTTTGGGTTTTCCATCTGGATTTTTGGCTTCTCTCTAGAATCTGGGCTTTACCTCCAGACGTTGGGCTTTACCACTAGATGTTGGGTTTTACCTCTAGATGTTGGTCTTTAGGTCTAGATATTGGACTTTACCTCTAGATGTAGGGTTTTACATCTAGATGTTTTGCTTTACATTTAGATGTTGGTCTTTATCTCTAGATGTTGGGTTATACCTCTATATGTTGTGCTTCACCTCTAGATGTTAGGCTTTACCTCTAGATGTTTGGATTACATCTAGATGTTTTGCTTTACATTTAGATGTTCGGCTTTATCTCTAAATTTTGGGTTTTAAATCTATATATTTGGCTTTTCCTCTAGATGTTGGGCTTTACCGTCAGATATCTGGCTTTACGTCTAGATGTTGGGCTTTACCTCTAGAAGTTGGGCTTTACCTCTAGACTTTGGGCTTTACCTCAAGACGTTCGGCTTTAACTCTAGCTGTTGGGCTTTACCTCTAGATTTTGGGCCTTACCTCTAGAAGTTGGGGGTTATATCTATATGGTTGGATTTAACTGTAGATGTCAGGCCTTAACACTTGATTTTGGAATTCACCTCTAGATGTTAGGCTTTACATCTAGATTCTGGGCTTTCCCTCTAGATGTTGGGCTTTAACTCTAGATTTTGGGCTTTACTCTAAAGGATGCGCTTTAACTCTAGATATTCGGCTTTACCTCTAGAAGTTGGGTTTTACATCTAGATGTTTGGCTTTAACTGTAGGTGTCGGGCTTTAACACTAGATATTGGAATTCACCTCTAGACCTTAGTCTTTACCGCTACATGTTGGGATTTACCTCTAGAGTACTTGGCTTTCGATCTAGCAATTGGGCTTTACATCTAGATTTGGGGCTTTAGCTCTAGATGTTGGTCTTTACCTCCAGATTTTGGATTTTAAATCTATATATCTGGCTTTATCTCTAGATGTTGGGCTTTATCTCTAGATATTGGGCTCTAACTCTAGGTATTGGTGTTAAACCTCTAGATTTTGGACTTTAACTCTGGAAGTTGGGCTTAACCTCTAGATGTTGGGATTTAACTCTAGAATTTGGGTTTGAAATCTATATATTTTGCTTTTCCTCTAGATGTTGGCCTTTACCTCTAGATATCTGGCTTTACCTCTAGATGTTGGGTTTTACCTCTAGATATTGGTCTTTACCTCTAGATTTTGGGCGTTAGATCTAGAAATTGGGCTTTACATCTAGATTTTGGGCTTTAGATCAAGAAGTTGGGCTTTACCTCTAGATATCTGGCTTTACCTCTAGATGTTGGGCTTTACCTCTAGATTTTGGGTTTTAAATATATATATATTTGGCTTTTCCTCTAGATGTTGGGCTTTACCTCTAGATTTGGGGTTTTACATCTAGATATTTGCCTTCACCTCTGTTAGTTGGGCTTAACTGCAGACATTGGGCTGTAGGACTAGATGATGGGCTTTACCTCCAGACGTTGGGCTTTACCTCTAGATATCTGGCTTTACCTGTAGATGTTGGGTTTTACCTCTAGATATTGGTCTTTACCTCTAGATGTTGGGCTTTAGATCTAGAAGTTGGGATTTTCATCTAGATTTTGGGCTTTACGTCTAGATATCTGCCTTTACGTCTAGATGTTGGGCTTTACCTCTAGAAGTTGGGCTTTAATTCTAGAATTTGGGCTTTACCTCAAGACGTTCGGCTTTAACTCTAGCTGTTGGGCTTTACCTCTAGATTTTGGGTTTTCCATCTGGATTTTTGGCTTCCCTCTAGAATCTGGTCTTTACCTCCAGACGTTGGGCTTTACCACTAGATGTTGGGTTTTACCTCTAGATGTTGGTCTTTAGGTCTAGATATTGGACTTTACCTCTAGATGTAGGGTTTTACATCTAGATGTTTTGCTTTACATTTAGATGTTGGTCTTTATCTCTAGATGTTGGGTTATACCTCTATATGTTGTGCTTCACCTCTAGATGTTAGGCTTTACCTCTAGATGTTTGGATTACATCTAGATGTTTTGCTTTACATTTAGATGTTCGGCTTTATCTCTAAATTTTGGGTTTTAAATCTATATATTTGGCTTTTCCTCTAGATGTTGGGCTTTACCGTCAGATATCTGGCTATACGTCTAGATGTTGGGCTTTACCTCTAGAAGTTGGGCTTTAACTCTAGACTTTGGGCTTTACCTCAAGACGTTCGGCTTTAACTCTAGCTGTTGGGCTTTACCTCTAGATTTTGGGCCTTACCTCTAGAAGTTGGGGGTTATATCTATATGGTTGGATTTAACTGTAGATGTCAGGCCTTAACACTTGATTTTGGAATTCACCTCTAGATGTTAGGCTTTACATCTAGATTCTGGGCTTTCCCTCTAGATGTTGGGCTTTACCTCTACATTTTGGGCTCTACCTCTAGGTATTGGTATTTACATTTAGATTTTTGACTTTAAATCTGGAATTTGGGGCTTTACATCTAGACTTTGGGCTTTACCTGTAGATGTTGGGATTTAACTCTAGAATTTGGGTTTGAAATCTATATATTTTGCTTTTCCTCTAGATGTTGGGCTTTACCTCTAGATATCTGGCTTTACCTCTAGATGTTGGGTTTTACCTCTAGATATTGGTCTTTACCTCTAGATTTTGGGTGTTAGATCTAGAATTTGGGCTTTACATCTAGATTTTGGGCTTTAGATCTAGAAGCTGGGCTTTACCTCTAGATATCTGGCTTTACCTCTAGATGTTGGGCTTTACCTCTAGATTTTTGGTTTTAAATATATATATATTTGGCTTTTCCTCTAGATGTTGGGCTTTACCGCTAGATTTGGGGTTTTACATCTAGATGTTTGCCTTCACCTCTGTAAGTTGGGCTTTACCTGCAGACATTGGGCTGTAGGACTAGATGATGGGCTTTACCTCCAGACGTTGGGCTTTACCTCTAGATATCTGGCTTTACCTCTAGATGTTGGGTTTTACCTCTAGATATTGGTCTTTACCTCTAGATGTTGGGCTTTAGATCTAGAAGTTGTGCTTTTCATCTAGTTTTTGGGCTTTACGTCTAGATATTGGGCTTTACCTCTAGATTTTTGGGTTTATATCTATATATTTGGCTTTTCCTCTAGATATTGGGCTTTACCCCTAGATATCTGGATTTACCTGTAGATGTTGGGCTTTACCTCTAGATTTTGGGTTTTCCATCTGGATTTTTGGCTTCCCTCTAGAATCTGGGCTTTACCTCCAGACATTGGGCTTTACCACTAGATGTTGGGTTTTACCTCTAGATGTTGGTCTTTAGGTCTAGATATTGGACTTTACCTCTAGATGTAGGGTTTTACATCTAGATGTTTTGCTTTACATTTAGATGTTGGTCTTTATCTCTAGATGTTGGGTTATACCTCTATATGTTGTGCTTCACCTCTAGATGTTAGGCTTTACCTCTAGATGTTTGGATTACATCTAGATGTTTTGCTTTACATTTAGATGTTCGGCTTTATCTCTAGATTTTGGATTTTAAATCTATATATTTGGCTTTATCTCTAGATGTTGGGCTTTATCTCTAGATTTTGGGCTCTAACACTAGGTATTGGTGTTTACCTCTAGATTTTGGACTTTAACTTTGGAAGTTGGGCTTTACATCTAGATGTTGGGATTTAACTCTAGAATTTGGGTTTGAAATCTATATATTTGGCTTTTCCTCTAGATGTTGGGCTTTACCTCTAGAAATCTGGCTTTACCTCCAGACGTTGGGCTTTACCTCTAGATATCTGGCTTTACCTCTAGATGTTGGGTTTTACCTCTAGTTATTGGTCTTAACCTCTAGATTTTGGGTGTTAGACCAAGAATTTGGGCTTTACATCTAGATTTTGGGCTTTACGTCTAGATATTGGGCTTTACCTCTAGGTTTTGGGTTTTAAATCTATATATATTTGGCTTTTCCTCTAGATGTTGGGCTTTACCTCTAGATTTTGGGTTTTAAATATATATATATTTGGCTTTTCCTCTAGAGGTTGGGCTTTACCTCTAGATTTGGGGTTTTACATCTAGATGTTTGCCTTCACCTCTGTAAGTTGGGCTTTACCTGCAGACATTGGGCTGTAGGACTAGATGATGGGCTTTACCTCCAGACGTTGGGCTTTACCTCTAGATATCTGGCTTTACCTCTAAATGATGCGCTTAAACTCTAAATATTGGGCTTTTCCTCCAGATGTTGGGCTTTAGATTTAGAAGTTGGGCTTTACAACTATATTTTCGGCTTTAGATCTAGAAGTTGGTCTTTACATCTAGATTTTGGGCTTTACATCTAAATATTGGGCTTCACCTCTAGATTTTGGGGTTTAGATCTATATATCTGGCTTTATCTCTAGATGTTGGGCTTTACCTCTACATTTTGGGCTCTACCTCTAGGTATTGGTATTTACATTTAGATTTTTGACTTTAAATCTGGAAGTTGAGCTTTACATCTAGACTTTGGGATTTACCTCTAGATGTTGGGATTTAACTCTAGAATTTGGGTTTGAAATCTATATATTTTGCTTTTCCTCTAGATGTTGGGCTTTACCTCTAGATATCTGGCTTTACCTCTAGATGTTGGGTTTTACCTCTAGATATTGGTCTTTACCTCTAGATGTTGGGCTTTCGATCTAGAAGTTGTGCTTTTCAACTAGATTTTGGGCTTTACGTCTAGATATTGGGCTTTACCTCTAGATTTTGGGTTTTATATCTATATAATTGGCTTTTCCTCTAGATGTTGGGCTTTACCCCTAGATATCTGGATTTACCTGTAGATGTTGGGCTTTACCTCTAGATTTTAAGTTTTCCATCTGGATTTTTGGCTTCTCTCTAGAATCTGGGCTTTACCTCCAGACCTTGGGCTTTACCACTAGATGTTGGGTTTTACCTCTAGATGTTGGTCTTTAGGTCTAGGTATTGGACTTTACCTCTAGATGTAGGGTTTTACATCTAGATGTTTTGCTTTACATTTAGATGTTGGTCTTTATCTCTAGATGTTGGGTTATACCTCTATATGTTGTGCTTCACCTCTAGATGTCAGGCTTTACCTCTAGATGTTTGGATTACATCTAGATGTTTTGCTTTACATTTAGATGTTCGGCTTTATCTCTAGATTTTGGGTTTTAAATCTATATATTTGGCATATCTCTAGATGTTGGGCTCTAACTCTAGGTATTGGTGTTTACCTCTAGATTTTGGACTTTAACTCTGGAAGTTGGGCTTTACCTCTAGAAGTTGGGCTTTAACTCTAGACTTTGGGCTTTACCTCAAGACGTTCGGCTTTAACTCTAGCTGTTGGGCTTTACCTCTAGATTTTGGGCCTTACCTCTAGAAGTTGGGGGTTATATCTATATGGTTGGATTTAACTGTAGATGTCAGGCCTTAACACTTGATTTTGGAATTCACCTCTAGATGTTAGGCTTTACATCTAGATTCTGGGCTTTCCCTCTAGATGTTGGGCTTTAACTCTAGATTTTGGGCTTTACTCTAAAGGATGCGCTTTAACTCTAGATATTCGGCTTTACCTTTAGAAGTTGGGTTGTACATCTAGATGTTTGGCTTTAACTGTAGGTGTCGGGCTTTAACACTAGATATTGGAATTCACCTCTAGATCTTAGTCTTTACCTCTACATGTTGGGCTTTACCTCTAGAGTATTTGGCTTTAGATCTAGCAATTGGGCTTTACATCTAGATTTGGGGCTTTAGCTCTAGATGTTGGGCTTTACCTCCAGATTGTGGATTTTAAATCTATATATCTGGCTTTATCTCTAGATGTTGGGCTTTATCTCTAGATTTTGGGCTCTAACTCTAGGTATTGGTGTTTACCTCTAGACTTGGGACTTTAACTCTGGAAGTTGGGCTTTAGCTCTAGATGTTGGTATTGAACTCTAGAATTTGGGTTTGAAATCCATATATTTTGCTTTTCCTCTAGATGTTGGGCTTTACCTCTAGATATCTGGCTTTACCTCTAGCTGTTGGGTTTTACCTCTAGATATTGGTCTTTACCTCGGGATTTTGGCTGTTAGATCTAGAATTTGGGCTTTAGATCTAGAAGTTGGGCTTTATATCTAGATTTTGGGCTTTAGGTCTAGATATTGGGCTTTACCTCTAGATTTTGGGTTTTAAATCTATATATTTGGCTTTTCCTCTAGATGTTGGGTTTTCCATCTGGATTTTTGGCTTCTCTCTAGAATCTGGGCTTTACCTCCAGACGTTGGGCTTTACCACTAGATGTTGGGTTTTACCTCTAGATGTTGGTCTTTAGGTCTAGATATTGGACTTTACCTCTAGATGTAGGGTTTTACATCTAGATGTTTTGCTTTACATTTAGATGTTGGTCTTTATCTCTAGATGTTGGGTTATACCTCTATATGTTGTGCTTCACCTCTAGATGTTAGGCTTTACCTCTAGATGTTTGGATTACATCTAGATGTTTTGCTTTACATTTAGATGTTGGGCTTTATCTCTAGATTTTGGGTTTTAAATCTATATATTTGGCTTTTCCTCTAGATGTTGGGCTTTACCGTCAGATATCTGGCTTTACGTCTAGATGTTGGGCTTTACCTCTAGAAGTTGGGCTTTACCTCTAGACTTTGGACTTTACCTCAAGACGTTCGGCTTTAACTCTAGCTGTTGGGCTTTACCTCTAGATTTTTGGCTTTACGTCTAGATGTTGGGCTTTACCTCTAGAAGTTGGGCTTTACCTCTAGAAGTTGGGCTTTACCTCTAGACTTTGGACTTTACCTCAAGACGTTCGGCTTTAACTCTAGCTGTTGGGCTTTACCTCTAGAAGTTGGGGGTTATATCTATATGGTTGGATTTAACTGTAGATGTCAGGCCTTAACACTTGATTTTGGAATTCACCTCTAGATGTTAGGCTTTACATCTAGATTCTGGGCTTTCCCTCTAGATGTTGGGCTTTAACTCTAGATTTTGGGCTTTACTCTAAAGGATGCGCTTTAACTCTAGATATTTGGCTTTACCTCTAGAAGTTGGGTTTTACATCTAGATGTTTGGCTTTAACTGTAGGTGTCGGCCTTTAACACTAGATATTGGAATTCACCTCTAGATCTTAGTCTTTACCTCTACATGTTGGGCTTTACCTCTAGAGTATTTGGCTTTAGATGTAGCGATTGGGCTTTACATCTAGATTTGGGGCTTTAGCTCTAGATGTTGGGCTTTACCTCCAGATTTTGGATTTTAAATATATATATCTGGCTTTATCTCTAGATGTTGGGCTTTATCTCTAGATGTTGGGCTCTAACTCTAGGTATTGGTATTTACATTTAGATTTTTTGACTTTAAATCTGGAAGTTGAGCTTTACATCTAGACTTTGGGATTTACCTCTAGATGTTGGGATTTAACTCTAGATTTTGGGTTTTAAATCTATATATTTGGCTTTTCCTCTAGATGTTGGGCTTTACCTCTAGATTTTGGGTTTTACATTTGGATGTTTGCCTTCACCTCTGTAAGTTGGGCTTTACCTGCAGACATTGGGCTGTAGGACTAGATGATGGGCTTTACCTCCAGACGTTGGGCTTTACCTCTTGATATCTGGCTTTACCTCTAGATGTTGGGATTTACCTCTAGATTTTGGGCTTTACCTCTAAATGATGCGATTAAACACTAAATATTGGGCTTTACCTCTAGATGTTGGGCTTTAGATTTAGAAGTTAGGCTTTACATCTATATTTTGGGCTTTAGATCTAGAAGTTGGGCTTTATATCTAGATTTTGATCTTTAAGTCTAGATATTGGGCTTTACCTCTAGATTTTGGGGTTTATATCTATATATTTGTCTTTTCCTCTAGATGTTGGGCTTTACCCCTAGATATCTGGATTTACCTGTAGATGTTGGGCTTTACCTCTAGATTTTGAGTTTTCCATCTGGATTTTTGGCTTCCCTCTAGAATCTGGGCTTTCCCTCCAGACGTTGGGCTTTACCTCTAGATGTTGGGTTTTACCTCTAGATGTTGGTCTTTAGGTCTAGATATTGGACTTTACCTCTAGATGTAGGGTTTTACATCTAGATGTTTTGCTTTACATTTAGATGTTGGTCTTTATCTCTAGATGTTGGGTTATACCTCTATATGTTGTGCTTCACCTCTAGATGTTAGGCTTTACCTCTAGATGTTTGGATTACATCTAGATGTTTTGCTTTACATTTAGATGTTCGGCTTTATCTCTAGATTTTGGGTTTTAAATCTATATATTTGGCTTTTCCTCTAGATGTTGGTCTTTACCGTCAGATATCTGGCTTTACGTCTAGATGTTGGGCTTTACCTCTAGAAGTTGGGCTTTAACTCTAGACTTTGGGCTTTACCTCAAGACGTTCGGCTTTAACTCTAGCTGTTGGGCTTTACCTCTAGATTTTGGGCCTTACCTCTAGAAGTTGGGGGTTATACCTATATGGTTGGGTTTAACTGTAGATGTCAGGCTTTAACACTTGATTTTGGAATTCACCTCTAGATGTTAGGCTTTACATCTAGATTCTGGGCTTTCCCTCTAGATGTTGGGCTTTAACTCTAGATTTTGGGCTTTACTCGAAAGGATGCGCTTTAACTCTAGATATTCGGCTTTACCTCTAGAAGTTGGGTTTTACATCTAGATGTTTGGCTTTAACTGTAGGTGTCGGGCTTTAACACTAGATATTGGAATTCACCTCTAGATCTTAGTCTTTACCTCTACATGTTGGGCTTTACCTCTAGAGTATTTGGCTTTAGATCTAGCAATTGGGCTTTACATCTAGATTTGGGGCTTTAGCTCTAGATGTTGGGCTTTACCTCCAGATTTTGGATTTTAAATCTATATATCTGGCTTTATCTCTAGATGTTGGGCTTTATCTCTAGATTTTGGGCTCTAACTTTAGGTATTGGTGTTTACCTCTAGATTTTGGACTTTAACTCTGGAAGTTGGGTTTTACCTCTAGATGTTGGGCTTTACATCTAGATACCTGGCTTTACCTCTAGATGTTGGGTTTTACCTCTAGATATTGGTCTTTATCTCTAGATTTTGGGCGTTAGAGCTAGAATTTGGGCTTTACATCTAGATTTGGGGCTTTAGATCTAGAAGCTGGGCTTTACATCTAGATTTTGGGCTTTACGTCTAGATGTTGGGCTTTACCTCTAGATTTTGGGTTTTACATCTAGATGTTTGCCTTCACCTCTGTAAGTTGGGCTTTACCTGCAGACATTGGGCTGTAGGACTAGATGATGGGCTTTACCTCTAGAAGTTGTGCTTTACATCTAGATTTTGGGCTTTACCTCTAAATGATGCGCTTAAATTGTAAATATTGGGCTTTACCTCTAGATGTTGGGCTTTAGATTTAGAAGTTGGGCTTTACATCTAGATTTTGGGCGTTAGATCTAGAATTTGGTCTTTACATCGAGATTTTGGTCTTTACGTCTAGATATTGGGCTTCACCTCTAGATTTTGGGGTTTAGATCTATATATCTGGCTTTATTTCTAGATGTTGGGCTTTACCTCTACATTTTGGGCTCTACCTCTAGGTATTGGTATTTACATTAAGATTTTTGACTTTAAATCTGGAAGTTGAGCTTTACATCTAGACTTTGGGCTTTACCTCTAGATGTTGGGATTTAACTCTAGAATTTGGGTTTGAAATCTATATATTTTGCTTTTCCTCTAGATGTGGGCTTTACCTCTAGATATCTGGCTTTACCTCTAGATGTTGGGTTTTACCTCTAGATATTGGTCTTTATCTCTAGATTTTGGGCGTTAGATATAGAATTTGGGCTTTACATCTAGATTTTGGGCTTTAGATCAAGAAGTTGGGCTTTACATCTAGATTTTGGGCTTTACCTCTAGATTTTGGGTTTAAATCTATATATTTGGCTTTTCCTCTAGATGTTGGGCTTTACCCCTAGATATCTGGCTTTAGCTCTAGATGTTGGTCTTTACCTCTAGATTTTGGGTTTTAAATATATATATATTTGGCTTTTCCTCTAGATGTTGGGCTTTACCTCTAGATTTGGGGTTTTACATCTAGATGTTTGCCTTCACCTCGGTAAGTTGGGCTTTACCTGCAGACATTGGGCTGTAGGACTAGATGATGGGCTTTACCTCCAGACGTTGGGCTTTACCTCTAGATATCTGGCTTTACCTCTAAATGATGCGCTTAAACTCTAAATATTGGGCTTTACCTCTAGATGTTGGGCTTTAGATTTAGAAGTTGGGCTTTACATCTAGATTTTGGGCTTTAGATCTAGAAGTTGGGCTTTACATCTAGATTTTGATCTTTACGTCTAGATATTGGGCTTTACCTCTAGATTTTGGGTTTTAAATCTATATATTTGGCTTTTCCTCTAGATGTTGGGCTTTATCTCTAGATTTTGGGTTTTACATTTGGATGTTTGCCTTCACCTCTGTAAGTTGGGCTTTACCTGCAGACATTGGGCTGTAGGACTAGATGATGGGCTTTACCTCCAGACGTTGGGCTTTACCTCTAGATATCTGGCTTAACCTCTAGATGTTGGGCTTTACCTCTAGATTTTGGGTTTTAAATATGTATATATTTGGCTTTTCCTCTAGTTGTTGGGCTTTACCTCTAGATTTGGGGTTTTACATGTAGATCTTTGCCTTCACCTCTGTAAGTTGGGCTTAACTGCAGACATTGGGCTGTAGGACTAGATGATGTGCTTTACCTCCAGACGTTGGGCTTTACCTCTAGATATCTGGCTTTACCTCTAGATGTTGGGTTTTAACTCTAGATATTGGTCTTTACCTCTAGATGTTGGGTGTTAGATCTAGAATTTGGGCTTTAGATCTAGAAGTTGGGCTTTTCATCAAGATTTTGGGCTTTACGGCTAGATATTGGGTTTACCTCTAGATTTTGGGGTTTATATCTATTTATTTGGCTTTTCCTCTAGATGTTGGGCTTTACCCCTAGGTATCTGGATTTACCTGTAGATGTTGGGCTTTACCTCTAGATTTTCGGTTTTACATCTGGATTTTTTTCTTCTCTCTAGAATCTGGGCTTTACATCCAGACGTAGGGCTTTACCACTAGATGTTGGGTTTTACCTCTAGATGTTGGTCTTTAGGTCTAGATATTGAACTTTACCTCTAGATGTAGGGGTTTACATCTAGATGATTTGCTTTACATTTAAATGTTGGTCTTTATCTCTAGATGTTGGGTTATACCTCTATATGTTGTGCTTCACCTCTAGATGTTAGGTTTTACCTCTAGATGTTTGGATTACATCTAGATGTTTTGCTTTACATTTAGATGTTCGGCTTTATCTCTAGTTTTAGGGTTTTAAATCTATATATTTGGCTTTTCCTCTAGATGTTGGGCTTTACCTCTAGATTTTGGGTTTTACATTTGGATGTTTGCCTTCACCTCTGTAAGTTGGGCTTTACCTGCAGACATTGGGCTGTAGGACTAGATGATGGGCTTTACCTCTAGAAGTTGGGCTTTACATCTAGATTTTGGGCTTTACCTCTAAATGATGCGCTTAAATTCTAAATATTGGGCTTTACCTCTAGATGTTGGGCTTTAGATTTAGAAGTTGGGCTTTACATCTAGATTTTGGTCTTTAGATCTAGAATTTGGGCTTTACATCTAGATTTTGGTCTTTACATCTAGATATTGGGCTTCACCTCTAGATTTTGGGGTTTAGATCTATATATCTGGCTTTATCTCTAGATGTTGGGCTTTACCTCTACATTTTGGGCTCTACCTCTAGGTATTGTTATTTACATTAAGATTTTAAACTTTAAATCTGGAAGTTGAGCTTTACATCTAGACTTTGGGCTTTACCTCTAGATGTTGGGATTTAACTCTAGAATTTGGGTTTGAAATCTATATATTTTGCTTTTCCTCTAGATGTTGGGCTTTACCTCTAGATATCTGGCTTTACCTCTAGATGTTGGGTTTTACCTCTAGATATTGGTCTTTATCTCTAGATTTTGGGCGTTAGATATAGAATTTGGGCTTTACATCTAGATTTTGGGCTTTAGATCAAGAAGTTGGGCTTTACATCTAGATTTTGGGCTTTACGTCTAGATATTGGGCTTTAGGTCTAGATATTGGGCTTTACCTCTAGATTTTGGGTTTTAAATCTATATATTTGGCTTTTCCTCTAGATGTTGGGCTTTACCTCTAGATTTTGGGTTTTACATTTGGATGTTTGCCTTCACCTCTGTAAGTTTGGTTTTACCTGCAGACATTGGGCTGTAGGACTGGATGATGGGCTTTACCTCCAGACGTTGGGCTTTACCTCTTGATATCTGGCTTTACCTCTAGATGTTGGGATTTACCTCTAGATTTTGGGCTTTACCTCTAAATGATGCGCTTAAACTCTAAATATTGGGCTTTACCTCTAGATGTTGGGCTTTAGATTTAGAAGTTGGGCTTTACATCTATATTTTGGGCTTTAGATCTAGAAGTTGGGCTTTATATCTAGATTTTGATCTTTAAGTCTAGATATTGGGCTTTTCCTCTAGATTTTGGGTTTTATATCTATATATTTGTCTTTTCCTCTAGATGTTGGGCTTTACCCCTAGATATCTGGATTTACCTGTAGATGTTGGGCTTTACCTCTAGATTTTGAGTTTTCCAACTGGATTTTTGGCTTCCCTCTAGAATCTGGGCTTTACCTCCAGACGTTGGGCTTTACCTCTAGATGTTGGTCTTTAGGTCTAGATATTGGACTTTACCTCTAGATGTAGGGTTTTACATCTAGATGTTTTGCTTTACATTTAGATGTTGGTCTTTATCTCTAGACGTTGGGTTATACCTCTATATGTTGTGCTTCACCTCTAGATGTTAGGCTTTACCTCTAGATGTTTGGATTACATCTAGATGTTTTGCTTTACATTTAGACGTTCGGCTTTATCTCTAGATTTTGGGTTTTAAATCTATATATTTGGCATATCTCTAGATTTTGGGCTCTAAATCTAGGTATTGGTGTTTACCTGTAGATTTTGGACTTTAACTCTGGAAGTTGGGGTTTACCCCTAGATGTTGGGATTTAACTCTAGAATTTGGGTTTTAAATCTATATATTTGGCTTTTCCTCTAGATGTTGGCCTTTACCCCTAGATATCTGGCTTTACCTCTAGATGTTGGGCTTTACCTCTAGATTTTGGGTTTTAAATATATATATATTTGGCTTTTCCTCTAGATGTTGGGCTTTACCTCTAGATTTGGGGTTTTACATCTAGATGTTTGCCTTCACCTCTGTAAGTTGGGCTTTACCTGCAGACATTCGGCTGTAGGACTAGATGATGGGCTTTACCTCCAGACGTTGGGCTTTACCTCTAGATATCTGGCTTTACCTCTAGATGTTGGGTTTTACCTCTAGATATTGGTCTTTACCTCTAGATGTTGGGCTTTAGATCTAGAAGTTGTGCTTTACATCTAGATTTTGGGCTTTACGTCTAGATATTGGGCTTTACCTCTAGATTTTGGGTTTTATATCGATATATTTGTCTTTTCCTCTAGATGTTGGGCTTTACCCCTAGATATCTGGATTTACCTGTAGATGTTGGGCTTTACCTCTAGATTTTGGGTTTTCCATCTGGATTTTTGGCTTCTCTCTAGAATCTGGGCTTTACCTCCAGACGTTGGGCTTTACCACTAGATGTTGGGTTTTACCTCTAGATGTTGGTCTTTAGGTCTAGATATTGGACTTTACCTCTAGATGTAGGGTTTTACATCTAGATGTTTTGCTTTACATTTAGATGTTGGTCTTTATCTCTAGATGTTGGGTTATACCTCTATATGTTGTGCTTCACCTCTAGATGTTAGGCTTTACCTCTAGATGTTTGGATTACATCTAGATGTTTTGCTTTACATTTAGATGTTCGGCTTTATCTCTAGTTTTTGGGTTTTAAATCTATATATTTGGCTTTTCCTCTAGATGTTGGGCTTTACCGTCAGATATCTGGCTTTACGTCTAGATGTTGGGCTTTACCTCTAGAAGTTGGGCTTTAACTCTAGACTTTGGGCTTTACCTCAAGACGTTCGGCTTTAACTCTAGCTGTTGGGCTTTACCTCTAGATTTTGGGCCTTACCTCTAGAAGTTGGGGGTTATATCTATATGGTTGGATTTAACTGTAGATGTCAGGCCTTAACATTTGATTTTGGAATTCACCTCTAGATGTTAGGCTTTACATCTAGATTCTGGGCTTTCCCTCTAGATGTTGGGCTTTAACTCTAGATTTTGGGCTTTACTCTAAAGGATGCGCTTTAACTCTAGATATTCGGCTTTACCTCTAGAAGTTGGGTTTTACATCTAGATGTTTGGCTTTAACTGTAGGTGTCGGGCTTTAACACTAGATATTGGAATTCACCTCTAGATCTTAGTCTTTCCCTCTACATGTTGGGCTTTACCTCTAGAGTATTTGGCTTTAGATCTAGCAATTGGGCTTTACATCTAGATTTGGGGCTTTAGCTCTAGATGTTGGGCTTTACCTCCAGATTTTGGATTTTAAATCTATATATCTGGCTTTACCTCTAGATGTTGGGCTTTATCTCTAGATTTTGGGTTTTAATTCTAGATGTTTGCCTTCACCTCTGTCAGTTGGGCTTTAACTGCAGACATTGGTCTGTAGGACTAGATGATGGGCTTTACCTCTAGAAGTTGGGCTTTACATCTAGATTTTGGGCTTTACCTCCAAATGGTGCGCTTAAACTCTAAATATTGGGCTTTACCTCTAGATGTTGGGCTTTAGATTTAGAAGTTGGGCTTTACATCTATATTTTGGGCTTTAGATCTAGAAGTTGGGCTTTACATCTAGATTTTGGGCTTTACGTCTAGATAGTGGTCTTTACCTCTTGATTTTGGGTTTTACATCTAGATGTTTGCCTTCACGTCTGTAAGTTGGGCTTTACCTGCAGACATTGGGCTGTAGGACTAGATGATGGGCTTTACCTCGAGACGTTGGGCTTTACCTCTAGATATCTGGCTTTACCTCTAGATGTTGGGTTTTACCTCTAGATATTGGTCTTTATCTCTAGATTTTGGGCGTTAGACCTAGAAGTTGTGCTTTTCATCTAGATTTTGGGCTTTACGTCTAGATATTGGGCTTTACCTCTAGATTTTGGGTTTTATATCTATATATTTGGCTTTTCCTCTAGATGTTGGGCTTTACCGTCAGATATCTGGCTATACGTCTAGATGTTGGGCTTTACCTCTAGAAGTTGGGCTTTAACTCTAGACTTTGGGCTTTACCTCAAGACGTTCGGCTTTAACTCTAGCTGTTGGGCTTTACCTCTAGATTTTGGGCCTTACCTCTAGAAGTTGGGGGTTATATCTATATGGTTGGATTTAACTGTAGATGTCAGGCCTTAATACTTGATTTTGGAATTCACCTCTAGATGTTAGGCTTTACATCTAGATTCTGGGCTTTCCCTCTAGATGTTGGGCTTTAACTCTAGATTTTGGGCTTTACTCTAAAGGATGCGCTTTAACTCTAGATATTCGGCTTTACCTCTAGAAGTTGGGTTTTACATCTAGATGTTTGGCTTTAACTGTAGGTGTCGGGCTTTAACACTAGATATTGGAATTCACCTCTAGACCTTAGTCTTTACCTCTACATGTTGGGATTTACCTCTAGAGTATTTGGCTTTCGATCTAGCGATTGGGCTTTACATCTAGATTTGGGGCTTTAGCTCTAGGTGTTGGGCTTTACCTCCAGATTTTGGATTTTAAATCTATATATCTGGCTTTATCTCTAGATGTTGGGCTTTATCTCTAGATATTGGGCTCTAACTCTAGGTATTGGTGTTTACCTCTAGATTTTGGACTTTAACTCTGGAAGTTGGGCTTAACCTCTAGATGTTGGGATTTAACTCTAGAATTTGGGTTTGAAATCTATATATTTTGCTTTTCCTCTAGATGTTGGCCTTTACCTCTAGATATCTGGCTTTACCTCTAGATGTTGGGTTTTACCTCTAGATATTGGTCTTTACCTCTAGATTTTGGGCGTTAGATCTAGAAATTGGGCTTTACATCTAGATTTTGGGCTTTAGATCAAGAAGTTGGGCTTTACATCTAGATTTTGGGCTTTACGTCTTGATATTGGGCTTTACCTCTAGATTTTGGGTTTTAAATCTATATATTTGGCTTTTCCTCTAGATGTTGGGCTTTACCTCTAGATATCTGGCTTTACCTCTAGATGTTGGGCTTTACCTCTAGATTTTGGGTTTTAAATATATATATATTTGGCTTTTCCTCTAGATGTTGGGCTTTACCTCTAGATTTGGGGTTTTACATCTAGATATTTGCCTTCACCTCTGTTAGTTGGGCTTAACTGCAGACATTGGGCTGTAGGACTAGATGATGGGCTTTACCTCCAGACGTTGGGCTTTACCTCTAGATATCTGGCTTTACCTGTAGATGTTGGGTTTTACCTCTAGATATTGGTCTTTACCTCTAGATGTTGGGCTTTAGATCTAGAAGTTGTGCTTTTCATCTAGATTTTGGGCTTTACGTCTAGATATCTGCCTTTACGTCTAGATGTTGGGCTTTACCTCTAGAAGTTGGGCTTTAATTCTAGAATTTGGGCTTTACCTCAAGACGTTCGGCTTTAACTCTAGCTGTTGGGCTTTACCTCTAGATTTTGGGTTTTCCATCTGGATTTTTGGCTTCCCTCTAGAATCTGGTCTTTACCTCCAGACGTTGGGCTTTACCACTAGATGTTGGGTTTTACCTCTAGATGTTGGTCTTTAGGTCTAGATATTGGACTTTACCTCTAGATGTAGGGTTTTACATCTAGATGTTTTGCTTTACATTTAGATGTTGGTCTTTATCTCTAGATGTTGGGTTATACCTCTATATGTTGTGCTTCACCTCTAGATGTTAGGCTTTACCTCTAGATGTTTGGATTACATCTAGATGTTTTGCTTTACATTTAGATGTTCGGCTTTATCTCTAAATTTTGGGTTTTAAATCTATATATTTGGCTTTTCCTCTAGATGTTGGGCTTTACCGTCAGATATCTGGCTATACGTCTAGATGTTGGGCTTTACCTCTAGAAGTTGGGCTTTAACTCTAGACTTTGGGCTTTACCTCAAGACGTTCGGCTTTAACTCTAGCTGTTGGGCTTTACCTCTAGATTTTGGGCCTTACCTCTAGAAGTTGGGGGTTATATCTATATGGTTGGATTTAACTGTAGATGTCAGGCCTTAACACTTGATTTTGGAATTCACCTCTAGATGTTAGGCTTTACATCTAGATTCTGGGCTTTCCCTCTAGATGTTGGGCTTTACCTCTACATTTTGGGCTCTACCTCTAGGTATTGGTATTTACATTTAGATTTTTGACTTTAAATCTGGAATTTGGGGCTTTACCTCTAGATGTTGGGTTTTAACTCTAGATATTTGTCTTTACCTCTAGATTTTGGGTGTTAGATCTAGAATTTGGGCTTTACATCTAGATTTTGGTCTTTAGATCTAGAAGCTGGGCTTTACCTCTAGATATCTGGCTTTACCTCTAGATGTTGGGCTTTACCTCTAGATTTTTGGTTTTAAATATATATATATTTGGCTTTTCCTCTAGATGTTGGGCTTTACCGCTAGATTTGGGGTTTTACATCTAGATGTTTGCCTTCACCTCTGTAAGTTGGGCTTTACCTGCAGACATTGGGCTGTAGGACTAGATGATGGGCTTTACCTCCAGACGTTGGGCTTTACCTCTAGATATCTGGCTTTACCTCTAGATGTTGGGTTTTACCTCTAGATATTGGTCTTTACCTCTAGATTTTGGGTGTTAGACCAAGAATTTGGGCTTTACATCTAGATTTTGGGCTTTACGTCTAGATATTGGGCTTTACCTCTAGGTTTTGGGTTTTAAATCTATATATATTTGGCTTTTCCTCTAGATGTTGGGCTTTACCTCTAGATTTTGGGTTTTAAATATATATATATTTGGCTTTTCCTCTAGAGGTTGGGCTTTACCTCTAGATTTGGGGTTTTACATCTAGATGTTTGCCTTCACCTCTGTAAATTGGGCTTTACCTGCAGACATTGGGCTGTAGGACTAGATGATGGGCTTTACCTCTAGATATCTGGCTTTACCTCCAGACGTTGGGCTTTACCTCTAGATATCTGGCTTTACCTCTAAATGATGCGCTTAAACTCTAAATATTGGGCTTTTCCTCCAGATGTTGGGCTTTAGATTTAGAAGTTGGGCTTTACAACTATATTTTCGGCTTTAGATCTAGAAGTTGGTCTTTACATCTAGATTTTGGGCTTTACATCTAAATATTGGGCTTCACCTCTAGATTTTGGGGTTTAGATCTATATATCTGGGTTTATCTCTAGATGTTGGGCTTTACCTCTACATTTTGGGCTCTACCTCTAGGTATTGGTATTTACATTTAGATTTTTGACTTTAAATCTGGAAGTTGAGCTTTACATCTAGACTTTGGGATTTACCTCTAGATGTTGGGATTTAACTCTAGAATTTGGGTTTGAAATCTATATATTTTGCTTTTCCTCTAGATGTTGGGCTTTACCTCTAGATATCTGGCTTTACCTCTAGATGTTGGGTTTTACCTCTAGATATTGGTCTTTACCTCTAGATGTTGGGCTTTCGATCTAGAAGTTGTGCTTTTCAACTAGACTTTGGGCTTTACGTCTAGATATTGGGCTTTACCTCTAGATTTTGGGTTTTATATCTATATATTTGGCTTTTCCTCTAGATGTTGGGCTTTACCCCTAGATATCTGGATTTACCTGTAGATGTTGGGCTTTACCTCTAGATTTTAAGTTTTCCATCTGGATTTTTGGCTTCTCTCTAGAATCTGGGCTTTACTTCCAGACCTTGGGCTTTACCACTAGATGTTGGGTTTTACCTCTAGATGTTGGTCTTTAGGTCTAGATATTGGACTTTACCTCTAGATGTAGGGTTTTACATCTAGATGTTTTGCTTTACATTTAGATGTTGGTCTTTATCTCTAGATGTTGGGTTATACCTCTATATGTTGTGCTTCACCTCTAGATGTCAGGCTTTACCTCTAGATGTTTGGATTACATCTAGATGTTTTGCTTTACATTTAGATGTTGGGCTTTATCTCTAGATTTTGGGTTTTAAATCTATATATTTGGCATATCTCTAGATGTTGGGCTCTAACTCTAGGTATTGGTGTTTACCTCTAGATTTTGGACTTTAAGTCTGGAAGTTGGGCTTTACCTCTAGAAGTTGGGCTTTAACTCTAGACTTTGGGCTTTACCTCAAGACGTTCGGCTTTAACTCTAGCTGTTGGGCTTTACCTCTAGATTTTGGGGCTTACCTCTAGAAGTTGGGGGTTATATCTATATGGTTGGATTTAACTGTAGATGTCAGGCCTTAACACTTGATTTTGGAATTCACCTCTAGATGTTAGGCTTTACATCTAGATTCTGGGCTTTCCCTCTAGATGTTGGGCTTTAACTCTAGATATTCGGCTTTACCTTTAGAAGTTGGGTTGTACATCTAGATGTTTGGCTTTAACTGTAGGTGTCGGGCTTTAACACTAGATATTGGAATTCACCTCTAGATCTTAGTCTTTACCTCTACATGTTGGGCTTTACCTCTAGAGTATTTGGCTTTAGATCTAGCAATTGGGCTTTACATCTAGATTTGGGGCTTTAGCTCTAGATGTTGGGCTTTACCTCCAGATATTGGATTTTAAATCTATATATCTGGCTTTATCTCTAGATGTTGGGCTTTATCTCTAGATTTTGGGCTCTAACTCTAGGTATTGGTGTTTACCTCTAGACTTGGGACTTTAACTCTGGAAGTTGGGCTTTAGCTCTAGATGTTGGTATTGAACTCTAGAATTTGGGTTTGAAATCCATATATTTTGCTTTTCCTCTAGATGTTGGGCTTTACCTCTAGATATCTGGCTTTACCTCTAGCTGTTGGGTTTTACCTCTAGATATTGGTCTTTACCTCGGGATTTTGGCTGTTAGATCTAGAATTTGGGCTTTAGATCTAGAAGTTGGGCTTTATATCTAGATTTTGGGCTTTAGGTCTAGATATTGGGCTTTACCTCTAGATTTTGGGTTTTAAATCTATATATTTGGCTTTTCCTCTAGATGTTGGGTTTTCCATCTGGATTTTTGGCTTCTCTCTAGAATCTGGGCTTTACCTCCAGACGTTGGGCTTTACCACTAGATGTTGGGTTTTACCTCTAGATGTTGGTCTTTAGGTCTAGATATTGGACTTTACCTCTAGATGTAGGGTTTTACATCTAGATGTTTTGCTTTACATTTAGATGTTGGTCTTTATCTCTAGATGTTGGGTTATACCTCTATATGTTGTGCTTCACCTCTAGATGTTAGGCTTTACCTCTAGATGTTTGGATTACATCTAGATGTTTTGCTTTACATTTAGATGTTCGGCTTAATCTCTAGATTTTGGGTTTTAAATCTATATATTTTGCTTTTCCTCTAGATGTTGGGCTTTACCTGTAGATATCTGGCTTTACCTATATATGTCGGGTTTTACTTCTAGATATTGGTCTTTATCTCTAGATTTTGGGTGTTAGATCTAGAATTTGGGCTTTACATCTAGATTTTGGCTTTAGATCTAGAAGCTGGCCTTTACATCTAGATTTTGGGCTTTACGTCTAGATATTGGGCTTTAACTCTAGATTTTGGGTTTTAAATATATATATTTGCCTTTTCCTCTAGATGTTGGCCTTTACCCCTAGATATCTGGCTTTACCTCTAGATGTTGGGCTTTACCTCTAGATTTTGGGTTTTAAATATATATATATTTGGCTTTTCCTCTAGATGTTGGGCTTTACCTCTAGATTGGGGGTTTTACATCTAGATGTTTGCCTTCACCTCTGTAAGTTGGGCTTTACCTGCAGACATTGGGCTGTAGGACTAGATGATGGGCTTTACCTCCAGACGTTGGGCTTTACCCCTAGATATCTGGCTTTACCTCTAAATGATGCGCTTAAACTCTAAATATTGGGCTTTACCTCCAGATGTTGGGCTTTAGATTTAGAAGTTGGGCTTTACAAGTATATTTTCAGCTTTAGATCTAGAAGTTGGGCTTTACATCTAGATTTTGGGCTTTACATCTAAATATTGGGCTTCACCTCTAGATTTTGGGGTTTAGATCTATATATCTGGCTTTATCTCTAGAGGTTGGGCTTTACCTGTACATTTTGGGCTCTACCTCTAGGTATTGGTATTTACATTTAGATTTTTGACTTTAAATCTGGAAGTTGAGCTTTACATCTAGACTTTGGGATTTACCTCTAGATGTTGGGATTTAACTCTAGAATTTGGGTTTGAAATCTATATATTTTGCTTTTCCTCTAGATGTTGGGCTTTACCTCTAGATATCTGGCTTTACCTCTAGATGTTGGGTTTTATCTCTAGATATTGGTCTTTACCTCTAGATGTTGGGCTTTCGATCTAGAAGTTCTGCTTTTCATCTAGATTTTGGGCTTTACGTCTCGATATTGGGCTTTACCTCTAGATTTTGGGTTTTATATCGATATATTTGGCTTTTCCTCTAGATGTTGGGCTTTACCCCTAGATATCTGGATTTACCTGTAGATGTTGGGCTTTACCTCTAGATTTTGGGTTTTCCATCTGGATTTTTGGCTTCTCTCTAGAATCTGGGCTTTACCTCCAGACGTTGGGCTTTACCACTAGATGTTGTGTTTTACCTCTAGATGTTGGTCTTTAGGTCTAGATATTGGACTTTACCTCTAGATGTAGGGTTTTACATCTAGATGTTTTGCTTTACATTTAGATGTTGGTCTTTATCTCTAGATGTTGGGTTATACCTCTATATGTTGTGCTTCACCTCTAGATGTTAGGCTTTACCTCTAGATGTTTGGATTACATCTAGATGTTTTGCTTTACATTTAGATGTTGGGCTTTATCTCTAGATTTTGGGTTTTAAATCTATATATTTGGCTTTTCCTCTAGATGTTGGGCTTTACCGTCAGATATCTGGCTTTACGTCTAGATGTTGGGCTTTACCTCTAGAAGTTGGGCTTTACCTCTAGACTTTGGACTTTACCTCAAGACGTTCGGCTTTAACTCTAGCTGTTGGGCTTTACCTCTAGATTTTGGGCTTTACGTCTAGATGTTGGGCTTTACCTCTAGAAGTTGGGCTTTACCTCTAGAAGTTGGGCTTTACCTCTAGACTTTGGACTTTACCTCAAGACGTTCGGCTTTAACTCTAGCTGTTGGGCTTTACCTCTAGAAGTTGGGGGTTATATCTATATGGTTGGATTTAACTGTAGATGTCAGGCCTTAACACTTGATTTTGGAATTCACCTCTAGATGTTAGGCTTTACATCTAGATTCTGGGCTTTCCCTCTAGATGTTGGGCTTTAACTCTAGATTTTGGGCTTTACTCTAAAGGATGCGCTTTAACTCTAGATATTTGGCTTTACCTCTAGAAGTTGGGTTTTACATCTAGATGTTTGGCTTTAACTGTAGGTGTCAAGCTTTAACACTAGATATTGGAATTCACCTCTAGATCTTAGTCTTTACCTCTACATGTTGGGCTTTACCTCTAGATTATTTGGCTTTAGATCTAGCAATTGGGCTTTACATCTAGATTTGGGGCTTTAGCTCTAGATGTTGGGCTTTACCTCCAGATTTTGGATTTTAAATATATATATCTGGCTTTATCTCTAGATGTTGGGCTTTATCTCTAGATGTTGGGCTCTAACTCTAGGTATTGGTATTTACATTTAGATTTTTTGACTTTAAATCTGGAAGTTGAGCTTTACATCTAGACTTTGGGATTTACCTCTAGATGTTGGGATTTAACTCTAGATTTTGGGTTTTAAATCTATATATTTGGCTTTTCCTCTAGATGTTGGGCTTTACCTCTAGATTTTGGGTTTTACATTTGGATGTTTGCCTTCACCTCTGTAAGTTGGGCTTTACCTGCAGACATTGGGCTGTAGGACTAGATGATGGGCTTTACCTCCAGACGTTGGGCTTTACCTCTTGATATCTGGCTTTACCTCTAGATGTTGGGATTTACCTCTAGATTTTGGGCTTTACCTCTAAATGATGCGCTTAAACTCTAAATATTGGGCTTTACCTCTAGATGTTGGGCTTTAGATTTAGAAGTTAGGCTTTACATCTATATTTTGGGCTTTAGATCTAGAAGTTGGGCTTTATATCTAGATTTTGATCTTTAAGTCTAGATATTGGGCTTTACCTCTAGATTTTGGGGTTTATATCTATATATTTGGCTTTTCCTCTAGATGTTGGGCTTTACCCCTAGATATCTGGATTTACCTGTAGATGTTGGGCTTTACCTCTAGATTTTGAGTTTTCCATCTGGATTTTTGGCTTCCCTCTAGAATCTGGGCTTTCCCTCCAGACGTTGGGCTTTACCTCTAGATGTTGGGTTTTACCTCTAGATGTTGGTCTTTAGGTCTAGATATTGGACTTTACCTCTAGATGTAGGGTTTTACATCTAGATGTTTTGCTTTACATTTAGATGTTGGTCTTTATCTCTAGATGTTGGGTTATACCTCTATATGTTGTGCTTCACCTCTAGATGTTAGGCTTTACCTCTAGATGTTTGGATTACATCTAGATGTTTTGCTTTACATTTAGATGTTCGGCTTTATCTCTAGATTTTGGGTTTTAAATCTATATATTTGGCTTTTCCTCTAGATGTTGGTCTTTACCGTCAGATATCTGGCTTTACGTCTAGATGTTGGGCTTTACCTCTAGAAGTTGGGCTTTAACTCTAGACTTTGGGCTTTACCTCAAGACGTTCGGCTTTAACTCTAGCTGTTGGGCTTTACCTCTAGATTTTGGGCCTTACCTCTAGAAGTTGGGGGTTATACCTATATGGTTGGGTTTAACTGTAGATGTCAGGCCTTAACACTTGATTTTGGAATTCACCTCTAGATGTTAGGCTTTACATCTAGATTCTGGGCTTTCCCTCTAGATGTTGGGCTTTAACTCTAGATTTTGGGCTTTACTCGAAAGGATGCGCTTTAACTCTAGATATTCGGCTTTACCTCTAGAAGTTGGGTTTTACATCTAGATGTTTGGCTTTAACTGTCGGTGTCGGCCTTTAACACTAGATATTGGAATTCACCTCTAGATCTTAGTCTTTACCTCTACATGTTGGGCTTTACCTCTAGAGTATTTGGCTTTAGATCTAGCAATTGGGCTTTACATCTAGATTTGGGGCTTTAGCTCTAGATGTTGGGCTTTACCTCCAGATTTTGGATTTTAAATCTATATATCTGACTTTATCTCTAGATGTTGGACTTTATCTCTAGATTTTGGGCTCTAACTTTAGGTATTGGTGTTTACCTCTAGATTTTGGACTTTAACTCTGGAAGTTGGGTTTTACCTCTAGATGTTGGGCTTTGCATCGAGATACCTGGCTTTACCTCTAGATGTTGGGTTTTACCTCTAGATATTGGTCTTTATCTCTAGATTTTGGGCGTTAGAGCTAGAATTTGGGCTTTACATCTAGATTTGGGGCTTTAGATCTAGAAGCTGGGCTTTACATCTAGATTTTGGGCTTTACGTCTAGATGTTGGGCTTTACCTCTAGATTTTGGGTTTTACATCTAGATGTTTGCCTTCACCTCTGTAAGTTGGGCTTTACCTGCAGACATTGGGCTGTAGGACTAGATGATGGGCTTTACCTCTAGAAGTTGTGCTTTACATCTAGATTTTGGGCTTTACCTCTAAATGATGCGCTTAAATTCTAAATATTGGGCTTTACCTCCAGATGTTGGGCTTTAGATTTAGAAGTTGGGCTTTACATCTAGATTTTGGGCTTTAGGTCTAGAATTTGGTCTTTACATCGAGATTTTGGTCTTTACGTCTAGATATTGGGCTTCACCTCTAGATTTTGGGGTTTAGATCTATATATCTGGCTTTACCTCTAGATGTTGGGTTTTACCTCTAGATATTGGTCTTTATCTCTAGATTTTGGGCGTTAGATATAGAATTTGGGCTTTACATCTAGATTTTGGGCTTTAGATCAAGAAGTTGGGCTTTACATCTAGATTTTGGGTATACGTCTAGATATTGGGCTTTAGGTCTAGATATTGGGCTTTACCTCTAGATTTTGGGTTTTAAATCTATATATTTGGCTTTTCCTCTAGATGTTGGGCTTTACCTCTAGATTTTGGGTTTTACATTTGGATGTTTGCCTTCACCTCTGTAAGTTGGGCTTTACCTGCAGACATTGGGCTGTAGGACTAGATGATGGGCTTTACCTCCAGACGTTGGGCTTTACCTCTTGATATCTGGCTTTACCTCTAGATGTTGGGCTTTACCTCTAAATGATGCGCTTAAACTCTAAATATTGGGCTTTACCTCTAGATTTTGGGCTTTAGATTTAGAAGTTGGGCTTTACATCTATATTTTGGGCTTTAGATCTAGAAGTTGGGCTTTATATCTAGATTTTGATCTTTAAGTCTAGATATTGGGCTTTACCTCTAGATTTTGGGGTTTATATCTATATATTTGTCTTTTCCTCTAGATGTTGGGCTTTACCCCTAGATATCTGGATTTACCTGTAGATGTTGGGCTTTACCTCTAGATTTTGAGTTTTCCATCTGGATTTTTGGCTTCCCTCTAGAATCTGGGCTTTACCTCCAGACGTTGGGCTTTACCTCTAGATGTTGGTCTTTAGGTCTAGATATTGGACTTTACCTCTAGATGTAGGGTTTTACATCTAGATGTTTTGCTTTACATTTAGATGTTGGTCTTTATCTCTAGATGTTGGGTTATACCTCTATATGTTGTGCTTCACCTCTAGATGTTAGGCTTTACCTCTAGATGTTTGGATTACATCTAGATGTTTTGCTTTACATTTAGATGTTCGGCTTTATCTCTAGATTTTGGGTTTTAAATCTATATATTTGGCTTTTCCTCTAGATGTTGGGCTTTACCGTCAGATATCTGGCTTTACGTCTAGATGTTGGGCTTTACCTCTAGAAGTTGGGCTTTACCTCTAGACTTTGGACTTTACCTCAAGACGTTCGGCTTTAACTCTAGCTGTTGGGCTTTACCTCTAGATTTTGGGCTTTACGTCTAGATGTTGGGCTTTACCTCTAGAAGTTGGGCTTTACCTCTAGAAGTTGGGCTTTACCTCTAGACTTTGGACTTTACCTCAAGACGTTCGGCTTTAACTCTAGCTGTTGGGCTTTACCTCTAGAAGTTGGGGGTTATATCTATATGGTTGGATTTAACTGTAGATGTCAGGCCTTAACACTTGATTTTGGAATTCACCTCTAGATGTTAGGCTTTACATCTAGATTCTGGGCTTTCCCTCTAGATGTTGGGCTTTAACTCTAGATTTTGGGCTTTACTCTAAAAGATGCGCTTTAACTCTAGATATTCGGCTTTACCTCTAGAAGTTGGGTTTTACATCTAGATGTTTGGCTTTAACTGTAGGTGTCGGCCTTTAACACTAGATATTGGAATTCACCTCTAGATCTTAGTCTTTACCTCTACATGTTGGGCTTTACCTCTAGAGTATTTGGCTTTAGATGTAGCGATTGGGCTTTACATCTAGATTTGGGGCTTTAGCTCTAGATGTTGGGCTTTACCTCCAGATTTTGGATTTTAAATCTATATATCTGGCTTTATCTCTAGATGTTGGGCTTTATCTCTAGATGTTGGGCTCTAACTCTAGGTATTGGTATTTACATTTATATTTTTTGACTTTAAATCTGGAAGTTGAGCTTTACATCTAGACTTTGGGATTTACCTCTAGATGTTGGGATTTAACTCTAGATTTTGAGTTTTAAATCTATATATTTGGCTTTTCCTCTAGATGTTGGGCTTTACCTCTAGATTTTGGGTTTTACATTTGGATGTTTGCCTTCACCTCTGTAAGTTGGGCTTTACCTGCAGATATTGGGCTGTAGGACTAGATGATGGGCTTTACCTCCAGACGTTGGGCTTTACCTCTTGATATCTGGCTTTACCTCTAGATGTTGGGTTTTACCTCTAGATATTGGTCTTTATCTCTAGATTTTGGGCGTTAGAGCTAGAATTTGGGCTTTACATCTAGATTTGGGGCTTTAGATCTAGAAGCTGGGCTTTACATCTAGATTTTGGGCTTTACGTCTAGATGTTGGGCTTTACCTCTAGATTTTGGGTTTTACATCTAGATGTTTGCCTTCACCTCTGTAAGTTGGGCTTTACCTGCAGACATTGGGCTGTAGGACTAGATGATGGGCTTTACCTCTAGAAGTTGTGCTTTACATCTAGATTTTGGGCTTTACCTCTAAATGATGCGCTTAAATTCTAAATATTGGGCTTTACCTCCAGATGTTGGGCTTTAGATTTAGAAGTTGGGCTTTACATCTAGATTTTGGGCTTTAGGTCTAGAATTTGGTCTTTACATCGAGATTTTGGTCTTTACGTCTAGATATTGGGCTTCACCTCTAGATTTTGGGGTTTAGATCTATATATCTGGCTTTACCTCTAGATGTTGGGTTTTACCTCTAGATATTGGTCTTTATCTCTAGATTTTGGGCGTTAGATATAGAATTTGGGCTTTACATCTAGATTTTGGGCTTTAGATCAAGAAGTTGGGCTTTACATCTAGATTTTGGGTATACGTCTAGATATTGGGCTTTAGGTCTAGATATTGGGCTTTACCTCTAGATTTTGGGTTTTAAATCTATATATTTGGCTTTTCCTCTAGATGTTGGGCTTTACCTCTAGATTTTGGGTTTTACATTTGGATGTTTGCCTTCACCTCTGTAAGTTGGGCTTTACCTGCAGACATTGGGCTGTAGGACTAGATGATGGGCTTTACCTCCAGACGTTGGGCTTTACCTCTTGATATCTGGCTTTACCTCTAGATGTTGGGCTTTACCTCTAAATGATGCGCTTAAACTCTAAATATTGGGCTTTACCTCTAGATTTTGGGCTTTAGATTTAGAAGTTGGGCTTTACATCTATATTTTGGGCTTTAGATCTAGAAGTTGGGCTTTATATCTAGATTTTGATCTTTAAGTCTAGATATTGGGCTTTACCTCTAGATTTTGGGGTTTATATCTATATATTTGTCTTTTCCTCTAGATGTTGGGCTTTACCCCTAGATATCTGGATTTACCTGTAGATGTTGGGCTTTACCTCTAGATTTTGAGTTTTCCATCTGGATTTTTGGCTTCCCTCTAGAATCTGGGCTTTACCTCCAGACGTTGGGCTTTACCTCTAGATGTTGGTCTTTAGGTCTAGATATTGGACTTTACCTCTAGATGTAGGGTTTTACATCTAGATGTTTTGCTTTACATTTAGATGTTGGTCTTTATCTCTAGATGTTGGGTTATACCTCTATATGTTGTGCTTCACCTCTAGATGTTAGGCTTTACCTCTAGATGTTTGGATTACATCTAGATGTTTTGCTTTACATTTAGATGTTCGGCTTTATCTCTAGTTTTTGGGTTTTAAATCTATATATTTGGCTTTTCCTCTAGATGTTGGGCTTTACCGTCAGATATCTGGCTTTACGTCTAGATGTTGGGCTTTACCTCTAGAAGTTGGGCTTTAACTCTAGACTTTGGGCTTTACCTCAAGACGTTCGGCTTTAACTCTAGCTGTTGGGCTTTACCTCTAGATTTTGGGCCTTACCTCTAGAAGTTGGGGGTTATATCTATATGGTTGGATTTAACTGTAGATGTCAGGCCTTAACATTTGATTTTGGAATTCACCTCTATATGTTAGGCTTTACATCTAGATTCTGGGCTTTCCCTCTAGATGTTGGGCTTTAACTCTAGATTTTGGGCTTTACTCTAAAGGATGCGCTTTAACTCTAGATATTTGGCTTTACCTCTAGAAGTTGGGTTTTACATCTAGATGTTTGGCTTTAACTGTAGGTGTCGGCCTTTAACACTAGATATTGGAATTCACCTCTAGATCTTAGTCTTTACCTCTACATGTTGGGCTTTACCTCTAGAGTATTTGGCTTTAGATCTAGCAATTGGGCTTTACATCTAGATTTGGGGCTTTAGCTCTAGATGTTGGGCTTTACCTCCAGATTTTGGATTTTAAATCTATATATCTGGCTTTACCTCTAGATGTTGGGTTTTATCTCTAGATATTGGTCTTTACCTCTAGATTTTGGGTGTTAGATCTAGAATTTGGACTTTACATCTAGATTTTGGGCTTTAGATCTAGAAGCTGGGCTCTACATCTAGATTTTGGGCTTTAGGTCTAGATATTGGGCTTTACCTCTAGATTTTGGGTTTTAAATCTATATATTTGGCTGTTCCTCTAGATGTTGGGCTTTACCTCTAGATTTTGGGTTTTACATCTAGATGTTTGCCTTCACCTCTGTCAGTTGGGCTTTAACTGCAGACATTGGTCTGTAGGACTAGATGATGGGCTTTACCTCTAGAAGTTGGGCTTTACATCTAGATTTTGGGCTTTACCTCCAAATGGTGCGCTTAAACTCTAAATATTGGGCTTTACCTCTAGATGTTGGGCTTTAGATTTAGAAGTTGGGCTTTACATCTATATTTTGGGCTTTAGATCAAGAAGTTGGGCTTTACATCTAGATTTTGGCCTTTACGTCTTGATATTGGGCTTTACCTCTAGATTTTGGTCCTTACCTCTAGAAGTTGGGGGTTGCATCTATATGTATGGCTTTAACTGTAGATGTCGGGCCTTAACACTTGATTTTGGAATTCACCTCTAGATGTTAGGCTTTACATCTAGATTCTGGGCTTTCCCTCTAGATGTGGGGCTTCAACTCTAGATTTTGGGCTTTACTCTAAATGATGCGCTTTATATATTCGGCTTTACCTCTAGAAGTTGAGCTTTACATCTAGATTTTAGGCTTTTGGTCTAGAAGTTGGGCTTTACATATAGATTTTGGTCTTTAGATCTAGAAGTTGGGCTTTATATCTAGATATTGGTCTTTACGTCTAGATATTGGGCTTTACCTCTAGATTTTGGGTTTTAAATCTATATATTTGGCTTTTCCTCTAGATGTTGGGCTTTACCTCTAGATTTTGGGTTTTACATCTAGATGTTTGCCTTCACCTCTGTAAGTTGGGCTTTACCTGCAGACATTGGGCTGTAGGACTAGATGATGGGCTTTACCTCTAGAAGTTGGGCTTTACATCTAGATTTTGGGCTTTACCTCCAAATGGTGCGCTTAAACTCTAAATATTGGGCTTTACCTCTAGATGTTGGGCTTTAGATTTAGAAGTTGGGCTTTACATCTAGATTTTGGGCTTTACGTCTAGATATTGGTCTTTACCTCTTGATTTTGGGTTTTACATCTAGATGTTTGCCTTCACGTCTGTAAGTTGGGCTTTACCTTCAGACATTGGGCTGTAGGACTAGATGATGGGCTTTACCTCGAGACGTTGGGCTTTACCTCTAGATATCTGGCTTTACCTCTAGATGTTGGGTTTTACCTCTAGATATTGGTCTTTATCTCTAGATTTTGGGCGTTAGACCTAGAAGTTGTGCTTTTCATCTAGATTTTGGGCTTTACGTCTAGATATTGGGCTTTACCTCTAGATTTTGGGTTTTATATCTATATATTTGGCTTTTCCTCTAGATGTTGGGCTTTACCCCTAGATATCTGGATTTACCTGTAGATGTTGGGCTTTACCTCTAGATTTTGGGTTTTCCATCTGGATTTTTGACTTCTCTCTAGAATCTGGGCTTTACCTCCAGACGTTGGGCTTTACCACTAGATGTTGGGTTTTACCTCTAGATGTTGGTCTTTAGGTCTAGATATTGGACTTTACCTCTAGATGTAGGGTTTTACATCTAGATATTTTGCTTTACATTTGGATGTTGGTCTTTATCTTTAGATGTTGTGTTATACCTCTATATGTTGTGCTTCACCTCTAGTTGTTAGGCTTTACCTCTAGATGTTTGGATTACATCTAGATGTTTTGCTTTACATTTAGGTGTTCGGCTTTATCTCTAGATTTTGGGTTTTAAATCTATATATTTGGCATATCTCTAGATTTTGGGTTCTAACTCTAGGTATTGGTGTTTACCTCTAGATTTTGGACTTTAACTCTGGAAGTTGGGGTTTACCCCTAGATGTTGGGATTTAACTCTAGAATTTGAGTTTGAAATCTATATATTTTGCTTTTCCTCTAGATTTTGGGCTTTACCTCTAGATATCTGGCTTTACCTCTAGATGTTGGGTTTTACCTCTAGATTTTGGTCTTTATCTCCAGATTTTGGGCGTTAGATCTAGAATTTGGGCTTTACATCTAGATGTTGGGCTTTAGATCTAGAAGCTGGGCTTTACATCTAGATTTTGGGCTTTAAATCTATATAATTGGCTTTTCCTCTAGATGTTGGGCTTTACCCCTAGATATCTGGATTTATCTGTAGATGTTGGGCTTTACCTCTAGATTTTGGGTTTTCCATCTGGATTTTTGGCTTCTCTCTAGAATCTGGGCTTTACCTCCAGACGTTGGGCTTTACCACTAGATGTTGGTTTTTACCTCTAGATCTTTGTCTTTAGGTCTAGATATTGGACTTTACCTCTAGATGTAGGGTTTTACGTCTAGATGTTTTGCTTTATATTTAGATGTTGGTCTTTATCTCTAGATGTTGTGTTATACCTCTATATGTTGTGCTTCACCTCTAGATGTTAGGCTTTACCTCTAGATGTTTGGATTACATCTAGATGTTTTGCTTTACATTTAGATGTTCGGCTTTATCTCTAGATTTTGGGTTTTAAATCTATATATTTGGCATATCTCTAGATTTTGGGCTCTAACTCTAGGTATTGGTGTTTACCTCTAGATTTTGGACTTTAACTCTGGAAGTTGGGGTTTACCCCTAGATGTTGGGATTTAACTGTAGAATTTGGGTTTGAAATCTATATATTTTGCTTTTCCTCTAGATGTTGGGCTTTACCTCTAGATATCAGGCTTTAACTCTAGATGTTGGGTTTTACCTCTAGATATTGGTCTTTATCTCTAGATTTTGGGCGTTAGATCTAGAATTTGGGTTTACATCTAGATTTTGGGCTTTAGATCTAGAAGTTGAGCTTTACATCCAGATTTTGGTCTTTAAAACTATATATTTGGCTTTTCCTCTAGATGTTGGGCTTTACCCCTAGATATCTGGATTTACCTGTAGATGTTGGGCTTTACCTCTAGATTTTGGTTCTTACATCTGGATTTTTGGCTTCTCTCTAGAATCTGGGCTTTACCTCCAGACGTTGGCCTTTACTACTAGATGTTGGGTTTTACCTCTAGATGTTGGTCTTTAGGTCTAGATATTGGACTTTAACTCTAGATGTAGCGTTTTACATCTAGATGTTTTGCTTTACATTTAGATGTTGGTCTTTATCTCTAGATGTTGTGTTATACCTCTATATGTTGTGCTTCACCTCTAGATGTTAGGCTTTACCTCTAGATGTTTGGATTACATCTAGATGTTTTGCTTTACATTTAGATGTTCAGCTTTATCTCTAGATTTTGGGTTTTAAATCTATATATTTGGCTTTTCCTCTAGATGTTGGGCTTTACCTCTAGATATCTGCTTTACCTCTAGATGTTGGGTTTTACTTCTAGATATTGGTCTTTATCTCTAGATTTTGGGCGTTAGATCTAGAATTTGGGCTTTACATCTAGATTTTGGGCTTTAGATCTAGATGTTGGGGTTTACATCTAGATTTTGGGCTTTACGTCTAGATATTGGGATTTACCTCTAGATTTTGGGTTTTAAATCTATATATTTGGCTTTTCCTCTAGATGTTGGGCTTTACCCCTAGATATCTGGATTTACCTCTAGATGTTGGGCTTTACCTCTAGATTTTGAGTTTTAAATATATATATATTTGGCTTTTCCTCTAGATGTAGGGCTTTACCTCTAGATTTGGGGTTTTACATCTAGATGTTTGCCTTCACCTCTGTAAGTTGGGCTTTACCTGCAGACATTGGGCTGTAGGACTAGATGATGGGCTTTACCTCGAGACGTTGGGCTTTACCTCTAGATATCTGGCTTTACCTCTAGATGTTGGGATTTACCTCTAGATATTGGTCTTTATCTCTAGATTTTGGGCGTTAGACCTAAAAGTTGTGCTTTTCATCTAGATTTTGGGCTTTACGTCTAGATATTGGGCTTTACCTCTAGATTTTGGGTTTTATATCTATATATTTGGCTTTTCCTCTAGATGTTGGGCTTTACCCCTAGATATCTGGATTTACCTGTAGATGTTGGGCTTTACCTCTAGATTTTGGGTTTTCCATCTGGATTTTTGACTTCTCTCTAGAATCTGGGCTTTACCTCCAGACGTTGGGCTTTACCACTAGATGTTGGGTTTTACCTCTAGATGTTGGTCTTTAGGTCTAGATATTGGACTTTACCTCTAGATGTAGGGTTTTACATCTAGATATTTTGCTTTACATTTGGATGTTGGTCTTTATCTTTAGATGTTGGGTTATACCTCTATATGTTGTGCTTCACCTCTAGTTGTTAGGCTTTACCTCTAGATGTTCGGATTACATCTAGATGTTTTGCTTTACATTTAGGTGTTCGGCTTTATCTCTAGATTTTGGGTTTTAAATCTATATATTTGGCATATCTCTAGATTTTGGGCTCTAACTCTAGGTATTGGTGTTTACCTCTAGATTTTGGACTTTAACTCTGGAAGTTGGGGTTTACCCCTAGATGTTGGGATTTAACTCTAGAATTTGAGTTTGAAATCTATATATTTTGCTTTTCCTCTAGATGTTGGGCTTTACCTCTAGATATCAGGCTTTAACTCTAGATGTTGGGTTTTACCTCTAGATATTGGTCTTTATCTCTAGATTTTGGGCGTTAGATCTAGAATTTGGGTTTACATCTAGATGTTGGGCTTTAGATCTAGAAGTTGAGCTTTACATCCAGATTTTGGTCTTTAAATCTATATATTTGGCTTTTCCTCTAGATGTTGGGCTTTACCCCTAGATATCTGGATTTACCTGTAGATGTTGGGCTTTACCTCTAGATTTTGGTTCTTACATCTGGATTTTTGGCTTCTCTCTAGAATCTGGGCTTTACCTCCAGACGTTGGCCTTTACCACTAGATGTTGGGTTTTACCTCTAGATGTTGGTCTTTAGGTCTAGATATTGGACTTTACCTCTAGATGTAGCGTTTTACATCTAGATGTTTTGCTTTACATTTAGATGTTGGTCTTTATCTCTAGATGTTGTGTTATACCTCTATATGTTGTGCTTCACCTCTAGATGTTAGGCTTTACCTCTAGATGTTTGGATTACATCTAGATGTTTTGCTTTACATTTAGATGTTCAGCTTTATCTCTAGATTTTGGGTTTTAAATCTATATATTTGGCTTTTCCTCTAGATGTTGGGCTTTACCTCTAGATATCTGCTTTACCTCTAGATGTTGGGTTTTACTTCTAGATATTGGTCTTTATCTCTAGATTTTGGGCGTTAGATCTAGAATTTGGGCATTACATCTAGATTTTGGGCTTTAGATCTAGATGTTGGGGTTTACATCTAGATTTTGGGCTTTACGTCTAGATATTGGGATTTACCTCTAGATTTTGGGTTTTAAATCTATATATTTGGCTTTTCCTCTAGATGTTGGGCTTTACCCCTAGATATCTGGCTTTACCTCTAGATGTTGGGCTTTACCTCTAGGTTTTGGGTTTTAAATATATATATATTTGGCTTTTCCTCTAGAGGTTGGGCTTTACCTCTAGATTTTGGGTTTTACATCTAGATGTTTGCCTTCACCTCTGTATGTTGGGCTTTACCTGCAGACATTGGGCTGTAGGACTAGATGATGGGCTTTACCTCTAGAAGTTGGGCTTTACATCTAGATTTTGGGCTTTACCTCTAAATGATGCACTTAAACTCTAAATATTGGGCCTTACCTCTAGATGTTGGGCTTTAGGTATAGAAGTTGGGCTTTACATCTATATTTTGGGCTTTAGATCAAGAAGTTGGGCTTTACATCTAGATTTTGGCCTTTACGTCTTGATATTGGGCTTTACCTCTAGATTTTGGGTTTTAAATCTATATATTTGGCTTTTCCTCTAGATGTTGGTGTTTACCCCTAGATATCTGGCTTTACCTCTAGATGTTGGGCTTTACCTCTAGATTTTGAGTTTTAAATATATATATATTTGGCTTTTCCTCTAGATGTAGGGCTTTACCTCTAGATTTGGGGTTTTACATCTAGATGTTTGCCTTCACCTCTGTAAGTTGGGCTTTACCTGCAGACATTGGGCTGTAGGACTAGATGATGGGCTTTACCTCTAGAAGTTGGGCTTTACATCTAGATTTTGGGCTTTACCTCCAAATGGTGCGCTTAAACTCTAAATATTGGGCTTTACCTCTAGATGTTGGGCTTTAGATTTAGAAGTTGGGCTTTACATCTAGATTTTGGGCTTTACGTCTAGATATTTGGCTTTACCTCTAGATTTTGGGGTTTATATCTATATATTTGGCTTTTCCTCTAGATGTTGGGCTTTACCTCTAGATTTTGGGTTTTACATCTAGATGTTTGCCTTCACCTCTGTCAGTTGGGCTTTACCTGCAGACATTGGGCTGTAGGACTAGATGATGGGCTTTACCTCTAGAAGTTGGGCTTTACATCTAGATTTTGGGCTTTACCTCCAAATGGTGCGCTTAAACTCTAAATATTGGGCTTTACCTCTAGATGTTGGGCTTTAGATTTAGAAGTTGGGCTTTACATCTATATTTTGGGCTTTAGATCTAGAAGTTGGGCTTTACATCTAGATTTTGGGCTTTACGTCTAGATATTGGGCTTTACCTCTTGATTTTGGGTTTTACATCTAGATGTTTGCCTTCACGTCTGTAAGTTGGGCTTTACCTGCAGACATTGGGCTGTAGGACTAGATGATGGGCTTTACCTCGAGACGTTGGGCTTTACCTCTAGATATCTGGCTTTACCTCTAGATGTTGGGATTTACCTCTAGATATTGGTCTTTATCTCTAGATTTTGGGCGTTAGACCTAAAAGTTGTGCTTTTCATCTAGATTTTGGGCTTTACGTCTAGATATTGGGCTTTACCTCTAGATTTTGGGTTTTATATCTATATATTTGGCTTTTCCTCTAGATGTTGGGCTTTACCCCTAGATATCTGGATTTACCTGTAGATGTTGGGCTTTACCTCTAGATTTTGGGTTTTCCATCTGGATTTTTGACTTCTCTCTAGAATCTGGGCTTTACCTCCAGAATTTGGGCTTTACCACTAGATGTTGGGTTTTACCTCTAGATGTTGGTCTTTAGGTCTAGATATTGGACTTTACCTCTAGATGTAGGGTTTTACATCTAGATATTTTGCTTTACATTTAGATGTTGGTCTTTATCTTTAGATGTTGGGTTATACCTCTATATGTTGTGCTTCACCTCTAGTTGTTAGGCTTTACCTCTAGATGTTTGGATTACATCTAGATGTTTTGCTTTACATTTAGGTGTTCGGCTTTATCTCTAGATTTTGGGTTTTAAATCTATATATTTGGCATATCTCTAGATTTTGGGTTCTAACTCTAGGTATTGGTGTTTACCTCTAGATTTTGGACTTTAACTCTGGAAGTTGGGGTTTACCCCTAGATGTTGGGATTTAACTCTAGAATTTGAGTTTGAAATCTATATATTTTGCTTTTCCTCTAGATGTTGGGCTTTACCTCTAGATATCAGGCTTTAACTCTAGATGTTGGGTTTTACCTCTAGATATTGGTCTTTATCTCTAGATTTTGGGCGTTAGATCTAGAATTTGGGTTTACATCTAGATGTTGGGCTTTAGATCTAGAAGTTGAGCTTTACATCCAGATTTTGGTCTTTAAATCTATATATTTGGCTTTTCCTCTAGATGTTGGGCTTTACCCCTAGATATCTGGATTTACCTGTAGATGTTGGGCTTTACCTCTAGATTTTGGTTCTTACATCTGGATTTTTGGCTTCTCTCTAGAATCTGGGCTTTACCTCCAGACGTTGGGCTTTACCACTAGATGTTGGGTTTTACCTCTAGATGTTGGTCTTTAGGTCTAGATATTGGACTTTAACTCTAGATGTAGGGTTTTACATCTAGATGTTTTGCTTTACATTTAGATGTTGGTCTTTATCTCTAGATGTTGTGTTATACCTCTATATGTTGTGCTTCACCTCTAGATGTTAGGCTTTACCTCTAGATGTTTGGATTACATCTAGATGTTTTGCTTTACATTTAGATGTTCAGCTTTATCTCTAGATTTTGGGTTTTAAATCTATATATTTGGCTTTTCCTCTAGATGTTGGGCTTTACATCTAGATATCTGCTTTACCTCTAGATGTTGGGTTTTACTTCTAGATATTGGTATTTAACTCTAGATTTTGGGCGTTAGATCTAGAATTTGGGCTTTACATCTAGATTTTGGGCTTTAGATCTAGAAGTTGGGCTTTACATCTAGACTTTGGGCTTTACGTCTAGATATTGGGCTTTACCTCTAGATTTTGGGTTTTATATCTATATATTTGGCTTTTCCTCTAGATGTTGGGCTTTACCCCTAGGTATCTGGATTTACCTGTAGATGTTGGGCTTTACCTCTAGATTTTGCGTTTTCCATCTGGATTTTTGGCTTCGCTCTAGAATCTGGGCTTTACCTCCAGACGTTGGGCTTTACCACTAGATGTTGGGTTTTACCTCTAGATGTTGGTCTTAAGGTCTAGATATTGGACTTTACCTCTAGATGTAGGGTTTTACATCTAGATGTTTTGCTTTACATTTAGATGTTGGTCTTTATCTCTAGATGTTGGGTTATACCTCTATATGTTGTGCTTCACCTCTAGTTGTTAGGCTTTACCTCTAGATGTTCGGATTACATCTAGATGTTTTGCTTTACATTTAGGTGTTCGGCTTTATCTCTAGATTTTGGGTTTTAAATCTATATATTTGGCATATCTCTAGATTTTGGGTTCTAACTCTAGGTATTGGTGTTTACCTCTAGATTTTGGACTTTAACTCTGGAAGTTGGGGTTTACCCCTAGATGTTGGGATTTAACTCTAGAATTTGAGTTTGAAATCTATATATTTTGCTTTTCCTCTAGATGTTGGGCTTTACCTCTAGATATCAGGCTTTAACTCTAGATGTTGGGTTTTACCTCTAGATATTGGTCTTTATCTCTAGATTTTGGGCGTTAGATCTAGAATTTGGGTTTACATCTAGATGTTGGGCTTTAGATCTAGAAGTTGAGCTTTACATCCAGATTTTGGTCTTTAAATCTATATATTTGGCTTTTCCTCTAGATGTTGGGCTTTACCCCTAGATATCTGGATTTACCTGTAGATGTTGGGCTTTACCTCTAGATTTTGGTTCTTACATCTGGATTTTTGGCTTCTCTCTAGAATCTGGGCTTTACCTCCAGACGTTGGGCTTTACCACTAGATGTTGGGTTTTACCTCTAGATGTTGGTCTTTAGGTCTAGATATTGGACTTTAACTCTAGATGTAGGGTTTTACATCTAGATGTTTTGCTTTACATTTAGATGTTGGTCTTTATCTCTAGATGTTGTGTTATACCTCTATATGTTATGCTTCACCTCTAGATGTTAGGCTTTACCTCTAGATGTTTGGATTACATCTAGATGTTTTGCTTTACATTTAGATGTTCAGCTTTATCTCTAGATTTTGGGTTTTAAATCTATATATTTGGCTTTTCCTCTAGATGTTGGGCTTTACATCTAGATATCTGCTTTACCTCTAGATGTTGGGTTTTACTTCTAGATATTGGTATTTAACTCTAGATTTTGGGCGTTAGATCTAGAATTTGGGCTTTACATCTAGATTTTGGGCTTTAGATCTAGAAGTTGGGCTTTACATCTAGACTTTGGGCTTTACGTCTAGATATTGGGCTTTACCTCTAGATTTTGGGTTTTATATCTATATATTTGGCTTTTCCTCTAGATGTTGGGCTTTACCCCTAGGTATCTGGATTTACCTGTAGATGTTGGGCTTTACCTCTAGATTTTGCGTTTTCCATCTGGATTTTTGGCTTCGCTCTAGAATCTGGGCTTTACCTCCAGACGTTGGGCTTTACCACTAGATGTTGGGTTTTACCTCTAGATGTTGGTCTTAAGGTCTAGATATTGGACTTTACCTCTAGATGTAGGGTTTTACATCTAGATGTTTTGCTTTACATTTAGATGTTGGTCTTTATCTCTAGATGTTGGGTTATACCTCTATATGTTGTGCTTCACCTCTAGATGTTAGGCTTTCCCTCTAGATGTTTGGATTACATCTAGATGTTTTGCTTTACATTTAGGTGTTCGGCTTTATCTCTAGATTTTGGGTTTTAAATCTATATATTTGGCATATCTCTAGATTTTGGGCTCTAACTCTAGGTATTGGTATTTACCTCTAGATTTTGGACTTTAACTCTGGAAGTTGGGGTTTACCCCTAGATGTTGGGTTTTAACTCTAGAATTTGGGTTTGAAATCTATATATTTGGCTTTTCCTCTAGATGTTGGGCTTTACCTTTAGATATCTGGCTTTACCTCTAGATGTTGGGTTTTACCTCTAGATATTGGTCTTTACCTCGAGATTTTGGGCGTTAGATCTAGAATTTGGGTTTACATCTAGATGTTGGGCTTTAGATCTAGAAGTTGAGCTTTACATCCAGATTTTGGTCTTTAAATCTATATATTTGGCTTTTCCTCTAGATGTTGGGCTTTACCCCTAGATATCTGGATTTACCTGTAGATGTTGGGCTTTACCTCTAGATTTTGGTTCTTACATCTGGATTTTTGGCTTCTCTCTAGAATCTGGGCTTTACCTCCAGACGTTGGGCTTTACCACTAGATGTTGGGTTTTACCTCTAGATGTTGGTCTTTAGGTCTAGATATTGGACTTTAACTCTAGATGTAGGGTTTTACATCTAGATGTTTTGCTTTACATTTAGATGTTAGTCTTTATCTCTAGATGTTGTGTTATACCTCTATATGTTGTGCTTCACCTCTAGATGTTAGGCTTTACCTCTAGATGTTTGGATTACATCTAGATGTTTTGCTTTACATTTAGATGTTCAGCTTTATCTCTAGATTTTGGGTTTTAAATCTATATATTTGGCTTTTCCTCTAGATGTTGGGCTTTACATCTAGATATCTGCTTTACCTCTAGATGTTGGGTTTTACTTCTAGATATTGGTATTTAACTCTAGATTTTGGGCGTTAGATCTAGAATTTGGGCTTTACATCTAGATTTTGGGCTTTAGATCTAGAAGTTGGGCTTTACATCTAGACTTTGGGCTTTACGTCTAGATATTGGGCTTTACCTCTAGATTTTGGGTTTTATATCTATATATTTGGCTTTTCCTCTAGATGTTGGGCTTTACCCCTAGGTATCTGGATTTACCTGTAGATGTTGGGCTTTACCTCTAGATTTTGCGTTTTCCATCTGGATTTTTGGCTTCGCTCTAGAATCTGGGCTTTACCTCCAGACGTTGGGCTTTACCACTAGATGTTGGGTTTTACCTCTAGATGTTGGTCTTAAGGTCTAGATATTGGACTTTACCTCTAGATGTAGGGTTTTACATCTAGATGTTTTGCTTTACATTTAGATGTTGGTCTTTATCTCTAGATGTTGGGTTATACCTCTATATGTTGTGCTTCACCTCTAGTTGTTAGGCTTTACCTCTAGATGTTCGGATTACATCTAGATGTTTTGCTTTACATTTAGGTGTTCGGCTTTATCTCTAGATTTTGGGTTTTAAATCTATATATTTGGCATATCTCTAGATTTTGGGTTCTAACTCTAGGTATTGGTGTTTACCTCTAGATTTTGGACTTTAACTCTGGAAGTTGGGGTTTACCCCTAGATGTTGGGATTTAACTCTAGAATTTGAGTTTGAAATCTATATATTTTGCTTTTCCTCTAGATGTTGGGCTTTACCTCTAGATATCAGGCTTTAACTCTAGATGTTGGGTTTTACCTCTAGATATTGGTCTTTATCTCTAGATTTTGGGCGTTAGATCTAGAATTTGGGTTTACATCTAGATGTTGGGCTTTAGATCTAGAAGTTGAGCTTTACATCCAGATTTTGGTCTTTAAATCTATATATTTGGCTTTTCCTCTAGATGTTGGGCTTTACCCCTAGATATCTGGATTTACCTGTAGATGTTGGGCTTTACCTCTAGATTTTGGTTCTTACATCTGGATTTTTGGCTTCTCTCTAGAATCTGGGCTTTACCTCCAGACGTTGGGCTTTACCACTAGATGTTGGGTTTTACCTCTAGATGTTGGTCTTTAGGTCTAGATATTGGACTTTAACTCTAGATGTAGGGTTTTACATCTAGATGTTTTGCTTTACATTTAGATGTTGGTCTTTATCTCTAGATGTTGTGTTATACCTCTATATGTTGTGCTTCACCTCTAGATGTTAGGCTTTACCTCTAGATGTTTGGATTACATCTAGATGTTTTGCTTTACATTTAGATGTTCAGCTTTATCTCTAGATTTTGGGTTTTAAATCTATATATTTGGCTTTTCCTCTAGATGTTGGGCTTTACATCTAGATATCTGCTTTACCTGTAGATGTTGGGTTTTACTTCTAGATATTGGTATTTAACTCTAGATTTTGGGCGTTAGATCTAGAATTTGGGCTTTACATCTAGATTTTGGGCTTTAGATCTAGAAGTTGGGCTTTACATCTAGACTTTGGGCTTTACGTCTAGATATTGGGCTTTACCTCTAGATTTTGGGTTTTATATCTATATATTTGGCTTTTCCTCTAGATGTTGGGCTTTACCCCTAGGTATCTGGATTTACCTGTAGATGTTGGGCTTTACCTCTAGATTTTGCGTTTTCCATCTGGATTTTTGGCTTCGCTCTAGAATCTGGGCTTTACCTCCAGACGTTGGGCTTTACCACTAGATGTTGGGTTTTACCTCTAGATGTTGGTCTTAAGGTCTAGATATTGGACTTTACCTCTAGATGTAGGGTTTTACATCTAGATGTTTTGCTTTACATTTAGATGTTGGTCTTTATCTCTAGATGTTGGGTTATACCTCTATATGTTGTGCTTCACCTCTAGATGTTAGGCTTTCCCTCTAGATGTTTGGATTACATCTAGATGTTTTGCTTTACATTTAGATGTTCGGCTTTATCTCTAGATTTTGGGTTTTAAATCTATATATTTGGCATATCTCTAGATTTTGGGCTCTAACTCTAGGTATTGGTATTTACCTCTAGATTTTGGACTTTAACTCTGGAAGTTGGGGTTTACCCCTAGATGTTGGGTTTTAACTCTAGAATTTGGGTTTGAAATCTATATATTTGGCTTTTCCTCTAGATGTTGGGCTTTACCTTTAGATATCTGGCTTTACCTCTAGATGTTGGGTTTTACCTCTAGATATTGGTCTTTACCTCGAGATTTTGGGCGTTAGATCTAGAATTTGGGTTTACATCTAGATGTTGGGCTTTAGATCTAGAAGTTGAGCTTTACATCCAGATTTTGGTCTTTAAATCTATATATTTGGCTTTTCCTCTAGATGTTGGGCTTTACCCCTAGATATCTGGATTTACCTGTAGATGTTGGGCTTTACCTCTAGATTTTGGTTCTTACATCTGGATTTTTGGCTTCTCTCTAGAATCTGGGCTTTACCTCCAGACGTTGGGCTTTACCACTAGATGTTGGGTTTTACCTCTAGATGTTGGTCTTTAGGTCTAGATATTGGACTTTAACTCTAGATGTAGGGTTTTACATCTAGATGTTTTGCTTTACATTTAGATGTTGGTCTTTATCTCTAGATGTTGTGTTATACCTCTATATGTTGTGCTTCACCTCTAGATGTTAGGCTTTACCTCTAGATGTTTGGATTACATCTAGATGTTTTGCTTTACATTTAGATGTTCAGCTTTATCTCTAGATTTTGGGTTTTAAATCTATATATTTGGCTTTTCCTCTAGATGTTGGGCTTTACATCTAGATATCTGCTTTACCTCTAGATGTTGGGTTTTACTTCTAGATATTGGTATTTAACTCTAGATTTTGGGCGTTAGATCTAGAATTTGGGCTTTACATCTAGATTTTGGGCTTTAGATCTAGAAGTTGGGCTTTACATCTAGACTTTGGGCTTTACGTCTAGATATTGGGCTTTACCTCTAGATTTTGGGTTTTATATCTATATATTTGGCTTTTCCTCTAGATGTTGGGCTTTACCCCTAGGTATCTGGATTTACCTGTAGATGTTGGGCTTTACCTCTAGATTTTGCGTTTTCCATCTGGATTTTTGGCTTCGCTCTAGAATCTGGGCTTTACCTCCAGACGTTGGGCTTTACCACTAGATGTTGGGTTTTACCTCTAGATGTTGGTCTTAAGGTCTAGATATTGGACTTTACCTCTAGATGTAGGGTTTTACATCTAGATGTTTTGCTTTACATTTAGATGTTGGTCTTTATCTCTAGATGTTGGGTTATACCTCTATATGTTGTGCTTCACCTCTAGTTGTTAGGCTTTACCTCTAGATGTTCGGATTACATCTAGATGTTTTGCTTTACATTTAGGTGTTCGGCTTTATCTCTAGATTTTGGGTTTTAAATCTATATATTTGGCATATCTCTAGATTTTGGGTTCTAACTCTAGGTATTGGTGTTTACCTCTAGATTTTGGACTTTTCCTCTGGAAGTTGGGGTTTACCCCTAGATGTTGGGATTTAACTCTAGAATTTGAGTTTGAAATCTATATATTTTGCTTTTCCTCTAGATGTTGGGCTTTACCTCTAGATATCAGGCTTTAACTCTAGATGTTGGGTTTTACCTCTAGATATTGGTCTTTATCTCTAGATTTTGGGCGTTAGATCTAGAATTTGGGTTTACATCTAGATGTTGGGCTTTAGATCTAGAAGTTGAGCTTTACATCCAGATTTTGGTCTTTAAATCTATATATTTGGCTTTTCCTCTAGATGTTGGGCTTTACCCCTAGATATCTGGATTTACCTGTAGATGTTGGGCTTTACCTCTAGATTTTGGTTCTTACATCTGGATTTTTGGCTTCTCTCTAGAATCTGGGCTTTACCTCCAGACGTTGGGCTTTACCACTAGATGTTGGGTTTTACCTCTAGATGTTGGTCTTTAGGTCTAGATATTGGACTTTAACTCTAGATGTAGGGTTTTACATCTAGATGTTTTGCTTTACATTTAGATGTTGGTCTTTATCTCTAGATGTTGTGTTATACCTCTATATGTTGTGCTTCACCTCTAGATGTTAGGCTTTACCTCTAGATGTTTGGATTACATCTAGATGTTTTGCTTTACATTTAGATGTTCAGCTTTATCTCTAGATTTTGGGTTTTAAATCTATATATTTGGCTTTTCCTCTAGATGTTGGGCTTTACCTCTAGATATCTGCTTTACCTCTAGATGTTGGGTTTTACTTCTAGATATTGGTCTTTATCTCTAGATTTTGGGCGTTAGATCTAGAATTTGGGCTTTACATCTAGATTTTGGGCTTTAGATCTAGATGTTGGGGTTTACATCTAGATTTTGGGCTTTACGTCTAGATATTGGGATTTACCTCTAGATTTTGGGTTTTAAATCTATATATTTGGCTTTTCCTCTAGATGTTGGGCTTTTCCCCTAGATATCTGGCTTTACCTCTAGATGTTGGGCTTTACCTCTAGGTTTTGGGTTTTAAATATATATATATTTGGCTTTTCCTCTAGAGGTTGGGCTTTACCTCTAGATTTTGGGTTTTACATCTAGATGTTTGCCTTCACCTCTGTATGTTGGGCTTTACCTGCAGACATTGGGCTGTAGGACTAGATGATGGGCTTTACCTCTAGAAGTTGGGCTTTACATCTAGATTTTGGGCTTTACCTCTAAATGATGCACTTAAACTCTAAATATTGGGCCTTACCTCTAGATGTTGGGCTTTAGGTTTAGAAGTTGGGCTTTACATCTATATTTTGGGCTTTAGATCAAGAAGTTGGGCTTTACATCTAGATTTTGGCCTTTACGTCTTGATATTGGGCTTTACCTCTAGATTTTGGGTTTTAAATCTATATATTTGGCTTTTCCTCTAGATGTTGGTGTTTACCCCTAGATATCTGGCTTTACCTCTAGATGTTGGGCTTTACCTCTAGATTTTGAGTTTTAAATATATATATATTTGGCTTTTCCTCTAGATGTAGGGCTTTACCTCTAGATTTGGGGTTTTACATCTAGATGTTTGCCTTCACCTCTGTAAGTTGGGCTTTACCTGCAGACATTGGGCTGTAGGACTAGATGATGGGCTTTACCTCTAGAAGTTGGGCTTTACATCTAGATTTTGGGCTTTACCTCCAAATGGTGCGCTTAAACTCTAAATATTGGGCTTTACCTCTAGATGTTGGGCTTTAGATTTAGAAGTTGGGCTTTACATCTAGATTTTGGGCTTTACGTCTAGATATTGGGCTTTACCTCTAGATTTTGGGGTTTATATCTATATATTTGGCTTTTCCTCTAGATGTTGGGCTTTACCTCTAGATTTTGGGTTTTACATCTAGATGTTTGCCTTCACCTCTGTCAGTTGGGCTTTACCTGCAGACATTGGGCTGTAGGACTAGATGATGGGCTTTACCTCTAGAAGTTGGGCTTTACATCTAGATTTTGGGCTTTACCTCCAAATGGTGCGCTTAAACTCTAAATATTGGGCTTTACCTCTAGATGTTGGGCTTTAGATTTAGAAGTTGGGCTTTACATCTATATTTTGGGCTTTAGATCTAGAAGTTGGGCTTTACATCTAGATTTTGGGCTTTACGTCTAGATATTGGTCTTTACCTCTTGATTTTGGGTTTTACATCTAGATGTTTGCCTTCACGTCTGTAAGTTGGGCTTTACCTGCAGACATTGGGCTGTAGGACTAGATGATGGGCTTTACCTCGAGACGTTGGGCTTTACCTCTAGATATCTGGCTTTACCTCTAGATGTTGGGATTTACCTCTAGATATTGGTCTTTATCTCTAGATTTTGGGCGTTAGACCTAAAAGTTGTGCTTTTCATCTAGATTTTGGGCTTTACGTCTAGATATTGGGCTTTACCTCTAGATTTTGGGTTTTATATCTATATATTTGGCTTTTCCTCTAGATGTTGGGCTTTACCCCTAGATATCTGGATTTACCTGTAGATGTTGGGCTTTACCTCTAGATTTTGGGTTTTCCATCTGGATTTTTGACTTCTCTCTAGAATCTGGGCTTTACCTCCAGAATTTGGGCTTTACCACTAGATGTTGGGTTTTACCTCTAGATGTTGGTCTTTAGGTCTAGATATTGGACTTTACCTCTAGATGTAGGGTTTTACATCTAGATATTTTGCTTTACATTTGGATGTTGGTCTTTATCTTTAGATGTTGGGTTATACCTCTATATGTTGTGCTTCACCTCTAGTTGTTAGGCTTTACCTCTAGATGTTTGGATTACATCTAGATGTTTTGCTTTACATTTAGGTGTTCGGCTTTATCTCTAGATTTTGGGTTTTAAATCTATATATTTGGCATATCTCTAGATTTTGGGTTCTAACTCTAGGTATTGGTGTTTACCTCTAGATTTTGGACTTTAACTCTGGAAGTTGGGGTTTACCCCTAGATGTTGGGATTTAACTCTAGAATTTGAGTTTGAAATCTATATATTTTGCTTTTCCTCTAGATGTTGGGCTTTACCTCTAGATATCAGGCTTTAACTCTAGATGTTGGGTTTTACCTCTAGATATTGGTCTTTATCTCTAGATTTTGGGCGTTAGATCTAGAATTTGGGTTTACATCTAGATGTTGGGCTTTAGATCTAGAAGTTGAGCTTTACATCCAGATTTTGGTCTTTAAATCTATATATTTGGCTTTTCCTCTAGATGTTGGGCTTTACCCCTAGATATCTGGATTTACCTGTAGATGTTGGGCTTTACCTCTAGATTTTGGTTCTTACATCTGGATTTTTGGCTTCTCTCTAGAATCTGGGCTTTACCTCCAGACGTTGGGCTTTACCACTAGATGTTGGGTTTTACCTCTAGATGTTGGTCTTTAGGTCTAGATATTGGACTTTAACTCTAGATGTAGGGTTTTACATCTAGATGTTTTGCTTTACATTTAGATGTTGGTCTTTATCTCTAGATGTTGTGTTATACCTCTATATGTTGTGCTTCACCTCTAGATGTTAGGCTTTACCTCTAGATGTTTGGATTACATCTAGATGTTTTGCTTTACATTTAGATGTTCAGCTTTATCTCTAGATTTTGGGTTTTAAATCTATATATTTGGCTTTTCCTCTAGATGTTGGGCTTTACATCTAGATATCTGCTTTACCTCTAGATGTTGGGTTTTACTTCTAGATATTGGTATTTAACTCTAGATTTTGGGCGTTAGATCTAGAATTTGGGCTTTACATCTAGATTTTGGGCTTTAGATCTAGAAGTTGGGCTTTACATCTAGACTTTGGGCTTTACGTCTAGATATTGGGATTTACCTCTAGATTTTGGGTTTTATATCTATATATTTGGCTTTTCCTCTAGATGTTGGGCTTTACCCCTAGGTATCTGGATTTACCTGTAGATGTTGGGCTTTACCTCTAGATTTTGCGTTTTCCATCTGGATTTTTGGCTTCGCTCTAGAATCTGGGCTTTACCTCCAGACGTTGGGCTTTACCACTAGATGTTGGGTTTTACCTCTAGATGTTGGTCTTAAGGTCTAGATATTGGACTTTACCTCTAGATGTAGGGTTTTACATCTAGATGTTTTGCTTTACATTTAGATGTTGGTCTTTATCTCTAGATGTTGGGTTATACCTCTATATGTTGTGCTTCACCTCTAGTTGTTAGGCTTTACCTCTAGATGTTCGGATTACATCTAGATGTTTTGCTTTACATTTAGACGTTCGGCTTTATCTCTAGATTTTGGGTTATAAATCTATATATTTGGCATATCTCTAGATTTTGGGCTCTAACTCTAGGTATTGGTGTTTACCTCTAGATTTTGGACTTTAACTCTGGAAGTTGGGGTTTACCCCTAGATGTTGGGTTTTAACTCTAGAATTTGGGTTTGAAATCTATATATTTGGCTTTTCCTCTAGATGTTGGGCTTTACCTTTAGATATCTGGCTTTACCTCTAGATGTTGGGTTTTACCTCTAGATATTGGTCTTTACCTCGAGATTTTGGGTGTTAGATCTAGAATTTGGGCTTTACATCTAGATTTTGGGCTTTAAATCTATATATTTGGCTTTTCCTCTAGATGTTGGGCTTTTCCCCTAGATATCTGGCTTTACCTCTAGATGTTGGGCTTTACCTCTAGGTTTTGGGTTTTAAATATATATATATTTGGCTTTTCCTCTAGAGGTTGGGCTTTACCTCTAGATTTTGGGTTTTACATCTAGATGTTTGCCTTCACCTCTGTATGTTGGGCTTTACCTGCAGACATTGGGCTGTAGGACTAGATGATGGGCTTTACCTCTAGAAGTTGGGCTTTACATCTAGATTTTGGGCTTTACCTCTAAATGATGCACTTAAACTCTAAATATTGGGCCTTACCTCTAGATGTTGGGCTTTAGGTTTAGAAGTTGGGCTTTACATCTATATTTTGGGCTTTAGATCAAGAAGTTGGGCTTTACATCTAGATTTTGGCCTTTACGTCTTGATATTGGGCTTTACCTCTAGATTTTGGGTTTTAAATCTATATATTTGGCTTTTCCTCTAGATGTTGGTGTTTACCCCTAGATATCTGGCTTTACCTCTAGATGTTGGGCTTTACCTCTAGATTTTGAGTTTTAAATATATATATATTTGGCTTTTCCTCTAGATGTAGGGCTTTACCTCTAGATTTGGGGTTTTACATCTAGATGTTTGCCTTCACCTCTGTAAGTTGGGCTTTACCTGCAGACATTGGGCTGTAGGACTAGATGATGGGCTTTACCTCTAGAAGTTGGGCTTTACATCTAGATTTTGGGCTTTACCTCCAAATGGTGCGCTTAAACTCTAAATATTGGGCTTTACCTCTAGATGTTGGGCTTTAGATTTAGAAGTTGGGCTTTACATCTAGATTTTGGGCTTTACGTCTAGATATTGGGCTTTACCTCTAGATTTTGGGGTTTATATCTATATATTTGGCTTTTCCTCTAGATGTTGGGCTTTACCTCTAGATTTTGGGTTTTACATCTAGATGTTTGCCTTCACCTCTGTCAGTTGGGCTTTACCTGCAGACATTGGGCTGTAGGACTAGATGATGGGCTTTACCTCTAGAAGTTGGGCTTTACATCTAGATTTTGGGCTTTACCTCCAAATGGTGCGCTTAAACTCTAAATATTGGGCTTTACCTCTAGATGTTGGGCTTTAGATTTAGAAGTTGGGCTTTACATCTATATTTTGGGCTTTAGATCTAGAAGTTGGGCTTTACATCTAGATTTTGGGCTTTACGTCTAGATATTGGTCTTTACCTCTTGATTTTGGGTTTTACATCTAGATGTTTGCCTTCACGTCTGTAAGTTGGGCTTTACCTGCAGACATTGGGCTGTAGGACTAGATGATGGGCTTTACCTCGAGACGTTGGGCTTTACCTCTAGATATCTGGCTTTACCTCTAGATGTTGGGATTTACCTCTAGATATTGGTCTTTATCTCTAGATTTTGGGCGTTAGACCTAAAAGTTGTGCTTTTCATCTAGATTTTGGGCTTTACGTCTAGATATTGGGCTTTACCTCTAGATTTTGGGTTTTATATCTATATATTTGGCTTTTCCTCTAGATGTTGGGCTTTACCCCTAGATATCTGGATTTACCTGTAGATGTTGGGCTTTACCTCTAGATTTTGGGTTTTCCATCTGGATTTTTGACTTCTCTCTAGAATCTGGGCTTTACCTCCAGAATTTGGGCTTTACCACTAGATGTTGGGTTTTACCTCTAGATGTTGGTCTTTAGGTCTAGATATTGGACTTTACCTCTAGATGTAGGGTTTTACATCTAGATATTTTGCTTTACATTTGGATGTTGGTCTTTATCTTTAGATGTTGGGTTATACCTCTATATGTTGTGCTTCACCTCTAGTTGTTAGGCTTTACCTCTAGATGTTTGGATTACATCTAGATGTTTTGCTTTACATTTAGGTGTTCGGCTTTATCTCTAGATTTTGGGTTTTAAATCTATATATTTGGCATATCTCTAGATTTTGGGTTCTAACTCTAGGTATTGGTGTTTACCTCTAGATTTTGGACTTTAACTCTGGAAGTTGGGGTTTACCCCTAGATGTTGGGATTTAACTCTAGAATTTGAGTTTGAAATCTATATATTTTGCTTTTCCTCTAGATGTTGGGCTTTACCTCTAGATATCAGGCTTTAACTCTAGATGTTGGGTTTTACCTCTAGATATTGGTCTTTATCTCTAGATTTTGGGCGTTAGATCTAGAATTTGGGTTTACATCTAGATGTTGGGCTTTAGATCTAGAAGTTGAGCTTTACATCCAGATTTTGGTCTTTAAATCTATATATTTGGCTTTTCCTCTAGATGTTGGGCTTTACCCCTAGATATCTGGATTTACCTGTAGATGTTGGGCTTTACCTCTAGATTTTGGTTCTTACATCTGGATTTTTGGCTTCTCTCTAGAATCTGGGCTTTACCTCCAGACGTTGGGCTTTACCACTAGATGTTGGGTTTTACCTCTAGATGTTGGTCTTTAGGTCTAGATATTGGACTTTAACTCTAGATGTAGGGTTTTACATCTAGATGTTTTGCTTTACATTTAGATGTTGGTCTTTATCTCTAGATGTTGTGTTATACCTCTATATGTTGTGCTTCACCTCTAGATGTTAGGCTTTACCTCTAGATGTTTGGATTACATCTAGATGTTTTGCTTTACATTTAGATGTTCAGCTTTATCTCTAGATTTTGGGTTTTAAATCTATATATTTGGCTTTTCCTCTAGATGTTGGGCTTTACATCTAGATATCTGCTTTACCTCTAGATGTTGGGTTTTACTTCTAGATATTGGTATTTAACTCTAGATTTTGGGCGTTAGATCTAGAATTTGGGCTTTACATCTAGATTTTGGGCTTTAGATCTAGAAGTTGGGTTTTACATCTAGATTTTGGGTTTTATATCGATATATTTAGCTTTTCCTGTAGTTGTTGGCCTTTACCCCTAGATATCTGGATTTACCTGTAGATGTTGGGCTTTACCTCTAGATTTTGGGTTTTCCATCTGGATTTTTGGCTTCCCTCTAGAATCTGGGCTTTACCTCCAGACGTTGGGCTTTACCTCTAGATGTTGGTCTTTAGGTCTAGATATTGGACTTTACCTCTAGATGTAGGGTTTTACATCTAGATGTTTTGCTTTACATTTAGATGTTGGCCTTTATCTCTAGATGTTGGGTTATACCTCTATATGTTGTGCTTCATCTCTAGATGTTAGGCTTTACCTCTAGATGTTTGGATTACATCTAGATGTTTTGCTTTACATTTAGATGTTCGGCTTTATCTCTAGATTTTGGGTTTTAAATCTATATATTTGGCTTTTCCTCTAGATGTTGGGCTTTACCGGCAGATATCTGGCTTTACGTCTAGATGTTGGGCTTTACCTCTAGAAGTTGGGCTTTAACTCTAGACTTTGGGCTTTACCTCAAGACGTTCGGCTTTAACTCTAGCTGTTGGGCTTTACCTCTAGATTTTGGGCCTTACCTCTAGAAGTTGGGGGTTATATCTATATGGTTGGATTTAACTGTAGATGTCAGGCCTTAACACTTGATTTTGGAATTCACCTCTAGATGTTAGGCTTTACATCTAGATTCTGGGCTTTCCCTCTAGATGTTGGGCTTTAACTCTAGATTTTGGGCTTTACTCGAAAGGATGCGCTTTAACTCTAGATATTCGGCTTTACATCTAGAAGTTGGGTTGTACATCTAGATGTTTGGCTTTAACTGTAGGTGTCAGGCTTTAACACTAGATATTGGAATTCACCTCTAGATCTTAGTCTTTACCTCTACATGTTGGGCTTTACCTCTAGAGTATTTGGCTTTAGATCTAGCAATTGGGCTTTACATCTAGATTTGGGGCTTTACCTCTAGATGTTGGGCTTTACCTCCAGATTTTGGATTTTAAATCTATATATCTGGCTTTATCTCTAGATGTTGGGCTTTATCTCTAGATTTTGGGCTCTAACTCTAGGTATTGGTGTTTACCTCTAGATTTTGGACTTTAACTCTGGAAGTTGGGCTTTACCTCTAGATGTTGGGATTGAACTCTAGAATTTGGGTTTGAAATCTATATATTTTGCTTTTCCTCTAGATGTTGGGCTTTACCTCTAGATATCTGGCTTTACCTCTAGATGTTGGGTTTTACCTCTAGATATTGGTCTTTACCTCTAGATTTTGGGTGTTAGATCTAGATTTTGGGCTTTACATCTAGATTTTGGGCTTTAGGTCTAGATATTGGGCTTTACCTCTAGATTTTGGGTTTTAAATCTATATATTTGGCTTTTCCTCTAGATGTTGGGCTTTACCTCTACATTTTGGGTTTTACATCTAGATGTTTGCCTTCACCTCTGTCAGTTGGGCTTTACCTGCAGACATTGGGCTGTAGGACTAGATGATGGGCTTTTCCTCTAGAAGTTGGGCTTTACATCTAGATTTTGGGCTTTACCTATAAATGATGTGCTTAAACTCTAAATATTGGGCTTTACCTCTAGATGTTGAGCTTTAGATTTAGAAGTTGGGATTTACATCTATATTTTGGGCTTTAGATCTAGAAGCTGGGCTTTACATCTAGACTTTGGGCTTTACGTCTAGATATTGGGCTTTACCTCTAGATTTTGGGTTTTATATCTATATATTTGGCTTTTCCTCTAGATGTTGGGCTTTACCCCTAGATATCTGGATTTACCTGTAGATGTTGGGCTTTACCTCTAGATTTTGGTTTTTCCATCTGGATTTTTGGCTTCTCCCTAGAATCTGGGCTTTACCTCCAGACGTTGGGCTTTACCACTAGATGTTGGGTTTTACCTCTAGATGTTGGTCTTTAGGTCTAGATATTGGACTTTACCTCTAGATGTAGGGTTTTACATCTAGATGTTTTGCTTTACATTTAGATGTTGGTCTTTATCTCTAGATGTTGGGTTATACCTCTATAAGTTGTGCTTCACCTCTAGATGTTAGGCTTTCCCTCTAGATGTTTGGATTACATCTAGATGTTTTGCTTTACATTTAGATGTTCGGCTTTATCTCTAGATTTTGGGTTTTAAATCTATATATTTGGCATATCTCTAGATTTTGGGCTCTAACTCTAGGTATTGGTATTTACCTCTAGATTTTGGACTTTAACTCTGGAAGTTGGGGTTTACCCCTAGATGTTGGGATTTAACTCTAGAATTTGGGTTTGAAATCTATATATTTTGCTTTTCCTCTAGATGTTGGGCTTTACCTCTAGATATCTGGCTTTACCTCTAGATGTTGGGTTTTACCTCTAGATATTGGTCTTTACCTCGAGATTTTGGGTGTTAGATCTAGAATTTGGGCTTTACATCTAGATTTTGGGCTTTAGATCTAGAAGTTGGGCTTTACATCTAGATTTTGTGCTTTACGTCTAGATATTGGGCTTTACCTCTAGATTTTGGGTTTTAAATCTAGATATTTGGCTTTTCCTCTAGATGTTGGGCTTTACCCCTAGATATCTGGCTTTACCTCTAAATGTTGGGCTTTACCTCTAGATTTTGGGTTTTAAATATATAAATATTGGGCTTTACCTCTAGATGTTGGGCTTTATATTTAGAAGTTGGGCTTTACATCTATATTTTGGGCTTTAGATATAGAAGTTGGGCTTTACATCTAGATTTTGGGCTTTAGATCTAGAAGTTGGGCTTTACATCTAGACTTTGGGCTTTACGTCTAGATATTGGGCTTTACCTCTAGATTTTGGGGTTTTACATCTAGATGTTTGCCTTCACTTCTGTAAGTTGGGCTTTACCTGCAGACATTGGGCTGTAGGGCTAGATGATGGGCTTTACCTCCAGACGTTGGGCTTTACCTCTAGATATCTCGCTTTACCTCTAGATATTGGGTTTTACCTCTAGATATTGGTATTTACCTCCAGATGTTGGGCTTTAGATCTAGAAGTTGTGCTTTTCATCTATATTTTGGGCTTTACATCTAGATATTGGGCTTTACCTCTGGATTTTGGGGTTTATATCTATATATTTGGCTTTTCCTCTAGATGTTGGGCTTTACCCCTAGATATCTGGATTTACCTGTAGATGTTGGGCTTTACCTCTAGATTTTGGGTTTTCCATCTGGATTTTTGGCTTCTCTCTAGAATCTGGGCTTTACCTCCAGACGTTGGGCTTTACCACTAGATGTTGGGTTTTACCTCTAGATGTTGGTCTTTAGGTCTAGATATTGGACTTTACCTCTAGATGTAGGGTTCTACATCTAGATGTTTTGCTTTACATTTAGATGTTGGTCTTTATCTCTTGATGTTGGGTTATACCTCTATATGTTGTGCTTCACCTCTAGATGTTAGGCTTTACCTCTAGATATTTGGATTACATCTAGATGTTTTGCTTTACATTTAGATGTTGGGCTTTATCTCTAGATTTTGGGTTTTAAATCTATATATTTGGCTTTTCCTCTAGATGTTGGGCTTTAACGTCAGATATCTGGCTTTACGTCTAGATGTTGGGCTTTACTTCTAGAAGTTGGGCTTTAACTCTAGACTTTGGGCTTTACCTCAAGACGTTCGGCTTTAACTCTAGCTGTTGGGCTTTACCTCTAGATTTTGGGCCTTACCTCTAGAAGTTGGGGGTTATATCTATATGGTTGGATTTAACTGTAGATGTCAGGCCTTAACACTTGATTTTGGAATTCACCTCTAGATGTTAGGCTTTACATCTAGATTCTGGGCTTTCCCTCTAGATGTTGGGCTTTAACTCTAGATTTTGGGCTTTACTCTAAAGGATGCGCTTTAACTCTAGATATTCGGCTTTACCTCTAGAAGTTGGGTTTTACATCTAGATGTTTGGCTTTAACTGTAGGTGTCAGGCTTTAACACTAGATATTGGAATTCACCTCTAGATCTTAGTCTTTACCTCTACATGTTGGGCTTTACCTCTAGAGTATTTGGCTTTAGATCTAGCAATTGGGCTTCACATCTAGATTTGGGGCTTTAGCTCTAGATGTTGGGCTTTACCTCCAGATTTTGGATTTTAAATCTATATATCTGGCTTTATCTCTAGATGTTGGGCTTTATCTCTAGATTTTGGGCTCTAACTCTAGGTATTGGTGTTTACCTCTAGATTTTGGACTTTAACTCTGGAAGTTGGGCTTTACCTCTAGATGTTGGGATTTAACTCTAGAATTTGGGTTTGAAATCTATATATTTTGCTTTTCCTCTAGATGTTGGGCTTTACCTCTAGATATCTGGCTTTACCTCTAGATGTTGGGTTTTACGTCTAGATATTGGTCTTTACCTCGAGATTTTGGGTGTTAGATCTAGAATTTGGGCTTTACATCTAGATTTTGGGCTTTAGGTCTAGATATTGGGCTTTACCTCTAGATTTTGGGTTTTAAATCTATATATTTGGCTTTTCCTCTAGATGTTGGGCTTTACCTCTAGATGTTGGGCTTTAGATTTAGAAGTTGGGCTTTAGATCTATATTTTGGGCTTTAGATCTAGAAGTTGGGCTTTACATCTAGATTTTGGGCTTTAGATCTAGAAGTTGGGCTTTACATCTAGACTTTGGGCTTTACGTCTAGATATTGGGCTTTACCTCTAGATTTTGGGGTTTACATCTAGATGTTTGCCTTCACCTCTGTAAGTTGGGCTTTACCTGCAGACATTGGGCTGTAGGACTAGATGATGGGCTTTACCTCTAGAAGTTGGGCTTTACATCTAGATTTTGGGCTTTACCTATAAATGATGTGCTTAAACTCTAAATATTGGGCTTTACCTCTAGATGTTGGGCTTTATATTTAGAAGTTGGGCTTTACATCTATATTTTGGGCTTTAGATCTAGAAGTTGGGCTTTACATCTAGATTTTGGGCTTTAGATCTAGAAGTTGGGCTTTACATCTAGATTTTGGGCTTTAGATCTAGAAGTTGGGCTTTACATCTAGACTTTGGGCTTTACGTCTAGATATTGGGCTTTACCTCTAGATTTTGGGGTTTTACATCTAGATGTTTGCCTTCACTTCTGTAAGTTGGGCTTTATCTGCAGACATTGGGCTGTAGGGCTAGATGATGGGCTTTACCTCCAGACGTTGGGCTTTACCTCTAGATATCTCGCTTTACCTCTAGATATTGGGTTTTACCTCTAGATATTGGTATTTACCTCCAGATGTTGGGCTTTAGATCTAGAAGTTGTGCTTTTCATCTATATTTTGGGCTTTACATCTAGATATTGGGCTTTACCTCTGGATTTTGGGGTTTATATCTATATATTTGGCTTTTCCTCTAGATGTTGGGCTTTACCCCTAGATATCTGGATTTACCTGTAGATGTTGGGCTTTACCTCTAGATTTTGGGTTTTCCATCTGGATTTTTGGCTTCTCTCTAGAATCTGGGCTTTACCTCCAGACGTTGGGCTTTACCACTAGATGTTGGGTTTTACCTCTAGATGTTGGTCTTTAGGTCTAGATATTGGACTTTACCTCTAGATGTAGGGTTCTACATCTAGATGTTTTGCTTTACATTTAGATGTTGGTCTTTATCTCTTGATGTTGGGTTATACCTCTATATGTTGTGCTTCACCTCTAGATGTTAGGCTTTACCTCTAGATATTTGGATTACATCTAGATGTTTTGCTTTACATTTAGATGTTGGGCTTTATCTCTAGATTTTGGGTTTTAAATCTATATATTTGGCTTTTCCTCTAGATGTTGGGCTTTAACGTCAGATATCTGGCTTTACGTCTAGATGTTGGGCTTTACTTCTAGAAGTTGGGCTTTAACTCTAGACTTTGGGCTTTACCTCAAGACGTTCGGCTTTAACTCTAGCTGTTGGGCTTTACCTCTAGATTTTGGGCCTTACCTCTAGAAGTTGGGGGTTATATCTATATGGTTGGATTTAACTGTAGATGTCAGGCCTTAACACTTGATTTTGGAATTCACCTCTAGATGTTAGGCTTTACATCTAGATTCTGGGCTTTCCCTCTAGATGTTGGGCTTTAACTCTAGATTTTGGGCTTTACTCTAAAGGATGCGCTTTAACTCTAGATATTCGGCTTTACCTCTAGAAGTTGGGTTTTACATCTAGATGTTTGGCTTTAACTGTAGGTGTCAGGCTTTAACACTAGATATTGGAATTCACCTCTAGATCTTAGTCTTTACCTCTACATGTTGGGCTTTACCTCTAGAGTATTTGGCTTTAGATCTAGCAATTGGGCTTCACATCTAGATTTGGGGCTTTAGCTCTAGATGTTGGGCTTTACCTCCAGATTTTGGATTTTAAATCTATATATCTGGCTTTATCTCTAGATGTTGGGCTTTATCTCTAGATTTTGGGCTCTAACTCTAGGTATTGGTGTTTACCTCTAGATTTTGGACTTTAACTCTGGAAGTTGGGCTTTACCTCTAGATGTTGGGATTTAACTCTAGAATTTGGGTTTGAAATCTATATATTTTGCTTTTCCTCTAGATGTTGGGCTTTACCTCTAGATATCTGGCTTTACCTCTAGATGTTGGGTTTTACGTCTAGATATTGGTCTTTACCTAGAGATTTTGGGTGTTAGATCTAGAATTTGGGCTTTACATCTAGATTTTGGGCTTTAGGTCTAGATATTGGGCTTTACCTCTAGATTTTGGGTTTTAAATCTATATATTTGGCTTTTCCTCTAGATGTTGGGCTTTACCTCTAGATGTTGGGCTTTAGATTTAGAAGTTGGGCTTTAGATCTATATTTTGGGCTTTAGATCTAGAAGTTGGGCTTTACATCTAGATTTTGGGCTTTAGATCTAGAAGTTGGGCTTTACATCTAGACTTTGGGCTTTACGTCTAGATATTGGGCTTTACCTCTAGATTTTGGGGTTTACATCTAGATGTTTGCCTTCACCTCTGTAAGTTGGGCTTTACCTGCAGACATTGGGCTGTAGGACTAGATGATGGGCTTTACCTCTAGAAGTTGGGCTTTACATCTAGATTTTGGGCTTTACCTATAAATGATGTGCTTAAACTCTAAATATTGGGCTTTACCTCTAGATGTTGGGCTTTATATTTAGAAGTTGGGCTTTACATCTATATTTTGGGCTTTAGATCTAGAAGTTGGGCTTTACATCTAGATTTTGGGCTTTAGATCTAGAAGTTGGGCTTTACATCTAGATTTTGGGCTTTAGATCTAGAAGTTGGGCTTTACATCTAGACTTTGGGCTTTACGTCTAGATATTGGGCTTTACCTCTAGATTTTGGGGTTTTACATCTAGATGTTTGCCTTCACTTCTGTAAGTTGGGCTTTACCTGCAGACATTGGGCTGTAGGGCTAGATGATGGGCTTTACCTCCAGACGTTGGGCTTTACCTCTAGATATCTCGCTTTACCTCTAGATATTGGGTTTTACCTCTAGATATTGGTATTTACCTCCAGATGTTGGGCTTTAGATCTAGAAGTTGTGCTTTTCATCTATATTTTGGGCTTTACATCTAGATATTGGGCTTTACCTCTGGATTTTGGGGTTTATATCTATATATTTGGCTTTTCCTCTAGATGTTGGGCTTTACCCCTAGATATCTGGATTTACCTGTAGATGTTGGGCTTTACCTCTAGATTTTGGGTTTTCCATCTGGATTTTTGGCTTCTCTCTAGAATCTGGGCTTTACCTCCAGACGTTGGGCTTTACCACTAGATGTTGGGTTTTACCTCTAGATGTTGGTCTTTAGGTCTAGATATTGGACTTTACCTCTAGATGTAGGGTTCTACATCTAGATGTTTTGCTTTACATTTAGATGTTGGTCTTTATCTCTTGATGTTGGGTTATACCTCTATATGTTGTGCTTCACCTCTAGATGTTAGGCTTTACCTCTAGATATTTGGATTACATCTAGATGTTTTGCTTTACATTTAGATGTTGGGCTTTATCTCTAGATTTTGGGTTTTAAATCTATATATTTGGCTTTTCCTCTAGATGTTGGGCTTTAACGTCAGATATCTGGCTTTACGTCTAGATGTTGGGCTTTACTTCTAGAAGTTGGGCTTTAACTCTAGACTTTGGGCTTTACCTCAAGACGTTCGGCTTTAACTCTAGCTGTTGGGCTTTACCTCTAGATTTTGGGCCTTACCTCTAGAAGTTGGGGGTTATATCTATATGGTTGGATTTAACTGTAGATGTCAGGCCTTAACACTTGATTTTGGAATTCACCTCTAGATGTTAGGCTTTACATCTAGATTCTGGGCTTTCCCTCTAGATGTTGGGCTTTAACTCTAGATTTTGGGCTTTACTCTAAAGGATGCGCTTTAACTCTAGATATTCGGCTTTACCTCTAGAAGTTGGGTTTTACATCTAGATGTTTGGCTTTAACTGTAGGTGTCAGGCTTTAACACTAGATATTGGAATTCACCTCTAGATCTTAGTCTTTACCTCTACATGTTGGGCTTTACCTCTAGAGTATTTGGCTTTAGATCTAGCAATTGGGCTTCACATCTAGATTTGGGGCTTTAGCTCTAGATGTTGGGCTTTACCTCCAGATTTTGGATTTTAAATCTATATATCTGGCTTTATCTCTAGATGTTGGGCTTTATCTCTAGATTTTGGGCTCTAACTCTAGGTATTGGTGTTTACCTCTAGATTTTGGACTTTAACTCTGGAAGTTGGGCTTTACCTCTAGATGTTGGGATTTAACTCTAGAATTTGGGTTTGAAATCTATATATTTTGCTTTTCCTCTAGATGTTGGGCTTTACCTCTAGATATCTGGCTTTACCTCTAGATGTTGGGTTTTACGTCTAGATATTGGTCTTTACCTCGAGATTTTGGGTGTTAGATCTAGAATTTGGGCTTTACATCTAGATTTTGGGCTTTAGGTCTAGATATTGGGCTTTACCTCTAGATTTTGGGTTTTAAATCTATATATTTGGCTTTTCCTCTAGATGTTGGGCTTTACCTCTAGATGTTGGGCTTTAGATTTAGAAGTTGGGCTTTAGATCTATATTTTGGGCTTTAGATCTAGAAGTTGGGCTTTACATCTAGATTTTGGGCTTTAGATCTAGAAGTTGGGCTTTACATCTAGACTTTGGGCTTTACGTCTAGATATTGGGCTTTACCTCTAGATTTTGGGGTTTACATCTAGATGTTTGCCTTCACCTCTGTAAGTTGGGCTTTACCTGCAGACATTGGGCTGTAGGACTAGATGATGGGCTTTACCTCTAGAAGTTGGGCTTTACATCTAGATTTTGGGCTTTACCTATAAATGATGTGCTTAAACTCTAAATATTGGGCTTTACCTCTAGATGTTGGGCTTTATATTTAGAAGTTGGGCTTTACATCTATATTTTGGGCTTTAGATCTAGAAGTTGGGCTTTACATCTAGATTTTGGGCTTTAGATCTAGAAGTTGGGCTTTACATCTAGACTTTGGGCTTTACGTCTAGATATTGGGCTTTACATCTAGATTTTGGGGTTTACATCTAGATGTTTGCCTTCACCTCTGTAAGTTGGGCTTTACCTGCAGACATTGGGCTGTAGGACTAGATGATGGGCTTTACATCTAGATTTTGGGCTTTACCTCTAGATGTTGGGATTGAACTCTAGAATTTGGGTTTGAAATCTATATATTTTGCTTTTCCTCTAGATGTTGGGCTTTACCTCTAGATATCTGGCTTTAGCTCTAGATGTTGGGTTTTACCTCTAGATTTTGGGTGTTAGATCTAGATTTTGGGCTTTACATCTAGATTTTGGGCGTTAGATCTAGAAGTTGGGCTTTACATCTAGATTTTGGGCTTTACGTCTAGATATTGGGCTTTACCTCTAGATTTTGGGTTTTAAATCTATATATTTGGCTTTTCCTCTAGATGTTAGGCTTTACCTCTAGATTTTGAGTTTTACATCTAGATGTTTGCCTTCACCTCTGTAAGTTGGGCTTTACCTGCAGACATTGGGCTGTAGGACTAGATGATGGGCTTTACCTCTAGATGTTGGGCTTTATATTTAGAAGTTGGGCTTTACATCTATATTTTGGGCTTTAGATCTAGAAGTTGGGCTTTACATCTAGATATTGGGCTTTACGTCTAGATATTGGGCTTCACCTCTAGGTTTTGGGGTTTAGATCTATATATCTGGCTTTATCTCTAGGTGTTGGGCTTTATCTCTAGATTTTTGGTTTTAAATCTATATATTTGGCTTTTCCTCTAGATGTTGGGCTTTACCTCTAGATATCTGGCTTTACCTCTAGATGTTGGGGTTTACCTCTAGATATTGGTCTTTATCTCTAGATTTTGGGCGTTAGATCTAGAATTTGGGCTTTACATCTAGATTTTGGGCTTTAGATCAAGAAGTTAGGCTTTACATCTAGATTTTGGCCTTTACGTCTTGATATTGGGCTTTACCTCTAGATTTTTGGTTTTAAGTCTATATATTTGGCTTTTCCTCTAGATGTTGGCCTTTACCGCTAGATATCTGGCTTTACATCCAGATGTTGGGCTTTACCTCTAGATTTTGGTTTTTAAATATATATATATTTGGCTTTTCCTCTAGACGTTGGGCTTTACTTCTAGATTTGGGGTTTTACATCTAGATGTTTGCCTTCACCTCTGTAAGTTGGGCTTTACCTGCAGACATTGGGCTGTAGGACTAGATGATGGGCTTTACCTCCAGATGTTGGGCTTTACCTCTAGATATCTGGCTTTATCTCTAGATGTTGGGTTTTACTTCTAGCTATTGATCTTTACCTCTAGATGTTGATCTTTAGATCTAGAAGTTGTGCTTTTCATCTAGATTTTGGGCTTTATGTCTAGATATTGGGCTTTACCTCTAGATTTTGTGTTTTATATCTATATATTTGGCTTTTCCTCTAGATGTTGGGCTTTACCCCTAGATATCTGGATTTACCTGTAGATGTTGGGCTTTACCTCTAGATTTTGGGTTTTCCATCTGGATTTTTGGCTTCTCTCTAGAATCTGGGCTTTACCTCCAGATGTTGGGCTTTACCACTAGATGTTGGGTTTTACCTCTAGATGTTGGTCTTTAGGTCTAGATATTGGACTTTACCTCTAGATGTAGGGTTTTACATCTAGATGTTTTGCTTTACATTTAGATGTTGGTCTTTATCTCTAGATGTTGGGTTATACCTCTATATGTTGTGCTTCACCTCTAGATGTTAGGCTTTACCTCTAGATGTTTGGATTACATCTAGATGTTTTGCTTTACATTTAGGTGTTCGGCTTTATCTCTAGATTTTGGGTTTTAAATCTATAAATTTGGCTTTTCCTCTAGATGTTGGGCTTTACCTCTAGAGTATTTGGCTTTAGATCTAGCAATTGGGCTTTACATCTAGATTTGGGGCTTTAGGTCTAGATGTTGGGCTTTACCTCCAGATTTTGGATTTTAAATCTATATATCTGGCTTTATCTCTAGATGTGGGCTTTACCTCTAGATTTTGGGCTCTAACTCTAGGTATTGGTGTTTACCTCTAGATTTTGGACTTTAACTCTGGAAGTTGGGCTTTACCTCTAGATGTTGGGATTGAACTCTAGAATTTGGGTTTGAAATCTATATATTTTGCTTTTCCTCTAGATGTTGGGCTTTACCTCTAGATATCTGGCTTTACCTCTAGATGTTGGGTTTTACCTCTAGATATTGGTCTTTATCTCTAGATGTTGGGCTTTAGATCTAGAATTTGGGCTTTACATCTAGATTTTAGGCTTTAGATCAAGAAGCTGGGCTTTACATCTAGATTTTGCCCTTTATGTCTTGATATTGTGCTTTACCTCTAGATTTTGGGGTTTAAATCTATATATTTGGCTTTTCCTCTAGATGTTGGCCTTTACCCCTAGATATCTGGCTTTACCTCTAGATGTTGGGCTATACCTTTAGATTTTGGGTTTTACATCTATATATATTTGGCTTTTCCTCTAGATGTTGGGCTTTACCTCTAGATTTCGGGTTTTACATCTAGATGTTTGCCTTCACCTCTGTAAGTTGGGCTATACCTGCAGGCATTGGGCTGTAGGACTAGATGATGGGCTTTACCTCCAGACATTGCGCTTTACCTCTAGATATCTGGCTTTACCTCTAGATGTTGGGTTTTACCTCTAGATATTGGTCTTTACCTCTAGATGTTGGGCTTTAGATCTAGAAGTTGTGCTTTTCATCTAGATTTTGGGCTTTACGTCTAGATATTGGGCTTTACCTCTAGATTTTGGGTTTTATATCTATATATTTGGCTTTTCCTCTAGATGTTGGGCTTTACCCCTAGATATCTGGATTTACCTGTAGATGTTGGGCTTTACCTCTAGATTTTGGGTTTTCCATCTGGATTTTTAGCTTCTCTCTAGAATCTGGGCTTTACCTCCAGACGTTGGGCTTTACCACTAGATGTTGGGTTTTACCTCTAGATGTTGGTCTTTAGGTCTAGATATTGGACTTTACCTCTAGATGTAGGGTTTTACATCTAGATGTTTTGCTTTACATTTAGATGTTGGTCTTTATCTCTAGATGTTGGGTTATACCTCTATATGTTGTGCTTCACCTCTAGATGTTAGGCTTTACCTCTAGATGTTTGGATTACATCTAGATGTTTTGCTTTACATTTAGATGTTGGGCTTTATCTCTAGATTTTGGGTTTTAAATCTATATATTTGGCTTTTCCTCTAGATGTTGGGCTTTACCGTCAGATATCTGGCTATACGTCTAGATGTTGGGCTTTACCTCTAGAAGTTGGGCTTTAACTCTAGACTTTGGGCTTTACCTCAAGACGTTCGGCTTTAACTCTAGCTGTTGGGCTTTACCTCTAGATTTTGGGCCTTACCTCTAGAAGTTGGGGGTTATATCTATATGGTTGGATTTAACTGTAGATGTCAGGCCTTAACACTTGATTTTGGAATTCACCTCTAGACGTTAGGCTTTACATCTAGATTCTGGGCTTTCCCTCTAGATGTTGGGCTTTAACTCTAGATTTTGGGCTTTACTCGAAAGGATGCGCTTTAACTCTAGATATTCGGCTTTACCTCTAGAAGTTGGGTTTTACATCTAGATGTTTGGCTTTAACTGTAGGTGTCGGCCTTTAACACTAGATATTGGAATTCACCTCTAGATCTTAGTCTTTACCTCTACATGTTGGGCTTTACCTCTAGAGTATTTGGCTTTAGATCTAGCAATTGGGCTTTACATCTAGATTTGGGGCTTTACCTCTAGATGTTGGGCTTTACCTCCAGATTTTGGATTTTAAATCTATATATCTGGCTTTATCTCTAGATGTTGGGCTTTATCTCTAGATTTTGGGCTCTAACTCTAGGTATTGGTGTTTACCTCTAGATTTTGGACTTTAACTCTGGAAGTTGGGCTTTACCTCTAGATGTTGGGATTGAACTCTAGAATTTGGGTTTGAAATTTATATATATTGCTTTTCCTCTAGAAGTTGGGCTTTACCTCTAGATATCTGGCTTTACCTCTAGATGTTGGGTTTTACCTCTAGATATTGGTCTTTATCTCTAGATTTTGGGTGTTAGATCTAGAATTTGGGCTTTACATCTAGATTTTGGGCTTTAGGTCTAGATATTGGGCTTTACCTCTAGATTTTGGGTTTTAAATCTATATATTTGGCTTTTCCTCTAGATGTTGGGCTTTACCTCTAGATTTTGGTTTTTCCATCTGGATTTTTGGCTTCTCTCTAGAATCTGGGCTTTACCTCCAGACGTTGGGCTTTACCACTAGATGTTGGGTTTTACCTCTAGATGTTGGTCTTTAGGTCTAGATATTGGACTTTACCTCTAGATGTAGGGTTCTACATCTAGATGTTTTGCTTTACATTTAGATGTTGGTCTTTATCTCTAGATGTTGGGTTGTACCTCTATATGTTGTGCTTCACCTCTAGATGTTAGGCTTTACCTCTAGATGTTTGGATTACATCTAGATGTTTTGCTTTACATTTAGGTGTTCGGCTTTATCTCTAGATTTTGGGTTTTAAATCTATATATTTGGCTTTTCCTCTAGATGTTGGGCTTTACCGTCAGATATCTGGCTTTACGTCTAGATGTTGGGCTTTACCTCTAGAGTATTTGGCTTTAGATCTAGCAATTGGGCTTTACATCTAGATTTGGGGCTTTACCTCTAGATGTTGGGCTTTACCTCCAGATTTTGGATTTTAAATCTATATATCTGGCTTTATCTCTAGATGTGGGCTTTATCTCTAGATTTTGGGCTCTAACTTTAGGTATTGGTGTTTACCTCTAGATTTTGGACTTTAACTCTGGAAGTTGGGCTTTACCTCTAGATGTGGGATTGAACTCTAGAATTTGGGTTTGAAATCTATATATTTTGCTTTTCCTCTAGATGTTGGGCTTTACCTCTAGATATCTGGCTTTACCTCTAGATGTTGGGTTTTACCTCTAGATATTGGTCTTTATCTCTAGATGTTGGGCTTTAGATCTAGAATTTGGGCTTTACATCTAGATTTTGGGCTTTAGATCAAGAAGCTGGGCTTTACATCTAGATTTTGGCCTTTACGTCTTGATATTGGGCTTTACCTCTAGATTTTGGTTTTTAAATCTATATATTTGGCTTTTCCTCTAGATGTTGGGCTTTACCTCTAGATTTTGGGTTTTACATCTAGATGTTTGCCTTCACTTCTGTAAGTTGGGCTTTACCTGCAGACATTGGGCTGTAGGACTAGATGATGGGCTTTACCTCTAGAAGTTGGGCTTTACATCTAGATTTTGGGCTTTACCTCTAAATGATGCGCTTAAACACTAAATATTGGGCCTTACCTCTAGATGTTGGGCTTTAGATTTAGAAGTTGGGCTTTACAGCTATATTTTGGGCTTTAGATCTAGAAGTTGGGCTTTACATCTAGATTTTGGGCTTTACGTCTAGATATTGGGCTTCACCTCTAGATTTTGGGGTTTAGATCTATATATCTGGCTTTATCTCTAGATGTTGGGCTTTACCTCTACATTTTGGGCTCTACCTCTAGGTATTGGTATTTACATTTAGATTTTTGACTTTAAATCTGGAAGTTGATCTTTACATCTAGACTTTGGGATTTAACTCTAGATGTTGGGATTGAACTCTAGAATTTGGGTTTGAAATCTATATATTTTGCTTTTCCTCTAGATGTTGGGCTTTACCTCTAGATATCTGGCTTTACCTCTAGATGTTGGGTTTTACCTCTAGATATTGGTCTTTACCTCTAGATGTTGGGCTTTAGATCTAGAAGTTGTGCTGTACATCTAGATTTTGGGCTTTAGATCAAGAAGCTGGGCTTTACATCTAGATTATGGCCTTTACGTCTTGATATTGGGCTTTACCTCTAGATTTTGGGTTTTAAATCTATATATTTGGCTTTTCCTCTAGATGTTGGCCTTTAACCCTAGATATCTGGCTTTACCTCTAGATGTTGGGCTTTACCTCTAGATTTTGGGTTTTAAATATATATATATTTGGCTTTTCCTCTAGATGTTGGGCTTTACCTCTAGATTTGGGGTTTTACATCTAGATGTTTGCCTTCACCTCTGTAAGTTGGGCTTTACCTGCAGACATTGGGCTGTAGGACTAGATGATGGGCTTTACCTCCAGACGTTGGGCTTTACCTCTAGATATCTGGCTTTACCTCTAGATGTTGGGATTTACCTCTAGCTATTGGTCTTTACCTCTAGATATTGATCTTTAGATCTAGAAGTTGTGCTTTTGATCTAGATTTTGGGCTTTACGTCTAGATATTGGGCTTTACCTCTAGATTTTGGGTTTTATATCTATATATTTGGCTTTTCCTCTAGATGTTGGGCTTTACCCCTAGATATCTGGATTTACCTGTAGATGTTGGGCTTTACCTCTAGATTTTGGGTTTTCCATCTGGATTTTTGGCTTCTCTCTAGAATCTGGGCTTTACCTCCAGACGTTGGGCTTTACCACTAGATGTTGGGTTTTACCTCTAGATGTTGGTCTTTAGGTCTAGATATTGGACTTTACCTCTAGATGTAGGGTTTTACATCTAGATGTTTTGCTTTACATTTAGATGTTGGTCTTTATCTCTTGATGTTGGGTTATACCTCTATATGTTGTGCTTCACCTCTAGATGTTAGGCTTTACCTCTAGATGTTTGGATTACATCTAGATGTTTTGCTTTACATTTAGATGTTCGGCTTTATCTCTAGGTTTTGGGTTTTAAATCTATATATTTGGCTTTTCCTCTAGATGTTGGGCTTTACCGTCAGATATCTGGCTTTACGTCTAGATGTTGGGCTTTACCTCTAGAAGTTGGGCTTTAACTCTAGACTTTGGGCTTTACCTCAAGACGTTCGGCTTTATCTCTAGATGTTGGGCTTTATCTCTAGATTTTGGGCTCTAACTGTTTGTATTGGTGTTTACCTCTAGATTTTGTACTTTAACTCTGGAAGTTGGGCTTTACCTCTAGATGTTGGGATTTAACTCTAGAATTTGGGTTTGAAATCTATATATTTTGCTTTTCCTCTAGATGTTGGGCTTTACCTCTAGATATCTGGCTTTACCTCTAGATGTTGGGTTTTACCTCTAGATATTGGTCTTTACCTCTAGATTTTGGGTGTTAGATCTAGAATTTGGGCTTTACATCTAGATTTTGGGCTTTAGATCTAGAAGTTGGGCTTTACATCTAGATTTTGGGCTTTAGGTCTAGATATTGGGCTTTACCTCTAGATTTTGGGTTTTAAATCTATATATTTGGCTTTTCCTCTAGATGTTGGGCTTTACCTCTAGATTTTGGGTTTTCCATCTGGATTTTTGGCTTCTCTCTAGAATTTGGGCTTTACCTCCAGACGTTGGGCTTTACCACTAGATGTTGGGTTTTACCTCTAGGTGTTGGTCTTTAGGTCTAGATATTGGACTTTACCTCTAGATGTAGGGTTTTACATCTAGATGTTTTGCTTTACATTTAGATGTTGGTCTTTATCTCTAGATGTTGGGTTATACCTCTATAAGTTGTGCTTCACCTCTAGATGTTAGGCTTTCCCTCTAGATGTTTGGATTACATCTAGATGTTTTGCTTTACATTTAGATGTTCGGCTTTATCTCTAGATTTTGGGTTTTAAATCTATATATTTGGCATATCTCTAGATTTTGGGCTCTAACTCTAGGTATTGGTATTTACCTCTAGATTTTGGACTTTAACTCTGGAAGTTGGGGTTTACCCCTAGATGTTGGGATTTAACTCTAGAATTTGGGTTTGAAATCTATATATTTTGCTTTTCCTCTAGATGTTGGGCTTTACCTCTAGATATCTGGCTTTACCTCTAGATGTTGGGTTTTACCTCTAGATATTGGTCTTTACCTCGAGATTTTGGGTGTTAGATCTAGAATTTGGGCTTTACATCTAGATTTTGGTCTTTAGATCTAGAAGCTGGGCTTTACATCTAGATTTTGGGCTTTACGTCTAGATATTGGGCTTTACCTCTAGATTTTGGGTTTTAAATCTAGATATTTGGCTTTTCCTCTAGATGTTGGCCTTTACCCCTAGATATCTGGCTTTACCTCTAGATGTTGGGCTATACCTCTAGATTTTGGGTTTTAAATATATATATATATTTGGCTTTTCCTCTAGATGTTGGGCTTTACCTCTAGATTTGGGGTTTTACATCTAGATGTTTGCCTTCACTTCTGTAAGTTGGGCTTTACCTGCAGACATTGGGCTGTAGGGCTAGATGATGGGCTTTACCTCCAGACGTTGGGCTTTACCTCTAGATATCTCGCTTTACCTCTAGATATTGGGTTTTACCTCTAGATATTGGTATTTACCTCCAGATGTTGGGCTTTAGATCTAGAAGTTGTGCTTTTCATCTATATTTTGGGCTTTACATCTAGATATTGGGCTTTACCTCTGGATTTTGGGGTTTATATCTATATATTTGGCTTTTCCTCTAGATGTTGGGCTTTACCCCTAGATATCTGGATTTACCTGTGGATGTTGGGCTTTACCTCTAGATTTTGGGTTTTCCATCTGGATTTTTGGCTTCTCTCTAGAATCTGGGCTTTACCTCCAGACGTTGGGCTTTACCACTAGATGTTGGGTTTTACCTCTAGATGTTGGTCTTTAGGTCTAGATATTGGACTTTACCTCTAGATGTAGGGTTCTACATCTAGATGTTTTGCTTTACATTTAGATGTTGGTCTTTATCTCTTGATGTTGGGTTATACCTCTATATGTTGTGCTTCACCTCTAGATGTTAGGCTTTACCTCTAGATATTTGGATTACATCTAGATGTTTTGCTTTACATTTAGATGTTGGGCTTTATCTCTAGATTTTGGGTTTTAAATCTATATATGTGGCTTTTCCTCTAGATGTTGGGCTTTAACGTCAGATATCTGGCTTTACGTCTAGATGTTGGGCTTTACTTCTAGAAGTTGGGCTTTAACTCTAGACTTTGGGCTTTACCTCAAGACGTTCGGCTTTAACTCTAGCTGTTGGGCTTTACCTCTAGATTTTGGGCCTTACCTCTAGAAGTTGGGGGTTATATCTATATGGTTGGATTTAACTGTAGATGTCAGGCCTTAACACTTGATTTTGGAATTCACCTCTAGATGTTAGGCTTTACATCTAGATTCTGGGCTTTCCCTCTAGATGTTGGGCTTTACTCTAAAGGATGCGCTTTAACTCTAGATATTCGGCTTTACCTCTAGAGGTTGGGTTTTACATCTAGATGTTTGGCTTTAACTGTAGGTGTCAGGCTTTAACACTAGATATTGGAATTCACCTCTAGATCTTAGTCTTTACCTCTACATGTTGGGCTTTACCTCTAGAGTATTTGGCTTTAGATCTAGCAATTGGGCTTTACATCTAGATTTGGGGCTTTACCTCTAGATGTTGGGCTTTACCTCCAGATTTTGGATTTTAAATCTATATATCTGGCTTTATCTCTAGATGTTGGGCTTTATCTCTAGATTTTGGGCTCTAACTCTAGGTATTGGTGTTTACCTCTAGATTTTGGACTTTAACGCTGGAAGTTGGGCTTTACCTCTAGATGTTGGGATTTAACTCTAGAATTTGGGTTTGAAATCTATATATTTTGCTTTTCCTCTAGATGTTGGGCTTTACCTCTAGATATCTGGCTTTACCTCTAGATGTTGGGTTTTACGTCTAGATATTGGTCTTTACCTCGAGATTTTGGGTGTTAGATCTAGAATTTGGGCTTTACATCTAGATTTTGGGCTTTAGGTCTAGATATTGGGCTTTACCTCTAGATTTTGGGTTTTAAATCTATATATTTGGCTTTTCCTCTAGATGTTGGGCTTTACCTCTAGATTTTGGGTTTTACATCTAGATGTTTGCCTTCACCTCTGTAAGTTGGGCTTTACCTGCAGACATTGGGCTGTAGGACTAGATGATGGGCTTTACCTCTAGAAGTTGGGCTTTACATCTAGATTTTGGGCTTTACCTATAAATGATGTGCTTAAACTCTAAATATTGGGCTTTACCTCTAGATGTTGGGCTTTAGATTTAGAAGTTGGGCTTTACATCTATATTTTGGGCTTTAGATCTAGAAGTTGGGCTTTACATCTAGATTTTGGGCTTTAGATCTAGAAGTTGGGCTTTACATCTAGACTTTGGGCTTTACGTCTAGATATTGGGCTTTACCTCTAGATTTTGGGGTTTACATCTAGATGTTTGCCTTCACCTCTGTAAGTTGGGCTTTACCTGCAGACATTGGGCTGTAGGACTAGATGATGGGCTTTACCTCTAGAAGTTGGGCTTTACATCTAGATTTTGGGCTTTACCTATAAATGATGTGCTTAAACTCTAAATATTGGGCTTTACCTCTAGATGTTGGGCTTTATATTTAGAAGTTGGGCTTTACATCTATATTTTGGGCTTTAGATCTAGAAGTTGGGCTTTACATCTAGATTTTGGGCTTTAGATCTAGAAGTTGGGCTTTACATCTAGACTTTGGGCTTTACGTCTAGATATTGGGCTTTACCTCTAGATTTTGGGGTTTACATCTAGATGTTTGCCTTCACCTCTGTAAGTTGGGCTTTACCTGCAGACATTGGGCTGTAGGACTAGATGATGGGCTTTACATCTAGATTTTGGGCTTTACCTCTAGATGTTGGGATTGAACTCTAGAATTTGGGTTTGAAATCTATATATTTTGCTTTTCCTCTAGATGTTGGGCTTTCCCTCTAGATATCTGGCTTTAGCTCTAGATGTTGGGTTTTACCTCTAGATATTGGTCTTTACCTCTAGATTTTGGGTGTTAGATCTAGATTTTGGGCTTTACATCTAGATTTTGGGCGTTAGATCTAGAAGTTGGGCTTTACATCTAGATTTTGGGCTTTACGTCTAGATATTGGGCTTTACCTCTAGATTTTGGGTTTTAAATCTATATATTTGGCTTTTCCTCTAGATGTTAGGCTTTACCTCTAGATTTTGGGTTTTACATCTAGATGTTTGCCTTCACCTCCGTAAGTTGGGCTTTACCTGCAGACATTGGGCTGTAGGACTAGATGATGGGATTTACCTGTAGAAGTTGGGCTTTACCTCTAGATGTTGGGCTTTAGATTTAGAAGTTGGGCTTTACATCTATATTTTGGGCTTTAGATCTAGAAGTTGGGCTTTACATCTAGATATTGGGCTTTACGTCTAGATATTGGGCTTCACCTCTAGGTTTTGGGGTTTAGATCTATATATCTGGCTTTATCTCTAGGTGTTGGGCTTTATCTCTAGATTTTTGGTTTTAAATCTATATATTTGGCTTTTCCTCTAGATGTTGGGCTTTACCTCTAGATATCTGGCTTTACCTCTAGATGTTGGGTTTTACCTCTAGATATTGGTCTTTATCTCTAGATGTTGGGCGTTAGATCTAGAATTTGGGCTTTACATCTAGATTTTGGGCTTTAGATCAAGAAGTTAGGCTTTACATCTAGATTTTGGCCTTTACGTCTTGATATTGGGCTTTACCTCTAGATTTTTGGTTTTAAGTCTATATATTTGGCTTTTCCTCTAGATGTTGGCCTTTACCCCTAGATATCTGGCTTTACATCCAGATGTTGGTCTTTACCTCTAGATTTTGGGTTTTAAATATATATATATTTGGCTTTTCCTCTAGACGTTGGGCTTTACTTCTAGATTTGGGGTTTTACATCTAGATGTTTGCCTTCACCTCTGTAAGTTGGGCTTTACCTGCAGACATTGGGCTGTAGGACTAGATGATGGGCTTTACCTCCAGATGTTGGGCTTTACCTCTAGATATCTGGCTTTATCTCTAGATGTTGGGTTTTACTTCTAGCTATTGATCTTTACCTCTAGATGTTGATCTTTAGATCTAGAAGTTGTGCTTTTCATCTAGATTTTGGGCTTTATGTCTAGATATTGGGCTTTACCTCTAGATTTTGTGTTTTATATCTATATATTTGGCTTTTCCTCTAGATGTTGGGCTTTACCCCTAGATATCTGGATTTACCTGTAGATGTTGGGCTTTACCTCTAGATTTTGGGTTTTCCATCTGGATTTTTGGCTTCTCTCTAGAATCTGGGCTTTACCTCCAGACGTTGGGCTTTACCACTAGATGTTGGGTTTTACCTCTAGATGTTGGTCTTTAGGTCTAGATATTGGACTTTACCTCTAGATGTAGGGTTTTACATCTAGATGTTTTGCTTTACATTTAGATGTTGGTCTTTATCTCTAGATGTTGGGTTATACCTCTATATGTTGTGCTGCACCTCTAGATGTTAGGCTTTACCTCTAGAAGTTTGGATTACATCTAGATGTTTTGCTTTACATTTAGGTGTTCGGCTTTATCTCTAGATTTTGGGTTTTAAATCTATATATTTGGCTTTTCCTCTATATGTTGGGCTTTACCTCTAGAGTATTTGGCTTTAGATCTAGCAATTGGGCTTTACATCTAGATTTGGGGCTTTAGGTCTAGATGTTGGTCTTTACCTCCAGATTTTGGATTTTAAATCTATATATCTGGCTTTATCTCTAGATGTGGGCTTTATCTCTAGATTTTGGGCTCTAACTCTAGGTATTGGTGTTTACCTCTAGATTTTGGACTTTAACTCTGGAAGTTGGGCTTTACCTCTAGATGTTGGGATTGAACTCTAGAATTTGGGTTTGAAATCTATATATTTTGCTTTTCCTCTAGATGTTGGGCTTTACCTCTAGATATCTGGCTTTACCTCTAGATGTTGGGTTTTACCTCTAGATATTGGTCTTTATCTCTAGATGTTGGGCTTTAGATCTAGAATTTGGGCTTTACATCTAGATTTTGGGCTTTAGATCAAGAAGCTGGGCTTTACATCTAGATTTTGGCCTTTACGTCTTGATATTGGGCTTTACCTCTAGATTTTGGGGTTTAAATCTATATATTTGGCTTTTCCTCTAGATGTTGGCCTTTACCCCTAGATATCTGGCTTTACCTCTAGATGTTGGGCTATACCTTTAGATTTTGGTTTTTAAATATATATATATTTGGCTTTTCCTCTAGATGTTGGGCTTTACCTCTAGATTTCGGGTTTTACATCTAGATGTTTGCCTTCACCTCTGTAAGTTGGGCTATACCTGCAGGCATTGGGCTGTAGGACTAGATGATGGGCTTTACCTCCAGACATTGCGCTTTACCTCTAGATATCTGGCTTTACCTCTAGATGTTGGGTTTTACCTCTAGATATTGGTCTTTACCTCTAGATGTTGGGCTTTAGATCTAGAAGTTGTGCTTTTCATCTAGATTTTGGGCTTTACGTCTAGATATTGGGCTTTACCTCTAGATTTTGGGTTTTATATCTATATATTTGGCTTTTCCTCTAGATGTTGGGCTTTACCCCTAGATATCTGGATTTACCTGTAGATGTTGGGCTTTACCTCTAGATTTTGGGTTTTCCATCTGGATTTTTAGCTTCTCTCTAGAATCTGGGCTTTACCTCCAGACGTTGGGCTTTACCACTAGATGTTGGGTTTTACCTCTAGATGTTGGTCTTTAGGTCTAGATATTGGACTTTACCTCTAGATGTAGGGTTTTACATCTAGATGTTCTGCTTTACATTTAGATGTTGGTCTTTATCTCTAGATGTTGGGTTATACCTCTATATGTTGTGCTTCACCTCTAGATGTTAGGCTTTACCTCTAGATGTTTGGATTACATCTAGATGTTTTGCTTTACATTTAGATGTTGGGCTTTATCTCTAGATTTTGGGTTTTAAATCTATATATTTGGCTTTTCCTCTAGATGTTGGGCTTTACCGTCAGATATCTGGCTATACGTCTAGATGTTGGGCTTTACCTCTAGAAGTTGGGCTTTAACTCTAGACTTTGGGCTTTACCTCAAGACGTTCGGCTTTAACTCTAGCTGTTGGGCTTTACCTCTAGATTTTGGGCCTTACCTCTAGAAGTTGGGGGTTATATCTATATGGTTGGATTTAACTGTAGATGTCAGGCCTTAACACTTGATTTTGGAATTCACCTCTAGATGTTAGGCTTTACATCTAGATTCTGGGCTTTCCCTCTAGATGTTGGGCTTTAGATTTTGGGCTTTACTCTAAAGGATGCGCTTTAACTCTAGATATTCGGCTTTACCTCTAGATGTTGGGTTTTACATCTAGATGTTTGGTTTTAACTGTAGGTGTCGGCCTTTAACACTAGATATTGGAATTCACCTCTAGATCTTAGACTTTCCCTCTACATGTTGGGCTTTACCTCTAGAGTATTTGGCTTTAGATCTAGCAATTGGGCTTTACATCTAGATTTGGGGCTTTAGCTCTAGATGTTGGGCTTTACCTCCAGATTTTGGATTTTAAATCTATATATCTGGCTTTATCTCTAGATGTTGGGCTTTATCTCTAGATTTTGGGCTCTAACTCTAGGTATTGGTGTTTACCTCTAGATTTTGGACTTTAACTCTGGAAGTTGGGCTTTACCTCTAGATGTTGGGATTTAACTCTAGAATTTGGGTTTGAAATCTATATATTTTGCTTTTCCTCTAGATGTTGGGCTTTACCTCTAGATATCTGGCTTTACCTCTAGATGTTGGGGTTTACCACTAGATATTGGTCTTTACCTCTAGATTTTGGGTGTTAGATCTAGAATTTGGGCTTTAGATCTAGAAGTTGGGCTTTAGATCTGGAAGTTGGGCTTTACATCTAGATTTTGGGCTTTACATCTAGATATTGGGCTTTACCTCTAGATTTTGGGTTTTAAATCTATATATTTGGCTTTTCCTCTAGATGTTGGGCTTTACCTGTAGATATCTGTCTTTACATCTAGATTTTGGGCTTTACGTCTAGATATTGGTCTTTACCTCTAGTTTTTGGGGTTTACATCTAGATGTTTGCCTTCACCTCTGTAAGTTGGGCTTTACCTGCAGACATTTGGCTGTAGGACTAGATGATGGGCTTTACCTCTAGAAGTTGGGCTTTAACTCTAGATTTTGGGCTTTACCTCTAAATGATGAGCTTAAACTCTAAATATTGGGCCTTACCTCTAGATGTTGGGCTTTAGATCTAGAATTTGGGCTTTACATCTAGATTTTGGGTTTTACGTCTAGATATTGGGCTTCACCTCTAGATTTTGGGGTTTAGATCTATATATCTGGCTTTATCTCTAGATGTTGGGCTTTACCTCTACATTTTGGGTTTTAAATATATATATATTTGGCTTTTCCTCTAGATGTTGGACTTTACCTCTAGATTTGGGGTTTTACATCTAGATGTTTGCCTTCACCTCTGTAAGTTGGGCTTTACCTGCAGACATTGGGCTGTAGGACTAGATGATGGGCTTTACCTCCAGACGTTGGGCTTTACCTCTAGATATCTGGCTTTACCTCTAGATGTTGGGATTTACCTCTAGCTATTGGTCTTTACCTCTAGATGTTGATCTTTAGATCTAGAAGTTGTGCTTTTCATCTAGATTTTGGGCTTTACGTCTAGATATTGGGCTTTACCTCTAGATTTTGGGTTTTATATCGATATATTTGGCTTTTCCTCTAGATGTTGGGCTTTACCCCTAGATATCTGGATTTACCTGTAGATGTTGGGCTTTACCTCTAGATTTTGGGTTTTCCATCTGGATTTTTGGCTTCTCTCTAGAATCTGGGCTTTACCTCCAGACGTTGGGCTTTACCACTAGATGTTGGGTTTTACCTCTAGATGTTGGTCTTTAGGTCTAGATATTGGACTTTACCTCTAGATGTAGGGTTTTACATCTAGATGTTTTGCTTTACATTTAGATGTTGGTCTTTATCTCTTGATGTTGGGTTATACCTCTATATGTTGTGCTTCACCTCTAGATGTTAGGCTTTACCTCTAGATGTTTGGATTACATCTAGATGTTTTGCTTTACATTTAGATGTTCGGCTTTATCTCTAGATTTTGGGTTTTAAATCTATATATTTGGCTTTTCCTCTAGATGTTGGGCTTTACCGTCAGATATCTGGCTTTACGTCTAGATGTTGGGCTTTACCTCTAGAAGTTGGGCTTTAACTCTAGACTTTGCTCTTTACCTCAAGACGTTCGGCTTTAACTCTAGCTGTTGGGCTTTACCTCTAGATTTTGGGCCTTACCTCTAGAAGTTGGGGGTTATATCTATATGGTTGGATTTAACTGTAGATGTCAGGCCTTAACACTTGATTTTGGAATTCACCTCTAGACGTTAGGCTTTACATCTAGATTCTGGGCTTTCCCTCTAGATGTTGGGCTTTAACTCTAGATTTTGGGCTTTACTCTAAAGGATGCGCTTTAAATCTAGATATTCGGCTTTACCTCTAGGAGTTGAGTTTTACATCTAGATGTTTGGTTTTAACTGTAGGTGTCAGGCTTTAACACTAGATATTGGAATTCACCTCTAGATCTTAGTCTTTACCTCTACATGTTGGGCTTTACCTCTAGAGTATTTGGCTTTAAATCTAGCAATTGGGCTTTACATCTAGATTTGGGGCTTTACCTCTAGATGTTGGGCTTTACCTCCAGATTTTGGATTTTAAATCTATATATCTGGCTTTATCTCTAGATGTTGGGCTTTATCTCTAGATTTTGGGCTCTAACTCTAGGTATTGGTGTTTACCTCTAGATTTTGGACTTTAACTCTGGAAGTTGGGCTTTACCTCTAGATGTTGGGATTTAACTCTAGAATTTGGGTTTGAAATTTATATATATTGCTTTTCCTCTAGAAGTTGGGCTTTACCTCTAGATATCTGGCTTTACCTCTAGATGTTGGGTTTTACCTCTAGATATTGGTCTTTACCTCTAGATTTTGGGTGTTAGATCTAGAATTTGGGCTTTACATCTAGATTTTGGGCTTTAGATCTAGAAGTTGGGCTTTACATCTAGATTTTGGGCTTTAGGTCTAGATATTGGGCTTTACCTCTAGATTTTGGGTTTTAAATCTATATATTTGGCTTTTCCTCTAGATGTTGGGCTTTACCTCTAGATTTTGGGTTTTCCATCTGGATTTTTGGCTTCTCTCTAGAATCTGGGCTTTACCTCCAGACGTTGGGCTTTACCACTAGATGTTGGGTTTTACCTCTAGATGTTGGTCTTTAGGTCTAGATATTGGACTTTACCTCTAGATGTAGGGTTCTACATCTAGATGTTTTGCTTTACATTTAGATGTTGGTCTTTATCTCTAGATGTTGGGTTGTACCACTATATGTTGTGCTTCACCTCTAGATGTTAGGCTTTACCTCTAGATGTTTGGATTACATCTAGATGTTTTGCTTTACATTTAGATGTTCGGCTTTATCTCTAGATTTTGGGTTTTAAATCTATATATTTGGCTTTTCCTCTAGATGTTGGGCTTTACCGTCAGATATCTGGCTTTACGTCTAGATGTTGGGCTTTACCTCTAGAGTATTTGGCTTTAGATCTAGCAATTGGGCTTTACATCTAGATTTGGGGCTTTACCTCTAGATGTTGGGCTTTACCTCCAGATTTTGGATTTTAAATCTATATATCTGGCTTTATCTCTAGATGTGGGCTTTATCTCTAGATTTTGGGCTCTAACTTTAGGTATTGGTGTTTACCTCTAGATTTTGGACTTTAACTCTGGAAGTTGGGCTTTACCTCTAGATGTTGGGATTGAACTCTAGAATTTGGGTTTGAAATCTATATATTTTGCTTTTCCTCTAGATGTTGGGCTTTACCTCTAGATATCTGGCTTTACCTCTAGATGTTGGGTTTTACCTCTAGATATTGGTCTTTATCTCTAGATGTTGGGCTTTAGATCTAGAATTTGGGCTTTACATCTAGATTTTGGGCTTTAGATCAAGAAGCTGGGCTTTACATCTAGATTTTGGCCTTTACGTCTTGATATTGGGCTTTACCTCTAGATTTTGGGTTTTAAATCTATATATTTGGCTTTTCCTCTAGATGTTGGGCTTTACCTCTAGATTTTGGGTTTTACATCTAGATGTTTGCCTTCACTTCTGTAAGTTGGGCTTTACCTGCAGACATTGGGCTGTAGGACTAGATGATGGGCTTTATCTCTAGAAGTTGGGCTTTACATCTAGATTTTGGGCTTTACCTCTAAATGATGCGCTTAAACACTAAATATTGGGCCTTACCTCTAGATGTTGGGCTTTAGATTTAGAAGTTGGGCTTTACAGCTATATTTTGGGCTTTAGATCTAGAAGTTGGGCTTTACATCTAGATTTTGGGCTTTACGTCTAGATATTGGGCTTCACCTCTAGATTTTGGGGTTTAGATCTATATATCTGGCTTTATCTCTAGATGTTGGGCTTTACCTCTACATTTTGGGCTCTACCTCTAGGTATTGGTATTTACATTTAGATTTTTGACTTTAAATCTGGAAGTTGATCTTTACATCTAGACTTTGGGATTTAACTCTAGATGTTGGGATTGAACTCTAGAATTTGGGTTTGAAATCTATATATTTTGCTTTTCCTCTAGATGTTGGGCTTTACCTCTAGATATCTGGCTTTACCTCTAGATGTTGGGTTTTACCTCTAGATATTGGTCTTTACCTCTAGATGTTGGGCTTTAGATCTAGAAGTTGTGCTGTACATCTAGATTTTGGGCTTTAGATCAAGAAGCTGGGCTTTACATCTAGATTTTGGCCTTTACGTCTTGATATTGGGCTTTACCTCTAGATTTTGGGTTTTAAATCTATATATTTGGCTTTTCCTCTAGATGTTGGCCTTTAACCCTAGATATCTGGCTTTACCTCTAGATGTTGGGCTTTACCTCTAGATTTTGGGTTTTAAATATATATATATTTGGCTTTTCCTCTAGATGTTGGACTTTACCTCTAGATTTGGGGTTTTACATCTAGATGTTTGCCTTCACCTCTGTAAGTTGGGCTTTACCTGCAGACATTGGGCTGTAGGACTAGATGATGGGCTTTACCTCCAGACGTTGGGCTTTACCTCTAGATATCTGGCTTTACCTCTAGATGTTGGGATTTACCTCTAGCTATTGGTCTTTACCTCTAGATGTTGATCTTTAGATCTAGAAGTTGTGCTTTTCATCTAGATTTTGGGCTTTACGTCTAGATATTGGGCTTTACCTCTAGATTTTGGGTTTTATATCGATATATTTGGCTTTTCCTCTAGATGTTGGGCTTTACCCCTAGATATCTGGATTTACCTGTAGATGTTGGGCTTTACCTCTAGATTTTGGGTTTTCCATCTGGATTTTTGGCTTCTCTCTAGAATCTGGGCTTTACCTCCAGACGTTGGGCTTTACCTCTAGATGTTGGGTTTTACCTCTAGATGTTGGTCTTTAGGTCTAGATATTGGACTTTACCTCTAGATGTAGGGTTTTACATCTAGATGTTTTGCTTTACATTTAGATGTTGGTCTTTATCTCTTGATGTTGGGTTATACCTCTATATGTTGTGCTTCACCTCTAGATGTTAGGCTTTACCTCTAGATGTTTGGATTACATCTAGATGTTTTGCTTTACATTTAGATGTTCGGCTTTATCTCTAGATTTTGGGTTTTAAATCTATATATTTGGCTTTTCCTCTAGATGTTGGGCTTTACCGTCAGATATCTGGCTTTACGTCTAGATGTTGGGCTTTACTTCTAGAAGTTGGGCTTTAACTCTAGACTTTGGGCTTTACCTCAAGACGTTCGGCTTTAACTCTAGCTGTTGGGCTTTACCTCTAGATTTTGGGCCTTACCTCTAGAAGTTGGGGGTTATATCTATATGGTTGGATTTAACTGTAGATGTCAGGCCTTAACACTTGATTTTGGAATTCACCTCTAGACGTTAGGCTTTACATCTAGATTCTGGGCTTTCCCTCTAGATGTTGGGCTTTAACTCTAGATTTTGGGCTTTACTCGAAAGGATGCGCTTTAACTCTAGATATTCTGCTTTACCTCTAGAAGTTGGGTTGTACATCTAGATGTTTGGCTTTAACTGTAGGTGTCGGCCTTTAACACTAGATATTGGAATTCACCTCTAGATCTTAGTCTTTACCTCTACATGTTGGGCTTTACCTCTAGAGTATTTGGCTTTAGATCTAGCAATTGGGCTTTACATCTAGATTTGGGGCTTTACCTCTAGATGTTGGGCTTTACCTCCAGATTTTGGATTTTAAATCTATATATCTGGCTTTATCTCTAGATGTTGGGCTTTATCTCTAGATTTTGGGCTCTAACTCTAGGTATTGGTGTTTACCTCTAGATTTTGGAATTTAACTCTGGAAGTTGGGCTTTACCTCTAGATTTTGGGTTTTAAATCTATATATTTGGCTTTTCCTCTAGATGTTGGGCTTTACCCCTAGATATCTGGCTTTACGTCTAGATGTTGGGCTTTACCTCTACATTTTGGGCTCTACCTCTAGGTATTGGTATTTACATTTAGATTTTTGACTTTAAATCTGGAAGTTGAGCTTTACATCTAGACTTTGGGCTTTACCTCTAGATGTTGGGATTGAACTCTAGAATTTGGGTTTGAAATTTATATATATTGCTTTTCCTCTAGAAGTTGGGCTTTACCTCTAGATATCTGGCTTTACCTCTAGATGTTGGGTTTTACCTCTAGATATTGGTCTTTACCTCTAGATTTTGGGTGTTAGATCTAGAATTTGGGCTTTACATCTAGATTTTGGGCTTTAGATCTAGAAGTTGGGCTTTACATCTAGATTTTGGGCTTTAGGTCTAGATATTGGGCTTTACCTCTAGATTTTGGGTTTTAAATCTATATATTTGGCTTTTCCTCTAGATGTTGGGCTTTACCTCTAGATTTTGGGTTTTAAATCTATATATTTGGCTTTTCCTCTAGATGTTGGGCTTTACCTCTAGATTTTGGGTTTTCCATCTGGATTTTTGGCTTCTCTCTAGAATCTGGGCTTTACCTCCAGACGTTGGGCTTTACCACTAGATGTTGGGTTTTACCTCTAGATGTTGGTCTTTAGGTCTAGATATTGGACTTTACCTCTAGATGTAGGGTTCTACATCTAGATGTTTTGCTTTACATTTAGATGTTGGTCTTTATCTCTAGATGTTGGGTTGTACCTCTATATGTTGTGCTTCACCTCTAGATGTTAGGCTTTACCTCTAGATGTTTGGATTACATCTAGATGTTTTGCTTTACATTTAGGTGTTCGGCTTTATCTCTAGATTTTGGGTTTTAAATCTATATATTTGGCTTTTCCTCTAGATGTTGGGCTTTACCGTCAGATATCTGGCTTTACGTCTAGATGTTGGGCTTTACCTCTAGAGTATTTGGCTTTAGATCTAGCAATTGGGCTTTACATCTAGATTTGGGGCTTTACCTCTAGATGTTGGGCTTTACCTCCAGATTTTGGATTTTAAATCTATATATCTGGCTTTATCTCTAGATGTGGGCTTTATCTCTAGATTTTGGGCTCTAACTTTAGGTATTGGTGTTTACCTCTAGATTTTGGACTTTAACTCTGGAAGTTGGGCTTTACCTCTAGATGTGGGATTGAACTCTAGAATTTTGGTTTGAAATCTATATATTTTGCTTTTCCTCTAGATGTTGGGCTTTACCTCTAGATATCTGGCTTTACCTCTAGATGTTGGGTTTTACCTCTAGATATTGGTCTTTATCTCTAGATGTTGGGCTTTAGATCTAGAATTTGGGCTTTACATCTAGATTTTGGGCTTTAGATCAAGAAGCTGGGCTTTACATCTAGATTTTGGCCTTTACGTCTTGATATTGGGCTTTACCTCTAGATTTTGGGTTTTAAATCTATATATTTGGCTTTTCCTCTAGATGTTGGGCTTTACCTCTAGATTTTGGGTTTTACATCTAGATGTTTGCCTTCACTTCTGTAAGTTGGGCTTTACCTGCAGACATTGGGCTGTAGGACTAGATGATGGGCTTTACCTCTAGAAGTTGGGCTTTACATCTAGATTTTGGGCTTTACCTCTAAATGATGCGCTTAAACACTAAATATTGGGCCTTACCTCTAGATGTTGGGCTTTAGATTTAGAAGTTGGGCTTTACAGCTATATTTTGGGCTTTAGATCTAGAAGTTGGGCTTTACATCTAGATTTTGGGCTTTACGTCTAGATATTGGGCTTCACCTCTAGATTTTGGGGTTTAGATCTATATATCTGGCTTTATCTCTAGATGTTGGGCTTTACCTCTACATTTTGGGCTCTACCTCTAGGTATTGGTATTTACATTTAGATTTTTGACTTTAAATCTGGAAGTTGATCTTTACATCTAGACTTTGGGATTTAACTCTAGATGTTGGGATTGAACTCTAGAATTTGGGTTTGAAATCTATATATTTTGCTTTTCCTCTAGATGTTGGGCTTTACCTCTAGATATCTGGCTTTACCTCTAGATGTTGGGTTTTACCTCTAGATATTGGTCTTTATCTCTAGATTTTGGGCGTTAGATCTAGAATTTGGGCTTTACATCTAGATTTTGGGCTTTAGATCAAGAAGCTGGGCTTTACATCTAGATTATGGCCTTTACGTCTTGATATTGGGCTTTACCTCTAGATTTTGGGTTTTAAATCTATATATTTGGCTTTTCCTCTAGATGTTGGCCTTTAACCCTAGATATCTGGCTTTACCTCTAGATGTTGGGCTTTACCTCTAGATTTTGGGTTTTAAATATATATATATTTGGCTTTTCCTCTAGATGTTGGGCTTTACCTCTAGATTTGGGGTTTTACATCTAGATGTTTGCCTTCACCTCTGTAAGTTGGGCTTTACCTGCAGACATTGGGCTGTAGGACTAGATGATGGGCTTTACCTCCAGACGTTGGGCTTTACCTCTAGATATCTGGCTTTACCTCTAGATGTTGGGATTTACCTCTAGCTATTGGTCTTTACCTCTAGATATTGATCTTTAGATCTAGAAGTTGTGCTTTTCATCTAGATTTTGGGCTTTACGTCTAGATATTGGGCTTTACCTCTAGATTTTGGGTTTTATATCTATATATTTGGCTTTTCCTCTAGATGTTGGGCTTTACCCCTAGATATCTGGATTTACCTGTAGATGTTGGGCTTTACCTCTAGATTTTGGGTTTTCCATCTGGATTTTTGGCTTCTCTCTAGAATCTGGGCTTTACCTCCAGACGTTGGGCTTTACCACTAGATGTTGGGTTTTACCTCTAGATGTTGGTCTTTAGGTCTAGATATTGGACTTTACCTCTAGATGTAGGGTTTTACATCTAGATGTTTTGCTTTACATTTAGATGTTGGTCTTTATCTCTTGATGTTGGGTTATACCTCTATATGTTGTGCTTCACCTCTAGATGTTAGGCTTTACCTCTAGATGTTTGGATTACATCTAGATGTTTTGCTTTACATTTAGATGTTCGGCTTTATCTCTAGATTTTGGGTTTTAAATCTATATATTTGGCTTTTCCTCTAGATGTTGGGCTTTACCGTCAGATATCTGGCTTTACGTCTAGATGTTGGGCTTTACCTCTAGAAGTTGGGCTTTAACTCTAGACTTTGGGCTTTACCTCAAGACGTTCGGCTTTATCTCTAGATGTTGGGCTTTATCTATAGATTTTGGGCTCTAAATCTTTGTATTGGTGTTTACCTCTAGATTTTGTACTTTAACTCTGGAAGTTGGGGTTTACCTCTAGATGTTGGGATTTAACTCTAGAATTTGGGTTTGAAATTTATATATATTGCTTTTCCTCTAGAAGTTGGGCTTTACCTCTAGATATCTGGCTTTACCTCTAGATGTTGGGTTTTACCTCTAGATATTGGTCTTTACCTCTAGATTTTGGGTGTTAGATCTAGAATTTGGGCTTTACATCTAGATTTTGGGCTTTAGATCTAGAAGTTGGGCTTTACATCTAGATTTTGGGCTTTAGGTCTAGATATTGGGCTTTACCTCTAGATTTTGGGTTTTAAATCTATATATTTGGCTTTTCCTCTAGATGTTGGGCTTTACCTCTAGATTTTGGGTTTTAAATCTATATATTTGGCTTTTCCTCTAGATGTTGGTCTTTACCTCTAGATTTTGGGTTTTCCATCTGGATTTTTGGCTTCTCTCTAGAATCTGGGCTTTACCTCCAGACGTTGGGCTTTACCACTAGATGTTGGGTTTTACCTCTAGATGTTGGTCTTTAGGTCTAGATATTGGACTTTACCTCTAGATGTAGGGTTCTACATCTAGATGTTTTGCTTTACATTTAGATGTTGGTCTTTATCTCTAGATGTTGGGTTGTACCTCTATATGTTGTGCTTCACCTCTAGATGTTAGGCTTTACCTCTAGATGTTTGGATTACATCTAGATGTTTTGCTTTACATTTAGGTGTTCGGCTTTATCTCTAGATTTTGGGTTTTAAATCTATATATTTGGCTTTTCCTCTAGATGTTGGGCTTTACCGTCAGATATCTGGCTTTACGTCTAGATGTTGGGCTTTACCTCTAGAGTATTTGGCTTTAGATCTAGCAATTGGGCTTTACATCTAGATTTGGGGCTTTACCTCTAGATGTTGGGCTTTACCTCCAGATTTTGGATTTTAAATCTATATATCTGGCTTTATCTCTAGATGTGGGCTTTATCTCTAGATTTTGGGCTCTAACTTTAGGTATTGGTGTTTACCTCTAGATTTTGGACTTTAACTCTGGAAGTTGGGCTTTACCTCTAGATGTGGGATTGAACTCTAGAATTTGGGTTTGAAATCTATATATTTTGCTTTTCCTCTAGATGTTGGGCTTTACCTCTAGATATCTGGCTTTACCTCTAGATGTTGGGTTTTACCTCTAGATATTGGTCTTTATCTCTAGATGTTGGGCTTTAGATCTAGAATTTGGGCTTTACATCTAGATTTTGGGCTTTAGATCAAGAAGCTGGGCTTTACATCTAGATTTTGGCCTTTACGTCTTGATATTGGGCTTTACCTCTAGATTTTGGGTTTTAAATCTATATATTTGGCTTTTCCTCTAGATGTTGGGCTTTACCTCTAGATTTTGGGTTTTACATCTAGATGTTTGCCTTCACTTCTGTAAGTTGGGCTTTACCTGCAGACATTGGGCTGTAGGACTAGATGATGGGCTTTACCTCTAGAAGTTGGGCTTTACATCTAGATTTTGGGCTTTACCTCTAAATGATGCGCTTAAACACTAAATATTGGGCCTTACCTCTAGATGTTGGGCTTTAGATTTAGAAGTTGGGCTTTACAGCTATATTTTGGGCTTTAGATCTAGAAGTTGGGCTTTACATCTAGATTTTGGGCTTTACGTCTAGATATTGGGCTTCACCTCTAGATTTTGGGGTTTAGATCTATATATCTGGCTTTATCTCTAGATGTTGGGCTTTACCTCTACATTTTGGGCTCTACCTCTAGGTATTGGTATTTACATTTAGATTTTTGACTTTAAATCTGGAAGTTGATCTTTACATCTAGACTTTGGGATTTAACTCTAGATGTTGGGATTGAACTCTAGAATTTGGGTTTGAAATCTATATATTTTGCTTTTCCTCTAGATGTTGGGCTTTACCTCTAGATATCTGGCTTTACCTCTAGATGTTGGGTTTTACCTCTAGATATTGGTCTTTACCTCTAGATGTTGGGCTTTAGATCTAGAAGTTGTGCTGTACATCTAGATTTTGGGCTTTAGATCAAGAAGCTGGGCTTTACATCTAGATTATGGCCTTTACGTCTTGATATTGGGCTTTACCTCTAGATTTTGGGTTTTAAATCTATATATTTGGCTTTTCCTCTAGATGTTGGCCTTTAACCCTAGATATCTGGCTTTACCTCTAGATGTTGGGCTTTACCTCTAGATTTTGGGTTTTAAATATATATATATTTGGCTTTTCCTCTAGATGTTGGGCTTTACCTCTAGATTTGGGGTTTTACATCTAGATGTTTGCCTTCACCTCTGTAAGTTGGGCTTTACCTGCAGACATTGGGCTGTAGGACTAGATGATGGGCTTTACCTCCAGACGTTGGGCTTTACCTCTAGATATCTGGCTTTACCTCTAGATGTTGGGATTTACCTCTAGCTATTGGTCTTTACCTCTAGATATTGATCTTTAGATCTAGAAGTTGTGCTTTTCATCTAGATTTTGGGCTTTACGTCTAGATATTGGGCTTTACCTCTAGATTTTGGGTTTTATATCTATATATTTGGCTTTTCCTCTAGATGTTGGGCTTTACCCCTAGATATCTGGATTTACCTGTAGATGTTGGGCTTTACCTTTAGATTTTGGGTTTTCCATCTGGATTTTTGGCTTCTCTCTAGAATCTGGGCTTTACCTCCAGACGTTGGGCTTTACCACTAGATGTTGGGTTTTACCTCTAGATGTTGGTCTTTAGGTCTAGATATTGGACTTTACCTCTAGATGTAGGGTTTTACATCTAGATGTTTTGCTTTACATTTAGATGTTGGTCTTTATCTCTTGATGTTGGGTTATACCTCTATATGTTGTGCTTCACCTCTAGATGTTAGGCTTTACCTCTAGATGTTTGGATTACATCTAGATGTTTTGCTTTACATTTAGATGTTCGGCTTTATCTCTAGATTTTGGGTTTTAAATCTATATATTTGGCTTTTCCTCTAGATGTTGGGCTTTACCGTCAGATATCTGGCTTTACGTCTAGATGTTGGGCTTTACCTCTAGAAGTTGGGCTTTAACTCTAGACTTTGGGCTTTACCTCAAGACGTTCGGCTTTATCTCTAGATGTTGGGCTTTATCTATAGATTTTGGGCTCTAACTCTTTGTATTGGTGTTTACCTCTAGATTTTGTACTTTAACTCTGGAAGTTGGGCTTTACCTCTAGATGTTGGGATTTAACTCTAGAATTTGGGTTTGAAATCTATATATTTTGCTTTTCCTCTAGATGTTGGGCTTTACCTCTAGATATCTGGCTTTACCTCTAGATGTTGGGTTTTACCTCTAGATATTGGTCTTTACCTCTAGATTTTGGGTGTTAGATCTAGAAATTGGGCTTTACATCTAGATTTTGGGCTTTAGATCTAGAAGTTGGGCTTTACATCTAGATTTTGGGCTTTAGGTCTAGATATTGGGCTTTACCTCTAGATTTTGGGTTTTAAATCTATATATTTGGCTTTTCCTCTAGATGTTGGGCTTTACCTCTAGATTTTGGGTTTTCCATTTGGATTTTTGGCTTCTCTCTAGAATTTGGGCTTTACCTCCAGACGTTGGGCTTTACCACTAGATGTTGGGTTTTACCTCTAGATGTTGGTCTTTAGGTCTAGATATTGGACTTTACCTCTAGATGTAGGGTTCTACATCTAGATGTTTTGCTTTACATTTAGATGTTGGTCTTTATCTCTAGATGTTGGGTTGTACCTCTATATGTTGTGCTTCACCTCTAGATGTTAGGCTTTACCTCTAGATGTTTGGATTACATCTAGATGTTTTGCTTTACATTTAGGTGTTCGGCTTTATCTCTAGATTTTGGGTTTTAAATCTATATATTTGGCTTTTCCTCTAAATGTTGGGCTTTACCGTCAGATATCTGGCTTTACGTCTAGATGTTGGGCTTTACCTCTAGAGTATTTGGCTTTAGATCTAGCAATTGGGCTTTACATCTAGATTTGGGGCTTTACCTCTAGATGTTGGGCTTTACCTCCAGATTTTGGATTTTAAATCTATATATCTGGCTTTATCTCTAGATGTGGGCTTTATCTCTAGATTTTGGGCTCTAACTTTAGGTATTGGTGTTTACCTCTAGATTTTGGACTTTAACTCTGGAAGTTGGGCTTTACATCTAGATGTTGGGATTGAACTCTAGAATTTGGGTTTGAAATCTATATATTTTGCTTTTCCTCTAGATGTTGGGCTTTACCTCTAGATATCTGGCTTTACCTCTAGATGTTGGGTTTTACCCCTAGATATTGGTCTTTACCTCTAGATTTTGGGTGTTAGATCTAGAATTTGGGCTTTAGATCTTGAAGTTGGGTTTTAGATCTGGAAGTTGGGCTTCAGATCTGGAAGTTGGGCTTTACATCTAGATTTTGGGCTTTACGTCTAGATATTGGGCTTTACCTCTAGATTTTGGGTTTTACATCTAGATGTTTGCCTTCACCTCTGTAAGTTGGGCTTTACCTGCAGACATTGGGCTGTAGGACTAGATGATGGGCTTTACCTCTAGAAGTTGGGCTTTACATCTAGATTTTGGGCTTTACCTCTAAATGATGAGCTTAAACTCTAAATATTGGGCTTTACCTCTAGATGTTGGGCTTTAGATTTAGAAGTTGGGCTTTACATCTATATTTTGGGCTTTAGATCTAGAATTTGGGCTTTACATCTAGATTTTGGGCTTTACGTCTAGATTTTGGTCTTTACCCCTAGATTTTTAGGTTTACATCTAGATGTTTGCCTTCACCTCTGTAAGTTGGGCTTTACCTGCAGACATTGGGCTGTAGGACTAGATGATGGGCTTTACCTCTAGAAGTTGGGCTTTACCTCTAGATATCTGGCTTTACCTCTAGATGTTGGGTTTTACCTCTAGATATTGGTCTTTACCTCTAGATGTTGGGCTTTTGATCTAGAAGTTGGGCTTTTCATCTAGATTTTGGGCTTTAACTCTAGATTTTGGGCTTTACCTCTAAATCATGAGCTTAAACTCTAAATATTGGGCCTTACCTCTAGATGTTGGGCTTTAGATCTAGAATTTGGGCTTTACATCTAGATTTTGGGCTTTACGTCTAGATATTGGGCTTCACCTCTAGATTTTGGGGTTTAGATCTATATATCTGGCTTTATCTCTAGATGTTGGGCTTTAGATCTAGAATTTGGGCTTTACATCTAGATTTTGGGCTTTAGATCAAGAAGCTGGGCTTTACATCTAGATTTTGGCCTTTACGTCTAGATATTGGGCTTTACCTCTAGATTTTGGGTTTTAAATCTATATATTTGGCTTTTCCTCTAGATGTTGGCCTTTACCCCTAGATATCTGGCTTTACCTCTAGATGTTGGGCTATACCTCTAGATTTTGGGTTTTAAATATATATATATTTGGCTTTTCCTCTAGATGTTGGGCTTTACCTCTAGATTTGGGGTTTTACATCTAGATGTTTGCCTTCACCTCTGTAAGTTGGGCTATACCTGCAGGCATTGGGCTGTAGGACTAGATGATGGGCTTTACCTCCAGACATTGGGCTTTACCTCTAGATATCTGGCTTTACCTCTAGATGTTGGGTTTTACCTCTAGATGTTGGGCTTTACCTCTAGATGTTGGGCTTTACCTCTAGATTTTGGGTTTTATATCTATATATTTGGCTTTTCCTCTAGATGTTGGGCTTTACCCCTAGATATCTGGATTTACCTGTAGATGTTGGGCTTTACCTCTAGATTTTGGGTTTTCCATCTGGATTTTTGGCTTCTCTCTAGAATCTGGGCTTTACCTCCAGACGTTGGGCTTTACCACTAGATGTTGGGTTTTACCTCTAGATGTTGGTCTTTAGGTCTAGATATTGGACTTTACCTCTAGATGTAGGGGTTTACATCTAGATGTTTTGCTTTACATTTAGATGTTGGTCTTTACCTCTAGATGTTGGGTTATACCTCTATATGTTGTGCTTCACCTCTAGATGTTAGGCTTTACCTCTAGATGTTTGGATTACATCTAGATGTTTTGCTTTACATTTAGATGTTCGGCTTTATCTCTAGATTTTGGGTTTTAAATCTATATATTTGGCTTTTCCTCTAGATGTTGGGCTTTACCGTCAGATATCTGGCTTTACGTCTAGATGTTGGGCTTTACCTCTAGAAGTTGGGCTTTAACTCTAGACTTTGGGCTTTACCTCAAGACGTTCGGCTTTAACTCTAGCTGTTGGGCTTTACCTCTAGATTTTGGGCCTTACCTCTAGAAGTTGGGGGTTATATCTATATGGTTGGATTTAACTGTAGATGTCAGGCCTTAACACTTGATTTTGGAATTCACCTCTAGATGTTAGGCTTTACATCTAGATTCTGGGCTTTCCCTCTAGATGTTGGGCTTTAACTCTAGATTTTGGGCTTTACTCTAAAGGATGCGCTTTAACTCTAGATATTCGGCTTTACCTCTAGAAGTTGGGTTGTACATCTAGATGTTTGGCTATAACTGTAGGTGTCGGCCTTTAACACTAGATATTGGAATTCACCTCTAGATCTTAGTCTTTACCTCTACATGTTGGGCTTTACCTCTAGAGTATTTGGCTTTCGATCTAGCAATTGGGCTTTACATCTAGATTTGGGGCTTTAGCTCTAGATGTTGGGCTTTACCTCCAGATTTTGGATTTTAAATCTATATATCTGGCTTTATCTCTAGATGTTGGGCTTTATCTCTAGATTTTGGGCTCTAACTTTAGGTATTGGTGTTTACCTCTAGATTTTGGACTTTAACTCTGGAAGTTGGGCTTTACCTCTAGATGTTGGGATTGAACTCTAGAATTTGGGTTTGAAATCTATATATTTTGCTTTTCCTCTAGATGTTGGGCTTTACCTCTAGATATCTGGCTTTACCTCTAGATGTTGGGTTTTACCTCTAGATATTGGTCTTTACCTCTAGATTTTGGGTGTTAGATCTAGAATTTGGGCTTTACATCTAGATTTTGGGCTTTAGATCTAGAAGTTGGGCTTTACATCTAGATTTTGGGCTTTAGGTCTAGATATTGGGCTTTACCTCTAGATTCTGGGTTTTAAATCTATATATTTGGCTTTTCCTCTAGATGTTGGGCTTTACCTCTAGATTTTGGGTTTTACATCTAGATGTTTGCCTTCACCTCTGTAAGATGTGCTTTACCTGCAGACATTGGGCTGTAGGACTAGATGATGGGCTTTACCTCTAGAAGTTGGGCTTTACATCTAGATTTTGGGCTTTACCTCTAAATGATGCGCTTAAACTCTAAATATTGGGCTTTACCTCTAGATGTTGGGCTTTAGATTTAGAAGTTGGGATTTACAGCTATATTTTGGGCTTTAGATCTAGAAGTTGGGCTTTACATCTAGATTTTGGGCTTTACGTCTAGATATTGGGCTTCACCTCTAGATTTTGGGGTTTAGATCTATATATCTGGCTTTATCTCTAGATGTTGGGCTTTACCTCTACATTTTGGGCTCTACCTCTAGGTATTGGTATTTACATTTAGATTTTTGACTTTAAATCTGGAAGTTGAGCTTTACATCTAGACTTTGGGATTTACCTCTAGATGTTGGGATTGAACTCTAGAATTTGGGTTTGAAATCTATATATTTTGCTTTTCCTCTAGATGTTGGGCTTTACCTCTAGATATCTGGCTTTACCTCTAGATGTTGGGTTTTACCTCTAGATATTGGTCTTTATCTCTAGATTTTGGGCGTTAGATCTAGAATTTGGGCTTTACATCTAGATTTTGGGCTTTAGATCAAGAAGCTGGGCTTTACATCTAGATTTTGGCCTTTACGTCTTGATATTGGGCTTTACCTCTAGATTTTGGGGTTTAAATCTGTATATTTGGCTTTTCCTCTAGATGTTGGGCTTTACCCCTAGATATCTGGCTTTACCTCTAGATGTTGGGCTTTACCTCTAGATTTTGCGTTTTAAATATATATATATTTGGCTTTTCCTCTAGATGTTGGGCTTTACCTCTAGATTTGGGGTTTTACATCTAGATGTTTGCCTTCACCTCTGTAAGTTGGGCTTTACCTGCAGACATTGGGCTGTAGGACTAGATGATGGGCTTTACCTCCAGACGTTGGGCTTTACCTCTAGATATCTCGCTTTACCTCTAGATGTTGGGTTTTACCTCTAGCTATTGGTCTTTACCTCTAGATGTTGGGCTTTCGATCTAGAAGTTGTGCTTTTCATCTAGATTTTGGGCTTTACGTCTAGATATTGGGCTTTACCTCTAGATTTTGGGTTTTATATCTATATATTTGGCTTTTCCTCTAGATGTTGGGCTTTACCCCTAGATATCTGGATTTACCTGTAGATGTTGGGCTTTACCTCTAGATTTTGGGTTTTCCATCTGGATTTTTGGCTTCTCTCTAGAATCTGGGCTTTACCTCCAGACGTTGGGCTTTACCACTAGATGTTGGGTTTTACCTCTAGATGTTGGTCTTTAGGTCTAGATATTGGACTTTACCTCTAGATGTAGGGGTTTACATCTAGATGTTTTGCTTTACATTTAGATGTTGGTCTTTATCTCTAGATGTTGGGTTATACCTCTATATGTTGTGCTTCACCTCTAGATGTTAGGCTTTACCTCTAGATGTTTGGATTACATCTAGATGTTTTGCTTTACATTTAGATGTTCGGCTTTATCTCTAGATTTTGGGTTTTAAATCTATATATTTGGCTTTTCCTCTAGATGTTGGGTTTACCGTCAGATATCTGGCTTTACGTCTAGATGTTGGGCTTTACCTCTAGAAGTTGGGCTTTACCTCAAGACGTTCGGCTTTAACTCTAGCTGTTGGGCTTTACCTCTAGATTTTGGGCCTTACCTCTAGAAGTTGGGGGTTACATCTATATGGTTGGCTTTAACTGTAGATGTCAAACCTTAACACTTGATTTTGGAAATCACCTCTGGATGTTAGGCTTTAATCTAGATTCTGGGCTTTCCCTCTAGATGTTGGGCTTTAACTCTAGATTTTGGGCTTTACTCGAAAGGATGCGCTTTAACTCTAGATATTCGGCTTTACCTCTAGAAGTTGGGTTGTACATCTAGATGTTTGGCTTTAACTGTAGGTGTCGGGCTTTAACACTAGATATTGGAATTCACCTCTAGATCTTAGTCTTTACCTCTACATGTTGGGCTTTACCTCTAGAGTATTTGGCTTTAGATCTAGCAATTGGGCTTTACATCTAGATTTGGGGCTTTACCTCTAGATGTTGGGCTTTACCTCCAGATTTTGGATTTTAAATCTATATATCTGGCTTTATCTCTAGATGTTGGGCTTTATCTCTAGATTTTGGGCTCTAACTTTAGGTATTGGTGTTTACCTCTAGATTTTGGACTTTAACTCTGGAAGTTGGGCTTTACCTCTAGATGTTGGGATTGAACTCTAGAATTTGGGTTTGAAATCTATATATTTTGCTTTTCCTCTAGATGTTGGGCTTTACCTCTAGATATCTGGCTTTACCTCTAGATCTTGGGTTTTACCTCTAGATATTGGTCTTTACCTCTAGATTTTGGGTGTTAGATCTAGAATTTGGGCTTTACATCTAGATTTTGGGCTTTAGATCTAGAAGTTGGGCTTTACATCTAGATTTTGGGCTTTAGGTCTAGATATTGGGCTTTACCTCTAGATTTTGGGTTTTAAATCTATATATTTGGCTTTTCCTCTAGATGTTGGGCTTTACCTCTAGATTTTGGGTTTTACATCTAGATGTTTGCCTTCACCTCTGTAAGATGTGCTTTACCTGCAGACATTGGGCTGTAGGACTAGATGATGGGCTTTACCTCTAGAAGTTGGGCTTTACATCTAGATTTTGGGCTTTACCTCTAAATGATGCGCTTAAACTCTAAATATTGGGCTTTACCTCTAGATGTTGGGCTTTAGATTTAGAAGTTGGGATTTACAGCTATATTTTGGGCTTTAGATCTAGAAGTTGGGCTTTACATCTAGATTTTGGGCTTTACGTCTAGATATTGGGCTTCACCTCTAGATTTTGGGGTTTAGATCTATATATCTGGCTTTATCTCTAGATGTTGGGCTTTACCTCTACATTTTGGGCTCTACCTCTAGGTATTGGTATTTACATTTAGATTTTTGACTTTAAATCTGGAAGTTGAGCTTTACATCTAGACTTTGGGATTTACCTCTAGATGTTGGGATTGAACTCTAGAATTTGGGTTTGAAATCTATATATTTTGCTTTTCCTCTAGATGTTGGGCTTTACCTCTAGATATCTGGCTTTACCTCTAGATGTTGGGTTTTACCTCTAGATATTGGTCTTTATCTCTAGATTTTGGGCGTTAGATCTAGAATTTGGGCTTTACATCTAGATTTTGGGCTTTAGATCAAGAAGCTGGGCTTTACATCTAGATTTTGGCCTTTACGTCTTGATATTGGGCTTTACCTCTAGATTTTGGGTTTTAAATCTATATATTTGGCTTTTCCTCTAGATGTTGGCCTTTAACCCTAGATATCTGGCTTTACCTCTAGATGTTGGGCTTTACCTCTAGATTTTGCGTTTTAAATATATATATATTTGGCTTTTCCTCTAGATGTTGGGCTTTACCTCTAGATTTGGGGTTTTACATCTAGATGTTTGCCTTCACCTCTGTAAGTTGGGCTTTACCTGCAGACATTGGGCTGTAGGACTAGATGATGGGCTTTACCTCCAGACGTTGGGCTTTACCTCTAGATATCTGGCTTTACCTCTAGATGTTGGGTTTTACCTCTAGCTATTGGTCTTTACCTCTAGATGTTGGGCTTTCGATCTAGAAGTTGTGCTTTTCATCTAGATTTTGGGCTTTACGTCTAGATATTGGGCTTTACCTCTAGATTTTGGGTTTTATATCGATATATTTGGCTTTTCCTCTAGATGTTGGACTTTACCCCTAGATATCTGGATTTACCTGTAGATGTTGGGCTTTACCTCTAGATTTTGGGTTTTCCATCTGGATTTTTGGCTTCTCTCTAGAATCTGGGCTTTACCTCCAGACGTTGGGCTTTACCACTAGATGTTGGGTTTTACCTCTAGATGTTGGTCTTTAGGTCTAGATATTGGACTTTACCTCTAGATGTAGGGGTTTACATCTAGATGTTTTGCTTTACATTTAGATGTTGGTCTTTATCTCTTGATGTTGGGTTATACCTCTATATGTTGTGCTTCACCTCTAGATGTTAGGCTTTACCTCTAGATGTTTGGATTACATCTAGATGTTTTGCTTTACATTTAGATGTTCGGCTTTATCTCTAGATTTTGGGTTTTAAATCTATATATTTGGCTTTTCCTCTAGATGTTGGGCTTTACCGGCAGATATCTGGCTTTACGTCTAGATGTTGGGCTTTACCTCTAGAAGTTGGGCTTTAACTCTAGACTTTGGGCTTTACCTCAAGACGTTCGTCTTTAACTCTAGCTGTTGGGCTTTACCTCTAGATTTTGGGCCTTACCTCTAGAAGTTGGGGGTTATATCTATATGGTTGGATTTAACTGTAGATGTCAGGCCTTAACACTTGATTTTGGAATTCACCTCTAGATGTTAGGCTTTACATCTAGATTCTGGGCTTTCCCTCTAGATGTTGGGCTTTAACTCTAGATTTTGGGCTTTACTCGAAAGGATGCGCTTTAACTCTAGATATTCGGCTTTACCTCTAGAAGTTGGGTTGTACATCTAGATGTTTGGCTTTAACTGTAGGTGTCGGCCTTTAACACTAGATATTGGAATTCACCTCTAGATCTTAGTCTTTACCTCTACATGTTGGGCTTTACCTCTAGAGTATTTGGCTTTAGATCTAGCAATTGGGCTTTACATCTAGATTTGGGGCTTTACCTCTAGATGTTGGGCTTTACCTCCAGATTTTGGATTTTAAATCTATATATCTGGCTTTATCTCTAGATGTTGGGCTTTATCTCTAGATTTTGGGCTCTAACTTTAGGTATTGGTGTTTACCTCTAGATTTTGGACTTTAACTCTGGAAGTTGGGCTTTACCTCTAGATGTTGGGATTGAACTCTAGAATTTGGGTTTGAAATCTATATATTTTGCTTTTCCTCTAGATGTTGGGCTTTACCTCTAGATATCTGGCTTTACCTCTAGATCTTGGGTTTTACCTCTAGATATTGGTCTTTACCTCTAGATTTTGGGTGTTAGATCTAGAATTTGGGCTTTACATCTAGATTTTGGGCTTTAGATCTAGAAGTTGGGCTTTACATCTAGATTTTGGGCTTTAGGTCTAGATATTGGGCTTTACCTCTAGATTTTGGGTTTTAAATCTATATATTTGGCTTTTCCTCTAGATGTTGGGCTTTACCTCTAGATTTTGGGTTTTACATCTAGATGTTTGCCTTCACCTCTGTAAGATGTGCTTTACCTGCAGACATTGGGCTGTAGGACTAGATGATGGGCTTTACCTCTAGAAGTTGGGCTTTACATCTAGATTTTGGGCTTTACCTCTAAATGATGTGCTTAAACTCTAAATATTGGGCTTTACCTCTAGATGTTGGGCTTTAGATTTAGAAGTTGGGATTTACAGCTATATTTTGGGCTTTAGATCTAGAAGTTGGGCTTTACATCTAGATTTTGGGCTTTACGTCTAGATATTGGGCTTCACCTCTAGATTTTGGGGTTTAGATCTATATATCTGGCTTTATCTCTAGATGTTGGGCTTTACCTCTACATTTTGGGCTCTACCTCTAGGTATTGGTATTTACATTTAGATTTTTGACTTTAAATCTGGAAGTTGAGCTTTACATCTAGACTTTGGGATTTACCTCTAGATGTTGGGATTGAACTCTAGAATTTGGGTTTGAAATCTATATATTTTGCTTTTCCTTTAGATGTTGGGCTTTACCTCTAGATATCTGGCTTTACCTCTAGATGTTGGGTTTTACCTCTAGATATTGGTCTTTATCTCTAGATTTTGGGCGTTAGATCTAGAATTTGGGCTTTACATCTAGATTTTGGGCTTTAGATCAAGAAGCTGGGCTTTACATCTAGATTTTGGCCTTTACGTCTTGATATTGGGCTTTACCTCTAGATTTTGGGTTTTAAATCTATATATTTGGCTTTTCCTCTAGATGTTGGCCTTTACCCCTAGATATCTGGCTTTACCTCTAGATGTTGGGCTTTACCTCTAGATTTTGGGTTTTAAATATATATATATTTGGCTTTTCCTCTAGATGTTGGGCTTTACCTCTAGATTTGGTGTTTTACATCTAGATGTTTGCCTTCACCTCTGTAAGTTGGGCTTTACCTGCAGACATTGGGCTGTAGGACTAGATGATGGGCTTTACCTCCAGACATTGGGCTTTACCTCTAGATATCTGGCTTTACCTCTAGATGTTGGGTTTTACCTCTAGCTATTGGTCTTTACCTCTAGATGTTGGGCTTTCGATCTAGAAGTTGTGCTTTTCATCTAGATTTTGGGCTTTACGTCTAGATATTGGGCTTTACCTCTAGATTTTGGGTTTTATATCGATATATTTGGCTTTTCCTCTAGATGTTGGGCTTTACCCCTAGATATCTGGATTTACCTGTAGATGTTGGGCTTTACCTCTAGATTTTGGGTTTTCCATCTGGATTTTTGGCTTCTCTCTAGAATCTGGGCTTTACCTCCAGACGTTGGGCTTTACCACTAGATGTTGGGTTTTACCTCTAGATGTTGGTCTTTAGGTCTAGATATTGGACTTTACCTCTAGATGTAGGGGTTTACATCTAGATGTTTTGCTTTACATTTAGATGTTGGTCTTTATCTCTAGATGTTGGGTTATACCTCTATATGTTGTGCTTCACCTCTAGATGTTAGGCTTTACCTCTAGATGTTTGGATTACATCTAGATGTTTTGCTTTACATTTAGATGTTCGGCTTTATCTCTAGATTTTGGGTTTTAAATCTATATATTTGGCTTTTCCTCTAGATGTTGGGCTTTACCGTCAGATATCTGGCTTTACGTCTAGATGTTGGGCTTTACCTCTAGAAGTTGGGCTTTAACTCTAGACTTTGGGCTTTACCTCAAGACGTTCGGCTTTAACTCTAGCTGTTGGGCTTTACCTCTAGATTTTGGGCCTTACCTCTAGAAGTTGGGGGTTATATCTATATGGTTGGATTTAACTGTAGATGTCAGGCCTTAACACTTGATTTTGGAATTCACCTCTAGATGTTAGGCTTTACATCTAGATTCTGGGCTTTCCCTCTAGATGTTGGGCTTTAACTCTAGATTTTGGGCTTTACTCGAAAGGATGCGCTTTAACTCTAGATATTCGGCTTTACCTCTAGAAGTTGGGTTGTACATCTAGAAGTTTGGCTTTAACTGTAGGTGTCGGCCTTTAACACTAGATATTGGAATTCACCTCTAGATCTTAGTCTTTACCTCTACATGTTGGGCTTTACCTCTAGAGTATTTGGCTTTAGATCTAGCAATTGGGCTTTACATCTAGATTTGGGGCTTTACCTCTAGATGTTGGGCTTTACCTCCAGATTTTGGATTTTAAATCTATATATCTGGCTTTATCTCTAGATGTTGGGCTTTATCTCTAGATTTTGGGCTCTAACTTTAGGTATTGGTGTTTACCTCTAGATTTTGGACTTTAACTCTGGAAGTTGGGCTTTACCTCTAGATGTTGGGATTGAACTGTAGAATTTGGGTTTGAAATCTATATATTTTGCTTTTCCTCTAGATGTTGGGCTTTACCTCTAGATATCTGGCTTTACCTCTAGATCTTGGGTTTTACCTCTAGATATTGGTCTTTACCTCTAGATTTTGGGTGCTAGATCTAGAATTTGGGCTTTACATCTAGATTTTGGGCTTTAGATCTAGATATTGGGCTTTACCTCTAGATTTTGGGTTTTAAATCTATATATTTGGCTTTTCCTCTAGATGTTGGGCTTTACCTCTAGATTTTGGGTTTTACATCTAGATGTTTGCCTTCACCTCTGTAAGATGTGCTTTACCTGCAGACATTGGGCTGTAGGACTAGATGATGGGCTTTACCTCTAGAAGTTGGGCTTTACATCTAGATTTTGGGCTTTACCTCTAAATGATGCGCTTAAACTCTAAATATTGGGCTTTACCTCTAGATGTTGGGCTTTAGATTTAGAAGTTGGGATTTACAGCTATATTTTGGGCTTTAGATCTAGAAGTTGGGCTTTACATCTAGATTTTGGGCTTTACGTCTAGATATTGGGCTTCACCTCTAGATTTTGGGGTTTAGATCTATATATCTGGCTTTATCTCTAGATGTTGGGCTTTACCTCTACATTTTGGGCTCTACCTCTAGGTATTGGTATTTACATTTAGATTTTTGACTTTAAATCTGGAAGTTGAGCTTTACATCTAGACTTTGGGATTTAGCTCTAGATGTTGGGATTGAACTCTAGAATTTGGGTTTGAAATCTATATATTTTGCTTTTCCTCTAGATGTTGGGCTTTACCTCTAGATATCTGGCTTTACCTCTAGATGTTGGGTTTTACCTCTAGATATTGGTCTTTATCTCTAGATTTTGGGCGTTAGATCTAGAATTTGGGCTTTACATCTAGATTTTGGGCTTTAGATCAAGAAGCTGGGCTTTACATCTAGATTTTGGCCTTTACGTCTTGATATTGGGCTTTACCTCTAGATTTTGGGTTTTAAATCTATATATTTGGCTTTTCCTCTAGATGTTGGCCTTTAACCCTAGATATCTGGCTTTACCTCTAGATGTTGGGCTTTACCTCTAGATTTTGCGTTTTAAATATATATATATTTGGCTTTTCCTCTAGATGTTGGGCTTTACCTCTAGATTTGGGGTTTTACATCTAGATGTTTGCCTTCACCTCTGTAAGTTGGGCTTTACCTGCAGACATTGGGCTGTAGGACTAGATGATGGGCTTTACCTCCAGACGTTGGGCTTTACCTCTAGATATCTGGCTTTACCTCTAGATGTTGGGTTTTACCTCTAGCTATTGGTCTTTACCTCTAGATGTTGGGCTTTCGATCTAGAAGTTGTGCTTTTCATCTAGATTTTGGGCTTTACGTCTAGATATTGGGCTTTACCTCTAGATTTTGGGTTTTATATCGATATATTTGGCTTTTCCTCTAGATGTTGGGCTTTACCCCTAGATATCTGGATTTACCTGTAGATGTTGGGCTTTACCTCTAGATTTTGGGTTTTCCATCTGGATTTTTGGCTTCTCTCTAGAATCTGGGCTTTACCTCCAGACGTTGGGCTTTACCACTAGATGTTGTGTTTTACCTCTAGATGTTGGTCTTTAGGTCTAGATATTGGACTTTACCTCTAGATGTAGGGGTTTACATCTAGATGTTTTGCTTTACATTTAGATGTTGGTCTTTATCTCTTGATGTTGGGTTATACCTCTATATGTTGTGCTTCACCTCTAGATGTTAGGCTTTACCTCTAGATGTTTGGATTACATCTAGATGTTTTGCTTTACATTTAGATGTTCGGCTTTATCTCTAGATTTTGGGTTTTAAATCTATATATTTGGCTTTTCCTCTAGATGTTGGGCTTTACCGGCAGATATCTGGCTTTACGTCTAGATGTTGGGCTTTACCTCTAGAAGTTGGGCTTTAACTCTAGACTTTGGGCTTTACCTCAAGACGTTCGTCTTTAACTCTAGCTGTTGGGCTTTACCTCTAGATTTTGGGCCTTACCTCTAGAAGTTGGGGGTTATATCTATATGGTTGGATTTAACTGTAGATGTCAGGCCTTAACACTTGATTTTGGAATTCACCTCTAGATGTTAGGCTTTACATCTAGATTCTGGGCTTTCCCTCTAGATGTTGGGCTTTAACTCTAGATTTTGGGCTTTACTCTAAAGGATGCGCTTTAACTCTAGATATTCGGCTTTACCTCTAGAAGTTGGGTTGTACATCTAGATGTTTGGCTTTAACTGTAGGTGTCGGGCTTTAACACTAGATATTGGAATTCACCTCTAGATCTTAGTCTTTACCTCTACATGTTGGGCTTTACCTCTAGAGTATTTGGCTTTAGATCTAGCAATTGGGCTTTACATCTAGATTTGGGGCTTTACCTCTAGATGTTGGGCTTTACCTCCAGATTTTGGATTTTAAATCTATATATCTGGCTTTATCTCTAGATGTTGGGCTTTATCTCTAGATTTTGGGCTCTAACTTTAGGTATTGGTGTTTACCTCTAGATTTTGGACTTTAACTCTGGAAGTTGGGCTTTACCTCTAGATGTTGGGATTGAACTCTAGAATTTGGGTTTGAAATCTATATATTTTGCTTTTCCTCTAGATGTTGGGCTTTACCTCTAGATATCTGGCTTTACCTCTAGATGTTGGGTTTTACCTCTAGATATTGGTCTTTACCTCTAGATTTTCGGTGCTAGATCTAGAATTTGGGCTTTACATCTAGATTTTGGCTTTAGATCTAGATATTGGGCTTTACCTCTAGATTTTGGGTTTTAAATCTATATATTTGGCTTTTCCTCTAGATGTTGGGCTTTACCTCTAGATTTTGGGTTTTACATCTAGATGTTTGCCTTCACCTCTGTAAGATGTGCTTTACCTGCAGACATTGGGCTGTAGGACTAGATGATGGGCTTTACCTCTAGAAGTTGGGCTTTACATCTAGATTTTGGGCTTTACCTCTAAATGATGCGCTTAAACTCTAAATATTGGGCTTTACCTCTAGATGTTGGGCTTTAGATTTAGAAGTTGGGATTTACAGCTATATTTTGGGCTTTAGATCTAGAAGTTGGGCTTTACATCTAGATTTTGGGCTTTACGTCTAGATATTGGGCTTCACCTCTAGATTTTGGGGTTTAGATCTATATATCTGGCTTTATCTCTAGATGTTGGGCTTTACCTCTACATTTTGGGCTCTACCTCTAGGTATTGGTATTTACATTTAGATTTTTGACTTTAAATCTGGAAGTTGAGCTTTACATCTAGACTTTGGGATTTAGCTCTAGATGTTGGGATTGAACTCTAGAATTTGGGTTTGAAATCTATATATTTTGCTTTTCCTCTAGATGTTGGGCTTTACCTCTAGATATCTGGCTTTACCTCTAGATGTTGGGTTTTACCTCTAGATATTGGTCTTTATCTCTAGATTTTGGGCGTTAGATCTAGAATTTGGGCTTTACATCTAGATTTTGGGCTTTAGATCAAGAAGCTGGGCTTTACATCTAGATTTTGGCCTTTACGTCTTGATATTGGGCTTTACCTCTAGATTTTGGGTTTTAAATCTATATATTTGGCTTTTCCTCTAGATGTTGGCCTTTAACCCTAGATATCTGGCTTTACCTCTAGATGTTGGGCTTTACCTCTAGATTTTGCGTTTTAAATATATATATATTTGGCTTTTCCTCTAGATGTTGGGCTTTACCTCTAGATTTGGGGTTTTACATCTAGATGTTTGCCTTCACCTCTGTAAGTTGGGCTTTACCTGCAGACATTGGGCTGTAGGACTAGATGATGGGCTTTACCTCCAGACGTTGGGCTTTACCTCTAGATATCTGGCTTTACCTCTAGATGTTGGGATTTACCTCTAGCTATTGGTCTTTACATCTAGATGTTGATCTTTAGATCTAGAAGTTGTGCTTTTCATCTAGATTTTGGGCTTTACGTCTAGATATTGGGCTTTACCTCTAGATTTTGGGTTTTATATCGATATATTTGGCTTTTCCTCTAGATGTTGGGCTTTACCCCTAGATATCTGGATTTACCTGTAGATGTTGGGCTTTACCTCTAGATTTTGGGTTTTCCATCTGGATTTTTGGCTTCTCTCTAGAATCTGGGCTTTACCTCCAGACGTTGGGCTTTACCACTAGATGTTGGGTTTTACCTCTAGATGTTGGTCTTTAGGTCTAGATATTGGACTTTACCTCTAGATGTAGGGGTTTACATCTAGATGTTTTGCTTTACATTTAGATGTTGGTCTTTACCTCTAGATGTTGGGTTATACCTCTATATGTTGTGCTTCACATCTAGATGTTAGGCTTTACCTATAGATGTTTGGATTACATCTAGATGTTTTGCTTTACATTTAGATGTTCGGCTTTATCTCTAGATTTTGGGTTTTAAATCTATATATTTGGCTTTTCCTCTAGATGTTGGGCTTTACCGTCAGATATCTGGCTTTACGTCTAGATGTTGGGCTTTACCTCTAGAAGTTGGGCTTTAACTCTAGACTTTGGGCTTTACCTCAAGACGTTCGGCTTTAACTCTAGCTGTTGGGCTTTACCTCTAGATTTTGGGCCTTACCTCTAGAAGTTGGGGGTTATATCTATATGGTTGGATTTAACTGTAGATGTCAGGCCTTAACACTTGATTTTGGAATTCACCTCTAGATGTTAGGCTTTACATCTAGATTCTGGGCTTTCCCTCTAGATGTTGGGCTTTAACTCTAGATTTTGGGCTTTACTCGAAAGGATGCGCTTTAACTCTAGATATTCGGCTTTACCTCTAGAAGTTGGGTTTTACATCTAGATGTTTGGCTTTAACTGTAGGTGTCGGCCTTTAACACTAGATATTGGAATTCACCTCTAGATCTTAGTCTTTACCTCTACATGTTGGGCTTTACCTCTAGAGTATTTGGCTTTAGATCTAGCAATTGGGCTTTACATTTAGATTTGGGGCTTTACCTCTAGATGTTGGGCTTTACCTCCAGATTTTGGATTTTAAATCTATATATCTGGCTTTATCTCTAGATGTTGGGCTTTATCTCTAGATTTTGGGCTCTAACTTTAGGTATTGGTGTTTACCTCTAGATTTTGGACTTTAACTCTGGAAGTTGGGCTTTACCTCTAGATGTTGGGATTGAACTCTAGAATTTGGGTTTGAAATCTATATATTTTGCTTTTCCTCTAGATGTTGGGCTTTACCTCTAGATATCTGGCTTTACCTCTAGATGTTGGGTTTTACCTCTAGATATTGGTCTTTACCTCTAGATTTTGGGTGTTAGATCTAGAATTTGGGCTTTACATCTAGATTTTGGGCTTTAGATCTAGAAGTTGGGCTTTACATCTAGATTTTGGGCTTTAGGTCTAGATATTGGGCTTTACCTCTAGATTCTGGGTTTTAAATCTATATATTTGGCTTTTCCTCTAGATGTTGGGCTTTACCTCTAGATTTTGGGTTTTACATCTAGATGTTTGCCTTCACCTCTGTAAGATGTGCTTTACCTGCAGACATTGGGCTGTAGGACTAGATGATGGGCTTTACCTCTAGAAGTTGGGCTTTACATCTAGATTTTGGGCTTTACCTCTAAATGATGCGCTTAAACTCTAAATATTGGGCTTTACCTCTAGATGTTGGGCTTTAGATTTAGAAGTTGGGATTTACAGCTATATTTTGGGCTTTAGATATAGAAGTTGGGCTTTACATCTAGATTTTGGGCTTTACGTCTAGATATTGGGCTTCACCTCTAGATTTTGGGGTTTAGATCTATATATCTGGCTTTATCTCTAGATGTTGGGCTTTACCTCTACATTTTGGGCTCTACCTCTAGGTATTGGTATTTACATTTAGATTTTTGACTTTAAATCTGGAAGTTGAGCTTTACATCTAGACTTTGGGATTTAGCTCTAGATGTTGGGATTGAACTCTAGAATTTGGGTTTGAAATCTATATATTTTGCTTTTCCTCTAGATGTTGGGCTTTACCTCTAGATATCTGGCTTTACCTCTAGATGTTGGGTTTTACCTCTAGATATTGGTCTTTATCTCTAGATTTTGGGCGTTAGATCTAGAATTTGGGCTTTACATCTAGATTTTGGGCTTTAGATCAAGAAGCTGGGCTTTACATCTAGATTTTGGCCTTTACGTCTTGATATTGGGCTTTACCTCTAGATTTTGGGTTTTAAATCTATATATTTGGCTTTTCCTCTAGATGTTGGCCTTTAACCCTAGATATCTGGCTTTACCTCTAGATGTTGGGCTTTACCTCTAGATTTTGCGTTTTAAATATATATATATTTGGCTTTTCCTCTAGATGTTGGGCTTTACCTCTAGATTTGGGGTTTTACATCTAGATGTTTGCCTTCACCTCTGTAAGTTGGGCTTTACCTGCAGACATTGGGCTGTAGGACTAGATGATGGGCTTTACCTCCAGACGTTGGGCTTTACCTCTAGATATCTGGCTTTACCTCTAGATGTTGGGATTTACCTCTAGCTATTGGTCTTTACCTCTAGATGTTGATCTTTAGATCTAGAAGTTGTGCTTTTCATCTAGATTTTGGGCTTTACGTCTAGATATTGGGCTTTACCTCTAGATTTTGGGTTTTATATCGATATATTTGGCTTTTCCTCTAGATGTTGGGCTTTACCCCTAGATATCTGGATTTACCTGTAGATGTTGGGCTTTACCTCTAGATTTTGGGTTTTCCATCTGGATTTTTGGCTTCTCTCTAGAATCTGGGCTTTACCTCCAGACGTTGGGCTTTACCACTAGATGTTGGGTTTTACCTCTAGATGTTGGTCTTTAGGTCTAGATATTGGACTTTACCTCTAGATGTAGGGGTTTACATCTAGATGTTTTGCTTTACATTTAGATGTTGGTCTTTACCTCTAGATGTTGGGTTATACCTCTATATGTTGTGCTTCACATCTAGATGTTAGGCTTTACCTATAGATGTTTGGATTACATCTAGATGTTTTGCTTTACATTTAGATGTTCGGCTTTATCTCTAGATTTTGGGTTTTAAATCTATATATTTGGCTTTTCCTCTAGATGTTGGGCTTTACCGTCAGATATCTGGCTTTACGTCTAGATGTTGGGCTTTACCTCTAGAAGTTGGGCTTTAACTCTAGACTTTGGGCTTTACCTCAAGACGTTCGGCTTTAACTCTAGCTGTTGGGCTTTACCTCTAGATTTTGGGCCTTACCTCTAGAAGTTGGGGGTTATATCTATATGGTTGGATTTAACTGTAGATGTCAGGCCTTAACACTTGATTTTGGAATTCACCTCTAGATGTTAGGCTTTACATCTAGATTCTGGGCTTTCCCTCTAGATGTTGGGCTTTAACTCTAGATTTTGGGCTTTACTCGAAAGGATGCGCTTTAACTCTAGATATTCGGCTTTACCTCTAGAAGTTGGGTTTTACATCTAGATGTTTGGCTTTAACTGTAGGTGTCGGCCTTTAACACTAGATATTGGAATTCACCTCTAGATCTTAGTCTTTACCTCTACATGTTGGGCTTTACCTCTAGAGTATTTGGCTTTAGATCTAGCAATTGGGCTTTACATTTAGATTTGGGGCTTTACCTCTAGATGTTGGGCTTTACCTCCAGATTTTGGATTTTAAATCTATATATCTGGCTTTATCTCTAGATGTTGGGCTTTATCTCTAGATTTTGGGCTCTAACTTTAGGTATTGGTGTTTACCTCTAGATTTTGGACTTTAACTCTGGAAGTTGGGCTTTACCTCTAGATGTTGGGATTGAACTCTAGAATTTGGGTTTGAAATCTATATATTTTGCTTTTCCTCTAGATGTTGGGCTTTACCTCTAGATATCTGGCTTTACCTCTAGATGTTGGGTTTTACCTCTAGATATTGGTCTTTACCTCTAGATTTTGGGTGTTAGATCTAGAATTTGGGCTTTACATCTAGATTTTGGGCTTTAGATCTAGAAGTTGGGCTTTACATCTAGATTTTGGGCTTTAGGTCTAGATATTGGGCTTTACCTCTAGATTCTGGGTTTTAAATTTATATATTTGGCTTTTCCTCTAGATGTTGGGCTTTACCTCTAGATTTTGGGTTTTACATCTAGATGTTTGCCTTCACCTCTGTAAGTTGGACTTTACCTGCAGACATTGGGCTGTAGGACTAGATGATGGGCTTTACCTCTAGAAGTTGGGCTTTACATCTAGATTTTGGGCTTTACCTCTAAATGATGCGCTTAAACTCTAAATATTGGGCTTTACCTCTAGATGTTGGGCTTTAGATTTAGAAGTTGGGATTTACAGCTATATTTTGGGCTTTAGATCTAGAAGTTGGGCTTTACATCTAGATTTTGGGCTTTACGTCTAGATATTGGGCTTCACCTCTAGATTTTGGGGTTTAGATCTATATATCTGGCTTTATCTCTAGATGTTGGGCTTTACCTCTACATTTTGGGCTCTACCTCTAGGTATTGGTATTTACATTTAGATTTTTGACTTTAAATCTGGAAGTTGAGCTTTACATCTAGACTTTGGGATTTACCTCTAGATGTTGGGATTGAACTCTAGAATTTGGGTTTGAAATCTATATATTTTGCTTTTCCTCTAGATGTTGGGCTTTACCTCTAGATATCTGGCTTTACCTCTAGATGTTGGGTTTTACCTCTAGATATTGGTCTTTATCTCTAGATTTTGGGCGTTAGATCTAGAATTTGGGCTTTACATCTAGATTTTGGGCTTTAGATCAAGAAGCTGGGCTTTACATCTAGATTTTGGCCTTTACGTCTTGATATTGGGCTTTACCTCTAGATTTTGGGTTTTAAATCTATATATTTGGCTTTTCCTCTAGATGTTGGCCTTTAACCCTAGATATCTGGCTTTACCTCTAGATGTTGGGCTTTACCTCTAGATTTTGCGTTTTAAATATATATATATTTGGCTTTTCCTCTAGATGTTGGGCTTTACCTCTAGATTTGGGGTTTTACATCTAGATGTTTGCCTTCACCTCTGTAAGTTGGGCTTTACCTGCAGACATTGGGCTGTAGGACTAGATGATGGGCTTTACCTCCAGACGTTGGGCTTTACCTCTAGATATCTGGCTTTACCTCTAGATGTTGGGATTTACCTCTAGCTATTGGTCTTTACCTCTAGATGTTGATCTTTAGATCTAGAAGTTGTGCTTTTCATCTAGATTTTGGGCTTTACGTCTAGATATTGGGCTTTACCTCTAGATTTTGGGTTTTATATCGATATATTTGGCTTTTCCTCTAGATGTTGGGCTTTACCCCTAGATATCTGGATTTACCTGTAGATGTTGGGCTTTACCTCTAGATTTTGGGTTTTCCATCTGGATTTTTGGCTTCTCTCTAGAATCTGGGCTTTACCTCCAGACGTTGGGCTTTACCACTAGATGTTGGGTTTTACCTCTAGATGTTGGTCTTTAGGTCTAGATATTGGACTTTACCTCTAGATGTAGGGGTTTACATCTAGATGTTTTGCTTTACATTTAGATGTTGGTCTTTACCTCTAGATGTTGGGTTATACCTCTATATGTTGTGCTTCACATCTAGATGTTAGGCTTTACCTATAGATGTTTGGATTACATCTAGATGTTTTGCTTTACATTTAGATGTTCGGCTTTATCTCTAGATTTTGGGTTTTAAATCTATATATTTGGCTTTTCCTCTAGATGTTGGGCTTTACCGGCAGATATCTGGCTTTACGTCTAGATGTTGGGCTTTACCTCTAGAAGTTGGGCTTTAACTCTAGACTTTGGGCTTTACCTCAAGACGTTCGGCTTTAACTCTAGCTGTTGGGCTTTACCTCTAGATTTTGGGCCTTACCTCTAGAAGTTGGGGGTTATATCTATATGGTTGGATTTAACTGTAGATGTCAGGCCTTAACACTTGATTTTGGAATTCACCTCTAGATGTTAGGCTTTACATCTAGATTCTGGGCTTTCCCTCTAGATGTTGGGCTTTAACTCTAGATTTTGGGCTTTACTCGAAAGGATGCGCTTTAACTCTAGATATTCGGCTTTACCTCTAGAAGTTGGGTTTTACATCTAGATGTTTGGCTTTAACTGTAGGTGTCGGCCTTTAACACTAGATATTGGAATTCACCTCTAGATCTTAGTCTTTACCTCTACATGTTGGGCTTTACCTCTAGAGTATTTGGCTTTAGATCTAGCAATTGGGCTTTACATTTAGATTTGGGGCTTTACCTCTAGATGTTGGGCTTTACCTCCAGATTTTGGATTTTAAATCTATATATCTGGCTTTATCTCTAGATGTTGGGCTTTATCTCTAGATTTTGGGCTCTAACTTTAGGTATTGGTGTTTACCTCTAGATTTTGGACTTTAACTCTGGAAGTTGGGCTTTACCTCTAGATGTTGGGATTGAACTCTAGAATTTGGGTTTGAAATCTATATATTTTGCTTTTCCTCTAGATGTTGGGCTTTACCTCTAGATATCTGGCTTTACCTCTAGATGTTGGGTTTTACCTCTAGATATTGGTCTTTACCTCTAGATTTTGGGTGTTAGATCTAGAATTTGGGCTTTACATCTAGATTTTGGGCTTTAGATCTAGAAGTTGGGCTTTACATCTAGATTTTGGGCTTTAGGTCTAGATATTGGGCTTTACCTCTAGATTCTGGGTTTTAAATCTATATATTTGGCTTTTCCTCTAGATGTTGGGCTTTACCTCTAGATTTTGGGTTTTACATCTAGATGTTTGCCTTCACCTCTGTAAGTTGGACTTTACCTGCAGACATTGGGCTGTAGGACTAGATGATGGGCTTTACCTCTAGAAGTTGGGCTTTACATCTAGATTTTGGGCTTTACCTCTAAATGATGCGCTTAAACTCTAAATATTGGGCTTTACCTCTAGATGTTGGGCTTTAGATTTAGAAGTTGGGATTTACAGCTATATTTTGGGCTTTAGATCTAGAAGTTGGGCTTTACATCTAGATTTTGGGCTTTACGTCTAGATATTGGGCTTCACCTCTAGATTTTGGGGTTTAGATCTATATATCTGGCTTTATCTCTAGATGTTGGGCTTTACCTCTACATTTTGGGCTCTACCTCTAGGTATTGGTATTTACATTTAGATTTTTGACTTTAAATCTGGAAGTTGAGCTTTACATCTAGACTTTGGGATTTAGCTCTAGATGTTGGGATTGAACTCTAGAATTTGGGTTTGAAATCTATATATTTTGCTTTTCCTCTAGATGTTGGGCTTTACCTCTAGATATCTGGTTTTACCTCTAGATGTTGGGTTTTACCTCTAGATATTGGTCTTTATCTCTAGATTTTGGGCGTTAGATCTAGAATTTGGGCTTTACATCTAGATTTTGGGCTTTAGATCAAGAAGCTGGGCTTTACATCTAGATTTTGGCCTTTACGTCTTGATATTGGGCTTTACCTCTAGATTTTGGGTTTTAAATCTATATATTTGGCTTTTCCTCTAGATGTTGGCCTTTAACCCTAGATATCTGGCTTTACCTCTAGATGTTGGGCTTTACCTCTAGATTTTGCGTTTTAAATATATATATATTTGGCTTTTCCTCTAGATGTTGGGCTTTACCTCTAGATTTGGGGTTTTACATCTAGATGTTTGCCTTCACCTCTGTAAGTTGGGCTTTACCTGCAGACATTGGGCTGTAGGACTAGATGATGGGCTTTACCTCCAGACGTTGGGCTTTACCTCTAGATATCTGGCTTTACCTCTAGATGTTGGGATTTACCTCTAGCTATTGGTCTTTACCTCTAGATGTTGATCTTTAGATCTAGAAGTTGTGCTTTTCATCTAGATTTTGGGCTTTACGTCTAGATATTGGGCTTTACCTCTAGATTTTGGGTTTTATATCGATATATTTGGCTTTTCCTCTAGATGTTGGGCTTTACCCCTAGATATCTGGATTTACCTGTAGATGTTGGGCTTTACCTCTAGATTTTGGGTTTTCCATCTGGATTTTTGGCTTCTCTCTAGAATCTGGGCTTTACCTCCAGACGTTGGGCTTTACCACTAGATGTTGGGTTTTACCTCTAGATGTTGGTCTTTAGGTCTAGCTATTGGACTTTACCTCTAGATGTAGGGTTTTACATCTAGATGTTTTGCTTTACATTTAGATGTTGGTCTTTACCTCTAGATGTTGGGTTATACCTCTATATGTTGTGCTTCACATCTAGATGTTAGGCTTTACCTATAGATGTTTGGATTACATCTAGATGTTTTGCTTTACATTTAGATGTTCGGCTTTATCTCTAGATTTTGGGTTTTAAATCTATATATTTGGCTTTTCCTCTAGATGTTGGGCTTTACCGTCAGATATCTGGCTTTACGTCTAGATGTTGGGCTTTACCTCTAGAAGTTGGGCTTTAACTCTAGACTTTGGGCTTTACCTCAAGACGTTCGTCTTTAACTCTAGCTGTTGGGCTTTACCTCTAGATTTTGGGCCTTACCTCTAGAAGTTGGGGGTTATAACTATATGGTTGGATTTAACTGTAGATGTCAGGCCTTAACACTTGATTTTGGAATTCACCTCTAGATGTTAGGCTTTACATCTAGTTTCTGGGCTTTCCCTCTAGATGTTGGGCTTTAACTCTAGATTTTGGGCTTTACTCGAAAGGATGCGCTTTAACTCTAGATATTCGGCTTTACCTCTAGAAGTTGGGTTGTACATCTAGATGTTTGGCTTTAACTGTAGGTGTCGGCCTTTAACACTAGATATTGGAATTCACCTCTAGATCTTAGTCTTTACCTCTACATGTTGGGCTTTACCTCTAGAGTATTTGGCTTTAGATCTAGCAATTGGGCTTTACATCTAGATTTGGGGCTTTACCTCTAGATGTTGGGCTTTACCTCCAGATTTTGGATTTTAAATCTATATATCTGGCTTTATCTCTAGATGTTGGGCTTTATCTCTAGATTTTGGGCTCTAACTCTAGGTATTGGTGTTTACCTCTAGATTTTGGACTTTAACTCTGGAAGTTGGGCTTTACCTCTAGATGTTGGGATTGAACTCTAGAATTTGGGTTTGAAATCTATATATTTTGCTTTTCCTCTAGATGTTGGGCTTTACCTCTAGATATCTGGCTTTACCTCTAGATGTTGGGTTTTACCTCTAGATATCTGGCTTTACCTCTAGATTTTGGGTGTTAGATCTAGAATTTGGGCTTTACATCTAGATTTTGGGCTTTAGATCTAGAAGTTGGGCTTTACATCTAGATTTTGGGCTTTACCTCTAAATGATGCGCTTAAACACTAAATATTGGGCCTTACCTCTAGATGTTGGGCTTTAGATTTAGAAGTTGGGCTTTACAGCTATATTTTGGGCTTTAGATCTAGAAGTTGGGCTTTACATCTAGATTTTGGGCTTTACGTCTAGATATTGGGCTTCACCTCTAGATTTTGGGGTTTAGATCTATATATCTGGCTTTATCTCTAGATGTTGGGCTTTACCTCTACATTTTGGGCTCTACCTCTAGGTATTGGTATTTACATTTAGATTTTTGACTTTAAATCTGGAAGTTGAGCTTTACATCTAGACTTTGGGATTTACCTCTAGATGTTGGGATTGAACTCTAGAATTTGGGTTTGAAATCTATATATTTTGCTTTTCCTCTAGATGTTGGGCTTTACCTCTAGATATCTGGCTTTACCTCTAGATGTTGGGTTTTACCTCTAGATATTGGTCTTTATCTCTAGATTTTGGGCGTTAGATCTAGAATTTGGGCTTTACATCTAGATTTTGGGCTTTAGATCAAGAAGCTGGGCTTTACATCTAGATTTTGGACTTTACGTCTTGATATTGGGCTTTACCTCTAGATTTTGGGTTTTAAATCTATATATTTGGCTTTTCCTCTAGATGTTGGCCTTTACCCCTAGATATCTGGCTTTACCTCTAGATGTTGGGCTATACCTCTAGATTTTGGGTTTTAAATATATATATATATTTGGCTTTTCCTCTAGATGTTGGGCTTTACCTCTAGATTTGGGGTTTTACATCTAGATGTTTGCCTTCACCTCTGTAAGTTGGGCTTTACCTGCAGACATTGGGCTGTAGGACTAGATGATGGGCTTTACCTCCAGACGTTGGGCTTTACCTCTAGATATCTGGCTTTACCTATAGATTTTGGGTTTTACCTCTAGATGTTGGTCTTTACCTCTAGATGTTGGGCTTTAGATCTAGAAGTTGTGCTTTTCATCTAGATTTTGGGCTTTACGTCTCGATATTGGGCTTTACCTCTAGATTTTGGGTTTTATATCGATATATTTGGCTTTTCCTCTAGATGTTGGGCTTTACCCCTAGATATCTGGATTTACCTGTAGATGTTGGGCTTTACCTCTAGATTTTGGGTTTTCCATCTGGATTTTTGGCTTCTCTCTAGAATCTGGGCTTTACCTCCAGACGTTGGGCTTTACCACTAGATGTTGGGTTTTACCTCTAGATGTTGGTCTTTAGGTCTAGATATTGGACTTTACCTCTAGATGTAGGGGTTTACATCTAGATGTTTTGCTTTACATTTAGATGTTGGTCTTTATCTCTTGATGTTGGGTTATACCTCTATATGTTGTGCTTCACCTCTAGATGTTAGGCTTTACCTATAGATGTTTGGATTACATCTAGATGTTTTGCTTTACATTTAGATGTTCGGCTTTATCTCTAGATTTTGGGTTTTAAATCTATATATTTGGCTTTTCCTCTAGATGTTGGGCTTTACCGTCAGATATCTGGCTTTACGTCTAGATGTTGGGCTTTACCTCTAGAAGTTGGGCTTTAACTCTAGACTTTGGGCTTTACCTCAAGACGTTCGTCTTTAACTCTAGCTGTTGGGCTTTACCTCTAGATTTTGGGCCTTACCTCTAGAAGTTGGGGGTTATATCTATATGGTTGGATTTAACTGTAGATGTCAGGCCTTAACACTTGATTTTGGAATTCACCTCTAGATGTTAGGCTTTACATCTAGATTCTGGGCTTTCCCTCTAGATGTTGGGCTTTAACTCTAGATTTTGGGCTTTACTCGAAAGGATGCGCTTTAACTCTAGATATTCGGCTTTACCTCTAGAAGTTGGGTTGTACATCTAGATGTTTGGCTTTAACTGTAGGTGTCGGCCTTTAACACTAGATATTGGAATTCACCTCTAGATCTTAGTCTTTACCTCTACATTTTGGGCTTTACCTCTAGAGTATTTGGCTTTAGATCTAGCAATTGGGCTTTACATCTAGATTTGGGGCTTTACCTCTAGATGTTGGGCTTTACCTCCAGATTTTGGATTTTAAATCTATATATCTGGCTTTATCTCTAGATGTTGGGCTTTATCTCTAGATTTTGGGCTCTAACTCTAGGTATTGGTGTTTACCTCTAGATTTTGGACTTTAACTCTGGAAGTTGGGCTTTACCTCTAGATGTTGGGATTGAACTCTAGAATTTGGGTTTGAAATCTATATATTTTGCTTTTCCTCTAGATGTTGGGCTTTACCTCTAGATATCTGGCTTTACCTCTAGATGTTGGGTTTTACCTCTAGATATCTGGCTTTACCTCTAGATTTTGGGTGTTAGATCTAGAATTTGGGCTTTACATCTAGATTTTGGGCTTTAGATCTAGAAGTTGGGCTTTACATCTAGATTTTGGGCTTTACCTCTAAATGATGCGCTTAAACACTAAATATTGGGCCTTACCTCTAGATGTTGGGCTTTAGATTTAGAAGTTGGGCTTTACAGCTATATTTTGGGCTTTAGATCTAGAAGTTGGGCTTTACATCTAGATTTTGGGCTTTACGTCTAGATATTGGGCTTCACCTCTAGATTTTGGGGTTTAGATCTATATATCTGGCTTTATCTCTAGATGTTGGGCTTTACCTCTACATTTTGGGCTCTACCTCTAGGTATTGGTATTTACATTTAGATTTTTGACTTTAAATCTGGAAGTTGAGCTTTACATCTAGACTTTGGGATTTACCTCTAGATGTTGGGATTGAACTCTAGAATTTGGGTTTGAAATCTATATATTTTGCTTTTCCTCTAGATGTTGGGCTTTACCTCTAGATATCTGGCTTTACCTCTAGATGTTGGGTTTTACCTCTAGATATTGGTCTTTATCTCTAGATTTTGGGCGTTAGATCTAGAATTTGGGCTTTACATCTAGATTTTGGGCTTTAGATCAAGAAGCTGGGCTTTACATCTAGATTTTGGACTTTACGTCTTGATATTGGGCTTTACCTCTAGATTTTGGGTTTTAAATCTATATATTTGGCTTTTCCTCTAGATGTTGGCCTTTACCCCTAGATATCTGGCTTTACCTCTAGATGTTGGGCTATACCTCTAGATTTTGGGTTTTAAATATATATATATATTTGGCTTTTCCTCTAGATGTTGGGCTTTACCTCTAGATTTGGGGTTTTACATCTAGATGTTTGCCTTCACCTCTGTAAGTTGGGCTTTACCTGCAGACATTGGGCTGTAGGACTAGATGATGGGCTTTACCTCCAGACGTTGGGCTTTACCTCTAGATATCTGGCTTTACCTATAGATTTTGGGTTTTACCTCTAGATGTTGGTCTTTACCTCTAGATGTTGGGCTTTAGATCTAGAAGTTGTGCTTTTCATCTAGATTTTGGGCTTTACGTCTCGATATTGGGCTTTACCTCTAGATTTTGGGTTTTATATCGATATATTTGGCTTTTCCTCTAGATGTTGGGCTTTACCCCTAGATATCTGGATTTACCTGTAGATGTTGGGCTTTACCTCTAGATTTTGGGTTTTCCATCTGGATTTTTGGCTTCTCTCTAGAATCTGGGCTTTACCTCCAGACGTTGGGCTTTACCACTAGATGTTGGGTTTTACCTCTAGATGTTGGTCTTTAGGTCTAGATATTGGACTTTACCTCTAGATGTAGGGGTTTACATCTAGATGTTTTGCTTTACATTTAGATGTTGGTCTTTATCTCTTGATGTTGGGTTATACCTCTATATGTTGTGCTTCACCTCTAGATGTTAGGCTTTACCTCTAGATGTTTGGATTACATCTAGATGTTTTGCTTTACATTTAGATGTTCGGCTTTATCTCTAGATTTTGGGTTTTAAATCTATATATTTGGCTTTTCCTCTAGATGTTGGGCTTTACCGTCAGATATCTGGCTTTACGTCTAGATGTTGGGCTTTACCTCTAGAAGTTGGGCTTTAACTCTAGACTTTGGGCTTTACCTCAAGACGTTCGTCTTTAACTCTAGCTGTTGGGCTTTACCTCTAGATTTTGGGCCTTACCTCTAGAAGTTGGGGGTTATATCTATATGGTTGGATTTAACTGTAGATGTCAGGCCTTAACACTTGATTTTGGAATTCACCTCTAGATGTTAGGCTTTACATCTAGTTTCTGGGCTTTCCCTCTAGATGTTGGGCTTTAACTCTAGATTTTGGGCTTTACTCGAAAGGATGCGCTTTAACTCTAGATATTCGGCTTTACCTCTAGAAGTTGGGTTTTACATCTAGATGTTTGGCTTTAACTGTAGGTGTCGGCCTTTAACACTAGATATTGGAATTCACCTCTAGATCTTAGTCTTTACCTCTACATGTTGGGCTTTACCTCTAGAGTATTTGGCTTTAGATCTAGCAATTGGGCTTTACATCTAGATTTGGGGCTTTACCTCTAGATGTTGGGCTTTACCTCCAGATTTTGGATTTTAAATCTATATATCTGGCTTTATCTCTAGATGTTGGGCTTTATCTCTAGATTTTGGGCTCTAACTTTAGGTATTGGTGTTTACCTCTAGATTTTGGACTTTAACTCTGGAAGTTGGGCTTTACCTCTAGATGTTGGGATTGAACTCTAGAATTTGGGTTTGAAATCTATATATTTTGCTTTTCCTCTAGATGTTGGGCTTTACCTCTAGATATCTGGCTTTACCTCTAGATGTTGGGTTTTACCTCTAGATATTGGTCTTTACCTCTAGATTTTGGGTGTTAGATCTAGAATTTGGGCTTTACATCTAGATTTTGGGCTTTAGGTCTAGAAGTTGGGCTTTACATCTAGATTTTGGGCTTTAGGTCTAGATATTGGTCTTTACCTCTAGATTTTGGGTTTTAAATCTATATATTTGGCTTTTCCTCTAGATGTTGGGCTTTACCTCTAGATTTTGGGTTTTACATCTAGATGTTTGCCTTCACCTCTGTAAGTTGGACTTTACCTGCAGACATTGGGCTGTAGGACTAGATGATGGGCTTTACCTCTAGAAGTTGGGCTTTACATCTAGATTTTGGGCTTTACCTCTAAATGATGCGCTTAAACACTAAATATTGGGCCTTACCTCTAGATGTTGGGCTTTAGATTTAGAAGTTGGGCTTTACAGCTATATTTTGGGCTTTAGATCTAGAAGTTGGGCTTTACATCTAGATTTTGGGCTTTACGTCTAGATATTGGGCTTCACCTCTAGATTTTGGGGTTTAGATCTATATATCTGGCTTTATCTCTAGATGTTGGGCTTTACCTCTACATTTTGGGCTCTACCTCTAGGTATTGGTATTTACATTTAGATTTTTGACTTTAAATCTGGAAGTTGAGCTTTACATCTAGACTTTGGGATTTACCTCTAGATGTTGGGATTGAACTCTAGATTTTGGGTTTGAAATCTATATATTTTACTTTTCCTCTAGATGTTGGGCTTTACCTCTAGATATCTGGCTTTACCTCTAGATGTTGGTTTTTACCTCTAGATATTGGTCTTTACCTCTAGATTTTGGGTGTTAGATCTAGAATTTGGGCTTTACATCTAGATTTTGGGCTTTAGATCTAGAAGTTGGGCTTTACATCTAGATTTTGGGCTTTACGTCTAGATATTGGGCTTTACCTCTAGATTTTGGGTTTTACATCTAGATGTTTGCCTTCACCTCTGTAAGTTGGGCTTTACCTGCAGACATTGGGCTGTAGGACTAGATGATGGGCTTTACCTCTAGAAGTTGGGCTTTACCTCTAGATGTTGGGCTTTAGATTTAGAAGTTGGGCTTTACATCTATATTTTTGGCTTTAGATCTAGAAGTTGGGCTTTACATCTAGATATTGGGCTTTACGTCTAGATATTGGGCTTCACCTCTAGGTTTTGGGGTTTAGATCTATATATCTGGCTTTATCTCTAGGTGTTGGGCTTTATCTCTAGATTTTTGGTTTTAAATCTATATATTTGGCTTTTCCTCTAGATGTTGGCCTTTACCGCTAGATATCTGGCTTTACATCCAGATGTTGGGCTTTACCTCTTGATTTTGGGTTTTAAATATATATATATTTGTCTTTTCCTCTAGACGTTGGGCTTTACCTCTAGATTTGGGGTTTTACATCTAGATGTTTGCCTTCACCTCTGTAAGTTGGGCTTTACCTGCAGACATTGGGCTGTAGGACTAGATGATGGGCTTTACCTCCAGATGTTGGGCTTTACCTCTAGATATCTGGCTTTATCTCTAGATGTTGGGTTTTACTTCTAGCTATTGATCTTTACCTCTAGATGTTGACCTTTAGATCTAGAAGTTGTGCTTTTCATCTAGATTTTGGGCTTTATGCCTAGATATTGGGCTTTACCTCTAGATTTTGTGTTTTATATCTATATATTTGGCTTTTTTTCTAGATGTTGGGCTTTACCCCTAGATATCTGGATTTACCTGTAGATGTTGGGCTTTACCTCTAGATTTTGGGTTTTCCATCTGGATTTTTGGCTTCTCTCTAGAATCTGGGCTTTACCTCCAGACGTTGGGCTTTACCACTAGATGTTGGGTTTTACCTCTAGATGTTGGTCTTTAGGTCTAGATATTGGACTTTACCTCTAGATGTAGGGTTTTACATCTAGATGTTTTGCTTTACATTTAGATGTTGGTCTTTATCTCTAGATGTTGGGTTATACCTCTATATGTTGTGCTTCACCTCTAGAGGTTAGGCTTTACCTCTAGATGTTTGGATTACATCTAGATGTTTTGCTTTACATTTAGGTGTTCGGCTTTATCTCTAGATTTTGGGTTTTAAATCTATATATTTGGCTTTTCCTCTAGATGTTGGGCTTTACCTCTAGAGTATTTGGCTTTAGATCTAGCAATTGGGCTTTACATCTAGATTTGGGGCTTTAGCTCTAGATGTTGGGCTTTACCTCCAGATTTTGGATTTTAAATCTATATATCTGGCTTTATCTCTAGATGTGGGCTTTATCTCTAGATTTTGGGCTCTAACTCTAGGTATTGGTGTTTACCTCTAGATTTTGGACTTTAACTCTGGAAGTTGGGCTTTACCTCTAGATGTTGGGATTGAACTCTAGAATTTTGTTTGAAATCTATATATTTTGCTTTTCCTCTAGATGTTGGGCTTTACCTCTAGATATCTGGCTTTACCTCTAGATGTTGGGTTTTACCACTAGATATTGGTCTTTACCTCTAGATTTTGGGTGTTAGATCTAGAATTTGGGCTTTAGATCTTGAAGTTGGGCTTTAGATATGGAAGTTGGGCTTTACATCTAGATTTTGGGCTTTACGTCTAGATATTGGGCTTTGCCTCTAGATTTTGGGTTTTACATCTAGATGTTTGCCTTCACCTCTGTAAGTTGGGCTTTACCTGCAGACATTGGGCTGTAGGACTAGATGATGGGCTTTACCTCTAGAAGTTGGGCTTTACATCTAGATTTTGGGCTTTACCTCTAAATGATGAGCTTAAACTCTAAATATTGGGCTTTACCTCTAGATGTTGGGCTTTAGATTTAGAAGTTGGGCTTTACATCTATATTTTGGGCTTTAGATCTAGAATTTGGGCTTTACATCTAGATTTTGGGCTTTACGTCTAGATATTGGGCTTCACCTCTAGATTTTGGGTTTTAAATCTATATATTTGTCTTTTCCTCTAGATGTTGGGCTTTACCTGTAGATATCTGTGTTTACATCTAGATTTTGGGCTTTACGTCTAGATATTGGTCTTTACCCCTAGATTTTTAGGTTTACATCTAGATGTTTGCCTTCACCTCTGTAAGTTGGGCTTGACCTGCAGACATTGGGCTGTAGGACTAGATGATCGGCTTTACCTCTAGAAGTTGGGCTTTACCTCTAGATATCTGGCTTTACCTCTAGATGTTGGGTTTTACCTCTAGATATTGGTCTTTACCTCTACATGTTGGGCTTTAGATCTAGAAGTTGGGCTTTTCATCTAGATTTTGGGCTTTAACTCTAGATTTTGGGCTTTACCTCTAAATGATGAGCTTAAACTCTAAATATTGGGCCTTACCTCTAGATGTTGGGCTTTAGATCTAGAATTTGGGCTTTACATCTAGATTTTGGGCTTTACGTCTAGATATTGGGCTTCACCTCTAGATTTTGGGGTTTAGATCTATATATCTGGCTTTATCTCTAGATGTTGGGCTTTAGATCTAGAATTTGGGCTTTACATCTAGATTTTGGGCATTAGATCAAGAAGCTGGGCTTTACATCTAGATTTTGGCCTTTACGTCTAGATATTGGGCTTTACCTCTAGATTTTGGGTTTTAAATCTATATATTTGGCTTTTCCTCTAGATGTTGGCCTTTACCCCTAGATATCTGGCTTTACCTCTAGATGTTGGGCTATACCTCTAGATTTTGGGTTTTAAATATATATATATTTGGCTTTTCCTCTAGATGTTGGGCTTTACCTCTAGATTTGGGGTTTTACATCTAGATGTTTGCCTTCACCTCTGTAAGTTGGGCTATACCTGCAGGCATTGGGCTGTAGGACTAGATGATGGGCTTTACCTCCAGACATTGGGCTTTACCTCTAGATATCTGGCTTTACCTCTAGATGTTGGGTTTTACCTCTAGATGTTGGTCTTTACCTCTAGATGTTGGGCTTTAGATCTAGAAGTTGTGCTTTTCATCTAGATTTTGGGCTTTACGTCTAGATATTGGGCTTTACCTCTAGATTTTGGGTTTTATATCTATATATTTGGCTTTTCCTCTAGATGTTGGGCTTTACCCCTAGATATCTGGATTTACCTGTAGATGTTGGGCTTTACCTCTAGATTTTGGGTTTTCCATCTGGATTTTTGGCTTCTCTCTAGAATCTGGGCTTTACCTCCAGACGTTGGGCTTTACCACTAGATGTTGGGTTTTACCTCTAGATGTTGGTCTTTAGGTCTAGATATTGGACTTTACCTCTAGATGTAGGGGTTTACATCTAGATGTTTTGCTTTACATTTAGATGTTGGTCTTTACCTCTAGATGTTGGGTTATACCTCTATATGTTGTGCTTCACCTCTAGATGTTAGGCTTTACCTCTAGATGTTTGGATTACATCTAGATGTTTTGCTTTACATTTAGATGTTCGGCTTTATCTCTAGATTTTGGGTTTTAAATCTATATATTTGGCTTTTCCTCTAGATGTTGGGCTTTACCGTCAGATATCTGGCTTTACGTCTAGATGTTGGGCTTTACCTCTAGAAGTTGGGCTTTAACTCTAGACTTTGGGCTTTACCTCAAGACGTTCGGCTTTAACTCTAGCTGTTGGGCTTTACCTCTAGATTTTGGGCCTTACCTCTAGAAGTTGGGGGTTATATCTATATGGTTGGATTTAACTGTAGATGTCAGGCCTTAACACTTGATTTTGGAATTCACCTCTAGATGTTAGGCTTTACATCTAGATTCTGGGCTTTCCCTCTAGATGTTGGGCTTTAACTCTAGATTTTGGGCTTTACTCGAAAGGATGCGCTTTAACTCTAGATATTCGGCTTTACCTCTAGAAGTTGGGTTTTACATCTAGATGTTTGGCTTTAACTGTAGGTGTCGGCCTTTAACACTAGATATTGGAATTCACCTCTAGATCTTAGTCTTTACCTCTACATGTTGGGCTTTACCTCTAGAGTATTTGGCTTTAGATCTAGCAATTGGGCTTTACATCTAGATTTGGGGCTTTACCTCTAGATGTTGGGCTTTACCTCCAGATTTTGGATTTTAAATCTATATATCTGGCTTTATCTCTAGATGTTGGGCTTTATCTCTAGATTTTGGGCTCTAACTTTAGGTATTGGTGTTTACCTCTAGATTTTGGACTTTAACTCTGGAAGTTGGGCTTTACCTCTAGATGTTGGGATTGAACTCTAGAATTTGGGTTTGAAATCTATATATTTTGCTTTTCCTCTAGATGTTGGGCTTTACCTCTAGATATCTGGCTTTACCTCTAGATGTTGGGTTTTACCTCTAGATATTGGTCTTTACCTCTAGATTTTGGGTGTTAGATCTAGAATTTGGGCTTTACATCTAGATTTTGGGCTTTAGGTCTAGAAGTTGGGCTTTACATCTAGATTTTGGGCTTTAGGTCTAGATATTGGTCTTTACCTCTAGATTTTGGGTTTTAAATCTATATATTTGGCTTTTCCTCTAGATGTTGGGCTTTACCTCTAGATTTTGGGTTTTACATCTAGATGTTTGCCTTCACCTCTGTAAGTTGGACTTTACCTGCAGACATTGGGCTGTAGGACTAGATGATGGGCTTTACCTCTAGAAGTTGGGCTTTACATCTAGATTTTGGGCTTTACCTCTAAATGATGCGCTTAAACACTAAATATTGGGCCTTACCTCTAGATGTTGGGCTTTAGATTTAGAAGTTGTGCTTTACAGCTATATTTTGGGCTTTAGATCTAGAAGTTGGGCTTTACATCTAGATTTTGGGCTTTACGTCTAGATATTGGGCTTCACCTCTAGATTTTGGGGTTTAGATCTATATATCTGGCTTTATCTCTAGATGTTGGGCTTTACCTCTACATTTTGGGCTCTACCTCTAGGTATTGGTATTTACATTTAGATTTTTGACTTTAAATCTGGAAGTTGAGCTTTACATCTAGACTTTGGGATTTACCTCTAGATGTTGGGATTGAACTCTAGAATTTGGGTTTGAAATCTATATATTTTGCTTTTCCTCTAGATGTTGGGCTTTACCTCTAGATATCTGGCTTTACCTCTAGATGTTGGGTTTTACCTCTAGATATTGGTCTTTATCTCTAGATTTTGGGAGTTAGATCTAGAATTTGGCCTTTACATATAGATTTTGGCCTTTACATCTAGATTTTGGCCTTTACGTCTTGATATTGGGCTTTAGCTCTAGATTTTGGGTTTTAAATCTATATATTTGGCTTTTCCTCTAGATGTTGGCCTTTACCCCTAGATATCTGGCTTTACCTCTAGATGTTGGGCTTTACCTCTAGGTTTTGGGTTTTAAATATATATATATTTGGCTTTTCCTCTAGATGTTGGGCTTTACCTATAGATTTGGGGTTTTACATCTAGATGTTTGCCTTCACCTCTGTATGTTGGGATTTACCTGCAGACATTGGGCTATAGGACTAGATGATGGGCTTTACCTCCAGACGTTGGGCTTTACCTCTAGATATCTGGCTTTACCTCTAGATGTTGGGATTTACCTCTAGCTATTGGTCTTTACCTCTAGATGTTGGGCTTTAGATCTAGAAGTTGTGCTTTTCATCTAGATTTTGGGCTTTACGTCTAGATATTGGGCTTTACCTCTAGATTTTGGGTTTTATATCTATATATTTGGCTTTTCCTCTAGATGTTGGGCTTTACCCCTAGATATCTGGATTTACCTGTAGATGTTGGGCTTTACCTCTAGATTTTGGGTTTTCCATCTGGATTTTTGGCTTCTCTCTAGAATCTGGGCTTTACCTCCAGACGTTGGGCTTTACCACTAGATGTTGGGTTTTACCTCTAGATGTTGGTCTTTAGGTCTAGATATTGGACTTTACCTCTAGATGTAGGGTTCTACATCTAGATGTTTTGCTTTACATTTAGATGTTGGTCTTTATCTCTAGATGTTGGGTTATACCTCTATATGTTGTGCTTCACCTCTAGATGTTAGGCTTTACCTCTAGATGTTTGGATTACATCTAGATGTTTTGCTTTACATTTAGATGTTCGGCTTTATCTCTAGATTTTGGGTTTTAAATCTATATATTTGGCTTTACGTCTAGATGTTGGGCTTTACCTCTAGAAGTTGGGCTTTAACTCTAGACTTTGGGCTTTACCTCAAGACGTTCGGCTTTAACTCTAGCTGTTGGGCTTTACCTCTAGATTTTGGGCCTTACCTCTAGAAGTTGGGGGTTATATCTATATGGTTGGATTTAACTGTAGATGTCAGGCCTTAACACTTGATTTTGGAATTCACCTCTAGATGTTAGGCTTTACATCTAGATTCTGGGCTTTCCCTCTAGATGTTGGGCTTTAACTCTAGATTTTGGGCTTTACTCGAAAGGATGCGCTTTAACTCTAGATATTCGGCTTTACCTCTAGAAGTTGGGTTTTACATCTAGATGTTTGGCTTTAACTGTAGGTGTCGGCCTTTAACACTAGATATTGGAATTCACCTCTAGATCTTAGTCTTTACCTCTACATGTTGGGCTTTACCTCTAGAGTATTTGGCTTTAGATCTAGCAATTGGGCTTTACATCTAGATTTGGGGCTTTACCTCTAGATGTTGGGCTTTACCTCCAGATTTTGGATTTTAAATCTATATATCTGGCTTTATCTCTAGATGTTGGGCTTTATCTCTAGATTTTGGGCTCTAACTTTAGGTATTGGTGTTTACCTCTAGATTTTGGACTTTAACTCTGGAAGTTGGGCTTTACCTCTAGATGTTGGGATTGAACTCTAGAATTTGGGTTTGAAATCTATATATTTTGCTTTTCCTCTAGATGTTGGGCTTTACCTCTAGATATCTGGCTTTACCTCTAGATGTTGGGTTTTACCTCTAGATATTGGTCTTTACCTCTAGATTTTGGGTGTTAGATCTAGAATTTGGGCTTTACATCTAGATTTTGGGCTTTAGGTCTAGAAGTTGGGCTTTACATCTAGATTTTGGGCTTTAGGTCTAGATATTGGTCTTTACCTCTAGATTTTGGGTTTTAAATCTATATATTTGGCTTTTCCTCTAGATGTTGGGCTTTACCTCTAGATTTTGGGTTTTACATCTAGATGTTTGCCTTCACCTCTGTAAGTTGGACTTTACCTGCAGACATTGGGCTGTAGGACTAGATGATGGGCTTTACCTCTAGAAGTTGGGCTTTACATCTAGATTTTGGGCTTTACCTCTAAATGATGCGCTTAAACACTAAATATTGGGCCTTACCTCTAGATGTTGGGCTTTAGATTTAGAAGTTGTGCTTTACAGCTATATTTTGGGCTTTAGATCTAGAAGTTGGGCTTTACATCTAGATTTTGGGCTTTACGTCTAGATATTGGGCTTCACCTCTAGATTTTGGGGTTTAGATCTATATATCTGGCTTTATCTCTAGATGTTGGGCTTTACCTCTACATTTTGGGCTCTACCTCTAGGTATTGGTATTTACATTTAGATTTTTGACTTTAAATCTGGAAGTTGAGCTTTACATCTAGACTTTGGGATTTACCTCTAGATGTTGGGATTGAACTCTAGAATTTGGGTTTGAAATCTATATATTTTGCTTTTCCTCTAGATGTTGGGCTTTACCTCTAGATATCTGGCTTTACCTCTAGATGTTGGGTTTTACCTCTAGATATTGGTCTTTATCTCTAGATTTTGGGAGTTAGATCTAGAATTTGGCCTTTACATATAGATTTTGGCCTTTACATCTAGATTTTGGCCTTTACGTCTTGATATTGGGCTTTAGCTCTAGATTTTGGGTTTTAAATCTATATATTTGGCTTTTCCTCTAGATGTTGGCCTTTACCCCTAGATATCTGGCTTTACCTCTAGATGTTGGGCTTTACCTCTAGGTTTTGGGTTTTAAATATATATATATTTGGCTTTTCCTCTAGATGTTGGGCTTTACCTATAGATTTGGGGTTTTACATCTAGATGTTTGCCTTCACCTCTGTATGTTGGGATTTACCTGCAGACATTGGGCTATAGGACTAGATGATGGGCTTTACCTCCAGACGTTGGGCTTTACCTCTAGATATCTGGCTTTACCTCTAGATGTTGGGATTTACCTCTAGCTATTGGTCTTTACCTCTAGATGTTGGGCTTTAGATCTAGAAGTTGTGCTTTTCATCTAGATTTTGGGCTTTACGTCTAGATATTGGGCTTTACCTCTAGATTTTGGGTTTTATATCTATATATTTGGCTTTTCCTCTAGATGTTGGGCTTTACCCCTAGATATCTGGATTTACCTGTAGATGTTGGGCTTTACCTCTAGATTTTGGGTTTTCCATCTGGATTTTTGGCTTCTCTCTAGAATCTGGGCTTTACCTCCAGACGTTGGGCTTTACCACTAGATGTTGGGTTTTACCTCTAGATGTTGGTCTTTAGGTCTAGATATTGGACTTTACCTCTAGATGTAGGGTTCTACATCTAGATGTTTTGCTTTACATTTAGATGTTGGTCTTTATCTCTAGATGTTGGGTTATACCTCTATATGTTGTGCTTCACCTCTAGATGTTAGGCTTTACCTCTAGATGTTTGGATTACATCTAGATGTTTTGCTTTACATTTAGATGTTCGGCTTTATCTCTAGATTTTGGGTTTTAAATCTATATATTTGGCTTTACGTCTAGATGTTGGGCTTTACCTCTAGAAGTTGGGCTTTAACTCTAGACTTTGGGCTTTACCTCAAGACGTTCGTCTTTAACTCTAGCTGTTGGGCTTTACCTCTAGATTTTGGGCCTTACCTCTAGAAGTTGGGGGTTATATCTATATGGTTGGATTTAACTGTAGATGTCAGGCCTTAACACTTGATTTTGGAATTCACCTCTAGATGTTAGGCTTTACATCTAGATTCTGGGCTTTCCCTCTAGATGTTGGGCTTTAACTCTAGATTTTGGGCTTTACTCTAAAGGATGCGCTTTAACTCTAGATATTCGGCTTTACCTCTAGAAGTTGGGTTGTACATCTAGATGTTTGGCTTTAACTGTAGGTGTCGGCCTTTAACACTAGATATTGGAATTCACCTCTAGATCTTAGTCTTTACCTCTACATGTTGGGCTTTACCTCTAGAGTATTTGGCTTTAGATCTAGCAATTGGGCTTTACATCTAGATTTGGGGCTTTACCTCTAGATGTTGGGCTTTACCTCCAGATTTTGGATTTTAAATCTATATATCTGGCTTTATCTCTAGATGTTGGGCTTTATCTCTAGATTTTGGGCTCTAACTTTAGGTATTGGTTTTTACCTCTAGATTTTGGACTTTAACTCTGGAAGTTGGGCTTTACCTCTAGATGTTGGGATTGAACTCTAGAATTTGGGTTTGAAATCTATATATTTTGCTTTTCCTCTAGATGTTGGGCTTTACCTCTAGATATCTGGCTTTACCTCTAGCTGTTGGGTTTTACCTCTAGATATTGGTCTTTACCTCTAGATTTTGGGTGTTAGATCTAGAATTTGGGCTTTACATCTAGATTTTGGGCTTTAGATCTAGAAGTTGGGCTTTACATCTAGATTTTGGGCTTTAGGTCTAGATATTGGGCTTTACCTCTAGATTTTGGGTTTTAAATCTATATATTTGGCTTTTCCTCTAGATGTTGGGCTTTACCTCTAGATTTTGGGTTTTACATCTAGATGTTTGCCTTCACCTCTGTAAGATGTGCTTTACCTGCAGACATTGGGCTGTAGGACTAGATGATGGGCTTTACCTCTAGAAGTTGGGCTTTACATCTAGATTTTGGGCTTTACCTCTAAATGATGCGCTTAAACTCTAAATATTGGTCTTTACCTCTAGATGTTGGGCTTTCGATCTAGAAGTTGTACTTTTCATCTAGATTTTGGGCTTTACGTCTAGATATTGGGCTTTACCTCTAGATTTTGGGTTTTATATCTATATATTTGGCTTTTCCTCTAGATGTTGGGCTTTACCCCTAGATATCTGGATTTACCTGTAGATGTTGGGCTTTACCTCTAGATTTTGGGTTTTCCATCTGGATTTTTGGCTTCTCTCTAGAATCTGGGCTTTACCTCCAGACGTTGGGCTTTACCACTAGATGTTGGGTTTTACCTCTAGATGTTGGTCTTTAGGTCTAGATATTGGACTTTACCTCTAGATGTAGGGTTTTACATCTAGATGTTTTGCTTTACATTTAGATGTTGGTCTTTATCTCTAGATGTTGGGTTATACCTCTATATGTTGTGCTTCACCTCTAGATGTTAGGCTTTACCTCTAGATGTTTGGATTACATCTAGATGTTTTGCTTTACATTTAGATGTTCGGCTTTATCTCTAGATTTTGGGTTTTAAATCTATATATTTGGCTTTTCCTCTAGATGTTGGGCTTTACCGTCAGATATCTGGCTTTACGTCTAGATGTTGGGCTTTACCTCTAGAAGTTGGGCTTTAACTCTAGACTTTGGGCTTTACCTCAAGACGTTCGTCTTTAACTCTAGCTGTTGAGTTTTACCTCTAGATTTTGGGCCTTACCTCTAGAAGTTGGGGGTTATATCTATATGGTTGGATTTAACTGTAGATGTCAGGCCTTAACACTTGATTTTGGAATTCACCTCTAGATGTTAGGCTTTACATCTAGATTCTGGGCTTTCCCTCTAGATGTTGGGCTTTAACTCTAGATTTTGGGCTTTACTCGAAAGGATGCGCTTTAACTCTAGATATTCGGCTTTACCTCTAGAAGTTGGGTTGTACATCTAGATGTTTGGCTTTAACTGTAGGTGTCGGGCTTTAACACTAGATATTGGAATTCACCTCTAGATCTTAGTCTTTACCTCTACATGTTGGGCTTTACCTCTAGAGTATTTGGCTTTAGATCTAGCAATTGGGCTTTACATCTAGATTTGGGGCTTTACCTCTAGATGTTGGGCTTTACCTCCAGATTTTGGATTTTAAATCTATATATCTGGCTTTATCTCTAGATGTTGGGCTTTATCTCTAGATTTTGGGCTCTAACTTTAGGTATTGGTGTTTACCTCTAGATTTTGGACTTTAACTCTGGAAGTTGGGCTTTACCTCTAGATGTTGGGATTGAACTCTAGAATTTGGGTTTGAAATCTATATATTTTGCTTTTCCTCTAGATGTTGGGCTTTACCTCTAGATATCTGGCTTTACCTCTAGCTGTTGGGTTTTACCTCTAGATATTGGTCTTTACCTCTAGATTTTGGGTGTTAGATCTAGAATTTGGTCTTTACATCTAGATTTTGGGCTTTAGATCTAGAAGTTGGGCTTTACATCTAGATTTTGGGCTTTAGGTCTAGATATTGGGCTTTACCTCTAGATTTTGGGTTTTAAATCTATATATTTGGCTTTTCCTCTAGATGTTGGGCTTTACCTCTAGATTTTGGGTTTTACATCTAGATGTTTGCCTTTACCTCTGTAAGATGTGCTTTACCTGCAGACATTGGGCTGTAGGACTAGATGATGGGCTTTACCTCTAGAAGTTGGGCTTTACATCTAGATTTTGGGCTTTACCTCTAAATGATGCGCTTAAACTCTAAATATTGGTCTTTACCTCTAGATGTTGATCTTTAGATCTAGAAGTTGTGCTTTTCATCTAGATTTTGGGCTTTACGTCTCGATATTGGGCTTTACCTCTAGATTTTGGGTTTTATATCGATATATTTGGCTTTTCCTCTAGATGTTGGGCTTTACCCCTAGATATCTGGATTTACCTGTAGATGTTGGGCTTTACCTCTAGATTTTGGGTTTTCCATCTGGATTTTTGGCTTCTCTCTAGAATCTGGGCTTTACCTCCAGACGTTGGGCTTTACCACTAGATGTTGGGTTTTACCTCTAGATGTTGGTCTTTAGGTCTAGATATTGGACTTTACCTCTAGATGTAGGGGTTTACATCTAGATGATTTGCTTTACATTTAGATGTTGGTCTTTATCTCTAGATGTTGGGTTATACCTCTATATGTTGTGCTTCACCTCTAGATGTTAGGCTTTACCTCTAGATGTTTGGATTACATCTAGATCTTTTGGTTTACATTTAGATGTTCGGCTTTATCTCTAGTTTTTGGGTTTTAAATCTATATATTTGGGTTTTCCTCTAGATGTTGGGCTTTACCTTCAGATATCTGGCTTTACGTCTAGATGTTGGGCTTTACCTCTAGAAGTTGGGCTTTAACTCTAGACTTTGGGCTTTACCTCAAGACGTTCGGCTTTTCCTCTAGCTGTTGGGCTTTACCTCTAGATTTTGGGCCTTACCTCTAGAAGTTGGGGGTTATATCTATATGGTTGGATTTAACTGTAGATGTCAGGCCTTAACACTTGATTTTGGAATTCACCTCTAGATGTTAGGCTTTACATCTAGATTCTGGGCTTTCCCTCTAGATGTTGGGCTTTAACTCTAGATTTTGGGCTTTACTCGAAAGGATGCGCTTTAACTCTAGATATTCGGCTTTACCTCTAGAAGTTGGGTTGTACATCTAGATGTTTGGCTTTAACTGTAGGTGTCGGCCTTTAACACTAGATATTGGAATTCACCTCTAGATCTTAGTCTTTACCTCTACATGTTGGGCTTTACCTCTAGAGTATTTGGCTTTAGATCTAGCAATTGGGCTTTACATCTAGATTTGGGGCTTTATCTCTAGATGTTGGGCTTTATCTCTAGATTTTGGGCTCTAACTTTAGGTATTGGTGTTTACCTCTAGATTTTGGACTTTAACTCTGGAAGTTGGGATTTACCTCTAGATGTTGGGATTGAACTCTAGAATTTGGGTTTGAAATCTATATATTTTGCTTTTCCTCTAGATGTTGGGCTTTACCTCTAGATATCTGGCTTTACCTCTAGCTGTTGGGTTTTACCTCTAGATATTGGTCTTTACCTCTAGATTTTGGGTGTTAGATCTAGAATTTGGGCTTTACATCTAGATTTTGGGCTTTAGATCTAGAAGTTGGGCTTTACATCTAGATTTTGGGCTTTAGGTCTAGATATTGGGCTTTACCTCTAGATTTTGGGGTTTAGATCTATATATTTGGCTTTTCCTCTAGATGTTGGGCTTTACCTCTAGATTTTGGGTTTTACATCTAGATGTTTGCCTTCACCTCTGTAAGTTGGACTTTACCTGCAGACATTGGGCTGTAGGACTAGATGATGGGCTTTACCTCTAGAAGTTGGGCTTTACATCTAGATTTTGGGCTTTACCTCTAAATGATGCGCTTAAACACTAAATATTGGGCCTTACCTCTAGATGTTGGGCTTTAGATTTAGAAGTTGGGCTTTACAGCTATATTTTGGGCTTTAGATCTAGAAGTTGGGCTTTACATCTAGATTTTGGGCTTTACGTCTAGATATTGGGCTTCACCTCTAGATTTTGGGGTTTAGATCTATATATCTGGCTTTATCTCTAGGTGTTGGGCTTTATCTCTAGATTTTTGTTTTTAAATCTATATATTTGGCTTTTCCTCTAGATGTTGGCCTTTACCGCTAGATATCTGGCTTTACATCCAGATGTTGGGCTTTACCTCTTGATTTTGGGTTTTAAATATATATATATTTGTCTTTTCCTCTAGACGTTGGGCTTTACCTCTAGATTTGGGGTTTTACATCTAGATGTTTGCCTTCACCTCTGTAAGTTGGGCTTTACCTGCAGACATTGGGCTGTAGGACTAGATGATGGGCTTTACCTCCAGATGTTGGGCTTTACCTCTAGATATCTGGCTTTATCTCTAGATGTTGGGTTTTACTTCTAGCTATTGATCTTTACCTCTAGATGTTGACCTTTAGATCTAGAAGTTGTGCTTTTCATCTAGATTTTGGGCTTTATGCCTAGATATTGGGCTTTACCTCTAGATTTTGTGTTTTATATCTATATATTTGGCTTTTTTTCTAGATGTTGGGCTTTACCCCTAGATATCTGGATTTACCTGTAGATGTTGGGCTTTACCTCTAGATTTTGGGTTTTCCATCTGGATTTTTGGCTTCTCTCTAGAATCTGGGCTTTACCTCCAGACGTTGGGCTTTACCACTAGATGTTGGGTTTTACCTCTAGATGTTGGTCTTTAGGTCTAGATATTGGACTTTACCTCTAGATGTAGGGTTTTACATCTAGATGTTTTGCTTTACATTTAGATGTTGGTCTTTATCTCTAGATGTTGGGTTATACCTCTATATGTTGTGCTTCACCTCTAGAGGTTAGGCTTTACCTCTAGATGTTTGGATTACATCTAGATGTTTTGCTTTACATTTAGGTGTTCGGCTTTATCTCTAGATTTTGGGTTTTAAATCTATATATTTGGCTTTTCCTCTAGATGTTGGGCTTTACCTCTAGAGTATTTGGCTTTAGATCTAGCAATTGGGCTTTACATCTAGATTTGGGGCTTTAGCTCTAGATGTTGGGCTTTACCTCCAGATTTTGGATTTTAAATCTATATATCTGGCTTTATCTCTAGATGTGGGCTTTATCTCTAGATTTTGGGCTCTAACTCTAGGTATTGGTGTTTACCTCTAGATTTTGGACTTTAACTCTGGAAGTTGGGCTTTACCTCTAGATGTTGGGATTGAACTCTAGAATTTTGTTTGAAATCTATATATTTTGCTTTTCCTCTAGATGTTGGGCTTTACCTCTAGATATCTGGCTTTACCTCTAGATGTTGGGTTTTACCACTAGATATTGGTCTTTACCTCTAGATTTTGGGTGTTAGATCTAGAATTTGGGCTTTAGATCTTGAAGTTGGGCTTTAGATATGGAAGTTGGGCTTTACATCTAGATTTTGGGCTTTACGTCTAGATATTGGGCTTTGCCTCTAGATTTTGGGTTTTACATCTAGATGTTTGCCTTCACCTCTGTAAGTTGGGCTTTACCTGCAGACATTGGGCTGTAGGACTAGATGATGGGCTTTACCTCTAGAAGCTGGGCTTTACATCTAGATTTTGGGCTTTACCTCTAAATGATGAGCTTAAACTCTAAATATTGGGCTTTACCTCTAGATGTTGGGCTTTAGATTTAGAAGTTGGGCTTTACATCTATATTTTGGGCTTTAGATCTAGAATTTGGGCTTTACATCTAGATTTTGGGCTTTACGTCTAGATATTGGGCTTCACCTCTAGATTTTGGGTTTTAAATCTATATATTTGTCTTTTCCTCTAGATGTTGGGCTTTACCTGTAGATATCTGTGTTTACATCTAGATTTTGGGCTTTACGTCTAGATATTGGGCTTTACCTCTAGATTTTGGGTTTTACATCTAGATGTTTGCCTTCACCTCTGTAAGTTGGGCTTTACCTGCAGACATTGGGCTGTAGGACTAGATGATGGGCTTTACCTCTAGAAGTTGGGCTTTACCTCTAGATGTTGGGCTTTAGATTTAGAAGTTGGGCTTTACATCTATATTTTTGGCTTTAGATCTAGAAGTTGGGCTTTACATCTAGATATTGGGCTTTACGTCTAGATATTGGGCTTCACCTCTAGGTTTTGGGGTTTAGATCTATATATCTGGCTTTATCTCTAGGTGTTGGGCTTTATCTCTAGATTTTTGTTTTTAAATCTATATATTTGGCTTTTCCTCTAGATGTTGGCCTTTACCGCTAGATATCTGGCTTTACATCCAGATGTTGGGCTTTACCTCTTGATTTTGGGTTTTAAATATATATATATTTGTCTTTTCCTCTAGACGTTGGGCTTTACCTCTAGATTTGGGGTTTTACATCTAGATGTTTGCCTTCACCTCTGTAAGTTGGGCTTTACCTGCAGACATTGGGCTGTAGGACTAGATGATGGGCTTTACCTCCAGATGTTGGGCTTTACCTCTAGATATCTGGCTTTATCTCTAGATGTTGGGTTTTACTTCTAGCTATTGATCTTTACCTCTAGATGTTGACCTTTAGATCTAGAAGTTGTGCTTTTCATCTAGATTTTGGGCTTTATGCCTAGATATTGGGCTTTACCTCTAGATTTTGTGTTTTATATCTATATATTTGGCTTTTTTTCTAGATGTTGGGCTTTACCCCTAGATATCTGGATTTACCTGTAGATGTTGGGCTTTACCTCTAGATTTTGGGTTTTCCATCTGGATTTTTGGCTTCTCTCTAGAATCTGGGCTTTACCTCCAGACGTTGGGCTTTACCACTAGATGTTGGGTTTTACCTCTAGATGTTGGTCTTTAGGTCTAGATATTGGACTTTACCTCTAGATGTAGGGTTTTACATCTAGATGTTTTGCTTTACATTTAGATGTTGGTCTTTATCTCTAGATGTTGGGTTATACCTCTATATGTTGTGCTTCACCTCTAGAGGTTAGGCTTTACCTCTAGATGTTTGGATTACATCTAGATGTTTTGCTTTACATTTAGGTGTTCGGCTTTATCTCTAGATTTTGGGTTTTAAATCTATATATTTGGCTTTTCCTCTAGATGTTGGGCTTTACCTCTAGAGTATTTGGCTTTAGATCTAGCAATTGGGCTTTACATCTAGATTTGGGGCTTTAGCTCTAGATGTTGGGCTTTACCTCCAGATTTTGGATTTTAAATCTATATATCTGGCTTTATCTCTAGATGTGGGCTTTATCTCTAGATTTTGGGCTCTAACTCTAGGTATTGGTGTTTACCTCTAGATTTTGGACTTTAACTCTGGAAGTTGGGCTTTACCTCTAGATGTTGGGATTGAACTCTAGAATTTTGTTTGAAATCTATATATTTTGCTTTTCCTCTAGATGTTGGGCTTTACCTCTAGATATCTGGCTTTACCTCTAGATGTTGGGTTTTACCACTAGATATTGGTCTTTACCTCTAGATTTTGGGTGTTAGATCTAGAATTTGGGCTTTAGATCTTGAAGTTGGGCTTTAGATATGGAAGTTGGGCTTTACATCTAGATTTTGGGCTTTACGTCTAGATATTGGGCTTTGCCTCTAGATTTTGGGTTTTACATCTAGATGTTTGCCTTCACCTCTGTAAGTTGGGCTTTACCTGCAGACATTGGGCTGTAGGACTAGATGATGGGCTTTACCTCTAGAAGTTGGGCTTTACATCTAGATTTTGGGCTTTACCTCTAAATGATGAGCTTAAACTCTAAATATTGGGCTTTACCTCTAGATGTTGGGCTTTAGATTTAGAAGTTGGGCTTTACATCTATATTTTGGGCTTTAGATCTAGAATTTGGGCTTTACATCTAGATTTTGGGCTTTACGTCTAGATATTGGGCTTCACCTCTAGATTTTGGGTTTTAAATCTATATATTTGTCTTTTCCTCTAGATGTTGGGCTTTACCTGTAGATATCTGTGTTTACATCTAGATTTTGGGCTTTACGTCTAGATATTGGTCTTTACCCCTAGATTTTTAGGTTTACATCTAGATGTTTGCCTTCACCTCTGTAAGTTGGGCTTTACTACAGACATTGGGCTGTAGGACTAGATGATCGGCTTTACCTCTAGAAGTTGGGCTTTACCTCTAGATATCTGGCTTTACCTCTAGATGTTGGGTTTTACCTCTAGATATTGGTCTTTACCTCTACATGTTGGGCTTTAGATCTAGAAGTTGGGCTTTTCATCTAGATTTTGGGCTTTAACTCTAGATTTTGGGCTTTACCTCTAAATGATGAGCTTAAACTCTAAATATTGGGCCTTACCTCTAGATGTTGGGCTTTAGATCTAGAATTTGGGCTTTACATCTAGATTTTGGGCTTTACGTCTAGATATTGGGCTTCACCTCTAGATTTTGGGGTTTAGATCTATATATCTGGCTTTATCTCTAGATGTTGGGCTTTAGATCTAGAATTTGGGCTTTACATCTAGATTTTGGGCATTAGATCAAGAAGCTGGGCTTTACATCTAGATTTTGGCCTTTACGTCTAGATATTGGGCTTTACCTCTAGATTTTGGGTTTTAAATCTATATATTTGGCTTTTCCTCTAGATGTTGGCCTTTACCCCTAGATATCTGGCTTTACCTCTAGATGTTGGGCTATACCTCTAGATTTTGGGTTTTAAATATATATATATTTGGCTTTTCCTCTAGATGTTGGGCTTTACCTCTAGATTTGGGGTTTTACATCTAGATGTTTGCCTTCACCTCTGTAAGTTGGGCTATACCTGCAGGCATTGGGCTGTAGGACTAGATGATGGGCTTTACCTCCAGACATTGGGCTTTACCTCTAGATATCTGGCTTTACCTCTAGATGTTGGGTTTTACCTCTAGATGTTGGTCTTTACCTCTAGATGTTGGGCTTTAGATCTAGAAGTTGTGCTTTTCATCTAGATTTTGGGCTTTACGTCTAGATATTGGGCTTTACCTCTAGATTTTGGGTTTTATATCTATATATTTGGCTTTTCCTCTAGATGTTGGGCTTTACCCCTAGATATCTGGATTTACCTGTAGATGTTGGGCTTTACCTCTAGATTTTGGGTTTTCCATCTGGATTTTTGGCTTCTCTCTAGAATCTGGGCTTTACCTCCAGACGTTGGGCTTTACCACTAGATGTTGGGTTTTACCTCTAGATGTTGGTCTTTAGGTCTAGATATTGGACTTTACCTCTAGATGTAGGGGTTTACATCTAGATGTTTTGCTTTACATTTAGATGTTGGTCTTTACCTCTAGATGTTGGGTTATACCTCTATATGTTGTGCTTCACCTCTAGATGTTAGGCTTTACCTCTAGATGTTTGGATTACATCTAGATGTTTTGCTTTACATTTAGATGTTCGGCTTTATCTCTAGATTTTGGGTTTTAAATCTATATATTTGGCTTTTCCTCTAGATGTTGGGCTTTACCGTCAGATATCTGGCTTTACGTCTAGATGTTGGGCTTTACCTCTAGAAGTTGGGCTTTAACTCTAGACTTTGGGCTTTACCTCAAGACGTTCGTCTTTAACTCTAGCTGTTGGGCTTTACCTCTAGATTTTGGGCCTTACCTCTAGAAGTTGGGGGTTATATCTATATGGTTGGATTTAACTGTAGATGTCAGGCCTTAACACTTGATTTTGGAATTCACCTCTAGATGTTAGGCTTTACATCTAGATTCTGGGCTTTCCCTCTAGATGTTGGGCTTTAACTCTAGATTTTGGGCTTTACTCGAAAGGATGCGCTTTAACTCTAGATATTCGGCTTTACCTCTAGAAGTTGGGTTTTACATCTAGATGTTTGGCTTTAACTGTAGGTGTCGGCCTTTAACACTAGATATTGGAATTCACCTCTAGATCTTAGTCTTTACCTCTACATGTTGGGCTTTACCTCTAGAGTATTTGGCTTTAGATCTAGCAATTGGGCTTTACATCTAGATTTGGGGCTTTACCTCTAGATGTTGGGCTTTACCTCCAGATTTTGGATTTTAAATCTATATATCTGGCTTTATCTCTAGATGTTGGGCTTTATCTCTAGATTTTGGGCTCTAACTTTAGGTATTGGTGTTTACCTCTAGATTTTGGACTTTAACTCTGGAAGTTGGGCTTTACCTCTAGATGTTGGGATTGAACTCTAGAATTTGGGTTTGAAATCTATATATTTTGCTTTTCCTCTAGATGTTGGGCTTTACCTCTAGATATCTGGCTTTACCTCTAGATGTTGGGTTTTACCTCTAGATATTGGTCTTTACCTCTAGATTTTGGGTGTTAGATCTAGAATTTGGGCTTTACATCTAGATTTTGGGCTTTAGGTCTAGAAGTTGGGCTTTACATCTAGATTTTGGGCTTTAGGTCTAGATATTGGTCTTTACCTCTAGATTTTGGGTTTTAAATCTATATATTTGGCTTTTCCTCTAGATGTTGGGCTTTACCTCTAGATTTTGGGTTTTACATCTAGATGTTTGCCTTCACCTCTGTAAGTTGGACTTTACCTGCAGACATTGGGCTGTAGGACTAGATGATGGGCTTTACCTCTAGAAGTTGGGCTTTACATCTAGATTTTGGGCTTTACCTCTAAATGATGCGCTTAAACACTAAATATTGGGCCTTACCTCTAGATGTTGGGCTTTAGATTTAGAAGTTGTGCTTTACAGCTATATTTTGGGCTTTAGATCTAGAAGTTGGGCTTTACATCTAGATTTTGGGCTTTACGTCTAGATATTGGGCTTCACCTCTAGATTTTGGGGTTTAGATCTATATATCTGGCTTTATCTCTAGATGTTGGGCTTTACCTCTACATTTTGGGCTCTACCTCTAGGTATTGGTATTTACATTTAGATTTTTGACTTTAAATCTGGAAGTTGAGCTTTACATCTAGACTTTGGGATTTACCTCTAGATGTTGGGATTGAACTCTAGAATTTGGGTTTGAAATCTATATATTTTGCTTTTCCTCTAGATGTTGGGCTTTACCTCTAGATATCTGGCTTTACCTCTAGATGTTGGGTTTTACCTCTAGATATTGGTCTTTATCTCTAGATTTTGGGAGTTAGATCTAGAATTTGGCCTTTACATATAGATTTTGGCCTTTACATCTAGATTTTGGCCTTTACGTCTTGATATTGGGCTTTAGCTCTAGATTTTGGGTTTTAAATCTATATATTTGGCTTTTCCTCTAGATGTTGGCCTTTACCCCTAGATATCTGGCTTTACCTCTAGATGTTGGGCTTTACCTCTAGGTTTTGGGTTTTAAATATATATATATTTGGCTTTTCCTCTAGATGTTGGGCTTTACCTATAGATTTGGGGTTTTACATCTAGATGTTTGCCTTCACCTCTGTATGTTGGGATTTACCTGCAGACATTGGGCTATAGGACTAGATGATGGGCTTTACCTCCAGACGTTGGGCTTTACCTCTAGATATCTGGCTTTACCTCTAGATGTTGGGATTTACCTCTAGCTATTGGTCTTTACCTCTAGATGTTGGGCTTTAGATCTAGAAGTTGTGCTTTTCATCTAGATTTTGGGCTTTACGTCTAGATATTGGGCTTTACCTCTAGATTTTGGGTTTTATATCTATATATTTGGCTTTTCCTCTAGATGTTGGGCTTTACCCCTAGATATCTGGATTTACCTGTAGATGTTGGGCTTTACCTCTAGATTTTGGGTTTTCCATCTGGATTTTTGGCTTCTCTCTAGAATCTGGGCTTTACCTCCAGACGTTGGGCTTTACCACTAGATGTTGGGTTTTACCTCTAGATGTTGGTCTTTAGGTCTAGATATTGGACTTTACCTCTAGATGTAGGGTTTTACATCTAGATGTTTTGCTTTACATTTAGATGTTGGTCTTTATCTCTAGATGTTGGGTTATACCTCTATATGTTGTGCTTCACCTCTAGATGTTAGGCTTTACCTCTAGATGTTTGGATTACATCTAGATGTTTTGCTTTACATTTAGATGTTCGGCTTTATCTCTAGATTTTGGGTTTTAAATCTATATATTTGGCTTTACGTCTAGATGTTGGGCTTTACCTCTAGAAGTTGGGCTTTAACTCTAGACTTTGGGCTTTACCTCAAGACGTTCGTCTTTAACTCTAGCTGTTGGGCTTTACCTCTAGATTTTGGGCCTTACCTCTAGAAGTTGGGGGTTATATCTATATGGTTGGATTTAACTGTAGATGTCAGGCCTTAACACTTGATTTTGGAATTCACCTCTAGATGTTAGGCTTTACATCTAGATTCTGGGCTTTCCCTCTAGATGTTGGGCTTTAACTCTAGATTTTGGGCTTTACTCTAAAGGATGCGCTTTAACTCTAGATATTCGGCTTTACCTCTAGAAGTTGGGTTGTACATCTAGATGTTTGGCTTTAACTGTAGGTGTCGGCCTTTAACACTAGATATTGGAATTCACCTCTAGATCTTAGTCTTTACCTCTACATGTTGGGCTTTACCTCTAGAGTATTTGGCTTTCGATCTAGCAATTGGGCTTTACATCTAGATTTGGGGCTTTACCTCTAGATGTTGGGCTTTACCTCCAGATTTTGGATTTTAAATCTATATATCTGGCTTTATCTCTAGATGTTGGGCTTTATCTCTAGATTTTGGGCTCTAACTTTAGGTATTGGTTTTTACCTCTAGATTTTGGACTTTAACTCTGGAAGTTGGGCTTTACCTCTAGATGTTGGGATTGAACTCTAGAATTTGGGTTTGAAATCTATATATTTTGCTTTTCCTCTAGATGTTGGGCTTTACCTCTAGATATCTGGCTTTACCTCTAGCTGTTGGGTTTTACCTCTAGATATTGGTCTTTACCTCTAGATTTTGGGTGTTAGATCTAGAATTTGGGCTTTACATCTAGATTTTGGGCTTTAGATCTAGAAGTTGGGCTTTACATCTAGATTTTGGGCTTTAGGTCTAGATATTGGGCTTTACCTCTAGATTTTGGGTTTTAAATCTATATATTTGGCTTTTCCTCTAGATGTTGGGCTTTACCTCTAGATTTTGGGTTTTACATCTAGATGTTTGCCTTCACCTCTGTAAGATGTGCTTTACCTGCAGACATTGGGCTGTAGGACTAGATGATGGGCTTTACCTCTAGAAGTTGGGCTTTACATCTAGATTTTGGGCTTTACCTCTAAATGATGCGCTTAAACTCTAAATATTGGTCTTTACCTCTAGATGTTGGGCTTTCGATCTAGAAGTTGTGCTTTTCATCTAGATTTTGGGCTTTACGTCTAGATATTGGGCTTTACCTCTAGATTTTGGGTTTTATATCTATATATTTGGCTTTTCCTCTAGATGTTGGGCTTTACCCCTAGATATCTGGATTTACCTGTAGATGTTGGGCTTTACCTCTAGATTTTGGGTTTTCCATCTGGATTTTTGGCTTCTCTCTAGAATCTGGGCTTTACCTCCAGACGTTGGGCTTTACCACTAGATGTTGGGTTTTACCTCTAGATGTTGGTCTTTAGGTCTAGATATTGGACTTTACCTCTAGATGTAGGGTTTTACATCTAGATGTTTTGCTTTACATTTAGATGTTGGTCTTTATCTCTAGATGTTGGGTTATACCTCTATATGTTGTGCTTCACCTCTAGATGTTAGGCTTTACCTCTAGATGTTTGGATTACATCTAGATGTTTTGCTTTACATTTAGATGTTCGGCTTTATCTCTAGATTTTGGGTTTTAAATCTATATATTTGGCTTTTCCTCTAGATGTTGGGCTTTACCGTCAGATATCTGGCTTTACGTCTAGATGTTGGGCTTTACCTCTAGAAGTTGGGCTTTAACTCTAGACTTTGGGCTTTACCTCAAGACGTTCGTCTTTAACTCTAGCTGTTGAGTTTTACCTCTAGATTTTGGGCCTTACCTCTAGAAGTTGGGGGTTATATCTATATGGTTGGATTTAACTGTAGATGTCAGGCCTTAACACTTGATTTTGGAATTCACCTCTAGATGTTAGGCTTTACATCTAGATTCTGGGCTTTCCCTCTAGATGTTGGGCTTTAACTCTAGATTTTGGGCTTTACTCGAAAGGATGCGCTTTAACTCTAGATATTCGGCTTTACCTCTAGAAGTTGGGTTGTACATCTAGATGTTTGGCTTTAACTGTAGGTGTCGGGCTTTAACACTAGATATTGGAATTCACCTCTAGATCTTAGTCTTTACCTCTACATGTTGGGCTTTACCTCTAGAGTATTTGGCTTTAGATCTAGCAATTGGGCTTTACATCTAGATTTGGGGCTTTACCTCTAGATGTTGGGCTTTACCTCCAGATTTTGGATTTTAAATCTATATATCTGGCTTTATCTCTAGATGTTGGGCTTTATCTCTAGATTTTGGGCTCTAACTTTAGGTATTGGTGTTTACCTCTAGATTTTGGACTTTAACTCTGGAAGTTGGGCTTTACCTCTAGATGTTGGGATTGAACTCTAGAATTTGGGTTTGAAATCTATATATTTTGCTTTTCCTCTAGATGTTGGGCTTTACCTCTAGATATCTGGCTTTACCTCTAGATGTTGGGTTTTACCTCTAGATATTGGTCTTTACCTCTAGATTTTGGGTCTTAGATCTAGAATTTGGGCTTTACATCTAGATTTTGGGCTTTAGGTCTAGATATTGGGCTTTACCTCTAGATTCTGGGTTTTAAATCTATATATTTGGCTTTTCCTCTAGATGTTGGGCTTTACCTCTAGATTTTGGGTTTTACATCTAGATGTTTGCCTTCACCTCTGTAAGTTGGACTTTACCTGCAGACATTGGGCTGTAGGACTAGATGATGGGCTTTACCTCTAGAAGTTGGGCTTTACATCTAGATTTTGGGCTTTACCTCTAAATGATGCGCTTAAACACTAAATATTGGGCCTTACCTCTAGATGTTGGGCTTTAGATTTAGAAGTTGGGCTTTACAGCTATATTTTGGGCTTTAGATCTAGAAGTTGGGCTTTACATCTAGATTTTGGGCTTTACGTCTAGATATTGGGCTTCACCTCTAGATTTTGGGGTTTAGATCTATATATCTGGCTTTATCTCTAGATGTTGGGCTTTACCTCTACATTTTGGGCTCTACCTCTAGGTATTGGTATTTACATTTAGATTTTTGACTTTAAATCTGGAAGTTGAGCTTTACATCTAGACTTTGGGATTTACCTCTAGATGTTGGGATTGAACTCTAGATTTTGGGTTTGAAATCTATATATTTTGCTTTTCCTCTAGATGTTGGGCTTTACCTCTAGATATCTGGCTTTACCTCTACATGTTGGGTTTTACCTCTAGATATTGGTCTTTACCTCTAGATTTTGGGTGTTAGATCTAGAATTTGGGCTTTACATCTAGATTTTGGGCTTTAGATCTAGAAGTTGGGCTTTACATCTAGATTTTGGGCTTTACGTCTAGATATTGGGCTTTACCTCTAGATTTTGGGTTTTACATCTAGATGTTTGCCTTCACCTCTGTAAGTTGGGCTTTACCTGCAGACATTGGGCTGTAGGACTAGATGATGGGCTTTACCTCTAGAAGTTGGGCTTTACCTCTAGATGTTGGGCTTTAGATTTAGAAGTTGGGCTTTACATCTATATTTTTGGCTTTAGATCTAGAAGTTGGGCTTTACATCTAGATATTGGGCTTTACGTCTAGATATTGGGCTTCACCTCTAGGTTTTGGGGTTTAGATCTATATATCTGGCTTTATCTCTAGGTGTTGGGCTTTATCTCTAGATTTTTGGTTTTAAATCTATATATTTGGCTTTTCCTCTAGATGTTGGCCTTTACCGCTAGATATCTGGCTTTACATCCAGATGTTGGGCTTTACCTCTTGATTTTGGGTTTTAAATATATATATATTTGTCTTTTCCTCTAGACGTTGGGCTTTACCTCTAGATTTGGGGTTTTACATCTAGATGTTTGCCTTCACCTCTGTAAGTTGGGCTTTACCTGCAGACATTGGGCTGTAGGACTAGATGATGGGCTTTACCTCCAGATGTTGGGCTTTACCTCTAGATATCTGGCTTTATCTCTAGATGTTGGGTTTTACTTCTAGCTATTGATCTTTACCTCTAGATGTTGACCTTTAGATCTAGAAGTTGTGCTTTTCATCTAGATTTTGGGCTTTATGCCTAGATATTGGGCTTTACCTCTAGATTTTGTGTTTTATATCTATATATTTGGCTTTTTTTCTAGATGTTGGGCTTTACCCCTAGATATCTGGATTTACCTGTAGATGTTGGGCTTTACCTCTAGATTTTGGGTTTTCCATCTGGATTTTTGGCTTCTCTCTAGAATCTGGGCTTTACCTCCAGACGTTGGGCTTTACCACTAGATGTTGGGTTTTACCTCTAGATGTTGGTCTTTAGGTCTAGATATTGGACTTTACCTCTAGATGTAGGGTTTTACATCTAGATGTTTTGCTTTACATTTAGATGTTGGTCTTTATCTCTAGATGTTGGGTTATACCTCTATATGTTGTGCTTCACCTCTAGAGGTTAGGCTTTACCTCTAGATGTTTGGATTACATCTAGATGTTTTGCTTTACATTTAGGTGTTCGGCTTTATCTCTAGATTTTGGGTTTTAAATCTATATATTTGGCTTTTCCTCTAGATGTTGGGCTTTACCTCTAGAGTATTTGGCTTTAGATCTAGCAATTGGGCTTTACATCTAGATTTGGGGCTTTAGCTCTAGATGTTGGGCTTTACCTCCAGATTTTGGATTTTAAATCTATATATCTGGCTTTATCTCTAGATGTGGGCTTTATCTCTAGATTTTGGGCTCTAACTCTAGGTATTGGTGTTTACCTCTAGATTTTGGACTTTAACTCTGGAAGTTGGGCTTTACCTCTAGATGTTGGGATTGAACTCTAGAATTTGGGTTTGAAATCTATATATTTTGCTTTTCCTCTAGATGTTGGGCTTTACCTCTAGATATCTGGCTTTACCTCTAGATGTTGGGTTTTACCACTAGATATTGGTCTTTACCTCTAGATTTTGGGTGTTAGATCTAGAATTTGGGCTTTAGATCTTGAAGTTGGGCTTTAGATATGGAAGTTGGGCTTTACATCTAGATTTTGGGCTTTACGTCTAGATATTGGGCTTTGCCTCTAGATTTTGGGTTTTACATCTAGATGTTTGCCTTCACCTCTGTAAGTTGGGCTTTACCTGCAGACATTGGGCTGTAGGACTAGATGATGGGCTTTACCTCTAGAAGTTGGGCTTTACATCTAGATTTTGGGCTTTACCTCTAAATGATGAGCTTAAACTCTAAATATTGGGCTTTACCTCTAGATGTTGGGCTTTAGATTTAGAAGTTGGGCTTTACATCTATATTTTGGGCTTTAGATCTAGAATTTGGGCTTTACATCTAGATTTTGGGCTTTACGTCTAGATATTGGGCTTCACCTCTAGATTTTGGGTTTTAAATCTATATATTTGTCTTTTCCTCTAGATGTTGGGCTTTACCTGTAGATATCTGTGTTTACATCTAGATTTTGGGCTTTACGTCTAGATATTGGTCTTTACCCCTAGATTTTTAGGTTTACATCTAGATGTTTGCCTTCACCTCTGTAAGTTGGGCTTTACCTGCAGACATTGGGCTGTAGGACTAGATGATCGGCTTTACCTCTAGAAGTTGGGCTTTACCTCTAGATATCTGGCTTTACCTCTAGATGTTGGGTTTTACCTCTAGATATTGGTCTTTACCTCTACATGTTGGGCTTTAGATCTAGAAGTTGGGCTTTTCATCTAGATTTTGGGCTTTAACTCTAGATTTTGGGCTTTACCTCTAAATGATGAGCTTAAACTCTAAATATTGGGCCTTACCTCTAGATGTTGGGCTTTAGATCTAGAATTTGGGCTTTACATCTAGATTTTGGGCTTTACGTCTAGATATTGGGCTTCACCTCTAGATTTTGGGGTTTAGATCTATATATCTGGCTTTATCTCTAGATGTTGGGCTTTAGATCTAGAATTTGGGCTTTACATCTAGATTTTGGGCATTAGATCAAGAAGCTGGGCTTTACATCTAGATTTTGGCCTTTACGTCTAGATATTGGGCTTTACCTCTAGATTTTGGGTTTTAAATCTATATATTTGGCTTTTCCTCTAGATGTTGGCCTTTACCCCTAGATATCTGGCTTTACCTCTAGATGTTGGGCTATACCTCTAGATTTTGGGTTTTAAATATATATATATTTGGCTTTTCCTCTAGATGTTGGGCTTTACATCTAGATTTGGGGTTTTACATCTAGATGTTTGCCTTCACCTCTGTAAGTTGGGCTATACCTGCAGGCATTGGGCTGTAGGACTAGATGATGGGCTTTACCTCCAGACATTGGGCTTTACCTCTAGATATCTGGCTTTACCTCTAGATGTTGGGTTTTACCTCTAGATGTTGGTCTTTACCTCTAGATGTTGGGCTTTAGATCTAGAAGTTGTGCTTTTCATCTAGATTTTGGGCTTTACGTCTAGATATTGGGCTTTACCTCTAGATTTTGGGTTTTATATCTATATATTTGGCTTTTCCTCTAGATGTTGGGCTTTACCCCTAGATATCTGGATTTACCTGTAGATGTTGGGCTTTACCTCTAGATTTTGGGTTTTCCATCTGGATTTTTGGCTTCTCTCTAGAATCTGGGCTTTACCTCCAGACGTTGGGCTTTACCACTAGATGTTGGGTTTTACCTCTAGATGTTGGTCTTTAGGTCTAGATATTGGACTTTACCTCTAGATGTAGGGTTTTACATCTAGATGTTTTGCTTTACATTTAGATGTTGGTCTTTACCTCTAGATGTTGGGTTATACCTCTATATGTTGTGCTTCACATCTAGATGTTAGGCTTTACCTCTAGATGTTTGGATTACATCTAGATGTTTTGCTTTACATTTAGATGTTCGGCTTTATCTCTAGATTTTGGGTTTTAAATCTATATATTTGGCTTTTCCTCTAGATGTTGGGCTTTACCGTCAGATATCTGGCTTTACGTCTAGATGTTGGGCTTTACCTCTAGAAGTTGGGCTTTAACTCTAGCTGTTGGGCTTTACCTCTAGATTTTGGGCCTTACCTCTAGAAGTTGGGGGTTATATCTATATGGTTGGATTTAACTGTAGATGTCAGGCCTTAACACTTGATTTTGGAATTCACCTCTAGATGTTAGGCTTTACATCTAGTTTCTGGGCTTTCCCTCTAGATGTTGGGCTTTAACTCTAGATTTTGGGCTTTACTCGAAAGGATGCGCTTTAACTCTAGATATTCGGCTTTACCTCTAGAAGTTGGGTTGTACATCTAGATGTTTGGCTTTAACTGTAGGTGTCGGCCTTTAACACTAGATATTGGAATTCACCTCTAGATCTTAGTCTTTACCTCTACATGTTGGGCTTTACCTCTAGAGTATTTGGCTTTAGATCTAGCAATTGGGCTTTACATCTAGATTTGGGGCTTTACCTCTAGATGTTGGGCTTTACCTCCAGATTTTGGATTTTAAATCTATATATCTGGCTTTATCTCTAGATGTTGGGCTTTATCTCTAGATTTTGGGCTCTAACTCTAGGTATTGGTGTTTACCTCTAGATTTTGGACTTTAACTCTGGAAGTTGGGCTTTACCTCTAGATGTTGGGATTGAACTCTAGAATTTGGGTTTGAAATCTATATATTTTGCTTTTCCTCTAGATGTTGGGCTTTACCTCTAGATATCTGGCTTTACCTCTAGATGTTGGGTTTTACCTCTAGATATTGGTCTTTACCTCTAGATTTTGGGTGTTAGATCTAGAATTTGGGCTTTACATCTAGATTTTGGGCTTTAGGTCTAGAAGTTGGGCTTTACATCTAGATTTTGGGCTTTAGGTCTAGATATTGGTCTTTACCTCTAGATTTTGGGTTTTAAATCTATATATTTGGCTTTTCCTCTAGATGTTGGGCTTTACCTCTAGATTTTGGGTTTTACATCTAGATGTTTGCCTTCACCTCTGTAAGTTGGACTTTACCTGCAGACATTGGGCTGTAGGACTAGATGATGGGCTTTACCTCCAGACGTTGGGCTTTACATCTAGATTTTGGGCTTTACGTCTAAATGATGCGCTTAAACTCTAAATATTGGTCTTTACCTCTAGATGTTGATCTTTAGATCTAGAAGTTGTGCTTTTCATCTAGATTTTGGGCTTTACGTCTCGATATTGGGCTTTACCTCTAGATTTTGGGTTTTATATCGATATATTTGGCTTTTCCTCTAGATGTTGGGCTTTACCTCTAGATATCTGGCTTTACCTCTAGATGTTGGGTTTTACCTCTAGATATTGGTCTTTACCTCTAGATTTTGGGCGTTAGATCTAGAATTTGGGCTTTACATCTAGATTTTGGGCTTTAGATCAAGAAGCTGGGCTTTACATCCAGATTTTGGCCTTTACGTCTTGATATTGGGCTTTACCTCTAGATTTTGGGTTTTAAATCTATATATTTGGCTTTTCCTCTAGATGTTGGCCTTTAACCCTAGATATCTGGCTTTACCTCTAGATGTTGGGCTTTACCTCTAGATTTTGGGTTTTAAATATATATATATTTGGCTTTTCCTCTAGATGTTGGCCTTTAACCCTAGATATCTGGCTTTACCTCTAGATGTTGGGCTTTACCTCTAGATTTTGGGTTTTAAATATATATATATTTGGCTTTTCCTCTAGATGTTGGGCTTTACCTCTAGATTTGGGGTTTTACATCTAGATGTTTGCCTTCACCTCTGTAAGTTGGGATTTACCTGCAGACATTGGGCTATAGGACTAGATGATGGGCTTTACCTCCAGACGTTGGGCTTTACCTCTAGATATCTGGCTTTACCTCTAGATGTTGGGATTTACCTCTAGCTATTGGTCTTTACCTCTAGATGTTGGGCTTTAGATCTAGAAGTTGTGCTTTTCATCTAGATTTTGGGCTTTACGTCTAGATATTGGGCTTTACCTCTAGATTTTGGGTTTTATATCGATATATTTGGCTTTTCCTCTAGATGTTGGGCTTTACCCCTAGATATCTGGATTTACCTGTAGATGTTGGGCTTTACCTCTAGATTTTGGGTTTTCCATCTGGATTTTTGGCTTCTCTCTAGAATCTGGGCTTTACCTCCAGACGTTGGGCTTTACCACTAGATGTTGGGTTTTACCTCTAGATGTTGGTCTTTAGGTCTAGATATTGGACTTTACCTCTAGATGTAGGGGTTTACATCTAGATGTTTTGCTTTACATTTAGATGTTGGTCTTTATCTCTAGATGTTGGGTTATACCTCTATATGTTGTGCTTCACCTCTAGATGTTAGGCTTTACCTCTAGATGTTTGGATTACATCTAGATGTTTTGCTTTACATTTAGATGTTCGGCTTTATCTCTAGATTTTGGGTTTTAAATCTATATATTTGGCTTTTCCTCTAGATGTTGGGCTTTACCGTCAGATATCTGGCTTTACGTCTAGATGTTGGGCTTTACCTCTAGAAGTTGGGCTTTAACTCTAGACTTTGGGCTTTACCTCAAGACGTTCGTCTTTAACTCTAGCTGTTGGGCTTTACCTCTAGATTTTGGGCCTTACCTCTAGAAGTTGGGGGTTATATCTATATGGTTGGATTTAACTGTAGATGTCAGGCCTTAACACTTGATTTTGGAATTCACCTCTAGATGTTAGGCTTTACATCTAGATTCTGGGCTTTCCCTCTAGATGTTGGGCTTTAACTCTAGATTTTGGGCTTTACTCGAAAGGATGCGCTTTAACTCTAGATATTCGGCTTTACCTCTAGAAGTTGGGTTGTACATCTAGATGTTTGGCTTTAACTGTAGGTGTCGGCCTTTAACACTAGATATTGGAATTCACCTCTAGATCTTAGTCTTTACCTCTACATGTTGGGCTTTACCTCTAGAGTATTTGGCTTTAGATCTAGCAATTGGGCTTTACATCTAGATTTGGGGCTTTATCTCTAGATGTTGGGCTTTATCTCTAGATTTTGGGCTCTAACTTTAGGTATTGGTGTTTACCTCTAGATTTTGGACTTTAACTCTGGAAGTTGGGATTTACCTCTAGATGTTGGGATTGAACTCTAGAATTTGGGTTTGAAATCTATATATTTTGCTTTTCCTCTAGATGTTGGGCTTTACCTCTAGATATCTGGCTTTACCTCTAGCTGTTGGGTTTTACCTCTAGATATTGGTCTTTACCTCTAGATTTTGGGTGTTAGATCTAGAATTCGGGCTTTACATCTAGATTTTGGGCTTTAGATCTAGAAGTTGGGCTTTACATCTAGATTTTGGGCTTTAGGTCTAGATATTGGGCTTTACCTCTAGATTTTGGGTTTTAAATCTATATATTTGGCTTTTCCTCTAGATGTTGGGCTTTACCTCTAGATTTTGGGTTTTACATCTAGATGTTTGCCTTCACCTCTGTAAGATGTGCTTTACCTGCAGACATTGGGCTGTAGGACTAGATGATGGGCTTTACCTCTAGAAGTTGGGCTTTACATCTAGATTTTGGGCTTTACCTCTAAATGATGCGCTTAAACACTAAATATTGGGCCTTACCTCTAGATGTTGGGCTTTAGATTTAGAAGTTGGGCTTTACAGCTATATTTTGGGCTTTAGATCTAGAAGTTGGGCTTTACATCTAGATTTTGGGCTTTACGTCTAGATATTGGGCTTCACCTCTAGATTTTGGGGTTTAGATCTATATATCTGGCTTTATCTCTAGATGTTGGGCTTTACCTCTACATTTTGGGCTCTACCTCTAGGTATTGGTATTTACATTTAGATTTTTGACTTTAAATCTGGAAGTTGAGCTTTACATCTAGACTTTCGGATTTACCTCTAGATGTTGGGATTGAACTCTAGAATTTGGGTTTGAAATCTATATATTTTGCTTTTCCTCTAGATGTTGGGCTTTACCTCTAGATATCTGGCTTTACCTCTAGATGTTGGGTTTTACCTCTAGATATTGGTCTTAATCTCTAGATTTTGGGCGTTAGATCTAGAATTTGGGCTTTACATCTAGATTTTGGGCTTTAGATCAAGAAGCTGGGCTTTACATCCAGATTTTGGCCTTTACGTCTTGATATTGGGCTTTACCTCTAGATTTTGGGTTTTAAATCTATATATTTGGCTTTTCCTCTAGATGTTGGCCTTTAACCCTAGATATCTGGCTTTACCTCTAGATGTTGGGCTTTACCTCTAGATTTTGGGTTTTAAATATATATATATTTGGCTTTTCCTCTAGATGTTGGCCTTTAACCCTAGATATCTGGCTTTACCTCTAGATGTTGGGCTTTACCTCTAGATTTTGGGTTTTAAATATATATATATTTGGCTTTTCCTCTAGATGTTGGGCTTTACCTCTAGATTTGGGGTTTTACATCTAGATGTTTGCCTTCACCTCTGTAAGTTGGGATTTACCTGCAGACATTGGGCTATAGGACTAGATGATGGGCTTTACCTCCAGACGTTGGGCTTTACCTCTAGATATCTGGCTTTACCTCTAGATGTTGGGATTTACCTCTAGCTATTGGTCTTTACCTCTAGATGTTGGGCTTTAGATCTAGAAGTTGTGCTTTTCATCTAGATTTTGGGCTTTACGTCTAGATATTGGGCTTTACCTCTAGATTTTGGGTTTTATATCGATATATTTGGCTTTTCCTCTAGATGTTGGGCTTTACCCCTAGATATCTGGATTTACCTGTAGATGTTGGGCTTTACCTCTAGATTTTGGGTTTTCCATCTGGATTTTTGGCTTCTCTCTAGAATCTGGGCTTTACCTCCAGACGTTGGGCTTTACCACTAGATGTTGGGTTTTACCTCTAGATGTTGGTCTTTAGGTCTAGATATTGGACTTTACCTCTAGATGTAGGGGTTTACATCTAGATGTTTTGCTTTACATTTAGATGTTGGTCTTTATCTCTAGATGTTGGGTTATACCTCTATATGTTGTGCTTCACCTCTAGATGTTAGGCTTTACCTCTAGATGTTTGGATTACAACTAGATGTTTTGCTTTACATTTAGATGTTCGGCTTTATCTCTAGATTTTGGGTTTTAAATCTATATATTTGGCTTTTCCTCTAGATGTTGGGTTTACCGTCAGATATCTGGCTTTACGTCTAGATGTTGGGCTTTACCTCTAGAAGTTGGGCTTTACCTCAAGACGTTCGGCTTTAACTCTAGCTGTTGGGCTTTACCTCTAGATTTTGGGCCTTACCTCTAGAAGTTGGGGGTTACATCTATATGGTTGGATTTAACTGTAGATGTCAGGCCTTAACACTTGATTTTGGAATTCACCTCTAGATGTTAGGCTTTACATCTAGATTCTGGGCTTTCCCTCTAGATGTTGGGCTTTAACTCTAGATTTTGGGCTTTACTCGAAAGGATGCGCTTTAACTCTAGATATTCGGCTTTACCTCTAGAAGTTGGGTTGTACATCTAGATGTTTGGCTTTAACTGTAGGTGTCGGCCTTTAACACTAGATATTGGAATTCACCTCTAGATCTTAGTCTTTACCTCTACATGTTGGGCTTTACCTCTAGAGTATTTGGCTTTAGATCTAGCAATTGGGCTTTACATCTAGATTTGGGGCTTTATCTCTAGATGTTGGGCTTTATCTCTAGATTTTGGGCTCTAACTTTAGGTATTGGTGTTTACCTCTAGATTTTGGACTTTAACTCTGGAAGTTGGGATTTACCTCTAGATGTTGGGATTGAACTCTAGAATTTGGGTTTGAAATCTATATATTTTGCTTTTCCTCTAGATGTTGGGCTTTACCTCTAGATATCTGGCTTTACCTCTAGCTGTTGGGTTTTACCTCTAGATATTGGTCTTTACCTCTAGATTTTGGGTGTTAGATCTAGAATTCGGGCTTTACATCTAGATTTTGGGCTTTAGATCTAGAAGTTGGGCTTTACATCTAGATTTTGGGCTTTAGGTCTAGATATTGGGCTTTACCTCTAGATTTTGGGTTTTAAATCTATATATTTGGCTTTTCCTCTAGATGTTGGGCTTTACCTCTAGATTTTGGGTTTTACATCTAGATGTTTGCCTTCACCTCTGTAAGATGTGCTTTACCTGCAGACATTGGGCTGTAGGACTAGATGATGGGCTTTACCTCTAGAAGTTGGGCTTTACATCTAGATTTTGGGCTTTACCTCTAAATGATGCGCTTAAACACTAAATATTGGGCCTTACCTCTAGATGTTGGGCTTTAGATTTAGAAGTTGGGCTTTACAGCTATATTTTGGGCTTTAGATCTAGAAGTTGGGCTTTACATCTAGATTTTGGGCTTTACGTCTAGATATTGGGCTTCACCTCTAGATTTTGGGGTTTAGATCTATATATCTGGCTTTATCTCTAGATGTTGGGCTTTACCTCTACATTTTGGGCTCTACCTCTAGGTATTGGTATTTACATTTAGATTTTTGACTTTAAATCTGGAAGTTGAGCTTTACATCTAGACTTTCGGATTTACCTCTAGATGTTGGGATTGAACTCTAGAATTTGGGTTTGAAATCTATATATTTTGCTTTTCCTCTAGATGTTGGGCTTTACCTCTAGATATCTGGCTTTACCTCTAGATGTTGGGTTTTACCTCTAGATATTGGTCTTTATCTCTAGATTTTGGGCGTTAGATCTAGAATTTGGGCTTTACATCTAGATTTTGGGCTTTAGATCAAGAAGCTGGGCTTTACATCCAGATTTTGGCCTTTACGTCTTGATATTGGGCTTTACCTCTAGATTTTGGGTTTTAAATCTATATATTTGGCTTTTCCTCTAGATGTTGGCCTTTAACCCTAGATATCTGGCTTTACCTCTAGATGTTGGGCTTTACCTCTAGATTTTGGGTTTTAAATATATATATATTTGGCTTTTCCTCTAGATGTTGGCCTTTAACCCTAGATATCTGGCTTTACCTCTAGATGTTGGGCTTTACCTCTAGATTTTGGGTTTTAAATATATATATATTTGGCTTTTCCTCTAGATGTTGGGCTTTACCTCTAGATTTGGGGTTTTACATCTAGATGTTTGCCTTCACCTCTGTAAGTTGGGATTTACCTGCAGACATTGGGCTATAGGACTAGATGATGGGCTTTACCTCCAGACGTTGGGCTTTACCTCTAGATATCTGGCTTTACCTCTAGATGTTGGGATTTACCTCTAGCTATTGGTCTTTACCTCTAGATGTTGGGCTTTAGATCTAGAAGTTGTGCTTTTCATCTAGATTTTGGGCTTTACGTCTAGATATTGGGCTTTACCTCTAGATTTTGGGTTTTATATCGATATATTTGGCTTTTCCTCTAGATGTTGGGCTTTACCCCTAGATATCTGGATTTACCTGTAGATGTTGGGCTTTACCTCTAGATTTTGGGTTTTCCATCTGGATTTTTGGCTTCTCTCTAGAATCTGGGCTTTACCTCCAGACGTTGGGCTTTACCACTAGATGTTGGGTTTTACCTCTAGATGTTGGTCTTTAGGTCTAGATATTGGACTTTACCTCTAGATGTAGGGGTTTACATCTAGATGTTTTGCTTTACATTTAGATGTTGGTCTTTATCTCTAGATGTTGGGTTATACCTCTATATGTTGTGCTTCACCTCTAGATGTTAGGCTTTACCTCTAGATGTTTGGATTACAACTAGATGTTTTGCTTTACATTTAGATGTTCGGCTTTATCTCTAGATTTTGGGTTTTAAATCTATATATTTGGCTTTTCCTCTAGATGTTGGGTTTACCGTCAGATATCTGGCTTTACGTCTAGATGTTGGGCTTTACCTCTAGAAGTTGGGCTTTACCTCAAGACGTTCGGCTTTAACTCTAGCTGTTGGGCTTTACCTCTAGATTTTGGGCCTTACCTCTAGAAGTTGGGGGTTACATCTATATGGTTGGATTTAACTGTAGATGTCAGGCCTTAACACTTGATTTTGGAATTCACCTCTAGATGTTAGGCTTTACATCTAGATTCTGGGCTTTCCCTCTAGATGTTGGGCTTTAACTCTAGATTTTGGGCTTTACTCGAAAGGATGCGCTTTAACTCTAGATATTCGGCTTTACCTCTAGAAGTTGGGTTGTACATCTAGATGTTTGGCTTTAACTGTAGGTGTCGGCCTTTAACACTAGATATTGGAATTCACCTCTAGATCTTAGTCTTTACCTCTACATGTTGGGCTTTACCTCTAGAGTATTTGGCTTTAGATCTAGCAATTGGGCTTTACATCTAGATTTGGGGCTTTACCTCTAGATGTTGGGCTTTACCTCCAGATTTTGGATTTTAAATCTATATATCTGGCTTTATCTCTAGATGTTGGGCTTTATCTCTAGATTTTGGGCTCTAACTTTAGGTATTGGTTTTTACCTCTAGATTTTGGACTTTAACTCTGGAAGTTGGGCTTTACCTCTAGATGTTGGGATTGAACTCTAGAATTTGGGTTTGAAATCTATATATTTTGCTTTTCCTCTAGATGTTGGGCTTTACCTCTAGATATCTGGCTTTACCTCTAGCTGTTGGGTTTTACCTCTAGATATTGGTCTTTACCTCTAGATTTTGGGTGTTAGATCTAGAATTTGGGCTTTACATCTAGATTTTGGGCTTTAGATCTAGAATTTGGGCTTTACATCTAGATTTTGGGCTTTAGGTCTAGATATTGGGCTTTACCTCTAGATTTTGGGTTTTAAATCTATATATTTGGCTTTTCCTCTAGATGTTGGGCTTTACCTCTAGATTTTGGGTTTTACATCTAGATGTTTGCCTTCACCTCTGTAAGATGTGCTTTACCTGCAGACATTGGGCTGTAGGACTAGATGATGGGCTTTACCTCTAGAAGTTGGGCTTTACATCTAGATTTTGGGCTTTACCTCTAAATGATGCACTTAAACTCTAAATATTGGTCTTTACCTCTAGATGTTGGGCTTTCGATCTAGAAGTTGTGCTTTTCATCTAGATTTTGGGCTTTACGTCTAGATATTGGGCTTTACCTCTAGATTTTGGGTTTTATATCTATATATTTGGCTTTTCCTCTAGATGTTGGGCTTTACCCCTAGATATCTGGATTTACCTGTAGATGTTGGGCTTTACCTCTAGATTTTGGGTTTTCCATCTGGATTTTTGGCTTCTCTCTAGAATCTGGGCTTTACCTCCAGACGTTGGGCTTTACCACTAGATGTTGGGTTTTACCTCTAGATGTTGGTCTTTAGGTCTAGCTATTGGACTTTACCTCTAGATGTAGGGTTTTACATCTAGATGTTTTGCTTTACATTTAGATGTTGGTCTTTATCTCTAGATGTTGGGTTATACCTCTATATGTTGTGCTTCACCTCTAGATGTTAGGCTTTACCTCTAGATGTTTGGATTACATCTAGATGTTTTGCTTTACATTTAGATGTTCGGCTTTATCTCTAGATTTTGGGTTTTAAATCTATATATTTGGCTTTTCCTCTAGATGTTGGGCTTTACCGTCAGATATCTGGCTTTACGTCTAGATGTTGGGCTTTACCTCTAGAAGTTGGGCTTTAACTCTAGACTTTGGGCTTTACCTCAAGACGTTCGTCTTTAACTCTAGCTGTTGGGCTTTACCTCTAGATTTTGGGCCTTACCTCTAGAAGTTGGGGGTTATATCTATATGGTTGGATTTAACTGTAGATGTCAGGCCTTAACACTTGATTTTGGAATTCACCTCTAGATGTTAGGCTTTACATCTAGATTCTGGGCTTTCCCTCTAGATGTTGGGCTTTAACTCTAGATTTTGGGCTTTACTCGAAAGGATGCGCTTTAACTCTAGATATTCGGCTTTACCTCTAGAAGTTGGGTTGTACATCTAGATGTTTGGCTTTAACTGTAGGTGTCGGGCTTTAACACTAGATATTGGAATTCACCTCTAGATCTTAGTCTTTACCTCTACATGTTGGGCTTTACCTCTAGAGTATTTGGCTTTAGATCTAGCAATTGGGCTTTACATCTAGATTTGGGGCTTTACCTCTAGATGTTGGGCTTTACCTCCAGATTTTGGATTTTAAATCTATATATCTGGCTTTATCTCTAGATGTTGGGCTTTATCTCTAGATTTTGGGCTCTAACTTTAGGTATTGGTGTTTACCTCTAGATTTTGGACTTTAACTCTGGAAGTTGGGCTTTACCTCTAGATGTTGGGATTGAACTCTAGAATTTGGGTTTGAAATCTATATATTTTGCTTTTCCTCTAGATGTTGGGCTTTACCTCTAGATATCTGGCTTTACCTCTAGCTGTTGGGTTTTACCTCTAGATATTGGTCTTTACCTCTAGATTTTGGGTGTTAGATCTAGAATTTGGGCTTTACATCTAGATTTTGGGCTTTAGATCTAGAAGTTGGGCTTTACATCTAGATTTTGGGCTTTAGGTCTAGATATTGGGCTTTACCTCTAGATTTTGGGTTTTAAATCTATATATTTGGCTTTTCCTCTAGATGTTGGGCTTTACCTCTAGATTTTGGGTTTTACATCTAGATGTTTGCCTTTACCTCTGTAAGATGTGCTTTACCTGCAGACATTGGGCTGTAGGACTAGATGATGGGCTTTACCTCTAGAAGTTGGGCTTTACATCTAGATTTTGGGCTTTACCTCTAAATGATGCGCTTAAACTCTAAATATTGGTCTTTACCTCTAGATGTTGATCTTTAGATCTAGAAGTTGTGCTTTTCATCTAGATTTTGGGCTTTACGTCTCGATATTGGGCTTTACCTCTAGATTTTGGGTTTTATATCGATATATTTGGCTTTTCCTCTAGATGTTGGGCTTTACCCCTAGATATCTGGATTTACCTGTAGATGTTGGGCTTTACCTCTAGATTTTGGGTTTTCCATCTGGATTTTTGGCTTCTCTCTAGAATCTGGGCTTTACCTCCAGACGTTGGGCTTTACCACTAGATGTTGGGTTTTACCTCTAGATGTTGGTCTTTAGGTCTAGATATTGGACTTTACCTCTAGATGTAGGGGTTTACATCTAGATGTTTTGCTTTACATTTAGATGTTGGTCTTTATCTCTAGATGTTGGGTTATACCTCTATATGTTGTGCTTCACCTCTAGATGTTAGGCTTTACCTCTAGATGTTTGGATTACATCTAGATGTTTTGCTTTACATTTAGATGTTCGGCTTTATCTCTAGATTTTGGGTTTTAAATCTATATATTTGGCTTTTCCTCTAGATGTTGGGCTTTACCGTCAGATATCTGGCTTTACGTCTAGATGTTGGGCTTTACCTCTAGAAGTTGGGCTTTAACTCTAGACTTTGGGCTTTACCTCAAGACGTTCGTCTTTAACTCTAGCTGTTGGGCTTTACCTCTAGATTTTGGGCCTTACCTCTAGAAGTTGGGGGTTATATCTATATGGTTGGATTTAACTGTAGATGTCAGGCCTTAACACTTGATTTTGGAATTCACCTCTAGATGTTAGGCTTTACATCTAGATTCTGGGCTTTCCCTCTAGATGTTGGGCTTTAACTCTAGATTTTGGGCTTTACTCGAAAGGATGCGCTTTAACTCTAGATATTCGGCTTTACCTCTAGAAGTTGGGTTGTACATCTAGATGTTTGGCTTTAACTGTAGGTGTCGGCCTTTAACACTAGATATTGGAATTCACCTCTAGATCTTAGTCTTTACCTCTACATGTTGGGCTTTACCTCTAGAGTATTTGGCTTTAGATCTAGCAATTGGGCTTTACATCTAGATTTGGGGCTTTATCTCTAGATGTTGGGCTTTATCTCTAGATTTTGGGCTCTAACTTTAGGTATTGGTGTTTACCTCTAGATTTTGGACTTTAACTCTGGAAGTTGGGATTTACCTCTAGATGTTGGGATTGAACTCTAGAATTTGGGTTTGAAATCTATATATTTTGCTTTTCCTCTAGATGTTGGGCTTTACCTCTAGATATCTGGCTTTACCTCTAGCTGTTGGGTTTGACCTCTAGATATTGGTCTTTACCTCTAGATTTTGGGTGTTAGATCTAGAATTTGGGCTTTACATCTAGATTTTGGTCTTTAGATCTAGAAGTTGGGCTTTACATCTAGATTTTGGGCTTTAGGTCTAGATATTGGGCTTTACCTCTAGATTTTGGGTTTTAAATCTATATATTTGGCTTTTCCTCTAGATGTTGGGCTTTACCTCTAGATTTTGGGTTTTACATCTAGATGTTTGCCTTCACCTCTGTAAGATGTGCTTTACCTGCAGACATTGGGCTGTAGGACTAGATGATTCGCTTTACCTCTAGAAGTTGGGCTTTACATCTAGATTTTGGGCTTTACCTCTAAATGATGCGCTTAAACACTAAATATTGGGCCTTACCTCTAGATGTTGGGCTTTAGATTTAGAAGTTGGGCTTTACAGCTATATTTTGGGCTTTAGATCTAGAAGTTGGGCTTTACATCTAGATTTTGGGCTTTACGTCTAGATATTGGGCTTCACCTCTAGATTTTGGGGTTTAGATCTATATATCTGGCTTTATCTCTAGATGTTGGGCTTTACCTCTACATTTTGGGCTCTACCTCTAGGTATTGGTATTTACATTTAGATTTTTGACTTTAAATCTGGAAGTTGAGCTTTACATCTAGACTTTCGGATTTACCTCTAGATGTTGGGATTGAACTCTAGAATTTGGGTTTGAAATCTATATATTTTGCTTTTCCTCTAGATGTTGGGCTTTACCTCTAGATATCTGGCTTTACCTCTAGATGTTGGGTTTTACCTCTAGATATTGGTCTTTACCTCTAGATTTTGGGCGTTAGATCTAGAATTTGGGCTTTACATCTAGATTTTGGGCTTTAGATCAAGAAGCTGGGCTTTACATCCAGATTTTGGCCTTTACGTCTTGATATTGGGCTTTACCTCTAGATTTTGGGTTTTAAATCTATATATTTGGCTTTTCCTCTAGATGTTGGCCTTTAACCCTAGATATCTGGCTTTACCTCTAGATGTTGGGCTTTACCTCTAGATTTTGGGTTTTAAATATATATATATTTGGCTTTTCCTCTAGATGTTGGCCTTTAACCCTAGATATCTGGCTTTACCTCTAGATGTTGGGCTTTACCTCTAGGTTTTGGGTTTTAAATATATATATATTTGGCTTTTCCTCTAGATGTTGGGCTTTACCTCTAGATTTGGGGTTTTACATCTAGATGTTTGCCTTCACCTCTGTAAGTTGGGATTTACCTGCAGACATTGGGCTATAGGACTAGATGATGGGCTTTACCTCCAGACGTTGGGCTTTACCTCTAGATATCTGGCTTTACCTCTAGATGTTGGGATTTACCTCTAGCTATTGGTCTTTACCTCTAGATGTTGGGCTTTAGATCTAGAAGTTGTGCTTTTCATCTAGATTTTGGGCTTTACGTCTAGATATTGGGCTTTACCTCTAGATTTTGGGTTTTATATCGATATATTTGGCTTTTCCTCTAGATGTTGGGCTTTACCCCTAGATATCTGGATTTACCTGTAGATGTTGGGCTTTACCTCTAGATTTTGGGTTTTCCATCTGGATTTTTGGCTTCTCTCTAGAATCTGGGCTTTACCTCCAGACGTTGGGCTTTACCACTAGATGTTGGGTTTTACCTCTAGATGTTGGTCTTTAGGTCTAGATATTGGACTTTACCTCTAGATGTAGGGGTTTACATCTAGATGTTTTGCTTTACATTTAGATGTTGGTCTTTATCTCTAGATGTTGGGTTATACCTCTATATGTTGTGCTTCACCTCTAGATGTTAGGCTTTACCTCTAGATGTTTGGATTACAACTAGATGTTTTGCTTTACATTTAGATGTTCGGCTTTATCTCTAGATTTTGGGTTTTAAATCTATATATTTGGCTTTTCCTCTAGATGTTGGGTTTACCGTCAGATATCTGGCTTTACGTCTAGATGTTGGGCTTTACCTCTAGAAGTTGGGCTTTACCTCAAGACGTTCGGCTTTAACTCTAGCTGTTGGGCTTTACCTCTAGATTTTGGGCCTTACCTCTAGAAGTTGGGGGTTATATCTATATGGTTGGATTTAACTGTAGATGTCAGGCCTTAACACTTGATTTTGGAATTCACCTCTAGATGTTAGGCTTTACATCTAGATTCTGGGCTTTCCCTCTAGATGTTGGGCTTTAACTCTAGATTTTGGGCTTTACTCGAAAGGATGCGCTTTAACTCTAGATATTCGGCTTTACCTCTAGAAGTTGGGTTGTACATCTAGATGTTTGGCTTTAACTGTAGGTGTCGGCCTTTAACACTAGATATTGGAATTCACCTCTAGATCTTAGTCTTTACCTCTACATGTTGGGCTTTACCTCTAGAGTATTTGGCTTTAGATCTAGCAATTGGGCTTTACATCTAGATTTGGGGCTTTACCTCTAGATGTTGGGCTTTACCTCCAGATTTTGGATTTTAAATCTATATATCTGGCTTTATCTCTAGATGTTGGGCTTTATCTCTAGATTTTGGGCTCTAACTTTAGGTATTGGTGTTTACCTCTAGATTTTGGACTTTAACTCTGGAAGTTGGGCTTTACCTCTAGATGTTGGGATTGAACTCCAGAATTTGGGTTTGAAATCTATATATTTTGCTTTTCCTCTAGATGTTGGGCTTTACCTCTAGATATCTGGCTTTACCTCTAGATGTTGGGTTTTACCTCTAGATATTGGTCTTTACCTCTAGATTTTGGGTGTTAGATCTAGAATTTGGGCTTTACATCTAGATTTTGGTCTTTAGATCTAGAAGTTGGGCTTTACATCTAGATTTTGGGCTTTAGGTCTAGATATTGGGCTTTACCTCTAGATTTTGGGTTTTAAATCTATATATTTGGCTTTTCCTCTAGATGTTGGGCTTTACCTCTAGATTTTGGGTTTTACATCTAGATGTTTGCCTTCACCTCTGTAAGATGTGCTTTACCTGCAGACATTGGGCTGTAGGACTAGATGATTCGCTTTACCTCTAGAAGTTGGGCTTTACATCTAGATTTTGGGCTTTACCTCTAAATGATGCGCTTAAACACTAAATATTGGGCCTTACCTCTAGATGTTGGGCTTTAGATTTAGAAGTTGGGCTTTACAGCTATATTTTGGGCTTTAGATCTAGAAGTTGGGCTTTACATCTAGATTTTGGGCTTTACGTCTAGATATTGGGCTTCACCTCTAGATTTTGGGGTTTAGATCTATATATCTGGCTTTATCTCTAGATGTTGGGCTTTACCTCTACATTTTGGGCTCTACCTCTAGGTATTGGTATTTACATTTAGATTTTTGACTTTAAATCTGGAAGTTGAGCTTTACATCTAGACTTTCGGATTTACCTCTAGATGTTGGGATTGAACTCTAGAATTTGGGTTTGAAATCTATATATTTTGCTTTTCCTCTAGATGTTGGGCTTTACCTCTAGATATCTGGCTTTACCTCTAGATGTTGGGTTTTACCTCTAGATATTGGTCTTTACCTCTAGATTTTGGGCGTTAGATCTAGAATTTGGGCTTTACATCTAGATTTTGGGCTTTAGATCAAGAAGCTGGGCTTTACATCCAGATTTTGGCCTTTACGTCTTGATATTGGGCTTTACCTCTAGATTTTGGGTTTTAAATCTATATATTTGGCTTTTCCTCTAGATGTTGGCCTTTAACCCTAGATATCTGGCTTTACCTCTAGATGTTGGGCTTTACCTCTAGATTTTGGGTTTTAAATATATATATATTTGGCTTTTCCTCTAGATGTTGGCCTTTAACCCTAGATATCTGGCTTTACCTCTAGATGTTGGGCTTTACCTCTAGGTTTTGGGTTTTAAATATATATATATTTGGCTTTTCCTCTAGATGTTGGGCTTTACCTCTAGATTTGGGGTTTTACATCTAGATGTTTGCCTTCACCTCTGTAAGTTGGGATTTACCTGCAGACATTGGGCTATAGGACTAGATGATGGGCTTTACCTCCAGACGTTGGGCTTTACCTCTAGATATCTGGCTTTACCTCTAGATGTTGGGATTTACCTCTAGCTATTGGTCTTTACCTCTAGATGTTGGGCTTTAGATCTAGAAGTTGTGCTTTTCATCTAGATTTTGGGCTTTACGTCTAGATATTGGGCTTTACCTCTAGATTTTGGGTTTTATATCGATATATTTGGCTTTTCCTCTAGATGTTGGGCTTTACCCCTAGATATCTGGATTTACCTGTAGATGTTGGGCTTTACCTCTAGATTTTGGGTTTTCCATCTGGATTTTTGGCTTCTCTCTAGAATCTGGGCTTTACCTCCAGACGTTGGGCTTTACCACTAGATGTTGGGTTTTACCTCTAGATGTTGGTCTTTAGGTCTAGATATTGGACTTTACCTCTAGATGTAGGGGTTTACATCTAGATGTTTTGCTTTACATTTAGATGTTGGTCTTTATCTCTAGATGTTGGGTTATACCTCTATATGTTGTGCTTCACCTCTAGATGTTAGGCTTTACCTCTAGATGTTTGGATTACAACTAGATGTTTTGCTTTACATTTAGATGTTCGGCTTTATCTCTAGATTTTGGGTTTTAAATCTATATATTTGGCTTTTCCTCTAGATGTTGGGTTTACCGTCAGATATCTGGCTTTACGTCTAGATGTTGGGCTTTACCTCTAGAAGTTGGGCTTTACCTCAAGACGTTCGGCTTTAACTCTAGCTGTTGGGCTTTACCTCTAGATTTTGGGCCTTACCTCTAGAAGTTGGGGGTTATATCTATATGGTTGGATTTAACTGTAGATGTCAGGCCTTAACACTTGATTTTGGAATTCACCTCTAGATGTTAGGCTTTACATCTAGATTCTGGGCTTTCCCTCTAGATGTTGGGCTTTAACTCTAGATTTTGGGCTTTACTCTAAAGGATGCGCTTTAACTCTAGATATTCGGCTTTACCTCTAGAAGTTGGGTTGTACATCTAGATGTTTGGCTTTAACTGTAGGTGTCGGCCTTTAACACTAGATATTGGAATTCACCTCTAGATCTTAGTCTTTACCTCTACATGTTGGGCTTTACCTCTAGAGTATTTGGCTTTAGATCTAGCAATTGGGCTTTACATCTAGATTTGGGGCTTTACCTCTAGATGTTGGGCTTTACCTCCAGATTTTGGATTTTAAATCTATATATCTGGCTTTATCTCTAGATGTTGGGCTTTATCTCTAGATTTTGGGCTCTAACTTTAGGTATTGGTGTTTACCTCTAGATTTTGGACTTTAACTCTGGAAGTTGGGCTTTACCTCTAGATGTTGGGATTGAACTCTAGAATTTGGGTTTGAAATCTATATATTTTGCTTTTCCTCTAGATGTTGGGCTTTACCTCTAGATATCTGGCTTTACCTCTAGCTGTTGGGTTTTACCTCTAGATATTGGTCTTTACCTCTAGATTTTGGGTGTTAGATCTAGAATTTGGGCTTTACATCTAGATTTTGGGCTTTAGCTCTAGAAGTTGGGCTTTACATCTAGATTTTGGGCTTTAGGTCTAGATATTGGGCTTTACCTCTAGATTCTGGGTTTTAAATCTATATATTTGGCTTTTCCTCTAGATGTTGGGCTTTACCTCTAGATTTTGGGTTTTACATCTAGATGTTTGCCTTCACCTCTGTAAGATGTGCTTTACCTGCAGACATTGGGCTGTAGGACTAGATGATGAGCTTTACCTCTAGAAGTTGGGCTTTACATCTAGATTTTGGGCTTTACCTCTAAATGATGCGCTTAAACTCTAAATATTGGGCTTTACCTCTAGATGTTGGGCTTTAGATTTAGAAGTTGGGATTTACAGCTATATTTTGGGCTTTAGATCTAGAAGTTGGGCTTTACATCTAGATTTTGGGCTTTACGTCTAGATATTGGGCTTCACCTCTAGATTTTGGGGTTTAGATCTATATATCTGGCTTTATCTCTAGATGTTGGGCTTTACCTCTACATTTTGGGCTCTACCTCTAGGTATTGGTATTTACATTTAGATTTTTGACTTTAAATCTGGAAGTTGAGCTTTACATCTAGACTTTGGGATTTACCTCTAGATGTTGGGATTGAACTCTAGAATTTGGGTTTGAAATCTATATATTTTGCTTTTCCTCTAGATGTTGGGCTTTACCTCTAGATATCTGGCTTTACCTCTAGATGTTGGGTTTTACCTCTAGATATTGGTCTTTATCTCTAGATTTTGGGCGTTAGATCTAGAATTTGGGCTTTACATCTAGATTTTGGGCTTTAGATCAAGAAGCTGGGCTTTACATCTAGATTTTGGCCTTTACGTCTTGATATTGGGCTTTACCTCTAGATTTTGGGTTTTAAATCTATATATTTGGCTTTTCCTCTAGATGTTGGCCTTTAACCCTAGATATCTGGCTTTACCTCTAGATGTTGGGCTTTACCTCTAGATTTTGGGTTTTAAATATATATATATTTGGCTTTTCCTCTAGATGTTGGCCTTTAACCCTAGATATCTGGCTTTACCTCTAGATGTTGGGCTTTACCTCTAGGTTTTGGGTTTTAAATATATATATATTTGGCTTTTCCTCTAGATGTTGGGCTTTACCTCTAGATTTGGGGTTTTACATCTAGATGTTTGCCTTCACCTCTGTAAGTTGGGATTTACCTGCAGACATTGGGCTATAGGACTAGATGATGGGCTTTACCTCCAGACGTTGGGCTTTACCTCTAGATATCTGGCTTTACCTCTAGATGTTGGGATTTACCTCTAGCTATTGGTCTTTACCTCTAGATGTTGGGCTTTAGATCTAGAAGTTGTGCTTTTCATCTAGATTTTGGGCTTTACGTCTAGATATTGGGCTTTACCTCTAGATTTTGGGTTTTATATCTATATATTTGGCTTTTCCTCTAGATGTTGGGCTTTACCCCTAGATATCTGGATTTACCTGTAGATGTTGGGCTTTACCTCTAGATTTTGGGTTTTCCATCTGGATTTTTGGCTTCTCTCTAGAATCTGGGCTTTACCTCCAGACGTTGGGCTTTACCACTAGATGTTGGGTTTTACCTCTAGATGTTGGTCTTTAGGTCTAGATATTGGACTTTACCTCTAGATGTAGGGGTTTACATCTAGATGTTTTGCTTTACATTTAGATGTTGGTCTTTATCTCTAGATGTTGGGTTATACCTCTATATGTTGTGCTTCACCTCTAGATGTTAGGCTTTACCTCTAGATGTTTGGATTACAACTAGATGTTTTGCTTTACATTTAGATGTTCGGCTTTATCTCTAGATTTTGGGTTTTAAATCTATATATTTGGCTTTTCCTCTAGATGTTGGGTTTACCGTCAGATATCTGGCTTTACGTCTAGATGTTGGGCTTTACCTCTAGAAGTTGGGCTTTACCTCAAGACGTTCGGCTTTAACTCTAGCTGTTGGGCTTTACCTCTAGATTTTGGGCCTTACCTCTAGAAGTTGGGGGTTATATCTATATGGTTGGATTTAACTGTAGATGTCAGGCCTTAACACTTGATTTTGGAATTCACCTCTAGATGTTAGGCTTTACATCTAGATTCTGGGCTTTCCCTCTAGATGTTGGGCTTTAACTCTAGATTTTGGGCTTTACTCGAAAGGATGCGCTTTAACTCTAGATATTCGGCTTTACCTCTAGAAGTTGGGTTGTACATCTAGATGTTTGGCTTTAACTGTAGGTGTCGGCCTTTAACACTAGATATTGGAATTCACCTCTAGATCTTAGTCTTTACCTCTACATGTTGGGCTTTACCTCTAGAGTATTTGGCTTTAGATCTAGCAATTGGGCTTTACATCTAGATTTGGGGCTTTACCTCTAGATGTTGGGCTTTACCTCCAGATTTTGGATTTTAAATCTATATATCTGGCTTTATCTCTAGATGTTGGGCTTTATCTCTAGATTTTGGGCTCTAACTTTAGGTATTGGTGTTTACCTCTAGATTTTGGACTTTAAATCTGGAAGTTGGGCTTTACCTCTAGATGTTGGGATTGAACTCTAGAATTTGGGTTTGAAATCTATATATTTTGCTTTTCCTCTAGATGTTGGGCTTTACCTCTAGATATCTGGCTTTACCTCTAGATGTTGGGTTTTACCTCTAGATATTGGTCTTTACCTCTAGATTTTGGGTGTTAGATCTAGAATTTGGGCTTTAAATCTAGATTTTGGGCTTTAGATCTAGAAGTTGGGCTTTACATCTAGATTTTGGGCTTTAGGTCTAGATATTGGGCTTTACCTCTAGATTCTGGGTTTTAAATCTATATATTTGGCTTTTCCTCTAGATGTTGGGCTTTACCTCTAGATTTTGGGTTTTACATCTAGATGTTTGCCTTCACCTCTGTAAGATGTGCTTTACCTGCAGACATTGGGCTGTAGGACTAGATGATGGGCTTTACCTCTAGAAGTTGGGCTTTACATCTAGATTTTGGGCTTTACCTCTAAATGATGCGCTTAAACTCTAAATATTGGGCTTTACCTCTAGATGTTGGGCTTTAGATTTAGAAGTTGGGCTTTACAGCTATATTTTGGGCTTTAGATCTAGAAGTTGGGCTTTACATCTAGATTTTGGGCTTTACGTCTAGATATTGGGCTTCACCTCTAGATTTTGGGGTTTAGATCTATATATCTGGCTTTATCTCTAGATGTTGGGCTTTACCTCTACATTTTGGGCTCTACCTCTAGGTATTGGTATTTACATTTAGATTTTTGACTTTAAATCTGGAAGTTGAGCTTTACATCTAGACTTTGGGATTTACCTCTAGATGTTGGGATTGAACTCTAGAATTTGGGTTTGAAATCTATATATTTTGCTTTTCCTCTAGATGTTGGGCTTTACCTCTAGATATCTGGCTTTACCTCTAGATGTTGGGTTTTACCTCTAGATATTGGTCTTTATCTCTAGATTTCGGGCGTTAGATCTAGAATTTGGGCTTTACATCTAGATTTTGGGCTTTAGATCAAGAAGCTGGGCTTTACATCTAGATTTTGGCCTTTACGTCTTGATATTGGGCTTTACCTCTAGATTTTGGGTTTTAAATCTATATATTTGGCTTTTCCTCTAGATGTTGGGCTTTACCCCTAGATATTTGGCTTTTCCTCTAGATGTTGGGCTTTACCCCTAGATTTTGGGTTTTAAATATATATATATTTGGCTTTTCCTCTAGATGTTGGGCTTTACCTCTAGATTTGGGGTTTTACATCTAGATGTTTGCCTTCACCTCTGTAAGTTGGGCTTTACCTGCAGACATTGGTCTATAGGACTAGATGATGGGCTTTACCTCCAGACGTTGGGCTTCACCTCTAGATATCTGGCTTTACCTCTAGATGTTGGGATTTACCTCTAGCTATTGGTCTTTACCTCTAGATGTTGGGCTTTAGATCTGGAAGTTGTGCTTTTCATCTAGATTTTGGGCTTTACGTCTAGATATTGGGCTTTACCTCTAGATTTTGGGTTTTATATCTATATATTTGGCTTTTCCTCTAGATGTTGGGCTTTACCCCTAGATTTTGGGTTTTCCATCTGGATTTTTGGCTTCTCTCTAGAATCTGGGCTTTACCTCCAGACGTTGGGCTTTACCACTAGATGTTGGGTTTTACCTCTAGATGTTGGTCTTTAGGTCTAGATATTGGACTTTACCTCTAGATGTAGGGTTTTACATCTAGATGTTTTGCTTTACATTTAGATGTTGGTCTTTATCTCTTGATGTTGGGTTATACCTCTATATGTTGTGCTTCACCTCTAGATGTTAGGCTTTACCTCTAGATGTTTGGATTACATCTAGATGTTTTGCTTTACATTTAGATGTTCGGCTTTATTTCTAGATTTTGGGTTTTAAATCTATATATTTGGCTTTTCCTCTAGATGTTGGGCTTTACCGTCAGATATCTGGCTTTACGTCTAGATGTTGGTCTTTACCTCTAGAAGTTGGGCTTTAACTCTAGACTTTGGGCTTTACCTCAAGACGTTCGTCTTTAACTCTAGCTGTTGGGCTTTACCTCTAGATTTTGGGCCTTACCTCTAGAAGTTGGGGGTTATATCTATATGGTTGGATTTAACTGTAGATGTCAGGCCTTAACACTTGATTTTGGAATTCACCTCTAGATGTTAGGCTTTACATCTAGATTCTGGGCTTTCCCTCTAGATGTTGGGCTTTAACTCTAGATTTTGGGCTTTACTCGAAAGGATGCGCTTTAACTCTAGATATTCGGCTTTACCTCTAGAAGTTGGGTTGTACATCTAGATGTTTGGCTTTAACTGTAGGTGTCGGCCTTTAACACTAGATATTGGAATTCACCTCTAGATCTTAGTCTTTACCTCTACATGTTGGGCTTTACCTCTAGAGTATTTGGCTTTAGATCTAGCAATTGGGCTTTACATCTAGATTTGGGGCTTTACCTCTAGATGTTGGGCTTTACCTCCAGATTGTGGATTTTAAATCTATATATCTGGCTTTATCTCTAGATGTTGGGCTTTATCTCTAGATTTTGGGCTCTAACTTTAGGTATTGGTGTTTACCTCTAGATTTTGGACTTTAACTCTGGAAGTTGGGCTTTACCTCTAGATGTTGGGATTGAACTCTAGAATTTGGGTTTGAAATCTATATATTTTGCTTTTCCTCTAGATGTTGGGCTTTACCTCTAGATATCTGGCTTTTCCTCTAGATGTTGGGCTTTACCTCTAGATATCTGGCTTTACCTCTAGATCTTGGGTTTTACCTCTAGATATTGGTCTTTACCTCTAGATTTTGGGTGTTAGATCTAGAATTTGGGCTTTACATCTAGATTTTGGTCTTTAGATCTAGAAGTTGGGCTTTACCTCTAGATTCTGGGTTTTAAATCTATATATTTGGCTTTTCCTCTAGATGTTGGGCTTTACCTCTAGATTTTGGGTTTTACATCTAGATGTTTGCCTTCACCTCTGTAAGTTGGACTTTACCTGCAGACATTGGGCTGTAGGACTAGATGATGGGCTTTACCTCTAGAAGTTGGGCTTTACATCTAGATTTTGGGCTTTACCTCTAAATGATGCGCTTAAACACTAAATATTGGGCCTTACCTCTAGATGTTGGGCTTTAGATTTAGAAGTTGGGCTTTACAGCTATATTTTGGGCTTTAGATCTAGAAGTTGGGCTTTACATCTAGATTTTGGGCTTTACGTCTAGATATTGGGCTTCACCTCTAGAGTTTGGGGTATAGATCTATATATCTGGCTTTATCTCTAGATGTTGGGCTTTACCTCTACATTTTGGGCTCTACCTCTAGGTATTGGTATTTACATTTAGATTTTTGACTTTAAATCTGGAAGTTGAGCTTTACATCTAGACTTTGGGATTTACCTCTAGATGTTGGGATTGAACTCTAGAATTTGGGTTTGAAATCTATATATTTTGCTTTTCCTCTAGATGTTGGGCTTTACCTCTAGATGTTGGGTTTTACCTCTAGCTATTGGTCTTTACCTCTAGATGTTGGGCTTTAGATCTAGAAGTTGTGCTTTTCATCTAGATTTTGGGCTTTACGTCTAGATATTGGGCTTTACCTCTAGATTTTGGGTTTTATATCTATATATTTGGCTTTTCCTCTAGATGTTGGGCTTTACCCCTAGATATCTGGATTTACCTGTAGATGTTGGGCTTTACCTCTAGATTTTGGGTTTTCCATCTGGATTTTTGGCTTCTCTCTAGAATCTGGGCTTTACCTCCAGACGTTGGGCTTTACCACTAGATGTTGGGTTTTACCTCTAGATGTTGGTCTTTAGGTCTAGATATTGGACTTTACCTCTAGATGTAGGGTTCTACATCTAGATGTTTTGCTTTACATTTAGATGTTGGTCTTTATCTCTAGATGTTGGGTTATACCTCTATATGTTGTGCTTCACCTCTAGATGTTAGGCTTTACCTCTAGATGTTTGGATTACATCTAGATGTTTTGCTTTACATTTAGATGTTCGGCTTTATCTCTAGATTTTGGGTTTTAAATCTATATATTTGCCTTTTCCTCTAGATGTTGGGTTTACCGTCAGATATCTGGCTTTACGTCTAGATGTTGGGCTTTACCTCTAGAAGTTGGGCTTTAACTCTAGACTTTGGGCTTTACCTCAAGACGTTCGTCTTTAACTCTAGCTGTTGGGCTTTACCTCTAGATTTTGGGCCTTACCTCTAGAAGTTGGGGGTTATATCTATATGGTTGGATTTAACTGTAGATGTCAGGCCTTAACACTTGATTTGGAATTCACCTCTAGATGTTAGGCTTTACATCTAGATTCTGGGCTTTCCCTCTAGATGTTGGGCTTTACTCTAAAGGATGCGCTTTAACTCTAGATATTCGGCTTTACCTCTAGAAGTTGGGTTGTACATCTAGATGTTTGGCTTTAACTGTAGGTGTCAGGCTTTAACACTAGATATTGGAATTCACCTCTAGATCTTAGTCTTTACCTCTACATGTTGGGCTTTACCTCTAGAGTATTTGGCTTTAGATCTAGCAATTGGGCTTTACATCTAGATTTGGGGCTTTAGCTCTAGATGTTGGGCTTTACCTCCAGATTGTGGATTTTAAATCTATATATCTGGCTTTATCTCTAGATATTGGTCTTTATCTCTAGATTTTGGGCGTTAGATCTAGAAGTTGGGCTTTACATCTAGATAGTGGGCTTTACGTCTAGATATTGGGCTTCATCTCTAGATTATGGGTTTTAGATCTATATATCTGGCTTTATCTTTAGATGTTGGGCTTTACCTCTAGATTTTGGGTTTTAAATCTATATATTTGGCTTTTCCTCTAGATGTTGGGCTTTACCTCTAGATTTTGGGTTTTACATCTAGATGTTTGCCTTCACCTCTGTAAGTTGGGCTTTACCTGCAGACATTGGGCTTTAGGACTAGATGATGGGCTTTACCTCTAGAAGCTGGGCTTTACATCTAGATTTTGGGCTTTACCTCTAGATGTTGGGATTGAACTCTAGAATTTGGGTTTGAAATCTATATATTTTGCTTTTCCTCTAGATGTTGGGCTTTACCTCTAGATATCTGACTTTACCTCTAGATCTTGGGTTTTACCTCTAGATATTGGTCTTTACCTCTAGATTTTGGGTGTTAGATCTAGAATTTGGGCTTTACATCTAGATTTTGGGCTTTAGATCTAGAAGTTGTGCTTTACATCTAGATTTTGGGCTTTAGGTCTAGATATTGGGCTTTACCTCTAGATTTTGGGTTTTAAATCTATATATTTGGCTTTTCCTCTAGATGTTGGGCTTTACCTCTAGATTTTGGGTTTTACATGTAGATGTTTGCCTTCACCTCTGTAAGATATGCTTTACCTGCAGACATTGGGCTGTAGGACTAGATGATGGGCTTTACCTCTAGAAGTTGGGCTTTACATCTAGATTTTGGGCTTTACCTCTAAATGATGCGCTTAAACTCTAAATATTGGGCTTTACCTCTAGATGTTGGGCTTTAGATTTAGAAGTTGGGCTTTACAGCTATATTTTGGGCTTTAAATCTAGAAGTTGGGCTTTACATCTAGATTTTGGGCTTTACGTCTAGATATTGGGCTTCACCTCTAGATTTTGGGGTTTAGATCTATATATCTGGCTTTATCTCTAGATGTTGGGCTTTACCTCTACATTTTGGGCTCTACCTCTAGGTATTGGTATTTACATTTAGATTTTTGACTTTAAATCTGGAAGTTGAGCTTTACATCTAGACTTTGGGATTTACCTCTAGATGTTGGGATTGAACTCTAGAATTTGGGTTTGAAATCTATATATTTTGCTTTTCCTCTAGATGTTGGGCTTTACCTCTAGATATCTGGCTTTACCTCTAGATGTTGGGTTTTACCTCTAGCTATTGGTCTTTACCTCTAGATTTTGATCTTTAGATCTAGAAGTTGTGCTTTTCATCTAGATTTTGGGCTTTACGTCTAGATATTGGGCTTTACCTCTAGATTTTGGGTTTTATATCTATATATTTGGCTTTTCCTCTAGATGTTGGGCTTTACCCCTAGATATCTGGATTTACCTGTAGATGTTGGGCTTTACCTCTAGATTTTGGGTTTTCCATCTGGATTTTTGGCTTCTCTCTAGAATCTGGGCTTTACCTCCAGACGTTGGGCTTTACCACTAGATGTTGGGTTTTACCTCTAGATGTTGGTCTTTAGGTCTAGATATTGGACTTTACCTCTAGATGTAGGGTTTTACATCTAGATGTTTTGCTTTACATTTAGATTTTGGTCTTTATCTCTTGATGTTGGGTTATACCTCTATATGTTGTGCTTCACCTCTAGATGTTCGGCTTTACCTCTAGATGTTTGGATTACATCTAGATGTTTTGCTTTACATTTAGATGTTCGGCTTTATCTCTAGATTTTGGGTTTTAAATCTATATATTTGGCTTTTCCTCTAGATGTTGGGCTTTACCGTCAGATATCTGGCTTTACGTCTAGATGTTGGGCTTTACCTCTAGAAGTTGGGCTTTAACTCTAGACTTTGGGCTTTACCTCAAGACGTTCGGCTTTAACTCTAGCTGTTGGGCTTTACCTCTAGATTTTGGGCCTTACCTCTAGAAGTTGGGGGTTATATCTATATGGTTGGATTTAACTGTAGATGTCAGGCCTTAACACTTGATTTTGGAATTCACCTCTAGATGTTAGGCTTTACATCTAGATTCTGGGCTTTCCCTCTAGATGTTGGGCTTTAACTCTAGATTTTGGGCTTTACTCGAAAGGATGCGCTTTAACTCTAGATATTCGGCTTTACCTCTAGAAGTTGGGTTGTACATCTAGATGTTTGGCTTTAACTGTAGGTGTCGGCCTTTAACACTAGATATTGGAATTCACCTCTAGATCTTAGTCTTTACCTCTACATGTTGGGCTTTACCTCTAGAGTATTTGGCTTTAGATCTAGCAATTGGGCTTTACATCTAGATTTGGGGCTTTACCTCTAGATGTTGGGCTTTACCTCCAGATTTTGGATTTTAAATCTATATATCTGGCTTTATCTCTAGATGTTGGGCTTTATCTCTAGATTTTGGGCTCTAACTTTAGGTATTGGTGTTTACCTCTAGATTTTGGACTTTAAATCTGGAAGTTGGGCTTTACCTCTAGATGTTGGGATTGAACTCTAGAATTTGGGTTTGAAATCTATATATTTTGCTTTTCCTCTAGATGTTGGGCTTTACCTCTAGATATCTGGCTTTACCTCTAGATGTTGGGTTTTACCTCTAGATATTGGTCTTTACCTCTAGATTTTGGGTGTTAGATCTAGAATTTGGGCTTTACATCTAGATTTTGGGCTTTAGATCTAGAAGTTGTGCTTTACATCTAGATTTTGGCCTTTACGTCTTTATATTGGGCTTTACCTCTAGATTTTAGGTTTTAAATCTATATATTTGGCTTTTCCTCTAGATGTTGGGCTTTACCCCTAGATATCTGGCTTTACCTCTAGATGTTGGGCTTTACCTCTAGATTTTGGGTTTTAAATATATATATATTTGGCTTTTCCTCTAGATGTTGGGCTTTACCTCTAGATTTGGGGTTTTACATCTAGATGTTTGCCTTCACCTCTGTAAGTTGGGCTTTACCTGCAGAAATTGGGCTATAGGACTAGATGATGGGCTTTACCTCCAGACGTTGGGCTTTACCTCTAGATATCTGGCTTTACCTCTAGATGTTGGGTTTTACCTCTAGCTATTGGTCTTTATCTCTAGATGTTGGGCTTTAGATCTAGAAGTTGTGCTTTTCATCTAGATTTTGGGCTTTACGTCTAGATATTGGGCTTTACCTCTAGATTTTGGGTTTTATATCTATATATTTGGCTTTTCCTCTAGATGTTGGGCTTTACCCCTAGATATCTGGATTTACCTGTAGATGTTGGGCTTTACCTCTAGATTTTGGGTTTTCCATCTGGATTTTTGGCTTCTCTCTAGAATCTGGGCTTTACCTCCAGTCGTTGGGCTTTACCACTAGATGTTGGGTTTTACCTCTAGATGTTGGTCTTTAGGTCTAGATATTGGACTTTACCTCTAGATGTAGGGTTCTACATCTAGATGTTTTGCTTTACATTTAGATGTTGGTCTTTATCTCTAGATGTTGGGTTATACCTCTATATGTTGTGCTTCACCTCTAGATGTTAGGCTTTACCTCTAGATGTTTGGATTACATCTAGATGTTTTGCTTTACATTTAGATGTTCGGCTTTATCTCTAGATTTTGGGTTTTAAATCTATATATTTGGCTTTTCCTCTAGATGTTGGGTTTACCGTCAGATATCTGGCTTTACGTCTAGATGTTGGGCTTTACCTCTAGAAGTTGGGCTTTAACTCTAGACTTTGGGCTTTACCTCAAGACGTTCGTCTTTAACTCTAGCTGTTGGGCTTTACCTCTAGATTTTGGGCCTTACCTCTAGAAGTTGGGGGTTATATCTATATGGTTGGATTTAACTGTAGATGTCAGGCCTTAACACTTGATTTGGAATTCACCTCTAGATGTTAGGCTTTACATCTAGATTCTGGGCTTTCCCTCTAGATGTTGGGCTTTACTCTAAAGGATGCGCTTTAACTCTAGATATTCGGCTTTACCTCTAGAAGTTGGGTTGTACATCTAGATGTTTGGCTTTAACTGTAGGTGTCAGGCTTTAACACTAGATATTGGAATTCACCTCTAGATCTTAGTCTTTACCTCTACATGTTGGGCTTTACCTCTAGAGTATTTGGCTTTAGATCTAGCAATTGGGCTTTACATCTAGATTTTGGGCTCTAACTTTAGGTATTGGTGTTTACCTCTAGATTTTGGACTTTAACTCTGGAAGTTGGGCTTTACCTCTAGATGTTGGGATTGAACTCTAGAATTTGGGTTTGAAATCTATATATTTTGCTTTTCCTCTAGATGTTGGGCTTTACCTCTAGATATCTGGCTTTACCTCTAGATCTTGGGTTTTACCTCTAGATATTGGTCTTTACCTCTAGATTTTGGGTGTTAGATCTAGAATTTGGGCTTTACATCTAGATTTTGGGCTTTAGCTCTAGAAGTTGGGCTTTACATCTAGATTTTGGGCTTTAGGTCTAGATATTGGGCTTTACCTCTAGATTTTGGGTTTTAAATCTATATATTTGGCTTTTCCTCTAGATGTTGGGCTTTACCTCTAGATTTTGGGTTTTACATCTAGATGTTTGCCTTCACCTCTGTAAGATGTGCTTTACCTGCAGACATTGGGCTGTAGGACTAGATGATGGGCTTTACCTCTAGAAGTTGGGCTTTACATCTAGATTTTGGGCTTTACCTCTAAATGATGCGCTTAAACTCTAAATATTGGGCTTTACCTCTAGATGTTGGGCTTTAGATTTAGAAGTTGGGCTTTACAGCTATATTTTGGGCTTTAGATCTAGAAGTTGGGCTTTACATCTAGATTTTGGGCTTTACGTCTAGATATTGGGCTTCACCTCTAGATTTTGGGGTTTAGATCTATATATCTGGCTTTATCTCTAGATGTTGGGCTTTACCTCTACATTTTGGGCTCTACCTCTAGGTATTGGTATTTACATTTAGATTTTTGACTTTAAATCTGGAAGTTGAGCTTTACATCTAGACTTTGGGATTTACCTCTAGATGTTGGGATTGAACTCTAGAATTTGGGTTTGAAATCTATATAATTTGCTTTTCCTCTAGATGTTGGGCTTTACCTCTAGATATCTGGCTTTACCTCTAGATGTTGGGTTTTACCTCTAGATATTGGGCTTTACCTCTAGATTTTGGGTTTTATATCTATATATTTGGCTTTTCCTCTAGATGTTGGGCTTTACCGCTAGATTTGGGGTTTTACATCTAGATGTTTGCCTTCACCTCTGTAAGTTGGGCTTTACCTGCAGACATTGGGCTGTAGGACTAGATGATGGGCTTTACCTCCAGACGTTGGGCTTTACCTCTAGATATCTGGCTTTACCTCTAGATGTTGGGATTTACCTCTAGCTATTGGTCTTTACCTCTAGATGTTGATCTTTAGATCTAGAAGTTGTGCTTTTCATCTAGATTTTGGGCTTTACATCTAGATATTGGGCTTTACCTCTAGATTTTGGGTTTTATATCTATATATTTGGCTTTTCCTCTAGATGTTGGGCTTTACCCCTAGATATCTGGATTTACCTGTAGATGTTGGGCTTTACCTCTAGATTTTGGGTTTTCCATCTGGATTTTTGGCTTCTCTCTAGAATCTGGGCTTTACCTCCAGACGTTGGGCTTTACCACTAGATGTTGGGTTTTACCTCTAGATGTTGGTCTTTAGGTCTAGATATTGGACTTTACCTCTAGATGTAGGGTTTTACATCTAGATGTTTTGCTTTACATTTAGATTTTGGTCTTTATCTCTTGATGTTGGGTTATACCTCTATATGTTGTGCTTCACCTCTAGATGTTCGGCTTTACCTCTAGATGTTTGGATTACATCTAGATGTTTTGCTTTACATTTAGATGTTCGGCTTTATCTCTAGATTTTGGGTTTTAAATCTATATATTTGGCTTTTCCTCTAGATGTTGGGCTTTACCGTCAGATATCTGGCTTTACGTCTAGATGTTGGGCTTTACCTCTAGAAGTTGGGCTTTAACTCTAGACTTTGGGCTTTACCTCAAGACGTTCGGCTTTAACTCTAGCTGTTGGGCTTTACCTCTAGATTTTGGGCCTTACCTCTAGAAGTTGGGGGTTATATCTATATGGTTGGATTTAACTGTAGATGTCAGGCCTTAACACTTGATTTTGGAATTCACCTCTAGATGTTAGGCTTTACATCTAGATTCTGGGCTTTCCCTCTAGATGTTGGGCTTTAACTCTAGATTTTGGGCTTTACTCGAAAGGATGCGCTTTAACTCTAGATATTCGGCTTTACCTCTAGAAGTTGGGTTGTACATCTAGATGTTTGGCTTTAACTGTAGGTGTCGGCCTTTAACACTAGATATTGGAATTCACCTCTAGATCTTAGTCTTTACCTCTACATGTTGGGCTTTACCTCTAGAGTATTTGGCTTTAGATCTAGCAATTGGGCTTTACATCTAGATTTGGGGCTTTACCTCTAGATGTTGGGCTTTACCTCCAGATTTTGGATTTTAAATCTATATATCTGGCTTTTCCTCTAGATGTTGGGCTTTACCTCTAGATTTTGGGTTTTACATGTAGATGTTTGCCTTCACCTCTGTAAGATATGCTTTACCTGCAGACATTGGGCTGTAGGACTAGATGATGGGCTTTACCTCTAGAAGTTGGGCTTTACATCTAGATTTTGGGCTTTACCTCTAAATGATGCGCTTAAACTCTAAATATTGGGCTTTACCTCTAGATGTTGGGCTTTAGATTTAGAAGTTGGGCTTTACAGCTATATTTTGGGCTTTAAATCTAGAAGTTGGGCTTTACATCTAGATTTTGGGCTTTACGTCTAGATATTGGGCTTCACCTCTAGATTTTGGGGTTTAGATCTATATATCTGGCTTTATCTCTAGATGTTGGGCTTTACCTCTACATTTTGGGCTCTACCTCTAGGTATTGGTATTTACATTTAGATTTTTGACTTTAAATCTGGAAGTTGAGCTTTACATCTAGACTTTGGGATTTACCTCTAGATGTTGGGATTGAACTCTAGAATTTGGGTTTGAAATCTATATATTTTGCTTTTCCTCTAGATGTTGGGCTTTACCTCTAGATATCTGGCTTTACCTCTAGATGTTGGGTTTTACCTCTAGATATTGGTCTTTATATCTAGATTTTGGGCGTTAGATCTAGAATTTGGGCTTTACATCTAGATTTTGGGCTTTAGATCAAGAAGCTGGGCTTTACATCTAGATTTTGGCCTTTACGTCTTGATATTGGGCTTTACCTCTAGATTTTGGGTTTTAAATCTATATATTTGGCTTTTCCTCTAGATGTTGGCCTTTAACCCTAGATATCTGGCTTTACCTCTAGATGTTGGGATTTACCTCTAGCTATTGGTCTTTACCTCTAGATTTTGATCTTTAGATCTAGAAGTTGTGCTTTTCATCTAGATTTTGGGCTTTACGTCTAGATATTGGGCTTTACCTCTAGATTTTGGGTTTTATATCTATATATTTGGCTTTTCCTCTAGATGTTGGGCTTTACCCCTAGATATCTGGATTTACCTGTAGATGTTGGGCTTTACCTCTAGATTTTGGGTTTTCCATCTGGATTTTTGGCTTCTCTCTAGAATCTGGGCTTTACCTCCAGACGTTGGGCTTTACCACTAGACGTTGGGCTTTACCACTAGATGTTGGGTTTTACCTCTAGATGTTGGTCTTTAGGTCTAGATATTGGACTTTACCTCTAGATGTAGGGTTTTACATCTAGATGTTTTGCTTTACATTTAGATGTTGGTCTTTATCTCTTGATGTTGGGTTATACCTCTATATTTTGTGCTTCACCTCTAGATGTTCGGCTTTACCTCTAGATGTTTGGATTACATCTAGATGTTTTGCTTTACATTTAGATGTTCGGCTTTATCTCTAGATTTTGGGTTTTAAATCTATATATTTGGCTTTTCCTCTAGATGTTGGGCTTTACCGTCAGATATCTGGCTTTACGTCTAGATGTTGGGCTTTACCTCTAGAAGTTGGGCTTTAACTCTAGACTTTGGGCTTTACCTCAAGACGTTCGGCTTTAACTCTAGCTGTTGGGCTTTACCTCTAGATTTTGGGCCTTACCTCTAGAAGTTGGGGGTTATATCTATATGGTTGGATTTAACTGTAGATGTCAGGCCTTAACACTTGATTTTGGAATTCACCTCTAGATGTTAGGCTTTACATCTAGATTCTGGGCTTTCCCTCTAGATGTTGGGCTTTAACTCTAGATTTTGGGCTTTACTCGAAAGGATGCGCTTTAACTCTAGATATTCGGCTTTACCTCTAGAAGTTGGGTTGTACATCTAGATGTTTGGCTTTAACTGTAGGTGTCGGCCTTTAACACTAGATATTGGAATTCACCTCTAGATCTTAGTCTTTACCTCTACATGTTGGGCTTTACCTCTAGAGTATTTGGCTTTAGATCTAGCAATTGGGCTTTACATCTAGATTTGGGGCTTTACCTCTAGATGTTGGGCTTTACCTCCAGATTTTGGATTTTAAATCTATATATCTGGCTTTATCTCTAGATGTTGGGCTTTATCTCTAGATTTTGGGCTCTAACTTTAGGTATTGGTGTTTACCTCTAGATTTTGGACTTTAACTCTGGAAGTTGGGCTTTACCTCTAGATGTTGGGATTGAACTCTAGAATTTGGGTTTGAAATCTATATATTTTGCTTTTCCTCTAGATGTTGGGCTTTACCTCTAGATATCTGGCTTTTCCTCTAGATGTTGGGCTTTACCTCTAGATATCTGGCTTTACCTCTAGATCTTGGGTTTTACCTCTAGATATTGGTCTTTACCTCTAGATTTTGGGTGTTTGATCTAGAATTTGGGCTTTACATCTAGATTTTGGGCTTTAGATCTAGAAGTTGGGCTTTACATCTAGATTTTGGGCTTTAGGTCTAGATATTGGGCTTTACCTCTAGATTCTGGGTTTTAAATCTATATATTTGGCTTTTCCTCTAGATGTTGGGCTTTACCTCTAGATTTTGGGTTTTACATCTAGATGTTTGCCTTCACCTCTGTAAGATGTGCTTTACCTGCAGACATTGGGCTGTAGGACTAGATGATGGGCTTTACCTCTAGAAGTTGGGCTTTACATCTAGATTTTGGGCTTTACCTCTAAATGATGCGCTTAAACACTAAATATTGGGCCTTACCTCTAGATGTTGGGCTTTAGATTTAGAAGTTGGGCTTTACAGCTATATTTTGGGCTTTAGATCTAGAAGTTGGGCTTTACATCTAGATTTTGGGCTTTACGTCTAGATATTGGGCTTCACCTCTAGAGTTTGGGGTTTAGATCTATATATCTGGCTTTATATCTAGATGTTGGGCTTTACCTCTACATTTTGGGCTCTACCTCTAGGTATTGGTATTTACATTTAGATTTTTGACTTTAAATCTGGAAGTTGAGCTTTACATATAGACTTTGGGATTTACCTCTAGATGTTGGGATTGAACTCTAGAATTTGGGTTTGAAATCTATATATTTTGCTTTTCCTCTAGATGTTGGGCTTTACCTCTAGATATCTGGCTTTACCTCTAGATGTTGGGTTTTACCTCTAGATATTGGTCTTTATCTCTGGATTTTGGGCGTTAGATCTAGAATTTGGGCTTTACATCTAGATTTTGGGCTTTAGATCAAGAAGCTGGGCTTTACATCCAGATTTTGGCCTTTACGTCTTGATATTGGGCTTTACCTCTAGATTTTGGGTTTTAAATCTATATATTTGGCTTTTCCTCTAGATGTTGGCCTTTAACCCTAGATATCTGGCTTTACCTCTAGATGTTGGGCTTTACCTCTAGATTTTGGGTTTTAAATATATATATATTTGGCTTTTCCTCTAGATGTTGGCCTTTAACCCTAGATATCTGGCTTTACCTCTAGATGTTGGGCTTTACCTCTAGGTTTTGGGTTTTAAATATATATATATTTGGCTTTTCCTCTAGATGTTGGGCTTTACCTCTAGATTTGGGGTTTTACATCTAGATGTTTGCCTTCACCTCTGTAAGTTGGGATTTACCTGCAGACATTGGGCTATAGGACTAGATGATGGGCTTTACCTCCAGACGTTGGGCTTTACCTCTAGATATCTGGCTTTACCTCTAGATGTTGGGATTTACCTCTAGCTATTGGTCTTTACCTCTAGATGTTGGGCTTTAGATCTAGAAGTTGTGCTTTTCATCTAGATTTTGGGCTTTACGTCTAGATATTGGGCTTTACCTCTAGATTTTGGGTTTTATATCGATATATTTGGCTTTTCCTCTAGATGTTGGGCTTTACCCCTAGATATCTGGATTTACCTGTAGATGTTGGGCTTTACCTCTAGATTTTGGGTTTTCCATCTGGATTTTTGGCTTCTCTCTAGAATCTGGGCTTTACCTCCAGACGTTGGGCTTTACCACTAGATGTTGGGTTTTACCTCTAGATGTTGGTCTTTAGGTCTAGATATTGGACTTTACCTCTAGATGTAGGGGTTTACATCTAGATGTTTTGCTTTACATTTAGATGTTGGTCTTTATCTCTAGATGTTGGGTTATACCTCTATATGTTGTGCTTCACCTCTAGATGTTAGGCTTTACCTCTAGATGTTTGGATTACAACTAGATGTTTTGCTTTACATTTAGATGTTCGGCTTTATCTCTAGATTTTGGGTTTTAAATCTATATATTTGGCTTTTCCTCTAGATGTTGGGTTTACCGTCAGATATCTGGCTTTACGTCTAGATGTTGGGCTTTACCTCTAGAAGTTGGGCTTTACCTCAAGACGTTCGTCTTTAACTCTAGCTGTTGGGCTTTACCTCTAGATTTTGGGCCTTACCTCTAGAAGTTGGGGGTTATATCTATATGGTTGGATTTAACTGTAGATGTCAGGCCTTAACACTTGATTTTGGAATTCACCTCTAGATGTTAGGCTTTACATCTAGATTCTGGGCTTTCCCTCTAGATGTTGGGCTTTAACTCTAGATTTTGGGCTTTACTCGAAAGGATGCGCTTTAACTCTAGATATTCGGCTTTACCTCTAGAAGTTGGGTTGTACATCTAGATGTTTGGCTTTAACTGTAGGTGTCGGCCTTTAACACTAGATATTGGAATTCACCTCTAGATCTTAGTCTTTACCTCTACATGTTGGGCTTTACCTCTAGAGTATTTGGCTTTAGATCTAGCAATTGGGCTTTACATCTAGATTTGGGGCTTTACCTCTAGATGTTGGGCTTTACCTCCAGATTTTGGATTTTAAATCTATATATCTGGCTTTATCTCTAGATGTTGGGCTTTATCTCTAGATTTTGGGCTCTAACTTTAGGTATTGGTGTTTACCTCTAGATTTTGGACTTTAACTCTGGAAGTTGGGCTTTACCTCTAGATGTTGGGATTGAACTCTAGAATTTGGGTTTGAAATCTATATATTTTGCTTTTCCTCTAGATGTTGGGCTTTACCTCTAGATATCTGGCTTTACCTCTAGATGTTGGGTTTTACCTCTAGATATTGGTCTTTACCTCTAGATTTTGGGTGTTAGATCTAGAATTTGGGCTTTACATCTAGATTTTGGGCTTTAGATCTAGAAGTTGGGCTTTACATCTAGATTTTGGGCTTTAGGTCTAGATATTGGGCTTTACCTCTAGATTCTGGGTTTTAAATCTATATATTTGGCTTTTCCTCTAGATGTTGGGCTTTACCTCTAGATTTTGGGTTTTACATCTAGATGTTTGCCTTCACCTCTGTAAGATGTGCTTTACCTGCAGACATTGGGCTGTAGGACTAGATGATGGGCTTTACCTCTAGAAGTTGGGCTTTACATCTAGATTTTGGGCTTTACCTCTAAATGATGCGCTTAAACTCTAAATATTGGGCTTTACCTCTAGATGTTGGGCTTTAGATTTAGAAGTTGGGCTTTACAGCTATATTTTGGGCTTTAGATCTAGAAGTTGGGCTTTACATCTAGATTTTGGGCTTTACGTCTAGATATTGGGCTTCACCTCTAGATTTTGGGGTTTAGATCTATATATCTGGCTTTATCTCTAGATGTTGGGCTTTACCTCTACATTTTGGGCTCTACCTCTAGGTATTGGTATTTACATTTAGATTTTTGACTTTAAATCTGGAAGTTGAGCTTTACATCTAGACTTTGGGATTTACCTCTAGATGTTGGGATTGAACTCTAGAATTTGGGTTTGAAATCTATATATTTTGCTTTTCCTCTAGATGTTGGGCTTTACCTCTAGATATCTGGCTTTACCTCTAGATGTTGGGTTTTACCTCTAGATATTGGGCTTTACCTCTAGATTTTGGGTTTTATATCTATATATTTGGCTTTTCCTCTAGATGTTGGGCTTTACCGCTAGATTTGGGGTTTTACATCTAGATGTTTGCCTTCACCTCTGTAAGTTGGGCTTTACCTGCAGACATTGGGCTGTAGGACTAGATGATGGGCTTTACCTCCAGACGTTGGGCTTTACCTCTAGATATCTGGCTTTACCTCTAGATGTTGGGATTTACCTCTAGCTATTGGTCTTTACCTCTAGATGTTGATCTTTAGATCTAGAAGTTGTGCTTTTCATCTAGATTTTGGGCTTTACATCTAGATATTGGGCTTTACCTCTAGATTTTGGGTTTTATATCTATATATTTGGCTTTTCCTCTAGATGTTGGGCTTTACCCCTAGATATCTGGATTTACCTGTAGATGTTGGGCTTTACCTCTAGATTTTGGGTTTTCCATCTGGATTTTTGGCTTCTCTCTAGAATCTGGGCTTTACCTCCAGACGTTGGGCTTTACCACTAGATGTTGGGTTTTACCTCTAGATGTTGGTCTTTAGGTCTAGATATTGGACTTTACCTCTAGATGTAGGGTTTTACATCTAGATGTTTTGCTTTACATTTAGATTTTGGTCTTTATCTCTTGATGTTGGGTTATACCTCTATATGTTGTGCTTCACCTCTAGATGTTCGGCTTTACCTCTAGATGTTTGGATTACATCTAGATGTTTTGCTTTACATTTAGATGTTCGGCTTTATCTCTAGATTTTGGGTTTTAAATCTATATATTTGGCTTTTCCTCTAGATGTTGGGCTTTACCGTCAGATATCTGGCTTTACGTCTAGATGTTGGGCTTTACCTCTAGAAGTTGGGCTTTAACTCTAGACTTTGGGCTTTACCTCAAGACGTTCGTCTTTAACTCTAGCTGTTGGGCTTTACCTCTAGATTTTGGGCCTTACCTCTAGAAGTTGGGGGTTATATCTATATGGTTGGATTTAACTGTAGATGTCAGGCCTTAACACTTGATTTTGGAATTCACCTCTAGATGTTAGGCTTTACATCTAGATTCTGGGCTTTCCCTCTAGATGTTGGGCTTTAACTCTAGATTTTGGGCTTTACTCGAAAGGATGCGCTTTAACTCTAGATATTCGGCTTTACCTCTAGAAGTTGGGTTGTACATCTAGATGTTTGGCTTTAACTGTAGGTGTCGGCCTTTAACACTAGATATTGGAATTCACCTCTAGATCTTAGTCTTTACCTCTACATGTTGGGCTTTACCTCTAGAGTATTTGGCTTTAGATCTAGCAATTGGGCTTTACATCTAGATTTGGGGCTTTACCTCTAGATGTTGGGCTTTACCTCCAGATTTTGGATTTTAAATCTATATATCTGGCTTTATCTCTAGATGTTGGGCTTTATCTCTAGATTTTGGGCTCTAACTTTAGGTATTGGTGTTTACCTCTAGATTTTGGACTTTAACTCTGGAAGTTGGGCTTTACCTCTAGATGTTGGGATTGAACTCTAGAATTTGGGTTTGAAATCTATATATTTTGCTTTTCCTCTAGATGTTGGGCTTTACCTCTAGATATCTGGCTTTTCCTCTAGATGTTGGGCTTTACCTCTAGATATCTGGCTTTACCTCTAGATCTTGGGTTTTACCTCTAGATATTGGTCTTTACCTCTAGATTTTGGGTGTTTGATCTAGAATTTGGGCTTTACATCTAGATTTTGGGCTTTAGATCTAGAAGTTGGGCTTTACATCTAGATTTTGGGCTTTAGGTCTAGATATTGGGCTTTACCTCTAGATTCTGGGTTTTAAATCTATATATTTGGCTTTTCCTCTAGATGTTGGGCTTTACCTCTAGATTTTGGGTTTTACATCTAGATGTTTGCCTTCACCTCTGTAAGATGTGCTTTACCTGCAGACATTGGGCTGTAGGACTAGATGATGGGCTTTACCTCTAGAAGTTGGGCTTTACATCTAGATTTTGGGCTTTACCTCTAAATGATGCGCTTAAACACTAAATATTGGGCCTTACCTCTAGATGTTGGGCTTTAGATTTAGAAGTTGGGCTTTACAGCTATATTTTGGGCTTTAGATCTAGAAGTTGGGCTTTACATCTAGATTTTGGGCTTTACGTCTAGATATTGGGCTTCACCTCTAGAGTTTGGGGTTTAGATCTATATATCTGGCTTTATATCTAGATGTTGGGCTTTACCTCTACATTTTGGGCTCTACCTCTAGGTATTGGTATTTACATTTAGATTTTTGACTTTAAATCTGGAAGTTGAGCTTTACATATAGACTTTGGGATTTACCTCTAGATGTTGGGATTGAACTCTAGAATTTGGGTTTGAAATCTATATATTTTGCTTTTCCTCTAGATGTTGGGCTTTACCTCTAGATATCTGGCTTTACCTCTAGATGTTGGGTTTTACCTCTAGATATTGGTCTTTATCTCTAGATTTTGGGCGTTAGATCTAGAATTTGGGCTTTACATCTAGATTTTGGGCTTTAGATCAAGAAGCTGGGCTTTACATCCAGATTTTGGCCTTTACGTCTTGATATTGGGCTTTACCTCTAGATTTTGGGTTTTAAATCTATATATTTGGCTTTTCCTCTAGATGTTGGCCTTTAATCCTAGATATCTGGCTTTACCTCTAGATGTTGGGCTTTACCTCTAGATTTTGGGTTTTAAATATATATATATTTGGCTTTTCCTCTAGATGTTGGCCTTTAACCCTAGATATCTGGCTTTACCTCTAGATGTTGGGCTTTACCTCTAGGTTTTGGGTTTTAAATATATATATATTTGGCTTTTCCTCTAGATGTTGGGCTTTACCTCTAGATTTGGGGTTTTACATCTAGATGTTTGCCTTCACCTCTGTAAGTTGGGATTTACCTGCAGACATTGGGCTATAGGACTAGATGATGGGCTTTACCTCCAGACGTTGGGCTTTACCTCTAGATATCTGGCTTTACCTCTAGATGTTGGGATTTACCTCTAGCTATTGGTCTTTACCTCTAGATGTTGGGCTTTAGATCTAGAAGTTGTGCTTTTCATCTAGATTTTGGGCTTTACGTCTAGATATTGGGCTTTACCTCTAGATTTTGGGTTTTATATCGATATATTTGGCTTTTCCTCTAGATGTTGGGCTTTACCCCTAGATATCTGGATTTACCTGTAGATGTTGGGCTTTACCTCTAGATTTTGGGTTTTCCATCTGGATTTTTGGCTTCTCTCTAGAATCTGGGCTTTACCTCCAGACGTTGGGCTTTACCACTAGATGTTGGGTTTTACCTCTAGATGTTGGTCTTTAGGTCTAGATATTGGACTTTACCTCTAGATGTAGGGGTTTACATCTAGATGTTTTGCTTTACATTTAGATGTTGGTCTTTATCTCTAGATGTTGGGTTATACCTCTATATGTTGTGCTTCACCTCTAGATGTTAGGCTTTACCTCTAGATGTTTGGATTACAACTAGATGTTTTGCTTTACATTTAGATGTTCGGCTTTATCTCTAGATTTTGGGTTTTAAATCTATATATTTGGCTTTTCCTCTAGATGTTGGGTTTACCGTCAGATATCTGGCTTTACGTCTAGATGTTGGGCTTTACCTCTAGAAGTTGGGCTTTACCTCAAGACGTTCGTCTTTAACTCTAGCTGTTGGGCTTTACCTCTAGATTTTGGGCCTTACCTCTAGAAGTTGGGGGTTATATCTATATGGTTGGATTTAACTGTAGATGTCAGGCCTTAACACTTGATTTTGGAATTCACCTCTAGATGTTAGGCTTTACATCTAGATTCTGGGCTTTCCCTCTAGATGTTGGGCTTTAACTCTAGATTTTGGGCTTTACTCTAAAGGATGCGCTTTAACTCTAGATATTCGGCTTTACCTCTAGAAGTTGGGTTGTACATCTAGATGTTTGGCTTTAACTGTAGGTGTCGGCCTTTAACACTAGATATTGGAATTCACCTCTAGATCTTAGTCTTTACCTCTACATGTTGGGCTTTACCTCTAGAGTATTTGGCTTTAGATCTAGCAATTGGGCTTTACATCTAGATTTGGGGCTTTACCTCTAGATGTTGGGCTTTACCTCCAGATTTTGGATTTTAAATCTATATATCTGGCTTTATCTCTAGATGTTGGGCTTTATCTCTAGATTTTGGGCTCTAACTTTAGGTATTGGTGTTTACCTCTAGATTTTGGACTTTAACTCTGGAAGTTGGGCTTTACCTCTAGATGTTGGGATTGAACTCTAGAATTTGGGTTTGAAATCTATATATTTTGCTTTTCCTCTAGATGTTGGGCTTTACCTCTAGATATCTGGCTTTACCTCTAGATGTTGGGTTTTACCTCTAGATATTGGTCTTTACCTCTAGATTTTGGGTGTTAGATCTAGAATTTGGGCTTTACATCTAGATTTTGGGCTTTAGATCTAGAAGTTGGGCTTTACATCTAGATTTTGGGCTTTAGGTCTAGATATTGGGCTTTACCTCTAGATTCTGGGTTTTAAATCTATATATTTGGCTTTTCCTCTAGATGTTGGGCTTTACCTCTAGATTTTGGGTTTTACATCTAGATGTTTGCCTTCACCTCTGTAAGATGTGCTTTACCTGCAGACATTGGGCTGTAGGACTAGATGATGGGCTTTACCTCTAGAAGTTGGGCTTTACATCTAGATTTTGGGCTTTACCTCTAAATGATGCGCTTAAACTCTAAATATTGGGCTTTACCTCTAGATGTTGGGCTTTAGATTTAGAAGTTGGGCTTTACAGCTATATTTTGGGCTTTAGATCTAGAAGTTGGGCTTTACATCTAGATTTTGGGCTTTACGTCTAGATATTGGGCTTCACCTCTAGATTTTGGGGTTTAGATCTATATATCTGGCTTTATCTCTAGATGTTGGGCTTTACCTCTACATTTTGGGCTCTACCTCTAGGTATTGGTATTTACATTTAGATTTTTGACTTTAAATCTGGAAGTTGAGCTTTACATCTAGACTTTGGGATTTACCTCTAGATGTTGGGATTGAACTCTAGAATTTGGGTTTGAAATCTATATATTTTGCTTTTCCTCTAGATGTTGGGCTTTACCTCTAGATATCTGGCTTTACCTCTAGATGTTGGGTTTTACCTCTAGATATTGGTCTTTATCTCTAGATTTTGGGCGTTAGATCTAGAATTTGGGCTTTACATCTAGATTTTGGGCTTTAGATCAAGAAGCTGGGCTTTACATCTAGATTTTGGCCTTTACGTCTTGATATTGGGCTTTACCTCTAGATTTTGGGTTTTAAATCTATATATTTGGCTTTTCCTCTAGATGTTGGCCTTTAACCCTAGATATCTGGCTTTACCTCTAGATGTTGGGCTTTACCTCTAGATTTTGGGTTTTAAATATATATATATTTGGCTTTTCCTCTAGATGTTGGCCTTTAACCCTAGATATCTGGCTTTACCTCTAGATGTTGGGCTTTACCTCTAGGTTTTGGGTTTTAAATATATATATATTTGGCTTTTCCTCTAGATGTTGGGCTTTACCTCTAGATTTGGGGTTTTACATCTAGATGTTTGCCTTCACCTCTGTAAGTTGGGCTTTACCTGCAGACATTGGGCTATAGGAATAGATGATGGGCTTTACCTCCAGACGTTGGTCTTTACCTCTAGATATCTGGCTTTACCTCTAGATGTTGGGATTTACCTCTAGCTATTGGTCTTTACCTCTAGATGTTGGGCTTTAGATCTAGAAGTTGTGCTTTTCATCTAGATTTTGGGCTTTACGTCTAGATATTGGGCTTTACCTCTAGATTTTGGGTTTTATATCGATATATTTGGCTTTTCCTCTAGATGTTGGGCTTTACCCCTAGATATCTGGATTTACCTGTAGATGTTGGGCTTTACCTCTAGATTTTGGGTTTTCCATCTGGATTTTTGGCTTCTCTCTAGAATCTGGGCTTTACCTCCAGACGTTGGGCTTTACCACTAGATGTTGGGTTTTACCTCTAGATGTTGGTCTTTAGGTCTAGATATTGGACTTTACCTCTAGATGTAGGGGTTTACATCTAGATGTTTTGCTTTACATTTAGATGTTGGTCTTTATCTCTAGATGTTGGGTTATACCTCTATATGTTGTGCTTCACCTCTAGATGTTAGGCTTTACCTCTAGATGTTTGGATTACAACTAGATGTTTTGCTTTACATTTAGATGTTCGGCTTTATCTCTAGATTTTGGGTTTTAAATCTATATATTTGGCTTTTCCTCTAGATGTTGGGCTTTACCGTCAGATATCTGGCTTTACGTCTAGATGTTGGGCTTTACCTCTAGAAGTTGGGCTTTACCTCAAGACGTTCGGCTTTAACTCTAGCTGTTGGGCTTTACCTCTAGATTTTGGGCCTTACCTCTAGAAGTTGGGGGTTATATCTATATGTTTGGATTTAACTGTAGATGTCAGGCCTTAACACTTGATTTTGGAATTCACCTCTAGATGTTAGGCTTTACATCTAGATTCTGGGCTTTCCCTCTAGATGTTGGGCTTTAACTCTAGATTTTGGGCTTTACTCTAAAGGATGCGCTTTAACTCTAGATATTCGGCTTTACCTCTAGAAGTTGGGTTGTACATCTAGATGTTTGGCTTTAACTGTAGGTGTCGGCCTTTAACACTAGATATTGGAATTCACCTCTAGATCTTAGTCTTTACCTCTACATGTTGGGCTTTACCTCTAGAGTATTTGGCTTTAGATCTAGCAATTGGGCTTTACATCTAGATTTGGGGCTTTACCTCTAGATGTTGGGCTTTACCTCCAGATTTTGGATTTTAAATCTATATATCTGGCTTTATCTCTAGATGTTGGGCTTTATCTCTAGATTTTGGGCTCTAACTTTAGGTATTGGTGTTTACCTCTAGATTTTGGACTTTAACTCTGGAAGTTGGGCTTTACCTCTAGATGTTGGCATTGAACTCTAGAATTTGGGTTTGAAATCTATATATTTTGCTTTTCCTCTAGATGTTGGGCTTTACCTCTAGATATCTGGCTTTACCTCTAGATGTTGGGTTTTACCTCTAGATATTGGTCTTTACCTCTAGATTTTGGGTGTTAGATCTAGAATTTGGGCTTTACATCTAGATTTTGGGCTTTAGATCTAGAAGTTGGGCTTTACATCTAGACTTTGGGCTTTAGGTCTAGATATTGGGCTTTACCTCTAGATTCTGGGTTTTACATCTAGATGTTTGCCTTCACCTCTGTAAGATGTGCTTTACCTGCAGACATTGGGCTGTAGGACTAGATGATGGGCTTTACCTCTAGAAGTTGGGCTTTACATCTAGATTTTGGGCTTTACCTCTAAATGATGCGCTTAAACTCTAAATATTGGGCTTTACCTCTAGATGTTGGGCTTTAGATTTAGAAGTTGGGCTTTACAGCTATATTTTGGGCTTTAGATCTAGAAGTTGGGCTTTACATCTAGATTTTGGGCTTTACGTCTAGATATTGGGCTTCACCTCTAGATTTTGGGGTTTAGATCTATATATCTGGCTTTATCTCTAGATGTTGGGCTTTACCTCTACATTTTGGGCTCTACCTCTAGGTATTGGTATTTACATTTAGATTTTTGACTTTAAATCTGGAAGTTGAGCTTTACATCTAGACTTTGGGATTTACCTCTAGATGTTGGGATTGAACTCTAGAATTTGGGTTTGAAATCTATATATTTTGCTTTTCCTCTAGATGTTGGGCTTTACCTCTAGATATCTGGCTTTACCTCTAGATGTTGGGTTTTACCTCTAGATATTGGTCTTTATCTCTAGATTTTGGGCGTTAGATCTAGAATTTGGGCTTTACATCTAGATTTTGGGCTTTAGATCAAGAAGCTGGGCTTTACATCTAGATTTTGGCCTTTACGTCTTGATATTGGGCTTTACCTCTAGATTTCGGGTTTTAAATCTATATATTTGGCTTTTCCTCTAGATGTTGGGCTTTACCCCTAGATATTTGGCTTTTCCTCTAGATGTTGGGCTTTACCCCTAGATTTTGGGTTTTAAATATATATATATTTGGCTTTTCCTCTAGATGTTGGGCTTTACCTCTAGATTTGGGGTTTTACATCTAGATGTTTGCCTTCACCTCTGTAAGTTGGGCTTTACCTGCAGACATTGGGGTATAGGACTAGATGATGGGCTTTACCTCCAGACGTTGGGCTTCACCTCTAGATATCTGGCTTTACCTCTAGATGTTGGGATTTACCTCTAGCTATTGGTCTTTACCTCTAGATGTTGGGCTTTAGATCTGGAAGTTGTGCTTTTCATCTAGATTTTGGGCTTTACGTCTAGATATTGGGCTTTACCTCTAGATTTTGGGTTTTATATCGATATATTTGGCTTTTCCTCTAGATGTTGGGCTTTACCCCTAGATTTTGGGTTTTCCATCTGGATTTTTGGCTTCTCTCTAGAATCTGGGCTTTACCTCCAGACGTTGGGCTTTACCACTAGATGTTGGGTTTTACCTCTAGATGTTGGTCTTTAGGTCTAGATATTGGACTTTACCTCTAGATGTAGGGTTTTACATCTAGATGTTTTGCTTTACATTTAGATGTTGGTCTTTATCTCTTGATGTTGGGTTATACCTCTATATGTTGTGCTTCACCTCTAGATGTTAGGCTTTACCTCTAGATGTTTGGATTACATCTAGATGTTTTGCTTTACATTTAGATGTTCGGCTTTATCTCTAGATTTTGGGTTTTAAATCTATATATTTGGCTTTTCCTCTAGATGTTGGGCTTTACCGTCAGATATCTGGCTTTACGTCTAGATGTTGGGCTTTACCTCTAGAAGTTGGGCTTTAACTCTAGACTTTGGGCTTTACCTCAAGACGTTCGTCTTTAACTCTAGCTGTTGGGCTTTACCTCTAGATTTTGGGCCTTACCTCTAGAAGTTGGGGGTTATATCTATATGGTTGGATTTAACTGTAGATGTCAGGCCTTAACACTTGATTTTGGAATTCACCTCTAGATGTTAGGCTTTACATCTAGATTCTGGGCTTTCCCTCTAGATGTTGGGCTTTAACTCTAGATTTTGGGCTTTACTCTAAAGGATGTGCTTTAACTCTAGATATTCGGCTTTACCTCTAGAAGTTGGGTTTTACATCTAGATGTTTGGATTTAACTGTAGGTGTCGGCCTTTAACACTAGATATTGGAATTCACCTCTAGATCTTAGTCTTTACCTCTACATGTTGGGCTTTACCTCTAGAGTATTTGGCTTTAGATCTAGCAATTGGGCTTTACATCTAGATTTGGGGCTTTACCTCTAGATGTTGGGCTTTACCTCCAGATTTTGGATTTTAAATCTATATATCTGGCTTTATCTCTAGATGTTGGGCTTTATCTCTAGATTTTGGGCTCTAACTCTAGGTATTGGTGTTTACCTCTAGATTTTGGACTTTAAATCTGGAAGTTGGGTTTTACCTCTAGATGTTGGGATTTAACTCTAGAATTTGGGTTTGAAATCTATATATTTTGCTTTTCCTCTAGATGTTGGGCTTTACCTCTAGATATCTGGCTTTACCTCTAGATCTTGGGTTTTACCTCTAGATATTGGTCTTTACCTCTAGATTTTGGGTGTTAGATCTAGAATTTGGGCTTTACATCTAGATTTTGGGCTTTAGATCTAGAAGTTGGGCTTTACATCTAGATTTTGGGCTTTAGGTCTAGATATTGGGCTTTACCTCTAGATTCTGGGTTTTAAATCTATATATTTGGCTTTTCCTCTAGATGTTGGGCTTTACCTCTAGATTTTGGGTTTTACATCTAGATGTTTGCCTTCACCTCTGTAAGTTGGACTTTACCTGCAGACATTGGGCTGTAGGACTAGATGATGGGCTTTACCTCTAGAAGTTGGGCTTTACATCTAGATTTTGGGCTTTACCTCTAAATGATGCGCTTAAACACTAAATATTGGGCTTTACCTCTAGATGTTGGGCTTTAGATTTAGAAGTTGGGCTTTACAGCTATATTTTGGGCTTTAGATCTAGAAGTTGGGCTTTACATCTAGATTTTGGGCTTTACGTCTAGATATTGGGCTTCACCTCTAGAGTTTGGGGTTTAGATCTATATATCTGGCTTTATCTCTAGATGTTGGGCTTTACCTCTACATTTTGGGCTCTACCTCTAGGTATTGGTATTTACATTTAGATTTTTGACTTTAAATCTGGAAGTTGAGCTTTACATCTAGACTTTGGGATTTACCTCTAGATGTTGGGATTGAACTCTAGAATTTGGGTTTGAAATCTATATATTTTGCTTTTCCTCTAGATGTTGGGCTTTACCTCTAGATTTTGGGTTTTACCTCTAGATATTGGTCTTTACCTCTAGATTTTGGGTGTTAGATCTAGAATTTGGGCTTTACATCTAGATTTTGGGCTTTAGATCAAGAAGCTGGGCTTTACATCTAGATTTTGGCCTTTACGTCTTTATATTGGGCTTTACCTCTAGATTTTAGGTTTTAAATCTATATATTTGGCTTTTCCTCTAGATGTTGGGCTTTACCCCTAGATATCTGGCTTTACGTCTAGATGTTGGGCTTTACCTCTAGAAGTTGGGCTTTAACTCTAGACTTTGGGCTTTACCTCAAGACGTTCGTCTTTAACTCTAGCTGTTGGGCTTTACCTCTAGATTTTGGGCCTTACCTCTAGAAGTTGGGGGTTATATCTATATGGTTGGATTTAACTGTAGATGTCAGGCCTTAACACTTGATTTGGAATTCACCTCTAGATGTTAGGCTTTACATCTAGATTCTGGGCTTTCCCTCTAGATGTTGGGCTTTACTCTAAAGGATGCGCTTTAACTCTAGATATTCGGCTTTACCTCTAGAAGTTGGGTTGTACATCTAGATGTTTGGCTTTAACTGTAGGTGTCAGGCTTTAACACTAGATATTGGAATTCACCTCTAGATCTTAGTCTTTACCTCTACATGTTGGGCTTTACCTCTAGAGTATTTGGCTTTAGATCTAGCAATTGGGCTTTACATCTAGATTTTGGGCTCTAACTTTAGGTATTGGTGTTTACCTCTAGATTTTGGACTTTAACTCTGGAAGTTGGGCTTTACCTCTAGATGTTGGGATTGAACTCTAGAATTTGGGTTTGAAATCTATATATTTTGCTTTTCCTCTAGATGTTGGGCTTTACCTCTAGATATCTGGCTTTACCTCTAGATCTTGGGTTTTACCTCTAGATATTGGTCTTTACCTCTAGATTTTGGGTGTTAGATCTAGAATTTGGGCTTTACATCTAGATTTTGGGCTTTAGATCTAGAAGTTGTGCTTTACATCTAGATTTTGGGCTTTAGGTCTAGATATTGGGCTTTACCTCTAGATTTTGGGTTTTAAATCTATATATTTGGCTTTTCCTCTAGATGTTGGGCTTTACCTCTAGATTTTGGGTTTTACATCTAGATGTTTGCCTTCACCTCTGTAAGTTGGGCTTTACCTGCAGACATTGGGCTGTAGGACTAGATGATGGGCTTTACCTCTAGAAGTTGGGCTTTACATCTAGATTTTGGGCTTTACCTCTAAATGATGCGCTTAAACTCTAAATATTGGGCTTTACCTCTAGATGTTGGGCTTTAGATTTAGAAGTTGGGCTTTACAGCTATATTTTGGGCTTTAGATCTAGAAGTTGGGCTTTACATCTAGATTTTGGGCTTTACGTCTAGATATTGGGCTTCACCTCTAGATTTTGGGGTTTAGATCTATATATCTGGCTTTATCTCTAGATGTTGGGCTTTACCTCTACATTTTGGGCTCTACCTCTAGGTATTGGTATTTACATTTAGATTTTTGACTTTAAATCTGGAAGTTGAGCTTTACATCTAGACTTTGGGATTTACCTCTAGATGTTGGGATTGAACTCTAGAATTTGGGTTTGAAATCTATATATTTTGCTTTTCCTCTAGATGTTGGGCTTTACCTCTAGATATCTGGCTTTACCTCTAGATGTTGGGTTTTACCTCTAGATATTGGTCTTTATCTCTAGATTTTGGGCGTTAGATCTAGAATTTGGGCTTTACATCTAGATTTTGGGCTTTAGATCAAGAAGCTGGGCTTTACATCTAGATTTTGGCCTTTACGTCTTGATATTGGGCTTTACCTCTAGATTTTGGGTTTTAAATCTATATATTTGGCTTTTCCTCTAGATGTTGGCCTTTAACCCTAGATATCTGGCTTTACCTCTAGATGTTGGGCTTTACCTCTAGATTTTGGGTTTTAAATATATATATATTTGGCTTTTCCTCTAGATGTTGGGCTTTACCTCTAGATTTGGGGTTTTACATCTAGATGTTTGCCTTCACCTCTGTAAGTTGGCCTTTACCTGCAGACATTGGGCTATAGGACTAGATGATGGGCTTTACCTCCAGACGTTGGGCTTTACCTCTAGATATCTGGCTTTACCTCTAGATGTTGGGATTTACCTCTAGCTATTGGTCTTTACCTCTAGATGTTGATCTTTAGATCTAGAAGTTGTGCTTTTCATCTAGATTTTGGGCTTTACATCTAGATATTGGGCTTTACCTCTAGATTTTGGGTTTTATATCTATATATTTGGCTTTTCCTCTAGATGTTGGGCTTTACCCCTAGATATCTGGATTTACCTGTAGATGTTGGGCTTTACCTCTAGATTTTGGGTTTTCCATCTGGATTTTTGGCTTCTCTCTAGAATCTGGGCTTTACCTCCAGACGTTGGGCTTTACCACTAGATGTTGGGTTTTACCTCTAGATGTTGGTCTTTAGGTCTAGATATTGGACTTTACCTCTAGATGTAGGGTTTTACATCTAGATGTTTTGCTTTACATTTAGATGTTGGTCTTTATCTCTTGATGTTGGGTTATACCTCTATATGTTGTGCTTCACCTCTAGATGTTAGGCTTTACCTCTAGATGTTTGGATTACATCTAGATGTTTTGCTTTACATTTAGATGTTCGGCTTTATCTCTAGATTTTGGGTTTTAAATCTATATATTTGGCTTTTCCTCTAGATGTTGGGCTTTACCGTCAGATATCTGGCTTTACGTCTAGATGTTGGGCTTTACCTCTAGAAGTTGGGCTTTAACTCTAGACATTGGGCTTTACCTCAAGACGTTCGGCTTTAACTCTAGCTGTTGGGCTTTACCTCTAGATTTTGGGCCTTACCTCTAGAAGTTGGGGGTTATATCTATATGGTTGGATTTAACTGTAGATGTCAGGCCTTAACACTTGATTTTGGAATTCACCTCTAGATGTTAGGCTTTACATCTAGATTCTGGGCTTTCCCTCTAGATGTTGGGCTTTACTCTAAAGGATGCGCTTTAACTCTAGATATTCGGCTTTACCTCTAGAAGTTGGGTTGTACATCTAGATGTTTGGCTTTAACTGTAGGTGTCGGCCTTTAACACTAGATATTGGAATTCACCTCTAGATCTTAGTCTTTACCTCTACATGTTGGGCTTTACCTCTAGAGTATTTGGCTTTAGATCTAGCAATTGGGCTTTACATCTAGATTTTGGGCTCTAACTTTAGGTATTGGTGTTTACCTCTAGATTTTGGACTTTAACTCTGGAAGTTGGGCTTTACCTCTAGATGTTGGTATTGAACTCTAGAATTTGGGTTTGAAATCTATATATTTTGCTTTTCCTCTAGATGTTGGGCTTTACCTCTAGATATCTGGCTTTACCTCTAGATCTTGGGTTTTACCTCTAGATATTGGTCTTTACCTCTAGATTTTGGGTGTTAGATCTAGAATTTGGGCTTTACATCTAGATTTTGGGCTTTAGATCTAGAAGTTGGGCTTTACATCTAGATTTTGGGCTTTAGGTCTAGATATTGGGCTTTACCTCTAGATTCTGGGTTTTAAATCTATATATTTGGCTTTTCCTCTAGATGTTGGGCTTTACCTCTAGATTTTGGGTTTTACATCTAGATGTTTGCCTTCACCTCTGTAAGATGTGCTTTACCTGCAGACATTGGGCTGTAGGACTAGATGATGGGCTTTACCTCTAGAAGTTGGGCTTTACATCTAGATTTTGGGCTTTACCTCTAAATGATGCGCTTAAACTCTAAATATTGGGCTTTACCTCTAGATGTTGGGCTTTAGATTTAGAAGTTGGGCTTTACAGCTATATTTTGGGCTTTAGATCTAGAAGTTGGGCTTTACATCTAGATTTTGGGCTTTACGTCTAGATATTGGGCTTCACCTCTAGATTTTGGGGTTTAGATCTATATATCTGGCTTTATCTCTAGATGTTGGGCTTTACCTCTACATTTTGGGCTCTACCTCTAGGTATTGGTATTTACATTTAGATTTTTGACTTTAAATCTGGAAGTTGAGCTTTACATCTAGACTTTGGGATTTACCTCTAGATGTTGGGATTGAACTCTAGAATTTGGGTTTGAAATCTATATATTTTGCTTTTCCTCTAGATGTTGGGCTTTACCTCTAGATATCTGGCTTTACCTCTAGATGTTGGGTTTTACCTCTAGATATTGGGCTTTACCTCTAGATTTTGGGTTTTATATCTATATATTTGGCTTTTCCTCTAGATGTTGGGCTTTACCGCTAGATTTGGGGTTTTACATCTAGATGTTTGCCTTCACCTCTGTAAGTTGGGCTTTACCTGCAGACATTGGGCTGTAGGACTAGATGATGGGCTTTACCTCCAGACGTTGGGCTTTACCTCTAGATATCTGGCTTTACCTCTAGATGTTGGGATTTACCTCTAGCTATTGGTCTTTACCTCTAGATGTTGATCTTTAGATCTAGAAGTTGTGCTTTTCATCTAGATTTTGGGCTTTACATCTAGATATTGGGCTTTACCTCTAGATTTTGGGTTTTATATCTATATATTTGGCTTTTCCTCTAGATGTTGGGCTTTACCCCTAGATATCTGGATTTACCTGTAGATGTTGGGCTTTACCTCTAGATTTTGGGTTTTCCATCTGGATTTTTGGCTTCTCTCTAGAATCTGGGCTTTACCTCCAGACGTTGGGCTTTACCACTAGATGTTGGGTTTTACCTCTAGATGTTGGTCTTTAGGTCTAGATATTGGACTTTACCTCTAGATGTAGGGTTTTACATCTAGATGTTTTGCTTTACATTTAGATGTTGGTCTTTATCTCTTGATGTTGGGTTATACCTCTATATGTTGTGCTTCACCTCTAGATGTTAGGCTTTACCTCTAGATGTTTGGATTACATCTAGATGTTTTGCTTTACATTTAGATGTTCGGCTTTATCTCTAGATTTTGGGTTTTAAATCTATATATTTGGCTTTTCCTCTAGATGTTGGGCTTTACCGTCAGATATCTGGCTTTACGTCTAGATGTTGGGCTTTACCTCTAGAAGTTGGGCTTTAACTCTAGACTTTGGGCTTTACCTCAAGACGTTCGTCTTTAACTCTAGCTGTTGGGCTTTACCTCTAGATTTTGGGCCTTACCTCTAGAAGTTGGGGGTTATATCTATATGGTTGGATTTAACTGTAGATGTCAGGCCTTAACACTTGATTTTGGAATTCACCTCTAGATGTTAGGCTTTACATCTAGATTCTGGGCTTTCCCTCTAGATGTTGGGCTTTAACTCTAGATTTTGGGCTTTACTCGAAAGGATGCGCTTTAACTCTAGATATTCGGCTTTACCTCTAGAAGTTGGGTTGTACATCTAGATGTTTGGCTTTAACTGTAGGTGTCGGCCTTTAACACTAGATATTGGAATTCACCTCTAGATCTTAGTCTTTACCTCTACATGTTGGGCTTTACCTCTAGAGTATTTGGCTTTAGATCTAGCAATTGGGCTTTACATCTAGATTTGGGGCTTTACCTCTAGATGTTGGGCTTTACCTCCAGATTTTGGATTTTAAATCTATATATCTGGCTTTATCTCTAGATGTTGGGCTTTATCTCTAGATTTTGGGCTCTAACTTTAGGTATTGGTGTTTACCTCTAGATTTTGGACTTTAACTCTGGAAGTTGGGCTTTACCTCTAGATGTTGGGATTGAACTCTAGAATTTGGGTTTGAAATCTATATATTTTGCTTTTCCTCTAGATGTTGGGCTTTACCTCTAGATATCTGGCTTTACCTCTAGATGTTGGGTTTTACCTCTAGATATTGGTCTTTACCTCTAGATTTTGGGTGTTAGATCTAGAATTTGGGCTTTACATCTAGATTTTGGGCTTTAGATCTAGAAGTTGGGCTTTACATCTAGATTTTGGGCTTTAGGTCTAGATATTGGGCTTTACCTCTAGATTCTGGGTTTTAAATCTATATATTTGGCTTTTCCTCTAGATGTTGGGCTTTACCTCTAGATTTTGGGTTTTACATCTAGATGTTTGCCTTCACCTCTGTAAGATGTGCTTTACCTGCAGACATTGGGCTGTAGGACTAGATGATGGGCTTTACCTCTAGAAGTTGGGCTTTACATCTAGATTTTGGGCTTTACCTCTAAATGATGCGCTTAAACACTAAATATTGGGCCTTACCTCTAGATGTTGGGCTTTAGATTTAGAAGTTGGGCTTTACAGCTATATTTTGGGCTTTAGATCTAGAAGTTGGGCTTTACATCTAGATTTTGGGCTTTACGTCTAGATATTGGGCTTCACCTCTAGAGTTTGGGGTTTAGATCTATATATCTGGCTTTATCTCTAGATGTTGGGCTTTACCTCTACATTTTGGGCTCTACCTCTAGGTATTGGTATTTACATTTAGATTTTTGACTTTAAATCTGGAAGTTGAGCTTTACATATAGACTTTGGGATTTACCTCTAGATGTTGGGATTGAACTCTAGAATTTGGGTTTGAAATCTATATATATTTTCTTTTCCTCTAGATGTTGGGCTTTACCTCTAGATATCTGGCTTTACCTCTAGATGTTGGGTTTTACCTCTAGATATTGGTCTTTATCTCTAGATTTTGGGCGTTAGATCTAGAATTTGGGCTTTACATCTAGATTTTGGGCTTTAGATCAAGAAGCTGGGCTTTACATCTAGATTTTGGCCTTTACGTCTTGATATTGGGCTTTACCTCTAGATTTTGGGTTTTAAATCTATATATTTGGCTTTTCCTCTAGATGTTGGGCTTTACCCCTAGATATCTGGCTTTACCTCTAGATGTTGGGCTTTACCTCTAGGTTTTGGGTATTAAATATATATATATTTGGCTTTTCCTCTAGATGTTGGGCTTTATTCTAGATTTGGGGTTTTACATCTAGAAGTTTGCCTTCACCTCTGTAAGTTGGGCTTTACCTGCAGACATTGGGCTGTAGGACTAGATGATGGGCTTTACCTCCAGACGTTGGGCTTTACCTCTAGATATCTGGCTTTACCTCTAGATGTTGGGTTTTACCTCTAGCTATTGGTCTTTACCTCTAGATGTTGGGCTTTAGATCTAGAAGTTGTGCTTTTCATCTAGATTTTGGGCTTTACGTCTAGATATTGGGCTTTACCTCTAGATTCTGGGTTTTAAATCTATATGTTTGGCTTTTCCTCTAGATGTTGGGCTTTACCCCTATTTATCTGGCTTTACGTCTAGATGTTGGGCTTTACCTCTAGATTTTGGGCTTTAGATTTAGAAGTTGGGCTTTACATCTATATTTTGGGCTTTAGATCTAGAAGTTGGGCTTTACATCTAGATATTGGGCTTTACGTCTATATATTGGGCTTCACCTCTAGATTTTGGAGTTTAGATCTATATATCTGGCTTTATCTCTAGATGTTGGGCTTTACCTCTAGATTTTGGGTTTTAAATCTATATATTTGGCTTTTCCTCTAGATGTTGGCCTTTACCCCTAGATATCTGGCTTTACCTCTAGATGTTGGGCTTTACCTATAGATTTTGGGTTTTAAATATATTTATATTTGGCTTTTCCCCTAGATGTTGGGCTTTACCTCTAGATTTTGGGTTTTAAATCTATATATTTGGCTTTTCCTCTAGATGTTGGTCTTTACCTCTAGATTTTGGGTTTTAATTCTAGATATTTGCCCTCACCTCTTTAAGTTGGGCTTTACCTGCAGACATTGGGCTGTAGGACTAGATGATGGGCTTTACCTCTAGAAGTTGGGCTTTACCTCTAGATATCTGGGTTTACCTCTAAATGATGCGCTTAAACTCTAAATATTGGGCTTTACCTCTAGGTGTTGGGCTTTAGATTTAGAAGTTGGGCTTTACATCTATATTTTGGGCTTTAGATCTAGAAGTTGGGCTTTATATCTAGCTTTTGGGCTTTACGTCTAGATATTGGGCTTCACCTCTAGATTTTGGATTTTAGATCTATATATCTGGCTTTATCTCTAGATGTTGGACTTTACCTCTAGAAGTTGGGTTGTACATCTAGATGTTTGTCTTTAACTGTAGGTGACGGGCTTTAACACTAGATATTGGAATTCACCTCTAGATATTAGTCCTTAACTCTACATGTGGGCTTTACCTCTAGAGTATTTGTCTTTAGATCTAGCAATTGGGCTTTACATCTAGATTTTGGGCTCTAACTTTAGGTATTGGTGTTTACCTCTAGATTTTGGACTTTAACTCTGGAAGTTGGGCTTTACCTCTAGATGTTGGGATTGAACTCTAGAATTTGGGTTTTAAATCTATATATTTTGCTTTTCCTCTAGATGTTGGGCTTTACCTCTAGATATCTGGCTTTACCTCTAGATGTTGGGTTTTACCTCTAGATATTGGTCTTTATCTCTAGATTTTGGGCGTTAGATCTAGAATTTGGGCTTTACATCTAGATTTTGGGCTTTAGATCAAGAAGTTGGGCTTTACATCTAGATTTTGGCCTTTACGTCTTGATATTGGGCTTTACCTCTAGATTTTGGGTTTTAAATCTATATATTTGGCTTTTCCTCTAGATGTTGGCCTTTACCCCTAGATATCTGGCTTTACATCTAGATGTTGGGCTTTACCTCTAGATTTTGGGTTTTAAATCTATATATATTTGGCTTTTCCTCTAGATGTTGGGCTTTACCTCTAGATTTGGGGTTTTACATCTAGATGTTTGCCTTCACCTCTGTAAGTTGGGCTTTACCTGCAGACATTGGGCTATAGGACTAGATGATGGGCTTTACCTCCAGACGTTGGGCTTTACCTCTAGATATCTGGCTTTACCTCTAGATGTTGGGTTTTACCTCTAGATGTTGGGCTTTAGATCTGGAAGTTGTGCTTTTCATCTAGAGTTTGGGCTTTACGTCTCGATATTGGGCTTTACCTCTAGATTTTGGGTTTTATATCTATATATTTGGCTTTTCCTCTAGATGTTGGGCTTTACCCCTAGATATCTGGATTTACCTGTAGATGTTGGGCTTTACCTCTAGATTTTGGTTTTTCCATCTGGATTTTTGGCTTCTCTCTAGAATCTGGGCTTTACCTCCAGACCTTGGGCTTTACCACTAGATGTTGGGTTTTACCTCTAGATGTTGGTCTTTAGGTCTAGATATTGGACTTTACCTCTAGATGTAGGGTTTTACATCTAGATGTTTTGCTTTACATTTAGATGTTGGTCTTTAGATGTTGGGTTATACCTCTATATGTTGTGCTTCACCTCTAGATGTTAGGCTTTACCTCTAGATGTTTGGATTACATCTAGATGTTTTGCTTTACATTTAGATGTTCGGCTTTATCTCTAGATTTTGGGTTTTAAATCTATATATTTGGCTTTTCCACTAGATGTTGGGCTTTACCGTCAGATATCTGGCTTTACATCTAGATGTTGGGCTTTACCTCTAGAAGTTGGGCTTTAACTCTAGACTTTGGGCTTTACCTCAAGACGTTCGTCTTTAACTCTAGCTGTTGGGCTTTACCTCTAGATTTTGGGCCTTACCTCTAGAAGTTGGGGGTTATATCTATATGGTTGGATTTAACTGTAGATGTCAGGCCTTAACACTTGATTTTGGAATTCACCTCTAGATGTTAGGCTTTACATCTAGATTCTGGGCTTTCCCTCTAGATGTTGGGCTTTAACTCTAGATTTTGGGCTTTACTCTAAAGGATGCGCTTTAACTCTAGATATTCGGCTTTACCTCTAGAAGTTGGGTTGTACATCTAGATGTTTGGCTTTAACTGTAGGTGTCGGGCTTTAACACTAGATATTGGAATTCACCTCTAGATCTTAGTCTTTACCTCTACATGTTGGGCTTTACCTCTAGAGTATTTGGCTTTAGATCTAGCAATTGGGCTTTACCTCCAGATTTTGGATTTTAAATCTATATATCTGGCTTTATCTCTAGATGTTGGGCTTTATCTCTAGATTTTGGGCTCTAACTCTAGGTATTGGTGTTTACCTCTAGATTTTGGACTTTAACTCTGGGAGTTGGGCTTTACCTCTAGATGTTGGGATTTAACTCTAGAATTAGGGTTTGAAATCTATATATTTTGCTTTTCCTCTAGATGTTGGGCTTTACCTCTAGATATCTGGCTTTACCTCTAGATGTTGGGTTTTACCTCTAGATATTGATCTTTACCTCTAGATTTTGGGTGCTAGATCTAGAATTTGGGCTTTACATCTAGATTTTGGGATTTAGGTCTAGATATTGGGCTTTACCTCTAGATTTTGGGGTTTAGATCTATATATCTGGCTTTAAGTCTAGATGTTGGGCTTTACCTCTACATTTTGGGCTCTACCTCTAGGTATTGGTATTTACATTTAGATTTTTGACTTTAAATCTGGAAGTTGAGCTTTACATCTAGACTTTGGGATTTACCTCTAGATGTTGGGATTTAACTCTAGAATTTGGGTTTGAAATCTATATATTTTGCTTTTCCTCTAGATGTTGGGCTTTACCTCTAGATATCTGGCTTTACCTCTAGATGTTGGGTTTTACCTCTAGATATTGGTCTTTTTCTCTAGATTTTGGGCGTTAGATCTAGAATTTGGGATTTACATCTAGATTTTGGGCTTTAGATCAAGAAGTTGGGCGTTACATCTAGATTTTAGCCTTTACGTCTTGATATTGGGCTTTACCTCTAGATTTTGGGTTTTAAATCTATATATTTGGCTTTTCCTCTAGATGTTGGCCTTTACCCCTAGATATCTGGCTTTACCTCTAGATGTTGGGCTTTACCTCTAGATTTTGGGTTTTAAATCTATATATTTGGCTTTTCCTCTAGATGTTGGCCTTTACCCCTAGATATCTGGCTTTACCTCTAGATGTTGGTCTTTACCTCTAGATGTTGGGCTTTAGATCTAGAAGTTGTGCTTTTCATCTAGATTTTGGGCTTTACGTCTAGATATTGGGCTTTACCTCTAGATTTTGGGTTTTATATCTATATATTTGGCTTTTCCTCTAGATGTTGGGCTTTACCCCTAGATATCTGGATTTACCTGTAGATGTTGGGCTTTACCTCTAGATTTTGTGCTTTCCATCTGGATTTTTGGCTTCTCTCTAGAATCTGGGCTTTACCTCCAGACGTTGGGCTTTACCACTAGATGTTGGGTTTTACCTCTAGCTGTTGGTCTTTAGGTCTAGATATTGGACCTTATCTCTAGATGTAGGGTTTTACATCTAGATGTTTTGCTTTACATTTAGATGTTGGTCTTTATCTCTAGATTTTGGGTTTTACATCTAGATGTTTTGCTTTACATTTAGATGTTGGTCTTTATCTCTAGATGTTGGGTTATACCTCTATATGTTGTGCTTCACCTCTAGATGTTAGGCTTTACCTCTAGATGTTTGGATTACATCTAGATGTTTTGCTTTACATTTAGATGTTCGGCTTTATCTCTAGTTTTTGGGTTTTAATTCTATATATATGGCTTTTCCTCTAGATGTTGGGCTTTACCTCTAGATATCTGGCTTTACCCATAGATGTTGGGTTTTACCTCTAGATATTGGTCTTTACCTCTATATTTTGGGTGTTACATCTAGAATTTGGGCTTTACATCTAGATTTTGGGCTTTAGATCTAGAAGTTCGGCTTTACATCTAGACGTTGGGCTTTACGTCTAGATATTGGGCTTTACCTCTAGATTTTGGGTTTTAAATCTATATATTTGGCTTTTCCTCTAGATGTTGGCCTTTACCCCTAGATATCTGGCTTTACCTCTAGATGTTGGGCTTTACCTCTAGGTTTTGGGTTTTAAATCCAGATGTTTGCCTTCACCTCTGTAAGTTGGGCTTTACCTGCAGACATTGGGCTGTAGGACTAGATGATGGGCTTTACCTCCAGACGTTGGGCTTTACCTCTAGATATCTGGCTTTACCTCTAGATGTTGGGCTTTACCTCTAAATTTTGGGTTTTAAATATATATATATTTGGCTTTTCCTCTAGATGTTGGGCTTTACCTCTAGATTTGGTGTTTTACATCTAGATGTTTGGCTTTAACTGTAGGTGTCGGGCTTTAACACTAGATATTGGAATTCACCTCTAGATCTTAGTCTTTACCTCTACATGTTGGGCTTTACCTCTAGAGTATTTGTCTTTAGATCTAGCAATTGGGCTTTACATCTAGATTTGGGGCTTTAGCTCTAGATGTTGGGCTTTAACTCCACATTTTGGATTTTAAATCTATATATCTGGCTTTATCTCTAGATGTTGGGCTTTATCTCTAGATTTTGGGCTCTAACTCTAGGTATTGGTGTTTACCTCTAGATTTTGGACTTTAACTCTGGGAGTTGGGCTTTACCTCTAGATGTTGGGATTTAACTCTAGAATTTGGGTTTGAAATCTATATATTTTGCTTTTCCTCTAGATGTTGGGCTTTACCTCTAGATATCTGGCTTTACATCTAGATGTTGGGTTTTACCTCTAGATATTGGTCTTTATCTCTAGATTTTGGGTGTTAGATCTAGAATTTGGGCTTTACTTCTAGATTTTGGGCTTTAGATCAAGAATTTGGGCTTTACATCTAGATTTTGGGCTTTACGTCTTGATATTGGGCTTTACCTCTAGATTTTGGGTTTTAAATCTATATATTTGGCTTTTCCTCTAGATGTTGGCCTTTACGCCTAGATATCTGGCTTTACCTCTAGATGTTGGGCTTTACCTCTAGATTTTGGGTTTTAAATATATATATATTTGGCTTTTCCTCTAGATGTTGGGCTTTACCTCTAGATTTGGGGTTTTACATCTAGATGTTTGCCTTCACCTCTGAAAATTGGTCTTTACCTGCAAATATTGGGCTGTAGGACTAGATGATGGGCTTTACGTCCAGACGTTGGGCTTTACCTCTAGATATGTGGATTTACTTCTAGATGTTGGGTTTTACCTCTAGATGCTGGTCTTTAAGTCTAGATATTGGACTTTACCTCTAGATGTCGGGTTTTACATCTAGATGTTTTGCTTTACATTTAGATGTTGGTCTTTATCTCTAGATGTTGGGTTATACCTCTATATGTTGTGCTTCACCTCTAGATGTTAGGCTTTACCTCTAGATGTTTGGATTACATCTAAATGTTTTGCTTTACATTTAGATGTTCGGCTTTATCTCTAGATTTTGGGATTTAAATCTATATATTTGGCTTTTCCTCTAGATGTTGGGCTTTACCGTCAGATATCTGGCTTTACGTCTAGATGTTGGGCTCTACCTCTAGAAGTTGGGCTTTAACTCTAGACTTTGGGCTTTACCTCAAGACGTTCGGCTTTAACTCTAGCTGTTGGGCTTTCCCTCTAGATTTTGGGCCTTACCTCTAGAAGTTGGGGGTTATATCTATATGGTTGGATTTAACTGTAGATGTCAGGCCTTAACACTTGATTTTGGAATTCACCTCTAGATGTTAGGCTTTACATCTAGATTCTGGGCTTTCCCTCTAGATGTTGGGCTTTAACTCTAGATTTTGGGCTTTACTCTAAAGGATGCGCTTTAACTCTATATATTCGGCTTTACCTCTAGAAGTTGGGTTTTACATCTAGATGTTTGGCTTTAACTGTAGGTGTCGGGCTTTAACACTAGATATTGGAATTCACCTCTAGATCTTAGTCTTTACCTCTACATGTTGGGCTTTACCTCTAGAGTATTTGGCTTTAGATCTAGCAATTGGGCTTTACATCTAGATTTGGGGCTTTACCTCTAGATGTTGGGCTTTACCTCCAGATTTTGGATTTTAAATCTATATATCTGGCTTTATCTCTAGATGTTGGACTTTATCTCTAGATTTTGGGCTCTAACTCTAGGTATTGGTGTTTACCTCTAGATTTTGGACTTTAACTCTGGAAGTTGGGCTTTACCTCTAGATGTTGGGATTGAACTCTAGAATTTGGGTTTGAAATCTATATATTTTGCTTTTCCTCTAGATGTTGGGCTTTACCTCTAGATATCTGGCTTTACCTCTAGATGTTGGGTTTTACCTCTAGATATTGGTCTTTACCTCTAGATTTTGGGTTTTAAATCTATATATTTGGCTTTTCCTCTAGATGTTGGGCTTTACCGTCAGATATCTGGCTATACGTCTAGATGTTGAGCTTTACCTCTAGAAGTTGGGCTTTAACTCTAGACTTTGGGCTTTACCTCAATACCTTCGGCTTTAACTCTAGCTGTTGGGCTTTACCTCTAGATTTTGGGCCTTACCTCTAGAAGTTGGGGGTTATATCTATATGGTTGGATTTAACTGTAGATGTCAGGCCTTAACACTTGATTTTGGAATTCACCTCTAGATGTTAGGTTTTACATCTAGATTCTGGGCTTTCCCTCTAGATGTTGGGCTTTAACTCTAGATTTTGGGCTTTACTCGAAAGGATGCGCTTTAACTCTAGATATTCTGCTTTACCTCTAGAAGTTGGGTTTTACATCTAGATGTTTGACTTTAACTGTCGGTGTCGGCCTTTAACACTAGATATTGGAATTCACCTCTAGATCTTAGTCTTTAGCTCTACATGTTGGGCTTTACCTCTAGAGTATTTGGCTTTAGATCTAGCAATTGGGCTTTACATCTAGATTTGGGGCTTTAGCTCTAGATGTTGGGCTTTACCTCCAGATTTTGGATTTTAAATCTATATATCTGGCTTTATCTCTAGATGTTGGGCTTTATCTCTAGATTTTGGGCTCTAACTTTAGGTATTGGTGTTTACCTCTAGATTTTGGACTTTAACTCTGGAAGTTGGGCTTTACCTCTAGATGTTGGGATTGAACTCTAGAATTTGGGTTTGAAATCTATATATTTTGCTTTTCCTCTAGATGTTGGGCTTTACCTCTAGATTTTGGGTTTTAAATATATATATATTTGGCTTTTCCTCTAGATGTTGGGTTTTACATCTAGATTTGGGGTTTTACATCTAGATGTTTGCCTTCACCTCTGTAAGTTGGGCTTTACCTGCAGACATTGGGCTGTAGGACTAGATGATGGGCTTTACCTCCAGACGTTGGGCTTTACCTCTAGATATCTGGCTTTACCTCTAAATGATGCGCTTAAACTCTAAATATTGGGCTTTTCCTCCAGATGTTGGGCTTTAGATTTAGAAGTTGGGCTTTACAACTATATTTTCGGCTTTAGATCTAGAAGTTGGGCTTTACATCTAGATTTTGGGCTTTACATCTTAATATTGGGCTTCACCTCTAGATTTTGGGGTTTAGATCTATATATCTGACTTTATCTCTAGATGTTGGGCTTTACCTCTACATTTTGGGCTCTACCTCTAGGTATTGGTATTTACATTTAGATTTTTGACTTTAAATCTGGAAGTTGAGCTTTACATCTAGACTTTGGGATTTACCTCTAGATGTTGGGATTTAACTCTAGAATTTGGGTTTGAAATCTATATATTTTGCTTTTCCTCTAGATGTTGGGCTTTACCTCTAGATATCTGGCTTTACCTCTAGATGTTTGGTTTTACCTCTAGATATTGGTCTTTACCTCGAAATGTTGGGCTTTAGATCTAGAAGTTGGGCTTTTCATCTAGATTTTGGGCTTTACGTCTAGATATTGAGCTTTACCTCTAGATTTTGGGTTTTAAATCTATATATTTGGCTTTTCCTCTAGATGTTGGGCTTTACCCCTAGATATCTGGATTTACCTGTAGATGTTGGGCTTTACTTCTAGATTTTAGGTTTTCCATCTGGATTTTTGGCTTCTCTCTAGAATCTGGGCTTTACCTCCAGACGTTGGGCTTTACCACTAGATGTTGGGGTTTACCTCTAGATGTTGGTCTTTAGGTCTAGATATTGGACTTTACCTCTAGATGTAGGGTTTTACATCTAGATGTTTTGCTTTACATTTAGATGTTGGTCTTTATCTCTAGATGTTGGGTTATACCTCTATATGTTGTGCTTCACCTCTAGTTGTTAGGCTTTACCTCTAGATGTTTGGATTACATCTAGATGTTTTGATTTACATTTAGATGTTCGGCTTTATCTCTAGATTTTGGGTTTTAAATCTATATATTTGGCATATCTCTAGATGTTGGGCTCTAACTCTAGGTATTGGTGTTTACCTCTAGATTTTGGACTTTAACTCTGGAAGTTGGGCTTTACCTCTAGAAGTTGGGCTTTAACTCTAGACTTTGGGCTTTACCTCAAGACGTTCGGCTTTAACTCCAGCTGTTGGGCTTTACCTCTAGATTTTGGGCCTTACCTCTAGAAGTTGGGGGTTATATCTATATGGTTGGATTTAACTGTAGATATCAGGCCTTAACACTTGATTTTGGAATTCACCTCTAGATGTTAGGCTTTCCATCTAGATTCTGGGCTTTCCCTCTAGATGTTGGGCTTTAACTCTAGATTTTGGGCTTTACTCTAAAAGATGCGCTTTAACTCTAGATATTCGGCTTTGCCTCTAGAAGATGGGTTGTACATCTAGATGTTTGGCTTTAACTGTAGGTGTCGAGTTTTAACACTAGATATTGGAATTCACCTCTAGATCTTAGTCTTTAGCTCTACATGTTGGGCTTTACCTCTAGAGTATTTGGCTTTCGATCTAGCAATTGGGCTTTACATCTAGATTTGGGGCTTTAGCTCTAGATGTTGGGCTTTACCTCCAGATTGTGGATTTTAAATCTATATATCTGGCTTTATCTCTAGATGTTGGGCTTTACCTCTAGATATCTGGCTTTAACTCTAGATGTTGGGCTTTACCTCTAGATTTGGGGTTTTACATCTAGATATTTGCCTTTACCCCTGTAAGTTGAGCTTAACTGCAGACATTGGGCTGTAGGACTAGATGATGGGCTTTACCTCCAGACGTTGGGCTTTACCTCTAGATATCTGGCTTTACCTCTAGATGTTGGGTTTTACCTCTAGATATTGGTCTTTACCTCTAGATGTTGGGCTTTAGATCTAGAAGTTGTGCTTTTCATCTAGATTTTGGGCTTTACGTCTAGATATCTGGCTTTACGTCTAGATGTTGGGCTTTACCTCTAGAAGTTGGGCTTTAACTCTAGAATTTGGGCTTTACCTCAAGACGTTCGGCTTTAAATCTAGCTGTTGGGCTTTACCTCTAGATTTTGGGTTTTCCATCTGGATTTTTGGCTTCCCTCTAGAATCTGGGCTTTACCTCCAGACGTTGGGCTTTACCACTAGATGTTGGGTTTTACCTCTAGATGTTGGTCTTTAGGTCTAGATATTGGACTTTACCTCTAGATGTAGGGTTTTACATCTAGATGTTTTGCTTTACACTTAGATGTTGGTCTTTATCTCTAGATGTTGGGATATACCTCTATATGTTGTGCTTCACCTGTAGATGTTAGGCTTTACCTCTAGATGTTTGGATTACATCTAGATGTTTTGCTTTACATTTAGATGTTCGGCTTTATCTCTAGTTTTTGGGTTTTAAATCTATATATTTGGCTTTTCCTCTAGATTTTGGGCTTTACCGTCAGATATCTGGCTTTACGTCTAGATGTTAGGCTTTACCTCTAGAAGTTGGGCTTTAACTCTAGACTTTGGGCTTTACCTCAAGACGTTCGGCTTTAAGTCTAGCTGTTGGGCTTTACCTCTAGATTTTGGGCCTTACCTCTAGAAGTTGGGGGTTATATCTATATGGTTGGATTTAACTGTAGATGTCAGGCCTTAACACTTGATTTTGGAATTCACCTCTAGATGTTAGGCTTTACATCTAGATTCTGGGCTTTCCCTCTAGATGTTGGGCTTTAACTCTAGATTTTGGGCTTTATTCTAAAGGATGCGCTTTAACTCTAGATATTCGGCTTTACCTCTAGAAGTTGGGTTGTACATCTAGATGTTTGGCTTTAACTGTAGGTGTCAGGCTTTAACACTAGATATTGGAATTCACCTCTAGATCTTTGTCTTTAGCTCTACATGTTGGGCTTTACCTCTAGAGTATTTGGCTTTAGATCTAGCAATTGGGCTTTACATCTAGATTTGGGGCTTTAGCTCTAGATGTTGGGCTTTACCTCCAGATTTTGGATTTTAAATCTATATATCTGGCTTTATCTCTAGATGTTGGGCTTTATCTCTAGATATTGGGCTCTAACTCTAGGTATTGGTGTTAAACCTCTAGATTTTGGACTTTAACTCTGGAAGTTGGGCTTTACCTCTAGATGTTGGGATTGAACTCTAGAATTTGGGTTTGAAATCTATATATTTTGCTTTTCCTCTAGATGTTGGGCTTTACCTCTAGATATCTGGCTTTACCTCTAGATGTTGGGTTTTACCTCTAGATATTGGTCTTTACCTCTAGATTTTGGGCGTTAGATCTAGAAATTGGGCTTTACATCTAGATTTTGGGCTTTACGTCTTGATATTGGTCTTTACCTCTAGATTTTGGTTTTTAAATCTATATATTTGGCTTTTCCTCTAGATTTTGGGTTTTACATTTGGATGTTTGCCTTCACATCTGTAAGTTGGGCTTTACCTGCAGACATTGGGCTGTAGGACTAGATGATGGGCTTTACCTCCAGACGTTGAGCTTTACCTCTAGATATCTGGCTTTACCTCTAGATGTTGGGCTTTACCTCTAGATTTTGGGTTTTAAATATATATATATTTGGCTTTTCCTCTAGATGTTGGGCTTTACCTCTAGATTTGGGGTTTTACATCTAGATATTTGCCTTCACCTCTGTAAGTTGGGCTTAACTGCAGACATTGGGCTGTAGGACTAGATGATGGGCTTTACCTCCAGACGTTGGGCTTTACCTCTAGATATCTGGCTTTACCTGTAGATGTTGGGTTTTACCTCTAGATATTGGTCTTTACCTCTAGATGTTGGGCTTTAGATCTAGAAGTTGTGCTTTTCATCTAGATTTTGGGCTTTACGTCTAGATATTGGGCTTTAACTCTAGATTTTGGGGTTTATATCTATATATTTGGCTTTTCCTCTAGATGTTGGGCTTTACCCCTAGATATCTGGATTTACCTGTAGATGTTGGGCTTTACCTCTAGATTTTGGGTTTTCCATCTGGATTTTTGGCTTCCCTCTAGAATCTGGGCTTTACCTCCAGACGTTGGGCTTTACCACTAGATGTTGGGTTTTACCTCTAGATGTTGGTCTTTAGGTCTAGATATTGGACTTTACCTCTAGATGTAGGGTTTTACATCTAGATGTTTTGCTTTACATTTAGATGTTGGTCTTTATCTCTAGATGTTGGGTTATACCTCTATATGTTGTGCTTCACCTCTAGATGTTAGGCTTTACCTCTAGATGTTTGGATTACATCTAGATGTTTTGCTTTACATTTAGATGTTCGGCTTTATCTCTAGATTTTGGGTTTTAAATCTATATATTTGGCTTTTCCTCTAGATGTTGGGCTTTACCTCTAGATATCTGGCTTTACCTCTAGATGTTGGGTTTTACCTCTAGATATTGGTCTTTACCTCTAGATTTTGGGCGTTAGCTCTAGAAATTGGGCTTTACATCTAGATTTTGGGCTTTAGATCAAGAAGTTGGGCTTTACATCTAGATTTTGGGCTTTACGTCTTGATATTGGGCTTTACCTCTAGATTTTGGGTTTTAAATCTATATATTTGGCTTTTCCTCTAGATTTTGGGTTTTACATTTGGATGTTTGCCTTCACCTCTGTAAGTTGGGCTTTACCTGCAGACATTGGGCTGTAGGACTAGATGATGGGCTTTACCTCCAGACGTTGGGCTTTACCTCTAGATATCTGGCTTTACCTCTAGATGTTGGGCTTTACCTCTAGATTTTGGGTTTTAAATATATATATATTTGGCTTTTCCTCTAGATGTTGGGCTTTACCTCTAGATTTGGGGTTTTACATCTAGATATTTGCCTTCACCTCTGTAAGTTGGGCTTAACTGCAGACATTGGGCTGTAGGACTAGATGATGGCCTTTACCTCCAGACGTTGGGCTTTACCTCTAGATATCTGGCTTTACCTGTAGATGTTGGGTTTTACCTCTAGATATTGGTCTTTACCTCTAGATGTTGGGCTTTAGATCTAGAAGTTGTGCTTTTCATCTAGATTTTGGGCTTTACGTCTAGATATTGGGCTTTACCTCTAGATGTTGGGCTTTACCTCTAGAAGTTGGGCTTTAACTCTAGAATTTGGGCTTTACCTCAAGACGTTCGGCTTTAACTCTAGCTGTTGGGCTTTACCTCTAGATTTTGGGCCTTACCTCTAGAAGTTGGGGGTTATATCTATATGGTTGGATTTAACTGTAGATGTCAGGCCTTAACACTTGATTTTGGAATTCACCTCTAGATGTTAGGCTTTACATCTAGATTCTGGGCTTTCCCTCTAGATGTTGGGCTTTAACTCTAGATTTTGGGCTTTACTCTAAAGGATGCGCTTTAACTCTAGATATTCGGCTTTACCTCTAGAAGTTGGGTTGTACATCTAGATGTTTGGCTTTAACTGTAGGTGTCAGGCTTTAACACTAGATATTGGAATTCACCTCTTGATCTTAGTCTTTACCTCTACATGTTGGGCTTTACCTCTAGAGTATTTGGCTTTCGATCTAGCAATTGGGCTTTACATCTAGATTTGGGGCTTTAGCTCTAGATGTTGGGCTTTACCTCCAGATTTTGGATTTTAAATCTATATATCTGGCTTTATCTCTAGATGTTGGGCTTTATCTCTAGATATTGGGCTCTAACTCTAGGTATTGGTGTTAAACCTCTAGATTTTGGACTTTAACTCTGGAAGTTGGGCTTAACCTCTAGATGTTGGGATTTAACTCTAGAATTTGGGTTTGAAATCTATATATTTTGCTTTTCCTCTAGATGTTGGGCTTTACCTCTAGATATCTGGCTTTACCTCTAGATGTTGGGTTTTACCTCTAGATATTGGTCTTTACCTCTAGATTTTGGGCGTTAGATCTAGAAATTGGGCTTTACATCTAGATTTTGGGCTTTACGTCTTGATATTGGGCTTTACCTCTAGATTTTGGTTTTTAAATCTATATATTTGGCTTTTCCTCTAGATTTTGGGTTTTACATTTGGATGTTTGCCTTCACATCTGTAAGTTGGGCTTTACCTGCAGACATTGGGCTGTAGGACTAGATGATGGGCTTTACCTCCAGACGTTGAGCTTTACCTCTAGATATCTGGCTTTACCTCTAGATGTTGGGCTTTACCTCTAGATTTTGGGTTTTAAATATATATATATTTGGCTTTTCCTCTAGATGTTGGGCTTTACCTCTAGATTTGGGGTTTTACATCTAGATATTTGCCTTCACCTCTGTAAGTTGGGCTTAACTGCAGACATTGGGCTGTAGGACTAGATGATGGGCTTTACCTCCAGACGTTGGGCTTTACCTCTAGATATCTGGCTTTACCTGTAGATGTTGGGTTTTACCTCTAGATATTGGTCTTTACCTCTAGATGTTGGGCTTTAGATCTAGAAGTTGTGCTTTTCATCTAGATTTTGGGCTTTACGTCTAGATATTGGGCTTTAACTCTAGATTTTGGGGTTTATATCTATATATTTGTCTTTTCCTCTAGATGTTGGGCTTTACCCCTAGATATCTGGATTTACCTGTAGATGTTGGGCTTTACCTCTAGATTTTGGGTTTTCCATCTGGATTTTTGGCTTCCCTCTAGAATCTGGGCTTTACCTCCAGACGTTGGGCTTTACCACTAGATGTTGGGTTTTACCTCTAGATGTTGGTCTTTAGGTCTAGATATTGGACTTTACCTCTAGATGTAGGGTTTTACATCTAGATGTTTTGCTTTACATTTAGATGTTGGTCTTTATCTCTAGATGTTGGGTTATACCTCTATATGTTGTGCTTCACCTCTAGATGTTAGGCTTTACCTCTAGATGTTTGGATTACATCTAGATGTTTTGCTTTACATTTAGATGTTCGGCTTTATCTCTAGATTTTGGGTTTTAAATCTATATATTTGGCTTTTCCTCTAGATGTTGGGCTTTACCTCTAGATATCTGGCTTTACCTCTAGATGTTGGGTTTTACCTCTAGATATTGGTCTTTACCTCTAGATTTTGGGCGTTAGCTCTAGAAATTGGGCTTTACATCTAGATTTTGGGCTTTAGATCAAGAAGTTGGGCTTTACATCTAGATTTTGGGCTTTACGTCTTGATATTGGGCTTTACCTCTAGATTTTGGGTTTTAAATCTATATATTTGGCTTTTCCTCTAGATTTTGGGTTTTACATTTGGATGTTTGCCTTCACCTCTGTAAGTTGGGCTTTACCTGCAGACATTGGGCTGTAGGACTAGATGATGGGCTTTACCTCCAGACGTTGGGCTTTACCTCTAGATATCTGGCTTTACCTCTAGATGTTGGGCTTTACCTCTAGATTTTGGGTTTTAAATATATATATATTTGGCTTTTCCTCTAGATGTTGGGCTTTACCTCTAGATTTGGGGTTTTACATCTAGATATTTGCCTTCACCTCTGTAAGTTGGGCTTAACTGCAGACATTGGGCTGTAGGACTAGATGATGGCCTTTACCTCCAGACGTTGGGCTTTACCTCTAGATATCTGGCTTTACCTGTAGATGTTGGGTTTTACCTCTAGATATTGGTCTTTACCTCTAGATGTTGGGCTTTAGATCTAGAAGTTGTGCTTTTCATCTAGATTTTGGGCTTTACGTCTAGATATTGGGCTTTACCTCTAGATGTTGGGCTTTACCTCTAGAAGTTGGGCTTTAACTCTAGAATTTGGGCTTTACCTCAAGACGTTCGGCTTTTCCTCTAGCTGTTGGGCTTTACCTCTAGATTTTGGGCCTTACCTCTAGAAGTTGGGGGTTATATCTATATGGTTGGATTTAACTGTAGATGTCAGGCCTTAACACTTGATTTTGGAATTCACCTCTAGATGTTAGGCTTTACATCTAGATTCTGGGCTTTCCCTCTAGATGTTGGGCTTTAACTCTAGATTTTGGGCTTTACTCTAAAGGATGCGCTTTAACTCTAGATATTCGGCTTTACCTCTAGAAGTTGGGTTGTACATCTAGATGTTTGGCTTTAACTGTAGGTGTCGGCCTTTAACACTAGATATTGGAATTCACCTCTAGATCTTAGTCTTTACCTCTACATGTTGGGCTTTACCTCTAGAGTATTTGGCTTTAGATCTAGCAATTGGGCTTTACATCTAGATTTGGGGCTTTTGCTCTAGATGTTGGGCTTCACCTCCAGATTTTGGATTTTAAATCTATATATCTGGCTTTATCTCTAGATGTTGGGCTTTATCTCTAGATTTTGGGCTCTAACTCTAGGTATTGGTGTTTACCTCTAGATTTTGGACTTTAACTCTGGAAGTTGGGCTTAACCTCTAGATGTTGGGATTGAACTCTAGAATTTGGGTTTGAAATCTATGTATTTTGCTTTTCCTCTAGATGTTGGGCTTTATCTTAGATATCTGGCTTTACCTCTAGATGTTGGGTTTTACCTCTAGATATTGGTCTTTACCTCTAGATTTTGGGCGTTAGATCTAGAAATTGGGCTTTACATCTAGATTTTGGGCTTTAGATCAAGAAGTTGTGCTTTACATCTAGATTTTGGGCTTTATGTCTTGATATTGGGCTTTACCTCTAGATTTTGGGTTTTAAATCTATATATTTGGCTTTTCCTCTAGATTCTGGGTTTTACATTTGGATGTTTGCCTTCACCTCTGTAAGTTGGGCTTTACCTGCAGACATTGGGCTGTAGGACTAGATGATGGGCTTTACCTCCAGACGTTGGGCTTTACCTCTAGATATCTGGCTTTACCTCTAGATGTTGGGCTTTACCTCTAGATTTTGGGTTTTAAATATATATATATTTGGCTTTTCCTCTAGATGTTGGGCTTTACCTCTAGATTTGGGGTTTTACATCTAGATATTTGCCTTCACCTCTGTAAGTTGGGCTTAACTGCAGACATTGGGCTGTAGGACTAGATGATGGGCTTTACCTCCAGACGTTGGGCTTTACCTCTAGATATCTGGCTTTACCTGTAGATGTTGGGTTTTACCTCTAGATATTGGTCTTTACCTCTAGATGTTGGGCTTTAGATCTAGAAGTTGGGCTTTACATCTAGATTTTGGGCTTTACGTCTAGATATTGAGCTTTACCTCTAGATTTTGGGGTTTATATCTATATATTTGTCTTTTCCTCTAGATGTTGGGCTTTACCCCTAGATATCTGGATTTACCTGTAGATGTTGGGCTTTACCTCTAGATTTTGGGTTTTCCATCTGGATTTTTGGCTTCCCTTTAGAATCTGGGCTTTACCTCCAGACGTTGGGCTTTACCACTAGATGTTGGGTTTTACCTCTAGATGTTGGTCTTTAGGTCTAGATATTGGACTTTACCTCTAGATGTAGGGTTTTACATCTAGATGTTTTGCTTTACATTTAGATGTTGGTCTTTATCTCTAGATGTTGGGTTATACCTCTATATGTTGTGCTTCACCTCTAGAAGTTAGGCTTTACCTCTAGATGTTAGGCTTTACATCTAGATTCTGGGCTTTCCCTCTAGATGTTGGGCTTTAACTCTAGATTTTGGGCTTTACTCTAAAGGATGCGCTTTAACTCTAGATATTCGGCTTTACCTCTAGAAGTTGGGTTTTACATCTAGATATTTGGCTTTAACTGTAGGTGTCGGCCTTTAACACTAGATATTGGAATTCACCTCTAGATCTTAGTCTTTACCTCTACATGTTGGGCTTTACCTCTAGAGTATTTGGCTTTCGATCTAGCAATTGGGCTTTACATCTAGATTTGGGGCTTTAGCTCTAGATGTTGGGCTTTACCTATAGATTTTGGATTTTAAATCTATATATCTGGCTTTATCTCTAGATGTTGGGCTTTATCTCTAGATTTTGTGCTCTAACTCTAGGTATTGGTGTTTACCTCTAGATTTTGGACTTTAACTCTGGAAGTTGGGCTTTACCTCTAGATGTTGGGATTTAACTCTAGAATTTGGGTTTTAAATCTATATATTTGGCTTTTCCTCTAGATGTTGGGCTTTACCTCTAGATATTGGTCTTTACCTCTTGATTTTGGGCGTTAGATCTAGAATTTGGGCTTTACATCTAGATTTTGGGCTTTACGTCTAGATATTGGGCATTACCTCTAGATTTTGGGTTTTAAATGTATATATTTGGCTTTTCCTCTAGATGTTGGGCTTTACCTCTAGATTTTGGGTTTTACATTTGGATGTTTGCCTTCACCTCTGTAAGTTGGGCTTTACCTGCAGACATTGGGCTGTAGGACTAGATGATGGGCTTTACCTCCAGACGTTGGGCTTTACCTCTAGATATCTGGCTTTTCCTCTAGATGTTAGGCTTTACCTCTAGATTTGGGGTTTTACATCTAGATGTTTGCCTTCACCTCTGTAAGTTGGGCTTAACTGCAGACATTGGGCTGTAGGACTAGATGATGGGCTTTACCTCCAGACGTTGGGCTTTACCTCTAGATATCTGGCTTTACCTCTAGATGTTGGGTTTTACCTCTAGATATTGGTCTTTACCTCTAGATGTTGGGCTTTAGATCTAGAGGTTGGGCTTTTCATCTAGATTTTGGTCTTTACGTGTAGATATTGGGCTTTACCTCTAGATTTTGGGTTTTATATCTATATATTTGGCTTTTCCTCTAGATGTTGGGCTTTACCCCTAGATATCTGGATTTACCTGTAGATGTTGGGCTTTACCTCTAGATTTTGGGTTTTCCATCTGGATTTTTGGCTTCTCTCTAGAATCTGGGCTTTACCTCCAGACGTTGGGCTTTACCACTAGATGTTGGGTTTTACCTCTAGATGTTGGTCTTTAGGTCTAGATATTGGACTTTACCTCTAGATGTAGGGTTTTACATCTAGATGTTTTGCTTTACATTTAGATGTTGGTCTTTATCTCTAGATGTTGGGTTATACCTCTATATGTTGTGCTTCACCTCTAGATGTTAGGCTTTGCCTCTAGATGTTTGGATTACATCTAGATGTTTTGCTTTACATTTAGATGTCCGGCTTTATCTCTAGATTTTGGGTTTTAAATCTATATATTTGGCTTTTCTTCTAGATGTTGGGCTTTACCTCTAGATATCGGCTTTACCTCTAGATGTTGGGTTTTACTTCTAGATATTGGTGTTTATCTCTAGATTTTGGGCGTTAGATCTAGAATTTGGGCTTTACATCTAGATTTTGGGCTTTAGATCTAGAAGTTGGGGTTTACATCTAGATTTTGGGCTTTACGTCTAGATATTGGGCTTTACCTCTAGATTTTGGGTTTTATATCTATATATTTGGCTTTTCCTCTAGATGTTGGGCTTTACCCCTAGATATCTGGATTTACCTGTAGATGTTGGGCTTTACCTCTAGATTTTGGTTTTTACATCTGTATTTTTGGCTTCTCTCTAGAATCTGGGCTTTACCTCCAGACGTTGGGCTTTACCACTAGATGTTGGTTTTTACCTCTAGATGTTGGTCTTTAGGTCTAGATATTGGACTTTACCTCTAGATATAGGGGTTTACATCTAGATGTTTTGCTTTACATTTAGATGTTGGTCTTTATCTCTAGATGTTGGGTTATACCTCTATATGTTGTGCTTCACCTCTAGATGTTAGGCTTTACTTCTAGATGTTTGGATAACATCTAGATGTTTTGCTTTACATTTAGATGTTCAGCTTTATCTCTAGATTTTGGGTTTTAAATCTATATATTTGGCTTTTCTTCTAGATTTTGGGCTTTACCTCTAGATATCGGCTTTACCTCTAGATGTTGGGTTTTACTTCTAGATATTGCTCTTTATCTCTAGATTTTGGGCGTTAGATCTAGAATTTGGGCTTTACATCTAGATTTTGTACTTTAGATCTAGAAGTTGGGGTTTACATCTAGATTTTGGGCTTTACGTCTAGATATTGGGCTTTACCTCTAGATTTTGGGTTTTAAATCTATATATTTGGCTTTTCCTCTAGATGTTGGGCTTTACCCCTAGATATCAGGCTTTACCTCTAGATGTTGGGCTTTACCTCTAGGTTTTGGGTTTTAAATATATATATATTTGGCTTTTCCTCTAGATGTTGGGCTTTACCGTCAGATATCTTGCTTTACGTCTAGATGTTGGGCTTTACCTCTAGAAGTTGGGCTTTAACTCTAGACTTTGGGCTTTACCTCAAGACGTTCGGCTTTAAGTCTAGCTGTTGGGCTTTACCTCTAGATTTTGGGCCTTACCTCTACAAGTTGGGGGTTATATCTATATGGTTGGATTTAACTGTAGATGTCAGGCCTTAACACTTGATTTTGGAATTCACCTCTAGATGTTAGGCTTTACATCTAGATTCTGGGCTTTCCCTCTAGATGTTGGGCTTTAACTCTAGATTTTGGGCTTTACTCTAAAGGATGCGCTTTAACTCTAGATATTCGGCTTTACCTCTAGAAGTTGGGTTTTACATCTAGATGTTTGGCTTTAACTGTAGGTGTCGGGCTTTAACACTAGATATTGGAATTCACCTCTAGATCTTAGTCTTTACCTCTACATGTTGGGCTTTACCTCTAGAGTATTTGGCTTTCGATCTAGCAATTGGGCTTTACATCTAGATTTGGGGCTTTAGCTCTAGATGTTGGGCTTTACCTCCAGATTTTGGATTTTAAATCTATATATCTGGCTTTATCTCTAGATGTTGGGCTTTATCTCTAGATTTTGGGCTCTAACTTTAGGTATTGGTGTTTACCTCTAGATTTTGGACTTTAACTCTGGAAGTTGGGCTTTACCTCTAGATGTTGGGATTTAACTCTAGAATTTGGGGTTTAAATCTGTATATTTTGCTTTTCCTCTAGATGTTGGGCTTTACCTCTAGATATCTGGCTTTACCTCTAGATGTTGGGTTTTACCTCTAGATATTGGTCTTTACCTCTAGATTTTGGGTGTTAGATCTAGAATTTGGGCTTTACATCTAGATTTTGGCCTTTACGTCTAGATATTGGGCTTTACCTCTAGATTTTGGGTTTTAAATCTATATATTTGGCTTTTCCTCTAGATGTTGGGCTTTACCCCTAGATATCTGGATTTTCCTCTAGATGTTGGGCTTTACCTCTAGATTTTGGGTTTTACATTTGGATGTTTGCCTTCACCTCTGTAAGTTGGGCTTTACCTGCAGACATTGGGCTGTAGGACTAGATGATGGGCTTTACCTCCAGACGTTGGGCTTTACCTCTAGATATCTGGCTTTACATCTAGATGTTGGGCTTTACCTCTAGATTTTGGGTTTTAAATATATATATATTTGGCTTTTCCTCTAGATGTTGGGCTTTACCTCTAGATTTGGGGTTTTACATCTAGATGTTTGCCTTCACCTCTGTAAGTAGGGCTTAACTGCAGACATTGGGCTGTAGGACTAGATGATGGGCTATACCTCCAGACGTTGGGCTTTACCTCTAGATATATGGCTTTACCTCTAGATGTTGGGTTTTACCTCTAGATATTGGTCTTTACCTCTAGATGTTGGGCTTTAGATCTAGAGGTTGGGCTTTTCATCTAGATTTTGGGCTTTACGTCTAGATATTGGGCTTTACCTCTAGATTTTGGGGTTTATATCTATATATTTGTCTTTTCCTCTAGTTGTTGGGCTTTACCCCTAGATATCTGGATTTACCTGTAGATGTTGGGCTTTACCTCTAGATTTTGGGTTTTCCATCTGGATTTTTGGCTTCTCTCTAGAATCTGGGCTTTACCTCCAGACGTTGGGCTTTACCACTAGATGTTGGGTTTTACCTCTAGATGTTGGTCTTTAGGTCTAGATATTGGACTTTAGCTCTAGATGTAGGGTTTTACATCTAGATGTTTTGCTTTACATTTAGATGTTGGTCTTTATCTCTAGATGTTGGGTTATACCTCTATATGTTGTGCTTCACCTCTAGATGTTAGGCTTTACCTCTAGATGTTTGGATTACATCTAGATGTTTTGCTTTACATTTAGATGTTCGGCTTTATCTCTAGATTTTGGGTTTTAAATCTATATATTTGGCTTTTCTTCTAGATGTTGGGCTTTACCTCTAGATATCGGCTTTACCTCTAGATGTTGGGTTTTACTCCTAGATATTGGTGTTTATCTCTAGATTTTGGGCGTTAGATCTAGAATTTGGGCTTTACATCTAGATTTTGGGCTTTAGATCTAGAAGTTGGGGTTTACATCTAGATTTTGGCTTTACGTCTAGATATTGGGCTTTACCTCTAGATTTTGGTTTTTACATCTATATATTTGGCTTTTCATTTAGATGTTGGGCTTTACCCCTAGATATCTGGATTTACCTGTAGATGTTGGGCTTTACCTCTAGATTTTGGTTTTTACATCTGGATTTTTGGCTTCTCTCTAGAATCTGGGCTTTACCTCCAGACGTTGGGCTTTACCACTAGATGTTGGGTTTTACCTCTAGATGTTGGTCTTTAGGTCTAGATATTGGACTTTACCTCTAGATGTAGGGGTTTACATCTAGATGTTTTGCTTTACATTTAGATGTTGGTCTTTATCTCTAGGTGTTGGGTTATACCTCTATATGTTGTGCTTCACCTCTAGTTGTTAGGCTTTACCTCTAGATGTTTGGATTACATCTAGATGTTTTGCTTTACATTTAGGTGTTCGGCTTTATCTCTAGATTTTGGGTTTTAAATCTATATATTTGGCTTTTCTTCTAGATGTTGGGCTTTACCTCTAGATATCGGCTTTACCTCTAGATGTTGGGTTTTACTTCTAGATATTGGTCTTTATCTCTAGATTTTGGGCTTTAGATCTAGAAGTTGGGGTTTACATCTAGATTTTGGGCTTTACGTCTAGATATTGGGCTTTACCTCTAGATTTTGGGTTTTAAATCTAAATATTTGGCTTTTCCTCTAGATGTTGGGCTTTACCCCTAGATATCTGGCTTTACCTCTAGATGTTGGGCTTTACCTCTAGATTTTGGGTTTTAAATATATATATATTTGGCTTTTCCTCTAGATGTTGGGCTTTACCTCTAGATTTGGGGTTTTACATCTAGATGTTTGCCTTCACCTCTGTAAGTTGGGCTTTACCTGCAGACATTGGGCTGTAGGACTAGACGATGGGCTTTACCTCCAGACGTTGGGCTTTACCTCTAGATATCTGGCTTTACCTCTAAATGATGCGCTTAAACTCTAAATATTGGGCTTTAACTCTAGATGTTGGGCTTTAGATTTAGAAGTTGGGCTTTACATCTATATTTTGGGCTTTAGATCTAGAAGTTGAGCTTTACATCTAGACTTTGGGATTTACCTCTAGATGTTGGGATTTAACTCTAGAATTTGGGTTTCAAATCTATATATTTTGCTTTTCCTCTAGATGTTGGGCTTTATCTCTAGATATCTGTCTTTACCTCTAGATGTTGGGTTTTACCTCTAGATATGGTCTTTACCTCTAGATGTTGGGCTTTCGATCTAGAAGTTCTGCTTTTCATCTAGATTTTGGGCTTTACGTCTAGATATTGGGCTTTACCTCTAGGTTTTGGGTTTTAAATCTATATATTTGGCTTTTCCTCTAGATGTTGGGCTTTACCCCTAGATATCTGGCTTTACCTCTAGATGTTGGGCTTTACCTCTAGATTTTGGGTTTTAAATATATTTATATTTGGCTTTTCCTCTAGATGTTGGGCTTTACCTCTAGATTTGGGGTTTTACATCTAGATGTTTGCCTTCACCTCTGTAAGTTGGGCTTTACCTGCAGACATTGGTCTGTAGGACTAGATGATGGGCTTTAACTCCAGACGTTTGGCTTTACCTCTAGATATCTGGCTTTACCTCTAGATGTTGGGTTTTACCTCTAGCTATTGGTCTTTACCTCTAGATGTTGGGCTTTAGATCTAGAAGTTGTGCTTTTCATCTAGATTTTGGGCTTTACGTCTCGATATTGGGCTTTACCTCTAGATTTTGGGTTTTATATCTATATATTTGGCTTTTCCTCTAGATGTTGGGCTTTACCCCTAGATATCTGGATTTACCTGTAGATGTTGGGCTTTACCTCTAGATTTTGGGTTTTCCATCTGGATTTTTGGCTTCTCTCTAGAATCTGGGCTTTACCTCTAGACGTTGGGCTTTACCACTAGATGTTGGGTTTTACCTCTAGATGTTGGTCTTTAGGTCTAGATATTGGACTTTACCTCTAGATGTAGGGTTTTAAATCTAGATGTTTTGCTTTACATTTAGATGTTGGTCTTTATCTCTAGATGTTGGGTTATACCTCTCTATGTTGTGCTTCACCTCTAGAAGTTAGGCTTTACCTCTAGATGTTTGGATTACATCTAGATGTTTTGCTTTACATTTAGATGTTCGGCTTTATCTCTAGATTTTGGGTTTTAAATCTATATATTTGGCATATCTCTAGATTTTGGGCTCTAACTCTAGGTATTGGTGTTTACCTCTAGATTTTGGACTTTAACTCTGGAAGTTGGGGTTTACCCCTAGATGTTGGGATTTAACTCTAGATGTTGGGTTTTACCTCTAGATATTGGTCTTTATCTCTAGATTTTGGGCGTTAGATCTAGAATTTGGGCTTTACATCTAGATGTTGGGCTTTAGATCTAGAAGTTGGGCTTTACATCTAGATTTTGGGCTTTAAATGTATATATGTGGCTTTTCCTTTAGATGTTGGGCTTTACCCCTAGATATCTGGATTTACCTGTAGATGTTGGGCTTTACCTCTAGATTTTGGTTTTTACATCTGGATTTTTGGCTTCTCTCTAGAATCTGGGCTTTACCTCCAGACTTTGGGCTTTACCACTAGATGTTGGGTTTTACCTCTAGATGTTGGTCTTTAGGTCTAGATATTGGACTTTATTTCTAGATGTAGGGTTTTACATCTAGATGTTTTGCTTTACATTTAGATGTTGGTCTTTATCTCTAGATGTTGGGTTATACCTCTATATGTTGTGCTTCACCTCTAGATGTTAGGCTTTACCTCTAGATGTTTGGATTACATCTAGATGTTTTGCTTTACATTTAGATGTTCGGCTTTATCTCTAGATTTTGGGTTTTAAATCTATATATTTGGCTTTTCTTCTAGATGTTGGGCTTTACCTCTAGATATCGGCTTTACCTCTAGATGTTGGGTTTTACTTCTAGATATTGGTCTTTATCTCTAGATTTTGGGCTTTAGATCTAGAAGTTGGGGTTTACATCTAGATTTTGGGCTTTACGTCTAGATATTGGGCTTTACCTCTAGATTTTGGGTTTTAAATCTATATATTTGGCTTTTCCTCTAGATGTTGGGCTTTACCCCTAGATATCTGGCTTTACCTCTAGATGTTGGGCTTTACCTCTAGATTTTGGGTTTTAAATATATATATATTTGGCTTTTCCTCTAGATGTTGGGCTTTACCTCTAGATTTTGGGTTTTACATCTAGATGTTTGCCTTCACCTCTGTAAGTTGGGCATTTCCTGCAGACCTTGGTCTGTAGGACTAGACGATGGGCTTTACCTCCAGACGTTGGGCTTTACCTCCAGACGTTGGGCTTTACCTCTAGATATCTGGCTTTACCTCTAAATGATGCGCTTAAACTCTAAATATTGGGCTTTAACTCTAGATGTTGGGCTTTAGATTTAGAAGTTGGGCTTTACATCTATATTTTGGGCTTTAGATCTAGAAGTTGAGCTTTACATCTAGACTTTGGGATTTACCTCTAGATGTTGGGATTTAACTCTAGAATTTGGGTTTCAAATCTATATATTTTGCTTTTCCTCTAGATGTTGGGCTTTATCTCTAGATATCTGTCTTTACCTCTAGATGTTGGGTTTTACCTCTAGATATGGTCTTTACCTCTAGATGTTGGGCTTTCGATCTAGAAGTTCTGCTTTTCATCTAGATTTTGGGCTTTACGTCTAGATATTGGGCTTTACCTCTAGGTTTTGGGTTTTAAATCTATATATTTGGCTTTTCCTCTAGATGTTGGGCTTTACCCCTAGATATCTGGCTTTACCTCTAGATGTTGGGCTTTACCTCTAGATTTTGGGTTTTAAATATATTTATATTTGGCTTTTCCTCTAGATGTTGGGCTTTACCTCTAGATTTGGGGTTTTACATCTAGATGTTTGCCTTCACCTCTGTAAGTTGGGCTTTACCTGCAGACATTGGTCTGTAGGACTAGATGATGGGCTTTAACTCCAGACGTTTGGCTTTACCTCTAGATATCTGGCTTTACCTCTAGATGTTGGGTTTTACCTCTAGCTATTGGTCTTTACCTCTAGATGTTGGGCTTTAGATCTAGAAGTTGTGCTTTTCATCTAGATTTTGGGCTTTACGTCTCGATATTGGGCTTTACCTCTAGATTTTGGGTTTTATATCTATATATTTGGCTTTTCCTCTAGATGTTGGGCTTTACCCCTAGATATCTGGATTTACCTGTAGATGTTGGGCTTTACCTCTAGATTTTGGGTTTTCCATCTGGATTTTTGGCTTCTCTCTAGAATCTGGGCTTTACCTCTAGACGTTGGGCTTTACCACTAGATGTTGGGTTTTACCTCTAGATGTTGGTCTTTAGGTCTAGATATTGGACTTTACCTCTAGATGTAGGGTTTTAAATCTAGATGTTTTGCTTTACATTTAGATGTTGGTCTTTATCTCTAGATGTTGGGTTATACCTCTCTATGTTGTGCTTCACCTCTAGAAGTTAGGCTTTACCTCTAGATGTTTGGATTACATCTAGATGTTTTGCTTTACATTTAGATGTTCGGCTTTATCTCTAGATTTTGGGTTTTAAATCTATATATTTGGCATATCTCTAGATTTTGGGCTCTAACTCTAGGTATTGGTGTTTACCTCTAGATTTTGGACTTTAACTCTGGAAGTTGGGGTTTACCCCTAGATGTTGGGATTTAACTCTAGATGTTGGGTTTTACCTCTAGATATTGGTCTTTATCTCTAGATTTTGGGCGTTAGATCTAGAATTTGGGCTTTACATCTAGATGTTGGGCTTTAGATCTAGAAGTTGGGCTTTACATCTAGATTTTGGGCTTTAAATGTATATATGTGGCTTTTCCTTTAGATGTTGGGCTTTACCCCTAGATATCTGGATTTACCTGTAGATGTTGGGCTTTACCTCTAGATTTTGGTTTTTACATCTGGATTTTTGGCTTCTCTCTAGAATCTGGGCTTTACCTCCAGACTTTGGGCTTTACCACTAGATGTTGGGTTTTACCTCTAGATGTTGGTCTTTAGGTCTAGATATTGGACTTTATTTCTAGATGTAGGGTTTTACATCTAGATGTTTTGCTTTACATTTAGATGTTGGTCTTTATCTCTAGATGTTGGGTTATACCTCTATATGTTGTGCTTCACCTCTAGATGTTAGGCTTTACCTCTAGATGTTTGGATTACATCTAGATGTTTTGCTTTACATTTAGATGTTCGGCTTTATCTCTAGATTTTGGGTTTTAAATCTATATATTTGGCTTTTCTTCTAGATGTTGGGCTTTACCTCTAGATATCGGCTTTACCTCTAGATGTTGGGTTTTACTTCTAGATATTGGTCTTTATCTCTAGATTTTGGGCTTTAGATCTAGAAGTTGGGGTTTACATCTAGATTTTGGGCTTTACGTCTAGATATTGGGCTTTACCTCTAGATTTTGGGTTTTAAATCTATATATTTGGCTTTTCCTCTAGATGTTGGGCTTTACCCCTAGATATCTGGCTTTACCTCTAGATGTTGGGCTTTACCTCTAGATTTTGGGTTTTAAATATATATATATTTGGCTTTTCCTCTAGATGTTGGGCTTTACCTCTAGATTTTGGGTTTTACATCTAGATGTTTGCCTTCACCTCTGTAAGTTGGGCATTTCCTGCAGACCTTGGTCTGTAGGACTAGACGATGGGCTTTACCTCCAGACGTTGGGCTTTACCTCCAGACGTTGGGCTTTACCTCTAGATATCTGGCTTTACCTCTAAATGATGCGCTTAAACTCTAAATATTGGGCTTTAACTCTAGATGTTGGGCTTTAGATTTAGAAGTTGGGCTTTACATCTATATTTTGGGCTTTAGATCTAGAAGTTGAGCTTTACATCTAGACTTTGGGATTTACCTCTAGATGTTGGGATTTAACTCTAGAATTTGGGTTTCAAATCTATATATTTTGCTTTTCCTCTAGATGTTGGGCTTTACCTCTAGATATCTGGCTTTACCTCTAGATGTTGGGTTTTACCTCTAGATATGGTCTTTACCTCTAGATGTTGGGCTTTCGATCTAGAAGTTCTGCTTTTCATCTAGATTTTGGGCTTTACGTCTAGATATTGGGCTTTACCTCTAGATTTTGGGTTTTAGCTCTATATTTTTGGCATATCTCTAGATGTTGGGCTCTAACTCTAGGTATTGGTGTTTACCTCTAGATTTTGGAATTTAACTCTGGAAGTTGGGGTTTACCCCTAGATGTTGGGATTTAACTCTAGAATTTGGGTTTGAAATCTATATATTTTGCTTTTCCTCTAGATGTTGGGCTTTACCTCTAGATATCTGGCTTTACCTCTAGATGTTGGGTTTTACCTCTAGATATTGGTCTTTACCTCTAGATTTTGGGTGTTAGACCAAGAATTTGGGCTTTACATCTAGATTTTGGGCGTTAGATCTAGAATTTGGGCTTTAAATCTAGATTTTGGGCTTTACGTCTAGATATTGGGTTTTACCTCTAGATTTTGGGTTTTAAATCTATATATATTTGGCTTTTCCTCTAGATGTTGGGCTTTACCTCTAGATTTGGGGTTTTACATCTAGATGTTTGCCTTCACCTCTGTAAGTTGGGCTTTACCTGCAGACATTGGTCTGTAGGACTAGATGATGGGCTTTACCTCCAGACGTTTGGCTTTACCTCTAGATATCTGGCTTTACCTCTAGATGTTGGGTTTTACCTCTAGCTATTGGTCTTTACCTCTAGATGTTGGGCTTTAGATCTAGAAGTTGTGCTTTTCATCTAGATTTTGGGCTTTACGTCTCGATATTGGGCTTTACCTCTAGATTTTGGGTTTTATATCTATATATTTGGCTTTTCCTCTAGATGTTGGGCTTTACCTCTAGATATCTGGCTTTACCTCTAGATGTTGGTTTTTACCTCTAGATATTGGTCTTTATCTCTAGATTTTGGGCGTTAGATCTAGAATTTGGGCTTTACATCTAGATTTTAGGCTTTAAATCTATATATTTGGCTTTTCCTTTAGATGTTGGGCTTTACCCCTAGATATCTGGATTTACCTGTAGATGTTGGGCTTTACCTCTAGATTTTGGTTTTTACATCTCGATTTTTGGCTTCTCTCTAGAATCTGGGCTTTACCTCCAGACGTTGGGCTTTACCTCTAGATGTTGGGCTTTAGATTTAGAAGTTGGGCTTTACATCTATATTTTGGGCTTTAGATTTAGAAGTTGGGCTTTACATCTATATTTTGGGCTTTAGATCTAGAAGTTGAGCTTTACATCTAGACTTTGGGATTTATCTCTAGATGTTGGGATTTAACTCTAGAATTTGGGTTTCAAATCTATATATTTTGCTTTTCCTCTAGATGTTGGGCTTTACCTCTAGATATCTGGCTTTACCTCTAGATGTTGGGTTTTACCTCTAGATATTGGTCTTTACCTCTAGATGTTGGGCTTTCGATCTAGAAGTTCTGCTTTTCATCTAGATTTTGGGCTTTACATCTAGATATTGGGCTTTACCTCTAGATTTTGGGTTTTAAATCTATATATTTGGCATATCTCTAGATGTTGGGCTCTAACTCTAGGTATTGGTGTTTACCTCTATATTTTGGACTTTAACTCTGGAAGCTGGGGTTTACCCCTAGATGTTGGGATTTAACTCTAGAATTTGGGTTTGAAATCTATATATTTTGCTTTTCCTCTAGATGTTGGGCTTTACCTCTACATAACTGGCTTTACCTCTAGATGTGGGTTTTACCTCTAGATATTGGTCTTTACCTCCAGATTTTGGGTGTTAGACCAAGAATTTGGGCTTTACATCTAGATTTTGGGCGTTAGATCTAGAATTTGGGCTTTAAATCTAGATTTTGGGCTTTACGTCTAGATATTGGGTTTTACCTCTAGATTTTGGGTTTTAAATCTATATATATTTGGCTTTTCCTCTAGATGTTGGGCTTTACATCTAGATTTGGGTTTTTACATCTAGATGTTTGCCTTCACCTCTGTAAGTTGGGCTTTACCTGCAGACATTGGTCTGTAGGACTAGATGATGGGCTTTACCTCCAGACATTTGGCTTTACCTCTAGATATCTAGCTTTACCTCTAGATGTTGAGTTTTACCTCTAGCTATTGGTCTTTACCTCTAGATGTTGGGCTTTAGATCTAGAAGTTGTGCTTTTCATCTTTTTTTGGGCTTTACGTCTCGATATTGGGCTTTACCTCTAGATTTTGGGTTTTATATCTATATATTTGGCTTTTCCTCTAGATGTTGGGCTTTACCCCTAGATATCTGGATTTACCTCTAGATGTTGGGTTTTACCTCTAGATGTTGGTCTTTACCTCTAGATGTTGGGCGTTAGATCTAGAATTTGGGCTTTACATCTAGATTTTGGGCTTTATGTCTTGATATTGGGCTTTACGTCGAGATTTTGGGTTTTAAATCTATATATTTGGCTTTTCCTCTAGATTTTGGGTTTTACATTTGGATGTTTGCCTTCACCTCTGTAAGTTGGGCTTTACCTGCAGACATTGGGCTGTAGGACTAGATGATGGGCTTTACCTCCAGACGTTGGGCTTTACCTCTAGATATCTGGCTTTACCTCTAGATGTTGGGCTTTACCTCTAGATTTTGGGTTTTAAATATATATATATTTGGCTTTTCCTCTAGATGTTGGGCTTTACCTCTAGATTTGGGGTTTTACATCTAGATATTTGCCTTCACCTCTGTAAGTTGGGCTTAACTGCAGACATTGGGCTGTAGGACTAGATGATGGGCTTTACCTCCAGACGTTGGGCTTTACCTCTAGATATCTGGCTTTACCTGTAGATGTTGGGTTTTACCTCTAGATATTGGTCTTTACCTCTAGATGTTGGGCTTTAGATCTAGAAGTTGTGCTTTTCATCTAGATTTTGGGCTTTAGGTCTTGATATTGGGCTTTACGTCTTGATATTGGGCTTTACCTCTAGATTTTGGGTTTTAAATCTATATATTTGGCTTTTCCTCTAGATGTTGGGCTTTACCTCTAGATTTTGGGGTTTACATCTAGATGTTTGCCTTCACCTCTCTAAGTTGGGCTTTACCTGCAGACATTGGGCTGTAGGACTAGATGATGGGCTTTACCTCCAGACGTTGGGCTTTACCTCTAGATATCTGGCTTTACCTGTAGATGTTGGGTTTTACCTCTAGATATTGGTCTTTACCTCTAGATGTTGGGCTTTAGATCTAGAAGTTGTGCTTTTCATCTAGATTTTGGGCTTTACGTCTAGATATCTGGCTTTACGTCTAGATGTTGGGCTTTACCTCTAGAAGTTGGGCTTTAACTCTAGAATTTGGGCTTTACCTCCAGACGTTGGGCTTTACCACTAGATGTTGGGTTTTACCTCTAGATGTTGGTCTTTAGGTCTAGATATTGGACTTTACCTCTAGATGTAGGGTTTTACATCTAGATGTTTTGCTTTACACTTAGATGTTGGTCTTTATCTCTAGATGTTGGGCTATACCTCTATATGTTTGGATTACATCTAGATGTTTTGCTTTACATTTAGATGTTCGGCTTTATCTCTAGTTTTTGGGTTTTAAATCTATATATTTGGCTTTTCCTCTAGATGTTGGGCTTTACCGTCAGATATCTGGCTTTACGTCTAGATGTTGGGCTTTACCTCTAGAAGTTGGGCTTTAACTCTAGACTTTGGGCTTTACCTCAAGACGTTCGGCTTTAAGTCTAGCTGTTGGGCTTTACCTCTAGATTTTGGGCCTTACCTCTAGAAGTTGGGGGTTATATCTATATGGTTGGATTTAACTGTAGATGTCAGGCCTTAACACTTGATTTTGGAATTCACCTCTAGATGTTAGGTTTTACATCTAGATTCTGGGCTTTCCCTCTAGATGTTGGGCTTTAACTCTAGATTTTGGGCTTTACTCTAAAGGATGCGCTTTAACTCTAGATATTCGGCTTTACCTCTAGAAGTTGGGTTGTACATCTAGATGTTTGGCTTTAACTGTAGGTGTCAGGCTTTAACACTAGATATTGGAATTCACCTCTAGATCTTAGTCTTTAGCTCTACATGTTGGGCTTTACCTCTAGAGTATTTGGCTTTAGATCTAGCAATTGGGCTTTACATCTAGATTTGGGGCTTTAGCACTAGATGTTGGGCTTTACCTCCAGATTGTGGATTTTAAATCTATATATCTGGCTTTATCTCTAGATGTTGGGCTTTATCTCTAGATTTTGGGCTCTAACTCTAGGTATTAGTGTTTACCTCTAGATTTTGGACTTTAACTCTGGAAGTTGGGCTTAACCTCTAGATGTTGGGATTGAACTCTAGAATTTGGGTTTGAAATCTATATATTTTGCTTTTCCTCTAGATGTTGGGCTTTACCTCTAGATATCTGGCTTTACCTCTAGATGTTGGGTTTTACCTCTAGATATTGGTCTTTACCTCTAGATTTTGGGCGTTAGATCTAGAAATTGGGCTTTACATCTAGATTTTGAGCTTTAGATCAAGAAGTTGGGCTTTACATCTAGATTTTGGGCTTTACGTCTTGATATTGGGCTTTACCTCTAGATTTTGGGTTTTAAATCTATATATTTGGCTTTTCCTCTAGATTTTGGGTTTTAAATATATATATATTTGGCTTTTCCTCTAGATGTTGGGCTTTACCTCTAGATTTGGGGTTTTACATCTAGATGTTTGCCTTCACCTCTGTAAGTTGGGCTTAACTGCAGACATTGGGCTGTAGGACTAGATGATGGGCTATACCTCCAGACGTTGGGCTTTACCTCTAGATATCTGGCTTTACCTCTAGATGTTGGGTTTTACCTCTAGATATTGGTCTTTACCTCTAGATGTTGGGCTTTAGATTTAGAGGTTGGGCTTTTCATCTAGATTTTGGGCTTTACGTCTAGATATTGGGCTTTACCTCTAGATTTTGGGGTTTATATCTATATATTTGGCTTTTCCTCTAGTTGTTGGGCTTTACCCCTAGATATCTGGATTTACCTGTAGATGTTGGGCTTTAGCTCTAGATTTTGGGTTTTCCATCTGGATTTTTGGCTTCTCTCTAGAATCTGGGCTTTACCTCCAGACGTTGGGCTTTACCACTAGATGTTGGGTTTTACCTCTAGATGTTGGTCTTTAGGTCTAGATATTGGACTTTAGCTCTAGATGTAGGGTTTTACATCTAGATGTTTTGCTTTACATTTAGATATTGGTCTTTATCTCTAGATGTTGGGTTATACCTCTATATGTTGTGCTTCACCTCTAGATGTTAGGCTTTACCTCTAGATGTTTGGATTACATCTAGATGTTTTGCTTTACATTTAGATGTCCGGCTTTATCTCTAGATTTTGGGTTTTAAATCTATATATTTGGCTTTTCTTCTAGATGTTGGGCTTTACCTCTAGATATCGGCTTTACCTCTAGATGTTGGGTTTTACTTCTAGATATTGGTGTTTATCTCTAGATTTTGGGCGTTAGATCTAGAATTTGGGCTTTACATCTAGATTTTGGGCTTTAGATCTAGAAGTTGGGGTTTACATCTAGATTTTGGGCTTTACGTCTAGATATTGGGCTTTACCTCTAGATTTTGGGTTTTATATCTATATATATGGCTTTTCCTCTAGATGTTGGGCTTTACCCCTAGATATCTGGATTTACCTGTAGATGTTGGGCTTTACCTCTAGATTTTGGTTTTTACATCTGTATTTTTGGCTTCTCTCTAGAATCTGGGCTTTACCTCCAGACGTTGGGCTTTACCACTAGATGTTGGTTTTTACCTCTAGATGTTAGTCTTTAGGTCTAGATATTGGACTTTACCTCTAGATGTAGGGTTTTACATCTAGATGTTTTGCTTTACATTTAGATGTTGGTCTTTATCTCTAGATGTTGGGTTATACCTCTATATGTTGTGCTTCACCTCTAGATGTTAGGCTTTACCTCTAGATGTTTGGATTACATCTAGATGTTTTGCTTTACATTTAGATGTTCGGCTTTATCTCTAGATTTTGGGTTTTAAATCTATATATTTGGCTTTTCTTCTAGATGTTGGGCTTTACCTCTAGATATCGGCTTTACCTCTAGATGTTGGGTTTTACTTCTAGATATTGGTCTTTATCTCTAGATTTTGGGCGTTAGATTTAGAATTTGGGCTTTACATCTAGATTTTGGACTTTAGATCTAGAAGTTGGGGTTTACATCTAGATTTTGGGTTTTAAATCTATATATTTGGCTTTTCCTCTAGATGTTGGCCTTTACCCCTAGATATCTGGCTTTACCTCTAAATGTTGGGCTTTACCTCTAGATTTTGGGTTTTAAATATATATATATTTGGCTTTTCCTCTAGATGTTGGGCTTTACCTCTAGATTTGGGGTTTTACATCTAGATGTTTGCCTTCACCTCTGTAAGTTGGGCTTTACCTGCAGACATTGGGCTGTAGGACTAGATGATGGGCTTTACCTCCAGACGTTGGGCTTTACCTCTAGATATCTGGCTTTTCCTCTAAATGATGCGCTTAAACTCTAAATATTGGGCTTTACCTCTAGATGTTGGTCTTTAGATCTAGAAGTTGGGCTTTATATCTAGATTTTGGGCTTTACATCTAAATATTGGGCTTCACCTCTAGATTTTGGGGTTTAGATCTATATATCTGGCTTTATCTCTAGATGTTGGGCTTTACCTCTACATTTTGGGCTCTACCTCTAGGTATTGGTATTTACATTTAGATTTTTGACTTTAAATCTGGAAGTTGAGCTTTACATCTAGACTTTGGGATTTACCTCTAGATGTTGGGATTTAACTCTAGAATTTGGGTTTCAAATCTATATATTTTGCTTTTCATCTAGATGTTGGGCTTTACCTCTAGATATCTGGCTTTACCTCTAGATGTTAGTTTTTACCTCTAGATATTGGTCTTTACCTCTAGATGTTGGGCTTTCGATCTAGAAGTTGTGCTTTTCATCTAGATTTTGGGCTTTACGTCTAGATATTGGGCTTTACCTCTAGATTTTGGGTTTTATATCTATATATTTGGCTTTTCCTCTAGATGTTGGGCTTTACCCCTAGATATCTGGATTTACCTGTAGATGTTGGGCTTTACCTCTAGATTTTGGGTGTTAGATCTAGAATTTGGGATTTACATCTAGATTTTGGGCTTTAGATTTAGAAGCTGGGCTTTACATCTAGATTTTGGGCTTTACGTCTAGATATTGGGCTTTACCTCTAGATTTTGGGTTTTAAATCTATATATTTGGCTTTTCCTCTAGATGTTGGGCTTTACCCCTAGATATCTGGATTTACCTCTAGATGTTGGGTTTTACCTCTAGATGTTGGTCTTTACCTCTAGATGTTGGGCGTTAGATCTAGAATTTGGGCTTTACATCTAGATTTTGGGCTTTATGTCTTGATATTGGGCTTTACGTCGAGATTTTGGGTTTTAAATCTATATATTTGGCTTTTCCTCTAGATTTTGGGTTTTACATTTGGATGTTTGCCTTCACCTCTGTAAGTTGGGCTTTACCTGCAGACATTGGGCTGTAGGACTAGATGATGGGCTTTACCTCCAGACGTTGGGCTTTACCTCTAGATATCTGGCTTTACCTCTAGATGTTGGGCTTTACCTCTAGATTTTGGGTTTTAAATATATATATATTTGGCTTTTCCTCTAGATGTTGGGCTTTACCTCTAGATTTGGGGTTTTACATCTAGATATTTGCCTTCACCTCTGTAAGTTGGGCTTAACTGCAGACATTGGGCTGTAGGACTAGATGATGGGCTTTACCTCCAGACGTTGGGCTTTACCTCTAGATATCTGGCTTTACCTGTAGATGTTGGGTTTTACCTCTAGATATTGGTCTTTACCTCTAGATGTTGGGCTTTAGATCTAGAAGTTGTGCTTTTCATCTAGATTTTGGGCTTTAGGTCTTGATATTGGGCTTTACGTCTTGATATTGGGCTTTACCTCTAGATTTTGGGTTTTAAATCTATATATTTGGCTTTTCCTCTAGATGTTGGGCTTTACCTCTAGATTTTGGGGTTTACATCTAGATGTTTGCCTTCACCTCTCTAAGTTGGGCTTTACCTGCAGACATTGGGCTGTAGGACTAGATGATGGGCTTTACCTCCAGACGTTGGGCTTTACCTCTAGATATCTGGCTTTACCTGTAGATGTTGGGTTTTACCTCTAGATATTGGTCTTTACCTCTAGATGTTGGGCTTTAGATCTAGAAGTTGTGCTTTTCATCTAGATTTTGGGCTTTACGTCTAGATATTGGGCTTTACCTCTAGATGTTGGGCTTTACCTCTAGAAGTTGGGCTTTAACTCTAGAATTTGGGCTTTACCTCAAGACGTTCGGCTTTAACTCTAGCTGTTGGGCTTTACCTCTAGATTTTGGGTTTTCCATCTGGATTTTTGGCTTCCCTCTAGAATCTGGGCTTTACCTCCAGACGTTGGGCTTTACCACTAGATGTTGGGTTTTACCTCTAGATGTTGGTCTTTAGGTCTAGATATTGGACTTTACCTCTAGATGTAGGGTTTTACATCTAGATGTTTTGCTTTACACTTAGATGTTGGTCTTTATCTCTAGATGTTGGGCTATACCTCTATATGTTTGGATTACATCTAGATGTTTTGCTTTACATTTAGATGTTCGGCTTTATCTCTAGTTTTTGGGTTTTAAATCTATATATTTGGCTTTTCCTCTAGATGTTGGGCTTTACCGTCAGATATCTGGCTTTACGTCTAGATGTTGGGCTTTACCTCTAGAAGTTGGGCTTTAACTCTAGACTTTGGGCTTTACCTCAAGACGTTCGGCTTTAAGTCTAGCTGTTGGGCTTTACCTCTAGATTTTGGGCCTTACCTCTAGAAGTTGGGGGTTATATCTATATGGTTGGATTTAACTGTAGATGTCAGGCCTTAACACTTGATTTTGGAATTCACCTCTAGATGTTAGGTTTTACATCTAGATTCTTGGCTTTCCCTCTAGATGTTGGGCTTTAGATTTAGAGGTTGGGCTTTTCATCTAGATTTTGGGCTTTACGTCTAGATATTGGGCTTTACCTCTAGATTTTGGGGTTTATATCTATATATTTGGCTTTTCCTCTAGTTGTTGGGCTTTACCCCTAGATATCTGGATTTACCTGTAGATGTTGGGCTTTAGCTCTAGATTTTGGGTTTTCCATCTGGATTTTTGGCTTCTCTCTAGAATCTGGGCTTTACCTCCAGACGTCGGGCTTTACCACTAGATGTTGGGTTTTACCTCTAGATGTTGGTCTTTAGGTCTAGATATTGGACTTTAGCTCTAGATGTAGGGTTTTACATCTAGATGTTTTGCTTTACATTTAGATGTTGGTCTTTATCTCTAGATGTTGGGTTATACCTCTATATGTTGTGCTTCACCTCTAGATGTTAGGCTTTACCTCTAGATGTTTGGATTACATCTAGATGTTTTGCTTTACATTTAGATGTTGGGCTTTATCTCTAGATTTTGGGTTTTAAATCTATATATTTGGCTTTTCTTCTAGATGTTGGGCTTTACCTCTAGATATCGGCTTTACCTCTAGATGTTGGGTTTTACTTCTAGATATTGGTGTTTATCTCTAGATTTTGGGCGTTAGATCTACAATTTGGGCTTTACATCTAGATTTTGGGCTTTAGATCTAGAAGTTGGGGTTTACATCTAGATTTTGGGCTTTACGTCTAGATATTGGGCTTTACCTCTAGATTTTGGGTTTTATATCGATATATTTGGCTTTTCCTCTAGATGTTGGACTTTACCCCTAGATATCTGGATTTACCTGTAGATGTTGGGCTTTACCTCTAGATTTTGGTTTTTACATCTGTATTTTTGGCTTCTCTCTAGAATCTGGGCTTTACCTCCAGACGTTGGGCTTTACCACTAGATGTTGGTTTTTACCTCTAGATGTTAGTCTTTAGGTCTAGATATTGGACTTTACCTCTAGATGTAGGGTTTTACATCTAGATGTTTTGCTTTACATTTAGATGTTGGTCTTTATCTCTAGATGTTGGGTTATACCTCTATATGTTGTGCTTCACCTCTAGATGTTAGGCTTTACCTCTAGATGTTTGGATTACATCTAGATGTTTTGCTTTACATTTAGATGTTCGGCTTTATCTCTAGATTTTGGGTTTTAAATCTATATATTTGGCTTTTCTTCTAGATGTTGGGCTTTACCTCTAGATATCGGCTTTACCTCTAGATGTTGGGTTTTACTTCTAGATATTGGTCTTTATCTCTAGATTTTGGGCGTTAGATTTAGAATTTGGGCTTTACATCTAGATTTTGGACTTTAGATCTAGAAGTTGGGGTTTACATCTAGATTTTGGGTTTTAAATCTATATATTTGGCTTTTCCTCTAGATGTTGGCCTTTACCCCTAGATATCTGGCTTTACCTCTAAATGTTGGGCTTTACCTCTAGATTTTGGGTTTTAAATATATATATATTTGGCTTTTCCTCTAGATGTTGGGCTTTACCTCTAGATTTGGGGTTTTACATCTAGATGTTTGCCTTCACCTCTGTAAGTTGGGCTTTACCTGCAGACATTGGTCTGTAGGACTAGATGATGGGCTTTACCTCCAGACGTTGGGCTTTACCTCTAGATATCTGGCTTTTCCTCTAAATGATGCGCTTAAACTCTAAATATTGGGCTTTACCTCTAGATGTTGGTCTTTAGATCTAGAAGTTGGGCTTTACATCTAGATTTTGGGCTTTACATCTAAATATTGGGCTTCACCTCTAGATTTTGGGGTTTAGATCTATATATCTGGCTTTATCTCTAGATGTTGGGCTTTACCTCTACATTTTGGGCTCTACCTCTAGGTATTGGTATTTACATTTAGATTTTTGACTTTAAATCTGGAAGTTGAGCTTTACATCTAGACTTTGGGATTTACCTCTAGATGTTGGGATTTAACTCTAGAATTTGGGTTTCAAATCTATATATTTTGCTTTTCATCTAGATGTTGGGCTTTACCTCTAGATATCTGGCTTTACCTCTAGATGTTAGTTTTTACCTCTAGATATTGGTCTTTACCTCTAGATGTTGGGCTTTCGATCTAGAAGTTGTGCTTTTCATCTAGATTTTGGGCTTTACGTCTAGATATTGGGCTTTACCTCTAGATTTTGGGTTTTATATCTATATATTTGGCTTTTCCTCTAGATGTTGGGCTTTACCCCTAGATATCTGGATTTACCTGTAGATGTTGGGCTTTACCTCTAGATTTTGGGTGTTAGATCTAGAATTTGGGATTTACATCTAGATTTTGGGCTTTAGATCTAGAAGCTGGGCTTTACATCTAGATTTTGGGCTTTACGTCTAGATATTGGGCTTTACCTCTAGATTTTGGGTTTTAAATCTATATATTTGGCTTTTCCTCTAGATGTTGGGCTTTACCTCTAGATTTGGGGTTTTACATCTAGATGTTTGCCTTCACCTCTGTAAGTTGGGCTTTAACTGCAGACATTGAGCTGTAGGACTAGAAGATGGTCTTTACCTCCAGACGTTGGGCTTTACCTCTAGAGATCTGGCTTTACCTCTAGATGTTGGGTTTTACCTCTAGATATTGGTCTTTACCTCTAGATGTTGGGCTTTAGATCTAGATGTTGGGCTTTAGATCTAGAAGTTGTGCTTTTCATCTAGATTTTAAGCTTTACGTCTAGATATTGGGCTTTACCTCTAGATTTTGGGGTTTATATCTATATATTTTGCATATCTCTAGATTTTGGGCTCTAACTCTAGGTATTGGTGTTTACCTCTAGATTTTGGACTTTAACTCTGGAAGTTGGGCTTTACCTCTAGATGTTGGGATTTAACTCTAGAATTTGGGTTTGAAAGCCATGTATTTTGCTTTTCCTCTAGATGTTGGGCTTTACCTCTAGATATATGGCTTTACCTCTAGATGTTGGGTTTTACCTCTAGATATTGGTCTTTATCTCTGTATTTTGGGCGTTCGATCTAGAATTTGGGCTTTACATCTAGATTTTGGGCTTTAGATCTAGAAGCTGGGCTTTACATCTGGATTTTGGGATTTACGTCTAGATATTGGGCTTTACCTCTAGATTTTGGGTTTTAAATCTATATATTTGGCTTTTCCTCTAGATGTTGGGCTTTACCCCTAGATATCTGGCTTTACCTCTAAATGTTGGGCTTTACCTCTAGATTTTGGGTTTTAAATATATATATATTTGGCTTTTCCTCTAGATGTTGGGCCTTACCTATAGATTTGGGTTTTACATCTAGATGTTTGCCTTCACCTCTGTAAATTGGGCTTTACCTGCAGACATTGGGCTGTAGGACTAGATGATCGGCTTTACCTCCAGACGTTGGGCTTTACCTCTAGATATCTGTCTTTACCTCTAGATGTTGGGTTTTACCTCTAGATATTGGTCTTTACCTCTTAATGTTGGGCTTTAGATCTAGAAGTTGTGCTTTTCTTCTAGATTTTGGGCTTTACGTCTAGATATTGGGCTTTAGGTCTAGATATAGGGCTTTACCTCTAGATTTTGGGTTTTACATCTATATATTTGGCTTTTCATCTAGATGTTGGGCTTTACCCCTAGATATCTGGATTTACCTGTAGATGTTGGGCTTTACCTCTAGATTTTGGTTTTTACATCTGGATTTTTGGCTTCTCTCTAGAATCTGGGCTTTACCTCCAGACGTTGGGCTTTACCACTAGATGTTGGGTTTTACCTCTAGATGTTGGTCTTTAGGTCTAGATATTGGAATTTACCTCTAGATGTAGGGTTTTATATCTAGATGTTTTGCTTTACATTTAGATGTTGGTCTTTATCTCTAGATGTTGGGTTATACCTCTATATGTTGGGCTTCACCTCTAGATGTTAGGCTTTACCTCTAGATGTTTGGATTACATCTAGATGTTTTGTTTTACATTTAGATGTTCGGCTTTATCTCTAGATTTTGGGTTTTAAATCTATATATTTGGCTTTTCTTCTAGATGTTGGGCTTTACCTCTAGATGTTGGGTTTTACTTCTAGATATTGGTCTTTATCTCTAGATTTTGGGCGTTAGATCTAGAATTTGGGCTTTACATCTAGATTTAGGGCTTTAAATCTATATATTTTTCTTTTCCTCTAGATGTTGGGCTTTACCCCTAGATATCTGGCTTTAACTCTAGATGTTGGGCTTTACCTCTAGGTTTTGGTTTTTAAATATATATATATTTGGATTTTCCTCTAGATGTTGGGCTTTACCTCTAGATTTGGGGTTTTACATCTAGATGTTTGCCTTCACCTCTGTAACTTGGGCTTTACCTGCAGACATTGGGCTGTAGGACTAGATGATGGGCTTTACCTCCAGACGTTGGGCTTTACCCCTAGATATCTGACTTTACCTCTAAATGTTGGGCTTTACCTCTAGATTTGGGTTTTAAATATATATATATATTTGGCTTTTCCTCTAGATGTTGGGGTTTACCTCTAGATTTGTGGTTTTACATCTAGATATTTGCCTTCACCTCTGTAAGTTGGGCTTTACCTGCAGACATTGGGCTGTAGGGCTAGATGATGGGCTTTACCTCCAGACGTTGGGCTTTACCTCTAGATATCTGGCTTTACCTCTAGATGTTGGGTTTTACCTCTAGCTATTGGTCTTTACCTCTAGATGTTGGGCTTTAGATCTAGAAGTTGTGCTTTTCATCTAGATTTTGGGCTTTACGTCTGGATATTGGACTTTACCTCTAGATTTTGGGTTTTATATCTATATATTTGGCTTTTCCTCTAGATGTTGGGCTTTACCCCTAGATATCTGGATTTACCTGTAGATGTTGGGCTTTACCTCTAGATTTTGGGTTTTCCATCTGGATTTTTGGCTTCTCTCTAGAATCTGGGCTTTACCTCCAGACGTTGGGCTTTACCACTAGATGTTGGGTTTTACCTCTAGATGTTGGTCTTTAGGTCTAGATATTGGACTTTACCTCTAGATGTAGGGTTTTAAATCTAGATGTTTTGCTTTACATTTAGATGTTGGTCTTTATCTCTAGATGTTGGGTTATACCTCTATATGTTGTGCTTCACCTCTAGTTGATAGGCTTTACCTCTAGATGTTTGCATTACATCTAGATGTTTTGCTTTACATTTAGACGTTCGGCTTTATCTCTAGATTTTGGGTTTTAAATCTATATATTTGGCATATCTCTAGATTTTGGGCTCTAACCTTAGGTATTGGTGTTTACCTCTAGATTTTGGACTTTAACTCTGGAAGTTGGGGTTTACCCCTAGATGTTGGGATTTAACTCTAGATGTTGGGTTTTACCTCTAGATATTGGTCTTTATCTCTAGATTTTGGGCGTTAGATCTAGAATTTGGGCTTTACATCTAGATGTTTGGCTTTAGATCTAGAAGTTGGGCTTTACCTCTAGATTTAGGATTTTATATCTATATATTTGGATTTTCCTCTAGATGTTGGGCTTTACCCCTAGATATCTGGATTTTCCTGTAGATGTTGGGCTTTACCTCTAGATTTTGGGTTTTCCATCTGGATTTTTGGCTTCTCTCTAGAATCTGGGCTTTACCTCCAGACGTTGGGCTTTACCTCTAGATGTAGGGTTTTACATCGAGATGTTTTGCTTTACATTTAGATGTTGGTCTTTATCTCTAGATGTTGGGTTATACCTCTATATGTTGTGCTTCACCTCTAGATGTTAGGCTTTACCTCTAGATGTTTGGATTACATCTAGATGTTTTGCTTTACATTTAGATGTTCGGCTTTATCTCTAGATTTTGGGTTTTAAATCTATATATTTGGCTTTTCTTCTAGAATTTGGGCTTTACATCTAGATTTAGGGCTTTAAATCTATATATTTTTCTTTTCCTCTAGATGTTGGGCTTTACCCCTAGATATCTGGCTTTACCTCTAGATGTTGGGCTTTACACCTAGATGTTTGGCTTTACCTCTAGATATCTGGCTTTACCTCTAGATTTTGGGTTTTAAATATATATATATTTGGCTTTTCCTCTAGATGTTGGGCTTTACCTCTAGATTTTGGGTTTTACATCTAGATGTTTTCCTTCACCTCTGTAAGTTGGGCTTTACCTGCAGACATTGGGCTGTAGGACTAGATGATGGGCTTTACCTCCAGACGTTGGGCTTTACCTCTAGATATCTGGCTTTACCTCTAAATGATGCGCTTAAACTCTAAATATTGGGCTTTAACTCTAGATGTTGGGCTTTAGATTTAGAAGTTGGGCTTTACATCTATATTTTGGGCTTTAGATCTAGAAGTTGAGCTTTACATCTAGACTTTGGGATTTACCTCTAGATGTTGGGATTTAACTCTAGAATTTGGGTTTCAAATCTATATATTTTGCTTTTCCTCTAGATGTTGGGCTTTACCTCTAGATATCTGGCTTTACCTCTAGATGTTGGGTTTTACCTCTAGATATGGTCTTTACCTCTAGATGTTGGGCTTTCGATCTAGAAGTTCTGCTTTTCATCTAGATTTTGGGCTTTACGTCTAGATATTGGGCTTTACCTCTAGATTTTGGGTTTTAAATCTATATGTTTGGCATATCTGTAGATGTTGGGCTCTAACTCTAGGTATTGGTGTTTACCTCTAGATTTTGGACTTTAACTCTGGAAGTTGGGGTTTACCCCTAGATGTTGGGATTTAACTCTAGAATTTGGGTTTGAAATCTATATATTTTGCTTTTCCTCTAGATGTTGGGCTTTACCTCTAGATATCTGGCTTTACCTCTAGATGTTGGGTTTTACCTCTAGATATTGGTCTTTACCTCTAGATTTTGGGTGTTAGACCAAGAATTTGGGCTTTACATCTAGATTTTGGGCGTTAGATCTAGAATTTGGGCTTTAAATCTAGATTTTGGGCTTTACGTCTAGATATTGGGTTTTACCTCTAGATTTTGGGTTTTAAATCTATATATATTTGGCTTTTCCTCTAGATGTTGGGCTTTACATCTAGATTTGGGGTTTTACATCTAGATGTTTGCCTTCACCTCTGTAAGTTGGGCTTTACCTGCAGACATTGGTCTGTAGGACTAGATGATGGGCTTTACCTCCAGACGTTGGGCTTTACCTCTAGATATCTGGCTTTACCTCTAGATGTTGGTATTTACCTCTAGCTATTGGTCGTTACCTCCAGATGTTGGGCTTTAGATCTAGAAGTTGTGCTTTTCATCTAGATTTTGGGCTTTACGTCTCGATATTGGGCTTTACCTCTAGATTTTGGGTTTATATCTATATATTTGGCTTTTCCTCTAGATGTTGGGCTTTACCCCTAGATATCTGGATTTACCTGTAGATGTTGGGCTTTACCTCTAGATTTGGGGTTTTCCATCTGGATTTTTGGCTTCTCTCTAGAATCTGGGCTTTACCTCCAGACGTTGGGCTTTACCACTAGATGTTGGGTTTTACCTCTAGATGTTGGTCTTTAGGTCTAGATATTGGACTTTACCTCTAGATGTAGGGTTTTACATCTAGATGTTTTGCTTTACATTTAGATGTTGGTCTTTATCTCTAGATGTTGGGTTATACCGCTATATGTTGTGCTTCACCTCTAGATGTTAGGCTTTACCTCTAGATGTTTGGATTACATCTAGATGTTTTGCTTTACATTTAGATGTTCGGCTTTATCTCTAGATTTTGGGTTTTAAATCTATATATTTGGCATATCTCTAGATTTTGGGCTCTAACTCTAGGTATTGGTGTTTACCTCTAGATTTTGGACTTTAACTCTGGAAGTTGGGGTTTACCCCTAGATGTTGGGATTTAACTCTAGAATTTGGGTTTGAAATCTATATATTTTGCTTTTCCTCTAGATGTTGGGCTTTACCTCTAGATATCTGGGTTTAACTCTAGATGTTGGTTTTTACCTCTAGATATTGGTCTTTATCTCTAGATTTTGGGCGTTAGAGCTAGAATTTGGGCTTTACATCTAGATTTTGGGCTTTAAATCTATATATTTGGCTTTTCCTTTAGATGTTGGGCTTTACCCCTAGATATCTGGATTTACCTGTAGATGTTGGGCTTTAGCTCTAGATTTTGGTTTTTACATCTGGATTTTTGGCTTCTCTCTAGAATCTGGGCTTTACCTCCAGACGTTGGGCTTTACCTCTAGATGTTGGGCTTTAGATTTAGAAGTTGGGCTTTACATCTATATTTTGGGCTTTAGATCTAGAAGTTGAGCTTTACATCTAGACTTTGGGATTTACCTCTAGATGTTGGGATTTAACTCTAGAATTTGGGTTTCAAATCTATATATTTTGCTTTTCCTCTAGATGTTGGGCTTTACCTCTAGATATCTGGCTTTACCTCTAGATGTTGGGTTTTACCTCTAGATATTGGTCTTTACTTCTAGATGTTGGGCTTTCGATCTAGAAGTTCTGCTTTTCATCTAGATTTTGGGCTTTACGTCTAGATATTGGGCTTTACCTCTAGATTTTGGGTTTTAAATCTATATATTTGGCATATCTCTAGATGTTGGGCTCTAACTCTAGGTATTGGTGTTTACCTCTATATTTCGGACTTTAACTCTGGAAGTTGGGGTTTACCCCTAGATGTTGGGATTTAACTCTAAATTTGGGTTTGAAATCTATATATTTTGCTTTTCCTCTAGATGTTGGGCTTTACCTCTAGATAACTGGCTTTACCTCTAGATGTTGGGTTTTACCTCTAGATATTGGTCTTTACCTCTAGATTTTGGGTGTTAGACCAAGAATTTGGGCTTTACATCTAGATTTTGGGCGTTAGATCTAGAATTTGGGCTTTAAATCTAGATTTTGGGCTTTACGTCTAGATATTGGGTTTTACCTCTAGATTTTGGGTTTTAAATCTATATATATTTGGCTTTTCCTCTAGATGTTGGGCTTTACATCTAGATTTGGGGTTTTACATCTAGATGTTTGCCTTCACCTCTGTAAGTTGGGCTTTACCTGCAGACATTGGTCTGTAGGACTAGATGATGGGATTTACCTCCAGACGTTTGGCTTTACCTCTAGATATCTAGCTTTACCTCTAGATGTTGGGTTTTACCTCTAGCTATTGGTCTTTACCTCTAGATGTTGGGCTTTAGATCTAGAAGTTGTGCTTTTCATCTTTTTTTGGGCTTTACGTCTCGATATTGGGCTTTACCTCTAGATTTTGGTTTTTATATATATATATTTGGCTTTTCCTCTAGATGTTGGGCTTTACCCCTAGATATCTGGATTTACCTGTAGATGTTGGGCTTTACCTCTAGATTTTGGGTTTTCCATCTGGATTTTTGGCTTCTCTCTAGAATCTGGGCTTTACCTCCAGACGTTGGGCTTTACCACTAGATGTTGGGTTTTACCTCTAGATGTTGGTCTTTAGGTCTAGCTATTGGACTTTACCTCTAGATGTAGGGTTTTACATCTAGATGTTTTGCTTTACATTGAGATGTTGGTCTTTATCTCTAGATGTTGGGTTATACCTCTATATGTTGTGCTTCACCTCTAGATGTTAGGCTTTACCTCTAGATGTTTGGATTACTTCTAGATGTTTTGCTTTACATTTAGATGTTCAGCTTTATCTCTAGATTTTGGGTTTTAAATCTATATATTTGGCATATCTCTAGATTTTGGGCTCTAACTCTAGGTATTGGTGTTTACCTCTAGATTTTGGACTTTAACTCAGGAAGTTGGGCTTTACCTCTAGAAGTTGGGCTTTAACTCTAGACTTTGGGCTTTACCTCAAGACGTTCGGCTTTAACTCTAGCTGTTGGGCTTTACCTCTAGATTTTGGGCCTTACCTCTAGAAGTTGGGGGTTATATCTATATGGTTGGATTTAACTGTAGATGTCAGGCCTTAACACTTGATTTTGGAATTCACCTCTAGATGTTAGGCTTTACATCTAGATTCTGGGCTTTCCCTCTAGATGTAGGGCTTTAACTCTAGATTTTGGGCTTTACTCGAAAGGATGCGCTTTAACTCTAGATATTCGGCTTTACCTCTAGAAGTTGGGTTGTACATCTAGATGTTTGGCTTTCACTGTAGGTGTCGGGCTTTAACACTAGATATTGGAATTCACCTCTAGATCTTAGTCTTTACCTCTACATGTTGGGCTTTACCTCTAGAGTATTTGGCTTTAGATCTAGCAATTGGGCTTTACATCTAGATTAGGGGCTTTAACTCTAGATGTTGGGCTTTACCTACATATTTTGGATTTTAAATCTATATATCTGGCTTTATCTCTAGATGTTGGGCTTTATCTCTAGATGTTGGGCTCTAACTCTAGGTATTGGTATTTACATTTAGATTATTTGACTTTAAATCTGGAAGTTGAGCTTTACATCTAGACTTTGGGATTTACCTCTAGATGTTGGGCTTTACCTCTAGATTTGGGGTTTTACATCTAGATATTTGCCTTCACCCCTGTAAGTTGGGCTTAACTGCAGACATTGGGCTGTAGGACTAGATGATGGGCTTTACCTCCAGACGTTGGGCTTTACCTCTAGATATCTTGCTTTACCTGTAGATGTTGGGTTTTACCTCTAGATATTGGTCTTTACCTCTAGGTGTTGGGCTTTAGATCTAGAAGTTGGAATTTTCATCTAGATTTTGGGCTTTACGTCTAGATATCTGGCTTTACGTCTAGATGTTGGGCTTTACCTCTAGAAGTTGGGCTTTAACTCTAGACTTTGGGCTTTACCTCAAGACGTTCGGCTTTAACTCTAGCTGTTGGGCTTTACCTCTAGAATTTGGGTTTTCCATCTGGATTTTTGGCTTCCCTCTAGAATCTGGGCTTTACCTCCAGACGTTGGGCTTTACCACTAGATGTTGGGTTTTACCTCTAGATGTTGGTCTTTAGGTCTAGATATTGGACTTTACCTCTAGATGTAGGGTTTTACATCTAGATGTTTTGCTTTACATTTAGATTTTGGTCTTTATCTCTAGATGTTGGGTTATACCTCTATATGTTGTGCTTCACCTCTAGATGTTAGGCTTTACCTCTAGATGTTTGGATTACATCTAGATGTTTTGCTTTACTTTTAGATGTTCGGCTTTATCTCTAGATTTTGGGTTTTAAATCTATATATTTGGCGTATCTCTAGATTTTGGGTTCTAACTCTAGGTATTGGTGTTTACCTCTAGATTTTGGACTTTAACTCTGGAAGTTGGGCTTTACCTCTAGAAGTTGGGCTTTACCGTCAGATATCTGGCTTTACCTCTAGATGTAGGGCTTTACCTCTAGAAGTTGGGCTTTACATCTAGATTTTGGGCTTTACCTCTAAATGATGCGCTGAAATTCTAAATATTGGGCTTTACCTCTAGAAGTTGGGCTTTACAACTAGATTTTGGCTTTAGATCTAGAATTTGGTCTTTACATCTAGATTTTGGTCTTTACATCTAGATATTGGGCTTCACCTCTAGATTTTGGGGTTTAGATCTATATATCTGGCTTTATCTCTAGATGTTGGGCTTTACCTCTACATTTTGGGCTCTACCTCTAGGTATTCGTATTTACATTTAGATTTTTGACTTTAAATCTGGAAGTTGAGCTTTACATCTAGAATTTGGGCTTTACCTCTAGACTTTGGGCTTTACATCTAGATGTTGGGATTTAACTCTAGAATTTGGGTTTGAAATCTATATATTTTGCTTTTCCTCTAGATGTTGGGCTTTAACTCTAGATATCTGGCTTTACCTCTAGATGTTGGGTTTTACCTCTAGATATTGGTCTTTATCTCTGTATTTTGGACGTTCGATCTAGAATTTGGGCTTTACATCTACATTTTGGGCTTTAGATCAAGAAGTTGGGCTTTACATCTAGATTTTGGGCTTAACGTCTAGATATTGGGCTTTACCTCTAGATTTTTGGTTTTAAATCTATATATTTGGCTTTTCCTCTAGATGTTGGGCTTTACCTCTAGAAGTTGAGCTTTACCTCTAGAAGTTGAGCATTACATCCAGATTTTGGGCTTTACCTCTAAATGATGCGCTTAAACTCTAAATATTGGGCTTTACCTCTAGATGTTGGGCTTTACATCTATATTTTGGGCTTTAGATCTAGAAGTTTGGCTTTACATCTAGATTTTGGGCTTTACGTCTAGATATTGGGCTTCACCTCTAGATTTTGGGGTTTAGATCTATATATCTGGCTTTATCTCTAGATGTTGAGCTTTACCTCTACATTTTGGGCTCTACCTCTAGGTATTGGTATTTACATTTAGATTTTTGACTTTAAATCTGGAAGTTGAGCTTTACATCTAGACTTTCGGATTTACCTCTAGATGTTGGGATTGAACTCTAGAATTTGGGTTTGAAATCTATATATTTTGCTTTTCCTCTAGATGTTGGGCTTTACCTCTAGATATCTGGCTTTACCTCTAGATGTTGGGTTTTACCTCTAGATATTGGTCTTTATCTCTGTATTTTGGGCGTTCGATCTAGAATTTGGGCTTTACATCTAGATTTTGGGCTTTAGATCAAGAAGTTGGGCTTTACATCTAGATTTTGGGCTTAACGTCTAGATATTGGGCTTTACCTCTAGATTTTTGGTTTTAAATCTATATATTTGGCTTTTCCTCTAGATGTTGGGCTTTACCTCTAGAAGTTGAGCTTTACATCCAGATTTTGGGCTTTACCTCTAAATGATGCGCTTAAACTCTAAATATTGGGCTTTACCTCTAGATGTTGGGCTTTACATCTATATTTTGGGCTTTAGATCTAGAAGTTTGGCTTTACATCTATATTTTGGGCTTTACGTCTAGATATTTGGCTTCACCTCTAGATTTTGGGGTTTAGATCTATATATCTGGCTTTATCTCTAGATGTTGGGCTTTACGTCTACATTTTGGGCTCTACCTCTAGGTATTGGTATTTACATTTAGATTTTTGACTTTAAATCTGGAAGTTGAGCTTTACATCTAGACTTTGGGCTTTACCTCTAGATGTTGGGATTGAACTCTAGAATTTGGGTTTGAAATTTATATATTTTGCTTTTCCTCTAGATGTTGGGCTTTACCTCTAGATATCTGGCTTTACCTCTAGATGTTGGGTTTTACCTCTAGATATTGGTCTTTATCTCTGTATTTTGGACGTTCGATCTAGAATTTGGGCTTTACATCTAGATTTTGGGCTTTAGATCAAGAAGTTGGGCTTTACATCTAGATTTTGGGCTTAATGTCTAGATATTGGGCTTTACCTCTAGATTTTTGGTTATAAATCTATATATTTGGCTTTTCCTCTAGATGTTGGGCTTTACCTCTAGAGGTTGAGCTTTACATCCAGATTTTGGGCTTTACCTCTAAATGATGCGCTTAAACTCTAAATATTGGGCTTTACCTCTAGATGTTGGGCTTTACATCTATATTTTGGGCTTTAGATCTAGAAGTTTGGCTTTACATCTAGATTTTGGGCTTTACGTCTAGATATTTGGCTTCACCTCTAGATTTTGGGGTTTAGATCTATATATCTGGCTTTATCTCTAGATGTTGGGCTTTACGTCTACATTTTGGGCTCTACCTCTAGGTATTGGTATTTACATTTAGATTTTTGACTTTAAATCTGGAAGTTGAGCTTTACATCTAGACTTTGGGCTTTACCTCTAGATGTTGGGATTTAACTCAGAATTTGGGTTTGAAATCTATATATTTTGCTTTTCCTCTAGATGTTGGGCTTTACCTCTAGATACCTGGCTTTACCTCTAGATGTTGGGTTTTACCTCTAGATATTGGTCTTTATCTCTAGATTTTGGGCGTTAGAGCTAGAATTTGGGCTTTACATCTAGATTTGGGGCTTTAGATCTAGAAGCTGGGCTTTATATCTAGATTTTGGGCTTTACGTCTAGATGTTGGGCTTTACCTCTAGATTTTGTTTTTTAAATCTATATATTAGGCTTTTCCTCTAGATGTTGGGCTTTACCCCTAGATATCTGGCTTTACCTCTAGATGTTGGTCTTTACCTCTAGATTTTGGGTTTTAAATATATATATATTTGGCTTTTCCTCTAGATGTTGGGCTTTACCTCTAGATTTGGGGTTTTACATCTAGATGTTTGCCTTCACCTCTGTAAGTTGGGCTTAACTGCAGACATTGGGCTGTAGGACTAGATGATGGGCTTTACCTCCAGACGTTGGGCTTTACCTCTAGATATCTGGCTTTACCTCTAGATGTTGGGTTTTACCTCTAGATATTGGTAGTTACCTCTAGATGTTGGGCTTTAGATCTAGAAGTTGTGCTTTTCATCTAGATTTTGGGCTTTAGGTCTTGATATTGGGCTTTACGTCTTGATATTGGGCTTTACCTCTAGATTTTGGGTTTTAAATCTATATATTTGGCTTTTCCTCTAGATGTTGGGCTTTACCTCTAGATTTTGGGGTTTACATCTAGATGTTTGCCTTCACCTCTCTAAGTTGGGCTTTACCTGCAGACATTGGGCTGTAGGACTAGATGATGGGCTTTACCTCCAGACGTTCGGCTTTTCCACTAGATATCTGGCTTTACCTCTAGATGTTGGGTTTTACCTCTAGATACTGGTCTTTACCTCTAGATTTTGGGTGTTAGATCTAGAATTTGGGCTTTACATCTAGATTTTGGTCTTTAGATATAGAAGTTGGGCTTTACATCTAGATTTTGGGCTTTACGTCTAGATATTGGGCTTTACCTCTAGATTTTGGGTTTTAAATCTATATATTTGGCTTTTCCTCTAGATGTTGGGCTTTACCTCTAGATTTTGGGTTTTACATTTGGATGTTTGCCTTCACCTCTGTAAGTTGGGCTTTACCTGCAGACATTGGGCTGTAGGACTAGATGATGGGCTTTACCTCCAGACGTTGGGCTTTACCTCTAGATATCTGGCTTTACCTCTAGATGTTGGGCTTTACCTCTAGATTTTGGGTTTTAAATATTTATATATTTGGCTTTTCCTCTAGTTGTTGGGCTTTACCTCTCGATGTTGGGTTTTACCTCTAGATATTGGTCTTTACCTCTAGATGTTGGGCTTTAGATTAGAAGTTGTGCTTTACATCTAGATTTTGGGCTTTACCTCTAGATATTGGGCTTTACCTCTAGATTTTGAGGTTTATATCTATATATTTGGCTTTTCCCCTAGATGTTGGGCTTTACCTCTATATTTTGAGTTTTAAATCTATATATTTGGATTTTCCTCTAGATGTTGGGCTTTACCTCTAGATTTTGGGGTTTACATCTAGATGTTTGCCTTTACCTCTGTAAGTTGGGCTTTACCTGCAGACATTGGGCTGTAGGACTAGATGATGGGCTTTACCTCTAGAAGTTGGGCTTTAGATTTAGAAGTGGGGCTTTACATCTAGATTTTGGGCTTTAGATCTAGAAGTTGGGCTTTACATCTAGATTTTGGGCTTTACGTCTAGATATTGGGCTTCACCTCTAGATTTTGGGGTTTAGATCTATATATCTGGCTTTATCTCTAGATGTTGGGCTTTACCTCTACATTTTGGGCTCTACCTCTAGGTATTGGTATTTATATTTAGATTTTTGACTTTAAATCTGGAAGTTGAGCTTTACATCTAGACTTTGGGATTTACCTCTAGATGTTGGGATTGAACTCTAGAATTTGGGTTTGAAATCTATATATTTTGCTTTTCCTCTAGATGTTGGGCTTTACCTCTAGATATCTGGCTTTACCTCTAGATGTTGGGTTTTACCTCTAGATATTGGTCTTTATCTCTGGATTTTGGGCGTTCGATCTAGAATTTGGGCTTTACATCTAGATTTTGGGCTTTAGATCAAGAAGTTGGGCTTTACCTCTAGATTTTGGGCTTAACGTCTAGATATTGGGCTTTACCTCTAGATTTTGGTTTTTAAATCTATATATTGGGCTGTTCCTCTAGATGTTAGGCTTTACCTCTAGATGTTTGGCTTTACATCTAGATGTTTGGCTTTACCTCTCTAATTTTGGCTTTACCTGCAGACATTGGGCTTTACGACTAGATGTTGGGCTTTAACTCTAGATGTTGGGCTTTAACTCTAGACGATGCGCTTTTACTCTAATATTGGGCTTTAACTCTAGATGAGGGGTTTTACATCTAGATGTTAGGCTTTACTTCTAGAAGTTGGGATTTATCTCTAGATGTAGGGCTTTATATCTAGAGGTGGTTCTTTATATCTAGATTTTGGGATTTACCTCCAGGTGTTGGGCTTTACATCTAGATTTTGGGCTTTAGAGCAAGAAGTTGGGCTTTACATCTAGATTTTGGGCTTTACGTCTAGATATTGGGCTTCACCTCTAGATTTTGGGGTTTAGATCTATATATCTGGCTTTATCTCTAGATGTTGGGCTTTACCTCTACATTTTGGGCTCTACCTCTAGGTATTGGTATTTATATTTAGATTTTTGTCTTTAAATCTGGAAGTTGAGCTTTACATCTAGACTTTGGGATTTACCTCTAGATGTTGGGATTGAACTCTAGAATTTGGGTTTGAAATCTATATATTTTGCTTTTCCTCTAGATGTTGGGCTTTACCTCTAGATATCTGGCTTTACCTCTAGATGTTGGGTTTTACCTCTAGATATTGGTCTTTATCTCTGGATTTTGGGCGTTCGATCTAGAATTTGGGCTTTACATCTAGATTTTGGGCTTTAGATCAAGAAGTTGGGCTTTACCTCTAGATTTTGGGCTTAACGTCTAGATATTGGGCTTTACCTCTAGATTTTGGTTTTTAAATCTATATATTGGGCTGTTCCTCTAGATGTTAGGCTTTACCTCTAGATGTTTGGCTTTACATCTAGATGTTTGGCTTTACCTCTCTAATTTTGGCTTTACCTGCAGACATTGGGCTTTACGACTAGATGTTGGGCTTTAAATCTAGATGTTGGGCTTTAACTCTAGATGATGCGCTTTTACTCTAATATTGGGCTTTAACTCTAGATGAGGGGTTTTACATCTAGATGTTAGGCTTTACTTCTAGAAGTTGGGATTTATCTCTAGATGTAGGGCTTTATATCTAGAGGTGGTTCTTTATATCTAGATTTTGGGATTTACCTCCAGGTGTTGGGCTTTACATCTAGATTTTGGGCTTTAGAGCAAGAAGTTGGGCTTTATATCTAGATTTTGGGCTTTACGTCTAGATATTGGGCTTCACCTCTAGATTTTGGGTTTTAAATCTATATATTTGTCTTTTCCTCTAGATGTTGGGCTTTACCTCTAAATTTTGAGTTTTCCATCTGGATTTTTGGCTTCTCTCTAGAATCTGGGCTTTACCTCCAGAAGTTGGGCTTTACCACTAGATGTTGGGTTTTACCTCTTGATGTTGGTCTTTAGGTCTAGCTATTGGACTTTACCTCTAGATGTAGGGTTTTACATCTAGATATTTTGCTTTACATTTAGATGTTGGTCTTTATCTCTAGATGTTGGGTTATACCTCTATATGTTGTGCTTCACCTCTAGATGTTAGGCTTTGCCTCTAGATGTTTGGATTACATCTAGATGTTTTGCTTTACATTTAGATGTTCGGCTTTATCTCTAGATTTTGGGTTTTAAATCTATATATTTGGCTTTTCCTCTAGATGTTGGGCTTTACCGGCAGATATCTGGCTTTACGTCTAGATGTTGGGCTTTACCTCTAGAAGTTGGGCTTTAACTCTAGACTTTGGGCTTTACCTCAAGACGTTCGGCTTTAACTCTAGCTGTTGGGCTTTACCTCTAGATTTTGGGCCTTACCTCTAGAAGTTGGGGGTTATATCTATATGGTTGGATTTAACTGTAGATGTCAGGCCTTAACACTTGATTTTGGAATTCACCTCTAGATGTTAGGCTTTACATCTAGATTCTGGGCTTTCCCTCTAGATGTTGGGCTTTAACTCTAGATTTTGGGCTTTACTCGAAAGGATGCGCTTTAACTCTAGATATTCGGCTTTACCTCTAGAAGTTGGGGTTTACATCTAGATGTTTGACTTTAACTGTAGGTGTCAGTTTTAACACTAGATATTGGAATTCACCTCTAGATCTTAGTCTTTCCCTCTATATGTTGGGCTTTACCTCTAGGTTATTCGGCTTTAGATCTAGAAATTGGGCTTTACATCTAGATTTGGGGCTTTAGCTCTAGATGTTGGGCTTTACCTCCAGATTTTGGATTTTAAATCTATATATCTGGCTTTATCTCTAGATGTTGGACTTTATCTCTAGATTTTGGGCTCTAACTCTAGGTATTGGTGTTTACCTCTAGAGTTTGGACTTTAACTCTGGAAGTTGGGTTTTACCTCTAGATGTTGGGCTTTACATCTAGATACCGGGCTTTACCTCTATATGTTGGGTTTTACCTCTAGATATTGGTCTTTATCTCTAGATTTTGGGCGTTAGAGCTAGAATTTGGGCTTTACATCTAGATTTGGGGCTTTAGATCTAGAAGCTGGGCTTTACATCTAGATTTTGGGCTTTACGTCTAGATGTTGGGCTTTACCTCTAGATTTTGGGTTTTACATCTAGATGTTTGCCTTCACCTCTGTAAGTTGGGCTTTACCTGCAGACATTGGGCTGTAGGACTAGATGATGGGCTTTACCTCTAGAAGTTGGGCTTTACATCTAGATTTTGGGCTTTACCTCTAAATGATGCGCTTAAATTCTAAATATTGGGCTTTACCTCTAGATGTTGGGCTTTAGATTTAGAAGTTGGGCTTTACATCTAGATGATGGGCTTTACCTCTAGAAGTTGGGCTTTACATCTAGAATTTGGGCTTTACGTCTGGATATTGGGCTTCACCTCTAGATTTTGGGCTTTAGATCTATATATCTGGCTTTATCTCTAGATGTTGGGCTTTACCTCTACATTTTGGGCTCTACCTCTAGGTATTGGTATTTACATTTAGATTTTTGACTTTAAATCTGGAAGTTGAGCTTTACATCTAGACTTTGGGATTTACCTCTAGATGTTGGGATTGAACTCTAGAATTTGGGTTTGAAATCTATATATTTTTCTTTTCCTCTAGATGTTGGGCTTTACCTCTAGATATCTGGCTTTACCTCTAGATGTTGGGTTTTACCTCTAGATATTGGTCTTTATCTCTAGATTTTGGGCGTTCGATTTAGAATTTGGGCTTTACATCTAGATTTTGGGCTTTAGATCAAGAAGTTGGGCTTTACATCTAGATTTTGGGCTTTACGTCTAAATGTTGGGCTTTACCTCTAGATTTTGGTTTTTAAATCTATATATTAGGCTTTTCCACTAGATGTTGGGCTTTACCCCTAGATATCTGGCTTTACCTCTAGATGTTGGGCTTTACCTCTAGATTTTGGGTTTTAAATATATATATATTTGGCTTTTCCTCTAGATGTTGGGCTTTACCTCTAGATTTGGGGTTTTACATCTAGATGTTTGCCTTCACCTCTGTAAGTTGGGCTTTACCTGCAGACATTGGGCTGTAGGACTAGATGATGGGCTTTACCTCCAGACGTTGGGCTTTACCTCTAGATATCTGGCTTTACCTCTAGATGTTGGGTTTTACCTCTAGATATTGGTCTTTACCTCTAGATTTTGGGTGTTAGATCTAGAATTTGGGCTTTACATCTAGATTTTGGTCTTTAGATCTAGAAGTTGGGCTTTACATCTAGATTTTGGGCTTTACGTCTAAATATTGGGCTTTACCTCTAGATTTTGGGTTTTAAATCTATATATTTGGCTTTTCCTCTAGATGTTGGGCTTTACCTCTAGATTTTGGGTTTTACATTTGGATGTTTGCCTTCACTTCTGTAAGTTGGGCTTTACCTGCAGACATTGGGCTATAGGACTAGATGATGGGCTTTACTTCCAGACGTTGGGCTTTACCTCTAGATATCTGGCTTTACCTCTAGATGTTGGGCTTTACCTCTAGATTTTGGGTTTTAAATATTTATATATTTGGCTTTTCCTCTAGTTGTTGCGCTTTACCTATAGATTTGGGGTTTTACATCTAGATCTTTGCCTTCACCTCCGTAAGTTGGGCTTAAATGCAGACAGTGGGCTGTAGGACTAGATGATGGGCTTTACCTCCAGACGTTGGGCTTTACCTCTAGATATCTGGCTTTAACTCTAGATGTTGGGTTTTACCTCTAGATATTGGTCTTTACCTCTATATGTTGGGCTTTAGATTAGAAGTTGTGCTTTACATCTAGATTTTGGGCTTTACGTCTAGATATTGGGCTTTACCTCTAGATTTTGAGGTTTATATCTATATATTTGGCTTTTCCCCTAGATGTTGGGCTTTACCTCTATATTTTGAGTTTTAAATCTATATATTTGGCTTTTCCTCTAGATGTTGGGCTTTACCTCTAGATTTTGGGGTTTACATCTAGATGTTTGCCTTTACCTCTGTAAGTTGGGCTTTACCTGCAGACATTGGGCTGTAGGACTAGATGATGGGCTTTACCTCTAGAAGTTGGGCTTTACATCTAGATTTTGGGCTTTACCTCTAAATGATGCGCTTAAATTCTAAATATTGGGCTTTACCTCTAGATATTGGGCTTTAGATTTAGAAGTTGGGCTTTACATCTAGATTTTGGGCTTTAGATCTAGAAGTTGGGCTTTACATCTAGATTTTGGTCTTTACGTCTAGATATTGGGCTTCACCTCTAGATTTTGGGGTTTAGATCTATATATCTGGCTTTATCTCTAGATGTTGGGCTTTACCTCTACATTTTGGGCTCTACTTCTAGGTATTGGTATTTACATTTAGATTTTTGACTTTAAATCTGGAAGTTGAGCTTTACATCTAGACTTTGGGCTTTACCTCTAGATGTTTGGATTGAACTCTAGAATTTGGGTTTGAAATCTATATATTTTGCTTTTCCTCTAGATGTTGGGCTTTACCTCTAGATATCTGGCTTTACCTCTAGATGTTGGGTTTTACCTCTAGATATTGGTCTTTATCTCTGTATTTTGGGCGTTCGATCTAGAATTTGGGCTTTACATCTAGATTTTGGGCTTTAGATCAAGAAGTTCGGCTTTACATCTAGATTTTGGACTTAACGTCTAGATATTGGGCTTTACCTCTAGATTTTTGGTTTTAAATCTATATATTTGGCTTTTCCTCTAGATGTTGGGCTTTACCTCTAGAAGTTGAGCTTTACATCTAGATTTTGGGCTTTACCTCTAAATGATGCGCTTAAACTCTAAATATTGGGCTTTACCTCTAGATGTTGGGCTTTACATCTATATTTTGGGCTTTAGATCTAGAAGTTGGGCTTTACATCTAGATTTTGGGCTTTACGTCTAGATATTGGGCTTCACCTCTAGATTTTGGGGTTTAGATCTATAAATCTGGCTTTATCTCTAGATTTTGGGCTTTCCCTCTACATTTTGGGCTCTACCTCTAGGTATTGGTATTTACATTTAGATTTTTGACTTTAAATCTGGAAGTTGAGCTTTACATCTAGACTTTGGGCTTTACCTCTAGATATTGGGATTGAACTCTAGAATTTGGGTTTGAAATCTATATATTTTGCTTTTCCTCTAGATGTTGGGCTTTACCCCTAGATATCTGGCTTTACCTCTAGATATTGGTCTTTACCTCTAGATTTTGGGTTTTAAATATATATATATTTGGCTTTTCCTCTAGATGTTGGGCTTTACCTCTAGATTTGGGGTTTTACATCTAGATGTTTGCCTTCACCTCTGTAAGTTGGGCTTTACCTGCAGACATTGGGCTGTAGGACTAGATGATGGGCTTTACCTCCAGACGTTGGGCTTTACCTCTAGATATCTGGCTTTACCTCTAGATGTTGGGTTTTACCTCTAGCTATTGGTCTTTACCTCTAGATTTTGGATGTTAGATCTAGAATTTGGGCTTTACATCTAGATTTTGGGCTTTATGTCTAGATATTGGGCTTTACCTCTAGATTTTGGGTTTTAAATTTATATATTTGGCTTTTCCTCTAGATGTTGGGTTTTACCTCTAGATATTGGTCTTTACCTCTAGATGTTGGGCTTTAGATTAGAAGTTGTGCTTTACATCTAGATTTTGGGCTTTACGTCTAGATATTGGGCTTTACCTCTAGATTTTGGGGTTTATATCTATATATTTGGCTTTTCCCCTAGATGTTGGGCTTTACCTCTATATTTTGAGTTTTAAATCTATATATTTGGCTTTTCCTCTAGATGTTGGGCTTTACCTCTAGATTTTGGGGTTTACATCTAGATGTTTCCCTTTACCTCTGTAAGTTGGGCTTTACCTGCAGACATTGGGCTGTAGGACTAGATGATGGGCTTTACCTCTAGAAGTTGGGCTTTACATCTAGATTTTGGGCTTTACCTCTAAATGATGCGCTGAAATTCTAAATATTGGGCTTTACCTCTAGATATTGGGCTTTAGATTTAGAAGTTGGGCTTTACATCTAGATTTTGGGCTTTAGATCTAGAATTTGGTCTTTACATCTAGATGTTGGGATTTAACTCTAGAATTTGGGTTTGAAATCTATATATTTTGCTTTTCCTCTAGATGTTGGGTTTTACCTCTAGATATCGGTCTTTATCTCTGGATTTTGGGCGTTCGATCTAGAAGTTGGGCTTTACATCTAGATTTTGGGCTTTACGTCTAGATATTGGGCTTTACCTCTAGATTTTTGGTTTTAAATCTATATATTTGGCTTTTCCCCTAGATGTTGGGCTTTACCTCTAGATGTTGGGCTTTACCTCTAGATTTTGGGCTTTACCTCTAAATGATGCGCTTAAACTCTAAATATTGGGCTTTACCTCTAGATTTTGGGCTTTACATCTATATTTTGGGCTTTAGATCAAGAAGTTGGGCTTTACGTCTAGATTTAGGGCTTTACGTCTAGATATTGGGCTTCACCTCTAGATTTTGGGGTTTAGATCTATATATCTGGCTTTATCTCTAGATGTTGGGCTTTACCTCTACATTTTGGGCTCTACCTCTAGGTATTGGTATTTACATTTAGATTTTTGACTTTAAATCTGGAAGTTGAGCTTTACATCTAGACTTTGGGATTTACCTCTAAGATGTTGGGATTTAACTCTAGAATTTGGGTTTGAAATCTATATATTTTGCTTTTCCTCTAGATGTTGGGCTTTACCTCTAGATATCTGGCTTTACCTCTAGATGTTGGGTTTTACCTCTAGATATTGGTCTTTACCTCTAGATTTTGGTTGTTAGAGCTAGAATTTCGGCTTTACATCTAGATTTTGGGCTTTAGATCTAGAAGTTGGGCTTTACATCTAGATTTTGGGCTTTACGTCTAGATATTGGGCTTTACCTCTTGATTTTGGGTTTTAAATCTACATATTTGGCTTTTCCTCTAGATGTTGGGCTTTACCTCTAGATTTTGGGTTTTACATCTAGATGTTTGCCTTCACCTCTGTAAGTTGGGCTTTACCTGCAGACATTGGGCTGTAGGACTAGATCATGGCCTTTACCTCCAGACGTTGGGCTTTACCTCTAGATATCTGGCTTTACCTCTAGATGTTGGGCTTTACCTCTAGATTTTGGGCTTTACCTCTAAATGATGCGCTTAAAATCTAGATATTGGGCTTTACCTCTAGATTTTGGGCTTTAAATCTATATTTTAGGCTTTAGATCTAGAAGTTGGGCTTTACATCTAGATTTTGGGCTTTACATCTAGATATTGGTCTTCACCTCTAGATTTTGGGTTTTAGATCTATATATCTGGCTTTATCACTAGATGTTGGGTTTTACCTCTACATTTTGGTCTCTACCTCTAGGTATTGGTATTTACATTTAGATTTTTGACTGTAAATCTGGAAGTTGAGCTTTACATCTAGACTTTGGGATTTACCTCTAGATGTTGGGATTTAACTCTAGAATTTGGGTTTGAAATCTATATATTTTGCTTTTCCTCTAGATGTTGGGCTTTACCTCTAGATATCTGGCTTTACCTCTAGATGTTGGGTTTTACCTCTAGATATTGGGTTTTAAATATATATATATTTGGCTTTTCCTCTAGATGTTGGGCTTTACCGTCAGATATCTGGCTTTACGTCTAGATGTTGGGCTTTACCTCTAAAAGTTGGGCTTTAACACTAGACTTTGGGCTTTACCTCAAGACGTTCGGCTTTAACGCTAGCTGTTGGGCTTTACCTCTAGATTTTGGGCCTTACCTCTAGAAGTTGGGGGTTATATCTATATGGTTGGATTTAACTGTAGATGTCAGGCCTTAACACTTGATTTTGGAATTCACCTCTAGATGTTAGGCTTTACATCTAGATTCTGGGCTTTCCCTCTAGATGTTGGGCTTTAACTCTAGATTTTGGGCTTTACTCTAAAGGATGCGCTTTAACTCTAGATATTCGGCTTTACCTCTAGAAGCTGGGTTGTACATCTAGATGTTTGGCTTTAACTGTAGGTGTCGGGCTTTAACACTAGATATTGGAATTCACCTCTAGATCTTAGTCTTTACCTCTACATGTTGGGCTTTACCTCTAGAGTATTTGGCTTTAGATCTAGCAATTGGGCTTTACATCTAGATTTGGGGCTTTAGCTCTAGATGTTGGGCTTTACCTCCAGATTTTGGATTTTAAATCTATATATCTGGCTTTATCTCTAGATGTTGGGCTTTATCTCTAGATTTTGGGCTCTAACTCTAGGTATTGGTGTTCACCTCTAGATTTTGGACTTTAACTCTGGAAGTTGGGTTTTACCTCTAGATGTTGGGATTTAACTCTAGAATTTGGGTTTTTAAATCTATATATTTTGCTTTTCCTCTAGATGTTGGGCTTTACCTCTAGATATCTGGCTTTACCTCTAGATGTTGGGTTTTACCTCTAGATATTGGTCTTTACCTCTAGATTTTGGGTGTTAGATCTAGAATTTGGGCTTTACATCTAGATTTTGGGCTTTAGATCTAGAAGTTGGGCTTTACATCTAGACTTTGGGATTTAGGTCTAGATATTGGGCTTTACCTCTAGAATTTGGGTTTTAAATCTATATATTTGGCTTTTCCTCTAGATGTTGGGCTTTACCTCTAGATTTGGGGGCTTACATCTAGATGTTTGCCTTCACCTCTGTAAGATGGGCTTTACATGCAGACATTGGGCTGTAGGACTAGATGATGGGCTTTACCTCTAGAAGTTGGGCTTTACATCTAGATTTTGGGCTTTACCTCTAAATGATGCGCTTAAACTATTAATATTGGGCCTTACCTCTAGATGTTGGGCTTTAGATTTAGAAGTTGGGCTTTACATCTATATTTTGGGCTTTAGATCTAGAAGTTGGGCTTTACATCTAGATTTTGGGCTTTACGTCTAGATATTGGGCTTCACCTCTAGATTTTGGGGTTTAGATCTATATATCTGGGTTTATCTCTAGATGTTGGGCTTTATCTCTACATTTTGGGCTCTACGTCTAAGTACTTGTATTTACATTTAGATTTTTGACTTTAAATCTGGAAGTTGAGCTTTACATCTAGACTTTGGGAATTACCTCTAGATATTGGGATTTAACTCTAGAATTTGGGTTTGAAATCTGTATATTTTGCTTTTCCTCTAGATGTTGGGCTTTACCCCTAGGTATCTGGCTTTATCTCTAGATGTTGGTCTTTACCTCTAGATTTTGGGTTTTACATCTAGATGTTTGCCTTCATCTCTGTAAGTTGGGCTTTACCTGCAGACATTGGGCTGTAGGGCTAGATGATGGGCTTTACCTCCAGACGTTGGGCTTTACCTCTAGATATCTGGCTTTACCTCTAGATGTTGGGTTTTACCTCTAGATATTGGTCTTTACCTCTAGATGTTGGGCTTTAGATCTAGAAGTTGTGCTTTTCATCTAGATTTTGGGCTTTACGTCTAGATATTGGGCTTTACCTCTAGATTTTGGGGTTTATATCTATATATTTGGCTTTTCCTCTAGATGTTGGGCTTTACCCCTAGATATCTGGATTTACCTGTAGATGTTGGGCTTTACCTCTAGATTTTGGGTTTTCCATCTGGATTTTTGGCTTCTCTCTAGAATCTGGGCTTTACCTCCAGACGTTGGGCTTTACCACTAGATGTTGGGTTTTACCTCTAGATGTTCGTCTTTACCTCTAGATTTTGGGTGTTAGATCTAGAATTTGGGCTTTACATCTATATTTTGGGTTTTAGATCTAGAAGATGGGCTTTACATATAGACTTTGGGCTTTACGTCTAGATATTGGGCTTTACCTCTAGATTTTGGGTTTTAAGTCTATATATTTGGCTTTTCCTCTAGATGTTGGGCTTTACCTCTAGATTTTGGGTTTTACATCTAGATGTTTGCCTTCACCTCTGTAAGTTGGGCTTTACCTGCAGACATTGGGCTGTAGGACTAGATGATGGGCTTTACCTCCAGACGTTGGGCTTTACCTCTAGATATCTGGCTTTACCTCTAGATGTTGGGCTTTACCTCTAGATTTTGGGCTTTACCTCTAAATGATGCGCTTAAACTCTAGATATTGGGCTTTACCTCTAGATTTTGGGCTTTAAATCTATATTTTGGGCTTTAGATCTAGAAGTTGGGCTTTACATCTAGATTTTGGGCTTTACATCTAGATATTGGGCTTCACCTCTAGATTTTGGGTTTTAGATCTATATATCTGGCTTTATCTCTAGGTGTTGGGCTTTACCTCTACATTTTGGGCTCTACCTCTAGGTATTGGTATTTACATTTAGATTTTTGACTTTAAATCTGGAAGTTGAGCTTTACATCTAGACTTTGGGATTTACCTCTAGATGTTGGGATTTAACTCTAGAATTTGGGTTTGAAATCTATATATTTTGCTTTTCCTCTGATGTTGGGCTTTACCTCTAGATATCTGGCTTTACCTCTAGATGTTGGGTTTTACCTCTAGATATTGGGTTTTAAATATATATATATTTGGCTTTTCCTCTAGATGTTGGGCTTTACCGTCAGATATCTGGCTTTACGTCTAGATGTTGGGCTTTACCTCTAAAAGTTGGGCTTTAACACTAGATTTTGGGCTTTACCTCAAGACGTTCGGCTTTAACGCTAGCTGTTGGGCTTTACCTTTAGATTTTGGGCCTTACCTCTAGAAGTTGGGGGTTATATCTATATGGTTGGATTTAACTGTAGATGTCAGGCCTTAACACGTGATTTTCGAATTCACCTCTAGATGTTAGGCTTTACATCTAGATTCTGGGCTTTCCCTCTAGATGTTGGGCTTTAACTCTAGATTTTGGGCTTTACTCTAAAGGATGCGCTTTAACTCTAGATATTCGGCTTTACCTCTAGAAGTTGGGTTGTACATCTAGATGTTTGGCTTTAACTGTAGGTGTCGGGCTTTAACACTAGATATTGGAATTCACCTCTAGATCTTAGTCTTTACCTCTACATGTTGGGCTTTACCTCTAGAGTATTTGGCTTTAGATCTAGCAATTGGGCTTTATATCTAGATTTGGGGCTTTAGCTCTAGATGTTGGGCTTTACCTCCAGATTGTGGATTTTAAATCTATATATCTGGCTTTATCTCTAGATGTTGGGCTTTATCTCTAGATTTTGGGCTCTAACTCTAGGTATTGGTGTTTACCTCTAGATTTTGAACTTTAACTCTGGAAGTTGGGCTTTACCTCTAGATGTTGGGATTTAACTCTAGAATTTGGGTTTGAAATCTATATATTTTGCTTTTCCTCTAGATGTTGGGCTTTACCTCTAGATATCTGGCTTTACCTCTAGATGTTGGGTTTTACCTCTAGATATTGGTCTTTACCTCTAGATTTTGGGTGTTAGATCTAGAATTTGGGCTTTACATCTAGATTTTGGGCTTTAGATCTAGAAGTTGGGCTTTACATCTAGACTTTGGGATTTAGGTCTAGATATTGGGCTTTACCTCTAGAATTTGGGTTTTAAATCTATATATTTGGCTTTTCCTCTAGATGTTGGGCTTTACCTCTAGATTTGGGGGCTTACATCTAGATGTTTGCCTTCACCTCTGTAAGTTGGGCTTTACCTGCAGACATTGGGCTGTAGGACTAGATGATGGGCTTTACCTCTAGAAGTTGGGCTTTACATCTAGATTTTGGGCTTTACCTCTAAATGATGCGCTTAAACTATTAATATTGGGCCTTACCTCTAGATGTTGGGCTTTAGATTTAGAAGTTGGGCTTTACATCTATATTTTGGGCTTTAGATCTAGAAGTTGGGCTTTACATCTAGATTTTGGGCTTTACGTCTAGATATTGGGCTTCACCTCTAGATTTTGGGGTTTAGATCTATATATTTGGCTTTATCTCTAGATGTTGGGCTTTATCTCTACATTTTGGGCTCTACTTCTAAGTACTTGTATTTACATTTAGATTTTTGACTTTAAATCTGGAAGTTGAGCTTTACATCTAGACTTTGGGATTTACCTCTAGATATTGGGATTTAACTCTAGAATTTGGGTTTGAAATCTATATATTTTGCTTTTCCTCTAGATGTTGGGCTTTACCCCTAGATATCTGGCTTTATCTCTAGATGTTGGTCTTTACCTCTAGATTTTGGGTTTTACATCTAGATGTTTGCCTTCACCTCTGTAAGTTGGGCTTTACCTGCAGACATTGGGCTGTAGGGCTAGATGATGGGCTTTACCTCCAGACGTTGGGCTTTACCTCTAGATATCTGGCTTTACCTCTAGATATCTGGCTTTACCTCTAGATGTTGGTTTTTACCTCTAGATATTGATCTTTACCTCTAGATGTTGGGCTTCAGATCTAGAAGTTGTGCTTTTCATCTAGATTTTGGGCTTTACGTCTAGATATTGGGCTTTACCTCTAGATTTTGGGGTTTATATCTATATATTTGGCTTTTCCTCTAGATGTTGGGCTTTACCCCTAGATATCTGGATTTACCTGTAGATGTTGGGCTTTACCTCTAGATTTTGGGTTATCCATCTGGATTTTTGGCTTCTCTCTAGAATCTGGGCTTTACCTCCAGACGTTGGGCTTTACCACTAGATGTTGGGTTTTACCTCTAGATGTTTGTCTTTACCTCTAGATTTTGGGTGTTAGATCTAGAATTTGGGCTTTACATCTATATTTTGGGTTTTAGATCTAGAAGTTGGGCTTTACATCTAGACTTTGGCTTTACGTCTAGATATTGGGCTTTACCTCTAGATTTTGGTTTTTAAATCTATATATTTGGCTTTTCCTCTAGATGTTGGGCTTTACCTCTAGATTTTGGGTTTTACATCTAGATGTTTGCCTTCACCTCTGTAAGATGGGCTTTACATGCAGACATTGGGCTGTAGGACTAGATGATGGGCTTTACCTCTAGAAGTTGGGCTTTACATCTAGATTTTGGGCTTTACCTCTAAATGATGCGCTTAAACTCTAAATATTGGGCTTTACCTCTAGATGTTGGGCTTTAGATTTAGAAGTTGGGCTTTACATCTATATTTTGGGCTTTAGATCTAGAAGTTGGGCTTTACATCTAGATTCTGGGCTTTCCCTCTAGATGTTGGGCTTTAACTCTAGATTTTGGGCTTTACATCTAGATGTTTGCCTTCATCTCTGTAAGTTGGGCTTTAGCTGCAGACATTGGGCTGTAGGACTAGATGATGGGCTTTACTTCCAGACGTTGGGCTTTACCTCTAGATATCTGGCTTTACCTCTAGATGTTGGGTTTTACCTCTAGATATTGGTCTTTACCTCTAGATGTTGGGCTTTAGATCTAGAAGTTGTGCTTTTCATCTAGATTTTGGGCTTTACGTCTAGATATCTGGCTTTACCTATAGATGTTGGGATTTACCTCTAGATATTGGTCTTTATCTCTAGATTTTGGGCTATTGATCTAGAATTTGGGCTTTACATCTAGATTTTGGGCTTTAGATCAAGAAGTTGGGCTTTACATCTAGATTTTGGCCTTTACGTCTTGATATTGGGCTTTACCTCTAGATTTTGGGTTTTAAATCTATATATTTGGCTTTTCATCTAGATGTTGGGCTTTACCCCTAGATATCTGGCTTTACCTCTAGATGTTGGTCTTTACATCTAGGTTTTGGGTTTTAAATATATATATATTTGGCTTTTCCTCTAGATGTTGGGCTTTACCTCTAGATTTGGGGTTTTACATCTAGATGTTTGCCTTCACCTCTGTAAGTTGGGCTTTACCTGCAGACATTGGTCTGTAGGACTAGATGATGGGCTTTACCTCCAGACGTTGGGCTTTACCTCTAGATATCTGGCTTTACCTCTAGATGTTGGGTTTTACCTCTAGATATTGGTCTTTACCTCTAGATGTTGGGCTTTAGATCTAGAAGTTGTGCTTTTCATCTAGATTTTGGGCTTTACGTCTAGATATTGGGCTTTACCTCTAGATTTTGGGTTTTATATCGATATATTTGGCTTTTCCTCTAGATGTTGGGCTTTACCCCTAGATATCTGGATTTACCTGTAGATGTTGGGCTTTACCTCTAGATTTTGGGTTTTCCATCTGGATTTTTGGCTTCTCTCTAGAATCTGGGCTTTACCTCCAGACGTTGGGCTTTACCACTAGATGTTGGGTTTTACCTCTAGATGTTGGTCTTTAGGTCTAGCTATTGGACTTTACCTCTAGATGTAGGGTTTTACATCTAGATGTTTTGCTTTACATTTAGATGTTGGTCTTTATCTCTTGATGTTGGGTTATACCTCTATATGTTGTGCTTCACCTCTAGATGTTAGGCTTTACCTCTAGATGTTTGGATTACATCTAGATGTTTTGCTTTACATTTAGATTTTGGGCTTTAGCTCTAGATTTTGGGTTTTAAATCTATATATTTGGCTTTTCCTCTAGATGTTGGGCTTTACCCCTAGATATCTGGCTTTACCTCTAGATGTTGGTCTTTACATCTAGGTTTTGGGTTTTAAATATCTATATATTTGGCTTTTCCTCTAGATGTTGGGCTTTACCCCTAGATATCTGGATTTACCTGTAGATGTTGGGCTTTACCTCTAGATTTTGGGTTTTCCATCTGGATTTTTGGCTTCTCTGTAGAATCTGGGCTTTACCTCCAGACGTTGGGCTTTACCACTAGATGTTGGGTTTTACCTCTAGATGTTGGTCTTTAGGTCTAGATATTGGACTTTACCTCTAGATGTAGGGTTTTACATCTAGATGTAGGGTTTTACATCTAGATGTTTTGCTTTACATTTAGATGTTGGTCTTTATCTCTAGATGTTGGTTTATACCTCTATATGTTGTGCTTCACCTCTAGATGTTAGGCTTTACCTCTAGATGTTTGGATTACATCTAGATGTTTTGCTTTACATTTAGATGTCGGGCTTTAGCTCTAGATTTTGGGTTTTAAATCTATATATTTGGCTTTTCCTCTAGATGTTGGGCTTTAACTCTAGACTTTGGGCTTTACCTGAAGACGTTCGGCTTTAACTCTAGCTGTTGGGCTTTACCTCTAGATTTTGGGCCTTATCTCTAGAAGTTGGGGGTTATATCTATATGGTTGGATTTAACTGTAGATGTCAGGCCTTAACACTTGATTTTGGAATTCACCTCTAGATGTTAGGCTTTACATCTGGATTCTGGGCTTTCCCTCTAGATGTTGGGCTTTAACTCTAGATTTTGGGTTTACTCTAAAGGATGCGCTTTAACTCTAGATATTCGGCTTTACCTCTAGAAGTTCGGTTTTACATCTAGATGTTTGGCTTTAACTGTAGGTGTCAGGCTTTAATACTAGATATTGGAATTCACCTCTAGATCTTAGTCTTTACCTCTACATGTTGGGCTTTACCTCTAGAGTATTTGGCTTTAGATCTAGCAATTGGGCTTTACATCTAGATTTGGGGCTTTAGCTCTAGATGTTGGGCTTTACCTCCAGATTGTGGATTTTAAATCTATATATCTGGCTTTAATTCTAGATGTTGGGCTTTATCTCTAGATTTAGGGCTCTAACTCTAGGTATTGGTGTTTACCTCTAGATTTTGGACTTTAACTCTGGAAGTTGGGCTTTACCTCTAGATGTTGGGATTGAACTCTAGAATTTGGGTTTGAAATCTATATATTTTGCTTTTCCTCTAGATGTTGGGCTTTACCTCTAGATATCTGGCTTTACCTCTAGATGTTGGGTTTTACCTCTAGATATTGGTCTTTACCTCTATATTTTGGGTGTTAGATCTAGAACTTGGGCTTTACATCTAGATTTTGGGCTTTAGATCTAGAAGTTGGGATTTACATCTAGATTTTGGGCTTTAGGTCTAGATTTTGGGCTTTACCTCTAGATTTTGGGGTTTACATCTAGATGTTTGCCTTCACTTCTGTAAGTTGGGCTTTACCTGCAGACATTGGGCTGTAGGACTAGATGATGGGCTTTACCTCCAGACGTTGGGCTTTACCTCTAGATATCTGGCTTTACCTCTAGATGTTGGGTTTTACCTCTAGATATTGGTCTTTATCTCTAGATTTTGGGCGTTAGATCTAGAATTTGGGCTTTACATCTAGATTTTGGGCTTTAGATCAAGAAGTTGGGCTTTACATCTAGATTTTGGCCTTTACATCGTGATATTGGGCTTTACCTCTTGATTTTGGGTTTTAAATCTATATATTTGGCTTTTCCTCTAGATGTTGGGCTTTACCCCTAGATATCTGGCTTTACCTCTAGATGTTGGTCTTTACCTCTAGATTTTGGGTTTTAAATATATATATATTTGGCTTTTCCTCTAGATGTTGGGCTTTACCTCTAGATTTGGGGTTTTACATCTAGATGTTTGCCTTCACCTCTGTAATTTGGGCTTTACCAGCAGACTTTGGGCTGTAGGACTAGATGATGGGCTTTACCTCCAGACGTTGGACTTTACCTCTAGATATCTGGCTTTACCTCTAGATGTTGGGCTTTAGATCTAGAAGTTGTGCTTTTCATCTAGATTTTGGTCTTTACGTCTAGATATTGGGCTTTAGATCTAGATTTTGGGTTTTATATCTATATATTTGACTTTTCCTCTAGATGTTGGGCTTTACCCCTAGGTATCTGGATTTACCTGTAGATGTTGGGCTTTACCTCTAGATTTGGGGTTTTCCATCTGGATTTTTGGCTTCTCTCTAGAATCTGGGCTTTACCTCCAGACGTTGGGCTTTACCACTAGATGTTGGATTTTACCTCTAGATGTTGGTCTTTATGTCTAGATATTGGACTTTACCTCTAGATGTAGGGTTTTACATCTAGATGTTTTGCTTTACATTTAGATGTTGGTCTTTATCTCTAGATGTTGGGTTATACCTCTATATGTTGTGCTTCACCTCTAGATGTTAGGCTTTACCTCTAGATGTTTGGATTACATCTAGATCTTTTGCTTTACATTTAGATGTTGGGCTTTATCTCTAGATTTTGGGTTTTAAATCTATATATTTGGCTTTTCCTCTAGATGTTGGGCTTTACCTCTAGATATCTGGCTTTACGTCTAGATGTTGGGCTTTACCTCTAGAAGTTGGGCTTTAACTCTAGACTTTGGGCTTTACCTCAAGACGTTCGGCTTTAACTCTAGCTGTTGGGCTTTACCTCTAGATTTTGGGCCTTACCTCTAGAAGTTGGGGGTTATATCTATATGGTTGGATTTAATTGTAGATGTCAGGCCTTAACACTTGATTTTGGAATTCACCTCTAGATGTTAGGCTTTACATCTAGATTCTGGGCTTTCCCTCTAGATGTTGGGCTTTAACTCTAGATTTTGGGCTTTACTCTAAAGGATGCGCTTTAACTCTAGATATTCGGCTTTACCTCTAGAAGTTGGGTTTTACATCTAGATGTTTGGCTTTAACTGTAGGTGTCGGGCTTTAACACTAGATATTGGAATTCACCTCTAGATCTTAGTCTTTACCTCTACATGTTGGGCTTTACCTCTAGAGTATTTTGCTTTAGATCTAGCAATTGGGCTTTACATCTAGATTTGGGGCTTTAGCTCTAGATGTTGGGCTTTACCTCCAGATTGTGGATTTTAAATCTATATATCTGGCTTTATCTCTAGATGTTGGGCTTTATCTCTAGATTTTGGGCTCTAAATCTAGGTATTGGTGTTTACCTCTAGATTTTGGACTTTAACTCTGGAAGTTGGGCTTTACCTCTAGATGTTGGGATTGAACTCTAGAATTTGGGTTTGAAATCTATATATTTTGCTTTTCCTCTAGATGTTGGGCTTTACCTCTAGATATCTGGCTTTACCTCTAGCTGTTGGGTTTTACGTCTAGATATTGGTCTTTACCTCTAGATGTTGGGCTTTAGATCTAGAAGTTGTGCTTTTCATCTAGATTTTGGGCTTTAGATCTAGAAGTTGGGCTTTACATCTGGATTTTGGGCTTTAGGTCTAGATATTGGGCTTTACCTCTAGATTTTGGGTTTTAAATCTAGATGTTTGCCTTCACCTCTGTCAGTTGGGCTTTACCTGCAGACATTTGGCTGTAGGACTAGATGATGGGCTTTACCTCTAGAAGTTGGGCTTTACATCTAGATTTTGGGCTTTACCTCCAAATGGTGCGCTTAAACTCTAAATATTGGGCTTTACCTCTAGATGTTGGGCTTTAGATTTAGAAGTTGGGCTTTACATCTATATTTTGGGCTTTAGACCAAGAATTTGGGCTTTACATCTAGATTTTGGGCTTTACGTCTAGATATTGGGCTTTACCTCTAGGTTTTGGGTTTTAAATCTATATATATTTGGCTTTTCCTCTAGATGTTGGGCTTTACCTCTAGATTTTGGGTTTTAAATATATATATATTTGGCTTTACCTCTAGATATCTGGATTTACCTCTAGATGTTGGGTTTTACCTCTAGATGTTGGTCTTTAGGTCTAGATATTGGACTTTACCTCCAGATGTAGGGTTTTACATCTAGATGTTTTGCTTTACATTTAGATGTTGGTCTTTATCTCTAGATGTTGGGTTATACCTCTATATGTTGTGCTTCACCTCTAGATGTTAGGCTTTACCTCTAGATGTTTGGATTACATCTAGACGTTTTGCTTTACATTTAGATGTTCGGCTTTATCTCTAGATTTTGGGTTTTAAATCTATATATTTGGCATATCTCTAGATTTTGGGCTCTATCTCTAGGTATTGGTGTTTACCTCTAGATTTCGGACTTTAACTCAGGAAGTTGGGGTTTACCCCTAGATGTTGGGATTTAACTCTAGAATTTGGGTTTGAAATCTATATATTTTGCTTTTCCTCTAGATGTTGTGCTTTACCTCTAGATTTTTGGTTTTAAATCTAGATGTTTGCCTTCACCTCTGGAAGTTGGGCTTTACCTGCAGATATTGGGCTGTAGGACTAGATGATGGGCTTTACCTCCAGACGTTGGGCTTTACCTCTAGATATCTGGCGCTTAAACTCTAAATATTGGGCTTTACCTCTAGATGTTGGGCTTTAGATTTAGAAGTTGGGCTTTACCCCTAGATATCTGGCTTTACCTCTAGATGTTGGGATTTACCTCTAGGTTTTGGGTTTTAAATATATATATATTTGGCTTTTCCTCTAGATGTTGGGCTTTACCTCTAGATTTTGGGTTTTACATCTAGATGTTTGCCTTCACCTCTGTAAGTTGGGCTTTACCTGCAGACATTGGGCTGTAAGACTAGATGATGGGCTTTACCTCCAGACGTTGGGCTTTACCTCTAGATATCTGGCTTTACCTCTAAATGATGCGCTTAAACTCTAAATATTGGGCTTTACCTCTAGATGTTGGGCTTTAGATTTAGAAGTTGGGCTTTACATCTAGATTTTGGGCTTTAGATCTAGAAGTTGGGCTTTACATCTAGATTTTGGGCTTTACGTCTAGATATTGGTCTTCACCTCTAGATTTTGGGGTTTAGATCTATATATCTGGCTTTATCTCTAGATGTTGGGCTTTACCTCTACATTTTGGGCTCTACCTCTAGGTATTGGTATTTACATTTAGATTTTTGACTTTAAATCTGGAAGTTGAGCTTTACATCTAGACTTTGGGATTTAACTCTAGATGTTGGGATTTAACTCTAGAATTTGGGTTTGAAATCTATATATTTTGCTTTTCCTCTAGATGTTGGGCTTTACCTCTAGATATCTGGCTTTAACTCTAGATGTTGGGGTTTACCTCTAGATATTGGTCTTTACCTCTAGATGTTTGGCTTTAGATCTAGAAGTTGTGCTTTTCATCTAGATTTTGGGCTTTACGTCTAGATATTGGGCTTTACCTCTAGATTTTGGGGTTTATATCTATATATTTGGCTTTTCCTCTAGATGTTGGGCTTTACCCCTAGATATCTGGATTTACCTGTAGATGTTGGGCTTTACCTCTAGATTTTGGGTTTTCCATCTGGATTTTTGGCTTCTCTCTAGAATCTGGGCTTTACCTCCAGACGTTGGGCTTTACCACTAGATGTTGGGTTTTACCTCTAGATGTTGGTCTTTAGGTCTAGATATTGGACTTTACCTCTAGATGTAGGGTTTTACATCTAGATGTTTTGCTTTACATTTAGATGTTGGTCTTTATCTCTAGATGTTGGGTTATACCTCTATATGTTGTTCTTCACCTCTAGATGTTAGGCTTTACCTCTAGATGTTTGGATTACATCTAGATGTTTTGCTTTACATTTAGGTGTTCGGCTTTATCTCTAGATTTTGGGTTTTAAATCTATATATTTGGCATATCTCTAGATTTTGGGCTCTAACTCTAGGTATTGGTGTTTACCTCTAGATTTTGGACTTTAACTCTGGAAGTTGGGCTTTACCTCTAGATGTTGGGATTGAACTGTAGAATTTGGGTTTTAAATCTATATATTTGGCTTTTCCTCTAGATGTTGGGCTTTACCCCTAGATATCTGGCTTTACCTCTAGATGTTGGTATTTACCTCTAGATTTTGGGTTTTAAATATATATATATATTTGGCTTTTCCTCTAGATGTTGGGCTTTACCTCTAGATTTGGGGTTTTACATCTAGATGTTTTCCTTCACCTCTGTAATTTGGGCTTTACCTGCAGACATTGGGCTGTAGGACTAGATGATGGGCTTTACCTCCAGACGTTGGGCTTTACCTCTAGATATCTGGCTTTACCTCTAGATGTTGGGTTTTACCTCTAGTTATTGGTCTTTACCTCTAGATGTTGGGCTTTAGATCTAGAATTTGTGCTTTTCATCTAGATTTTGGGCTTTACGTCTAGATATTGGGCTTTAGATCTAGATTTTGGGTTTTATATCTATATATTTGACTTTTCCTCTAGATGTTGGGCTTTACCCCTAGGTATCTGAATTTACCTGTAGATGTTGGGCTTTACCTCTAGATTTTGGGTTTTCCATCTGGATTTTTGGCTTCTCTCTAGAATCTGGGCTTTACCTCCAGACGTTGGGCTTTACCACTAGATGTTGGATTTTACCTCTAGATGTTGGTCTTTAGGTCTAGATATTGGACTTTACCTCTAGATGTAGGGTTTTACATCTAGATGTTTTGCTTTACATTTAGATGTTGGTCTTTATCTCTAGATGTTGGGTTATACCTCTATATGTTGTGCTTCACCTCTAGATGTTAGGCTTTACCTCTAGATGTTTGGATTACATCTAGATGTTTTGCTTTACATTTAGGTGTTCGGCTTTATCTCTAGATTTTGGGTTTTAAATCTATATATTTGGCTTTTCCTCTAGATGTTGGGCTTTACCTCTAGATATCTGGCTTTACCTCTAGATGTTGGGCTTTACCTCTAGAAGTTGGGCTTTAACTCTAGACTTTGGGCTTTACCTCAAGACGTTCGGCTTTAACTCTAGCTGTTGGGCTTTACCTCTAGATTTTGGGCCTTACCTCTAGAAGTTGGGGGTTATATCTATATGGTTGGATTTAACTGTAGATGTCAGGCCTTAACACTTGATTTTGGAATTCACCTCTAGATGTTAGGCTTTACATCTAGATTCTGGGCTTTCCCTCTAGATGTTGGGCTTTAACTCTAGATTTTGGGCTTTACTCTAAAGGATGCGCTTTAACTCTAGATATTCGGCTTTACCTCTAGAAGTTGGGTTTTACATCTAGATGTTTGGCTTTAACTGTAGGTGTCGGGCTTTAACACTAGATATTGGAATTCACCTCTAGATCTTAGTCTTTACCTCTACATGTTGGGCTTTACCTCTAGAGTATTTGGCTTTAGATCTAGCAATTGGCCTTTACATCTAGATTTGGGGCTTTAGCTCTAAATGTTGGGCTTTACCTCCAGATTTTGGATTTTAAATCTATATATCTGGCTTTATCTCTAGATGTTGGGCTTTATCACTAGATTTTGGGCTCTAACTCTAGGTATTGGTGTTTACCTGTAGATTTTGGACTTTAACTCTGGAAGTTGGGCTTTACCTCTAGATGTTGGGATTTAACTCTAGAATTTGGATTTGAAATCTATATATTTTGCTTTTCCTCTAGATGTTGGGCTTTACCTCTAGATATCTGGCTTTACCTCTAGCTGTTGGGTTTTACGTCTAGATATTGGTCTTCACCTCTAGATGTTGGGCTTTAGATCTAGAAGTTGTGCTTTTCATCTAGATTTTGGGCTTTAGATCTAGAGGTTGGGCTTTACATCTGGATTTTGGGCTTTAGGTCTAGATATTGGGCTTTACCTCTAGATTTTGGGTTTTAAATCTAGATGTTTGCCTTCACCTCTGTCAGTTGGGCTTTACCTGCAGACATTGGGCTGTAGGACTAGATGATGGGCTTTACCTCTAGAAGTTGGGCTTTACATCTAGATTTTGGGCTTTACCTCCAAATGGTGCGCTTAAACTCTAAATATTGGGCTTTACCTCTAGATGTTGGGCTTTAGATTTAGAAGTTGGGCTTTACATCTATATTTTGGGCTTTAGACCAAGAATTTGGGCTTTACATCTAGATTTTGGGCTTTACGTCTAGATATTGGGCTTTACCTCTAGGTTTTGGGTTTTAAATCTATATATATTTGGCTTTTCCTCTAGATGTTGGGCTTTACCTCTAGATTTTGGGTTTTAAATATATATATATTTGGCTTTTCCTCTAGATGTTGGGCTTTACCTCTAGATTTTGGGTTTTAAATATATATATATTTGGCTTTACCTCTAGATATCTGGATTTACCTCTAGATGTTGGGTTTTACCTCTAGATGTTGGTCTTTAGGTCTAGATATTGGACTTTACCTCCAGATGTAGGGTTTTACATCTAGATGTTTTGCTTTACATTTAGATGTTGGTCTTTATCTCTAGATGTTGGGTTATACCTCTATATGTTGTGCTTCACCTCTAGATGTTAGGCTTTACCTCTAGATGTTTGGATTACATCTAGACGTTTTGCTTTACATTTAGATGTTCGGCTTTATCTCTAGATTTTGGGTTTTAAATCTATATATTTGGCATATCTCTAGATTTTGGGCTCTATCTCTAGGTATTGGTGTTTACCTCTAGATTTCGGACTTTAACTCTGGAAGTTGGGGTTTACCCCTAGATGTTGGGATTTAACTCTAGAATTTGCGTTTGAAATCTATATATTTTGCTTTTCCTCTAGATGTTGTGCTTTACTTCTAGATTTTTGGTTTTAAATCTAGATGTTTGCCTTCACCTCTGGAAGTTGGGCTTTACCTGCAGACATTGGGCTGTAGGACTAGATGATGGGCTTTACCTCCAGACGTTGGGCTTTACCTCTAGATATCTGGCTTTACCTCTAAATGATGCGCTTAAACTCTAAATATTGGGCTTTACCTCTAGATGTTGGGCTTTAGATTTAGAAGTTGGGCTTTACATCTAGATTTTGGGCTTTAGATCTAGAAGTTGGGCTTTACATCTAGATTTTGGGCTTTACGTCTAGATATTGGGCTTCATCTCTAGATTTTGGGGTTTAGATATATATATCTGGCTTTATCTCTAGATGTTGGCCTTTACCTCTACATTTTGGGCTCTACCTCTAGGTATTGGTATTTACATTTAGATTTTTGACTTTAAATCTGGAAGTTGAGCTTTACATCTAGACTTTGGGATTTACCTCTAGATGTTGGGATTGAACTCTAGAATTTGGGTTTGAAATCTATATATTTTGCTTTTCCTCTAGATGTTGGGCTTTACCTCTAGATATCTGGCTTTACCTCTAGATGTTGGGTTTTACCTGTAGATATTGGTCTTTACCTCTAGATTTTGGGTGTTAGATCTAGAATTTGGGCTTTACATCTAGATTTTGGGCTTTAGATCTAGAAGCTGGGCTTTACATCTAGATTTTGGGCTTTACGTCTAGATATTGGGCTTTACCTCTAGATTTTGGGTTTTAAATCTATATATTTGGCATATCTCTAGATTTTGGGCTCTAACTCTAGGTATTGGTGTTTACCTCTAGATTTTGGACTTTAACTCTGGAAGTTGGGCTTTACCTCTAGATGTTGGGATTGAACTGTAGAATTTGGGTTTTAAATCTATATATTTGGCTTTTCCTCTAGATGTTGGGCTTTACCCCTAGATATCTGGCTTTACCTCTAGATGTTGGTATTTACCTCTAGATTTTGGGTTTTAAATATATATATATATTTGGCTTTTCCTCTAGATGTTGGGCTTTACCTCTAGATTTGGGGTTTTACATCTAGATGTTTGCCTTCACCTCTGTAATTTGGGCTTTACCTGCAGACATTGGGCTGTAGGACTAGATGATGGGCTTTACCTCCAGACGTTGGGCTTTACCTCTAGATATCTGGCTTTACCTCTATATGTTGGGTTTTACCTCTAGTTATTGGTCTTTACCTCTAGATGTTGGGCTTTAGATCTAGAAGTTGTGCTTTTCATCTAGATTTTGGGCTTTACGTCTAGATATTGGGCTTTAGATCTAGATTTTGGGTTTTATATCTATATATTTGACTTTTCCTCTAGATGTTGGGCTTTACCCCTAGGTATCTGGATTTACCTGTAGATGTTGGGCTTTACCTCTAGATTTTGGGTTTTCCATCTGGATTTTTGGCTTCTCTCTAGAATCTGGGCTTTACCTCCAGACGTTGGGCTTTACCACTAGATGTTGGATTTTACCTCTAGATGTTGGTCTTTAGGTCTAGATATTGGACTTTACCTCTAGATGTAGGGTTTTACATCTAGATGTTTTGCTTTACATTTAGATGTTGGTCTTTATCTCTAGATGTTGGGTTATACCTCTATATGTTGTGCTTCACCTCTAGATGTTAGGCTTTACCTCTAGATGTTTGGATTACATCTAGATGTTTTGCTTTACATTTAGATGTTCGGCTTTATCTCTAGATTTTGGGTTTTAAATCTATATATTTGGCTTTTCCTCTAGATGTTGGGCTTTACCTCTAGATATCTGGCTTTACCTCTAGATGTTGGGCTTTACCTCTAGAAGTTGGGCTTTAACTCTAGACTTTGGGCTTTACCTCAAGACGTTCGGCTTTAACTCTAGCTGTTGGGCTTTACCTCTAGATTTTGGGCCTTACCTCTAGAAGTTGGGGGTTATATCTATATGGTTGGATTTAACTGTAGATGTCAGGCCTTAACACTTGATTTTGGAATTCACCTCTAGATGTTAGGCTTTACATCTAGATTCTGGGCTTTCCCTCTAGATGTTGGGCTTTAACTCTAGATTTTGGGCTTTACTCGAAAGGATGCGCTTTAACTCTAGATATTCGGCTTTACCTCTAGAAGTTGGGTTTTACATCTAGATGTTTGGCTTTAACTGTAGGTGTCGGGCTTTAACACTAGATATTGGAATTCACCTCTAGATCTTAGTCTTTACCTCTACATGTTGGGCTTTACCTCTAGAGTATTTGGCTTTAGATCTAGCAATTGGCCTTTACATCTAGATTTGGGGTTTTAGCTCTAAATGTTGGGCTTTACCTCCAGATTTTGGATTTTAAATCTATATATCTGGCTTTATCTCTAGATGTTGGGCTTTATCACTAGATTTTGGGCTCTAACTCTAGGTATTGGTGTTTACCTGTAGATTTTGGACTTTAACTCTGGAAGTTGGGCTTTACCTCTAGATGTTGGGATTTAACTCTAGAATTTGGGTTTGAAATCTATATATTTTGCTTTTCCTCTAGATGTTGGGCTTTACCTCTAGATATCTGGCTTTACCTCTAGCTGTTGGGTTTTACGTCTAGATATTGGTCTTTACCTCTAGATGTTGGGCTTTAGATCTAGAAGTTGTGCTTTTCATCTAGATTTTGGGCTTTAGATCTAGAGGTTGGGCTTTACATCTGGATTTTGGGCTTTAGGTCTAGATATTGGGCTTTACCTCTAGATTTTGGGTTTTAAATCTAGATGTTTGCCTTCACCTCTGTCAGTTGGGCTTTACCTGCAGACATTGGGCTGTAGGACTAGATGATGGGCTTTACCTCTAGAAGTTGGGCTTTACATCTAGATTTTGGGCTTTACCTCCAAATGGTGCGCTTAAACTCTAAATATTGGGCTTTACCTCTAGATGTTGGGCTTTAGATTTAGAAGTTGGGCTTTACATCTATATTTTGGGCTTTAGACCAAGAATTTGGGCTTTACATCTAGATTTTGGGCTTTACGTCTAGATATTGGGCTTTACCTCTAGGTTTTGGGTTTTAAATCTATATATATTTGGCTTTTCCTCTAGATGTTGGGCTTTACCTCTAGATTTTGGGTTTTAAATATATATATATTTGGCTTTTCCTCTAGATGTTGGGCTTTACCTCTAGATTTTGGGTTTTAAATATATATATATTTGGCTTTACCTCTAGATATCTGGATTTACCTCTAGATGTTGGGTTTTACCTCTAGATGTTGGTCTTTAGGTCTAGATATTGGACTTTACCTCCAGATGTAGGGTTTTACATCTAGATGTTTTGCTTTACATTTAGATGTTGGTCTTTATCTCTAGATGTTGGGTTATACCTCTATATGTTGTGCTTCACCTCTAGATGTTAGGCTTTACCTCTAGATGTTTGGATTACATCTAGACGTTTTGCTTTACATTTAGATGTTCGGCTTTATCTCTAGATTTTGGGTTTTAAATCTATATATTTGGCATATCTCTAGATTTTGGGCTCTATCTCTAGGTATTGGTGTTTACCTCTAGATTTCGGACTTTAACTCTGGAAGTTGGGGTTTACCCCTAGATGTTGGGATTTAACTCTAGAATTTGCGTTTGAAATCTATATATTTTGCTTTTCCTCTAGATGTTGTGCTTTACTTCTAGATTTTTGGTTTTAAATCTAGATGTTTGCCTTCATCTCTGGAAGTTGGGCTTTACCTGCAGACATTGGGCTGTAGGACTAGATGATGGGCTTTACCTCCAGACGTTGGGCTTTACCTCTAGATATCTGGCTTTACCTCTAAATGATGCGCTTAAACTCTAAATATTGGGCTTTACCTCTAGATGTTGGGCTTTAGATTTAGAAGTTGGGCTTTACATCTAGACTTTGGGCTTTAGATCTAGAAGTTGGGCTTTACATCTAGATTTTGGGCTTTACGTCTAGATATTGGGCTTCATCTCTAGATTTTGGGGTTTAGATATATATATCTGGCTTTATCTCTAGATGTTGGCCTTTACCTCTACATTTTGGGCTCTACCTCTAGGTATTGGTATTTACATTTAGATTTTTGACTTTAAATCTGGAAGTTGAGCTTTACATCTAGACTTTGGGATTTACCTCTAGATGTTGGGATTGAACTCTAGAATTTGGGTTTGAAATCTATATATTTTGCTTTTCCTCTAGATGTTGGGCTTTACCTCTAGATATCTGGCTTTACCTCTAGATGTTGGGTTTTACCTGTAGATATTGGTCTTTACCTCTAGATTTTGGGTGATAGATCTAGAATTTGGGCTTTACATCTAGATTTTGGGCTTTAGATCTAGAAGCTGGGCTTTACATCTAGATTTTGGGCTTTACGTCTAGATATTGGGCTTTACCTCTAGATTTTGGGTTTTAAATCTATATATTTGGCTTTTCCTCTAGATGTTGGGCTTTACCCCTAGATATCTGGCTTTACCTCTAAATGTTGGGCTTTACCTCTAGGTTTTGGGTTTTAAATATATATATATTTGGCTTTTCCTCTAGATGTTGGGCTTTACCTCTAGATTTGGGGTTTTACATCTAGATGTTTGCCTTCACCTCTGTAAGTTGGGCTTTACCTGCAGACATTGGGCTGTAGGACTACATGATGGGCTTTACCTCCAGACGTTGGGCTTTACCTCTAGATATCTGGCTTTACCTCTAGATGTTGGGTTTTACCTCTAGATATTGGTCTTTACCTCTAGATTTTGGGTGTTAGATCTATATATTTGGCATATCTCTAGATTTTGGGCTCTAACTCTAGGTATTGGTGTTTACCTCTAGATTTTGGACTTTAACTCTGGAAGTTGGGGTTTACCCCTAGATGTTGGGATTTAACTCTAGAATTTGGGTTTGAAATCTATATATTTTGCTTTTCCTCTAGATGTTGGGCTTTACCTCTAGATATCTGGCTTTACCTCTAGATGTTGGGTTTTACCTCTAGATGTTGGTCTTTAGGTCTAGATATTGGACTTTACCTCCAGATGTAGGGTTTTACATCTAGATGTTTTGCTTTACATTTAGATTTTGGTCTTTATCTCTAGATGTTGGGTTATACCTCTATATGTTGTGCTTCACCTCTAGATGTTAGGCTTTACCTCTAGATGTTTGGATTACATCTAGATGTTTTGCTTTACATTTAGATGTCCGGCTTTATCTCTAGATTTTGGGTTTTAAATCTATATATTTGGCATATCTCTAGATTTTGGGCTCTAACTCTAGGTATTGGTGTTTACCTCTAGATTTTGGACTTTAACTCTGGAAGTTGGGGTTTACCCCTAGATGTTGGGATTTAACTCTAGAATTTGGGTTTGAAATCTATATATTTTGCTTTTCCTCTAGATGTTGGGTTTTACCTCTAGATATCTGACTTTTCCTCTAGATGTTGGGCTTTACCCCTAGATATCTGGCTTTACCTCTAAATGTTGGGCTTTACCTCTAGATTTTGGGTTTTAAATATATATATATTTGGCTTTTCCTCTAGACGTTGGGCTTTACCTCTAGATTTGGGGTTTTACATCTAGATGTTTGCCTTCACCTCTGTAAGTTGGGCTTTACCTGCAGACATTGGGCTGTAGGACTAGATGATGGGCTTTACCTCCAGATGTTGGGCTTTACCTCTAGATATCTGGCTTTACCTCTAGATTTTGGGTTTTATATCTATATATTTGGCTTTTCCTCTAGATGTTGGGCTTTACCCCTAGATATCTGGACTTACCTGTAGATGTTGGGCTTTACCTCTAGATTTTGGGTTTTCCATCTGGATTTTTGGCTTCTCTCTAGAATCTGGGCTTTACCTCCAGACGTTGGGCTTTACCACTAGATGTTGGGTTTTACCTCTACATGTTGGTCTTTAGGTCTAGATATTGGACTTTACCTCTAGATGTTGGGTTTTACATCTAGATGTTTTGCTTTACATTTAGATGTTGGTCTTTATCTCTAGATGTTAGCTTATACCTCTATATGTTGTGCTTCACCTCTAGATGTTAGGCTTTACCTCTAGATGTTTGGATTACATCTAGATGTTTTGCTTTACATTTAGATGTTCGGCTTTATCTCTAGATTTTGGGTTTTAAATCTATATATTTGGCTTTTATTCTAGGTGTTGGGCTTTACCTCTATATATCTGCTTTACCTCTAGATGTTGGGTTTTACTTCTAGATATTAGTCTTTATCTCTAGATTTTGGGCGTTAGATCTAGAATTTGGGCTTTACATCTAGATTTTGGGCTTTACGTCTAGATATTGGGCTTTACCTCTAGATTTTGGGTTTTAAATCTATATATTTGGCTTTTCCTCTAGATGTTGGGCTTTACCCCTAGATATCTGGCTTTACCTCTAGATGTTGGGCTTTACCTCTAGGTTTGGGGTTTTAAATATATATATATTTGGCTTTTCCTCTAGATGTTGGGCTTTACCTCTAGATTTGGGGTTTTACATCTAGATGTTTGCCTTCACCTCTGTAAGTTGGGCTTTACCTGCAGACATTGGGCTGTAGGACTAGATGATGGGCTTTACCTCCAGACGTTGGGCTTTACCTCTAAATATCTGGCTTTACCTCTAAATGATGCGCTTAAGCTCTAAATATTGGGCTTTACCTCTAGATGTTGGGCTTTAGATTTAGAAGTTGGGCTTTACATCTAGAATTTGGGCTTTAGATCTAGAAGTTGGGCTTTACATCTAGATTTTGGGCTTTACGTCTAAATATTGGGCTTCATCTCTAGATTTTGGGGTTTAGATCTATATATCTGGCTTTATCTCTAGATGTTGGCCTTTACCTCTACATTTTGGGCTCTACCTCTAGGTATTGGTATTTACATTTAGATTTTTGACTTTAAATCTGGAAGTTGAGCTTTACATCTAGACTTTGGGATTTACCTCTAGATGTTGGGATTTAATTCTAGAATTTGGGTTTGAAATCTATATATTTTGCTTTTCCTCTAGATGTTTGGCTTTACCTCTAGATATCTGGCTTTACCTCTAGATGTTGGGTTTTACCTCTAGATATTGGTCTTTACCTCTAGATGTTTGGCTTTAGATCTAGAAGTTGTGCTTTTCATCTAGATTTTGGGCTTTACGTCTAGATATTGGGCTTTACCTCTAGATTTTGCGGTTTATATCTATATATTTGGCTTTTCCTCTAGATGTTGGGCTTTACCCCTAGATATCTGGATTTACATGTAGATGTTGGGCTTTACCTCTAGATGTTGGGTTTTACCTCTAGATGTTGGTCTTTAGGTCTAGCTATTGGACTTTACCTCTAGATGTTGGGCTTTACATCTAGATGTTTTGCTTTACATTTAGATGTTGGTCTTTATCTCTAGATGTTGGGTTATACCTCTATATGTTGTGCTTCACCTCTAGATGTTAGGCTTTACCTCTAGATGTTTGGATTACGTCTAGATGTTTTGCTTTACATTTAGATGTCCAGCTTTATCTCTAGATTTTGGGTTTTAAATCTATATATTTGGCTTTTCCTCTAGATGTTGGGCTTTACCGTCAGATATCTGGCTTTACGTCTAGATGTTGGGCTTTACCTCTAGAAGTTGGACTTTAACTCTAGACTTTGGGCTTTACCTCTAGATTTTGGGCCTTACGTCTAGAAGTTGGGGGTTATATCTATATGGTTGGATTTAACTGTAGATGTCAGGCTTTAACACTAGATATTGGAATTCACCTCTAGATCTTAGTCTTTACCTCTACATGTTGGGCTTTACCTCTGGAGTATTTGGCTTTAGATCTAGCAATTGGGATTTACATCTAGATTTGGGGCTTTAGCTCTAGATGTTGGGCTTTACCTCCAGATTTTGGATTTTAAATCTATATATCTGGCTTTATCTCTAGATTTTGGGCTCTAACTCTAGGTATTGGTGTTTACCTCTAGATTTTGGACTTTAACTCTGGAAGTTGGGGTTTACCTCTAGATGTTGGGATTGAACTCTAGAATTTGGGTTTGAAATCTATATATTTTGCTTTTCCTCTAGATGTTGGGCTTTACCTCTAGATATCTGGCTTTACCTCTAGATGTTGGGTTTTACCTCTAGATATTGGTATTTACCTCTAGATTTTGGGTGTTAGATCTAGAATTTGGGCTTTACATCTAGATTTTGGGCTTTAGATCTAGAAGTTGGGCTTTACCTCTAGATTTTGGGTTTTAAATCTATATATTTGGCTTTTCCTCTAGATGTTGGGTTTTACCTCTAAATATTGGGCTTTACCTCTAGATGTTGGGCTTTAGATTTAGAAGTTGGGCTTTACATCTATATTTTGGGCTTTAGATCAAGAAGTTGGGCTTTACATCTAGATTTTGCGCTTTAGATCTAGAAGTTGGGCTTTACATCTAGACTTTGGTCTTTACGTCTAGATATTGGGCTTTACCTCTAGATTTTGGGTTTTACATCTAGATGTTTGCCTTCACCTCTGTAAGTTTGGCTTTACCTGCAGACATTGGGCTGTAGGACTAGATGATGGGCTTTACCTCCAGACGTTGGACTTTACCTCTAGATATCTGGCTTTACCTCTAGATGTTGGGTTTTACCTCTAGGTATTGGTCTTTACCTCTAGATGTTGGCATTTAACTCTAGAATTTGGGTTTGAAATCTATATATTTGGCTTTTCCTCTGGATGTTGGTCTTTACCTCTAGATATCTGGCTTTAACTCTAGATGGTGGGTTTTACCTCTAAATATTGGGCTTTACCTCTAGATGTTGGGCTTTAGATTTAGAAGTTGGGCTTTACATCTAGATTTTGGGCTTTACGTCTAGATATTGGGCTTCACCTCTAAATTTTGGATTTTAGATCTATATATCTGGCTTTATCTCTAGATGTTGGGCTTTATCTCTAGATTTTGGGCTCTACCTCTAGGTATTGGTATTTACATTTAGATTTTTGACTTTAAATCTAGAAGTTGAGCTTTACATCTAGACTTTGGGCTTTACCTCTATATGTTGGGATTTAACTCTAGAATTTGGGTTTGAATTCTATTTATTTTGCTTTTCCTCTTAATGTTGGGCTTTACCTCTAGATATCTGGCTTTACCTCTCGATGTTGGGTTTTACCTCTAGATATTGGTCTTTATCTCTAGATTTTGGGCGTTAGATCAAGAAGTTGGGCTTTACATCTAGATTTTGGCCTTTACGTCTAGATATTGGGCTTTACCTCTAGATTTTGGGTTTTAAATCTATATATTTGGCTTTTCCTCTAGATGTTGGGCTTTACCCCTAGATATCTGGCTTTACCTCTAGATGTTGGGCTTTACCTCTAGGTTTTGAATTTTAAATATATATATATTTGGCTTTTCCTCTAGATGTTGGGCTTTGCCTCTAGATATTGGCTTTACCTCTAGATTTGGGGTTTTACATCTAGATGTTTGCCTTCACCTCTGTAAGTTGGGCTTTACCTGCAGGCATTGGGCTGTAGGACTAGATGATGGGCTTTACCTCCAGACGTTGGGCTTTACCTCTAGATATCTGGCTTTACCTCTAGATGTTGGGTTTTACCTCTAGCTATTGGTCTTTACCTATAGATGTTGATCTTTAGATCTAGAAGTTGTGCTTTTCATCTAGATTTTGGGCTTTACGTCTAGATATTGGGCTTTACCTCTGGATTTTGGGGTTTATATATATATATTTGGCTTTTCCTCTAGATGTTGGGCTTTACCCCTAGATATCTGGATTTACCTGTAGATGTTGGGCTTTACCTCTAGATTTTGGGTTTTCCATCTGGATTTTTGGCTTCTCTCTAGAATCTGGGCTTTACCTCCAGACGTTGGGCTTTACCACTAGATGTTGGGTTTTACCTCTAGATGTTGGTCTTTAGGTCTAGATATTGGACTTTACCTCTAGATGTAGGGTTTTACATCTAGATGTTTTGCTTTACATTTAGATGTTGGTCTTTATCTCTAGATGTTGGGTTATACCTCTATATGTTGTGCTTCACCTCTAGATGTTAGACTTTACCTCTAGATGTTTGGATTACATCTAGATGTTTTGCTTTACATTTAGGTGTTCGGCTTTATCTCTAGATTTTGGGTTTTAAATCTATATATTTGGCTTTTCCTCTAGATGTTGGGCTTTACCGTCAGATATCTGGCTTTACGTCTAGATGTTGGGCTTTACCTCTAGAAGTTGGGCTTTAACTCTAGACTTTGGGCTTTACCTCAAGATGTTCGGCTTTAACTCTAGCTGTTGGGCTTTACCTCTAGATTTTGGGCCTTACCTCTAGAAGTTGGGGGTTATATCTTTATGGTTGGATTTAACTGTAGATATCAGGCCTTAACACTTGATTTTGGAATTCACCTCTAGATGTTAGGCTTTACATCTAGATTCTGGGCTTTCCCTCTAGATGTTGGGCTTTAACTCTAGATTTTGGGCTTTACTCTAAAGGATGCGCTTTAAATCTAGATATTCGGCTTTACCTCTAGAAGTTGGGTTTTACATCTAGATGTTTGGCTTTAACTGTTGCTGTCAGGCTTTAACACTAGATATTGGAATTCACCTCTAGATCTTAGTCTTTACCTCTACATGTTGGGCTTTACCTCTAGATATCTGGCTTTACCTCTAGATGTTGGGTTTTACCTCTAGATATTGGTCTTTACCTCTAGATTTTGGGTGTTAGATCTAGAATTTGGGCTTTACATCTAGATTTTGGGCTTTAGGTCTAGAATTTGGGCTTTAAATCTAGATTTTGGGCTTTACGTCTACATATTGGGCTTTACCTCTAGATTTTGGGTTTTAAATCTATATATTTGGCTTTTCCTCTAGATGTTAGGCTTTACCTCTAGATTTTGGGGTTTACATCTAGATGTTTGCCTTCACCTCTGTAAGTTGGGCTTTACCTGCAGACATTGGGCTGTAGGACTAGATGATGGGCTTTACCTCTAGAAGTTGGGCTTTACCTCTAGATATCTGGCTTTACCTCTAAATGATGGGCTTAATCTCTAAATATTGGGCTTTACCTCTAGATGTTGGGCTTTAGATTTAGAAGTTGGGCTTTACATCTATATTTTGGGCTTTAGATCTAGAAGCTGGGCTTTACATCTAGCTTTTGGGCTTTACGTCTAGATATTGGGCTTTACCTCTAGATTTTGGGGTTTAGATCTATATATCTGGCTTTATCTCTAGATGTTGGGCTTTACCTCTACATTTTGGGCTCTACCTCTAGGTATTGGTATTTACCTTTAGATTTTTGACTTTAAATCTGGAAGTTGAGCTTTACATCTAGACTTTGGGTTTTACCTCTAGATGTTGGGATTGAACTCTAGAATTTGGGTTTGAAATCTATATATTTTGCTTTTCCTCTAGATGTTGGGCTTTACCTCTAGATATCTGGCTTTACCTCTAGATGTTGGGTTTTACCTCTAGATATTGGTCTTTATCTCTAGATTTTGGGCGTTAGATCTAGAATTTGGGCTTTACATCTAGATTTTGGGCTTTAGATCAAGAAGTTGGGCTTTACATCTAGATTTTGGCCTTTACGTCTTGATATTGGGCTTTACCTCTAGATTTTTGGTTTTAAATCTATATATTTGGCTTTTCCTCTAGATGTTGGCCTTTACCGCTAGATATCTGGCTTTACCTCTAGATGTTGGGCTTTACCTCTAGATTTTGGGTTTTAAATATATATATATTTGGCTTTTCCTCTAGACGTTGGGCTTTACCTCTAGATTTGGGGTTTTACATCTAGATGTTTGCCTTCACCTCTGTAAGTTGGGCTTTACCTGCAGACATTGGGCTGTAGGACTAGATGATGGGCTTTACCTCCAGATGTTGGGCTTTACCTCTAGATATCTGGCTTTATCACTAGATGTTGGGTTTTACCTCTAGCTATTGATCTTTACCTCTAGATGTTGATCTTTAGATCTAGAAGTTGTGCTTTTCATCTAGATTTTGGGCTTTACGTCTAGATATTGGGCTTTACCTCTAGATTTTGGGTTTTATATCTATATATTTGGCTTTTCCTCTAGATGTTGGGCTTTACCCCTAGATATCTGGATTTACCTGTAGATGTTGGGCTTTACCTCTAGATTTTGGTTTTTCCATCTGGATTTTTATCTGCTCTCTAGAATCTGGGCTTTACCTCCAGACGTTGGGCTTTACCACTAGATGTTGGGTTTTACCTCTAGATGTTGGTCTTTAGGTCTAGATATTGGACTTTACCTCTAGATGTAGGGTTTTACATCTAGATGTTTTGCTTTACATTTAGATGTTGGTCTTTATCTCTAGATGTTGGGTTATACCTCTATATGTTGTGCTTCACCTCTAGATATTAGGCTTTACCTCTAGATGTTTGTATTACATCTAGATGTTTTGCTTTACATTTAGATGTTGGGCTTTATCTCTAGATTTTGGGTTTTAAATCTATATATTTGGCTTTTCCTCTAGATGTTGGGCTTTACCGTCAGATATCTGGCTTTACGTCTAGATGTTGGGCTTTACCTCTAGAAGTTGGGCTTTAACTCTAGACTTTGGGCTTTACCTCAAGACGTTCGGCTTTTCCTCTAGCTGTTGGGCTTTACCTCTAGATTTTGGGCCCTACCTCTAGAAGTTGGGGGTTATATCTATATGCTTGGATTTAACTGTAGTTGTCAGGCCTTAACACTTGATTTTGGAATTCACCTCTAGATGTTAGGCTTTACATCTAGATTCTGGGCTTTCCCTCTAGATGTTGGGCTTTAACTCTAGATTTTGGGCTTTACTCGAAAGGATGCGCTTTAACTCTAGATATTCGGCTTTACCTCTAGAAGTTGGGTTGTACATCTAGATGTTTGGCTTTAACTGTAGGTGTCAGGCTTTAACACTAGATTTTGGAATTCACCTCTAGATCTTAGTCTTTACCTCTACATGTTGGGCTTTACCTCTAGAGTATTTGGCTTTAGATCTAGCAATTGGGCTTTACATCTAGATTTGGGGCTTTAGGTCTAGATGTTGGGCTTTACCTCCAGATTTTGGATTTAAATCTATATATCTGGCTTTATCTCTAGATGTTGGGCTTTATCTCTAGATTTTGGGGTCTAACTCTAGGTATTGGTGTTTACCTCTAGATTTTGGACTTTAACTGTGGAAGTTGGGCTTTACCTCTAGATGTTGGGATTGAATGCTAGAATTTGGGTTTGAAATCTATATATTTTGCTTTTCCTCTAGATGTTGGGCTTTACCTCTAGATATCTGGCTTTACGTCTAGATGTTGGGCTTTATTTCTAGATTTTGGGTTTTAAATCTATATATTTGGCTTTTCCTCTAGATGTTGGGCTTTACCTCTAGATATCTGGCTTTACCTCTAGCTGTTGGGTTTTACGTCTAGATATTGGTCTTTACCTCGAGATTTTGGGTGTTAGATCTAGAATTTGGGCTTTACATCTAGATTTTGGGCTTTAGGTCTACATATTGGGCTTTACCTCTAGATTTTGGGTTTTAAATCTATATATTTGGCTTTTCCTCTAGATGTTGGGCTTTACCTCTAGATTTTGGGTTTTAAATCTAGATGTTTGCCTTCACCTCTGTAAGTTGGGCTTTACCTGCAGACATTGGGCTGTAGGAATAGATGATGGGCTTTACCTCTAGAAGTTGGGCTTTACATCTAGATTTTGGGCTTTACCTATAAATGATGTGCTTAAACTCTAAATATTGGGCTTTACCTCTAGATGTTGGGCTTTAGATTTAGAAGTTGGGCTTTACATCTAGATTTTGGGCTTTAGATCTAGAAGTTGGGTTTTACATCTAGACTTTGGGCTTTACCTCTAGATATTGGGCTTTACCTCTAGATTTTGGGGTTTACATCTAGATGTTTGCCTTCACCTCTGTAAGTTGGGCTTTACCTGCAGACATTGGGCTGTAGGACTAGATGATGGGCTTTACCTCCAGACGTTGGGCTTTACCTCTAGATATCTGGCTTTACCTCTAGATGTTGGGTTTTACCTCTAGCTATTGGTCTTTACCTCTAGATGTTGGGATTTAAATCTAGAATTTGGGTTTGAAATCTATATATTTGGCTTTTCCTCTAGATGTTGGGCTTTACCTCTAGATATCTGGCTTTACCTCTAGATGTTGGGTTTTACCTCTAGCTATTGGTCTTTACCTCTAGGTGTTGGGATTTAACTCTAGAATTTGGGTTTGAAATCTATATATTTGGCTTTTCCTCTAGATGTTGGGCTTTACCCCTAGATATCTGGCTTTACCTCTAGATTTTGGGCTTTACCTCTAGGTTTTGAATTTTAAATATATATATATTTGGCTTTTCCTCTAGATGTTGGGCTTTACCTCTAGAGTATTTGGCTTTAGATCTAGCAATTGGGCTTTACATCTAGATTTGGGGCTTTAGGTCTAGATGTTGGGCTTTACCTCCAGATTTTGGATTTAAATCTATATATCTGGCTTTATCTCTAGATGTTGGGCTTTATCTCTAGATTTTGGGCTCTAACTCTAGGTATTGGTGTTTACCTCTAGATTTTGGACTTTAACTGTGGAAGTTGGGCTTTACCTCTAGATGTTGGGATTGAATGCTAGAATTTGGGTTTGAAATCTATATATTTTGCTTTTCCTCTAGATGTTGGGCTTTACCTCTAGATATCTGGCTTTACGTCTAGATGTTGGGCTTTATTTCTAGATTTTGGGTTTTAAATCTATATATTTGGCTTTTCCTCTAGATGTTGGGCTTTACCTCTAGATATCTGGCTTTACCTCTAGCTGTTGGGTTTTACGTCTAGATATTGGTCTTTACCTCGAGATTTTGGGTGTTAGATCTAGAATTTGGGCTTTACATCTAGATTTTGGGCTTTAGGTCTACATATTGGGCTTTACCTCTAGATTTTGGGTTTTAAATCTATATATTTGGCTTTTCCTCTAGATGTTGGGCTTTACCTCTAGATTTTGGGTTTTAAATCTAGATGTTTGCCTTCACCTCTGTAAGTTGGGCTTTACCTGCAGACATTGGGCTGTAGGAATAGATGATGGGCTTTACCTCTAGAAGTTGGGCTTTACATCTAGATTTTGGGCTTTACCTATAAATGATGTGCTTAAACTCTAAATATTGGGCTTTACCTCTAGATGTTGGGCTTTAGATTTAGAAGTTGGGCTTTACATCTAGATTTTGGGCTTTAGATCTAGAAGTTGGGTTTTACATCTAGACTTTGGGCTTTACCTCTAGATATTGGGCTTTACCTCTAGATTTTGGGGTTTACATCTAGATGTTTGCCTTCACCTCTGTAAGTTGGGCTTTACCTGCAGACATTGGGCTGTAGGACTAGATGATGGGCTTTACCTCCAGACGTTGGGCTTTACCTCTAGATATCTGGCTTTACCTCTAGATGTTGGGTTTTACCTCTAGCTATTGGTCTTTACCTCTAGATGTTGGGATTTAAATCTAGAATTTGGGTTTGAAATCTATATATTTGGCTTTTCCTCTAGATGTTGGGCTTTACCTCTAGATATCTGGCTTTACCTCTAGATGTTGGGTTTTACCTCTAGCTATTGGTCTTTACCTCTAGGTGTTGGGATTTAACTCTAGAATTTGGGTTTGAAATCTATATATTTGGCTTTTCCTCTAGATGTTGGGCTTTACCCCTAGATATCTGGCTTTACCTCTAGATGTTGGGCTTTACCTCTAGGTTTTGAATTTTAAATATATATATATTTGGCTTTTCCTCTAGATGTTGGGCTTTGCCTCTAGATATTGGGGTTTACCTCTAGATTTTGGGTTTTACATCTAGATGTTTGCCTTCACCTCTGTAAGTTGGGCTTTACCTGCAGGCATTGGGCTGTAGGACTAGATGATGGGCTTTACCTCCAGACGTTGGGCTTTACCTCTAGATATCTGGCTTTACCTCTAGATGTTGGGTTTTACCTCTAGCTATTGGTATTTACCTCTAGATGTTGATCTTTAGATCTAGAAGTTGTGCTTTTCATCTAGATTTTGGGCTTTACGTCTAGATATTGGGCTTTACCTCTGGATTTTGGGGTTTATATCTATATATTTGGCTTTTCCTCTAGATTTTGGGCTTTACCGCTAGATATCTGGATTTACCTGTAGATGTGGGTCTTTATCTCTAGATTTTGGGTTTTCCATCTGGATTTTTGGCTTCTCACTAGAATCTGGGCTTTACCTCCAGACGTTGGGCTTTACCACTAGATGTTGGGTTTTACCTCTAGATGTTGGTCTTTAGGTCTAGATATTGGACTTTACCTCTAGATGTAGGGTTTTACATCTAGATGTTTTGCTTTACATTTAGATGTTGGGCTTTATCTCTAGATTTTGGGTTTTAAATCTATATATTTGGCTTATCCTCTAGATGTTGGGCTTTACCATCAGATATCTGGCTTTACGTCTAGATGTATGGCTTTACCTCTAGATTTTGGGCTCTACCACTAGGTCTTGGGCTTTACCTCTAAAAGTTGGGCTTTAATTCTAGACTTTGGCTTTACATCTAGATTTTGGTCCTTACCTCTAGAAGTTGGGGTTTATATCTATATGTTTGCCTTTAACTGTAGATGTCGGGCCTTAAGACTAGATTTTGGAATTCATCACTAGATGTTAGGCTTTACCTCTAGATGTTGGGCTTTAGATCTAGAAGTTGGGCTTTACATCTAGATTTTGGGCTTTACGTCTAGATATTGGGCTTTACCTCTGGATTTTGTGTTTTAAATCTATATATTTGGCTTTTCCTATAGATGTTGGGCTTTACCTCTACAATTTGGTCTCTACCACTAGGTCTTGATTTTTACCTCTAGATTTTGGATTTTACCTCTAGAAGTTGGGCTTTACCTCTAGATTTTGGGCCTTACCTCTAGAAGTTGGGGGTTGCATCTATATGTTTGGCTTTAACTGTAGATGTCGGTCCTTAACACTTGATTTTGGAATTCACCTCTAGATGTTAGGCTTTACATCTAGATTCTGGGCTTTGCCTCTAGATGTGGGGCTTCTACTCTAGATTTTGGGCTTTACTCTAAATGATGCGCTTTATATATTCAGCTTTACCTCTAGAAGTTGGGCTTTACATCTAGATTTTAGGCTTTAGATCTAGAAGTTGGCCTTTACATCTAGATTTTGGTCTTTACGTCTAGATATCGGGCTTTACCTCTATATTTTGGGTTATAAATCTATATATTTGGCTTTTCCTCTAGATGTTGGGCTTTACCTCTAGATATCTGGCTTTAACTCTAGATGTTGCTTTACCTCTAGATTTTGGGCTCTACCTCTAGGTGTTGGGCTTTGCCTCCAGAATTTGGACTTTTCCTCTAGATGTTGGGCTTTACGTCTAGATATCTGGCTTTACCTCTAGATTTTGGGCTTTACCTCTAGATTTTGGGTTTTCCATCTGGACTTTTGGCTTCTCTCTAGAATCTGGGCTTTACCTCCAGATGTTGGGCTTTACCTCTAGATGTTGGGTTTTACCTCTAGATGTTGGTCTTTAAGTCTAGATATTGGACTTTACCTCTAGATGTCGGGTTTTACATCTAGATGTTTTGCTTTACATTTAGATATTGGGCTTTACCTCTAGATTTTGGGTTTTAAATCTATATATTTGTCTTTACCTCAAGACGTTGGGCTTTAACTCTAGATGTTGGGCTTTACCTCTAGATTTTGGGCCTTACCTCTAGAAGTTGGGGTTTACATCTATATGTTTGCCTTTAACTGTAGATGTCGGGCCTTAACACTAGATTTTGGAATTCACCACTAGATGTTAGGCTTTACCTCTAGATGTTGGGCTTTACCTCTAGATGTTTGGCTTAGATCTAGAAGTTGGGCTTTATCTCTACATGTTGGGGTTTAAATCTAGATTTGGGGTTTTAGCTCTAGAAGTTGGTCATTACCTCTAGACATTGGGCTTTACCCCCAGATATTTGTCTTTCAGTCTAGATTTTGGGCTCTACCTCTAGGTGTTGGGCTTTGCCTCCAGAATTTGGACTTTTCCTCTAGAAGTTCGGCTTTACGTCTAGATATTGGGCTTTACCTCTAGATGTTGGGTTTTAAATCTATATATTTGTCTTTACCTCAAGACGTTGGGCTTTAACTCTAGATGTTGGGCTTTACCTCTAGATTTTGGGCCTTACCTCTAGAAGTTGGGGTTTACATCTATATGTTTGCCTTTAACTGTAGATATCGAGCCTTAACACTAGATTTTGGAATTCACCACTAGATGTTAGGCTTTACCTCTATATGTTGGGCTTTACCTCTAGATGTTTGGCTTAGATCTAGAAGTTGGGCTTTATCTCTACATGTTGGGGTTTAAATCTAGATTTGGGGTTTTAGCTCTAGAAGTTGGTCATTACCTCTAGACATTGGGCTTTGCCTCCAGATGTTTGTCTTTAAGTCTAGTTTTTGGGCTCTACCTCTAGGTGTTGGGCTTTGCCTCCAGAATTTGGACTTTTCCTCTAGAAGTTCGGCTTTACGTCTAGATATAGGGCTTTACCTCTAGATGTTGGGTTTTAAATCTATATATTTGTCTTTACCTCAAGACGTTCGGCTTTACCTCTAGATGTTAGGCTTTACATCTAGATTCTGGGCTTTACCTCTAGATGTTGGGCTTTAACTCTAGATTTTGGGCTTTACTCTAAATGATGCGATTTATATATTAGGCTTTACATCTAGAACTTGGGCTTTACATCTAGATTTTGGGCCTTACCTCTAGAAGTCGGGGGTTACATCTATATGTTTGGCTTTAACTGTAGATGTCGGGCCTTAACACTTGATTTTGTAATTCACCTCTAGATGGTAGGCTTTACATCTAGATTCTGTGCTTTACCTCTAGATGTTGGGCTTTAACTCTGGATTTGGGGCTTTACTCTAAATGATGCGCTTTATATATTCGGCTTTACATCTAGAAGTTGGGCTTTACATCTAGATTTTGGGCCTTACCTCTGGAAGTTGGGGGTTACATCTATATGTTTGGCTTTAACTGTAGATGTCGGGCCGTAACACTTGATTTTGGAATTCACCTCTAGATGTTAGGCTTTACCTCTAGATTCTGGGCTTTACCTCTAGATGTTGGGCTTTAACACTAGATTTTGGGTTTTCCATCTGGATTTTTGGCTTCTCTCTAGAATCTGGGCTGTACCTCCAGACGTTGGGCTTTACCTCAAGATGTTGGGTTTTACCTCTAGATGTTGGTCTTTAAGTCTAGATATTGGACTTTACCTCTAGATGTAGGGTTTTACATCTAGATGTTTTGCTTTACATTTAGATGTTGGGCTTTATCTCTAGATTTTGGGTTTTAAATCTATATATTTGGCTTATCCTCTAGATGTTGGGCTTTACCATCAGATATCTGGCTTTACGTCTAGATGTATGGCTTTACCTCTAGATTTCGGGCTCTACCACTAGGTCTTGGGCTTTACCTCTAGAAGTTGGGCTTTAATTCTAGACTTTGGCTTTACCTCTAGATTTTGGGCCTTACCTCTAGAAGTTGGGGTTTATATCTATATGTTTGCCTTTAACTGTAGATGTCGGGCCTTAAGACTAGATTTTGGAATTCATCACTAGATGTTAGGCTTTACCTCTAGATGTTGGGCTTTAGATCTAGAAGTTGGGCTTTACATCTAGATTTTGGGCTTTACGTCTAGATATTGGGCTTTACCTCTGGATTTTGTGTTTTAAATCTATATATTTGGCTTTTCCTATAGATGTTGGGCTTTACCTCTAGATATCTGGCTTTAACTCTAGATGTTGCTTTACCTCTAGATTTTGGGCTCTACCTCTAGGTGTTGGGCTTTGCCTCCAGAATTTGGACTTTTCCTCTAGATGTTGGGCTTTACCTCTAGATATCTGGCTTTAACTCTAGATGTTGCTTTACCTCTAGATTTTGGGCTCTACCTCTAGGTGTTGGGCTTTGCCTCCGGAATTTGGACTTTTCCTCTACATGTTGGGCTTTACGTCTAGATATTGGGCTTTACCTCTAGATGTTGGGTTTTAAATATATATATTTGTCTTTACCTCAAGACGTTGGGCTTTAACTCTAGATGTTGGGCTTTACCTCTAGATTTTGGGCCTTACCTCTAGAAGTTGGGGTTTACATCTATATGTTTGCCTTTAACTGTAGATGTCGGGCCTTAACACTAGATTTTGGAATTCACCACTAGATGTTAGGCTTTACCTCTAGATGTTGGGCTTTACCTCTAGATGTTTGGCTTAGATCTAGAAGTTGGGCTTTATCTCTACATGTTGGGGTTTAAATCTAGATTTGGGGTTTTAGCTCTAGAAGTTGGTCATTACCTCTAGACATTGGGCTTTGCCTCCAGATGTTTGTCTTTAAGTCTAGTTTTTGGGCTCTACCTCTAGGTTTTGGGCTTTGCCTCCAGAATTTGGACTTTTCCTCTAGAAGTTCGGCTTTACGTCTAGATATTGGGCTTTACCTCTAGATGTTGGGTTTTAAATCTATATATTTGTCTTTACCTCAAGACGTTCGGCTTTACCTCTAGATGTTAGGCTTTACATCTAGATTCTGGGCTTTACATCTAGATGTTGGGCTTTAACTCTAGATTTTGGGCTTTACTCTAAATGATGCGCTTTATATATTCGGCTTTACATCTAGAAGTTGGGCTTTACATCTAGATTTTGGGCCTTACCTCTAGAAGTTGGGGGTTACATCTATATCTTTGGCTTTAACTGTAGATGTCGGGCCGTAACACTTGATTTTGGAATTCACCTCTAGATGTTAGGCTTTACCTCTAGATTCTGGGCTTTACCTCTAGATGTTGGGCTTTAACACTAGATTTTGGGTTTTCCATCTGGATTTTTGGCTTCTCTCTAGAATCTGGGCTGTACCTCCAGACGTTGGGCTTTACCTCAAGATGTTGGTTTTTACCTCTAGATGTTGGTCTTTAAGTCTAGATATTGGACTTTACCTCTAGATGTAGGGTTTTACATCTAGATGTTTTGCTTTACATTTAGATGTTGGGCTTTATCTCCAGATTTTGGGTTTTAAATCTATATATTTGGCTTATCCTCTAGATGTTGGGCTTTACCATCAGATATCTGGCTTTACGTCTAGATGCATGGCTTTACCTCTAGATTTTGGGCTCTACCACTAGGTCTTGGGCTTTACCTCTAGAACTTGGGCTTTAATTCTAGACTTTGGCTTTACCTCTAGATTTTGGGCCTTACCTCTAGAAGTTGGGGTTTATATCTATATGTTTGCCTTTAACTGTAGATGTCGGGCCTTAAGACTAGATTTTGGAATTCATCACTAGATGTTAGGCTTTACCTCTAGATGTTGGGCTTTAGATCTAGAAGTTGGGCTTTACATCTAGATTTTGGGCTTTACGTCTAGATATTGGGCTTTACCTCTGGATTTTGTGTTTTAAATCTATATATTTGGCTTTTCCTATAGATGTTGGGCTTTACCTCTACAATTTGGTCTCTACCACTAGGTCTTGATTTTTACCTCTAGATTTTGGACTTTACCTCTAGAAGTTGGGCTTTACCTCTAGATTTTGGGCCTTACCTCTAGAAGTTGGGGGTTACATCTATATGTTTGGCTTTAACTGTAGATGTCGGGCCTTAACACTTGATTTTGGAATTCACCTCTAGATGTTAGGCTTTACATCTAGATTCTGGGCTTTCCCTCTAGATGTGGGGCTTCAACTCTAGATTTTGGGCTTTTCTCTAAATGATGCGCTTTATATATTCGGCTTTACCTCTAGAAGTTGGGCTTTACATCTAGATTTTGGTCTTTACGTCTAGATATCGGGCTTTACCTCTATATTTTGGGTTTTAAATCTATATATTTGGCTTTTCCTCTAGATGTTGGGCTTTACCTCTAGATATCTGGCTTTACCTCTAGATGTTCCTTTACCTCTAGATTTTGGGCTCTACCTCTAGGTGTTGGGCTTTGACTCTAGAATTTGGACTTTTCTTCTAGAAGTTGGGCTTTACGTCTAGATATTGGGCTTTACCTCTAGATGTTGGGTTTTAAATCTATATATTTGTCTTTACCTCTAGATGTTGGGCTTTACCCCTAGATATCTGGCTTTACCTCTAGATGTTCGGCTTTACCTCTAGATTTTGGGTTTTCCATCTGGATTTTTGGCTTCTCTCTAGAATCTGGGCTTTAACTCCAGATGTTGGGCTTTACCTCTAGATCTTGGGTTTTACCTCTTGATGTTGGTCTTTAAGTCTAGATATTGGACTTTACCTCTAGATGTCGGGTTTTACATCTAGATGTTTTGCTTTACATTTAGATGTTGGGCTTTATCTCTAGATTTTGGGTTTTAAATCTATATATTTGGCTTTTCCTATAGATGTTGGGCTTTACCTCTACATTTTGGGCTCTACCACTAGGTCTTGATCTTTACCTCTAGATTTTGGACTTTACCTCTAGAAGTTGGGCTTTACATCTAGACTTTGGGGTTTACCTCAAGATGTTCGGCTTTACCTCTAGATATTGCGCTTTAACTCTAGTTTTTGGGCCTTAGGTCTGGAAGTTGGGGGTTACATCTATATGTTTGGCTTTAACTGTAGATGTCGGGCCTTAACACTTGATTTTGGAATTCACCTCTAGATGTTCGGCTTTACCTCTGGATTCTGGGCTTTCCCTCTAGATGTTGTTTTTTAACTCTAGATTTTGGGCTTTACTCTAAATGATGCGCTTTAACTCTAGATATTCGCCTTTACCTCTAGAAGTTGGGCTTTACATCTAGATTTTGGGCTTTAGATCTAGAAGTTGGGCTTTACATCTAGATATTGGTCTTTATGTCTAGATATTGGTCTTTACCTCTAGATTTTGGGTTTTAAGTCTATATATTTGGCTTTTCCTCTAGATTTTGCCTTTACCTCTAGATATCTGGTTTTACCTCTAGATGTTGGGCTTTACCTCTAGATTTTGGACTTCACCACTAGAAGGTAGGCGTTAGATCTAGAAGTTGGGCTTTACCTCTAGATTTTGGGCCTTACCTCTAGAAGTTGGGGGTTGCATCTATATGTTTGGCTTTAACTGTAGATGTCGGGCCTTAACACTTGATTTTGGAATTCACCTCTAGATGTTAGGCTTTACATCTAGATTCTGGGCTTTCCCTCTAGATGTGGGGCTTCAACTCTAGATTTTGGGCTTTACTCTAAATGATGCGCTTTATATATTCGGCTTTACCTCTAGAAGTTGGGCTTTACATCTAGATTTTGGTCTTTACGTCTAGATATCGGGCTTTACCTCTATATTTTGGGTTTTAAATCTATATATTTGGCTTTTCCTCTAGATGTTGGGCTTTACCTCTAGATATCTGGCTTTAACTCTAGATGTTCCTTTACCTCTAGATTTTGGGCTCAACCTCTAGGTGTTGGGCTTTGCCTCCAGAATTTGGACTTTTCCTCTAGATGTTGGACTTTACGTCTAGATATTGTGCTTTACCTCTAGATGTTGGGTTTTAAATCTATATATTTGTCTTTACCTCAAGACGTTGGGCTTTACCTCTAGATTTTGGGCCTTACCTCTAGAAGTTGGGGTTTACATCTATATGTTTGCCTTTAACTGTAGATGTCGGGCCTTAACACTAGATTTTGGAATTCACCACTAGATGTTAGGCTTTACCTCTAGATGTTGGGCTTTACCTCTAGATGTTTGGCTTAGATCTAGAAGTTGGGCTTTATCTCTACATGTTGGGGTTTAAATCTAGATTTGGGGTTTTAGCTCTAGAAGTTGGTCATTACCTCTAGACATTGGGCTTTGCCTCCAGATGTTTGTCTTTAAGTCTAGTTTTTGGGCTCTACCTCTAGGTTTTGGGCTTTGCCTCCAGAATTTGGACTTTTCCTCTAGAAGTTCGGCTTTACGTCTAGATATTGGGCTTTACCTCTAGATGTTGGGTTTTAAATCTATATATTTGTCTTTACCTCAAGACTTTCGGCTTTACCTCTAGATGTTAGGCTTTACATCTAGATTCTGGGCTTTACATCTAGATGTTGGGCTTTAACTCTAGATTTTGGGCTTTACTCTAAATGATGCGCTTTATATATTCGGCTTTACATCTAGAAGTTGGGCTTTACATCTAGATTTTGGGCCTTACCTCCAGAAGTTGGGGGTTACATCTATATCTTTGGCTTTAACTGTAGATGTCGGGCCGTAACACTTGATTTTGGAATTCACCTCTAGATGTTAGGCTTTACCTCTAGATTCTGGGCTTTACCTCTAGATGTTGGGCTTTAACACTAGATTTTGGGTTTTCCATCTGGATTTTTGGCTTCTCTCTAGAATCTGGGCTGTACCTCCAGACGTTGGGCTTTACCTCAAGATGTTGGGTTTTACCTCTAGATGTTGGTCTTTAAGTCTAGATATTGGACTTTACCTCTAGATGTAGGGTTTTACATCTAGATGTTTTGCTTTACATTTAGATGTTGGGCTTTATCTCCAGATTTTGGGTTTTAAATCTATATATTTGGCTTATCCTCTAGATGTTGGGCTTTACCATCAGATATCTGGCTTTACGTCTAGATGCATGGCTTTACCTCTAGATTTTGGGCTCTACCACTAGGTCTTGGGCTTTACCTCTAGAACTTGGGCTTTAATTCTAGACTTTGGCTTTACCTCTAGATTTTGGGCCTTACCTCTAGAAGTTGGGGTTTATATCTATATGTTTGCCTTTAACTGTAGATGTCGGGCCTTAAGACTAGATTTTGGAATTCATCACTAGATGTTAGGCTTTACCTCTAGATGTTGGGCTTTAGATCTAGAAGTTGGGCTTTACATCTAGATTTTGGGCTTTACGTCTAGATATTGGGCTTTACCTCTGGATTTTGTGTTTTAAATCTATATATTTGGCTTTTCCTATAGATGTTGGGCTTTACCTCTACAATTTGGTCTCTACCACTAGGTCTTGATTTTTACCTCTAGATTTTGGACTTTACCTCTAGAAGTTGGGCTTTACCTCTAGATTTTGGGCCTTACCTCTAGAAGTTGGGGGTTGCATCTATATGTTTGGCTTTAACTGTAGATGTCGGTCCTTAACACTTGATTTTGGAATTCACCTCTAGATGTTAGGCTTTACATCTAGATTCTGGGCTTTGCCTCTAGATGTTGGGCTTTAACACTAGATTTTGGGTTTTCCATCTGGATTTTTGGCTTCTCTCTAGAATCTGGGCTGTACCTCCAGACGTTGGGCTTTACCTCAAGATGTTGGGTTTTACCTCTAGATGTTGGTCTTTAAGTCTAGATATTGGAATTTACCTCTAGATGTCGGGTTTTACATCTAGATGTTTTGCTTTACATTTAGATGTTGGGCTTTATCTCTAGATTTTGGGTTTTAAATCTATATATTTGGCTTTTCCTCTATCTGTTGGGCTTTACCATCAGATATCTGGCTTTACGTCTAGATGTATGGCTTTACCTCTAGATTTTTGGCTCTACCACTAGGTCTTGGGCTTTACCTCTAGATTTTGGACTTTACCTCTAGAAGTTGGGCTTTACATCTAGATTTTGGGCTTTACGTCTAGATATTGGACTTTACCTCTGGATTTTGTGTTTTAAATCTATATATTTGGCTTTTCCTATAGATGTTGGGCTTTACCTCTACAATTTGGTCTCTACCACTAGGTCTTGATTTTTACCTCTAGATTTTGGACTTTACATCTAGAAGTTGGGCTTTACCTCTAGATTTTGGGCCTTACCTCTAGAAGTTGGGGGTTGCATCTATATGTTTGGCTTTAACTGTAGATGTCGGTCCTTAACACTTGATTTTGGAATTCACCTCTAGATATTAGGCTTTACATCTAGATTCTGGGCTTTGCCTCTAGATGTGGGGCTTCTACTCTAGATTTTGGGCTTTACTCTAAATGATGCGCTTTATATATTCAGCTTTACCTTTAGAAGTTGGGCTTTACATCTAGATTTTAGGCTTTAGATCTAGAAGTTGGGCTTTACATCTAGATTTTGGTCTTTACGTCTAGATATCGGGCTTTACCTCTATATTTTGGGTTATAAATCTATATATTTGGCTTTTCCTCTAGATGTTGGGCTTTACCTCTAGATATCTGGCTTTAACTCTAGATGTTGCTTTACCTCTAGATTTTGGGCTCTACCTCTAGGTGTTGGGCTTTGCCTCCAGAATTTGGACTTTTCCTCTACATGTTGGGCTTTACGTCTAGATATTGGGCTTTACCTCTAGATGTTGGGTTTTAAATATATATATTTGTCTTTACCTCAAGACGTTGGGCTTTAACTCTAGATGTTGGGCTTTACCTCTAGATTTTGGGCCTTACCTCTAGAAGTTGGGGTTTACATCTATATGTTTGCCTTTAACTGTAGATGTCGGGCCTTAACACTAGATTTTGGAATTCACCACTAGATGTTAGGCTTTACCTCTAGATGTTGGGCTTTACCTCTAGATGTTTGGCTTAGATCTAGAAGTTGGGCTTTATCTCTACATGTTGGGGTTTAAATCTAGATTTGGGGTTTTAGCTCTAGAAGTTGGTCATTACCTCTAGACATTGGGCTTTGCCTCCAGATGTTTGTCTTTAAGTCTAGTTTTTGGGCTCTACCTCTAGGTTTTGGGCTTTGCCTCCAGAATTTGGACTTTTCCTCTAGAAGTTCGGCTTTACGTCTAGATATTGGGCTTTACCTCTAGATGTTGGGTTTTAAATCTATATATTTGTCTTTACCTCAAGACTTTCGGCTTTACCTCTAGATGTTAGGCTTTACATCTAGATTCTGGGCTTTACATCTAGATGTTGGGCTTTAACTCTAGATTTTGGGCTTTACTCTAAATGATGCGCTTTATATATTCGGCTTTACATCTAGAAGTTGGGCTTTACATCTAGATTTTGGGCCTTACCTCCAGAAGTTGGGGGTTACATCTATATCTTTGGCTTTAACTGTAGATGTCGGGCCGTAACACTTGATTTTGGAATTCACCTCTAGATGTTAGGCTTTACCTCTAGATTCTGGGCTTTACCTCTAGATGTTGGGCTTTAACACTAGATTTTGGGTTTTCCATCTGGATTTTTGGCTTCTCTCTAGAATCTGGGCTGTACCTCCAGACGTTGGGCTTTACCTCAAGATGTTGGGTTTTACCTCTAGATGTTGGTCTTTAAGTCTAGATATTGGACTTTACCTCTAGATGTAGGGTTTTACATCTAGATGTTTTGCTTTACATTTAGATGTTGGGCTTTATCTCCAGATTTTGGGTTTTAAATCTATATATTTGGCTTATCCTCTAGATGTTGGGCTTTACCATCAGATATCTGGCTTTACGTCTAGATGCATGGCTTTACCTCTAGATTTTGGGCTCTACCACTAGGTCTTGGGCTTTACCTCTAGAACTTGGGCTTTAATTCTAGACTTTGGCTTTACCTCTAGATTTTGGGCCTTACCTCTAGAAGTTGGGGTTTATATCTATATGTTTGCCTTTAACTGTAGATGTCGGGCCTTAAGACTAGATTTTGGAATTCATCACTAGATGTTAGGCTTTACCTCTAGATGTTGGGCTTTAGATCTAGAAGTTGGGCTTTACATCTAGATTTTGGGCTTTACGTCTAGATATTGGGCTTTACCTCTGGATTTTGTGTTTTAAATCTATATATTTGGCTTTTCCTATAGATGTTGGGCTTTACCTCTACAATTTGGTCTCTACCACTAGGTCTTGATTTTTACCTCTAGATTTTGGACTTTACCTCTAGAAGTTGGGCTTTACCTCTAGATTTTGGGCCTTACCTCTAGAAGTTGGGGGTTGCATCTATATGTTTGGCTTTAACTGTAGATGTCGGTCCTTAACACTTGATTTTGGAATTCACCTCTAGATGTTAGGCTTTACATCTAGATTCTGGGCTTTGCCTCTAGATGTTGGGCTTTAACACTAGATTTTGGGTTTTCCATCTGGATTTTTGGCTTCTCTCTAGAATCTGGGCTGTACCTCCAGACGTTGGGCTTTACCTCAAGATGTTGGGTTTTACCTCTAGATGTTGGTCTTTAAGTCTAGATATTGGACTTTACCTCTAGATGTCGGGTTTTACATCTAGATGTTTTGCTTTACATTTAGATGTTGGGCTTTATCTCTAGATTTTGAGTTTTAAATCTATATATTTGGCTTTTCCTCTAGCTGTTGGGCTTTACCATCAGATATCTGGCTTTACGTCTAGATGTATGGCTTTACCTCTAGATTTTGGGCTCTACCACTAGGTCTTGGGCTTTACCTCTAGATTTTGGACTTTACCTCTAGAAGTTGGGCTTTACATCTAGATTTTGGGCTTTACGTCTAGATATTGGACTTTACCTCTGGATTTTGTGTTTTAAATCTATATATTTGGCTTTTCCTATAGATGTTGGGCTTTACCTCTACAATTTTGTCTCTACCACTAGGTCTTGATTTTTACCTCTAGATTTTGGACTTTACATCTAGAAGTTGGGCTTTACCTCTAGATTTTGGGCCTTACCTCTAGAAGTTGGGGGTTGCATCTATATGTTTGGCTTTAACTGTAGATGTCGGTCCTTAACACTTGATTTTGGAATTCACCTCTAGATATTAGGCTTTACATCTAGATTCTGGGCTTTGCCTCTAGATGTGGGGCTTCTACTCTAGATTTTGGGCTTTACTCTAAATGATGCGCTTTATATATTCAGCTTTACCTTTAGAAGTTGGGCTTTACATCTAGATTTTAGGCTTTAGATCTAGAAGTTGGGCTTTACATCTAGATTTTGGTCTTTACGTCTAGATATCGGGCTTTACCTCTATATTTTGGGTTATAAATCTATATATTTGGCTTTTCCTCTAGATGTTGGGCTTTACCTCTAGATATCTGGCTTTAACTCTAGATGTTCCTTTACCTCTAGATTTTGGGCTCTACCTCTAGGTGTTGGGCTTTGCCTCTAGAATTTGGACTTTTCTTCTAGAAGTTGGGCTTTACGTCTAGATATTGGGCTTTACCTCTAGATGTTGGGTTTTAAATCTATATATTTGCCTTTTCCTCTAGATGTTGGGCTTTACCCCTAGATATCTGGCTTTACCTCTAGATGTTGGGCTTTACCTCTAGATTTTGGGTTTTCCATATGGATTTTTGGCTTCTCTCTAGAATCTGGGCTTTAACTCCAGATGTTGGGCTTTACCTCTAGATGTTGGTTTTTACCTCTTGATGTTGGTCTTTAAGTCTAGATATTGGACTTTACCTCTAGATGTCGGGTTTTACATCTAGATGTTTTGCTTTACATTTAGATGTTGGGATTTATCTCTAGATTTTGGGTTTTAAATCTATATATTTGGCTTTTCCTATAGATGTTGGGCTTTACCTCTACATTTTGGGCTCTACCACTAGGTCTTGATCTTTACCTCTAGATTTTGGACTTTACCTCTAGAAGTTGGGCTTTACTTCTAGACTTTGGGGTTTACCTCAAGATGTTCGGCTTTACCTCTAGATATTGCGCTTTAACTCTAGTTTTTGGGCCTTAGGTCTGGAAGTTGGGGGTTACATCTATATGTTTGGATTTAACTGTAGATGTCGGGCCTTAACACTTGATTTTGGAATTCACCTCTAGATGTTCGGCTTTACCTCTGGATTGTGGGCTTTCCCTCTAGATGTTGTTTTTTAACTCTAGATTTTGGGCTTTACTCTAAATGATGCGCTTTAACTCTAGATATTCGCCTTTACCTCTAGAAGTTGGGCTTTACATCTAGATTTTGGGCTTTAGATCTAGAAGTTGGGCTTTACATCTAGATATTGGTCTTTATGTCTAGATATTGGTCTTTACCTCTAGATTTTGGGTTTTAAATCTATATATTTGGCTTTTCCTCTAGATTTTGCCTTTACCTCTAGATATCTGGTTTTACCTCTAGATGTTGGGCTTTACCTCTAGATTTTGGGCTTTACCACTAGGTCTTGGGCTTTACCTCTAGATTTTGGACTTCACCACTAGAAGGTAGGCGTTAGATCTAGAAGTTGGGCTTTACCTCTAGATTTTTTTTGCCTTACCTCTAGAAGTTGGTGGTTGCATCTATATGTTTGGCTTTAACTGTAGATCTCGGGCCTTAACACTTGATTTTGGAATTCACCTCTAGATGTTAGGCTTTACCTCTAGATTCTGGGCTTTACCTCTAGATGTTGGGCTTTAACACTAGATTTTGGGTTTTCCATCTGGATTTTTGGCTTCTCTCTAGAATCTGGGCTGTACCTCCAGACGTTGGGCTTTACCTCAAGATGTTGGGTTTTACCTCTAGATGTTGGTCTTTAAGTCTAGATATTGGACTTTACCTCTAGATGTAGGGTTTTACATCTAGATGTTTTGCTTTACATTTAGATGTTGGGCTTTATCTCCAGATTTTGGGTTTTAAATCTATATATTTGGCTTATCCTCTAGATGTTGGGCTTTACCATCAGATATCTGGCTTTACGTCTAGATGCATGGCTTTACCTCTAGATTTTGGGCTCTACCACTAGGTCTTGGGCTTTACCTCTAGAACTTGGGCTTTAATTCTAGACTTTGGCTTTACCTCTAGATTTTGGGCCTTACCTCTAGAAGTTGGGGTTTATATCTATATGTTTGCCTTTAACTGTAGATGTCGGGCCTTAAGACTAGATTTTGGAATTCATCACTAGATGTTAGGCTTTACCTCTAGATGTTGGGCTTTAGATCTAGAAGTTGGGCTTTACATCTAGATTTTGGGCTTTACGTCTAGATATTGGGCTTTACCTCTGGATTTTGTGTTTTAAATCTATATATTTGGCTTTTCCTATAGATGTTGGGCTTTACCTCTACAATTTGGTCTCTACCACTAGGTCTTGATTTTTACCTCTAGATTTTGGACTTTACCTCTAGAAGTTGGGCTTTACCTCTAGATTTTGGGCCTTACCTCTAGAAGTTGGGGGTTGCATCTATATGTTTGGCTTTAACTGTAGATGTCGGTCCTTAACACTTGATTTTGGAATTCACCTCTAGATATTAGGCTTTACATCTAGATTCTGGGCTTTGCCTCTAGATGTGGGGCTTCTACTCTAGATTTTGGGCTTTACTCTAAATGATGCGCTTTATATATTCAGCTTTACCTTTAGAAGTTGGGCTTTACATCTAGATTTTAGGCTTTAGATCTAGAAGTTGGGCTTTACATCTAGATTTTGGTCTTTACGTCTAGATATCGGGCTTTACCTCTATATTTTGGGTTATAAATCTATATATTTGGCTTTTCCTCTAGATGTTGGGCTTTACCTCTAGATATCTGGCTTTAACTCTAGATGTTGCTTTACCTCTAGATTTTGGGCTCTACCTCTAGGTGTTGGGCTTTGCCTCCAGAATTTGGACTTTTCCTCTACATGTTGGGCTTTACGTCTAGATATTGGGCTTTACCTCTAGATGTTGGGTTTTAAATATATATATTTGTCTTTACCTCAAGACGTTGGGCTTTAACTCTAGATGTTGGGCTTTACCTCTAGATTTTGGGCCTTACCTCTAGAAGTTGGGGTTTACATCTATATGTTTGCCTTTAACTGTAGATGTCGGGCCTTAACACTAGATTTTGGAATTCACCACTAGATGTTAGGCTTTACCTCTAGATGTTGGGCTTTACCTCTAGATGTTTGGCTTAGATCTAGAAGTTGGGCTTTATCTCTACATGTTGGGGTTTAAATCTAGATTTGGGGTTTTAGCTCTAGAAGTTGGTCATTACCTCTAGACATTGGGCTTTGCCTCCAGATGTTTGTCTTTAAGTCTAGTTTTTGGGCTCTACCTCTAGGTTTTGGGCTTTGCCTCCAGAATTTGGACTTTTCCTCTAGAAGTTCGGCTTTACGTCTAGATATTGGGCTTTACCTCTAGATGTTGGGTTTTAAATCTATATATTTGTCTTTACCTCAAGACTTTCGGCTTTACCTCTAGATGTTAGGCTTTACATCTAGATTCTGGGCTTTACATCTAGATGTTGGGCTTTAACTCTAGATTTTGGGCTTTACTCTAAATGATGCGCTTTATATATTCGGCTTTACATCTAGAAGTTGGGCTTTACATCTAGATTTTGGGCCTTACCTCCAGAAGTTGGGGGTTACATCTATATCTTTGGCTTTAACTGTAGATGTCGGGCCGTAACACTTGATTTTGGAATTCACCTCTAGATGTTAGGCTTTACCTCTAGATTCTGGGCTTTACCTCTAGATGTTGGGCTTTAACACTAGATTTTGGGTTTTCCATCTGGATTTTTGGCTTCTCTCTAGAATCTGGGCTGTACCTCCAGACGTTGGGCTTTACCTCAAGATGTTGGGTTTTACCTCTAGATGTTGGTCTTTAAGTCTAGATATTGGACTTTACCTCTAGATGTAGGGTTTTACATCTAGATGTTTTGCTTTACATTTAGATGTTGGGCTTTATCTCCAGATTTTGGGTTTTAAATCTATATATTTGGCTTATCCTCTAGATGTTGGGCTTTACCATCAGATATCTGGCTTTACGTCTAGATGCATGGCTTTACCTCTAGATTTTGGGCTCTACCACTAGGTCTTGGGCTTTACCTCTAGAACTTGGGCTTTAATTCTAGACTTTGGCTTTACCTCTAGATTTTGGGCCTTACCTCTAGAAGTTGGGGTTTATATCTATATGTTTGCCTTTAACTGTAGATGTCGGGCCTTAAGACTAGATTTTGGAATTCATCACTAGATGTTAGGCTTTACCTCTAGATGTTGGGCTTTAGATCTAGAAGTTGGGCTTTACATCTAGATTTTGGGCTTTACGTCTAGATATTGGGCTTTACCTCTGGATTTTGTGTTTTAAATCTATATATTTGGCTTTTCCTATAGATGTTGGGCTTTACCTCTACAATTTGGTCTCTACCACTAGGTCTTGATTTTTACCTCTAGATTTTGGACTTTACCTCTAGAAGTTGGGCTTTACCTCTAGATTTTGGGCCTTACCTCTAGAAGTTGGGGGTTGCATCTATATGTTTGGCTTTAACTGTAGATGTCGGTCCTTAACACTTGATTTTGGAATTCACCTCTAGATGTTAGGCTTTACATCTAGATTCTGGGCTTTGCCTCTAGATGTTGGGCTTTAACACTAGATTTTGGGTTTTCCATCTGGATTTTTGGCTTCTCTCTAGAATCTGGGCTGTACCTCCAGACGTTGGGCTTTACCTCAAGATGTTGGGTTTTACCTCTAGATGTTGGTCTTTAAGTCTAGATATTGGACTTTACCTCTAGATGTCGGGTTTTACATCTAGATGTTTTGCTTTACATTTAGATGTTGGGCTTTATCTCTAGATTTTGAGTTTTAAATCTATATATTTGGCTTTTCCTCTAGCTGTTGGGCTTTACCATCAGATATCTGGCTTTACGTCTAGATGTATGGCTTTACCTCTAGATTTTGGGCTCTACCACTAGGTCTTGGGCTTTACCTCTAGATTTTGGACTTTACCTCTAGAAGTTGGGCTTTACATCTAGATTTTGGGCTTTACGTCTAGATATTGGACTTTACCTCTGGATTTTGTGTTTTAAATCTATATATTTGGCTTTTCCTATAGATGTTGGGCTTTACCTCTACAATTTTGTCTCTACCACTAGGTCTTGATTTTTACCTCTAGATTTTGGACTTTACATCTAGAAGTTGGGCTTTACCTCTAGATTTTGGGCCTTACCTCTAGAAGTTGGGGGTTGCATCTATATGTTTGGCTTTAACTGTAGATGTCGGTCCTTAACACTTGATTTTGGAATTCACCTCTAGATATTAGGCTTTACATCTAGATTCTGGGCTTTGCCTCTAGATGTGGGGCTTCTACTCTAGATTTTGGGCTTTACTCTAAATGATGCGCTTTATATATTCAGCTTTACCTTTAGAAGTTGGGCTTTACATCTAGATTTTAGGCTTTAGATCTAGAAGTTGGGCTTTACATCTAGATTTTGGTCTTTACGTCTAGATATCGGGCTTTACCTCTATATTTTGGGTTATAAATCTATATATTTGGCTTTTCCTCTAGATGTTGGGCTTTACCTCTAGATATCTGGCTTTAACTCTAGATGTTCCTTTACCTCTAGATTTTGGGCTCTACCTCTAGGTGTTGGGCTTTGCCTCTAGAATTTGGACTTTTCTTCTAGAAGTTGGGCTTTACGTCTAGATATTGGGCTTTACCTCTAGATGTTGGGTTTTAAATCTATATATTTGCCTTTTCCTCTAGATGTTGGGCTTTACCCCTAGATATCTGGCTTTACCTCTAGATGTTGGGCTTTACCTCTAGATTTTGGGTTTTCCATATGGATTTTTGGCTTCTCTCTAGAATCTGGGCTTTAACTCCAGATGTTGGGCTTTACCTCTAGATGTTGGTTTTTACCTCTTGATGTTGGTCTTTAAGTCTAGATATTGGACTTTACCTCTAGATGTCGGGTTTTACATCTAGATGTTTTGCTTTACATTTAGATGTTGGGATTTATCTCTAGATTTTGGGTTTTAAATCTATATATTTGGCTTTTCCTATAGATGTTGGGCTTTACCTCTACATTTTGGGCTCTACCACTAGGTCTTGATCTTTACCTCTAGATTTTGGACTTTACCTCTAGAAGTTGGGCTTTACTTCTAGACTTTGGGGTTTACCTCAAGATGTTCGGCTTTACCTCTAGATATTGCGCTTTAACTCTAGTTTTTGGGCCTTAGGTCTGGAAGTTGGGGGTTACATCTATATGTTTGGATTTAACTGTAGATGTCGGGCCTTAACACTTGATTTTGGAATTCACCTCTAGATGTTCGGCTTTACCTCTGGATTGTGGGCTTTCCCTCTAGATGTTGTTTTTTAACTCTAGATTTTGGGCTTTACTCTAAATGATGCGCTTTAACTCTAGATATTCGCCTTTACCTCTAGAAGTTGGGCTTTACATCTAGATTTTGGGCTTTAGATCTAGAAGTTGGGCTTTACATCTAGATATTGGTCTTTATGTCTAGATATTGGTCTTTACCTCTAGATTTTGGGTTTTAAATCTATATATTTGGCTTTTCCTCTAGATTTTGCCTTTACCTCTAGATATCTGGTTTTACCTCTAGATGTTGGGCTTTACCTCTAGATTTTGGGCTTTACCACTAGGTCTTGGGCTTTACCTCTAGATTTTGGACTTCACCACTAGAAGGTAGGCGTTAGATCTAGAAGTTGGGCTTTACCTCTAGATTTTTTTTGCCTTACCTCTAGAAGTTGGTGGTTGCATCTATATGTTTGGCTTTAACTGTAGATCTCGGGCCTTAACACTTGATTTTGGAATTCACCTCTAGATGTTAGGCTTTACCTCTAGATTCTGGGCTTTACCTCTAGATGTTGGGCTTTAACACTAGATTTTGGGTTTTCCATCTGGATTTTTGGCTTCTCTCTAGAATCTGGGCTGTACCTCCAGACGTTGGGCTTTACCTCAAGATGTTGGGTTTTACCTCTAGATGTTGGTCTTTAAGTCTAGATATTGGACTTTACCTCTAGATGTAGGGTTTTACATCTAGATGTTTTGCTTTACATTTAGATGTTGGGCTTTATCTCCAGATTTTGGGTTTTAAATCTATATATTTGGCTTATCCTCTAGATGTTGGGCTTTACCATCAGATATCTGGCTTTACGTCTAGATGCATGGCTTTACCTCTAGATTTTGGGCTCTACCACTAGGTCTTGGGCTTTACCTCTAGAACTTGGGCTTTAATTCTAGACTTTGGCTTTACCTCTAGATTTTGGGCCTTACCTCTAGAAGTTGGGGTTTATATCTATATGTTTGCCTTTAACTGTAGATGTCGGGCCTTAAGACTAGATTTTGGAATTCATCACTAGATGTTAGGCTTTACCTCTAGATGTTGGGCTTTAGATCTAGAAGTTGGGCTTTACATCTAGATTTTGGGCTTTACGTCTAGATATTGGGCTTTACCTCTGGATTTTGTGTTTTAAATCTATATATTTGGCTTTTCCTATAGATGTTGGGCTTTACCTCTACAATTTGGTCTCTACCACTAGGTCTTGATTTTTACCTCTAGATTTTGGACTTTACCTCTAGAAGTTGGGCTTTACCTCTAGATTTTGGGCCTTACCTCTAGAAGTTGGGGGTTGCATCTATATGTTTGGCTTTAACTGTAGATGTCGGTCCTTAACACTTGATTTTGGAATTCACCTCTAGATGTTAGGCTTTACATCTAGATTCTGGGCTTTGCCTCTAGATGTTGGGCTTTAACACTAGATTTTGGGTTTTCCATCTGGATTTTTGGCTTCTCTCTAGAATCTGGGCTGTACCTCCAGACGTTGGGCTTTACCTCAAGATGTTGGGTTTTACCTCTAGATGTTGGTCTTTAAGTCTAGATATTGGAATTTACCTCTAGATGTCGGGTTTTACATCTAGATGTTTTGCTTTACATTTAGATGTTGGGCTTTATCTCTAGATTTTGAGTTTTAAATCTATATATTTGGCTTTTCCTCTAGCTGTTGGGCTTTACCATCAGATATCTGGCTTTACGTCTAGATGTATGGCTTTACCTCTAGATTTTGGGCTCTACCACTAGGTCTTGGGCTTTACCTCTAGATTTTGGACTTTACCTCTAGAAGTTGGGCTTTACATCTAGATTTTGGGCTTTACGTCTAGATATTGGACTTTACCTCTGGATTTTGTGTTTTAAATCTATATATTTGGCTTTTCCTATAGATGTTGGGCTTTACCTCTACAATTTGGTCTCTACCACTAGGTCTTGATTTTTACCTCTAGATTTTGGACTTTACATCTAGAAGTTGGGCTTTACCTCTAGATTTTGGGCCTTACCTCTAGAAGTTGGGGGTTGCATCTATATGTTTGGCTTTAACTGTAGATGTCGGTCCTTAACACTTGATTTTGGAATTCACCTCTAGATATTAGGCTTTACATCTAGATTCTGGGCTTTGCCTCTAGATGTGGGGCTTCTACTCTAGATTTTGGGCTTTACTCTAAATGATGCGCTTTATATATTCAGCTTTACCTTTAGAAGTTGGGCTTTACATCTAGATTTTAGGCTTTAGATCTAGAAGTTGGGCTTTACATCTAGATTTTGGTCTTTACGTCTAGATATCGGGCTTTACCTCTATATTTTGGGTTATAAATCTATATATTTGGCTTTTCCTCTAGATGTTGGGCTTTACCTCTAGATATCTGGCTTTAACTCTAGATGTTGCTTTACCTCTAGATTTTGGGCTCTACCTCTAGGTGTTGGGCTTTGCCTCCAGAATTTGGACTTTTCCTCTAGATGTTGGGCTTTACGTCTAGATATTGGGCTTTACCTCTAGATGTTGGGTTTTATATATATATATTTGTCTTTACCTCAAGACGTTGGGCTTTAACTCTAGATGTTGGGCTTTACCTCTAGATTTTGGGCCTTACCTCTAGAAGTTGGGGTTTACATCTATATGTTTGCCTTTAACTGTAGATGTCGGGCCTTAACACTAGATTTTGGAATTCACCACTAGATGTTAGGCTTTACCTCTAGATGTTGGGCTTTACCTCTAGATGTTTGGCTTAGATCTAGAAGTTGGGCTTTATCTCTACATGTTGGGGTTTAAATCTAGATTTGGGGTTTTAGCTCTAGAAGTTGGTCATTACCTCTAGACATTGGGCTTTACCCCCAGATGTTTGTCTTTAAGTCTAGATTTTGGGCTCTACCTCTAGGTGTTGGGCTTTGCCTCCAGAATTTGGACTTTTCCTCTAGAAGTTCGGCTTTACGTCTAGATATTGGGCTTTACATCTAGATGTTGGGTTTTAAATCTATATATTTGTCTTTACCTCAAGACTTTCAGCTTTACCTCTAGATGTTTGGCTTTACATCTAGATTCTGGGCTTTACCTCTAGATGTTGGGCTTTAACTCTAGATTTTGGGCTTTACTCTAAATGATGCGCTTTATATATTCGGCTTTACATCTAGAAGTTGGGCTTTACATCTAGATTTTGGGCCTTACCTCTAGAAGTTGGGGGTTACATCTATATGTTTGGCTTTAACTGTAGATGTCGGGCCTTAAGACTAGATTTAAGAATTCACCTCTAGATATTAGGCTTTACCTCTAGATTCTGGGCTTTACCTCTAGATGTTGGGCTTTAACACTAGATTTTGGGTTTTCCATCTGGATTTTTGGCTTCTCTCTAGAATCTGGGCTGTACCTCCAGACGTTGGGCTTTACCTCAAGATGTTGGGTTTTACCTCTAGATGTTGGTCTTTAAGTCTAGATATTGGAATTTACCTCTAGATGTCGGGTTTTACATCTAGATGTTTTGCTTTACATTTAGATGTTGGGCTTTATCTCTAGATTTTGGGTTTTAAATCTATATATTTGGCTTTTCCTCTAGCTGTTGGGCTTTACCATCAGATATCTGGCTTTACGTCTAGATGTATGGCTTTACCTCTAGATTTTGGGCTCTACCACTAGGTCTTGGGCTTTACCTCTAGATTTTGGACTTTACCTCTAGAAGTTGGGCTTTACCTCTAGATTTTGGGCCTTACCTCTAGAAGTTGGGGGTTACATCTATATGTTTGGCTTTAACTGTAGATGTCGGGCCTTAACACTTGATTTTGGAATTCACCTCTAGATGTTAGGCTTTACATCTAGATTCTGGGCTTTCCCTCTAGATGTGGGGCTTCAACTCTAGATTTTGGGCTTTTCTCTAAATGATGCGCTTTATATATTCGGCTTTACCTCTAGAAGTTGGGCTTTACATCTAGATTTTGGTCTTTACGTCTAGATATCGGGCTTTACCTCTATATTTTGGGTTTTAAATCTATATATTTGGCTTTTCCTCTAGATGTTGGGCTTTACCTCTAGATATCTGGCTTTACCTCTAGATGTTCCTTTACCTCTAGATTTTGGGCTCTACCTCTAGGTGTTGGGCTTTGACTCTAGAATTTGGACTTTTCTTCTAGAAGTTGGGCTTTACGTCTAGATATTGGGCTTTACCTCTAGATGTTGGGTTTTAAATCTATATATTTGCCTTTTCCTCTAGATGTTGGGCTTTACCCCTAGATATCTGGCTTTACCTCTAGATGTTGGGCTTTACCTCTAGATTTTGGGTTTTCCATCTGGATTTTTGGCTTCTCTCTAGAATCTGGGCTTTAACTCCAGATGTTGGGCTTTACCTCTAGATCTTGGGTTTTACCTCTTGATGTTGGTCTTTAAGTCTAGATATTGGACTTTACCTCTAGATGTCGGGTTTTACATCTAGATGTTTTGCTTTACATTTAGATGTTGGGCTTTATCTCTAGATTTTGGGTTTTAAATCTATATATTTGGCTTTTCCTATAGATGTTGGGCTTTACCTCTACATTTTGGGCTCTACCTCTAGGTCTTGATCTTTACCTCTAGATTTTGGACTTTACCTCTAGAAGTTGGGCTTTACTTCTAGACTTTGGGGTTTACCTCAAGATGTTCGGCTTTACCTCTAGATATTGCGCTTTAACTCTAGTTTTTGGGCCTTAGGTCTGGAAGTTGGGGGTTACATCTATATGTTTGGATTTAACTGTAGATGTCGGGCCTTATCACTTGATTTTGGAATTCACCTCTAGATGTTCGGCTTTACCTCTGGATTGTGGGCTTTCCCTCTAGATGTTGTTTTTTAACTCTAGATTTTGGGCTTTACTCTAAATGATGCGCTTTAACTCTAGATATTCGCCTTTACCTCTAGAAGTTGGGCTTTACATCTAGATTTTGGGCTTTAGATCTAGAAGTTGGGCTTTACATCTAGATATTGGTCTTTATGTCTAGATATTGGTCTTTACCTCTAGATTTTGGGTTTTAAATCTATATATTTGGCTTTTCCTCTAGATTTTGCCTTTACCTCTAGATATCTGGTTTTACCTCTAGATGTTGGGCTTTACCTCTAGATTTTGGGCTTTACCACTAGGTCTTGGGCTTTACCTCTAGATTTTGGACTTCACCACTAGAAGGTAGGCGTTAGATCTAGAAGTTGGGCTTTACCTCTAGATTTTTTTTGCCTTACCTCTAGAAGTTGGTGGTTGCATCTATATGTTTGGCTTTAACTGTAGATCTCGGGCCTTAACACTTGATTTTGGAATTCACCTCTAGATGTTAGGCTTTACCTCTAGATTCTGGGCTTTCCCTCTAGATGTGGGGCTTCAACTCTAGATTTTGGGCTTTACTCTAAATGATGCGCTTTATATATTCGGCTTTACCTCTAGAAGTTGGGCTTTACATCTAGATTTTGGTCTTTACGTCTAGATATCGGGCTTTACCTCTATATTTTGGGTTTTAAATCTATATATTTGGCTTTTCCACTAGATGTTGGGCTTTACCTCTAGATGTTCCTTTACCTCTAGATTTTGGGCTCTACCTCTAGGTGTTTGGCTTTGCCTCTAGAATTTGGACTTTTCCTCTAGAAGTTGGGCTTTACGTCTAGATATTGGGCTTTACGTCTAGATGTTGGGTTTTAAATCTATATATTTGTCTTTACCTCTAGAAGTTGGGCTTTAATTCTAGACTTTGGATTTACCTCTAGATTTTGGGCCTTACCTCTAGAAGTTGGGGTTTACATCTATATGTTTGCCTTTAACTGTAGATGTCGGGCCTTAACACTAGATTTTGGAATTCACCACTAGATGTTAGGCTTTACCTGTAGATGTTGGGCTTTAGATCTAGAAGTTGGGCTTTACATCTAGATTTTGGGCTTCATGTCTAGATATTGGTCTTTACCTCTAGGTTTTGGGTTTTAAATCTATATATTTGGCTTTTTCTCTAGATGTTGGGCTTTACCTCTAGATTTTGGGTTTTCCATCTGGATTTTTGGCTTCTCTCTAGAATCTGGGCTTTACCTCCAGATGTTGGGCTTTACCTCTAGATCTTGGGTTTTACCTCTAGATGTTGGTCTTTAAGTCTAGATATTGGACTTTACCTCTAGATGTCGGGTTTTACATCTAGATGTTTTGCTTTACATTTAGATGTTGGGCTTTATCTCTAGATTTTGGGTGCTAAATCTATATATTTGGCTTTTCCTCTAGATGTTGGGCTTTACCGTCAGATATCTGGCTTTACGTCTAGATGTATGGCTTTACCTCTAGATTTTAGGCTTTACCACTAGGTCTTGGGCTTTACCTCTAGAATTTGGACATTTCCTCTAGAAGTTGGGCTTTACGTCTAGATATTGGGCTTTACCTCTAGCTGTTGGGTTTTAAATCTATATATTTGTCTTTACCTCTAGAAGTTGGGCTCTAATTCTAGACTTTGGCTTTACCTCTAGATTTTGGGCCTTACCTCTAGAAGTTGGGGTTTACATCTATATGTTTGCCTTTAACTGTAGATGTCGGGCCTTAAGACTAGATTTTGGAATTCACCACTAGATGTTAGGCTTTACCTCTAGATGTTGGGCTTTAGATCTAGAAGTTGGGCTTTACATCTAGAATTTGGGCTTTACGTCTAGATATTGGGCTTTACCTCTAGATTTTGGGTTTTAAATCTATATATTTGGCTTTTCCTCTAGATGTTGGGCTTTACCCCTAGATATCTGGCTTTACCTCTAGATGTTGGGCTTTACCTCTAGATTTTGGGTTTTCCATCTGGATTTTTGGCTTCTCTCTAGAATCTGGGCTTTACCTCCAGATGTTGGGCTTTACCTCTAGATGTTGGGTTTTACCTCTAGATGTTGGTCTTTAAGTCTAGATATTGGACTTTACCTCTAGAATTTGGGTTTTAAATCTATATATTTGGCTTTTCCTCTAGATGTTGGGCTTTACCCCTAGATATCTGGCTTTACGTCTAGATGTTGGGCTTTACCTCTAGATTTTGGACTTTACCTCTAGAAGTTGGGCTTTACCTCTAGATTTTCGGCCTTACCTCTAGAAGTTGGGGGTTACATCTATATGTTTGGCTTTAACTGTAGATGTCGGGCCTTAACACTTGATTTTGGAATTCACCTCTAGATGTTAGGCTTTACATCTAGATTCTGGGCTTTCCCTCTGGATGTGGGGCTTCAACTCTGGATTTTGGGGTTTACTCTAAATGATGCGCTTTATATATTCGGCTTTACCTCTAGAAGTTGGGCTTTACATCTAGATTTTAGGCTTTAGATCTAGAAGTTGGGCTTTACATCTAGATTTTGGTCTTTCCGTCTAGATATCGGGCTTTACCTCTATATTTTGGGTTTTAAATCTATATATTTGGCTTTTCCTCTAGATGTTGGGCTTTACCTCTAGATATCTGGCTTTAACTCTAGATGTTGCTTTACCTCTAGATTTTGGGCTCAACCTCTAGGTGTTGGGCTTTGCCTCCAGAATTTGGACTTTTCCTCTAGATGTTGGACTTTACGTCTAGATATTGTGCTTTACCTCTAGATGTTGGGTTTTAAATCTATATATTTGTCTTTACCTCAAGACGTTGGGCTTTACCTCTAGATTTTGGGCCTTACCTCTAGAAGTTGGGGTTTACATCTATATGTTTGCCTTTAACTGTAGATGTCGGGCCTTAACACTAGATTTTGGAATTCACCACTAGATGTTAGGCTTTACCTCTAGATGTTGGGCTTTACCTCTAGATGTTTGGCTTAGATCTAGAAGTTGGGCTTTATCTCTACATGTTGGGGTTTAAATCTAGATTTGGGGTTTTAGCTCTAGAAGTTGGTCATTACCTCTAGACATTGGGCTTTGCCTCCAGATGTTTGTCTTTAAGTCTAGTTTTTGGGCTCTACCTCTAGGTTTTGGGCTTTGCCTCCAGAATTTGGACTTTTCCTCTAGAAGTTCGGCTTTACGTCTAGATATTGGGCTTTACCTCTAGATGTTGGGTTTTAAATCTATATATTTGTCTTTACCTCAAGACGTTCGGCTTTACCTCTAGATGTTAGGCTTTACATCTAGATTCTGGGCTTTACCTCTAGATGTTGGGCTTTAACTCTAGATTTTGGGCTTTACTCTAAATGATGCGATTTATATATTCGGCTTTACATCTAGAACTTGGGCTTTACAACTAGATTTTGGGCCTTACCTCTAGAAGTCGGGGGTTACATCTATATGTTTGGCTTTAACTGTAGATGTCGGGCCTTAATACTTGATTTTGTAATTCACCTCTAGATGGTAGGCTTTACATCTAGATTCTGGGCTTTACCTCTAGATGTTGGGCTTTAACTCTGGATTTGGGGCTTTACTCTAAATGATGCGCTTTATATATTCAGCTTTACCTTTAGAAGTTGGGCTTTACATCTAGATTTTAGGCTTTAGATCTAGAAGTTGGGCTTTACATCTAGATTTTGGTCTTTACGTCTAGATATCGGGCTTTACCTCTATATTTTGGGTTATAAATCTATATATTTGGCTTTTCCTCTAGATGTTGGGCTTTACCTCTAGATATCTGGCTTTAACTCTAGATGTTGCTTTACCTCTAGATTTTGGGCTCTACCTCTAGGTGTTGGGCTTTGCCTCCAGAATTTGGACTTTTCCTCTAGATGTTGGGCTTTACGTCTAGATATTGGGCTTTACCTCTAGATGTTGGGTTTTAAATCTATATATTTGTTTTTACCTCAAGACGTTGGGCTTTAACTCTAGATGTTGGGCTTTACCTCTAGATTTTGGGCCTTACCTCTAGAAGTTGGGGTTTACATCTATATGTTTGCCTTTAACTGTAGATGTCGGGCCTTAACACTAGATTTTGGAATTCACCACTAGATGTTAGGCTTTACCTCTAGATGTTGGGCTTTACCTCTAGATGTTTGGCTTAGATCTAGAAGTTGGGCTTTATCTCTACATGTTGGGGTTTAAATCTAGATTTGGGGTTTTAGCTCTAGAAGTTGGTCATTACCTCTAGACATTGGGCTTTACCCCCAGATGTTTGTCTTTAAGTCTAGATTTTGGGCTCTACCTCTAGGTGTTGGGCTTTGCCTCCAGAATTTGGACTTTTCCTCTAGAAGTTCGGCTTTACGTCTAGATATTGGGCTTTACATCTAGATGTTGGGTTTTAAATCTATATATTTGTCTTTACCTCAAGACTTTCGGCTTTACCTCTAGATGTTAGGCTTTACATCTAGATTCTGGGCTTTACCTCTAGATGTTGGGCTTTAACTCTAGATTTTGGGCTTTACTCTAAATGATGCGCTTTATATATTCGGCTTTACATCTAGAAGTTGGGCTTTACATCTAGATTTTGGGCCTTACCTCTAGAAGTTGGGGGTTACATCTATATGTTTGGCTTTAACTGTAGATGTCGGGCCTTAAGACTAGATTTAAGAATTCACCTCTAGATATTAGGCTTTACCTCTAGATTCTGGGCTTTACCTCTAGATGTTGGGCTTTAACACTAGATTTTGGGTTTTCCATCTGGATTTTTGGCTTCTCTCTAGAATCTGGGCTGTACCTCCAGACGTTGGGCTTTACCTCAAGATGTTGGGTTTTACCTCTAGATGTTGGTCTTTAAGTCTAGATATTGGAATTTACCTCTAGATGTCGGGTTTTACATCTAGATGTTTTGCTTTACATTTAGATGTTGGGCTTTATCTCTAGATTTTGGGTTTTAAATCTATATATTTGGCTTTTCCTCTAGCTGTTGGGCTTTACCATCAGATATCTGGCTTTACGTCTAGATGTATGGCTTTACCTCTAGATTTTGGGCTCTACCACTAGGTCTTGGGCTTTACCTCTAGATTTTGGACTTTACCTCTAGAAGTTGGGCTTTACCTCTAGATTTTGGGCCTTACCTCTAGAAGTTGGGGGTTACATCTATATGTTTGGCTTTAACTGTAGATGTCGGGCCTTAACACTTGATTTTGGAATTCACCTCTTGATGTTAGGCTTTACATCTAGATTCTGGGCTTTCCCTCTAGATGTGGGGCTTCAACTCTAGATTTTGGGCTTTTCTCTACATGATGCGCTTTATATATTCGGCTTTACCTCTAGAAGTTGGGCTTTACATCTAGATTTTGGTCTTTACGTCTAGATATCGGGCTTTACCTCTATATTTTGGGTTTTAAATCTATATATTTGGCTTTTCCTCTAGATGTTGGGCTTTACCTCTAGATATCTGGCTTTACCTCTAGATGTTGGGCTTTACCTCTAGATTTTGGGCTCTACCTCTAGGTGTTGGGCTTTGCCTCTAGAATTTGGACTTTTCTTCTAGAAGTTGGGCTTTACGTCTAGATATTGGGCTTTACCTCTAGATGTTGGGTTTTAAATCTATATATTTGCCTTTTCCTCTAGATGTTGGGCTTTACCCCTAGATATCTGGCTTTACCTCTAGATGTTGGGCTTTACCTCTAGATTTTGGGTTTTCCATATGGATTTTTGGCTTCTCTCTAGAATCTGGGCTTTAACTCCAGATGTTGGGCTTTACCTCTAGATCTTGGGTTTTACCTCTTGATGTTGGTCTTTAAGTCTAGATATTGGACTTTACCTCTAGATGTCGGGTTTTACATCTAGAAGTTTTGCTTTACATTTACATGTTGGACTTTATCTCTAGATTTTGGGTTTTAAATCTATATATTTGGCTTTTCCTATAGATGTTGGGCTTTACCTCTACATTTTGGGCTCTACCACTAGGTCTTGATCTTTACCTCTAGATTTTGGACTTTACCTCTAGAAGTTGGGCTTTACATCTAGACTTTGGGGTTTACCTCAAGATGTTCGGCTTTACCTCTAGATATTGCGCTTTAACTCTAGTTTTTGGGCCTTAGGTCTGGAAGTTGGGGGTTACATCTATATGTTTGGATTTAACTGTAGATGTCGGGCCTTAACACTTGATTTTGGAATTCACCTCTAGATGTTCGGCTTTACCTCTGGATTCTGGGCTTTCCCTCTAGATGTTGTTTTTTAACTCTAGATTTTGGGCATTACTCTAAATGATGCGCTTTAACTCTAGATATTCGCCTTTACCTCTAGAAGTTGGGCTTTACATCTAGATTTTGGGCTTTAGATCTAGAAGTTGGGCTTTACATCTAGATATTGGTCTTTATGTCTAGATATTGGTCTTTACCTCTATATTTTGGGTTATAAATCTATATATTTGGCTTTTCCTCTAGATGTTGGGCTTTACCTCTAGATATCTGGCTTTAACTCTAGATGTTGCTTTACCTCTAGATTTTGGGCTCTACCTCTAGGTGTTGGGCTTTGCCTCCAGAATTTGGACTTTTCCTCTAGATGTTGGGCTTTACGTCTAGATATTGGGCTTTACCTCTAGATGTTGGGTTTTAAATCTATATATTTGTTTTTACCTCAAGACGTTGGGCTTTAACTCTAGATGTTGGGCTTTACCTCTAGATTTTGGGCCTTACCTCTAGAAGTTGGGGTTTACATCTATATGTTTGCCTTTAACTGTAGATGTCGGGCCTTAACACTAGATTTTGGAATTCACCACTAGATGTTAGGCTTTACCTCTAGATGTTGGGCTTTACCTCTAGATGTTTGGCTTAGATCTAGAAGTTGGGCTTTATCTCTACATGTTGGGGTTTAAATCTAGATTTGGGGTTTTAGCTCTAGAAGTTGGTCATTACCTCTAGACATTGGGCTTTACCCCCAGATGTTTGTCTTTAAGTCTAGATTTTGGGCTCTACCTCTAGGTGTTGGGCTTTGCCTCCAGAATTTGGACTTTTCCTCTAGAAGTTCGGCTTTACGTCTAGATATTGGGCTTTACATCTAGATGTTGGGTTTTAAATCTATATATTTGTCTTTACCTCAAGACTTTCGGCTTTACCTCTAGATGTTAGGCTTTACATCTAGATTCTGGGCTTTACCTCTAGATGTTGGGCTTTAACTCTAGATTTTGGGCTTTACTCTAAATGATGCGCTTTATATATTCGGCTTTACATCTAGAAGTTGGGCTTTACATCTAGATTTTGGGCCTTACCTCTAGAAGTTGGGGGTTACATCTATATGTTTGGCTTTAACTGTAGATGTCGGGCCTTAAGACTAGATTTAAGAATTCACCTCTAGATATTAGGCTTTACCTCTAGATTCTGGGCTTTACCTCTAGATGTTGGGCTTTAACACTAGATTTTGGGTTTTCCATCTGGATTTTTGGCTTCTCTCTAGAATCTGGGCTGTACCTCCAGACGTTGGGCTTTACCTCAAGATGTTGGGTTTTACCTCTAGATGTTGGTCTTTAAGTCTAGATATTGGAATTTACCTCTAGATGTCGGGTTTTACATCTAGATGTTTTGCTTTACATTTAGATGTTGGGCTTTATCTCTAGATTTTGGGTTTTAAATCTATATATTTGGCTTTTCCTCTAGCTGTTGGGCTTTACCATCAGATATCTGGCTTTACGTCTAGATGTATGGCTTTACCTCTAGATTTTGGGCTCTACCACTAGGTCTTGGGCTTTACCTCTAGATTTTGGACTTTACCTCTAGAAGTTGGGCTTTACCTCTAGATTTTGGGCCTTACCTCTAGAAGTTGGGGGTTACATCTATATGTTTGGCTTTAACTGTAGATGTCGGGCCTTAACACTTGATTTTGGAATTCACCTCTAGATGTTAGGCTTTACATCTAGATTCTGGGCTTTCCCTCTAGATGTGGGGCTTCAACTCTAGATTTTGGGCTTTTCTCTACATGATGCGCTTTATATATTCGGCTTTACCTCTAGAAGTTGGGCTTTACATCTAGATTTTGGTCTTTACGTCTAGATATCGGGCTTTACCTCTATATTTTGGGTTTTAAATCTATATATTTGGCTTTTCCTCTAGATGTTGGGCTTTACCTCTAGATATCTGGCTTTACCTCTAGATGTTGGGCTTTACCTCTAGATTTTGGGCTCTACCTCTAGGTGTTGGGCTTTGCCTCTAGAATTTGGACTTTTCTTCTAGAAGTTGGGCTTTACGTCTAGATATTGGGCTTTACCTCTAGATGTTGGGTTTTAAATCTATATATTTGCCTTTTCCTCTAGATGTTGGGCTTTACCCCTAGATATCTGGCTTTACCTCTAGATGTTGGGCTTTACCTCTAGATTTTGGGTTTTCCATATGGATTTTTGGCTTCTCTCTAGAATCTGGGCTTTAACTCCAGATGTTGGGCTTTACCTCTAGATCTTGGGTTTTACCTCTTGATGTTGGTCTTTAAGTCTAGATATTGGACTTTACCTCTAGATGTCGGGTTTTACATCTAGAAGTTTTGCTTTACATTTACATGTTGGACTTTATCTCTAGATTTTGGGTTTTAAATCTATATATTTGGCTTTTCCTATAGATGTTGGGCTTTACCTCTACATTTTGGGCTCTACCACTAGGTCTTGATCTTTACCTCTAGATTTTGGACTTTACCTCTAGAAGTTGGGCTTTACATCTAGACTTTGGGGTTTACCTCAAGATGTTCGGCTTTACCTCTAGATATTGCGCTTTAACTCTAGTTTTTGGGCCTTAGGTCTGGAAGTTGGGGGTTACATCTATATGTTTGGATTTAACTGTAGATGTCGGGCCTTAACACTTGATTTTGGAATTCACCTCTAGATGTTCGGCTTTACCTCTGGATTCTGGGCTTTCCCTCTAGATGTTGTTTTTTAACTCTAGATTTTGGGCATTACTCTAAATGATGCGCTTTAACTCTAGATATTCGCCTTTACCTCTAGAAGTTGGGCTTTACATCTAGATTTTGGGCTTTAGATCTAGAAGTTGGGCTTTACATCTAGATATTGGTCTTTATGTCTAGATATTGGTCTTTACCTCTAGATTTTGGGTTTTAAATCTATATATTTGGCTTTTCCTCTAGATTTTGCCTTTACCTCTAGATATCTGGTTTTACCTCTAGATGTTGGACTTTACCTCTAGATTTTGGGCTCTACCACTAGGTCTTGGGCTTTACCTCTAGATTTTGGACTTCACCACTAGAAGGTAGGCTTTAGATCTAGAAGTTGGGCTTTACATCTAGATTTTGGGCTTTAAGTCTAGATATTGGTCTTTACCTCTAGATTTTGGGTTTTAAATCTATATATTTGGCTTTTCCTCTAGATGTTGGGCTTTACCCATAGATATCTGGCTTTACCTCTAGAAGTTGGGCTTTACCTCTAGATTTTGGGCTCTACCACTAGGTCTTGGGCTTTACCTCTATATTTTGGACTTTACCTCTAGAAGGTGGGCTTTACCTCTAGATTTTGGGCCTTACCTCTCGAAGTTGGTGGTTGCATCTATATGTTTGGCTTTAACTGTAGATGTCGGGCCTTAACACTTGATTTTGGAATTCACCTCTAGATGTTAGGCTTTATATCTAGATTCTGGGCTTTCCCTCTAGATGTGGGGCTTCAACTCTAGATTTTGGGCTTTACTCTAAATGATGCGCTTTATATATTCGGCTTTACCTCTAGAAGTTGGGCTTTACATCTAGATTTTGGTCTTTACGTCTAGATATCGGGCTTTACCTCTATATTTTGGGTTTTAAATCTATATATTTGGCTTCTCCTCTAGATGTTGGGCTTTATCTCTAGATATCTGGCTTTACCTCTAGATGTTCCTTTACCTCTAGATTTTGGGCTCTACCTCTAGGTGTTGGGCTTTGCCTCTAGAATTTGGACTTTTCCTCTAGAAGTTGGGCTTTACATCTAGATATTGGGCTTTACCTCTAGATGTTGGGTTTTAAATCTATATATTTGTCTTTACCTCTAGAAGTTGGGCTTTAATTCTAGACTTTGGCTTTACCTCTAGATTTTGGGCCTTACCTCTAGAAGTTGGGGTTTACATCTATATGTTTGCCTTTAACTGTAGATGTCGGGCCTTAACACTAGATTTTGGAATTCACCACTAGATGTTAGGCTTTACCTGTAGATGTTGGGCTTTACCTCTAGATTTTGGGCCTTACCTCTAGAAGTTGGGGGTTACATCTATATGTTTGGCTTTAACTGTAGATGTCGGGCCTTAACACTTGATTTTGGAATTCACCTCTAGATGTTAGGCTTTACATCTAGATTCTGGGCTTTCCCTCTAGATGTGGGGCTTCAACTCTAGATTTTGGGCTTTTCTCTAAATGATGCGCTTTATATATTCGGCTTTACCTCTAGAAGTTGGGCTTTACATCTAGATTTTGGTCTTTACGTCTAGATATCGGGCTTTACCTCTATATTTTGGGTTTTAAATCTATATATTTGGCTTTTCCTCTAGATGTTGGGCTTTACCTCTAGATATCTGGCTTTACCTCTAGATGTTGGGCTTTACCTCTAGATTTTGGGCTCTACCTCTAGGTGTTGGGCTTTGCCTCTAGAATTTGGACTTTTCTTCTAGAAGTTGGGCTTTACGTCTAGATATTGGGCTTTACCTCTAGATGTTGGGTTTTAAATCTATATATTTGCCTTTTCCTCTAGATGTTGGGCTTTACCCCTAGATATCTGGCTTTACCTCTAGATGTTGGGCTTTACCTCTAGATTTTGGGTTTTCCATATGGATTTTTGGCTTCTCTCTAGAATCTGGGCTTTAACTCCAGATGTTGGGCTTTACCTCTAGATCTTGGGTTTTACCTCTTGATGTTGGTCTTTAAGTCTAGATATTGGACTTTACCTCTAGATGTCGGGTTTTACATCTAGAAGTTTTGCTTTACATTTACATGTTGGACTTTATCTCTAGATTTTGGGTTTTAAATCTATATATTTGGCTTTTCCTATAGATGTTGGGCTTTACCTCTACATTTTGGGCTCTACCACTAGGTCTTGATCTTTACCTCTAGATTTTGGACTTTACCTCTAGAAGTTGGGCTTTACATCTAGACTTTGGGGTTTACCTCAAGATGTTCGGCTTTACCTCTAGATATTGCGCTTTAACTCTAGTTTTTGGGCCTTAGGTCTGGAAGTTGGGGGTTACATCTATATGTTTGGATTTAACTGTAGATGTCGGGCCTTAACACTTGATTTTGGAATTCACCTCTAGATGTTCGGCTTTACCTCTGGATTCTGGGCTTTCCCTCTAGATGTTGTTTTTTAACTCTAGATTTTGGGCATTACTCTAAATGATGCGCTTTAACTCTAGATATTCGCCTTTACCTCTAGAAGTTGGGCTTTACATCTAGATTTTGGGCTTTAGATCTAGAAGTTGGGCTTTACATCTAGATATTGGTCTTTATGTCTAGATATTGGTCTTTACCTCTAGATTTTGGGTTTTAAATCTATATATTTGGCTTTTCCTCTAGATTTTGCCTTTACCTCTAGATATCTGGTTTTACCTCTAGATGTTGGACTTTACCTCTAGATTTTGGGCTCTACCACTAGGTCTTGGGCTTTACCTCTAGATTTTGGACTTCACCACTAGAAGTTAGGCTTTAGATCTAGAAGTTGGGCTTTACATCTAGATTTTGGGCTTTAAGTCTAGATATTGGTCTTTACCTCTAGATTTTGGGTTTTAAATCTATATATTTGGCTTTTCCTCTAGATGTTGGGCTTTACCCATAGATATCTGGCTTTACCTCTAGAAGTTGGGCTTTACCTCTAGATTTTGGGCTCTACCACTAGGTCTTGGGCTTTACCTCTATATTTTGGACTTTACCTCTAGAAGGTGGGCTTTACCTCTAGATTTTGGGCCTTACCTCTCGAAGTTGGTGGTTGCATCTATATGTTTGGCTTTAACTGTAGATGTCGGGCCTTAACACTTGATTTTGGAATTCACCTCTAGATGTTAGGCTTTATATCTAGATTCTGGGCTTTCCCTCTAGATGTGGGGCTTCAACTCTAGATTTTGGGCTTTACTCTAAATGATGCGCTTTATATATTCGGCTTTACCTCTAGAAGTTGGGCTTTACATCTAGATTTTGGTCTTTACGTCTAGATATCGGGCTTTACCTCTATATTTTGGGTTTTAAATCTATATATTTGGCTTCTCCTCTAGATGTTGGGCTTTATCTCTAGATATCTGGCTTTACCTCTAGATGTTCCTTTACCTCTAGATTTTGGGCTCTACCTCTAGGTGTTGGGCTTTGCCTCTAGAATTTGGACTTTTCCTCTAGAAGTTGGGCTTTACGTCTAGATATTGGGCTTTACCTCTAGATGTTGGGTTTTAAATCTATATATTTGTCTTTACCTCTAGAAGTTGGGCTTTAATTCTAGACTTTGGCTTTACCTCTAGATTTTGGGCCTTACCTCTAGAAGTTGGGGTTTACATCTATATGTTTGCCTTTAACTGTAGATGTCGGGCCTTAACACTAGATTTTGGAATTCACCACTAGATGTTAGGCTTTACCTGTAGATGTTGGGCTTTACCTCTAGATTTTGGGCCTTACCTCTAGAAGTTGGGGGTTACATCTATATGTTTGGCTTTAACTGTAGATGTCGGGCCTTAACACTTGATTTTGGAATTCACCTCTAGATGTTAGGCTTTACATCTAGATTCTGGGCTTTCCCTCTAGATGTGGGGCTTCAACTCTAGATTTTGGGCTTTTCTCTAAATGATGCGCTTTATATATTCGGCTTTACCTCTAGAAGTTGGGCTTTACATCTAGATTTTGGTCTTTACGTCTAGATATCGGGCTTTACCTCTATATTTTGGGTTTTAAATCTATATATTTGGCTTTTCCTCTAGATGTTGGGCTTTACCTCTAGATATCTGGCTTTACCTCTAGATGTTCCTTTACCTCTAGATTTTGGGCTCTACCTCTAGGTGTTGGGCTTTGCCTCTAGAATTTGGACTTTTCTTCTAGAAGTTGGGCTTTACGTCTAGATATTGGGCTTTACCTCTAGATGTTGGGTTTTAAATCTATATATTTGTCTTTACCTCTAGATGTTGGGCTTTACCCCTAGATATCTGGCTTTACCTCTAGATGTTGGGCTTTACCTCTAGATTTTGGGTTTTCCATCTGGATTTTTGGCTTCTCTCTAGAATCTGGGCTTTAAATCCAGATGTTGGGCTTTACCTCTAGATCTTGGGTTTTACCTCTTGATGTTGGTCTTTAAGTCTAGATATTGGACTTTACCTCTAGATGTCGGGTTTTACATCTAGATGTTTTGCTTTACATTTAGATGTTGGGCTTTATCTCTAGATTTTGGGTTTTAAATCTATATATTTGGCTTTTCCTATAGATGTTGGGCTTTACCGTCAGATATCTGGCTTTACGTCTAGATGTATGGCTTTACCTCTAGATTTTAGGCTTTACCACTAGGTCTTGGGCTTTACCTCTAGAATTTGGACTTTTCCTCTAGAAGTTGGGCTTTACCTCTAGATATTGGGCTTTACCTCTAGATGTTGGGTTTTAAATCTATATATTTGTCTTTACCTCTAGACGTTGGGCTTTAATTCTAGACTTTGGCTTTACCTCTAGATTTTGGGCCTTACCTCTAGAAGTTGGGGTTTACATCTATATGTTTGCCTTTAACTGTAGATGTCGGGCCTTAAGACTAGATTTTGGAATTCACCACTAGATGTTAGGCTTTACCTCTAGATGTTGGGCTTTAGATCTAGAAGTTGGGCTTTACATCTAGAATTTGGGCTTTACGTCTAGATATTGGGCTTTACCTCTAGATTTTGGGTTTTAAATCTATATATTTGGCTTTTCCTCTAGATGTTGGGCTTTACCCCTAGATATCTGGCTTTACCTCTAGATGATGGGCTTTACCTCTAGATGTTGGGCTTTAACTCTAGATTTTGCGCTTTACTCTAAATGATGCGCTTTATATATTCGGCTTTACATCTAGAAGTTGGGCTTTACATCTAGATTTTGGGCCTTAGATCTAGAAGTTGGGCTTTACATCTAGATTTTGGGCTTTACGTCTAGATATTGGGCTTTACCTCTAGATTTTGGGTTTTACATCTATATATTTGGCTTTTCCTCTAGATGTTGGGCTTTACCTCTAGATATCTGGCTTTACCTCTAGATGTTGGGCTTTAACTCTAGATTTTGGGCTCTGCCTCTAGGTGTTGGGCTTTGCCTCTAGCATTTGGACTTTGCCTCTACATGTTGGGCTTTATATCTGCAATTTGGGCTTCACCTGTAGATTTTGGGAATTAAATCTAGATATTTGGCTTTACCTCTAGAATTTGGGCTTCACCTCTAGACTTTGGACTTTACCTCAGGACGTTGGGCTTTAACTCTAGATGTTGGGCTTTACCTCTAGATTTTCGGCCTTACCTCTAGAAGTTGGGTTTTACATCTATATGTTTGGCTTTAACTGTAGATGTCGGGCATTAACACTAGATTTTGGAATTCACCACTAGATGTTAGGCTTTACCTCTGGATGTTGGGCTTTACCTCTAGATGTTTGGCTTAGATCTAGAAGTTGGGCTTTATCTCTAGATGTTGGGGTTTAAATCTAGATTTGGGGTTTTAGCTCTGGAAGTTGGTCATTACCTCTAGATATTGGGCTTTACCTCCAGATGTTGGTCTTTAAGTCTAGATATTGGACTTTCCCTCTAGATGTAGGGTTTTACATCTAGATGTTTTACTTTACATTTAGATGTTGGTCTTTATCTCTAGATGTTGGGTTATACCTCTATATGTTGTTCTTCACCTCTAGATGTTAGGCTTTACCTCTAGATGTTGGGATTACATCTAGACGTTGGACTTTATCTCTAGAATTTGGGCTATACCTCTATATGTTGGGCTTTACCTCTAGAGTTTGGGTTTTACATCTAGATGTTTGCCTTTACCTCTGTAAGTTATGCTTTACCTGCAGACATTGGGCTGTAGGACTAGATGATGGGCTTTACCTCTAGAAGTTTGGCTTTACATCTAGATTTTGGGGTTTACCTCTAAATGATGAGCTTAAACTCTAAATATTGGGCTTTACCTCTAGATGTTGGGCTTTAGAATTAGAAGTTGTCGTTTACATCTATATGTTTGGGCTTTAGATCTAGAAGTTGGGCTTTACATCTACATATTGGTCTTTACGTCTAGATATTGGGCTTTACCTCTAGATTTTGGGTTTTAAATCTATATATTTGGCTTTTCCTCTTATGTTGGGCTTTACCTCTAGATATCGGGCTTTACCTCTAGATTTTGAGCTCTACCACTAGGTCTTGGGCTTTACCTCTAGATTTTGGACTTTACCTCTAGAAGTTAGGATTTAGATCTAGAAGTTGGGCTTTACATCTAGATTTTGGGCTTTACGTCTAGATATTGGTCTTTACCTCTAGATTTTGGGTTTTAAATCTATATATTTGGCTTTTCCTCTAGATGTTGGGCTTTACCATCATATATCTGGCTTTACGTCTAGATGTTGGGCTTTACCTCTAGATTTTGGGCTCTACCACTAGGTCTTGGGCTTTACCTCTAGATTTTGGGTTTTAAATCTATATATTTGGCTTTTCCTCTAGATGTTGGGCTTTACCCCTAGTTATCTCGCTTTACCTCTAGATGTTGGGCTTTACCTCTAGATTTTGGGTTTTCCATCTGGATTTTTGGCTTCTCTCTAGAATCTGGGCTTTACCTCCAGACGTTGGGCTTTACCTCTAGATGTTGGGTTTTACCTCTAGATGTTGGTCTTTAAGTCTAGATATTGGACTTTACCTCTAGATGTCGGGTTTTACATCTAGATGTTTTGCATTACATTTAGATGTAGGGCTTTATCTCTAGATTTTGGGTTTTAAATCTATATATTTGGATTTTCCTATAGATGTTTGGCTTTACCTCTACATTTTGGGCTCTACCACTATGTCTTGATCTTTACCTCTAGATTTTGGACTTTACATCTAGAAGTTGGGCTTTACATCTAGACTTTGGGCTTTACCTCAAGACGTTCGGCTTTACCACTAGATGTTGCGCTTTACCTCTAGTTTTTGGGCCTTACGTCTAGAAGTTGGGGGTTACATCTATATGTTTGGATTTAACTGTAGATGTCGGGCCTTAACACTTGATTTTGGAATTCACCTCTAGATGTTAGGCTTTACCTCTAGATTCTGGGCTTTCCCTCTAGATGTTGTTCTTTAACTCTAGATTTTGGGCTTTACTCTAAATGATGCGCTTTAACTCTAGATATTCGCCTTTACCTCTAGAAGTTGGGCTTTACATCTAGATTTTGGGCTTTAGATCTAGAAGTTGGGCTTTACATCTAGATATTGGTCTTTACGTCTAGATATTGGGCTTTACCTCTAGATTTTGGGTTTTAAATCTATATATTTGTCTTTTCCTCTAGATGTTGGGCTTTACCTCTAGATATCTGGTTTTACCTCTAGATGTTGGGCTTTACCTCTATTTTTTTTTGCTCTAACACTAGGTCTTGGGCTTTACCTCTAGATTTTGGACTTTACCTCTAGAAGTTAGGCCTTAGATCTAGAAGTTGGGCTTTACATCTAGATTTTGGGCTTTAAGTCTAGATATTGGTCTTTACCTCTAGATTTTGGGTTTTAAATCCATATATTTGGCTTTTCCTCTAGATGTTGGGATTTATCCCTAGATATCTGTCTTTACGTCTAGATGTTCGGCTTTACCTCTAGATTTTGGGCTCTACCACTAGGTCTTGGACTTTACCTCTAGATTTTGGATTTTACCTCTAGAAGTTGGGCTTTACCTCTAGATTTTGGGCCTTACCTCTAGAAGTTGGGGGTTACATCTATATGTTTGGCTTTAACTGTAGATGTCGGGCCTTAACACTTGATTTTGGAATTCACCTCTAGATGTTAGGCTTTACCTCTGGATTCTGGGCTTTCCCTCTAGATGTTGTTCTTTAATTCTAGATTTTGGGCTTTACTCTAAATGCTGCGCTTTATATATTCGGCTTTACCTCTAGAAGTTGGGCTTTACATCTAGATATTGGTCTTTACGTCTAGATATCGGGCTTTACCTCTATATTTTGGGTTTTAAATCTATATATTTGGCTTCTCCTCTAGATGTTGGGCTTTACCTCTAGATATCTGGCTTTACCTCTAGATGTTCCTTTACCTCTAGATTTTGGGCTCTACCTCAAGGTGTTGGGCTTTGCCTCTAGAATTTGGACTTTTCCTCTAGAAGTTGGGCTTTACGTCTAGATATTGGGCTTTACCTCTAGATGTTGGGTTTTAAATCTATATATTTGTCTTTACCTCTAGAAGTTGGGCTTTAATTCTAGACTTTGGCTTTACCTCTAGATTTTGGGCCTTACCTCTAGAAGTTGGGGTTTACATCTATATGTTTGCCTTTAACTGTAGATCTCGGGCCTTAAGACTAGATTTTGGAATTCACCACTAGATGTTAGGCTTTACCTGTAGATGTTGGGCTTCAGATCTAGAAGTTGGGCTTTACATCTAGATTTTAGGCTTTACGTCTAGATATTGGGCTTTACCTCTAGATTTTGGGTTTTAAATCTATATATTTGGCTTTTCCTCTAGATGTTAACTTTACCTCTAGATATCTGGCTTTACGTCTAGATTTTGGGCTTTACTTCTAGATTTTGGGCTCTAACACTAGGTCTTGGGCTTTACCTCTAGATTTAGGACTTTACCTCTAGAAGTTAGGCTTTAGATCTAGAAGTTGGGCTTTACATCTAGATTTTGGGATTTACGTCTAGATATTGGGCTTTACCTCTAGATTTTGGGTTTTAAATCTATATATTTGGCTTTTCCTCTAGATGTTGGGCTTTACCCCTAGATATGTGGCTTTACCTCTAGATGATGGGCTTTACCTCTAGATTTTGGGTTTTCCATCTGGATTTTTGGCTTCTCTCTAGAATCTGGGCTTTACCTCCAGACGTTGGGCTTTACCTCTAGATGTTGAGTTTTACCTCTAGATGTTGGACTTTAAGTCTAGATATAGGACTTTACCTCTAGATGTTGGGTTTTACATCTAGATGTTTTGCTTTACATTTAGATGTTGGGCTTTATCTCTAGATGTTGGGTTTTAAATCTATATATTTGGCTTTTCCTCTAGATGTTGGGCTTTACCTCTAGATATCTGGCTTTACCTCTAGATGTTGGGCTTTACCTCTAGATTTTGGACTATATCTCTAGAAGTTGGGCTTTACCTCTAGACTTTGGCTTTACCACAAGACGTTCAAATTTACCTCTAGATGTTGGGCTTTACCTCTAGATTTTGGGCTTTACGTCTAGATATTGGGCTTTACCTCTAGATTTTGGGTTTTAAATCTATATATTTGGCTTTTCCTCTAGATGTTGGGCTTTACCCCTAAATATCTGGCTTTACGTCTAGATGTTGGGCTTTACCTTTAGATTTTGGGCTCTACCACTAGGTCTTGATCTTTACCTCTACATTTTGGACTTTACCTCTAGAAGTTGGGCTTTACATCTAGACTTTGGGCTTTACCTCAAGACGTTCGGCTTTACCTCTAGATGTTCGGCTTTACCTCTATTTTTTGGGCCTTACGTCTAGAAGTTGGGGGTTACATCTATATGTTTGCATTTAACTGTAGATGTCGGGCCTTAACACTGTGTTTTGGAATTCACCTCTAGATGTTAGGCTTTACCTCTAGATTCTGGGCTTTCCCTCTAGATGTTGTTCTTTAACTCTAGATATGGGCTTTACTCTAAACGATGCGCTTTAACTCTAGATATTCGCCTTTACCTCTAGAAGTTCGGCTTTACATCTAGATTTTGGGCTTTAGATGTAGAAGTTGGGCTTTACCTCTAGATTTTGGGCTTTACGTCTAGATATTGGGCTTTACCTCTAGATTTTGGGTTTTAAATCTATATATTTGGCTTTTCCTCTAGATGTTGGGCTTTACCCCTAGATATCTGGCTTTACGTCTAGATGTTGGGCTTTACCTCTAGATTTTGGGCTCTACCACTAGGTCTTGGGCTTTACATCTAGATTTTGGACTTTACCTCTAGAAGTTAGGCTTTAGATCTAGAAGTTGGGCTTTACATCTAGATTTTGGGATTTACGTCTAGATATTGGGCTTTACCTCTAGATTTTGGGTTTTAAATCTATATATTTGTCTTTACCTCTAGAAGTTGGGCTTTAATTCTAGACTTTGGCTTTACCTCTAGATTTTGGGCCTTACCTCTAGAAGTTGGGGTTTACATCTATATGTTTGCCTTTAACTGTAGATCTCGGGCCTTAAGACTAGATTTTGGAATTCACCACTAGATGTTAGGCTTTACCTGTAGATGTTGGGCTTCAGATCTAGAAGTTGGGCTTTACATCTAGATTTTAGGCTTTACGTCTAGATATTGGGCTTTACCTCTAGATTTTGGGTTTTAAATCTATATATTTGGCTTTTCCTCTAGATGTTAACTTTACCTCTAGATATCTGGCTTTACGTCTAGATTTTGGGCTTTACTTCTAGATTTTGGGCTCTAACACTAGGTCTTGGGCTTTACCTCTAGATTTAGGACTTTACCTCTAGAAGTTAGGCTTTAGATCTAGAAGTTGGGCTTTACATCTAGATTTTGGGATTTACGTCTAGATATTGGGCTTTACCTCTAGATTTTGGGTTTTAAATCTATATATTTGGCTTTTCCTCTAGATGTTGGGCTTTACCCCTAGATATGTGGCTTTACCTCTAGATGATGGGCTTTACCTCTAGATTTTGGGTTTTCCATCTGGATTTTTGGCTTCTCTCTAGAATCTGGGCTTTACCTCCAGACGTTGGGCTTTACCTCTAGATGTTGAGTTTTACCTCTAGATGTTGGACTTTAAGTCTAGATATAGGACTTTACCTCTAGATGTTGGGTTTTACATCTAGATGTTTTGCTTTACATTTAGATGTTGGGCTTTATCTCTAGATGTTGGGTTTTAAATCTATATATTTGGCTTTTCCTCTAGATGTTGGGCTTTACCTCTAGATATCTGGCTTTACCTCTAGATGTTGGGCTTTACCTCTAGATTTTGGACTATATCTCTAGAAGTTGGGCTTTACCTCTAGACTTTGGCTTTACCACAAGACGTTCAAATTTACCTCTAGATGTTGGGCTTTACCTCTAGATTTTGGGCTTTACGTCTAGATATTGGGCTTTACCTCTAGATTTTGGGTTTTAAATCTATATATTTGGCTTTTCCTCTAGATGTTGGGCTTTACCCCTAAATATCTGGCTTTACGTCTAGATGTTGGGCTTTACCTTTAGATTTTGGGCTCTACCACTAGGTCTTGATCTTTACCTCTACATTTTGGACTTTACCTCTAGAAGTTGGGCTTTACATCTAGACTTTGGGCTTTACCTCAAGACGTTCGGCTTTACCTCTAGATGTTCGGCTTTACCTCTATTTTTTGGGCCTTACGTCTAGAAGTTGGGGGTTACATCTATATGTTTGCATTTAACTGTAGATGTCGGGCCTTAACACTGTGTTTTGGAATTCACCTCTAGATGTTAGGCTTTACCTCTAGATTCTGGGCTTTCCCTCTAGATGTTGTTCTTTAACTCTAGATATGGGCTTTACTCTAAACGATGCGCTTTAACTCTAGATATTCGCCTTTACCTCTAGAAGTTGGGCTTTACATCTAGATTTTGGGCTTTAGATGTAGAAGTTGGGCTTTACCTCTAGATTTTGGGCTTTACGTCTAGATATTGGGCTTTACCTCTAGATTTTGGGTTTTAAATCTATATATTTGGCTTTTCCTCTAGATGTTGGGCTTTACCCCTAGATATCTGGCTTTACGTCTAGATGTTGGGCTTTACCTCTAGATTTTGGGCTCTACCACTAGGTCTTGGGCTTTACATCTAGATTTTGGACTTTACCTCTAGAAGTTGGGCTTTACCTCTAGATTTTGGTCCTTACCTCTAGAAGTTGGGGGTTGCATCTATATGTATGGCTTTAACTGTAGATGTCGGGCCTTAACACTTGATTTTGGAATTCACCTCTAGATGTTAGGCTTTACATCTAGATTCTGGGCTTTCCCTCTAGATGTGGGGCTTCAACTCTAGATTTTGGGCTTTACTCTAAATGATGCGCTTTATATATTCGGCTTTACCTCTAGAAGTTGGGCTTTACATCTAGATTTTAGGCTTTTGGTCTAGAAGTTGGGCTTTACATATAGATTTTGGTCTTTAGATCTAGAAGTTGGGCTTTATATCTAGATATTGGTCTTTACGTCTAGATATTGGGCTTTACCTCTAGATTTTGGGTTTTAAATCTATATATTTGGCTTTTCCTCTAGATGTTGGGCTTTACCTCTAGATATCTGGTTTTACCTCTAGATGTTGGGCTTTCCCTCTAGATTTTGGGCTCTACCACTAGGTCTTGGGCTTTACCTCTAGATTTTGGACTTTACCTCTAGAAGTTAGGCTTTAGATCTAGAAGTTGGGCTTTACATCTAGATTTTGGGCTTTAAGTCTAGATATCGGACTTTACCTCTAGATGTTGGGCTTTACATCTAGATGTTTTGCTTTACATTTAGATGTTGGGCTTTATCTCTAGATTTTGGGGTTTAAATCTATATATTTGGCTTTTCCTCTAGCTGTTGGGCTTTACCATCAGATATCTGGCTTTACGTCTAGATGTATGGCTTTACATCTAGATTTTGGACTTTACCTCTAGAAGTTGGGCTTTACCTCTAGATTCTGGGCTTTCCCTCTAGATGTGGGGCTTCAACTCCAGATTTTGGGCTTTACTCTAAATGATGCGCTTTATATATTCGGCTTTACCTCTAGAAGTTGGGCTTTACATCTAGATTTTAGGCTTTACGTCTAGATATTGGGCTTTACCTCTAGATTTTGGGTTTTAAATCTATATATTTGGCTTTTCCTCTAGATGTTAACTTTACCTCTAGATATCTGGCTTTACGTCTAGATTTTGGGCTTTACTTCTAGATTTTGGGCTCTAACACTAGGTCTTGGGCTTTACCTCTAGATTTAGGACTTTACCTCTAGAAGTTAGGCTTTAGATCTAGAAGTTGGGCTTTACATCTAGATTTTGGGATTTACGTCTAGATATTGGGCTTTACCTCTAGATTTTGGGTTTTAAATCTATATATTTGGCTTTTCCTCTAGATGTTGGGCTTTACCCCTAGATATGTGGCTTTACCTCTAGATGATGGGCTTTACCTCTAGATTTTGGGTTTTCCATCTGGATTTTTGGCTTCTCTCTAGAATCTGGGCTTTACCTCCAGACGTTGGGCTTTACCTCTAGATGTTGAGTTTTACCTCTAGATGTTGGACTTTAAGTCTAGATATAGGACTTTACCTCTAGATGTTGGGTTTTACATCTAGATGTTTTGCTTTACATTTAGATGTTGGGCTTTATCTCTAGATGTTGGGTTTTAAATCTATATATTTGGCTTTTCCTCTAGATGTTGGGCTTTACCTCTAGATATCTGGCTTTACCTCTAGATGTTGGGCTTTACCTCTAGATTTTGGACTATATCTCTAGAAGTTGGGCTTTACCTCTAGACTTTGGCTTTACCACAAGACGTTCAAATTTACCTCTAGATGTTGGGCTTTACCTCTAGATTTTGGGCTTTACGTCTAGATATTGGGCTTTACCTCTAGATTTTGGGTTTTAAATCTATATATTTGGCTTTTCCTCTAGATGTTGGGCTTTACCCCTAAATATCTGGCTTTACGTCTAGATGTTGGGCTTTACCTTTAGATTTTGGGCTCTACCACTAGGTCTTGATCTTTACCTCTACATTTTGGACTTTACCTCTAGAAGTTGGGCTTTACATCTAGACTTTGGGCTTTACCTCAAGACGTTCGGCTTTACCTCTAGATGTTCGGCTTTACCTCTATTTTTTGGGCCTTACGTCTAGAAGTTGGGGGTTACATCTATATGTTTGCATTTAACTGTAGATGTCGGGCCTTAACACTGTGTTTTGGAATTCACCTCTAGATGTTAGGCTTTACCTCTAGATTCTGGGCTTTCCCTCTAGATGTTGTTCTTTAACTCTAGATATGGGCTTTACTCTAAACGATGCGCTTTAACTCTAGATATTCGCCTTTACCTCTAGAAGTTCGGCTTTACATCTAGATTTTGGGCTTTAGATGTAGAAGTTGGGCTTTACCTCTAGATTTTGGGCTTTACGTCTAGATATTGGGCTTTACCTCTAGATTTTGGGTTTTAAATCTATATATTTGGCTTTTCCTCTAGATGTTGGGCTTTACCCCTAGATATCTGGCTTTACGTCTAGATGTTGGGCTTTACCTCTAGATTTTGGGCTCTACCACTAGGTCTTGGGCTTTACATCTAGATTTTGGACTTTACCTCTAGAAGTTAGGCTTTAGATCTAGAAGTTGGGCTTTACATCTAGATTTTGGGATTTACGTCTAGATATTGGGCTTTACCTCTAGATTTTGGGTTTTAAATCTATATATTTGTCTTTACCTCTAGAAGTTGGGCTTTAATTCTAGACTTTGGCTTTACCTCTAGATTTTGGGCCTTACCTCTAGAAGTTGGGGTTTACATCTATATGTTTGCCTTTAACTGTAGATCTCGGGCCTTAAGACTAGATTTTGGAATTCACCACTAGATGTTAGGCTTTACCTGTAGATGTTGGGCTTCAGATCTAGAAGTTGGGCTTTACATCTAGATTTTAGGCTTTACGTCTAGATATTGGGCTTTACCTCTAGATTTTGGGTTTTAAATCTATATATTTGGCTTTTCCTCTAGATGTTAACTTTACCTCTAGATATCTGGCTTTACGTCTAGATTTTGGGCTTTACTTCTAGATTTTGGGCTCTAACACTAGGTCTTGGGCTTTACCTCTAGATTTAGGACTTTACCTCTAGAAGTTAGGCTTTAGATCTAGAAGTTGGGCTTTACATCTAGATTTTGGGATTTACGTCTAGATATTGGGCTTTACCTCTAGATTTTGGGTTTTAAATCTATATATTTGGCTTTTCCTCTAGATGTTGGGCTTTACCCCTAGATATGTGGCTTTACCTCTAGATGATGGGCTTTACCTCTAGATTTTGGGTTTTCCATCTGGATTTTTGGCTTCTCTCTAGAATCTGGGCTTTACCTCCAGACGTTGGGCTTTACCTCTAGATGTTGAGTTTTACCTCTAGATGTTGGACTTTAAGTCTAGATATAGGACTTTACCTCTAGATGTTGGGTTTTACATCTAGATGTTTTGCTTTACATTTAGATGTTGGGCTTTATCTCTAGATGTTGGGTTTTAAATCTATATATTTGGCTTTTCCTCTAGATGTTGGGCTTTACCTCTAGATATCTGGCTTTACCTCTAGATGTTGGGCTTTACCTCTAGATTTTGGACTATATCTCTAGAAGTTGGGCTTTACCTCTAGACTTTGGCTTTACCACAAGACGTTCAAATTTACCTCTAGATGTTGGGCTTTACCTCTAGATTTTGGGCTTTACGTCTAGATATTGGGCTTTACCTCTAGATTTTGGGTTTTAAATCTATATATTTGGCTTTTCCTCTAGATGTTGGGCTTTACCCCTAAATATCTGGCTTTACGTCTAGATGTTGGGCTTTACCTTTAGATTTTGGGCTCTACCACTAGGTCTTGATCTTTACCTCTACATTTTGGACTTTACCTCTAGAAGTTGGGCTTTACATCTAGACTTTGGGCTTTACCTCAAGACGTTCGGCTTTACCTCTAGATGTTCGGCTTTACCTCTATTTTTTGGGCCTTACGTCTAGAAGTTGGGGGTTACATCTATATGTTTGCATTTAACTGTAGATGTCGGGCCTTAACACTGTGTTTTGGAATTCACCTCTAGATGTTAGGCTTTACCTCTAGATTCTGGGCTTTCCCTCTAGATGTTGTTCTTTAACTCTAGATATGGGCTTTACTCTAAACGATGCGCTTTAACTCTAGATATTCGCCTTTACCTCTAGAAGTTGGGCTTTACATCTAGATTTTGGGCTTTAGATGTAGAAGTTGGGCTTTACCTCTAGATTTTGGGCTTTACGTCTAGATATTGGGCTTTACCTCTAGATTTTGGGTTTTAAATCTATATATTTGGCTTTTCCTCTAGATGTTGGGCTTTACCCCTAGATATCTGGCTTTACGTCTAGATGTTGGGCTTTACCTCTAGATTTTGGGCTCTACCACTAGGTCTTGGGCTTTACATCTAGATTTTGGACTTTACCTCTAGAAGTTGGGCTTTACCTCTAGATTTTGGTCCTTACCTCTAGAAGTTGGGGGTTGCATCTATATGTATGGCTTTAACTGTAGATGTCGGGCCTTAACACTTGATTTTGGAATTCACCTCTAGATGTTAGGCTTTACATCTAGATTCTGGGCTTTCCCTCTAGATGTGGGGCTTCAACTCTAGATTTTGGGCTTTACTCTAAATGATGCGCTTTATATATTCGGCTTTACCTCTAGAAGTTGGGCTTTACATCTAGATTTTAGGCTTTTGGTCTAGAAGTTGGGCTTTACATATAGATTTTGGTCTTTAGATCTAGAAGTTGGGCTTTATATCTAGATATTGGTCTTTACGTCTAGATATTGGGCTTTACCTCTAGATTTTGGGTTTTAAATCTATATATTTGGCTTTTCCTCTAGATGTTGGGCTTTACCTCTAGATATCTGGTTTTACCTCTAGATGTTGGGCTTTCCCTCTAGATTTTGGGCTCTACCACTAGGTCTTGGGCTTTACCTCTAGATTTTGGACTTTACCTCTAGAAGTTAGGCTTTAGATCTAGAAGTTGGGCTTTACATCTAGATTTTGGGCTTTAAGTCTAGATATCGGACTTTACCTCTAGATGTTGGGCTTTACATCTAGATGTTTTGCTTTACATTTAGATGTTGGGCTTTATCTCTAGATTTTGGGGTTTAAATCTATATATTTGGCTTTTCCTCTAGCTGTTGGGCTTTACCATCAGATATCTGGCTTTACGTCTAGATGTATGGCTTTACATCTAGATTTTGGACTTTACCTCTAGAAGTTGGGCTTTACCTCTAGATTCTGGGCTTTCCCTCTAGATGTGGGGCTTCAACTCCAGATTTTGGGCTTTACTCTAAATGATGCGCTTTATATATTCGGCTTTACCTCTAGAAGTTGGGCTTTACATCTAGATATTGGTCTTTACGTCTAGATATCGGGCTTTACCTCTATATTTTGGGTTTTAAATCTATATATTTGGCTTCTCCTCTAGATGTTGGGCTTTACCTCTAGATATCTGGCTTTACCTCTAGATGTTCCTTTACCTCTAGATTTTGGGCTCTACCTCTAGGTGTTGGGCTTTGCCTCTAGAATTTGGACTTTTCCTCTAGAAGTTGGGCTTTACGTCTAGATATTGGGCTTTACCTCTAGATGTTGGGTTTTAAATCTATATATTTGTCTTTACCTCTAGAAGTTGGGCTTTAATTCTAGACTTTGGCTTTACCTCTAGATTTTGGGCCTTACCTCTAGAAGTTGGGGTTTACATCTATATGTTTGCCTTTAACTGTAGATCTCGGGCCTTAAGACTAGATTTTGGAATTCACCACTAGATGTTAGGCTTTACCTGTAGATGTTGGGCTTTAGATCTAGAAGTTGGGCTTTACATCTAGATTTTAGGCTTTACGTCTAGATATTGGGCTTTACCTCTAGATTTTGGGTTTTAAATCTATATATTTGGCTTTTCCTCTAGATGTTAACTTTACCTCTAGATATCTGGCTTTACGTCTAGATGTTGGGCTTTACTTCTAGATTTTGGGCTCTAACACTAGGTCTTGGGCTTTACCTCTAGATTTAGGACTTTACCTCTAGAAGTTAGGCTTTAGATCTAGAAGTTGGGCTTTACATCTAGATTTTGGGATTTACGTCTAGATATTGGGCTTTACCTCTAGATTTTGGGTTTTAAATCTATATATTTGGCTTTTCCTCTAGATGTTGGGCTTTACCCCTAGATATGTGGCTTTACCTCTAGATGATGGGCTTTACCTCTAGATTTTGGGTTTTCCATCTGGATTTTTGGCTTCTCTCTAGAATCTGGGCTTTACCTCCAGACGTTGGGCTTTACCTCTAGATGTTGAGTTTTACCTCTAGATGTTGGACTTTAAGTCTAGATATAGGACTTTACCTCTAGATGTTGGGTTTTACATCTAGATGTTTTGCTTTACATTTAGATGTTGGGCTTTATCTCTAGATGTTGGGTTTTAAATCTATTTATTTGGCTTTTCCTCTAGATGTTGGGCTTTACCTCTAGATATCTGGCTTTACCTCTAGATGTTGGGCTTTACCTCTAGATTTTGGACTATATCTCTAGAAGTTGGGCTTTACCTCTAGACTTTGGCTTTACCACAAGACGTTCAAATTTACCTCTAGATGTTGGGCTTTACCTCTAGATTTTGGGCTTTACGTCTAGATATTGGGCTTTACCTCTAGATTTTGGGTTTTAAATCTATATATTTGCCTTTTCCTCTAGATGTTGGGCTTTACCCCTAGATATCTGGCTTTACGTCTAGATGTTGGGCTTTACCTTTAGATTTTGGGCTCTACCACTAGGTCTTGATCTTTACCTCTACATTTTGGACTTTACCTCTAGAAGTTGGGCTTTACATCTAGACTTTGGGCTTTACCTCAAGACGTTCGGCTTTACCTCTAGATGTTGGGCTTTACCTCTGTTTTTTGGGCCTTACGTCTAGAAGTTGGGGGTTACATCTATATGTTTGCATTTAACTGTAGATGTCGGGCCTTAACACTGGATTTTGGAATTCACCTCTAGATGTTAGGCTTTACCTCTAGATTCTGGGCTTTCCCTCTAGATATTGTTCTTTAACTCTAGATATGGGCTTTACTCTAAACGATGCGCTTTAACTCTAGATATTCGCCTTTACCTCTAGAAGTTGGGCTTTACATCTAGATTTTGGGCTTTAGATGTAGAAGTTGGGCTTTACCTCTAGATTTTGGTCCTTACCTCTAGAAGTTGGGGGTTGCATCTATATGTATGGCTTTAACTGTAGATGTCGGGCCTTAACACTTGATTTTGGAATTCACCTCTAGATGTTAGGCTTTACATCTAGATTCTGGGCTTTCCCTCTAGATGTGGGGCTTCAACTCTAGATTTTGGGCTTTACTCTAAATGATGCGCTTTATATATTCGGCTTTACCTCTAGAAGTTGGGCTTTACATCTAGATTTTAGGCTTTTGGTCTAGAAGTTGGGCTTTACATATAGATTTTGGTCTTTAGATCTAGAAGTTGGGCTTTATATCTAGATATTGGTCTTTACGTCTAGATATTGGGCTTTACCTCTAGATTTTGGGTTTTAAATCTATATATTTGGCTTTTCCTCTAGATGTTGGGCTTTACCTCTAGATATCTGGTTTTACCTCTAGATGTTGGGCTTTCCCTCTAGATTTTGGGCTCTACCACTAGGTCTTGGGCTTTACCTCTAGATTTTGGACTTTACCTCTAGAAGTTAGGCTTTAGATCTAGAAGTTGGGCTTTACATCTAGATTTTGGGCTTTAAGTCTAGATATCGGACTTTACCTCTAGATGTTGGGCTTTACATCTAGATGTTTTGCTTTACATTTAGATGTTGGGCTTTATCTCTAGATTTTGGGGTTTAAATCTATATATTTGGCTTTTCCTCTAGCTGTTGGGCTTTACCATCAGATATCTGGCTTTACGTCTAGATGTATGGCTTTACATCTAGATTTTGGGCTCTACCACTAGGTCTTGGGCTTTACATCTAGATTTTGGACTTTACCTCTAGAAGTTGGGCTTTACCTCTAGATTCTGGGCTTTCCCTCTAGATGTGGGGCTTCAACTCCAGATTTTGGGCTTTACTCTAAATGATGCGCTTTATATATTCGGCTTTACCTCTAGAAGTTGGGCTTTACATCTAGATATTGGTCTTTACGTCTAGATATCGGGCTTTACCTCTATATTTTGGGTTTTAAATCTATATATTTGGCTTCTCCTCTAGATGTTGGGCTTTACCTCTAGATATCTGGCTTTACCTCTAGATGTTCCTTTACCTCTAGATTTTGGGCTCTACCTCTAGGTGTTGGGCTTTGCCTCTAGAATTTGGACTTTTCCTCTAGAAGTTGGGCTTTACGTCTAGATATTGGGCTTTACCTCTAGATGTTGGGTTTTAAATCTATATATTTGTCTTTACCTCTAGAAGTTGGGCTTTAATTCTAGACTTTGGCTTTACCTCTAGATTTTGGGCCTTACCTCTAGAAGTTGGGGTTTACATCTATATGTTTGCCTTTAACTGTAGATCTCGGGCCTTAAGACTAGATTTTGGAATTCACCACTAGATGTTAGGCTTTACCTGTAGATGTTGGGCTTTAGATCTAGAAGTTGGGCTTTACATCTAGATTTTAGGCTTTACGTCTAGATATTGGGCTTTACCTCTAGATTTTGGGTTTTAAATCTATATATTTGGCTTTTCCTCTAGATGTTAACTTTACCTCTAGATATCTGGCTTTACGTCTAGATGTTGGGCTTTACTTCTAGATTTTGGGCTCTAACACTAGGTCTTGGGCTTTACCTCTAGATTTAGGACTTTACCTCTAGAAGTTAGGCTTTAGATCTAGAAGTTGGGCTTTACATCTAGATTTTGGGATTTACGTCTAGATATTGGGCTTTACCTCTAGATTTTGGGTTTTAAATCTATATATTTGGCTTTTCCTCTAGATGTTGGGCTTTACCCCTAGATATGTGGCTTTACCTCTAGATGATGGGCTTTACCTCTAGATTTTGGGTTTTCCATCTGGATTTTTGGCTTCTCTCTAGAATCTGGGCTTTACCTCCAGACGTTGGGCTTTACCTCTAGATGTTGAGTTTTACCTCTAGATGTTGGTCTTTAAGTCTAGATATAGGACTTTACCTCTAGATGTTGGGTTTTACATCTAGATGTTTTGCTTTACATTTAGATGTTGGGCTTTATCTCTAGATGTTGGGTTTTAAATCTATTTATTTGGCTTTTCCTCTAGATGTTGGGCTTTACCTCTAGATATCTGGCTTTACCTCTAGATGTTGGGCTTTACCTCTAGATTTTGGACTATATCTCTAGAAGTTGGGCTTTACCTCTAGACTTTGGCTTTACCACAAGACGTTCAAATTTACCTCTAGATGTTGGGCTTTACCTCTAGATTTTGGGCTTTACGTCTAGATATTGGGCTTTACTTCTAGATTTTGGGTTTTAAATCTATATATTTGCCTTTTCCTCTAGATGTTGGGCTTTACCATCAGATATCTGGCTTTACGTCTAGATGTATGGCTTTACCTCTAGATTTTGGGCTCTACCACTAGGTCTTGGGCTTTACCTCTAGATTTTGGACTTTACCTCTAGAAGTTGGGCTTTACATCTAGACTTTGGGCTTTACCTCAAGACGTTCGGCTTTACCTCTAGATGTTGGGCTTTACCTCTGTTTTTTGGGCCTTACGTCTAGAAGTTGGGGGTTACATCTATATGTTTGCATTTAACTGTAGATGTCGGGCCTTAACACTGGATTTTGGAATTCACCTCTAGATGTTAGGCTTTACCTCTAGATTCTGGGCTTTCCCTCTAGATATTGTTCTTTAACTCTAGATATGGGCTTTACTCTAAACGATGCGCTTTAACTCTAGATATTCGCCTTTACCTCTAGAAGTTGGGCTTTACATCTAGATTTTGGGCTTTAGATGTAGAAGTTGGGCTTTACCTCTAGATTTTGGTCCTTACCTCTAGAAGTTGGGGGTTGCATCTATATGTATGGCTTTAACTGTAGATGTCGGGCCTTAACACTTGATTTTGGAATTCACCTCTAGATGTTAGGCTTTACATCTAGATTCTGGGCTTTCCCTCTAGATGTGGGGCTTCAACTCTAGATTTTGGGCTTTACTCTAAATGATGCGCTTTATATATTCGGCTTTACCTCTAGAAGTTGGGCTTTACATCTAGATTTTAGGCTTTTGGTCTAGAAGTTGGGCTTTACATATAGATTTTGGTCTTTAGATCTAGAAGTTGGGCTTTATATCTAGATATTGGTCTTTACGTCTAGATATTGGGCTTTACCTCTAGATTTTGGGTTTTAAATCTATATATTTGGCTTTTCCTCTAGATGTTGGGCTTTACCTCTAGATATCTGGTTTTACCTCTAGATGTTGGGCTTTACCTCTAGATTTTGGGCTCTACCACTAGGTCTTGGGCTTTACCTCTAGATTTTGGACTTTACCTCTAGAAGTTAGGCTTTAGATCTAGAAGTTGGGCTTTACATCTAGATTTTGGGCTTTAAGTCTAGATATTGGACTTTACCTCTAGATGTCGGGTTTTACATCTAGATGTTTTTCTTTACTTTTAGATTTTGGGCTTTTTCTCTAGATTTTGGGTTTTAAATCTATATATTTGGCTTTTCCTCTAGATGTTGGTCTTTACCATCAGATATCTGCCTTTACGTCTAGATGTTGGGATTTAGCTCTAGAGTTTGGGCTCTACCACTAGGTCTTGGGCTTTACCTCTACATTTTGGACTTTACCTCTAGAAGTTGGGCTTTACCTCTAGATTTTGGGCTTTACCTCAAGATGTTGGGTTTTAAATCTATATATTTGTCTTTACCTCAAGACGTTGGGCTTTAACTCTAGATGTTGGGCTTTACCTCTAGATTTTGGGCCTTACCTCTAGAAGTTGGCGTTTACATCTATATGTTTGGCTTTAACTGTAGATGTCGGGCCTTAAGACTAGATTTTGGAATTCACCTCCAGATGTAAGGCTTTACCTCTAGATTCTGGGCTTTACCTCTAGATGTTGGGCTTTAACACTAGATTTTGGGTTTTCCATCTGGATTTTTGGCTTCTCTCTAGAATCTGGGCTGTACCTCCAGACGTTGGGCTTTACCTCAAGATGTTGGGTTTTACCTCTAGATGTTGGTCTTTAAGTCTAGATATTGGACTTTACCTCTAGATGTACGGTTTTAAATCTAGATGTTTTGCTTTACATTTAGATGTTGGGCTTTATCTCTAGATTTTGGGTTTTAAATCTATATATTTGGCTTTTCCTCTAGCTGTTGGGCTTTACCATCAGATATCTGGCTTTACGTCTAGATGTATGGATTTACCTCTAGATTTTGGGCTCTACCACTAGGTCTTGGGCTTTACCTCTAGATTTTGGACTTTACCTCTAGAAGTTGGGCTTTACCTCTAGATTCTGGGCCTTAGCTCTAGAAGTTGGGGGTTACATCTATATGTTTGGCTTTAACTGTAGATGTCGGGCCTTAACACTTGATTTTGGAATTCACCTCTAGATGTTAGGCTTTACATCTAGATTCTGGGCTTTCCCTCTAGACTTTGGCTTTAACTCTAGATTTTGGGCTTTAAATCTATATATTTGGCTTTTCCTCTAGCTGTTGGGCTTTACCATCAGATATCTGGCTTTACGTCTAGATGTATGGCTTTACCTCTAGATTTTGGGCTCTACCACTAGGTCTTGGGCTTTACCTCTAGATTTTGGACTTTACCTCTAGAAGTTGGGCTTTACCTCTAGATTCTGGGCCTTAGCTCTAGAAGTTGGGGGTTACATCTATATGTTTGGCTTTAACTGTAGATGTCGGGCCTTAACACTTGATTTTGGAATTCACCTCTAGATGTTAGGCTTTACATCTAGATTCTGGGCTTTCCCTCTAGACTTTGGCTTTAACTCTAGATTTTGGGCTTTACTCTAAATGATGCGCTTTATATATTCGTCTTTACATCTAGAAGTTGGGCTTTACATCTAGATTTTGGTCTTTACGTCTAGATATCGGGCTTTACCTCTAGATTTTGGGTTTTAAATCTATATATTTGGCTTTTCCTCTAGATGTTGGGCTTTACCTCTAGATATCTGGTTTTACCTCTAGATGTTGGGCTTTACCTCTAGATTTTGGACTTTACCTCTAGAAGTTAGGCTTTAGGTCTAGAAGTTGGGCTTTACGTCTAGATTTTGGGTTTTAAATCTATATATTTGTCTTTTCCTCTAGATGTTGGGCTTTACCTCTAGATATCTGGCTTTACCTCTAGATGTTGGGCTTTAACTCTAGATTTTGGGCTCTGCCTCTAGGTGTTGGGCTTTGCATCTAACATTTGGACTTTGCCTCTAGATGTTGGGCTTTACATCTGCAATTTGGGCTTCACCTGTAGATTTTGGGATTTAAATCTAGATATTTGGCTTTACCTCTAGAATTTGGTCTTTACCTCTAGATATTGGGTTTTAAATCTATATATTTGGCTTTTCCTCTAGATGTTGGTCTTTACCCCTATGTATCTGGCTTTACGTCTAGATGTTGGGCTTTACCTCTAGATTTTGGGCTCTACCACTAGGTCTTGGGCTTTACCTCTAGATTTTGGACTTCACCTCTAGAAGTTGGGCTTTACCTCTAGATTTTGGGCCTTACTTCTAGAAGTTGGGGTTTACATCTGTATGTTTGGCTTTAACTGTAGATGTCGGGCCTTAACACTTGATTTTGGAATTCACCTCTACATGTTAGGCTTTACATCTAGATTCTGGGCTTTCCCTCTAGATGTGGGGCTTCAACTCTAGATTTTGGGCTTTACTCTAAATGATGCGCTTTATATATTCGGCTTTACCTCTAGAAGTGTGGCTTTACATCTAGATTTCGGGCTTTAGATTTAGAAGTTGGGCTTTACATCTATATTTTGGGCTTTAGATCTAGAAGTTGGGCTTTACATCTAGATATTGGTCTTTACGTCTAGATATTGGGCTTTACCTCTAGGTTTTGCGTTTTAAATCTATATATTTGGCTTTTCCTCTAGATGTTGGGCTTTACCCCTAGATATCTGGCTTTACGTCTAGATGTTGGGCTTTACCTCTAGATTTTGGGCTCTACCACTAGGTCTTGGGCTTTACCTCTAGATTTTGGGCCTTACCTCTAGAAGTTGGTGTTTACATCTATATGTTTGCCTTTAACTGTAGATGTTGGGCATTAACACTAGATTTTGGAATTCACCACTAGATGTTAGGCTTAACCTCTAGATGTTGGGCTTTATATCTAGAAGTTGGGCTTTACGTCTAGATTTTGGGATTTACGTCTAGATATTGGTCTTTACCTCTAGATTTTGGGTTTTAAATCTATATATTTGGCTTTTCCTCTAGATGTTGGGCTTTACCCCTAGATATCTGGCTTTACCTCTAGATGTTGGGCTTTACCTCTAGATTTTGGGTTTTCCATCTGGATTTTTGGCTTCTCTCTAGAATCTGGGCTTTACCTCCAGATGTTGTGTCTTACCTCTAGATGTTGGTCTTTAAGTCTAGATATTGGACTTTACCTCTAGATGTCGGGTTTTACATCTAGATGTTTTGCTTTACATTTAGATTTTGGGCTTTATCTCTAGATTTTGGGTTTTAAATCTATATATTTGGCTTTTCCTATAGATGTTGGGCTTTACCTCTGCATTTTCGGCTCTACCACTAGGTCTTGATCTTTACCTCTAGATTTTGGACTTTACCTCTAGAAGTTGGGCTTTACATCTAGACTTTGGACTTTACCTCAAGACGTTCGGCTTTACCTCTAGATGTTGCGCTTTACCTCTAGTTTTTGGGCCTTACGTCTAGAAGTTGGGGGTTACATCTATATGTTTGGATTTAACTGTAGATGTCGGGCCTTAACACTTGATTTTGGAATTCACCTCTAGATGTTAGGCTTTACCTTTAGATTCTGGGCTTTCCCTCTAGATGTTGTCCTTTAACTCTAGATTTTGGGCTTTACTCTAAATGATGCGATTTATACTCTAGATATTCGTCTTTACATCTAGAATTTGAGCTTTACATCTAGATTTTGGGATTTAGATCTAGAAGTTGGGCTTTACATCTAGATATTGGTCCTTACGTCTAGATATTGGGCTTTACCTCTAGATTTTGGGTTTTAAATCTATATATTTGGCTTTTCCTCTAGATGTTGGGCTTTACCTCTAGATATCTGGTTTTACCTCTAGATGTTGGGCTTTACCTCTAGATTTTGGGTTCTACCACTAGGTCTTGGGCTTTACCTCTAGATTTTGGACTTTACCTCTAGAAGTTAGGCTTTAGATCTAGAAGTTGGGCTTTACATCTACATTTTGGGCTTTAAGTCTAGATATTGGTCTTTACCTCTAGATTTTGGGTTTTAAATCTATATATTTGGCTATTCCTCTAGATGTTGGGCTTTATTCCTAGATATCTGGCTTTACGTCTAGATGTTGGGCTTTACCTCTAGATTTTGTTCTCTACCACTAGGTCTTGGGCTTTACCTCTAGATTTTGGACTTTGCCTCTAGAAGTTGGGTTTACCTCTAGATTTTGGGCCTTACCTCTAGAAGTTGGGGGTTGCATCTATATGTTTGGCTTTAACTGTAGATGTCGGTCCTTAACACTTGATTTTGGAATTCACCTCTAGATGTTAGGCTTTACCTCTAGATTCTGGGCTTTACCTCTAGATGTTGGGCTTTACCTCTAGATTTTGGGTTTACCATCTGGATTTTTGGCTTCTCTCCAGAATCTGGGCTGTACCTCCAGACGTTGGGCTTTACCTCTAGATGTTGGGTTTTACCTCTAGATGTTGGTCTTTAAGTTTAGATATTGGACTTTACCTCTAGATGTCGGGTTTTACATCTAGATGTTTTGCTTTACTTTTAGATGTTGGGCTTTATCTCTAGATTTTAGGTTTTAAATCTATATATTTGGCTTTTCCTCTAGCTGTTGGGCTTTACCATCAGATATCTGGCTTTACGTCTAGATGTTGGGCTTTAGCTCTAGATTTTGGGCTCTACCACTAGGTCTTGGGCTTTACCTCCAGATTTTGGACTTTACCTCTAGAAGTTGGGCTTTACCTCTAGAGTTTGGGCTTTACCTCAAGACCTTCGGCTTTAACTCTAGCTGTTGGGCTTTACCTCTAGATTTTGGGCCTTACCTCTAGAAGTTGGGGGTTACATTTATATGGTTGGCTTTAACTGTAGATGTCGGACCTTAACACTTGATTTTGGAATTCACCTCTAGATGTTAGGCTTTACCTCTAGATTCTGGGCTTTCCCTCTAGACGTTGGGCTTTAACTCTAGATTTTGGGCTTTACTCTAAAGGATGCGCTTTGACTCTAGATATTCGGCTTTACCTCTAGAATTGGGTTTTACATCTAGATGTTTGGCTTTAACTGTAGGTGTCGGGCTTTAACAGTAGATATTGGAATTCACCTCTAGATCTTAGTCTTTACCTCTACATGTTGGGCTTTACCTCTAGATGATTAGGCTTTAAACCTAGAAATTGGGCTTTACATCTAGATTTGGGGCTTTAGCTCTAGATGTTGGGCTTTACCTCCAGATTTTGCGTTTTAAATCTATATATCTGGCTTTATCTCTAGATGTTGGGCTTTATCTCTAGATTTTGGGCTCTACCTCTAGGTATTGGTGTTTACCTCTAGATTTTGGACTTTAACTCTGGAAGTTGGGCTTTACATCTAGACTTTGGGCTTTACCTCCAGATGTTGGTCTTTAAGTCTAGATACTGGACTTTACCTCTAGATGTAGGGTTTTACATCTAGATGTTTTGCTTTACATTTAGATGTTGGTCTTTATCTCTAGATGTTGGGTTATACCTCTATATGTTGTGCTTCACCTCTAGATGTTGGGCTTTACCTCTAGATTTTGGGTTTTACATCTAGATGTTTGCCTTCACCTCTGTAAGTTGGGCTTTACCTGCAGACATTGGGCTGTAGGACTAGATGATGCGCTTTACCTCTAGAAGTTGGGCTTTACATCTAGATTTTGGGCTTTACCTCTAAATGATGGGCTTAAACTCTAAATATTGGGCTTTACCTCTAGATGTTCGGCTTTAGATTTAGAAGTTGGGCTTTACATCTATATTTTGGGCTTTAGATCTAGAAGTTGGGCTTTACATCTAGATATTGGTCTTTACGTCTAGATATTGGGCTTTACCTCTAGGTTTTGCGTTTTAAATCTATATATTTGGCTTTTCCTCTAGATGTTGGGCTTTACCATCAGATATCTGGCTTTACGTCTAGATGTTGGGCTTTACCTCTAGAATTTGGGCTCTTCCACTAGATCTTGGGCTTTACCTCTAGATTTTGGACTTTACCTCTAGAAGTTGGGCTTTACCTCTAGATTTTGGGCTTTACCTCAAGACGTTCGGCTTTAACTCTAGATGTTGGGCTTTACCTCTAGATTTTGGGCCTTTCCTCTAGAAGTTGGTGTTTACATCTATATGTTTGGCTTTAATTGTAGATGTCGGGCCTTAAGACTAGATTTTGCCATTCACCTCTAGATGTTAGGCTTTACCTCTAGATTCCCGGCTTTACCTCTAGATGTTGGGCTTTACCTCTAGATTTTGGAATTCACCTCTAGATATTAGGCTTTACCTCTAGATTCTGGGCTTTACCTCTAGATGTTGGGCTTTACCTCTAGATGTTGGGTTTTACCTCTAGATGTTGGGCTTTAAGTCTAGATATTGGACTTTACCTCTAGATGTAGGGTTTTACATCTAAATGTTTTCCTTTACATTTAGATGTTGGGCTTTATCTCTAGATTTTGGGGTTTAAATCTATATATTTGGCTTTTCCTCTAGATGTTGGGCTTTACCATCAGATATCTGGCTTTACGTCTAGATGTTGGGATTTAGCTCTAGAGTTTGGGCTCTACCACTAGGTCTTGGGCTTTACCTCTAGATTTTGGACTTTACCTCTAGAAGTTGGGCTTTACCTCTAGACTTTGGGTTTTCCATCTGGATTTTTGGCTTCTCTCTAGAATCTGGGCTTTACCTCCAGACGTTGGGCTTTACCTCTAGATGTTGGGTTTTACCTCTAGATGTTGGTCTTTAAGTCTAGATATTGGACTTTACCTCTAGATGTAGGGTTTTACATCTAGATGTTTTGCTTTACATTTAGATGTTTGGCTTTATCTCTAGATTTTGGGTTTCAAATCTATATATTTGTCTTTTCCTCTAGATGTTGGGCTTTACCTCTAGATATCTGGCTTTACGTCTAGATGTTGGGCTTTACCTCTAGATTATTTGGATTTAGATCTGGAAATTGGGCTTTACATCTAGATTTGGGTCTTTAGCTCTAGATGTTGGGCTTTACCTCCAGATTTTGGGTTTCAAATCTATATATTTCTCTTTTCCTCTAGATGTTGGGCTTTACCTCTAGATAGCTGGCTTTACGTGTAGATGTTGGGCTTCACCTCTACATTTTGGGCTCTACCACTAGGTCTTTGGCTTTAACTCTAGATTTTGGACTTTACCTCTAGAAGTTGGGCTTTAACTCTAGACTTTGGGCTTTACCTCAAGACGTTCGGCTTTAACTCTAGCTGTTGGGCTTTACCTCTAGATTTTGGACTTTACCTCTAGAAGTTAGGCTTTAGATCTAGAAGTTGGGCTTTACATCTAGATTTTGGGCTTTACGTCTAGATATTGGTCTTTACCTCTAGATTTTGGGTTTTAAATCTATATATTTGGCTATTCCTCTAGATGTTGGGCTTTACCCCTAGATATCTGGCTTTACGTCTAGATGTTGGGCTTTACCTCTAGATTTTGTTCTCTACCACTAGGTCTTGGGCTTTACCTCTAGATTTTGGACTTTACCTCTAGAAGTTGGGCTTTACCTCTAGATTTTGGGCCTTACCTCTAGAAGTTGGGGGTTGCATCTATATGTTTGGCTTTAACTGTAGATGTCGGTCCTTAACACTTGATTTTGGAATTCACCTCTAGATGTTAGGCTTTACCTCTAGATTTTGGGTTTACCATCTGGATTTTAGCCTTCTCTCTAGAATCTGGGCTGTACCTCCAGACGTTGGGCTTTACCTCTAGATGTTGGGTTTTACCTCTAGATGTTGGTCTTTAAGTTTAGATATTGGACTTTACTCCTAGATGTCGGGTTTTACATCTAGATGTTTTGCTTTACTTTTAGATGTTGGGCTTTATCTCTAGATTTTGGGTTTTAAATCTATATATTTGGCTTTTCCTCTAGCTGTTGGGCTTTACCATCAGATATCTGGCTTTACGTCTAGATGTTGGGCTTTAGCTCTAGATTTTGGGCTCTACCACTAGGTCTTGGGCTTTACCTCCAGATTTTGGACTTTACCTCTAGAAGTTGGGCTTTACCTCTAGAGTTTGGGCTTTACCTCAAGACGTTCGGCTTTAACTCTAGGTGTTGGGCTTTACCTCTAGATTTTGGGCCTTACCTCTAGAAGTTGGGGGTTACATCTATATGGTTGGCTTTAACTGTAGATGTCAAACCTTAACACTTGATTTTGGAAATCACCTCTAGATGTTAGGCTTTACATCTAGATTCTGGGCTTTCCCTCTAGATGTTGGGCTTTACCTCTAGATTTTGGACTTTACCTCTAGAAGTTGGGCTTTACCTCTAGACTTTGGGTTTTCCATCTGGATTTTTGGCTTCTCTCTAGAATCTGGGCTTTACCTCCAGACGTTGGGCTTTACCTCTAGATGTTGGGTTTTACCTCTAGATGTTGGTCTTTAAGTCTAGATATTGGACTTTACCTCTAGATGTAGGGTTTTACATCTAGATGTTTTGCTTTACATTTAGATGTTTGGCTTTATCTCTAGATTTTGGGTTTCAAATCTATATATTTGTCTTTTCCTCTAGATGTTGGGCTTTACCTCTAGATATCTGGCTTTACGTCTAGATGTTGGGCTTTACCTCTAGATTATTTGGATTTAGATCTGGAAATTGGGCTTTACATCTAGATTTGGGGCTTTAGCTCTAGATGTTGGGCTTTACCTCCAGATTTTGGGTTTCAAATCTATATATTTCTCTTTTCCTCTAGATGTTGGGCTTTACCTCTAGATAGCTGGCTTTACGTGTAGATGTTGGGCTTCACCTCTACATTTTGGGCTCTACCACTAGGTCTTTGGCTTTAACTCTAGATTTTGGACTTTACCTCTAGAAGTTGCGCTTTACCTCTAGACTTTGGGCTTTACCTCAAGACGTTCGGCTTTAACTCTAGCTGTTGGGCTTTACCTCTAGATTTTGGACTTTACCTCTAGAAGTTAGGCTTTAGATCTAGAAGTTGGGCTTTACATCTAGATTTTGGGCTTTACGTCTAGATATTGGTCTTTACCTCTAGATTTTGGGTTTTAAATCTATATATTTGGCTATTCCTCTAGATGTTGGGCTTTACCCCTAGATATCTGGCTTTACGTCTAGATGTTGGGCTTTACCTCTAGATTTTGTTCTCTACCACTAGGTCTTGGGCTTTACCTCTAGATTTTGGACTTTACCTCTAGAAGTTGGGCTTTACCTCTAGATTTTGGGCCTTACCTCTAGAAGTTGGGGGTTGCATCTATATGTTTGGCTTTAACTGTAGATGTCGGTCCTTAACACTTGATTTTGGAATTCACCTCTAGATGTTAGGCTTTACCTCTAGATTTTGGGTTTACCATCTGGATTTTAGGCTTCTCTCTAGAATCTGGGCTGTACCTCCAGACGTTGGGCTTTACCTCTAGATGTTGGGTTTTACCTCTAGATGTTGGTCTTTAAGTTTAGATATTGGACTTTACTCCTAGATGTCGGGTTTTACATCTAGATGTTTTGCTTTACTTTTAGATGTTGGGCTTTATCTCTAGATTTTGGGTTTTAAATCTATATATTTGGCTTTTCCTCTAGCTGTTGGGCTTTACCATCAGATATCTGGCTTTACGTCTAGATGTTGGGCTTTAGCTCTAGATTTTGGGCTCTACCACTAGGTCTTGGGCTTTACCTCCAGATTTTGGACTTTACCTCTAGAATTTGGGCTTTACCTCTAGAGTTTGGGCTTTACCTCAAGACGTTCGGCTTTAACTCTAGGTGTTGGGCTTTACCTCTAGATTTTGGGCCTTACCTCTAGAAGTTGGGGGTTACATCTATATGGTTGGCTTTAACTGTAGATGTCAAACCTTAACACTTGATTTTGGAAATCACCTCTAGATGTTAGGCTTTACCTCTAGATTCTGGGCTTTCCCTCTAGACGTTGGGCTTTAACTCTAGATTTTGGGCTTTACTCTAAAGGATGCGCTTTGACTCTAGATATTCGGCTTTACCTCTAGAATTGGGTTTTACATCTAGATGTTTGGCTTTAACTGTAGGTGTCGGGCTTTAACAGTAGATATTGGAATTCACCTCTAGATCTTAGTCTTTACCTCTACATGTTGGGCTTTACCTCTAGATGATTAGGCTTTAAACCTAGAAATTGGGCTTTACATCTAGATTTGGGGCTTTAGCTCTAGATGTTGGGCTTTACCTCCAGATTTTGCGTTTTAAATCTATATATCTGGCTTTATCTCTAGATGTTGGGCTTTACCTCTAGATTTTGGGCTCTACCACTAGGTCTTGGGCTTTACCTCTAGATTTTGGACTTTACCTCTAGAAGTTGGGCTTTACCTCTAGACTTTGGCTTTACCTCAAGACGTTCAACTTTAACTCTAGATGTTGGGCTTTACCTCTAGATTTTGGGCTTTACGTCTAGTTATTGAGCTTTACATCTAGATTTTGGGTTTTAAATCTATACATTTGGCTTTTCCTCTAGATGTTTGGCTTTACCTCTAGATATCTGGCTTTACCTCTAGATTTTGGGCTCTACCACTAGGTCTTGGACTTTACCTCTAGATTTTGGATTTTACCTCTAGAAGTTGGGCTTTACCTCTAGATTTTGGGCCTTACCTCTAGAAGTTGGGGGTTACATCTATATGTTTGGCTTTAACTGTAGATGTCGGGCCTTAACACTTGATTTTGGAATTCACCTCTAGATGTTAGGCTTTACCTCTGGATTCTGGGCTTTCCCTCTAGATGTTGTTCTTTAACTCTAGATTTTGGGCTTTACTCTAAATGCTGCGCTTTATATATTCGGCTTTACATCTAGAACTTGGGCTTTACATCTAGATTTTGGGCCTTAGATCTAGAAGTTGGGCTTTACATCTAGATTTTGGTCTTTACGTCCAGATATTGGGCTTTACCTCTAGATATTGGGTTTTAAATCTATATATTTGGCTTTTTTCTAGATGTTGGGCTTACCCCTAGATATCTGGCTTTACCTCTAGATGTTGGGCTTTACCTCTAGATTTTGGGTTTTCCATCTGGATTTTTGGCTTCTCTCTAGAATCTGGGCTTTACCTCCAGATGTTGGGCTTTACCTCTAGATGTTGGGTTTTACCTCTAGATGTTGGTCTTTATGTCTAGATATTGGACTTTACCTCTAGATGTCGGGTTTTACATCTAGATGTTTTGCTTTACATTCAGATGTTGGGCTTTATCTCTAGATTTTGGGTTTTAAATCTATATATTTGGCTTTTCCTATAGATGTTGGGCTTTACCTCTACATTTTGGGCTCTACCACTAGGTCTTGATCTTTACCTCTAGATTTTGGACTTTACCTCTAGAAGTTGGGCTTTACATCTTGACTTTGGGCTTTACCTCAAGACGTTCGGCTTTACCTCTAGATGTTGCGCTTTACCTCTAGTTTTTGGGCCTTACGTCTGGAAGTTGGGGGTTACATCTATATGTTTGGCTTTAACTGTAGATGTCGGGCCTTAAGACTAGATTTAAGAATTCACCTCTAGATATTAGGCTTTACCTCTAGATTCTGGGCTTTACCTCTAGATGTTGGGCTTTAACACTAGATTTTGGGTTTTCATCTGGATTTTTGGCTTCTCTCTAGAATCTGGGCTGTACCTCCAGACGTTGGGCTTTACCTCTAGATGTTGGGTTTTACCTCTAGATGTTGGTCTTTAAGTTTAGATATTGGACTTTACTCCTAGATGTCGGGTTTTACATCTAGATGTTTTGCTTTACTTTTAGATGTTGGGCTTTATCTCTAGATTTTGGGTTTTAAATCTATATATTTGGCTTTTCCTCTAGCTGTTGGGATTTACCATCAGATATCTGGCTTTACGTCTAGATGTTGGGCTTTAGCTCTAGATTTTGGGCTCTACCACTAGGTCTTGGGCTTTACCTCCAGATTTTGGACTTTACCTCTAGAAGTTGGGCTTTACCTCTAGAGTTTGGGCTTTACCTCAAGACCTTCGGCTTTAACTCTAGCTGTTGGGCTTTACCTCTAGATTTTGGGCCTTACCTCTAGAAGTTGGGGGTTACATTTATATGGTTGGCTTTAACTGTAGATGTCGGACCTTAACACTTGATTTTGGAATTCACCTCTAGATGTTAGGCTTTACCTCTAGATTCTGGGCTTTCCCTCTAGACGTTGGGCTTTAACTCTAGATTTTGGGCTTTACTCTAAAGGATGCGCTTTGACTCTAGATATTCGGCTTTACCTCTAGAATTGGGTTTTACATCTAGATGTTTGGCTTTAACTGTAGGTGTCGGGCTTTAACAGTAGATATTGGAATTCACCTCTAGATCTTAGTCTTTACCTCTACATGTTGGGCTTTACCTCTAGATGATTAGGCTTTAAACCTAGAAATTGGGCTTTACATCTAGATTTGGGGCTTTAGCTCTAGATGTTGGGCTTTACCTCCAGATTTTGCGTTTTAAATCTATATATCTGGCTTTATCTCTAGATGTTGGGCTTTATCTCTAGATTTTGGGCTCTACCTCTAGGTATTGGTGTTTACCTCTAGATTTTGGACTTTAACTCTGGAAGTTGGGCTTTACATCTAGACTTTGGGCTTTACCTCCAGATGTTGGTCTTTAAGTCTAGATACTGGACTTTACCTCTAGATGTAGGGTTTTACATCTAGATGTTTTGCTTTACATTTAGATGTTGGTCTTTATCTCTAGATGTTGGGTTATACCTCTATATGTTGTGCTTCACCTCTAGATGTTGGGCTTTACCTCTAGATTTTGGGTTTTACATCTAGATGTTTGCCTTCACCTCTGTAAGTTGGGCTTTACCTGCAGACATTGGGCTGTAGGACTAGATGATGCGCTTTACCTCTAGAAGTTGGGCTTTACATCTAGATTTTGGGCTTTACCTCTAAATGATGGGCTTAAACTCTAAATATTGGGCTTTACCTCTAGATGTTCGGCTTTAGATTTAGAAGTTGGGCTTTACATCTATATTTTGGGCTTTAGATCTAGAAGTTGGGCTTTACATCTAGATATTGGTCTTTACGTCTAGATATTGGGCTTTACCTCTAGGTTTTGCGTTTTAAATCTATATATTTGGCTTTTCCTCTAGATGTTGGGCTTTACCATCAGATATCTGGCTTTACGTCTAGATGTTGGGCTTTACCTCTAGAATTTGGGCTCTACCACTAGATCTTGGGCTTTACCTCTAGATTTTGGACTTTACCTCTAGAAGTTGGGCTTTACCTCTAGATTTTGGGCTTTACCTCAAGACGTTCGGCTTTAACTCTAGATGTTGGGCTTTACCTCTAGATTTTGGGCCTTTCCTCTAGAAGTTGGTGTTTACATCTATATGTTTGGCTTTAATTGTAGATGTCGGGCCTTAAGACTAGATTTTGCCATTCACCTCTAGATGTTAGGCTTTACCTCTAGATTCCCGGCTTTACCTCTAGATGTTGGGCTTTACCTCTAGATTTTGGAATTCACCTCTAGATGTTAGGCTTTACCTCTAGATTCTGGGCTTTACCTCTAGATGTTGGGCTTTACCTCTAGATGTTGGGTTTTACCTCTAGATGTTGGGCTTTAAGTCTAGATATTGGACTTTACCTCTAGATGTAGGGTTTTACATCTAAATGTTTTCCTTTACATTTAGATGTTGGGCTTTATCTCTAGATTTTGGGGTTTAAATCTATATATTTGGCTTTTCCTCTAGATGTTGGGCTTTACCATCAGATATCTGGCTTTACGTCTAGATGTTGGGATTTAGCTCTAGAGTTTGGGCTCTACCACTAGGTCTTGGGCTTTACCTCTAGATTTTGGACTTTACCTCTAGAAGTTGGGCTTTACCTCTAGACTTTGGGTTTTCCATCTGGATTTTTGGCTTCTCTCTAGAATCTGGGCTTTACCTCCAGACGTTGGGCTTTACCTCTAGATGTTGGGTTTTACCTCTAGATGTTGGTCTTTAAGTCTAGATATTGGACTTTACCTCTAGATGTAGGGTTTTACATCTAGATGTTTTGCTTTACATTTAGATGTTTGGCTTTATCTCTAGATTTTGGGTTTCAAATCTATATATTTGTCTTTTCCTCTAGATGTTGGGCTTTACCTCTAGATATCTGGCTTTACGTCTAGATGTTGGGCTTTACCTCTAGATTATTTGGATTTAGATCTGGAAATTGGGCTTTACATCTAGATTTGGGGCTTTAGCTCTAGATGTTGGGCTTTACCTCCAGATTTTGGGTTTCAAATCTATATATTTCTCTTTTCCTCTAGATGTTGGGCTTTACCTCTAGATAGCTGGCTTTACGTGTAGATGTTGGGCTTCACCTCTACATTTTGGGCTCTACCACTAGGTCTTTGGCTTTAACTCTAGATTTTGGACTTTACCTCTAGAAGTTGCGCTTTACATCTAGACTTTGGGCTTTACCTCAAGACGTTCGGCTTTAACTCTAGCTGTTGGGCTTTACCTCTAGATTTTGGACTTTACCTCTAGAAGTTAGGCTTTAGATCTAGAAGTTGGGCTTTACATCTAGATTTTGGGCTTTACGTCTAGATATTGGTCTTTACCTCTAGATTTTGGGTTTTAAATCTATATATTTGGCTATTCCTCTAGATGTTGGGCTTTACCCCTAGATATCTGGCTTTACGTCTAGATGTTGGGCTTTACCTCTAGATTTTGTTCTCTACCACTAGGTCTTGGGCTTTACCTCTAGATTTTGGACTTTACCTCTAGAAGTTGGGCTTTACCTCTAGATTTTGGGCCTTACCTCTAGAAGTTGGGGGTTGCATCTATATGTTTGGCTTTAACTGTAGATGTCGGTCCTTAACACTTGATTTTGGAATTCACCTCTAGATGTTAGGCTTTACCTCTGGATTCTGGGCTTTCCCTCTAGATGTTGTTCTTTAACTCTAGATTTTGGGCTTTACTCTAAATGCTGCGCTTTATATATTCGGCTTTACATCTAGAACTTGGGCTTTACATCTAGATTTTGGGCCTTAGATCTAGAAGTTGGGCTTTACATCTAGATTTTGGTCTTTACGTCCAGATATTGGGCTTTACCTCTAGATATTGGGTTTTAAATCTATATATTTGGCTTTTTTCTAGATGTTGGGCTTACCCCTAGATATCTGGCTTTACCTCTAGATGTTGGGCTTTACCTCTAGATTTTGGGTTTTCCATCTGGATTTTTGGCTTCTCTCTAGAATCTGGGCTTTACCTCCAGATGTTGGGCTTTACCTCTAGATGTTGGGTTTTACCTCTAGATGTTGGTCTTTATGTCTAGATATTGGACTTTACCTCTAGATGTCGGGTTTTACATCTAGATGTTTTGCTTTACATTCAGATGTTGGGCTTTATCTCTAGATTTTGGGTTTTAAATCTATATATTTGGCTTTTCCTATAGATGTTGGGCTTTACCTCTACATTTTGGGCTCTACCACTAGGTCTTGATCTTTACCTCTAGATTTTGGACTTTACCTCTAGAAGTTGGGCTTTACATCTTGACTTTGGGCTTTACCTCAAGACGTTCGGCTTTACCTCTAGATGTTGCGCTTTACCTCTAGTTTTTGGGCCTTACGTCTGGAAGTTGGGGGTTACATCTATATGTTTGGCTTTAACTGTAGATGTCGGGCCTTAAGACTAGATTTAAGAATTCACCTCTAGATATTAGGCTTTACCTCTAGATTCTGGGCTTTACCTCTAGATGTTGGGCTTTAACACTAGATTTTGGGTTTTCATCTGGATTTTTGGCTTCTCTCTAGAATCTGGGCTTTACCTCCAGACGTTGGGCTTTACCTCTAGATGTTGGGTTTTACCTCTAGATGTTGGTCTTTAAGTTTAGATATTGGACTTTACTCCTAGATGTCGGGTTTTACATCTAGATGTTTTGCTTTACTTTTAGATGTTGGGCTTTATCTCTAGATTTTGGGTTTTAAATCTATATATTTGGCTTTTCCTCTAGCTGTTGGGCTTTACCATCAGATATCTGGCTTTACGTCTAGATGTTTGGCTTTAGCTCTAGATTTTGGGCTCTACCACTAGGTCTTGGGCTTTACCTCCAGATTTTGGACTTTACCTCTAGAAGTTGGGCTTTACCTCTAGAGTTTGGGCTTTACCTCAAGACCTTCGGCTTTAACTCTAGCTGTTGGGCTTTACCTCTAGATTTTGGGCCTTACCTCTAGAAGTTGGGGGTTACATCTATATGGTTGGCTTTAACTGTAGATGTCAAACCTTAACACTTGATTTTGGAAATCACCTCTAGATGTTAGGCTTTACCTCTAGATTCTGGGCTTTCCCTCTAGACGTTGGGCTTTAACTCTAGATTTTGGGCTTTACTCTAAAGGATGCGCTTTGAACCTAGATATTCGGCTTTACCTCTAAAATTGGGTTTTACATCTAGATGTTTGGCTTTAACTGTAGGTGTCGGGCTTTAACAGTAGATATTGGAATTCACCTCTAGATCTTAGTCTTTACCTCTACATGTTGGGCTTTACCTCTAGATGATTAGGCTTTAAACCTAGAAATTGGGCTTTACATCTAGATTTGGGGCTTTAGCTATAGATATTGGTCTTTACCTCTAGATGTTGGGCTTTAGATCTAGAAGTTGGGCTTTACATCTAGATATTGGTCCTTACGTCTAGATATTGGGCTTTACCTCTAGATTTTGGGTTTTAAATCTATATATTTGGCTTTTCCTCTAGATGTTGGGCTTTACCTCTAGATATCTGGTTTTACCTCTAGATGTTGGGCTTTACCTCTAGATTTTGGGCTCTACCACTAGGTCTTGGGCTTTACCTCTAGATTTTGGACTTTACCTCTAGAAGTTAGGCTTTAGATCTAGAAGTTGGGCTTTACATCTACATTTTGGGCTTTAAGTCTAGATATTGGTCTTTACCTCTAGATTTTGGGTTTTAAATCTATATATTTGGCTATTCCTCTAGATGTTGGGCTTTACCCCTAGATATCTGGCTTTACGTCTAGATGTTGGGCTTTACCTCTAGATTTTGTTCTCTACCACTAGGTCTTGGGCTTTACCTCTAGATTTTGGACTTTGCCTCTAGAAGTTGGGTTTACCTCTAGATTTTGGGCCTTACCTCTAGAAGTTGGGGGTTGCATCTATATGTTTGGCTTTAACTGTAGATGTCGGTCCTTAAGACTAGATTTAAGAATTCACCTCTAGATATTAGGCTTTACCTCTAGATTCTGGGCTTTACCTCTAGATGTTGGGCTTTACCTCTAGATTTTGGGTTTACCATCTGGATTTTTGGCTTCTCTCCAGAATCTGGGCTGTACCTCCAGACGTTGGGCTTTACCTCTAGATGTTGGGTTTTACCTCTAGATGTTGGTCTTTAAGTCTAGATATTGGACTTTACCTCTAGATGTCGGGTTTTACATCTAGATGTTTTGCTTTACTTTTAGATGTTGGGCTTTATCTCTAGATTTTGGGTTTTAAATCTATATATTTGGCTTTTCCTCTAGCTGTTGGGCTTTACCATCAGATATCTGGCTTTACGTCTAGATGTTGGGCTTTAGCTCTAGATTTTGGGCTCTACCACTAGGTCTTGGGCTTTACCTCCAGATTTTGGACTTTACCTCTAGAAGTTGGGCTTTACCTCTAGAGTTTGGGCTTTACCTCAAGACCTTCGGCTTTAACTCTAGCTGTTGGGCTTTACCTCTAGATTTTGGGCCTTACCTCTAGAAGTTGGGGGTTACATTTATATGGTTGGCTTTAACTGTAGATGTCGGACCTTAACACTTGATTTTGGAATTCACCTCTAGATGTTAGGCTTTACCTCTAGATTCTGGGCTTTCCCTCTAGACGTTGGGCTTTAACTCTAGATTTTGGGCTTTACTCTAAAGGATGCGCTTTGACTCTAGATATTCGGCTTTACCTCTAGAATTGGGTTTTACATCTAGATGTTTGGCTTTAACTGTAGGTGTCGGGCTTTAACAGTAGATATTGGAATTCACCTCTAGATCTTAGTCTTTACCTCTACATGTTGGGCTTTACCTCTAGATGATTAGGCTTTAAACCTAGAAATTGGGCTTTACATCTAGATTTGGGGCTTTAGCTCTAGATGTTGGGCTTTACCTCCAGATTTTGCGTTTTAAATCTATATATCTGGCTTTATCTCTAGATGTTGGGCTTTATCTCTAGATTTTGGGCTCTACCTCTAGGTATTGGTGTTTACCTCTAGATTTTGGACTTTAACTCTGGAAGTTGGGCTTTACATCTAGACTTTGGGCTTTACCTCCAGATGTTGGTCTTTAAGTCTAGATACTGGACTTTACCTCTAGATGTAGGGTTTTACATCTAGATGTTTTGCTTTACATTTAGATGTTGGTCTTTATCTCTAGATGTTGGGTTATACCTCTATATGTTGTGCTTCACCTCTAGATATTGGTCTTTACCTCTAGATTTTGGGTGTTAGATCTAGATTTTGGGCTTTACATCTAGATTTTGGGCGTTAGATCTAGAAGTTGGGCTTTACATCTAGATTTTGGGCTTTACGTCTAGATATTGGGCTTTACCTCTAGATTTTGGGTTTTAAATCTATATATTTGGCTTTTCCTCTAGATGTTGGGCTTTACCTCTAGATATCTGGTTTTACCTCTAGATGTTGGGCTTTACCTCTAGATTTTGGGCTCTACCACTAGATATCTGGCTTTACCCCTAGATGTTGGTCTTTAAGTCTAGATATTGGACTTTACCTCTAGATGTCGGGTTTTACATCTAGATGTTTTGCTTTACTTTTAGATGTTGGGCTTTATCTCTAGATTTTGGGTTTTAAATCTATATATTTGGCTTTTCCTCTAGATGTTGGGCTTTACCATCAGATATCTGGCTTTACGTCTAGATGTTGGGATTTAGCTCTAGATTTTGGGCTCTACCACTAGGTCTTGGGCTTTACCTCTAGATTTTGGACTTTACCTCTAGAAGTTGGGCTTTACCTCTAGACTTTGGGTTTTCCATCTGGATTTTTGGCTTCTCTCTAGAATCTGGGCTTTACCTCCAGACGTTGGGCTTTACCTCTAGATGTTGGGTTTTACCTCTAGATGTTGGTCTTTAAGTCTAGATATTGGACTTTACCTCTAGATGTAGGGTTTTACATCTAGATGTTTTGCTTTACATTTAGATGTTTGGCTTTATCTCTAGATTTTGGGTTTCAAATCTATATATTTGTCTTTTCCTCTAGATGTTGGGCTTTACCTCTAGATATCTGGCTTTACGTCTAGATGTTGGGCTTTACCTCTAGATTATTTGGATTTAGATCTGGAAATTGGGCTTTACATCTAGATTTGGGGCTTTAGCTCTAGATGTTGGGCTTTACCTCCAGATTTTGGGTTTCAAATCTATATATTTCTCTTTTCCTCTAGATGTTGGGCTTTACCTCTAGATAGCTGGCTTTACGTGTAGATGTTGGGCTTCACCTCTACATTTTGGGCTCTACCACTAGGTCTTTGGCTTTAACTCTAGATTTTGGACTTTACCTCTAGAAGTTGCGCTTTACCTCTAGACTTTGGGCTTTACCTCAAGACGTTCGGCTTTAACTCTAGCTGTTGGGCTTTACCTCTAGATTTTGGACTTTACCTCTAGAAGTTAGGCTTTAGATCTAGAAGTTGGGCTTTACATCTAGATTTTGGGCTTTACGTCTAGATATTGGTCTTTACCTCTAGATTTTGGGTTTTAAATCTATATATTTGGCTATTCCTCTAGATGTTGGGCTTTACCCCTAGATATCTGGCTTTACGTCTAGATGTTGGGCTTTACCTCTAGATTTTGTTCTCTACCACTAGGTCTTGGGCTTTACCTCTAGATTTTGGACTTTACCTCTAGAAGTTGGGCTTTACCTCTAGATTTTGGGCCTTACCTCTAGAAGTTGGGGGTTGCATCTATATGTTTGGCTTTAACTGTAGATGTCGGTCCTTAACACTTGATTTTGGAATTCACCTCTAGATGTTAGGCTTTACCTCTAGATTTTGGGTTTACCATCTGGATTTTAGGCTTCTCTCTAGAATCTGGGCTGTACCTCCAGACGTTGGGCTTTACCTCTAGATGTTGGGTTTTACCTCTAGATGTTGGTCTTTAAGTTTAGATATTGGACTTTACTCCTAGATGTCGGGTTTTACATCTAGATGTTTTGCTTTACTTTTAGATGTTGGGCTTTATCTCTAGATTTTGGGTTTTAAATCTATATATTTGGCTTTTCCTCTAGCTGTTGGGCTTTACCATCAGATATCTGGCTTTACGTCTAGATGTTGGGCTTTAGCTCTAGATTTTGGGCTCTACCACTAGGTCTTGGGCTTTACCTCCAGATTTTGGACTTTACCTCTAGAATTTGGGCTTTACCTCTAGAGTTTGGGCTTTACCTCAAGACGTTCGGCTTTAACTCTAGGTGTTGGGCTTTACCTCTAGATTTTGGGCCTTACCTCTAGAAGTTGGGGGTTACATCTATATGGTTGGCTTTAACTGTAGATGTCAAACCTTAACACTTGATTTTGGAAATCACCTCTAGATGTTAGGCTTTACCTCTAGATTCTGGGCTTTCCCTCTAGACGTTGGGCTTTAACTCTAGATTTTGGGCTTTACTCTAAAGGATGCGCTTTGACTCTAGATATTCGGCTTTACCTCTAGAATTGGGTTTTACATCTAGATGTTTGGCTTTAACTGTAGGTGTCGGGCTTTAACAGTAGATATTGGAATTCACCTCTAGATCTTAGTCTTTACCTCTACATGTTGGGCTTTACCTCTAGATGATTAGGCTTTAAACCTAGAAATTGGGCTTTACATCTAGATTTGGGGCTTTAGCTCTAGATGTTGGGCTTTACCTCCAGATTTTGCGTTTTAAATCTATATATCTGGCTTTATCTCTAGATGTTGGGCTTTACCTCTAGATTTTGGGCTCTACCACTAGGTCTTGGGCTTTACCTCTAGATTTTGGACTTTACCTCTAGAAGTTGGGCTTTACCTCTAGACTTTGGCTTTACCTCAAGACGTTCAACTTTAACTCTAGATGTTGGGCTTTACCTCTAGATTTTGGGCTTTACGTCTAGTTATTGAGCTTTACATCTAGATTTTGGGTTTTAAATCTATACATTTGGCTTTTCCTCTAGATGTTTGGCTTTACCTCTAGATATCTGGCTTTACCTCTAGATTTTGGGCTCTACCACTAGGTCTTGGACTTTACCTCTAGATTTTGGATTTTACCTCTAGAAGTTGGGCTTTACCTCTAGATTTTGGGCCTTACCTCTAGAAGTTGGGGGTTACATCTATATGTTTGGCTTTAACTGTAGATGTCGGGCCTTAACACTTGATTTTGGAATTCACCTCTAGATGTTAGGCTTTACCTCTGGATTCTGGGCTTTCCCTCTAGATGTTGTTCTTTAACTCTAGATTTTGGGCTTTACTCTAAATGCTGCGCTTTATATATTCGGCTTTACATCTAGAACTTGGGCTTTACATCTAGATTTTGGGCCTTAGATCTAGAAGTTGGGCTTTACATCTAGATTTTGGTCTTTACGTCCAGATATTGGGCTTTACCTCTAGATATTGGGTTTTAAATCTATATATTTGGCTTTTTTCTAGATGTTGGGCTTACCCCTAGATATCTGGCTTTACCTCTAGATGTTGGGCTTTACCTCTAGATTTTGGGTTTTCCATCTGGATTTTTGGCTTCTCTCTAGAATCTGGGCTTTACCTCCAGATGTTGGGCTTTACCTCCAGATGTTGGTCTTTACCTCTAGATGTTGGGTTTTACCTCTAGATGTTGGTCTTTATGTCTAGATATTGGACTTTACCTCTAGATGTCGGGTTTTACATCTAGATGTTTTGCTTTACATTCAGATGTTGGGCTTTATCTCTAGATTTTGGGTTTTAAATCTATATATTTGGCTTTTCCTATAGATGTTGGGCTTTACCTCTACATTTTGGGCTCTACCACTAGGTCTTGATCTTTACCTCTAGATTTTGGACTTTACCTCTAGAAGTTGGGCTTTACATCTTGACTTTGGGCTTTACCTCAAGACGTTCGGCTTTACCTCTAGATGTTGCGCTTTACCTCTAGTTTTTGGGCCTTACGTCTGGAAGTTGGGGGTTACATCTATATGTTTGGCTTTAACTGTAGATGTCGGGCCTTAAGACTAGATTTAAGAATTCACCTCTAGATATTAGGCTTTACCTCTAGATTCTGGGCTTTACCTCTAGATGTTGGGCTTTAACACTAGATTTTGGGTTTTCATCTGGATTTTTGGCTTCTCTCTAGAATCTGGGCTGTACCTCCAGACGTTGGGCTTTACCTCTAGATGTTGGGTTTTACCTCTAGATGTTGGTCTTTAAGTTTAGATATTGGACTTTACTCCTAGATGTCGGGTTTTACATCTAGATGTTTTGCTTTACTTTTAGATGTTGGGCTTTATCTCTAGATTTTGGGTTTTAAATCTATATATTTGGCTTTTCCTCTAGCTGTTGGGCTTTACCATCAGATATCTGGCTTTACGTCTAGATGTTTGGCTTTAGCTCTAGATTTTGGGCTCTACCACTAGGTCTTGGGCTTTACCTCCAGATTTTGGACTTTACCTCTAGAAGTTGGGCTTTACCTCTAGAGTTTGGGCTTTACCTCAAGACGTTCGGCTTTAACTCTAGCTGTTGGGCTTTACCTCTAGATTTTGGGCCTTACCTCTAGAAGTTGGGGGTTACATCTATATGGTTGGCTTTAACTGTAGATGTCAAACCTTAACACTTGATTTTGGAAATCACCTCTAGATGTTAGGCTTTACCTCTAGATTCTGGGCTTTCCCTCTAGACGTTGGGCTTTAACTCTAGATTTTGGGCTTTACTCTAAAGGATGCGCTTTGAACCTAGATATTCGGCTTTACCTCTAAAATTGGGTTTTACATCTAGATGTTTGGCTTTAACTGTAGGTGTCGGGCTTTAACAGTAGATATTGGAATTCACCTCTAGATCTTAGTCTTTACCTCTACATGTTGGGCTTTACCTCTAGATGATTAGGCTTTAAACCTAGAAATTGGGCTTTACATCTAGATTTGGGGCTTTAGCTCTAGATGTTGGGCTTTACCTCCAGATTTTGCGTTTTAAATCTATATATCTGGCTTTATCTCTAGATGTTGGGCTTTACCTCTAGATTTTGGGCCTTACCTCTAGATGTTTGGCTTCGATCTAGAAGTTGCGCTTTACCTCTAGATTTTGGGCTCTACCACTAGGTCTTGGGCTTTACCTCTAGATTTTGGACTTTACCTCTAGAAGTTGGGCTTTACCTCTAGACTTTGGCTTTACCTCAAGACGTTCAACTTTAACTCTAGATGTTGGGCTTTACCTCTAGATTTTGGGCTTTACGTCTAGTTATTGAGCTTTACATCTAGATTTTGGGTTTTAAATCTATACATTTGGCTTTTCCTCTAGATGTTTGGCTTTACCTCTAGATATCTGGCTTTACCTCTAGATTTTGGGCTCTACCACTAGGTCTTGGACTTTACCTCTAGATTTTGGATTTTACCTCTAGAAGTTGGGCTTTACCTCTAGATTTTGGGCCTTACCTCTAGAAGTTGGGGGTTACATCTATATGTTTGGCTTTAACTGTAGATGTCGGGCCTTAACACTTGATTTTGGAATTCACCTCTAGATGTTAGGCTTTACCTCTGGATTCTGGGCTTTCCCTCTAGATGTTGTTCTTTAACTCTAGATTTTGGGCTTTACTCTAAATGCTGCGCTTTATATATTCGGCTTTACATCTAGAACTTGGGCTTTACATCTAGATTTTGGGCCTTAGATCTAGAAGTTGGGCTTTACATCTAGATTTTGGTCTTTACGTCCAGATATTGGGCTTTACCTCTAGATATTGGGTTTTAAATCTATATATTTGGCTTTTTTCTAGATGTTGGGCTTACCCCTAGATATCTGGCTTTACCTCTAGATGTTGGGCTTTACCTCTAGATTTTGGGTTTTCCATCTGGATTTTTGGCTTCTCTCTAGAATCTGGGCTTTACCTCCAGATGTTGGGCTTTACCTCTAGATGTTGGGTTTTACCTCTAGATGTTGGTCTTTATGTCTAGATATTGGACTTTACCTCTAGATGTCGGGTTTTACATCTAGATGTTTTGCTTTACATTCAGATGTTGGGCTTTATCTCTAGATTTTGGGTTTTAAATCTATATATTTGGCTTTTCCTATAGATGTTGGGCTTTACCTCTACATTTTGGGCTCTACCACTAGGTCTTGATCTTTACCTCTAGATTTTGGACTTTACCTCTAGAAGTTGGGCTTTACATCTTGACTTTGGGCTTTACCTCAAGACGTTCGGCTTTACCTCTAGATGTTGCGCTTTACCTCTAGTTTTTGGGCCTTACGTCTGGAAGTTGGGGGTTACATCTATATGTTTGGCTTTAACTGTAGATGTCGGGCCTTAAGACTAGATTTAAGAATTCACCTCTAGATATTAGGCTTTACCTCTAGATTCTGGGCTTTACCTCTAGATGTTGGGCTTTAACACTAGATTTTGGGTTTTCATCTGGATTTTTGGCTTCTCTCTAGAATCTGGGCTGTACCTCCAGACGTTGGGCTTTACCTCTAGATGTTGGGTTTTACCTCTAGATGTTGGTCTTTAAGTTTAGATATTGGACTTTACTCCTAGATGTCGGGTTTTACATCTAGATGTTTTGCTTTACTTTTAGATGTTGGGCTTTATCTCTAGATTTTGGGTTTTAAATCTATATATTTGGCTTTTCCTCTAGCTGTTGGGCTTTACCATCAGATATCTGGCTTTACGTCTAGATGTTTGGCTTTAGCTCTAGATTTTGGGCTCTACCACTAGGTCTTGGGCTTTACCTCCAGATTTTGGACTTTACCTCTAGAAGTTGGGCTTTACCTCTAGAGTTTGGGCTTTACCTCAAGACGTTCGGCTTTAACTCTAGCTGTTGGGCTTTACCTCTAGATTTTGGGCCTTACCTCTAGAAGTTGGGGGTTACATCTATATGGTTGGCTTTAACTGTAGATGTCAAACCTTAACACTTGATTTTGGAAATCACCTCTAGATGTTAGGCTTTACCTCTAGATTCTGGGCTTTCCCTCTAGACGTTGGGCTTTAACTCTAGATTTTGGGCTTTACTCTAAAGGATGCGCTTTGAACCTAGATATTCGGCTTTACCTCTAAAATTGGGTTTTACATCTAGATGTTTGGCTTTAACTGTAGGTGTCGGGCTTTAACAGTAGATATTGGAATTCACCTCTAGATCTTAGTCTTTACCTCTACATGTTGGGCTTTACCTCTAGATGATTAGGCTTTAAACCTAGAAATTGGGCTTTACATCTAGATTTGGGGCTTTAGCTCTAGATGTTGGGCTTTACCTCCAGATTTTGCGTTTTAAATCTATATATCTGGCTTTATCTCTAGATGTTGGGCTTTACCTCTAGATTTTGGGCCTTACCTCTAGATGTTTGGCTTCGATCTAGAAGTTGCGCTTTACCTCTAGATTTTGGGCTCTACCACTAGGTCTTGGGCTTTACCTCTAGATTTTGGACTTTACCTCTAGAAGTTGGGCTTTACCTCTAGACTTTGGCTTTACCTCAAGACGTTCAACTTTAACTCTAGATGTTGGGCTTTACCTCTAGATTTTGGGCTTTACGTCTAGTTATTGAGCTTTACATCTAGATTTTGGGTTTTAAATCTATACATTTGGCTTTTCCTCTAGATGTTTGGCTTTACCTCTAGATATCTGGCTTTACCTCTAGATTTTGGGCTCTACCACTAGGTCTTGGACTTTACCTCTAGATTTTGGATTTTACCTCTAGAAGTTGGGCTTTACCTCTAGATTTTGGGCCTTACCTCTAGAAGTTGGGGGTTACATCTATATGTTTGGCTTTAACTGTAGATGTCGGGCCTTAACACTTGATTTTGGAATTCACCTCTAGATGTTAGGCTTTACCTCTGGATTCTGGGCTTTCCCTCTAGATGTTGTTCTTTAACTCTAGATTTTGGGCTTTACTCTAAATGCTGCGCTTTATATATTCGGCTTTACATCTAGAACTTGGGCTTTACATCTAGATTTTGGGCCTTAGATCTAGAAGTTGGGCTTTACCTCTAGATTTTGGTCTTTACGTCCAGATATTGGGCTTTACCTCTAGATATTGGGTTTTAAATCTATATATTTGGCTTTTCCTCTAGATGTTGGGCTTACCCCTAGATATCTGGCTTTACCTCAAGACGTTCGGCTTTACCTCTAGATGTTGGGCTTTACCTCTATTTTTTGGGCCTTACGTCTGGAAGTTGGGGGTTACATCTATATGTTTGGCTTTAACTGTAGATGTCGGGCCTTAAGACTAGATTTAAGAATTCACCTCTAGATATTAGGCTTTACCTCTAGATTCTGGGCTTTACCTCTAGATGTTGGGCTTTAACACTAGATTTTGGGTTTTCATCTGGATTTTTGGCTTCTCTCTAGAATCTGGGCTGTACCTCCAGACTTTGGGCTTTACCTCAAGATGTTGGGTTTTACCTCTAGATGTTGGTCTTTAAGTCTAGATATTGGACTTTACCTCTAGATGTCGGGTTTTACATCTAGAACTTTTGCTTTACATTTAGATGTTGGGCTTTATCTCTAGATTTTGGGTTTTAAATCTATATATTTGGCTTTTCCTCTAGCTGTTGGGCTTTACCATCAGATATCTGGCTTTACGTCTAGATGTATGGCTTTACATCTAGATTTTGGGCTCTACCACTAGGTCTTGGGCTTTACATCTAGATTTTGGACTTTACCTCTAGAAGTTGGGTTTTACCTCTAGATTCTGGGCTTTCCCTCTAGATGTGGGGCTTCAACTCCAGATTTTGGGCTTTACTCTAAATGATGCGCTTTATATATTCGGCTTTACCTCTAGAAGTTGGGCTTTACATCTAGATATTGGTCTTTACGTCTAGATATCGGGCTTTACCTCTATATTTTGGGTTTTAAATCTATATATTTGGCTTTTCCTCTAGATGTTAACTTTACCTCTAGATATCTGGCTTTACGTCTAGATTTTGGGCTTTACTTCTAGATTTTGGGCTCTAACACTAGGTCTTGGGCTTTACCTCTAGATTTAGGACTTTACCTCTAGAAGTTAGGCTTTAGATCTAGAAGTTGGGCTTTACATCTAGATTTTGGGATTTACGTCTAGATATTGGGCTTTACCTCTAGATTTTGGGTTTTAAATCTATATATTTGGCTTTTCCTCTAGATGTTGGGCTTTACCCCTAGATATGTGGCTTTACCTCTAGATGATGGGCTTTACCTCTAGATTTTGGGTTTTCCATCTGGATTTTTGGCTTCTCTCTAGAATCTGGGCTTTACCTCCAGACGTTGGGCTTTACCTCTAGATGTTGAGTTTTACCTCTAGATGTTGGTCTTTAAGTCTAGATATAGGACTTTACCTCTAGATGTTGGGTTTTACATCTAGATGTTTTGCTTTACATTTAGATGTTGGGCTTTATCTCTAGATGTTGGGTTTTAAATCTATATATTTGGCTTTTCCTCTAGATGTTGGGCTTTACCTCTAGATATCTGGCTTTACCTCTAGATGTTGGTCTTTACCTCTAGATTTTGGACTATATCTCTAGAAGTTGGGCTTTACCTCTAGACTTTGGCTTTACCACAAGACGTTCAAATTTACCTCTAGATGTTGGGCTTTACCTCTAGATTTTGGGCTTTACGTCTAGATATTGGGCTTTACCTCTAGATTTTGGGTTTTAAATCTATATATTTGCCTTTTCCTCTAGATGTTGGGCTTTACCCCTAGATATCTGGCTTTAAGTCTAGATGTTGGGCTTTACCTTTAGATTTTGGGCTCTACCACTAGGTCTTGATCTTTACCTCTACATTTTGGACTTTACCTCTAGAAGTTGGGCTTTACATCTAGACTTTGGGCTTTACCTCAAGACGTTCGGCTTTACCTCTAGATGTTGGGCTTTACCTCTATTTTTTGGGCCTTACGTCTAGAAGTTGGGGGTTACATCTATATGTTTGCATTTAACTGTAGATGTCGGGCCTTAACACTGGATTTTGGAATTCACCTCTAGATGTTAGGCTTTACCTCTAGATTCTGGGCTTTCCCTCTAGATGTTGTTCTTTAACTCTAGATATGGGCTTTACTCTAAACGATGCGCTTTAACTCTAGATATTTGCCTTTACCTCTAGAAGTTGGGCTTTACATCTAGATTTTGGGCTTTAGATGTAGAAGTTGGGCTTTACCTCTAGATTTTGGGCTTTACGTCTAGATATTGGGCTTTACCTCTAGATTTTGGGTTTTAAATCTATATATTTGGCTTTTCCTCTAGATGTTGGGCTTTACCCCTAGATATCTGGCTTTACGTCTAGATGTTGGGCTTTACCTCTAGATTTTGGGCTCTACCACTAGGTCTTGGGCTTTACATCTAGATTTTGGACTTTACCTCTAGAAGTTGGGCTTTACCTCTAGATTTTGGGCCTTACCTCTAGAAGTTGGGGGTTGCATCTATATGTATGGCTTTAACTGTAGATGTCGGGCCTTAACACTTGATTTTGGAATTCACCTCTAGATGTTAGGCTTTACATCTAGATTCTGGGCTTTCCCTCTAGATGTGGGGCTTCATCTCTAGATTTTGGGCTTTACTCTAAATGATGCGCTTTATATATTCGGCTTTACCTCTAGAAGTTGGGCTTTACATCTAGATTTTAGGCTTTTGGTCTAGAAGTTGGGCTTTACATATAGATTTTGGTCTTTAGATCTAGAAGTTGGGCTTTAAATCTAGATATTGGTCTTTACGTCTAGATATTGGGCTTTACCTCTAGATTTTGGGTTTTAAATCTATATATTTGGCTTTTCCTCTAGATGTTGGGCTTTACCTCTAGATATCTGGTTTTACCTCTAGATGTTGGGCTTTACCTCTAGATTTTGGGCTCTACCACTAGATATCTGGCTTTACCCCTAGATGTTGGTCTTTAAGTCTAGATATTGGACTTTACCTCTAGATGTCGGTTTTACATCTAGATGTTTTGCTTTACTTTTAGATGTTGGGCTTTATCTCTAGATTTTGGGTTTTAAATCTATATATTTGGCTTTTCCTCTAGATGTTGGGCTTTACCATCAGATATCTGGCTTTACGTCTAGATGTTGGGATTTAGCTCTAGAGTTTGGGCTCTACCACTAGGTCTTGGGCTTTACCTCTACATTTTGGACTTTACCTCTAGATATTGGGCTTTACCTCTAGATTTTGGGCTTTACCTCAAGATGTTGGGTTTTAAATCTATATATTTGTCTTTACCTCAAGACGTTGGGCTTTAACTCTAGATGTTGGGCTTTACCTCTAGATTTTGGGCCTTACCTCTAGAAGTTGGCGTTTACATCTATATGTTTGGCTTTAACTGTAGATGTCGGGCCTTAAGACTAGATTTTGGAATTCACCTCCAGATGTAAGGCTTTACCTCTAGATTCTGGGCTTTACCTCTAGATGTTGGGCTTTAACACTAGATTTTGGGTTTTCCATCTGGATTTTTGGCTTCTCTCTAGAATCTGGGCTGTACCTCCAGACGTTGGGCTTTACCTCAAGATGTTGGGTTTTACCTCTAGATGTTTTGCTTTACATTTAGATGTTGGGCTTTATCTCTAGATGTTGGGTTTTAAATCTATATATTTTGCTTTTCCTCTAGCTGTTGGGCTTTACCATCAGATATCTGGCTTTACGTCTAGATGTATGGCTTTACCTCTAGATTTTGGGCTCTACCACTAGGTCTTGGGCTTTACCTCTAGACTTTGGCTTTACCACAAGACGTTCAAATTTACCTCTAGATGTTGGGCTTTATCTCTAGATTTTGGGTTTTAAATCTATATATTTGGCTTTTCCTCTAGCTGTTGGGCTTTACCATCAGATATCTGGCTTTACGTCTAGATGTTGGGCTTTAGCTCTAGATTTTGGGCTCTACCACTAGGTCTTGGGCTTTACCTCCAGATTTTGGACTTTACCTCTAGAAGTTGGGCTTTACCTCTAGAGTTTGGGCTTTACCTCAAGACGTTCGGCTTTAACTCTAGCTGTTGGGCTTTACCTCTAGATTTTGGGCCTTACCTCTAGAAGTTGGGGGTTACATCTATATGGTTGGCTTTAACTGTAGATGTCAAACCTTAACACTTGATTTTGGAAATCACCTCTAGATGTTAGGCTTTACCTCTAGATTCTGGGCTTTCCCTCTAGACGTTGGGCTTTAACTCTAGATTTTGGGCTTTACTCTAAAGGATGCGCTTTGAACCTAGATATTCGGCTTTACCTCTAGAATTGGGTTTTACATCTAGATGTTTGGCTTTAACTGTAGGTGTCGGGCTTTAACAGTAGATATTGGAATTCACCTCTAGATCTTAGTCTTTACCTCTACATGTTGGGCTTTACCTCTAGATGATTAGGCTTTAAACCTAGAAATTGGGCTTTACATCTAGATTTGGGGCTTTAGCTCTAGATGTTGGGCTTTACCTCCAGATTTTGCGTTTTAAATCTATATATCTGGCTTTATCTCTAGATGTTGGGCTTTATCTCTAGATTTTGGGCTCTACCTCTAGGTATTGGTGTTTACCTCTAGATTTTGGACTTTAACTCTGGAAGTTGGCTTTACATCTAGACTTTGGGCTTTACCTCCAGATGTTGGTCTTTAAGTCTAGATACTGGACTTCACCTCTAGATGTAGGGTTTTACATCTAGATGTTTTGCTTTACATTTAGATGTTGGTCTTTATCTCTAGATGTTGGGTTATACCTCTATATGTTGTGCTTCACCTCTAGATGTTGGGCTTTACCTCTAGATTTTGGGTTTTACATCTAGATGTTTGCCTTCACCTCTGTAAGTTGGGCTTTACCTGCAGACCTTGGGCTGTAGGACTAGATGATGGGCTTTACTTCTAGAAGTTGGGCTTTACATCTAGATTTTGGGCTTTACCTCTAAATGATGGGCTTAAACTCTAAATATTGGGCTTTACCTCTAGATGTTGGGCTTTAGATTTAGAAGTTGGGCTTTACATCTATATTTTGGGCTTTAGATCTAGAATTTGGGTTTTACATCTAGATATTGGTCTTTACGTCTAGATATTGGGCTTTACCTATAGGTTTTGCGTTTTAAATCTATATATTTGGCTTTTCCTCTAGATGTTGGGCTTTACCATCAGATATCTGGCTTTACGTCTAGATGTTGGGCTTTACCTCTAGAATTTGGGCTCTACCACTAGATCTTGGGCTTTACCTCTAGATTTTGGACTTTACCTCTAGAAGTTGGGCTTTACCTCTAGATTTTGGGCCTTTCCTCTAGAAGTTGGTGTTTACATCTATATGTTTGGCTTTAATTGTAGATGTCGAGCCTTAAGACTAGATTTTGCCATTCACCTCTAGATGTTAGGCTTTACCTCTAGATTCCCGGCTTTACCTCTAGATGTTGGGCTTTACCTCTAGATTTTGGAATTCACCTCTAGATGTTAGGCTTTACCTCTAGATTCTGGGCTTTACCTCTAGATGTTGGGCTTTACCTCTAGATGTTGGGTTTTACCTCTAGATGTTGGGCTTTAAGTCTGGATATTGGACTTTACCTCTAGATGTAGGGTTTTACATCTAAATGTTTTCCTTTACATTTAGATGTTGGGCTTTATCTCTAGATTTTGGGGTTTAAATCTATATATTTGGCTTTTCCTCTAGATGTTGGGCTTTACCATCAGATATCTGGCTTTACGTCTAGATGTTGGGATTTAGCTCTAGAGTTTGGGCTCTACCACTAGGTCTTGGGCTTTACCTCTAGATTTTGGACTTTACCTCTAGAAGTTGGGCTTTACCTCTAGACTTTGGGTTTTCCATCTGGATTTTTGGCTTCTCTCTAGAATCTGGGCTTTACCTCCAGGCGTTGGGCTTTACCTCTAGATGTTGGGTTTTACCTCTAGATGTTGGTCTTTAAGTCTAGATATTGGACTTTACCTCTAGATGTAGGGTTTTACATCTAGATGTTTTGCTTTACATTTAGATGTTGGGCTTTATCTCTAGATGTTGGGTTTTAAATCTATATATTTGGCTTTTCCTCTAGCTGTTGGGCTTTACCATCAGATATCTGGCTTTACGTCTAGATGTATGGCTTTACCTCTAGATTTTGGGCTCTACCACTAGGTCTTGGGCTTTACCTCTAGACTTTGGCTTTACCACAAGACGTTCAAATTTACCTCTAGATGTTGGGCTTTACCTCTAGATTTTGGGCTTTACGTCTAGATATTGGGCTTTACCTCTAGATTTTGGGTTTTAAATCTATATATTTGCCTTTTCCTCTAGATGTTGGGCTTTACCCCTAGATATCTGGCTTTAAGTCTAGATGTTGGGCTTTACCTTTAGATTTTGGGCTCTACCACTAGGTCTTGATCTTTACCTCTACATTTTGGACTTTACCTCTAGAAGTTGGGCTTTACATCTAGACTTTGGGCTTTACCTCAAGACGTTCGGCTTTACCTCTAGATGTTGGGCTTTACCTCTATTTTTTGGGCCTTACGTCTAGAAGTTGGGGGTTACATCTATATGTTTGCATTTAACTGTAGATGTCGGGCCTTAACACTGGATTTTGGAATTCACCTCTAGATGTTAGGCTTTACCTCTAGATTCTGGGCTTTCCCTCTAGATGTTGTTCTTTAACTCTAGATATGGGCTTTACTCTAAACGATGCGCTTTAACTCTAGATATTTGCCTTTACCTCTAGAAGTTGGGCTTTACATCTAGATTTTGGGCTTTAGATGTAGAAGTTGGGCTTTACCTCTAGATTTTGGGCTTTACGTCTAGATATTGGGCTTTACCTCTAGATTTTGGGTTTTAAATCTATATATTTGGCTTTTCCTCTAGATGTTGGGCTTTACCCCTAGATATCTGGCTTTACGTCTAGATGTTGGGCTTTACCTCTAGATTTTGGGCTCTACCACTAGGTCTTGGGCTTTACATCTAGATTTTGGACTTTACCTCTAGAAGTTGGGCTTTACCTCTAGATTTTGGTCCTTACCTCTAGAAGTTGGGGGTTGCATCTATATGTATGGCTTTAACTGTAGATGTCGGGCCTTAACACTTGATTTTGGAATTCACCTCTAGATGTTAGGCTTTACATCTAGATTCTGGGCTTTCCCTCTAGATGTGGGGCTTCATCTCTAGATTTTGGGCTTTACTCTAAATGATGCGCTTTATATATTCGGCTTTACCTCTAGAAGTTGGGCTTTACATCTAGATTTTAGGCTTTTGGTCTAGAAGTTGGGCTTTACATATAGATTTTGGTCTTTAGATCTAGAAGTTGGGCTTTAAATCTAGATATTGGTCTTTACGTCTAGATATTGGGCTTTACCTCTAGATTTTGGGTTTTAAATCTATATATTTGGCTTTTCCTCTAGATGTTGGGCTTTACCTCTAGATATCTGGTTTTACCTCTAGATGTTGGGCTTTACCTCTAGATTTTGGGCTCCACCACTAGGTCTTGGGCTTTACCTCTAGATTTTGGACTTTACCTCTAGAAGTTAGGCTTCAGATCTAGAAGTTGGGCTTTACATCTAGATTTTGGGCTTTAAGTCTAGATATTGGTTTTTACCTCTAGATTTTGGGTTTTAAATCTATATATTTGGCTATTCCTCTAGATGTTTGGCTTTACCTCTAGATATCTGGCTTTACCTCTAGATTTTGGGCTCTACCACTAGATATCTGGCTTTACCCCTAGATGTTGGTCTTTAAGTCTAGATATTGGACTTTACCTCTAGATGTCGGGTTTTACATCTAGATGTTTTGCTTTACTTTTAGATGTTGGGCTTTATCTCTAGATTTTGGGTTTTAAATCTATATATTTGGCTTTTCCTCTAGATGTTGGGCTTTACCATCAGATATCTGGCTTTACGTCTAGATGTTGGGATTTAGCTCTAGAGTTTGGGCTCTACCACTAGGTCTTGGGCTTTACCTCTACATTTTGGACTTTACCTCTAGAAGTTGGGCTTTACCTCTAGATTTTGGGCTTTACCTCAAGATGTTGGGTTTTAAATCTATATATTTGTCTTTACCTCAAGACGTTGGGCTTTAACTCTAGATGTTGGGCTTTACCTCTAGATTTTGGGCCTTACCTCTAGAAGTTGGCGTTTACATCTATATGTTTGGCTTTAACTGTAGATGTCGGGCCTTAAGACTAGATTTTGGAATTCACCTCCAGATGTAAGGCTTTACCTCTAGATTCTGGGCTTTACCTCTAGATGTTGGGCTTTAACACTAGATTTTGGGTTTTCCATCTGGATTTTTGGCTTCTCTCTAGAATCTGGGCTGTACCTCCAGACGTTGGGCTTTACCTCAAGATGTTGGGTTTTACCTCTAGATGTTGGTCTTTAAGTCTAGATATTGGACTTTACCTCTAGGTGTAGGGTTTTACATCTAGATGTTTTGCTTTACATTTAGATGTTGGGCTTTATCTCTAGATTTTGGGTTTTAAATCTATATATTTGGCTTTTCCTCTAGCTGTTGGGCTTTACCATCAGATATCTGGCTTTACGTCTAGATGTATGGCTTTACCTCTAGATTTTGGGCTCTACCACTAGGTCTTGGGCTTTACCTCTAGATTTTGGACTTTACCTCTAGAAGTTGGGCTTTACCTCTAGATTCTGGGCCTTACCTCTAGAAGTTGGGGGTTACATCTATATGTTTGGCTTTAACTGTAGATGTCGGGCCTTAACACTTGATTTTGGAATTCACCTCTAGATGTTAGGCTTTACATCTAGATTCTGGGCTTTCCCTCTAGACTTTGGCTTTAACTCTAGATTTTGGGCTTTACTCTAAATGATGCGCTTTATATATTCGGCTTTACATCTAGAAGTTGGGCTTTACATCTAGATTTTGGTCTTTACGTCTAGACATCTGGCTTTACCTCTAGATTTTGGGTTTTAAATCTATATAATTGGCTTTTCCTCTAGATGTTGGGCTTTACCTCTAGATATCTGGTTTTACCACTAGATGTTGGGCTTTACCTCTAGATTTTGGACTTTACCTCTAGAAGTTAGTCTTTAGGTCTAGAAGTTGGGCTTTACATCTAGATTTTGGGTTTTAAATCTATATATTTGTCTTTTCCTCTAGATGTTGGGCTTTACCTCTAGATATCTGGCTTTACCTCTAGATGTTGGGCTTTAACTCTAGATTTTGGGCTCTGCCTCTAGGTGTTGGGCTTTGCCTCTAACATTTGGACTTTGCCTCTAGATGTTGGGCTTTACATCTGCAATTTGGGCTTCACCTGTAGATTTTGGGATTTAAATCTAGATATTTGGCTTTATCTCTAGAATTTGGTCTTTACCTCTAGATATTGGGTTTTAAATCTATATATTTGGCTTTTCCTCTAGATGTTGGGCTTTACCCCTAGGTATCTGGCTTTACGTCTAGATGTTGGGCTTTACCTCTAGATTTTGGGCTCTACCACTAGGTCTTGGGCTTTACCTCTAGATTTTGGGCCTTACCTCTAGAAGTTGGGGTTTACATCTATATGTTTGCCTTTAACCGTAGATGTTGGGCATTAACACTAGATTTTGGAATTCACCACTAGATGTTAGGCTTAACCTCTAGATGTTGGGCTTTAGATCTAGATTTGGGCTTTACGTCTAGATTTTGGGATTTACGTCTAGATATTGGTCTTTACCTCTAGATTTTGGGTTTTAAATCTATATATTTGGCTTTTCCTCTAGATGTTGGGCTTTACCCCTAGATATCTGGCTTTACCTCTAGATGTTGGGCTTTACCTCTAGATTTTGGGTTTTCCATCTGGATTTTTGGCTTCTCTCTAGAATCTGGGCTTTACCTCCAGATGTTGTGTCTTACCTCTAGATGTTGGTCTTTAAGTCTAGATATTGGACTTTACCTCTAGATGTCGGGTTTTACATCTAGATGTTTTGCTTTACATTTAGATTTTGGGCTTTATCTCTAGATTTTGGGTTTTAAATCTATATATTTGGCTTTTCCTATAGATGTTGGGCTTTACCTCTGCATTTTGGGCTCTACCACTAGGTCTTGATCTTTACCTCTAGATTTTGGACTTTACCTCTAGAAGTTGGGCTTTACATCTAGACTTTGGGCTTTACCTCAAGACGTTCGGCTTTACCTCTAGATGTTGCGCTTTACCTCTAGTTTTTGGGCCTTACGTCTAGAAGTTGGGGGTTACATCTATATGTTTGGATTTAACTGTAGATGTCGGGCCTTAACACTTGATTTTGGAATTCACCTCTAGATGTTAGGCTTTACCTTTAGATTCTGGGCTTTCCCTCTAGATGTTGTCCTTTAACTCTAGATTTTGGGCTTTACTCCAAATGATGCGATTTATACTCTAGATATTCGTCTTTACATCTAGAATTTGAGCTTTACATCTAGATTTTGGGATTTAGATCTAGAAGTTGGGCTTTACATCTAGATATTGGTCCTTATGTCTAGATATTGGGCTTTACCTCTAGATTTTGGGTTTTAAATCTATATATTTGGCTTTTCCTCTAGATGTTGGGCTTTACCTCTAGATATCTGGTTTTACCTCTAGATGTTGGGCTTTACCTCTAGATTTTGGGCTCTACCACTAGGTCTTGGGCTTTACCTCTAGATTTTGGACTTTACCTCTAGAAGTTGGGCTTTACCTCTAGATTTTGGGCCTTACCTCTAGAAGTTGGGGGTTGCATCTATATGTTTGGCTTTAACTGTAGATGTCGGTCCTTAACACTTGATTTTGGAATTCACCTCTAGATGTTAGGCTTTACCTCTAGATTCTGGGCTTTACCTCTAGATGTTGGGCTTTACCTCTAGATTTTGGGTTTACCATCTGGACTTTTGGCTTCTCTCCAGAATCTGGGCTGTACCTCCAGACGTTGGGCTTTACCTCTAGATGTTGGGTTTTACCTCTAGAGGTTGGTCTTTAAGTTTAGATATTGGACTTTACCTCTAGATGTCGGGTTTTACATCTAGATGTTTTGCTTTACTTTTAGATGTTGGGCTTTATCTCTAGATTTTGGGTTTTAAATCTATATATTTGGCTTTTCCTCTAGCTGTTGGGCTTTACCATCAGATATCTGGCTTTACGTCTAGATGTTGGGCTTTAGCTCTAGATTTTGGGCTCTACCACTAGGTCTTGGGCTTTACCTCCAGATTTTGGACTTTACCTCTAGAAGTTGGGCTTTACCTCTAGAGTTTGGGCTTTACCTCAAGACCTTCGGCTTTAACTCTAGCTGTTGGGCTTTACCTCTAGATTTTGGGCCTTACCTCTAGAAGTTGGGGGTTACATCTATATGGTTGGCTTTAACTGTAGATGTCAAACCTTAACACTTGATTTTGGAAATCACCTCTAGATGTTAGGCTTTACCTCTAGATTCTGGGCTTTCCCTCTAGACGTTGGGCTTTAACTCTAGATTTTGGGCTTTACTCTAAAGGATGCGCTTTGACTCTAGATATTCGGCTTTACCTCTAGAATTGGGTTTTACATCTAGATGTTTGGCTTTAACTGTAGGTGTCGGGCTTTAACAGTAGATATTGGAATTCACCTCTAGATCTTAGTCTTTACCTCTACATGTTGGGCTTTACCTCTAGATGATTAGGCTTTAAACCTAGAAATTGGGCTTTACATCTAGATTTGGGGCTTTAGCTCTAGATGTTGGGCTTTACCTCCAGATTTTGCGTTTTAAATCTATATATCTGGCTTTATCTCTAGATGTTGGGCTTTATCTCTAGATTTTGGGCTCTACCTCTAGGTATTGGTGTTTACCTCTAGATTTTGGACTTTAACTCTGGAAGTTGGCTTTACATCTAGACTTTGGGCTTTACCTCCAGATGTTGGTCTTTAAGTCTAGATACTGGACTTCACCTCTAGATGTAGGGTTTTACATCTAGATGTTTTGCTTTACATTTAGATGTTGGTCTTTATCTCTAGATGTTGGGTTATACCTCTATATGTTGTGCTTCACCTCTAGATGTTGGGCTTTACCTCTAGATTTTGGTTTTTACATCTAGATGTTTGCCTTCACCTCTGTAAGTTGGGCTTTACCTGCAGACCTTGGGCTGTAGGACTAGATGATGGGCTTTACTTCTAGAAGTTGGGCTTTACATCTAGATTTTGGGCTTTACCTCTAAATGATGGGCTTAAACTCTAAATATTGGGCTTTACCTCTAGATGTTGGGCTTTAGATTTAGAAGTTGGGCTTTACATCTATATTTTGGGCTTTAGATCTAGAAGTTGGGCTTTACATCTAGATATTGGTCTTTACGTCTAGATATTGGGCTTTACCTATAGGTTTTGCGTTTTAAATCTATATATTTGCCTTTTCCTCTAGATGTTGGGCTTTACCCCTAGATATCTGGCTTTAAGTCTAGATGTTGGGCTTTACCTTTAGATTTTGGGCTCTACCACTAGGTCTTGATCTTTACCTCTACATTTTGGACTTTACCTCTAGAAGTTGGGCTTTACATCTAGACTTTGGGCTTTACCTCAAGACGTTCGGCTTTACCTCTAGATGTTGGGCTTTACCTCTATTTTTTGGGCCTTACGTCTAGAAGTTGGGGGTTACATCTATATGTTTGCATTTAACTGTAGATGTCGGGCCTTAACACTGGATTTTGGAATTCACCTCTAGATGTTAGGCTTTACCTCTAGATTCTGGGCTTTCCCTCTAGATGTTGTTCTTTAACTCTAGATATGGGCTTTACTCTAAACGATGCGCTTTAACTCTAGATATTTGCCTTTACCTCTAGAAGTTGGGCTTTACATCTAGATTTTGGGCTTTAGATGTAGAAGTTGGGCTTTACCTCTAGATTTTGGGCTTTACGTCTAGATATTGGGCTTTACCTCTAGATTTTGGGTTTTAAATCTATATATTTGGCTTTTCCTCTAGATGTTGGGCTTTACCCCTAGATATCTGGCTTTACGTCTAGATGTTGGGCTTTACCTCTAGATTTTGGGCTCTACCACTAGGTCTTGGGCTTTACATCTAGATTTTGGACTTTACCTCTAGAATTTGGGCTTTACCTCTAGATTTTGGGCCTTACCTCTAGAAGTTGGGGGTTGCATCTATATGTATGGCTTTAACTGTAGATGTCGGGCCTTAACACTTGATTTTGGAATTCACCTCTAGATGTTAGGCTTTACATCTAGATTCTGGGCTTTCCCTCTAGATGTGGGGCTTCATCTCTAGATTTTGGGCTTTACTCTAAATGATGCGCTTTATATATTCGGCTTTACCTCTAGAAGTTGGGCTTTACATCTAGATTTTAGGCTTTTGGTCTAGAAGTTGGGCTTTACATATAGATTTTGGTCTTTAGATCTAGAAGTTGGGCTTTAAATCTAGATATTGGTCTTTACGTCTAGATATTGGGCTTTATTTCTAGATTTTGGGTTTTAAATCTATATATTTGGCTTTTCCTCTAGATGTTGGGCTTTACCTCTAGATATCTGGTTTTACCTCTAGATGTTGGGCTTTACCTCTAGATTTTGGGCTCTACCACTAGGTCTTGGGCTTTACCTCTAGATTTTGGACTTTACCTCTAGAAGTTAGGCTTCAGATCTAGAAGTTGGGCTTTACATCTAGATTTTGGGCTTTAAGTCTAGATATTGGTTTTTACCTCTAGATTTTGGGTTTTAAATCTATATATTTGGCTATTCCTCTAGATGTTTGGCTTTACCTCTAGATATCTGGCTTTACCTCTAGATTTTGGGCTCTACCACTAGATATCTGGCTTTACCCCTAGATGTTGGTCTTTAAGTCTAGATATTGGACTTTACCTCTAGATGTCGGGTTTTACATCTAGATGTTTTGCTTTACTTTTAGATGTTGGGCTTTATCTCTAGATTTTGGGTTTTAAATCTATATATTTGGCTTTTCCTCTAGATGTTGGGCTTTACCATCAGATATCTGGCTTTACGTCTAGATGTTGGGATTTAGCTCTAGAGTTTGGGCTCTACCACTAGGTCTTGGGCTTTACCTCTACATTTTGGACTTTACCTCTAGAAGTTGGGCTTTACCTCTAGATTTTGGGCTTTACCTCAAGATGTTGGGTTTTAAATCTATATATTTGTCTTTACCTCAAGACGTTGGGCTTTAACTCTAGATGTTGGGCTTTACCTCTAGATTTTGGGCCTTACCTCTAGAAGTTGGCGTTTACATCTATATGTTTGGCTTTAACTGTAGATGTCGGGCCTTAAGACTAGATTTTGGAATTCACCTCCAGATGTAAGGCTTTACCTCTAGATTCTGGGCTTTACCTCTAGATGTTGGGCTTTAACACTAGATTTTGGGTTTTCCATCTGGATTTTTGGCTTCTCTCTAGAATCTGGGCTGTACCTCCAGACGTTGGGCTTTACCTCAAGATGTTGGGTTTTACCTCTAGATGTTGGTCTTTAAGTCTAGATATTGGACTTTACCTCTAGATGTAGGGTTTTACATCTAGATGTTTTGCTTTACATTTAGATGTTGGGCTTTATCTCTAGATGTTGGGTTTTAAATCTATATATTTGGCTTTTCCTCTAGCTGTTGGGCTTTACCATCAGATATCTGGCTTTACGTCTAGATGTATGGCTTTACCTCTAGATTTTGGGCTCTACCACTAGGTCTTGGGCTTTACCTCTAGACTTTGGCTTTACCACAAGACGTTCAAATTTACCTCTAGATGTTGGGCTTTACCTCTAGATTTTGGGCTTTACGTCTAGATATTGGGCTTTACCTCTAGATTTTGGGTTTTAAATCTATATATTTGCCTTTTCCTCTAGATGTTGGGCTTTACCCCTAGATATCTGGCTTTAAGTCTAGATGTTGGGCTTTACCTTTAGATTTTGGGCTCTACCACTAGGTCTTGATCTTTACCTCTACATTTTGGACTTTACCTCTAGAAGTTGGGCTTTACATCTAGACTTTGGGCTTTACCTCAAGACGTTCGGCTTTACCTCTAGATGTTGGGCTTTACCTCTATTTTTTGGGCCTTACGTCTAGAAGTTGGGGGTTACATCTATATGTTTGCATTTAACTGTAGATGTCGGGCCTTAACACTGGATTTTGGAATTCACCTCTAGATGTTAGGCTTTACCTCTAGATTCTGGGCTTTCCCTCTAGATGTTGTTCTTTAACTCTAGATATGGGCTTTACCCTAAACGATGCGCTTTAACTCTAGATATTTGCCTTTACCTCTAGAAGTTGGGCTTTACATCTAGATTTTGGGCTTTAGATGTAGAAGTTGGGCTTTACCTCTAGATTTTGGGCTTTACGTCTAGATATTGGGCTTTACCTCTAGATTTTGGGTTTTAAATCTATATATTTGGCTTTTCCTCTAGATGTTGGGCTTTACCCCTAGATATCTGGCTTTACGTCTAGATGTTGGGCTTTACCTCTAGATATTGGGCTCTACCACTAGGTCTTGGGCTTTACATCTAGATTTTGGACTTTACCTCTAGAAGTTGGGCTTTACCTCTAGATTTTGGTCCTTACCTCTAGAAGTTGGGGGTTGCATCTATATGTATGGCTTTAACTGTAGATGTCGGGCCTTAACACTTGATTTTGGAATTCACCTCTAGATGTTAGGCTTTACATCTAGATTCTGGGCTTTCCCTCTAGATGTGGGGCTTCATCTCTAGATTTTGGGCTTTACTCTAAATGATGCGCTTTATATATTCGGCTTTACCTCTAGAAGTTGGGCTTTACATCTAGATTTTAGGCTTTTGGTCTAGAAGTTGGGCTTTACATATAGATTTTGGTCTTTAGATCTAGAAGTTGGGCTTTAAATCTAGATATTGGTCTTTACGTCTAGATATTGGGCTTTACCTCTAGATTTTGGGTTTTAAATCTATATATTTGGCTTTTCCTCTAGATGTTGGGCTTTACCTCTAGATATCTGGTTTTACCTCTAGATGTTGGGCTTTACCTCTAGATTTTGGGCTCCACCACTAGGTCTTGGGCTTTACCTCTAGATTTTGGACTTTACCTCTAGAAGTTAGGCTTCAGATCTAGAAGTTGGGCTTTACATCTAGATTTTGGGCTTTAAGTCTAGATATTGGTTTTTACCTCTAGATTTTGGGTTTTAAATCTATATATTTGGCTATTCCTCTAGATGTTTGGCTTTACCTCTAGATATCTGGCTTTACCTCTAGATTTTGGGCTCTACCACTAGATATCTGGCTTTACCCCTAGATGTTGGTCTTTAAGTCTAGATATTGGACTTTACCTCTAGATGTCGGGTTTTACATCTAGATGTTTTGCTTTACTTTTAGATGTTGGGCTTTATCTCTAGATTTTGGGTTTTAAATCTATATATTTGGCTTTTCCTCTAGATGTTGGGCTTTACCATCAGATATCTGGCTTTACGTCTAGATGTTGGGATTTAGCTCTAGAGTTTGGGCTCTACCACTAGGTCTTGGGCTTTACCTCTACATTTTGGACTTTACCTCTAGAAGTTGGGCTTTACCTCTAGATTTTGGGCTTTACCTCAAGATGTTGGGTTTTAAATCTATATATTTGTCTTTACCTCAAGACGTTGGGCTTTAACTCTAGATGTTGGGCTTTACCTCTAGATTTTGGGCCTTACCTCTAGAAGTTGGCGTTTACATCTATATGTTTGGCTTTAACTGTAGATGTCGGGCCTTAAGACTAGATTTTTGAATTCACCTCCAGATGTAAGGCTTTACCTCTAGATTCTGGGCTTTACCTCTAGATGTTGGGCTTTAACACTAGATTTTGGGTTTTCCATCTGGATTTTTGGCTTCTCTCTAGAATCTGGGCTGTACCTCCAGACGTTGGGCTTTACCTCAAGATGTTGGGTTTTACCTCTAGATGTTGGTCTTTAAGTCTAGATATTGGACTTTACCTCTAGTTGTAGGGTTTTACATCTAGATGTTTTGCTTTACATTTAGATGTTGGGCTTTATCTCTAGATTTTGGGTTTTAAATCTATATATTTGGCTTTTCCTCTAGCTGTTGGGCTTTACCATCAGATATCTGGCTTTACGTCTAGATGTATGGCTTTACCTCTAGATTTTGGGCTCTACCACTAGGTCTTGGGCTTTACCTCTAGATTTTGGACTTTACCTCTAGAAGTTGGGCTTTACCTCTAGATTCTGGGCCTTACCTCTAGAAGTTGGGGGTTACATCTATATGTTTGGCTTTAACTGTAGATGTCGGGCCTTAACACTTGATTTTGGAATTCACCTCTAGATGTTAGGCTTTACATCTAGATTCTGGGCTTTCCCTCTAGACTTTGGCTTTAACTCTAGATTTTGGGCTTTACTCTAAATGATGCGCTTTATATATTCGGCTTTACATCTAGAAGTTGGGCTTTACATCTAGATTTTGGTCTTTACGTCTAGACATCTGGCTTTACCTCTAGATTTTGGGTTTTAAATCTATATAATTGGCTTTTCCTCTAGATGTTGGGCTTTACCTCTAGATATCTGGTTTTACCACTAGATGTTGGGCTTTACCTCTAGATTTTGGACTTTACCTCTAGAAGTTAGTCTTTAGGTCTAGAAGTTGGGCTTTACATCTAGATTTTGGGTTTTAAATCTATATATTTGTCTTTTCCTCTAGATGTTGGGCTTTACCTCTAGATATCTGGCTTTACCTCTAGATGTTGGGCTTTAACTCTAGATTTTGGGCTCTGCCTCTAGGTGTTGGGCTTTCCCTCTAACATTTGGACTTTGCCTCTAGATGTTGGGCTTTACATCTGCAATTTGGGCTTCACCTGTAGATTTTGGGATTTAAATCTAGATATTTGGCTTTATCTCTAGAATTTGGTCTTTACCTCTAGATATTGGGTTTTAAATCTATATATTTGGCTTTTCCTCTAGATGTTGGGCTTTACCCCTAGGTATCTGGCTTTACGTCTAGATGTTGGGCTTTACCTCTAGATTTTGGGCTCTACCACTAGGTCTTGGGCTTTACCTCTAGATTTTGGGCCTTACCTCTAGAAGTTGGGGGTTACATCTATATGTTTGGCTTTAACTGTAGATGTCGGGCCTTAACACTTGATTTTGGAATTCACCTCTAGATATTAGGCTTTACATCTAGATTCTGGGCTTTCCCTCTAGATGTGGGGCTTCAACTCTAGATTTTGGGCTTTACTCTAAATGATGCGCTTTATATATTCGGCTTTACCTCTAGAAGTTGGGCTTTACATCTAGATTTCGGGCTTTAAGTCTAGATGTTGGTCTTTACCTCTAGATTTTGGGTTTTAAATCTATATATTTGGCTTTTCCTCTAGATGTTGGGCTTTACCATCATATATCTGGCTTTACGTCTAGATGTTGGGCTTTACCTCTAGATTTTGGGCTCTACCACTAGGTCGTGGGCTTTACCTCTAGATTTTGGACTTTACCTCTAGAAGTTAGGCTTTAGATCTAGAAGTTGGGCTTTACATCTAGATTTTGGTCTTTACGTCTAGATATTGGGCTTTACCTCTAGATTTTGGGTTTTAAATCTATATATTTGGCTTTTCCTCTAGATGTTGTCTTTACCTCTAGATATCTGGCTTTACGTCTAGATGTTGGGCTTTACCTCTAGATTTTGGGCTCTACCACTGGGTCTTGGGCTTTACCTCTAGATTTTGGACTTTACCTCTAGAAGTTGGGCTTTACCTCTAGATTTTGTGCTTTACCTCAAGACGTTCGGCTTTAACTCTAGCTGTTGGGGTTTACCTCTAGATTTTGGGCCTTTCCTCTAGAAGTTGGGGTTTACATCTATATGTTTGGCTTTAATTGTAGATGTCGGGCCTTAAGACTAGATTTTGGAATTCACCTCTAGATGTTAGCCTTTACCTCTATATTCTGGGCTTTACCTCTAGATGTTGGGCTTTACCTCTAGAGTTTGGGTTTTCCATCTGGATTTTTTGCTTCTCTCTAGAATCTGGGCTGTACCTCCAGACGTTGGGCTTTAACTCTAGATGTCGGGTTTTACCTCTAGATGTTGGTCTTTAAGTCTAGATATTGGACTTTACCTCTAGATGTAGGGTTTTACATCTTATGTTTTGCTTTACAGTTAGATGTTGGGCTTTACCTCTAGATTTTGGGTTTTAAATCTTTATATCTGGCTTTATCTCTAGATGTTGGGCTTTATCTCTAGATTTTGGGCTTTACTCGAAAGGATGCGCTTTACCTCTAGATATTCGTCTTTACCTCTAGAAGTTGGGTTTTACATCTAGATGTTTGGCTTTAACTGTAGGTGTCGGGCTTTAACACTAGATATTGGAATTCACCTCTAGATCTTAGTCTTTACCTCTGCATGTTGGGTTTTACATCTAGATTATTTGGCTTTAGATCTAGAAATTGGGCTTTACATCTAGATTTGGGGCTTTAGCTCTAGATGTTGGGCTTTAGCTCCAGATTTTGGGTTTTAAATCTATATATCTGGCTTTATCTCTAGATGTTGGGCTTTATCTCTAGATTTTGGGCTCTACCTCTAGGTATTGGTGTTTACCTCTAGATTTTGGACTTTAACTCTGGAAGTTGGGCTTTACATCTAGACTTTGGGCTTTACCTCCAGATGTTGGTCTTTAAGTCTAGATACTGGACTTTACCTCTAGATGTCGGGTTTTACATCTAGATGTTTTGCTTCACATTTAGATGTTGGGCTTTATCTCTAGATTTTGGGTTTTAAATCTATATATTTGGCTTTTCCTCTAGATGTTGGGCTTTACCTCTAGATATCTGGCTTTACGTCTAGATGTTGGGCTTTACCTCTAGATTTTGGACTTTACCTCTAGAAGTTGGGCTTTACCTCTAGACTTTGGGCTTTACCTCAAGACGTTCGGCTTTAACTCTAGCTGTTGGGCTTTACCTTTAGATTATGGGCCTTTCCTCTAGAAGTTGGGGGTTACAGCTATATGTTTGTCTTTAATTTTAGATGTCGGGCCTTAACACTTGATTTTGGAATTCACCTCTAGCTGTTAGGCTTTACATCTAGATTCTGGGCTTTCCATCTAGATGTTGGGCTTTAACTCTAGATTTTGGGCTTTACTCTAAAGGATGCGCTTTAACTCTAGATATTCGACTTTACCTCTAGAAGTTGGGTTTTACATCTAGATGTTTGGCTTTAACTGTAGGTGCCGGGCTTTAACACTAGATATTGGAATTCACCTCTAGATCTTAGTCTTTACCTCTACATGTTGGGCTTTACCTCTAGAGTATTTGGCTTTAGATCTAGCAATTGGGCTTTACACCTAGATTTGGGGCTTTACCTCTAGATGTTGGGCTTTACCTCTAGATTTTGGGTTTTAAATCTATATATTTGGCTTTTCCTCTAGATGTTGGGCTTTACCTCTAGATATCTGGCTTTACGTCTAGATGTTGGGCTTTACCTCTAGATTTTGGGCTCTACCACTGGGTCTTGGGCTTTACCTCTAGATTTTGGACTTTACCTCTAGAAGTTGGGCTTTACCTCTAGATTTTGGGCTTTACCTCAAGACGTTCGGCTTTAACTCTAGCTGTTGGGGTTTACCTCTAGATTTTGGGCCTTTCCTCTAGAAGTTGGGGTTTACATCTATATGTTTGGCTTTAATTGTAGATGTCGGGCCTTAAGACTAGATTTGGGAATTCACCTCTAGATGTTAGCCTTTACCTCTATATTCTGGGCTTTACCTCTAGATGTTAGGCTTTACCTCTAGAGTTTGGGTTTTCCATCTGGATTTTTTGCTTCTCTCTAGAATCTGGGCTGTACCTCCAGACGTTGGGCTTTACCTCTAGATGTCGGGTTTTACATCTTATGTTTTGCTTTACATTTAGATGTTGGGCTTTACCTCTAGATTTTGGGTTTTAAATCTTTATATCTGGCTTTATCTCTAGATGTTGGGCTTTATCTCTAGATGTTGGGTTATACCTCTATATGTTGTGCTTCACCTCTAGATGTTGGGCTTTACCTCTAGAGTTTGGGTTTTACATCTAGATGTTTGCCTTCACCTCTGTAAGTTGGGCTTTACCTGCAGACCTTGGGCTGTAGGACTAGATGATGGGCTTTACCTCTAGAAGTTGGGCTTTACATCTAGATTTTGGGCTTTACCTCTAAATGATGTGCTTAAACTCTAAATATTGGGCTTTACCTCTAGATGTTGGGCTTTAGATTTAGAAGTTGGGCTTTACATCTATATTTTGGGCTTTAGATCTAGAAGTTGGGCTTTACATCTAGATTTTGGTCTTTACGTCTAGATATTGGGCTTTACCTCTAGATTTTGGGTTTTAAAACTATATATTTGGCTTTTCCTCTAGATGTTGGGCTTTACCTCTAGATATCTGGCTTTACGTCTAGATGTTGGGCTTTATCTCTAGATTTTGGGCTCTACCACTAGGTCTTGGGCTTTACCTCTAGATTTTGGACTTTCCCTCTAGAAGTTGGGCTTTCCCTGTAGACTTTGGGTTTTCCATCTGGATTTTTGGCTTCTCTCTAGAATCTGGGCTGTACCTCCTGACGTTGGGCTTTAACTCTAGATGTTGGGTTTTACCTCTAGATGTTGGTCTTTAAGTCTAGATATTGGACTTTACCTCTAGATGTAGGTTTTTACATCTTATGTTTTGCTTTACATTTAGATGTTGGGCTTTACCTCTAGATTTTGGGTTTTAAATCTTTATATCTGGCTTTATCTCTAGATGTTGGGCTTTATCTCTAGATTTTGGGCTTTACTCGAAAGGATGCGCTTTAACTCTAGATATTCGGCTTTACCTCTAGAAGTTGGGTTTTACATCTAGATGTTTGGCTTTAACTGTAGGTGTCGGGCTTTAACACTAGATATTGGAATTCACCTCTAGATCTTAGTCTTTACCTCTGCATGTTGGGTTTTACATCTAGATTATTTTGCTTTAGATCTAGAAATTGGGCTTTACATCTAGATTTGGGGCTTTAGCTCTAGATGTTGGGCTTTAGCTCCAGATTTTGGGTTTTAAATCTATATATCTGGCTTTATCTCTAGATGTTGGGCTTTATCTCTAGATTTTGGGCTCTACCTCTAGGTATTGGTGTTTACCTCTAGATTTTGGACTTTAACTCTGGAGGTTGGGCTTTACATCTAGATTTGGGGCTTTAGCTCTAGATGTTGGGCTTTAGCTCCAGATTTTGGGTTTTAAATCTATATATCTGGCTTTATCTCTAGATGTTGGGCTTTATCTCTAGATTTTGGGCTCTACCTCTAGGTATTGGTGTTTACCTCTAGATTTTGGACTTTAACTCTGGAAGTTGGGCTTTACATCTAGACTTTGGGCTTTACCTCCAGATGTTGGTCTTTAAGTCTAGATACTGGACTTTACCTCTAGATGTAGGGTTTTACATCTAGATGTTTTGCTTTACATTTAGATGTTCGGCTTTATCTCTAGATTTTGGGTTTTAAATCTATATATTTGGCTTTTCCTCTAGATGTTGGGCTTTACCGTCAGATATCTGGCTTTACGTCTAGATGTTGGGCTTTACCTCTAGAAGTTGGGCTTTAACTCTAGACTTTGGGCTTTACCTCAAGACGTTCGTGTTTAACTCTAGCTGTTGGGCTTTACCTCTAGATTTTGGGCCTTACCTCTAGAAGTTGGGGGTTATACCTATATGGTTGGATTTAACTGTAGATGTCAGGCCTTAACACTTGATTTTGGAATTCACCTCTAGATGTTAGGCTTTACATCTAGATTCTGGGCTTTCCCTCTAGATGTTGGGCTTTAACTCTAGATTTTGGGCTTTACTCTAAAAGATGCGCTTTAACTCTAGATATTCGTCTTTACCTCTAGAAGTTGGGTTTTACATCTAGATGTTCGGCTTTAACTGTAGGTGTCGGGCTTTAACACTAGATATTGGAATTCACCTCTAGATCTTAGTCTTTACCTCTGCATGTTGGGTTTTACATCTAGATTATTTGGCTTTAGATCTAGAAATTGGTCTTTACATCTAGATTTGGGGCTTTAGCTCTAGATGTTGGGCTTTAGCTCCAGATTTTGGGTTTTAAATCTATATATCTGGCTTTATCTCTAGATGTTGGGCTTTATCTCTAGATTTTGGGCTCTACCTCTAGGTATTGGTGTTTACCTCTAGATTTTGGACTTTAACTCTGGAGGTTGGGCTTTACATCTAGATTTGGGGCTTTAGCTCTAGATGTTGGGCTTTAGCTCCAGATTTTGGGTTTTAAATCTATATATCTGGCTTTATCTCTAGATGTTGGGCTTTATCTCTAGATTTTGGGCTCTACCTCTAGGTATTGGTGTTTACCTCTAGATTTTGGACTTTAACTCTGGAAGTTGGGCTTTACATCTAGACTTTGGGCTTTACCTCCAGATGTTGGTCTTTAAGTCTAGATACTGGACTTTACCTCTAGATGTAGGGTTTTAGATCTAGATGTTTTGCTTTACATTTAGATGTTGGTCTTTATCTCTAGATGTTGGGTTATACCTCTATATGTTGTGCTTCACCTCTAGATGTTGGGCTTTACCTCTAGATTTTGGGTTTTAAATCTTTATATCTGGCTTTATCTCTAGATGTTGTGCTTTACCTCTAGATTTTGGGTTTTAAATCTATATATTTGGCTTTTCCTCTAGATGTTTGGCTTTACCTCTAGATATCTGGCTTTACCTCTAGATGTTGGGCTTTAACTCTAGATTTTGGGCTCTGCCTCTAGGGTTTGGGCTTTGCCTCTAGCATTTGGACTTTGCCTCTACATGTTGGGCTTTATATCTGCAATTTGGGCTTTACCTCTAGATTTTGGTATTTAAATCTATATATTTGGCTTTACCTCTAGAATTTGGGCTTTACCTCTAGACTTTGGGATTTACCTCAATACTTTGGGCTTGAACTCTAGATGTTGGGCTTTACCTCTAGATTTTCGGCCTTACCTCTAGAAGTTGGGTTTTACATCTATATGTTTGGCTTTAACTGTAGATGTCGGGCATTAACACTAGATTTTGGAATTCACCACTAGATGTTAGGCTTTACCTCTAGATGTTGGGCTTTACCTCTAGATGTTTGGCTTAGATCTAGAAGTTGGGCTTTATCTCTAGATGTTGGGGTTTAAATCTAGATTTGGGGTTTTAGCTCTGGAAGTTGGTCATTACCTCTAGACATTGGGCTTTACCTCCAGATGTTGGTCTTTAAGTCTAGATATTGGACTTTCCCTCTAGATGTAGGGTTTTACATCTAGATGTTTTACTTTACATTTAGATGTTGGTCTTTATCTCTAGATGTTGGGTTATACCTCTATATGTTGTGCTTCACCTCTAGATGTTGGGCTTTACCTCTAGATTTTGGGTTTTACATCTAGATGTTTGCCTTCACCTCTGTAAGTTGGGCTTTACCTGCAGACCTTGGGCTGTAGGACTAGATGATGGGCTTTACCTCTAGATGTTAGGCTTTACCTCTAGATGTTGGGATTACATCTAGACGTTGGACTTTATCTCTAGAATTTGGGCTATACCTCTATATGTTGGGCTTTACCTCTAGAGTTTGGGTTTTACATCTAGATGTTTGCCTTTACCTCTGTAAGTTATGCTTTACCTGCAGACATTGGGCTGTAGGACTAGATGATGGGCTTTACCTCTAGAAGTTTGGCTTTACATCTAGATTTTGGGGTTTACCTCTAAATGATGAGCTTAAACTCTAAATATTGGGCTTTACCTCTAGATGTTGGGCTTTAGAATTAGAAGTTGTCGTTTACATCTATATGTTTGGGCTTTAGATCTAGAAGTTGGGCTTTACATCTAGATATTGGTCTTTACGTCTAGATATTGGGCTTTACCTCTAGATTTTGGGTTTTAAATCTATATATTTGGCTTTTCCTCTTATGTTGGGCTTTACCTCTAGATATCGGGCTTTACCTCTAGATTTTGAGCTCTACCACTAGGTCTTGGGCTTTACCTCTAGATTTTGGACTTTACCTCTAGAAGTTAGGATTTAGATCTAGAAGTTGGGCTTTATCTCTACATGTTGTGGTTTAAATCTAGATTTGGGGTTTTAGCTCTAGAAGTTGGTCATTACCTCTAGACATTGGGCTTTGCCTCCAGATGTTTGTCTTTAAGTCTACATTTTGGGCTCTACCTCTAGGTGTTGGGCTTTGCCTCCAGAATTTGGACTTTTCCTCTAGAAGTTGGGCTTTACATCTAGATATTGGGCTTTACCTCTAGATGTTGGGTTTTAAATCTATATATTTGTCTTTACCTCAAGACGTTCGGCTTTACCTCTAGATGTTAGGCTTTACATCTAGATTCTGGGCTTTACCTCTAGATGTTGGGCTTTAACTCTAGATTTTGGGCTTTACTCTAAATGATGCGATTTATATATTCGACTTTACATCTAGAACTTGGGCTTTACATCTAGATTTTGGGCCTTACCTCTAGAAGTCGGGGGTTACATCTATATGTTTGGCTTTAACTGTAGATGTCGGGCCTTAACACTTGATTTTGGAATTCACCTCTAAAAGTTAGGCTTTACCTCTAGATTCTGGGCTTTACCTCTAGATGTTGGGCTTTAACTCTGGATTTGGGGCTTTACTCTAAATGATGCGCTTTATATATTCGGCTTTACATCTAGAAGTTGGGCTTTACATCTAGATTTTGGGCCTTACCTCTAGAAGTTGGGGGTTACATCTATATCTTTGGCTTTAACTGTAGATGTCGGGCCGTAACACTTGATTTTGGAATTCACCTCTAGATGTTAGGCTTTACCTCTAGATTCTGGGCTTTACCTTTAGATGTTGGGCTTTAACACTAGATTTTGGGTTTTCCATCTGGATTTTTGGCTTCTCTCTAGAATCTGGGCTGTATCTCCAGACGTTTGGCTTTACCTCAAGATGTTGGGTTTTACCTCTAGATGTTGGTCTTTAAGTCTAGATATTGGACTTTCCCTCTAGATGTAGGGTTTTACATCTAGATATTTTGCTTTACATTTAGATGTTGGGCTTTATCTCTAGATTTTGGGTTTTAAATGTATATATTTGGCTTATCCTCTAGATGTTGGGCTTTACCATCAGATATCTGGCTTTACGTCTAGATGTATGGCTTTACCTCTAGATGTATGGCTTTACCTCTAGATTTTGGGCTCTACCACTCGGTCTTGGGCTTTACCTCTAGAAGTTGGGCTTTACATCTAGAAGTTGGGCTTTACGTCTCGATATTGGACTTTACCTCTAGATTTTGGAATTTAAATCTATATATTTGACTTTCCCTCTAGATGTTGGGCTTTACCTCTAGATTTTGGGTTTTCCATCTGGATTTTTGGCTTCTCTCTAGAATCTGGGCTTTACCTCCAGATGTTGGGCTTTACCTCTAGATCTTGGGTTTTACCTCTAGATGTTGGTCTTTAAGTCTAGATATTGGAATTTACCTCTATATGTCGGGTTTTACATCTAGATGTTTTGCTTTACATTTAGATGTTGGGCTTTATCTCTAGATTTTGGGTTTTAAATCTATATATTTGGCGTTTCCTATAGATGTTGGGCTTTACCTCTACATTTTGGGCTCTACCACTAGGTCTTGATTTTTACCTCTAGATTTTGGACTTTACCTCTAGAAGTTGGGCTTTACCTCTAGATTTTGGGCCTTACCTCTAGAAGTTGGGGGTTGCATCTATATGTTTGGCTTTAACTGTAGATGTCGGTCCTTAACACTTGATTTTGAATTCACCTCTAGATGTTAGGCTTTACATCTAGATTCTGGGCTTTGCCTCTAGATGTGGGGCTTCTACTCTAGATTTTGGGCTTTACTCTAAATGATGCGCTTTATATATTCAGCTTTACCTCTAGAAGTTGGGCTTTACATCTAGATTTTAGGCTTTAGATCTAGAAGTTGGGCTTTACATCTAGATTTTGGTCTTTAAGTCTAGATATCGGGCTTTACCTCTATATTTTGGGTTTTAAATCTATATATTTGGCTTTTCCTCTAGATGTTGGGCTTTACCTCTAGATATCTGGCTTTACCTCTAGATGTTCTTTTACCTCTAGATTTTGGGCTCTACCTCTAGGTGTTGGGCTTTGCCTCTAGAATTTGGACTTTTCCTCTAGAAGTTGGGCTTTACGTCTAGATATTGGGCTTTACCTCTAGATGTTGGGTTTTAAATCTATATATTTGTCTTTACCTCTAGAAGTTGGGCTTTAATTCTAGACTTTGGCTTTACCTCTAGATTTTGGGCCTTACCTCTAGAAGTTGGGGTTTACATCTATATGTTTGCCTTTAACTGTAGATGTCGGGCCTTAACACTAGATTTTGGAATTCACCACTAGATGTTAGGCTTTACCTCTAGATGTTGGGCTTTAGATCTAGAAGTTGGGCTTTACATCTACATGTTTTGCTTTACATTTAGATGTTGGGCTTTACCTCTAGATTTTGGGTTTTAAATCTATGTATTTGGCTTTTCCTCTAGATGTTGGGCTTTACCCCTAGATATCTGGCTTTACCTCTAGATGTTGGGCTTTATCTCTAGATTTTGGGTTTTCCATCTGGATTTTTGGCTTCTCTCTAGAATCTGGGCTTTACCTCCAGATGTTGGGCTTTACCTCTAGATCTTGGGTTTTACCTCTAGATGTTGGTCTTTAAGTCTAGATATTGACTTTACTTCTAGATGTCGGGTTTTACATCTAGATGTTTTGCTTTACATTTAGATGTTGGGCTTTATCTCTAGATTTTAGGTTTTAAATCTATATATTTGGCTTTTCCTATAGATGTTGGGCTTTACCTCTACATTTTGGGCTCTACCACTAGGTCTTGATCTTTACCTCTAGATTTTGGACTTTACCTCTAGAAGTTGGGCTTTACATCTAGACTTTGGGCTTTACCTCAAGATGTTCGGCTTTACCTCTAGATATTGCGCTTTACCTCTAGTATTTGGGCCTTACGTCTGGAAGTTGGGGGTTACATCTATATGTTTGGATTTAACTGTAGATGTCGGGCCTTAACACTTGATTTTGGAATTCACCTCTAGATGTTCGGCTTTACCTCTGGATTCTGGGCTTTCCCTCTAGATGTTTTTTAACTCTAGATATTCGCCTTTACCTCTAGAAGTTGGGCTTTACATCTAGATTTTGGGCTTTAGATCTAGAAATTGGCTTTACATCTAGATATTGGTCTTTATGTCTAGATATTGGTCTTTACCTCTAGATTTTGGGTTTTAAATCTATATATTTGGCTTTTCCTCTAGATGTTTGGCTTTACCTCTAGATATCTGGTTTTACCTCTAGATGTTGGGCTTTACCTCTAGATTTTGGGCTCTACCACTAGGTCTTGGGCTTTACCTCTATATTTTGGACTTCACCACTGGAAGATAGGCTTTAGATCTAGAAGTTGGGCTTTACATCTAGATTTTGGGCTTTAAGTCTAGATATTGGTCTTTACCTCTAGATTTTGGGGTTTAAATCTATATATTTGGCTTTTCCTCTCGATGTTGGGCTTTACCCCTAGATATCTGGCTTTACGTCTAGATGTTGGGCTTTACCTCTAGATATTGGGCTCTACCACTAGGTCTTGGGCTTTACCTCTAGATTTTGGACTTTACCTCTAGAAGTTGGGCTTTACCTCTAGATTTTGGGCCTTACCTCTAGAAGTTGGGGGTTGCATCTATATGTTTGGCTTTAACTGTAGATGTCGGGCCTTAACACTTGATTTTGGAATTCACCTCTAGATGTTAGGCTTTACATCTAGATTCTGGGCTTTCCCTCTAGATGTGGGGCTTCAACTCTAGATTTTGGGCTTTACTCTAAATGATGCGCTTTATATATTCGGCTTTACCTCTAGAAGTTGGGCTTTACATCTAGATTTTGGTCTTTACGTCTAGATATCGGGCTTTACCTCTATATTTTGGGTTATAAATCTATATATTTGGCTTTTCCTCTAGATGTTGGGCTTTACCTCTAGATATCTGGCTTTACCTCTAGATGTTCCTTTACCTCTAGATTTTGGGCTCTACCTCTAGGTGTTGGGCTTTGCCTCTAGAATTTGGACTTTTCCTCTAGAAGTTGGGCTTTACGTCTAGATATTGGGCTTTACCTCTAGATGTTGGGTTTTAAATCTATATATTTGTCTTTACCTCTAGAAGTTGGGCTTTAATTCTAGACTTTGGATTTACCTCTAGATTTTGGGCCTTACCTCTAGAAGTTGGGGTTTACATCTATATGTTTGCCTTTAACTGTAGATGTCGGGCCTTAACACTAGATTTTGGAATTCACCACTAGATGTTAGGCTTTACCTGTAGATGTTGGGCTTTAGATCTAGAAGTTGGGCTTTACATCTAGATTTTGGTCTTCATGTCTATATATTGGTCTTTACCTCTCGATTTTATGTTTTAAATCTATATATTTGGCTTTTCCTCTAGATGTTGGGCTTTACCTCTAGATTTTGGGTTTTCCATCTGGATTTTTGGCTTCTCTCTAGAATCTGGGCTTTACCTCCAGATGTTGGGCTCTACCTCTAGATCTTGGGTTTTACCTCTAGATGTTGGTCTTTAAGTCTAGATATTGGACTTTACCTCTAGATGTCGGGTTTTAAATCTAGATGTTTTGCTTTACATCTAGATTGTGGGCTTTCCCTCTAGATGTTGGGCTTTACCTCTAGATATCTGGCTTTACCTCTAGATGTTGGGTTTTACCTCTAGATTTTGGGCGTTAGATCTAGAATTTGGGCTTTACATCTAGATTTTGGGCTTTAGATCTAGAAGTTGGGCTTTACATCTAGATTTTGGGCTTTACGTCTAGATATTGGGCTTTACCTCTAGATTTTGGATTTTAAATCTATATATTTGGCTTTTCCTCTAGATGTTGGGCTTTACCCCTAGATATCTGTCTTTACCTCTAGATGTTGGGCTTTACCTCTAGATTTTGGGTTTTAAATATATATATATTTGGCTTTTCCTCTAGATGTTGGGCTTTACCTCTAGATTTGGGGTTTTACATCTAGATGTTTGCCTTCACCTCTGTAAGTTGGGCTTTACCTGCAGACATTGGGCTGTAGGACTAGATGATGGGCTTTACCTCCAGACGTTGGGCTTTACCTCTAGATATCTGGCTTTACGTCTAGATGTTGGGTTTTACCTCTAGATATTGGTCTTTACCTCTAGATGTTGGGCTTTAGATCTAGAAGTTGTGCTTTTCATCGAGATTTTGGGCTTTACATCTAGATATTGGGCTTTACCTCTAGATTTTGGGTTTTATATCTATATATTTGGATTTTCCTCTAGATGTTGAGCTTTACCCCTAGATATCTGGATTTTCCTGTAGATGTTGGGCTTTACCTCTAGATTTTGGGTTTTCCATCTGGATTTTTGGCTTCTCTCTAGAATCTGGGCTTTACCTCCAGACGTTGGGCTTTACCTCTAGATGTAGGGTTTTACATCTAGATGTTTTGCTTTACATTTAGATGTTGGTCTTTATCTCTAGATGTTGGGTTATACCTCTATATGTTGTGCTTCACCTCTAGGTGTTAGGCTTTACCTCTAGATGTTTGGATTACATCTAGATGTTTTGCTTTACATTTCGATGTTCGGCTTTATCTCTAGATTTTGGGTTTTAAATCTATATATTTGGCATATCTCTAGATTTTGGGCTCTAACTCTAGGTATTGGTGTTTACCTCTAGATTTTGGACTTTAACTCTGGAAGTGGGGCTTTACCTCTAGAAGTTGGGCTTTAACTCTAGACTTTGGGCTTTACCTCAAGACGTTCGGCTTTAACTCTAGCTGTTGGGCTTTACCTCTAGATTTTGGGCCTTACCTCTAGAAGTTGGGGGTTATATCTATATGGTTGGATTTAACTGTAGTTGTCAGGCCTTAACACTTGATTTTGGAATTCACCTCTAGATGTTAGGCTTTACATCTAGATTCTGGGCTTTCCCTCTAGATGTTGGGCTTTAACTCTAGATTTTGGGCTTTACTCTAAAGGATGCGCTTTAACTCTAGATATTCGGCTTTACCTCTAGAAGTTGGGTTGTACATCTAGATGTTTGGCTTTAACTGTAGGTGTCGGCCTTTAACACTAGATATTGGAATTCACCTCTAGATCTTAGTCTTTACATGTTGGGCTTTACCTCTAGAGTATTTGGCTTTAGATATAGCAATTGGGCTTTACATCTAGATTTGGGGCTTTAGCTCTAGATGTTGGGCTTTACCTCCAGATATTGGATTTTAAATCTATATATCTGGCTTTATCTCTAGATGTTGGGCTTTATCTCTAGATTTTGGGCTCAAACTCTATGTATTGGTGTTTACCTCTAGATTTTGGACTTTAACTCTGGAAGTTGGGGTTTACCCCTAGATGTTGGGATATAACTCTAGAATTTGGGTTTGAAATCTATATATTTTGCTTTTCCTCTAGATGTTGGGCTTTACCTCTAGATATCTGGCTTTACGTCTAGATGTTGGGCTTTACCTCTACATTTTGGGCTCTACCTCTAGGTATTGGTATTTACATTTAGATTTTTGACTTTAAATCTGGAAGTTGAGCTTTACATCTAGACTTTGGGATTTACCTCTAGATGTTGGGATTTAACTCTAGAATTTGGGTTTGAAATCTATATATTTTGCTTTTCCTCTAGATGTTGGGCTTTACCTCTACATTTTGGGCTCTACCTCTAGGTATTGGTATTTACATTTATATTTTTGACTTTAAATCTGGAAGTTGAGCTTTACATCTAGACTTTGGGATTTACCTCTAGATGTTGGGATTTAACTCTAGAATTTGGGTTTGAAATCTATATATTTTGCTTTTCCTCTAGATGTTGGGCTTTACCTCTAGATATCTGGCTTTACCTCTAGATGTTGGGTTTTACCTCTAGATATTGGTCTTTATCTCTAGATTTTGGGCGTTAGATCTAGAATTTGGGCTTTACATCTAGATTTTGGGCTTTACGTCTAGATATTGGGCTTTACCTCTAGATTTTGGTTTTTAAATCTATATATTTGGATTTTCCTCTAGATGTTGGGCTTTACCCCTAGATATCTGGATTTACCTGTAGATGTTGGGCTTTACCTCTAGATTTTGGGTTTTCCATCTGGATTTTTGGCTTCTCTCTAGAATCTGGGCTTTACCTCCAGATGTTGGGTTTTACCTCTAGATCTTGGGTTTTACATCTAGATGTTGGACTTTAAGTCTAGATATTGGACTTTACCTCTAGATGTCGGGTTTTACATCTAGATGTTTTGCTTTACATTTAGATGTTGGGCTTTATCTCTAGATTTTGGGTTTTAAATCTATATATTTGGCTTTTCCTATAGATGTTGGGCTTTACCTCTACATTTTGGGCTCTACCACTAGGTCTTGGGCTTTACCTCTAGATTTTGGACTTTACCTCTAGAAGTTGGGCTTTACATCTAGATTTTGGGCCTTACCTCTAGAAGTTGGGGGTTACATCTATATCTTTGGCTTTAACTGTAGATGTCGGGTCTTTAGACTTGATTTAAGAATTCACCTCTAGATATTAGGCTTTACCTCTAGATTCTGGGCTTTACCTCTAGATGTTGGGCTTTAACACTAGATTTTGGGTTTTCCATCTGGATTTTTGGCTTCTCTCTAGAATCTGGGCTGTACCTCCAGACGTTGGGCTTTACCTCAAGATGTTGGGTTTTACCTCTAGATGTTGGTCTTTAAGTCTAGATATTGGACTTTACCTCTAGATGTCGGGTTTTACATCTAGATGTTTTGCTTTACATTTAGATGTTGGGCTTTATCTCTAGATTTTGGGTTTTAAATCTATATATTTGGCTTTTCCTCTAGATGTTGGGCTTTACCATCAGATATCTGGCTTTACGTCTAGATGTATGGCTTTACCTCTAGATTTTGGGCTCTACCACTAGGTCTTGGGCTTTACCTCTAGATTTTGGACTTTACCTCTAGAAGTTGGGCTTTACCTCTAGATTTTGGGCCTTACCTCTAGAAGTTGGGGGTTACATCTATATGTTTGGCTTTAACTGTAGATGTCGGGCCTTAACACTTGATTTTGGAATTCACCTCTAGATGTTAGGCTTTACATCTAGATTCTGGGTTTTCCCTCTAGATGTGGGGCTTCAACTCTAGATTTTGGGCTTTACTCTAAATGATGCGCTTTATATATTCGGCTTTACCTCTAGAAGTTGGGCTTTACATCTAGATTTTGGTCTTTACGTCTAGATATCGGGCTTTACCTCTATATTTTGGGTTTTAAATCTATATATTTGGCTTTTCCTCTAGATGTTGGGCTTTACCTCTAGATATCTGGCTCTACCTCTAGATGTTCCTTTACCTCTAGATTTTGGGCTCTACCTCTAGGTGTTGGGCTTTGCCTCTAGAATTTGGACTTTTCCGCTAGAAGTTGGGCTTTACGTCTAGATATTGGGCTTTACCTCTAGATGTTGGGTTTTAAATCTATATATTTGTCTTTACCTCTAGAAGTTGGGCTTTAATTCTAGACTTTGGCTTTACCTCTAGATTTTGGGCCTTACCTCTAGAAGTTGGGGTTTACATCTATATGTTTGCCTTTAACTGTAGATGTCGGGCCTTAACACTAGATTTTGGAATTCACCACTAGATGTTAGGCTTTACCTCTAGATGTTGGGCTTTAGATCTAGAAGTTGGGCTTTACATCTAGATGTTTTGCTTTACATTTAGATGTTGGGCTTTACCTCTAGATTTTGGGTTTTAAATCTATGTATTTGGCTTTTCCTCTAGATGTTGGGCTTTACCCCTAGATATCTGGCTTTACCTCTAGATGTTGGGTTTTAAATCTATATATTTGTCTTTACCTCTAGAAGTTGGGCTTTAATTCTAGACTTTGGCTTTACCTCTAGATTTTGGGCCTTACCTCTAGAAGTTGGGGTTTACATCTATATGTTTGCCTTTAACTGTAGATGTCGGGCCTTAACACTAGATTTTGGAATTCACCACTAGATGTTAGGCTTTACCTCTAGATGTTGGGCTTTAGATCTAGAAGTTGGGCTTTACATCTAGATGTTTTGCTTTACATTTAGATGTTGGGCTTTACCTCTAGATTTTGGGTTTTAAATCTATGTATTTGGCTTTTCCTCTAGATGTTGGGCTTTACCCCTAGATATCTGGCTTTACCTCTAGATGTTGGGCTTTACCTCTAGATTTTGGGTTTTCCATCTGGATTTTTGGCTTCTCTCTAGAATCTGGGCTTTACCTCCAGATGTTGGGCTTTACCTCTAGATCTTGAGTTTTACCTCTAGATGTTGGTCTTTAAGTCTAGATATTGACTTTACTTCTAGATGTCGGGTTTTACATCTAGATGTTTTGCTTTACATTTAGATGTTGGGCTTTATCTCTAGATTTTAGGTTTTAAATCTATATATTTGGCTTTTCCTATAGATGTTGGGCTTTACCTCTACATTTTGGGCTCTACCACTAGGTCTTGATCTTTACCTCTAGATTTTGGACTTTACCTCTAGAAGTTGGGCTTTACATCTAGACTTTGGGCTTTACCTCAAGATGTTCGGCTTTACCTCTAGATATTGCGCTTTACCTCTAGTATTTGGGCCTTACGTCTGGAAGTTGGGGGTTACATCTATATGTTTGGATTTAACTGTAGATGTCGGGCCTTAACACTTGATTTTGGAATTCACCTCTAGATGTTCGGCTTTACCTCTGGATTCTGGGCTTTCCCTCTAGATGTTTTTTAACTCTAGATATTCGCCTTTACCTCTAGAAGTTGGGCTTTACATCTAGATTTTGGGCTTTAGATCTAGAAATTGGCTTTACATCTAGATATTGGTCTTTATGTCTAGATATTGGTCTTTACCTCTAGATTTTGGGTTTTAAATCTATATATTTGGCTTTTCCTCTAGATGTTTGGCTTTACCTCTAGATATCTGGTTTTACCTCTAGATGTTGGGCTTTACCTCTAGATTTTGGGCTCTACCACTAGGTCTTGGGCTTTACCTCTATATTTTGGACTTCACCACTGGAAGATAGGCTTTAGATCTAGAAGTTGGGCTTTACATCTAGATTTTGGGCTTTAAGTCTAGATATTGGTCTTTACCTCTAGATTTTGGGGTTTAAATCTATATATTTGGCTTTTCCTCTCGATGTTGGGCTTTACCCCTAGATATCTGGCTTTACGTCTAGATGTTGGGCTTTACCTCTAGATATTGGGCTCTACCACTAGGTCTTGGGCTTTACCTCTAGATTTTGGACTTTACCTCTAGAAGTTGGGCTTTACCTCTAGATTTTGGGCCTTACCTCTAGAAGTTGGGGGTTGCATCTATATGTTTGGCTTTAACTGTAGATGTCGGGCCTTAACACTTGATTTTGGAATTCACCTCTAGATGTTAGGCTTTACATCTAGATTCTGGGCTTTCCCTCTAGATGTGGGGCTTCAACTCTAGATTTTGGGCTTTACTCTAAATGATGCGCTTTATATATTCGGCTTTACCTCTAGAAGTTGGGCTTTACATCTAGATTTTGGTCTTTACGTCTAGATATCGGGCTTTACCTCTATATTTTGGGTTATAAATCTATATATTTGGCTTTTCCTCTAGATGTTGGGCTTTACCTCTAGATATCTGGCTTTACCTCTAGATGTTCCTTTACCTCTAGATTTTGGGCTCTACCTCTAGGTGTTGGGCTTTGCCTCTAGAATTTGGACTTTTCCTCTAGAAGTTGGGCTTTACGTCTAGATATTGGGCTTTACCTCTAGATGTTGGGTTTTAAATCTATATATTTGTCTTTACCTCTAGAAGTTGGGCTTTAATTCTAGACTTTGGATTTACCTCTAGATTTTGGGCCTTACCTCTAGAAGTTGGGGTTTACATCTATATGTTTGCCTTTAACCGTAGATGTCGGGCCTTAACACTAGATTTTGGAATTCACACCTAGATGTTAGGCTTTACCTGTAGATGTTGGGCTTTAGATCTAGAAGTTGGGCTTTACATCTAGATTTTGGTCTTCATGTCTATATATTGGTCTTTACCTCTCGATTTTATGTTTTAAATCTATATATTTGGCTTTTCCTCTAGATGTTGGGCTTTACCTCTAGATTTTGGGTTTTCCATCTGGATTTTTGGCTTCTCTCTAGAATCTGGGCTTTACCTCCAGATGTTGGGCTCTACCTCTAGATCTTGGGTTTTACCTCTAGATGTTGGTCTTTAAGTCTAGATATTGGACTTTACCTCTAGATGTCGGGTTTTAAATCTAGATGTTTTGCTTTACATCTAGATTGTGGGCTTTCCCTCTAGATGTTGGGCTTTACCTCTAGATATCTGGCTTTACCTCTAGATGTTGGGTTTTACCTCTAGATTTTGGGCGTTAGATCTAGAATTTGGGCTTTACATCTAGATTTTGGGCTTTAGATCTAGAAGTTGGGCTTTACATCTAGATTTTGGGCTTTACGTCTAGATATTGGGCTTTACCTCTAGATTTTGGATTTTAAATCTATATATTTGGCTTTTCCTCTAGATGTTGGGCTTTACCCCTAGATATCTGTCTTTACCTCTAGATGTTGGGCTTTACCTCTAGATTTTGGGTTTTAAATATATATATATTTGGCTTTTCCTCTAGATGTTGGGCTTTACCTCTAGATTTGGGGTTTTACATCTAGATGTTTGCCTTCACCTCTGTAAGTTGGGCTTTACCTGCAGACATTGGGCTGTAGGACTAGATGATGGGCTTTACCTCCAGACGTTGGGCTTTACCTCTAGATATCTGGCTTTACGTCTAGATGTTGGGTTTTACCTCTAGATATTGGTCTTTACCTCTAGATGTTGGGCTTTAGATCTAGAAGTTGTGCTTTTCATCGAGATTTTGGACTTTACATCTAGATATTGGGCTTTACCTCTAGATTTTGGGTTTTATATCTATATATTTGGATTTTCCTCTAGATGTTGAGCTTTACCCCTAGATATCTGGATTTTCCTGTAGATGTTGGGCTTTACCTCTAGATTTTGGGTTTTCCATCTGGATTTTTGGCTTCTCTCTAGAATCTGGGCTTTACCTCCAGACGTTGGGCTTTACCTCTAGATGTAGGGTTTTACATCTAGATGTTTTGCTTTACATTTAGATGTTGGTCTTTATCTCTAGATGTTGGGTTATACCTCTATATGTTGTGCTTCACCTCTAGGTGTTAGGCTTTACCTCTAGATGTTTGGATTACATCTAGATGTTTTGCTTTACATTTCGATGTTCGGCTTTATCTCTAGATTTTGGGTTTTAAATCTATATATTTGGCATATCTCTAGATTTTGGGCTCTAACTCTAGGTATTGGTGTTTACCTCTAGATTTTGGACTTTAACTCTGGAAGTGGGGCTTTACCTCTAGAAGTTGGGCTTTAACTCTAGACTTTGGGCTTTACCTCAAGACGTTCGGCTTTAACTCTAGCTGTTGGGCTTTACCTCTAGATTTTGGGCCTTACCTCTAGAAGTTGGGGGTTATATCTATATGGTTGGATTTAACTGTAGTTGTCAGGCCTTAACACTTGATTTTGGAATTCACCTCTAGATGTTAGGCTTTACATCTAGATTCTGGGCTTTCCCTCTAGATGTTGGGCTTTAACTCTAGATTTTGGGCTTTACTCTAAAGGATGCGCTTTAACTCTAGATATTCGGCTTTACCTCTAGAAGTTGGGTTGTACATCTAGATGTTTGGCTTTAACTGTAGGTGTCGGCCTTTAACACTAGATATTGGAATTCACCTCTAGATCTTAGTCTTTACATGTTGGGCTTTACCTCTAGAGTATTTGGCTTTAGATATAGCAATTGGGCTTTACATCTAGATTTGGGGCTTTAGCTCTAGATGTTGGGCTTTACCTCCAGATATTGGATTTTAAATCTATATATCTGGCTTTATCTCTAGATGTTGGGCTTTATCTCTAGATTTTGGGCTCAAACTCTATGTATTGGTGTTTACCTCTAGATTTTGGACTTTAACTCTGGAAGTTGGGGTTTACCCCTAGATGTTGGGATATAACTCTAGAATTTGGGTTTGAAATCTATATATTTTGCTTTTCCTCTAGATGTTGGGCTTTACCTCTAGATATCTGGCTTTACGTCTAGATGTTGGGCTTTACCTCTACATTTTGGGCTCTACCTCTAGGTATTGGTATTTACATTTAGATTTTTGACTTTAAATCTGGAAGTTGAGCTTTACATCTAGACTTTGGGATTTACCTCTAGATGTTGGGATTTAACTCTAGAATTTGGGTTTGAAATCTATATATTTTGCTTTTCCTCTAGATGTTGGGCTTTACCTCTACATTTTGGGCTCTACCTCTAGGTATTGGTATTTACATTTATATTTTTGACTTTAAATCTGGAAGTTGAGCTTTACATCTAGACTTTGGGATTTACCTCTAGATGTTGGGATTTAACTCTAGAATTTGGGTTTGAAATCTATATATTTTGCTTTTCCTCTAGATGTTGGGCTTTACCTCTAGATATCTGGCTTTACCTCTAGATGTTGGGTTTTACCTCTAGATATTGGTCTTTATCTCTAGATTTTGGGCGTTAGATCTAGAATTTGGGCTTTACATCTAGATTTTGGGCTTTACGTCTAGATATTGGGCTTTACCTCTAGATTTTGGTTTTTAAATCTATATATTTGGATTTTCCTCTAGATGTTGGGCTTTACCCCTAGATATCTGGATTTACCTGTAGATGTTGGGCTTTACCTCTAGATTTTGGGTTTTCCATCTGGATTTTTGGCTTCTCTCTAGAATCTGGGCTTTACCTCCAGATGTTGGGTTTTACCTCTAGATCTTGGGTTTTACATCTAGATGTTGGACTTTAAGTCTAGATATTGGACTTTACCTCTAGATGTCGGGTTTTACATCTAGATGTTTTGCTTTACATTTAGATGTTGGGCTTTATCTCTAGATTTTGGGTTTTAAATCTATATATTTGGCTTTTCCTATAGATGTTGGGCTTTACCTCTACATTTTGGGCTCTACCACTAGGTCTTGGGCTTTACCTCTAGATTTTGGACTTTACCTCTAGAAGTTGGGCTTTACATCTAGATTTTGGGCCTTACCTCTAGAAGTTGGGGGTTACATCTATATCTTTGGCTTTAACTGTAGATGTCGGGTCTTTAGACTTGATTTAAGAATTCACCTCTAGATATTAGGCTTTACCTCTAGATTCTGGGCTTTACCTCTAGATGTTGGGCTTTAACACTAGATTTTGGGTTTTCCATCTGGATTTTTGGCTTCTCTCTAGAATCTGGGCTGTACCTCCAGACGTTGGGCTTTACCTCAAGATGTTGGGTTTTACCTCTAGATGTTGGTCTTTAAGTCTAGATATTGGACTTTACCTCTAGATGTCGGGTTTTACATCTAGATGTTTTGCTTTACATTTAGATGTTGGGCTTTATCTCTAGATTTTGGGTTTTAAATCTATATATTTGGCTTTTCCTCTAGATGTTGGGCTTTACCATCAGATATCTGGCTTTACGTCTAGATGTATGGCTTTACCTCTAGATTTTGGGCTCTACCACTAGGTCTTGGGCTTTACCTCTAGATTTTGGACTTTACCTCTAGAAGTTGGGCTTTACCTCTAGATTTTGGGCCTTACCTCTAGAAGTTGGGGGTTACATCTATATGTTTGGCTTTAACTGTAGATGTCGGGCCTTAACACTTGATTTTGGAATTCACCTCTAGATGTTAGGCTTTACATCTAGATTCTGGGTTTTCCCTCTAGATGTGGGGCTTCAACTCTAGATTTTGGGCTTTACTCTAAATGATGCGCTTTATATATTCGGCTTTACCTCTAGAAGTTGGGCTTTACATCTAGATTTTGGTCTTTACGTCTAGATATCGGGCTTTACCTCTATATTTTGGGTTTTAAATCTATATATTTGGCTTTTCCTCTAGATGTTGGGCTTTACCTCTAGATATCTGGCTCTACCTCTAGATGTTCCTTTACCTCTAGATTTTGGGCTCTACCTCTAGGTGTTGGGCTTTGCCTCTAGAATTTGGACTTTTCCGCTAGAAGTTGGGCTTTACGTCTAGATATTGGGCTTTACCTCTAGATGTTGGGTTTTAAATCTATATATTTGTCTTTACCTCTAGAAGTTGGGCTTTAATTCTAGACTTTGGCTTTACCTCTAGATTTTGGGCCTTACCTCTAGAAGTTGGGGTTTACATCTATATGTTTGCCTTTAACTGTAGATGTCGGGCCTTAACACTAGATTTTGGAATTCACCACTAGATGTTAGGCTTTACCTCTAGATGTTGGGCTTTAGATCTAGAAGTTGGGCTTTACATCTAGATGTTTTGCTTTACATTTAGATGTTGGGCTTTACCTCTAGATTTTGGGTTTTAAATCTATGTATTTGGCTTTTCCTCTAGATGTTGGGCTTTACCCCTAGATATCTGGCTTTACCTCTAGATGTTGGGCTTTACCTCTAGATTTTGGGTTTTCCATCTGGATTTTTGGCTTCTCTCTAGAATCTGGGCTTTACCTCCAGATGTTGGGCTTTACCTCTAGATCTTGGGTTTTACCTCTAGATGTTGGTCTTTAAGTCTAGATATTGACTTTACTTCTAGATGTCGGGTTTTACATCTAGATGTTTTGCTTTACATTTAGATGTTGGGCTTTATCTCTAGATTTTAGGTTTTAAATCTATATATTTGGCTTTTCCTATAGATGTTGGGCTTTACCTCTACATTTTGGGCTCTACCACTAGGTCTTGATCTTTACCTCTAGATTTTGGACTTTACCTCTAGAAGTTGGGCTTTACATCTAGACTTTGGGCTTTACCTCAAGATGTTCGGCTTTACCTCTAGATATTGCGCTTTACCTCTAGTATTTGGGCCTTACGTCTGGAAGTTGGGGGTTACATCTATATGTTTGGATTTAACTGTAGATGTCGGGCCTTAACACTTGATTTTGGAATTCACCTCTAGATGTTCGGCTTTACCTCTGGATTCTGGGCTTTCCCTCTAGATGTTTTTTAACTCTAGATATTCGCCTTTACCTCTAGAAGTTGGGCTTTACATCTAGATTTTGGGCTTTAGATCTAGAAATTGGCTTTACATCTAGATATTGGTCTTTATGTCTAGATATTGGTCTTTACCTCTAGATTTTGGGTTTTAAATCTATATATTTGGCTTTTCCTCTAGATGTTTGGCTTTACCTCTAGATATCTGGTTTTACCTCTAGATGTTGGGCTTTACCTCTAGATTTTAGGCTCTACCACTAGGTCTTGGGCTTTACCTCTATATTTTGGACTTCACCACTGGAAGATAGGCTTTAGATCTAGAAGTTGGGCTTTACATCTAGATTTTGGGCTTTAAGTCTAGATATTGGTCTTTACCTCTAGATTTTGGGGTTTAAATCTATATATTTGGCTTTTCCTCTCGATGTTGGGCTTTACCCCTAGATATCTGGCTTTACGTCTAGATGTTGGGCTTTACCTCTAGATATTGGGCTCTACCACTAGGTCTTGGGCTTTACCTCTAGATTTTGGACTTTACCTCTAGAAGTTGGGCTTTACCTCTAGATTTTGGGCCTTACCTCTAGAAGTTGGGGGTTGCATCTATATGTTTGGCTTTAACTGTAGATGTCGGGCCTTAACACTTGATTTTGGAATTCACCTCTAGATGTTAGGCTTTACATCTAGATTCTGGGCTTTCCCTCTAGATGTGGGGCTTCAACTCTAGATTTTGGGCTTTACTCTAAATGATGCGCTTTATATATTCGGCTTTACCTCTAGAAGTTGGGCTTTACATCTAGATTTTGGTCTTTACGTCTAGATATCGGGCTTTACCTCTATATTTTGGGTTATAAATCTATATATTTGGCTTTTCCTCTAGATGTTGGGCTTTACCTCTAGATATCTGGCTTTACCTCTAGATGTTCCTTTACCTCTAGATTTTGGGCTCTACCTCTAGGTGTTGGGCTTTGCCTCTAGAATTTGGACTTTTCCTCTAGAAGTTGGGCTTTACGTCTAGATATTGGGCTTTACCTCTAGATGTTGGGTTTTAAATCTATATATTTGTCTTTACCTCTAGAAGTTGGGCTTTAATTCTAGACTTTGGATTTACCTCTAGATTTTGGGCCTTACCTCTAGAAGTTGGGGTTTACATCTATATGTTTGCCTTTAACTGTAGATGTCGGGCCTTAACACTAGATTTTGGAATTCACACCTAGATGTTAGGCTTTACCTGTAGATGTTGGGCTTTAGATCTAGAAGTTGGGCTTTACATCTAGATTTTGGTCTTCATGTCTATATATTGGTCTTTACCTCTCGATTTTATGTTTTAAATCTATATATTTGGCTTTTCCTCTAGATGTTGGGCTTTACCTCTAGATTTTGGGTTTTCCATCTGGATTTTTGGCTTCTCTCTAGAATCTGGGCTTTACCTCCAGATGTTGGGCTCTACCTCTAGATCTTGGGTTTTACCTCTAGATGTTGGTCTTTAAGTCTAGATATTGGACTTTACCTCTAGATGTCGGGTTTTAAATCTAGATGTTTTGCTTTACATCTAGATTGTGGGCTTTCCCTCTAGATGTTGGGCTTTACCTCTAGATATCTGGCTTTACCTCTAGATGTTGGGTTTTACCTCTAGATTTTGGGCGTTAGATCTAGAATTTGGGCTTTACATCTAGATTTTGGGCTTTAGATCTAGAAGTTGGGCTTTACATCTAGATTTTGGGCTTTACGTCTAGATATTGGGCTTTACCTCTAGATTTTGGATTTTAAATCTATATATTTGGCTTTTCCTCTAGATGTTGGGCTTTACCCCTAGATATCTGTCTTTACCTCTAGATGTTGGGCTTTACCTCTAGATTTTGGGTTTTAAATATATATATATTTGGCTTTTCCTCTAGATGTTGGGCTTTACCTCTAGATTTGGGGTTTTACATCTAGATGTTTGCCTTCACCTCTGTAAGTTGGGCTTTACCTGCAGACATTGGGCTGTAGGACTAGATGATGGGCTTTACCTCCAGACGTTGGGCTTTACCTCTAGATATCTGGCTTTACGTCTAGATGTTGGGTTTTACCTCTAGATATTGGTCTTTACCTCTAGATGTTGGGCTTTAGATCTAGAAGTTGTGCTTTTCATCGAGATTTTGGACTTTACATCTAGATATTGGGCTTTACCTCTAGATTTTGGGTTTTATATCTATATATTTGGATTTTCCTCTAGATGTTGAGCTTTACCCCTAGATATCTGGATTTTCCTGTAGATGTTGGGCTTTACCTCTAGATTTTGGTTTTTACATCTGGATTTTTGGCTTCTCTCTAGAATCTGGGCTTTACCTCCAGACTTTGGGCTTTACCACTAGATGTTGGGTTTTACCTCTAGATGTTGGTCTTTAGGTCTAGATATTGGACTTTATTTCTAGATGTAGGGTTTTACATCTAGATGTTTTGCTTTACATTTAGATGTTGGTCTTTATCTCTAGATGTTTGGATTACATCTAGATGTTTTGCTTTACATTTCGATGTTCGGCTTTATCTCTAGATTTTGGGTTTTAAATCTATATATTTGGCATATCTCTAGATTTTGGGCTCTAACTCTAGGTATTGGTGTTTACCTCTAGATTTTGGACTTTAACTCTGGAAGTGGGGCTTTACCTCTAGAAGTTGGGCTTTAACTCTAGACTTTGGGCTTTACCTCAAGACGTTCGGCTTTAACTCTAGCTGTTGGGCTTTACCTCTAGATTTTGGGCCTTACCTCTAGAAGTTGGGGGTTATATCTATATGGTTGGATTTAACTGTAGTTGTCAGGCCTTAACACTTGATTTTGGAATTCACCTCTAGATGTTAGGCTTTACATCTAGATTCTGGGCTTTCCCTCTAGATGTTGGGCTTTAACTCTAGATTTTGGGCTTTACTCTAAAGGATGCGCTTTAACTCTAGATATTCGGCTTTACCTCTAGAAGTTGGGTTGTACATCTAGATGTTTGGCTTTAACTGTAGGTGTCGGCCTTTAACACTAGATATTGGAATTCACCTCTAGATCTTAGTCTTTACATGTTGGGCTTTACCTCTAGAGTATTTGGCTTTAGATATAGCAATTGGGCTTTACATCTAGATTTGGGGCTTTAGCTCTAGATGTTGGGCTTTACCTCCAGATATTGGATTTTAAATCTATATATCTGGCTTTATCTCTAGATGTTGGGCTTTATCTCTAGATTTTGGGCTCAAACTCTATGTATTGGTGTTTACCTCTAGATTTTGGACTTTAACTCTGGAAGTTGGGGTTTACCCCTAGATGTTGGGATATAACTCTAGAATTTGGGTTTGAAATCTATATATTTTGCTTTTCCTCTAGATGTTGGGCTTTACCTCTAGATATCTGGCTTTACGTCTAGATGTTGGGCTTTACCTCTACATTTTGGGCTCTACCTCTAGGTATTGGTATTTACATTTAGATTTTTGACTTTAAATCTGGAAGTTGAGCTTTACATCTAGACTTTGGGATTTACCTCTAGATGTTGGGATTTAACTCTAGAATTTGGGTTTGAAATCTATATATTTTGCTTTTCCTCTAGATGTTGGGCTTTACCTCTACATTTTGGGCTCTACCTCTAGGTATTGGTATTTACATTTATATTTTTGACTTTAAATCTGGAAGTTGAGCTTTACATCTAGACTTTGGGATTTACCTCTAGATGTTGGGATTTAACTCTAGAATTTGGGTTTGAAATCTATATATTTTGCTTTTCCTCTAGATGTTGGGCTTTACCTCTAGATATCTGGCTTTACCTCTAGATGTTGGGTTTTACCTCTAGATATTGGTCTTTATCTCTAGATTTTGGGCGTTAGATCTAGAATTTGGGCTTTACATCTAGATTTTGGGCTTTACGTCTAGATATTGGGCTTTACCTCTAGATTTTGGTTTTTAAATCTATATATTTGGATTTTCCTCTAGATGTTGGGCTTTACCCCTAGATATCTGGATTTACCTGTAGATGTTGGGCTTTACCTCTAGATTTTGGGTTTTCCATCTGGATTTTTGGCTTCTCTCTAGAATCTGGGCTTTACCTCCAGATGTTGGGTTTTACCTCTAGATCTTGGGTTTTACATCTAGATGTTGGACTTTAAGTCTAGATATTGGACTTTACCTCTAGATGTCGGGTTTTACATCTAGATGTTTTGCTTTACATTTAGATGTTGGGCTTTATCTCTAGATTTTGGGTTTTAAATCTATATATTTGGCTTTTCCTATAGATGTTGGGCTTTACCTCTACATTTTGGGCTCTACCACTAGGTCTTGGGCTTTACCTCTAGATTTTGGACTTTACCTCTAGAAGTTGGGCTTTACATCTAGATTTTGGGCCTTACCTCTAGAAGTTGGGGGTTACATCTATATCTTTGGCTTTAACTGTAGATGTCGGGTCTTTAGACTTGATTTAAGAATTCACCTCTAGATATTAGGCTTTACCTCTAGATTCTGGGCTTTACCTCTAGATGTTGGGCTTTAACACTAGATTTTGGGTTTTCCATCTGGATTTTTGGCTTCTCTCTAGAATCTGGGCTGTACCTCCAGACGTTGGGCTTTACCTCAAGATGTTGGGTTTTACCTCTAGATGTTGGTCTTTAAGTCTAGATATTGGACTTTACCTCTAGATGTCGGGTTTTACATCTAGATGTTTTGCTTTACATTTAGATGTTGGGCTTTATCTCTAGATTTTGGGTTTTAAATCTATATATTTGGCTTTTCCTCTAGATGTTGGGCTTTACCATCAGATATCTGGCTTTACGTCTAGATGTATGGCTTTACCTCTAGATTTTGGGCTCTACCACTAGGTCTTGGGCTTTACCTCTAGATTTTGGACTTTACCTCTAGAAGTTGGGCTTTACCTCTAGATTTTGGGCCTTACCTCTAGAAGTTGGGGGTTACATCTATATGTTTGGCTTTAACTGTAGATGTCGGGCCTTAACACTTGATTTTGGAATTCACCTCTAGATGTTAGGCTTTACATCTAGATTCTGGGTTTTCCCTCTAGATGTGGGGCTTCAACTCTAGATTTTGGGCTTTACTCTAAATGATGCGCTTTATATATTCGGCTTTACCTCTAGAAGTTGGGCTTTACATCTAGATTTTGGTCTTTACGTCTAGATATCGGGCTTTACCTCTATATTTTGGGTTTTAAATCTATATATTTGGCTTTTCCTCTAGATGTTGGGCTTTACCTCTAGATATCTGGCTCTACCTCTAGATGTTCCTTTACCTCTAGATTTTGGGCTCTACCTCTAGGTGTTGGGCTTTGCCTCTAGAATTTGGACTTTTCCGCTAGAAGTTGGGCTTTACGTCTAGATATTGGGCTTTACCTCTAGATGTTGGGTTTTAAATCTATATATTTGTCTTTACCTCTAGAAGTTGGGCTTTAATTCTAGACTTTGGCTTTACCTCTAGATTTTGGGCCTTACCTCTAGAAGTTGGGGTTTACATCTATATGTTTGCCTTTAACTGTAGATGTCGGGCCTTAACACTAGATTTTGGAATTCACCACTAGATGTTAGGCTTTACCTCTAGATGTTGGGCTTTAGATCTAGAAGTTGGGCTTTACATCTAGATGTTTTGCTTTACATTTAGATGTTGGGCTTTACCTCTAGATTTTGGGTTTTAAATCTATGTATTTGGCTTTTCCTCTAGATGTTGGGCTTTACCCCTAGATATCTGGCTTTACCTCTAGATGTTGGGCTTTACCTCTAGATTTTGGGTTTTCCATCTGGATTTTTGGCTTCTCTCTAGAATCTGGGCTTTACCTCCAGATGTTGGGCTTTACCTCTAGATCTTGGGTTTTACCTCTAGATGTTGGTCTTTAAGTCTAGATATTGACTTTACTTCTAGATGTCGGGTTTTACATCTAGATGTTTTGCTTTACATTTAGATGTTGGGCTTTATCTCTAGATTTTAGGTTTTAAATCTATATATTTGGCTTTTCCTATAGATGTTGGGCTTTACCTCTACATTTTGGGCTCTACCACTAGGTCTTGATCTTTACCTCTAGATTTTGGACTTTACCTCTAGAAGTTGGGCTTTACATCTAGACTTTGGGCTTTACCTCAAGATGTTCGGCTTTACCTCTAGATATTGCGCTTTACCTCTAGTATTTGGGCCTTACGTCTGGAAGTTGGGGGTTACATCTATATGTTTGGATTTAACTGTAGATGTCGGGCCTTAACACTTGATTTTGGAATTCACCTCTAGATGTTCGGCTTTACCTCTGGATTCTGGGCTTTCCCTCTAGATGTTTTTTAACTCTAGATATTCGCCTTTACCTCTAGAAGTTGGGCTTTACATCTAGATTTTGGGCTTTAGATCTAGAAATTGGGCTTTACATCTAGATATTGGTCTTTATGTCTAGATATTGGTCTTTGCCTCTAGATTTTGGGTTTTAAATCTATATATTTGGCTTTTCCTCTAGATGTTGCCTTTACCTCTAGATATCTGGTTTTACCTCTAGATGTTGGGCTTTACCTCTAGATTTTGGGCTCTACCACTAGGTCTTGGGCTTTACCTCTATAATTTGGACTTCACCACTGGAAGATAGGCTTTAGATCTAGAAGTTGGGCTTTACATCTAGATTTTGGGCTTTAAGTCTAGATATTGGTCTTTACCTCTAGATTTTGGGGTTTAAATCTATATATTTGGCTTTTCCTCTCGATGTTGGGCTTTACCCCTAGATATCTGGCTTTACGTCTAGATGTTGGGCTTTACCTCTAGATTTTGGGCTCTACCACTAGGTCTTGGGCTTTACCTCTAGATTTTGGACTTTACCTGTAGAAGTTGGGCTTTACCTCTAGATTTTCGGCCTTACCTCTAGAAGTTGGGGGTTGCATCTATATGTTTGGCTTTAACTGTAGATGTCGGGCCTTAACACTTGATTTTGGAATTCACCTCTAGATGTTAGGCTTTACATCTAGATTCTGGGCTTTCCCTCTAGATGTGGGGCTTCAACTCTAGATTTTGGGCTTTACTCTAAATGATGCGCTTTATATATTCGGCTTTACCTCTAGAAGTTGGGCTTTACATCTAGATTTTGGTCTTTACGTCTAGATATCGGGCTTTACCTCTATATTTTGGGTTATAAATCTATATATTTGGCTTTTCCTCTAGATGTTGGGCTTTACCTCTAGATATCTGGCTTTACCTCTAGATGTTCCTTTACCTCTAGATTTTGGGCTCTACCTCTAGGTGTTGGGCTTTGCCTCTAGAATTTGGACTTTTCCTCTAGAAGTTGGGCTTTACGTCTAGATATTGGGCTTTACCTCTAGATGTTGGTTTTTAAATCTATATATTTGTCTTTACCTCTAGAAGTTGGGCTTTAATTCTAGACTTTGGATTTACCTCTAGATTTTGGGCCTTACCTCTAGAAGTTGGGGTTTACATCTATATGTTTGCCTTTAACTGTAGATGTCGGGCCTTAACACTAGATTTTGGAATTCACCACTAGATGTTAGGCTTTACCTGTAGATGTTGGGCTTTAGATCTAGAAGTTGGGCTTTACATCTAGATTTTGGTCTTCATGTCTATATATTGGTCTTTACCTCTCGATTTTGGGTTTTAAATCTATATATTTGGCTTTTCCTCTAGATGTTGGGCTTTACCTCTAGATTTTGGGTTTTCCATCTGGATTTTTGGCTTCTCTCTAGAATCTGGGCTTTACCTCCAGATGTTGGGCTCTACCTCTAGATCTTGGGTTTTACCTCTAGATGTTGGTCTTTAAGTCTAGATATTGGACTTTACCTCTAGATGTCGGGTTTTACATCTAGATGTTTTGCTTTACATCTAGATTGTGGGCTTTCCCTCTAGATGTTGGGCTTTACCTCTAGATATCTGGCTTTACCTCTAGATGTTGGGTTTTACCTCTAGATTTTGGGCGTTAGATCTAGAATTTGGGCTTTACATCTAGATTTTGGGCTTTAGATCTAGAAGTTGGGCTTTACATCTAGATTTTGGGCTTTACGTCTAGATATTGGGCTTTACCTCTAGATTTTGGATTTTAAATCTATATATTTGGCTTTTCCTCTAGATGTTGGGCTTTACCCCTAGATATCTGTCTTTACCTCTAGATGTTGGGCTTTACCTCTAGATTTTGGGTTTTAAATATATATATATTTGGCTTTTCCTCTAGATGTTGGGCTTTACCTCTAGATTTGGGGTTTTACATCTAGATGTTTGCCTTCACCTCTGTAAGTTGGGCTTTACCTGCAGACATTGGGCTGTAGGACTAGATGATGGGCTTTACCTCCAGACGTTGGGCTTTACCTCTAGATATCTGGCTTTACGTCTAGATGTTGGGTTTTACCTCTAGATATTGGTCTTTACCTCTAGATGTTGGGCTTTAGATCTAGAAGTTGTGCTTTTCATCGAGATTTTGGGCTTTACGTCTAGATATTGGGCTTTACCTCTAGATTTTGGGTTTTATATCTATATATTTGGATTTTCCTCTAGATGTTGGGCTTTACCCCTAGATATCTGGATTTTCCTGTAGATGTTGGGCTTTACCTCTAGATTTTGGGTTTTCCATCTGGATTTTTGGCTTCTCTCTAGAATCTGGGCTTTACCTCCAGACGTTGGGCTTTACCTCTAGATGTAGGATTTTACATCTAGATGTTTTGCTTTACATTTAGATGTTGGTCTTTATCTCTAGATGTTGGGTTATACCTCGATATGTTGTGCTTCACCTCTAGGTGTTAGGCTTTACCTCTAGATGTTTGGATTACATCTAGATGTTTTGCTTTACATTTAGATGTTGGGCTTTATCTCTAGATTTTGGGTTTTAAATCTATATATTTGGCATATCTCTAGATTTTGGGCTCTAACTCTAGGTATTGGTGTTTACCTCTAGATTTTGGACTTTAACTCTGGAAGTGGGGCTTTACCTCTAGAAGTTGGGCTTTAACTCTAGACTTTGGGCTTTACCTCAAGACGTTCGGCTTTAACTCTAGCTGTTGGGCTTTACCTCTAGATTTTGGGCCTTACCTCTAGAAGTTGGGGGTTATATCTATATGGTTGGATTTAACTGTAGATGTCAGGCCTTAACACTTGATTTTGGAATTCACCTCTAGATGTTAGGCTTTACATCTAGATTCTGGGCTTTCCCTCTAGATGTTGGGCTTTAACTCTAGATTTTGGGCTTTACTCTAAAGGATGCGCTTTAACTCTAGATATTCGGCTTTACCTCTAGAAGTTGGGTTGTACATCTAGATGTTTGGCTTTAACTGTAGGTGTCGGGCTTTAACACTAGATATTGGAATTCACCTCTAGATCTTAGTCTTTACATGTTGGGCTTTACCTCTAGAGTATTTGGATTTAGATCTAGCAATTGGGCTTTACATCTAGATTTGGGGCTTTAGCTCTAGATGTTGGGCTTTACCTCCAGATATTGGATTTTAAATCTATATATCTGGCTTTATCTCTAGATGTTGGGCTTTATCTCTAGATTTTGGGCTCAAACTCTATGTATTGGTGTTTACCTCTAGATTTTGGACTTTAACTCTGGAAGTTGGGGTTTACCCCTAGATGTTGGGATATAACTCTAGAATTTGGGTTTGAAATCTATATATTTTGCTTTTCCTCTAGATGTTGGGCTTTACCTCTAGATATCTGGCTTTACGTCTAGATGTTGGGCTTTACCTCTACATTTTGGGCTCTACCTCTAGGTATTGGTATTTACATTTAGATTTTTGACTTTAAATCTGGAAGTTGAGCTTTACATCTAGACTTTGGGATTTACCTCTAAATGTTGGGATTTAACTCTAGAATTTGGGTTTGAAATCTATATATTTTGCTTTTCCTCTAGATGTTGGGCTTTACCTCTACATTTTGGGCTCTACCTCTAGGTATTGGTATTTACATTTAGATTTTTGACTTTAAATCTGGAAGTTGAGCTTTACATCTAGACTTTGGGATTTACCTCTAGATGTTGGGATTTAACTCTAGAATTTGGGTTTGAAATCTATATATTTTGCTTTTCCTCTAGATGTTGGGCTTTACCTCTAGATATCTGGCTTTACCTCTAGATGTTGGGTTTTACCTCTAGATATTGGTCTTTATCTCTAGATTTTGGGCGTTAGATCTAGAATTTGGGCTTTACATCTAGATTTTGGGCTTTACGTCTAGATATTGGGCTTTAACTCTAGATTTTGGTTTTTAAATCTATATATTTGGATTTTCCTCTAGATGTTGGGCTTTACCCCTAGATATCTGGATTTACCTGTAGATGTTGGGCTTTACCTCTAGATTTTGGGTTTTCCATCTGGATTTTTGGCTTCTCTCTAGAATCTGGGCTTTACCTCCAGATGTTGGGCTTTACCTCTAGATCTTGGGTTTTACATCTAGATGTTGGACTTTAAGTCTAGATATTGGACTTTACCTCTAGATGTCGGGTTTTACATCTAGATGTTTTGCTTTACATTTAGATGTTGGGCTTTATCTCTAGATTTTGGGTTTTAAATCTATATATTTGGCTTTTCCTATAGATGTTGGGCTTTACCTCTACATTTTGGGCTCTACCACTAGGTCTTGGGCTTTACCTCTAGATTTTGGACTTTACCTCTAGAAGTTGGGCTTTACCTCTAGATTTTGGGCCTTACCTCTAGAAGTTGGGGGTTGCATCTATATGTTTGGCTTTAACTGTAGATGTCGGTCCTTAACACTTGATTTTGGAATTCACCTCTAGATGTTAGGCTTTACATCTAGAAGTTGGGCTTTACATCTAGATTTTGGGCCTTACCTCTAGAAGTTGGGGGTTACATCTATATCTTTGGCTTTAACTGTAGATGTCAGGTCTTAAGACTTGATTTAAGAATTCACCTCTAGATATTAGGCTTTACCTCTAGATTCTGGGCTTTACCTCTAGATGTTGGGCTTTAACACTAGATTTTGGGTTTTCCATCTGGATTTTTGGCTTCTCTCTAGAATCTGGGCTGTACCTCCAGACGTTGGGCTTTACCTCAAGATGTTGGGTTTTACCTCCAGATGTTGGTCTTTAAGTCTAGATATTGGACTTTACCTCTAGATGTCGGGTTTTACATCTAGATGTTTTGCTTTACATTTAGATGTTGGGCTTTATCTCTAGATTTTGGGTTTTAAATCTATATATTTGGCTTTTCCTCTAGATGTTGGGCTTTACCATCAGATATCTGGCTTTACGTCTCGATGTATGGCTTTACCTCTAGATTTTGGGCTCTACCACTAGGTCTTGGGCTTTACCTCTAGATTTTGGACTTTACCTCTAGAAGTTGGGCTTTACCTCTAGATTTTGGGCCTTACCTCTAGAAGTTGGGGGTTACATCTATATGTTTGGCTTTAACTGTAGATGTCGGGCCTTAACACTTGATTTTGGAATTCACCTCTAGATGTTAGGCTTTACATCTAGATTCTGGGTTTTCCCTCTAGATGTGGGGCTTCAAATCTAGATTTTGGGCTTTACTCTAAATGATGCGCTTTATATATTCGGCTTTACCTCTAGAAGTTGGGCTTTACATCTAGATTTTGGTCTTTACGTCTAGATATCGGGCTTTACCTCTATATTTTGGGTTATAAATCTATATATTTGGCTTTTCCTCTAGATGTTGGGCTTTACCTCTAGATATCTGGCTTTACCTCTAGATGTTGCTTTACCTCTAGATTTTGGGCTCTACCTCTAGGTGTTGGGCTTTGCCTCTAGAATTTGGACTTTTCCTCTAGAAGTTGGGCTTTACGTCTAGATATTGGGCTTTACCTCTAGATGTTGGGTTTTAAATCTATATATTTGTCTTTACCTCTAGAAGTTGGGCTTTAATTCTACACTTTGGCTTTACCTCTAGATTTTGGGCCTTACCTCTAGAAGTTGGGGTTTACATCTATATGTTTGCCTTTAACTGTAGATGTCGGGCCTTAACACTAGATTTTGGAATTCACCACTAGATGTTAGGCTTTACCTCTAGATGTTGGGCTTTAGATCTAGAAGTTGGGCTTTACATCTAGATGTTTTGCTTTACATTTAGATGTTGGGCTTTACCTCTAGATTTTGGGTTTTAAATCTATGTATTTGGCTTTTCCTCTAGATGTTGGGCTTTACCCCTAGATATCTGGCTTTACCTCTAGATTTTGGTTTTTCCATCTGGATTTTTGGCTTCTCTCTAGAATCTGGGCTTTACCTCCAGATGTTGGGCTTTACCTCTAGATCTTGGGTTTTACCTCTAGATGTTGGTCTTTAAGTCTAGATATTGACTTTACCTCTAGATGTCGGGTTTTACATCTAGATGTTTTGCTTTACATTTAGATGTTGGGCTTTATCTCTAGATTTTGGGTTTTAAATCTATATATTTGGCTTTTCCTATAGATGTTGGGCTTTACCTCTACATTTTGGGCTCTACCACTAGGTCTTGATCTTTACCTCTAGATTTTGGACTTTACCTCTAGAAGTTGGGCTTTACATCTAGACTTTGGGCTTTACCTCAAGACGTTCGGATTTACCTCTAGATATTGCGCTTTACCTCTAGTTTTTGGACCTTACGTCTGGAAGTTGGGGGTTACATCTATATGTTTGGATTTAACTGTAGATGTCGGGCCTTAACACTTGATTTTGGAATTCACCTCTAGATGTTAGGCTTTACATCTAGATTCTGGGCTTTCCCTCTAGATGTGGGGCTTCAACTCTAGATTTTGGGCTTTACTCCAAATGATGCGCTTTATATATTCGGCTTTACCTCTAGAAGTTGGGCTTTACATCTAGATTTTGGTCTTTACATCTAGATATCGGGCTTTACCTCTATATTTTGGGTTATAAATCTATATATTTGGCTTTTCCTCTAGATGTTGGGCTTTACCTCTAGATATCTGGCTTTACCTCTAGATGTTCCTTTACCTCTAGATTTTGGGCTCTACCTCTAGGTGTTGGGCTTTGCCTCTAGAATTTGGACTTTTCCTCTAGAAGTTGGGCTTTACGTCTAGATATTGGGCTTTACCTCTAGATGTTGGGTTTTAAATCTATATATTTGTCTTTACCTCTAGAAGTTGGGCTTTAATTCTACACTTTGGCTTTACCTCTAGATTTTGGGCCTTACCTCTAGAAGTTGGGGTTTACATCTATATGTTTGCCTTTAACTGTAGATGTCGGGCCTTAACACTAGATTTGGAATTCACCACTAGATGTTAGGCTTTACCTGTAGATGTTGGGCTTTAGATCTAGAAGTTGGGCTTTACATCTAGATTTTGGGCTTCATGTCTAGATATTGGTCTTTACCTCTCGATTTTGGGTTTTAAATCTATATATTTGGCTTTTCCTCTAGATGTTGGGCTTTACCTCTAGATTTTGGGTTTTCCATCTGGATTTTTGGCTTCTCTCTAGAATCTGGGCTTTACCTCCAGATGTTGGGCTTTACCTCTAGATCTTGGGTTTTACCTCTAGATGTTGGTCTTTAAGTCTAGATATTGGACTTTACCTCTAGATGTCGGGTTTTACATCTAGATGTTTTGCTTTACATTTAGATGTTGGGCTTTACCTCTAGATTTTGGGTTTTACCGTCAGATATCTGGCTTTACGTCTAGATGTATGGCTTTACCTCTAGATTTTAGGCTCTACCACTAGGTCTTGGGCTTTACCTCTAGAATTTGGACTTTTCCTCTAGAAGTTCGGCTCTACCTCTAGATTTTGGGCCTTTCCTCTAGAAGTGTGGGGTTGCATCTATATGGTTGGCTTTAACTGTAGATGTCGGGCCTTAACACTTGATTTTGGAATTCACCTCTAGATGTTAGGCTTTACATCTAGATTCTGGGCTTTCCCTCTAGATGTGGGGCTTCAACTCTAGATTTTGGGCTTTACTCTAAATGATGCGATATATATATTCAGCTTTACCTCTAGAAGTTTGGCTTTACATCTAGATTTTAGGCTTTAGATCTAGAAGTTGGGCTTTACATCTAGATTTTGGTCTTTATGTCTAAATATCGGGCTTTACCTCTATATTTTGGGTTATAAATCTATATATTTGGCGTTTCCTCTAGATGTTGGGCTTTGACTCTAGATATCTGGCTTTAACTCTAGATGTTCCTTTACCTCTAGATTTTGGGCTCTACCTCTAGGTGTTGGGCTTTGCCTCCAGAATTTGGACTTTTCCTCTAGATGTTGGTCTTTACGTCTAGATATTGGGCTTTACCTCTAGATGTTGGGTTTTAAATCTATATATTTGTCTTTACCTCAAGACGTTCGGCTTTACCTCTAGATGTTAGGCTTTACATCTAGATTCTGGGCTTTACCTCTAGATGTTGGGCTTTAACTCTAGATTTTGGGCTTTACTCTAAATGATGCGCTTTATATATTCGGCTTTACATCTAGAAGTTGGGCTTTACATATAGATTTTGGGCCTTACCTCTAGAAGTTGGGGGTTACATCTATATGTTTGGCTTTAACTGTAGATGTCGGGTCTTAAGACTTGATTTAAGAATTCACCTCTAGATATTAGGCTTTACCTCTAGATTCTGGGCTTTACCTCTAGATGTTGGGCTTTAACACTAGATTTTGGGTTTTCCATCTGGATTTTTGGCTTCTCTCTAGAATCTGGGCTGTACCTCCAGACGTTGGGCTTTACCTCAAGATGTTGGGTTTTACCTCTAGATGTTGGTCTTTAAGTCTAGATATTGGACTTTACCTCTAGATGTAGGGTTTTACATCTAGATGTTTTGCTTTACATTTAGATGTTGGGCTTTACCTCTAGATTTTGGGTTTTCCATCTGGATTTTTGGCTTCTCTCTAGAATCTGGGCTTTACCTCCAGACGTTGGGCTTTACCTCTAGATGTAGGGTTTTACATCTAGATGTTTTGCTTTACATTTAGATGTTGGTCTTTATCTCTAGATGTTGGGTTATACCTCTATATGTTGTGCTTCACCTCTAGGTGTTAGGCTTTACCTCTAGATGTTTGGATTACATCTATATGTTTTGCTTTACATTTAGATGTTGGGCTTTATCTCTAGATTTTGGGTTTTAAATCTATATATTTGGCTTTTCCTCTAGATGTTGGGCTTTACCTCTAGACATCTGGCTTTACCTCTAGATGTTCCTTTACCTCTAGATTTTGGGCTCTACCTCTAGGTGTTGGGCTTTGCCTTTAGAATTTGGACTTTTCCTCTAGAAGTTGGGCTTTACTTCTAGATATTGGGCTTTACCTCTAGATGTTGGGTTTTAAATCTATATATTTGTCTTTACCTCTAGAAGTTGGGCTTTAATTCTAGACTTTGGCTTTACCTCTAGATTTTGGGCCTTACCTCTAGAAGTTGGGGTTTACATCTATATGTTTGCCTTTAACTGTAAATGTCGGGCCTTAAGACTAGATTTTGGAATTCACCACTAGATGTTAGGCTTTACCTGTGGATGTTGGGCTTTAGATCTAGAAGTTGGGCTTTACATCTAGATTTTAGGCTTTACGTCTAGATATTGGTCTTTACCTCTAGATTTTGGGTTTTAAATCTATGTATTTGGCTTTTCCTCTAGATGTTGGGCTTTACCCCTAGATATCTGGATTTACCTGTAGATGTTGGGCTTTACCTCTAGATTTTGGTTTTTCCATCTGGATTTTTGGCTTCTCTCTAGAATCTGGGCTTTACCTCCAGATGTTGGGCTTTACCTCTAGATCTTGGGTTTTACCTCTAGATGTTGGTCTTTAAGTCTAGATATTGGACTTTACCTCTAGATGTCAAGTTTTACATCTAGATGTTTTGCTTTACATTTAGATGTTGGGCTTTATCTCTAGATTTTGGGTTTTAAATCTATATATTTGGCTTTTCCTCTAGATGTTGGGCTTTACCTCTACATTTTGGGCTCTACCCCTAGGTCTTGATCTTTACCTCTAGATTTTGGACTTTACCTCTAGAAGTTGGGCTTTACATCTAGACTTTTGGCTTTACCTCAAGACTTTCGGCTTTATCTCTAGATGTTGGGCTTTACCTCTAGAAGTTGGGGGTTACATCTATATGTTTGGATTTAACTGTAGATGTCGGGCCTTAACACTGGATTTTGGAATTCACCTCTAGATGTTAGGCTTTACGTCTAGATTTTGGGCTTTACCTCTAGATGTTGAGCTTGACTTCTAGATTTTGGGGTTTCCATCTGATTTTTGGCTTCTCTCTAGAATCTGGGCTGTACCTCCAGACGTTGGGCTTTACCTCAAGATGTTGGGTTTTACCTCTAGATGTTGGTCTTTAAGTCTAGATATTGGACTTTACCTCTAGATGTCGGGTTTTACATCTAGATGTTTTGCTTTACATTTAGATGTTGGGCTGTGTCTCTAGATTTTGGGTTTTAAATCTATATATTTGGCTTATCCTCTAGATGTTGGGCTTTACCATCAGATATCTGGCTTTACGTCTAGATGTTGGCCTTTACCTCTAGATTTTGGGCTCTACCACTAGGTCTTGGGCTTTACCTCTAGAAGTTGGGCTTTAATTCTAGACTTTGGCTTTACCTCTAGATTTTCGGCCTTATCTCTAGAAGTTGGGGTTTAAATCTAGATTTGGGGTTTTAGCTCTGGAATTTGGTCATTATCTCTAGACATTGGGCTTTACCTCCAGATGTTGGTCTTTAAGTCTAGATATTGGACTTTACCTCTAGATGTAGGGTTTTACATCTAGATGTTTTGCTTTACATTTAGATGTTGGTCTTTATCTCTAGATGTTGGGTTATACCTCTATATGTTGTGCTTCACCTCTAGATGTTAGGCTTTACCTCTAGATGTTGGGATTACATCTAGACGTTGGACTTTATCTCTAGAATTTGGGCTATACCTCTATATGTTGGGCTTTACCTCTAGAGTTTGGGTTTTACATCTAGATGTTTGCCTTTATCTCTGTAAGTTAGGCTTTACCTGCAGACATTGGGCTGTAGGACTAGATGATGGGCTTTACCTCTAGAAGTTGGGCTTTACATCTAGATTTTGGGCTTTACCTCTAAATGATGCGCTTAAACTCGAAATATTGGGCTTTACCTCTAGATGTTGGGCTTTAGATTTAGAAGTTAGGCTTTACATCTATATTTTGAGCTTTAGATCTAGAAGTTGTGCTTTACATCTAGATTTTGGACTTAACGTCTAGATATTGGGCTTTACCTCTAGATGTTGGGTTTTACCTCTAGATGTTGGTCTTTAAGTCTAGATATTGGACTTTACCTCTAGATGTAGGGTTTTACATCTAGATGTTTTGCTTTACATTTAGGTGTTGGGCTGTGTCTCTAGATTTTGGGTTTTAAATCTATATATTTGGCTTTTCCTCTAGATGTTGGGCTTTACCATCAGATATCTGGCTTTACGTCTAGATGTTGGGCTTTACCTCTAGATTTTGGGCTCTACCACTAGGTCTTGGGCTTTACCTCTAGATTTTGGACTTTACCTCTAGAAGTTGGGCTTTACCTCTAGACTTTGGGCTTTACCTCAAGACGTTCGGCTTTAACTCTAGCTGTTGGGCTTTACCTCTAGATTTTGGGCCTTACCTCTAGAAGTTGGGGGTTACATCTATATGGTTGGCTTTAACTGTAGATGTCGGGCCTTAACACTTGATTTTGGAGTTCACCTCTAGATGTTAGGCTTTACAAGTAGCTTCTGGGCTTTCCCTCTAGATGTGGGGCTTTAACTCTAGATTTTGGGCTTTAAATGATGCGCTTATCTCTAGATATTCGGCTTTAACTCTAGAAGTTGGGCTTTACATCTAGATTTTGGGCTTTAGATCTAGAAGTTGGGCTTAACATCTAGATTTTGGGCTTTACGTCTAGCTATTGGGCTTTACCTCTAGATTTTGGGTTTTAAATCTATATATTTGGCTTTTCCTCTAGATGTTCGGCTTTACCTCTAGATTTTGGGCTCTACCTCTAGGTGTTGAGCTTTGCCTCTAGAATTTGGACTTTAACTCTAAAAGTTGGGCTTTACATCTGCAATTTGGAATTTACCTCTAGATTTTGGGATTTACCTCTAGAAGTTGGGCTTTACCTCTAGACTTTGGCTTTACCTCAAGACGTTGGGCTTTAACTCTAGATGTTGGGCTTTACCTCTAGATTTTCGGCCTGACCTCTAGAAGTTGAGGGTTACATCTATATGGTTGGCTTTAACTGTAGATGTCGGGCCTTAACACTTGATTTTGGAATTCACCTCTAGATGTTAGGCTTTACCTCTAGATTCTGGGCTTTCCCTCTAGATATTGGGCTTTACCTCTAGATTTTGGGTTTTCCATCTGGATTTTTGGCTTCTCTCTAGAATCTGGGCTGTACCTCCAGACGTTGGGCTTTACCTCAAGATGTTGGGTTTTACCTCTAGATGTTGGTCTTTAAGTCTAGATATTGGACTTTCCCTCTAGATGTCGGGTTTTACATCTAGATGTTTTGCTTTACATTTTGATGTTGGGCTTTATCTCTAGATTTTGGGTTTTAAATCTATATATTTGGCTTTTCCTCTAGATGTTGGGCTTTACCATCAGATATCTGGCTTTACCTCTAGATGTTGGGCTTTACCTCTAGATTTTGGGCTCTACCACTAGGTCTTGTGCTTTACCTCTAGATTCTGGGCTTTCCCTCTAGATGTGGGGCTTTAACTCTAGATTTTGGGCTTTACTCTAAATGATGCGCTTTATATATTCGGCTTTACCTCTAGAAATTGGGCTTTACATCTAGATTTTGGTCTTTACGTCTAGATATTGGGCTTTACTTCTAGATTTTGGGTTTAAAATCTATATATTTGGCTTTTCCTCTAGATGTTGGGGTTTACCGTCAGATATCTGGCTTTACCTCTAGATGTTGGGCTTTACCTCTAGATTATGGGCTCTACCACTAGGTCTTGGGCTTTAACTCTAGATTTTGGACTTTACCTCTAAAATTTGGGCTTTACCTCTAGACTTTGGCCTTTACCTCTAGATTTTGGACTTTACCTCTAGAAGTTGGGGGTTACATCTATATGGTTGGCTTTAACTGTAGATGTCGGGCCTTAACACTAGATTTTGGAATTCACCTCTTGATATTAGGCTTTACATCTAGATTGTGGGCTTTCCCACTAGATGTCGGGCTTTAACTCTAGATTTTGGGCTTTACTCTAAATGATGCGCGTTAACTCTATATATTCGGCTTTACCTCTAGAAGTTGGGCTTTACATCTAGATTTTGGGCTTTAGATCTAGAAGTTGGGCTTTACATCTAGATTTTGATCTTTACGTCTAGATATCGGGCTTTACCTCTATATTTTGGGTTTTAAATCTATATATTTGGCTTTTCCTCTAGATGTTGGTCTTTACCTCTAGATATCTGGCTTTACCTCTAGATCTTGCTTTACCTCTAGATTTTGGGCTCTACCTCTAGGTGTTGGGCTTTTCCTCTAGAATTTGGACTTTTCCTCTAGAAGTTAGGCTTTACGTCTAGATATTGGGCTTTACCTCTAGATGTTGGGTTTTAAATCTATATATTTGTCTTTACCACAAGACGTTGGGCTTTAACTCTAGAGGTTGGGCTTTACCTCTAGATTCTGGGCCTTACCTCTAGAAGTTGGGGTTTACATCTATATGTTTGCCTTTAACTGTAGATGTCGGGCCTTAACACTAGATTTTGGAATTCACCACTAGATGTTAGGCTTTACCTCTAGATGTTGGGCTTTACCTCTAGATGTTTGGGTTAGATCTAGAAGTTGGGCTTTATCTCTAGATGTTGGGGTTTAAATCTAGATTTCGGTTTTTAGCTGTGGAAGTTGGTCATTACCACTAGACATTGGGCTTTACCTCCAGATGTTGGTCTTTAAGAGTAGATATTGGACTTTACCTCTAGATGTAGGGTTTTACATCTAGATATTTTGCTTTACATTTAGATGTTGGTCTTTATCTCTAGATGTTGGGTTATACCTCTATATGATGTGCTTCACCTCTAGATGTTAGGCTTTACCTCTAGATGTTGGGATTACATCTAGACGTTGGACTTTATCTCTAGAAGTTGGGCTATACCTCTGTATGTTGGGCTTTACCACTAGATTTTGGGTTTTACATCTAGATGTTTGCCTTTACCTCTGTAAGTTATCCTTTACCTGCGGACATTGGGCTGTAGGACTAGATGATGGGCTTTACCTGTAGAAGTTGGGCTTTACATCTAGATTTTGGGCTTTACCTCTAAATGATGCGCTTAAACTCTAAATATTGGGCGTTACCTCTAGAAGTTGGGCTATAGATTTAGAAGTTGGGCTTTACATCTAGATTTTGGGCTTTAGATCTAGAAGTTGGGCTTTACATCTAGATTTTGGGCTTTACGTCTAGATATTGGGCTTTACTTCTAGATTTTGGGTTTTAAATCTATATATTTGGCTTTTCCTCTAGATGTTGGGCTTTACCGTCAGATATCTGGCTTTACCTCTAGATGTTGGGCTTTACCTCTAGATTATGGGCTCTACCACTAGGTCTTGGGCTTTAACTCTAGATTTTGGACTTTACCTCTAGAAGTTGGGCTTTACCTCTAGACTTTGGCCTTTACCTCTAGATTTTGGACTTTACCTCTAGAAGTTGGGGGTTACATCTATATGCTTGGCTTTAACTGTAGATGTCGGGCCTTAACACTTGATTTTGGAATTCACCTCTTGATATTAGGCTTTACATCAAGATTGTGGGCTTTCCCACTAGATGTCGGGCTTTAACTCTAGATTTTGGGCTTTACTCAAAATGATGCGCGTTAACTCTATATATTCGGCTTTACCTCTAGAAGTTGGGCTTTACATCTAGATTTTGGGCCTTAGATCTAGAAGTTGGGCTTTACATCTAGATTTTGGGCTTCACGTCTATATATTGGGCTTTACCTCAGGATTTTGGGTTTTAAATCTATATATTTGGCATTTCCTCTAGATGTTGGGCTTTACTTCTAGATATCTGGCTGTACCTCTAGATGTTGGGCTTTACATCTGCAATTTGGGCTTTACCTCTAGATTTTGGGATTTAAATCTAGATATTTGGCTTTACCTCTAGAATTTGGGCTTTACATCTAGACTTTGGGCTTTACCTCAAGACTTTGGGCTTGAACTCTAGATGTTGGGCTTTACCTCTAGATTTTGGGCCTTACCTCTAAAAGTTGGGTTTTACATCTATATGTTAGGCTTTAACTGTAGATGTTGGGCCTTAACACTAGATTTTGGTATTCACCACTGGATGGTAGGCTTTACCTCTAGATGTTGGGCTTTACCACTAGATTTTTGGCTTAGATCTAGAATTTGGGCTTTATTTCTAGATATTGGGGTTTAAATCTAGATTTGGGTTTTCAGCTCTAAAAGTTGGTCATTACCTCTAGACATTGGGCTTTACCTGCAGATGTTGGTCTTTATGACTAGATATTGGACTTTACCTCTAGATATAGGGGTTTACATCTAGATTTTTTGCTTTACATTTAGATGTTGGTTTTATCTCTAGATGTAGGGTTATACCTCTATATGTTGTGCTTCACCTCTAGATGTTAGGCTTTACCTCTAGATGTTGGGATTACATCTAGACATTTGACTTTATCTCTAGAATTTGGGCTATACCTCTATATGTTGGGCTTTACCTCTAGAGTTTGGGTTTTACATCTAGATGTTTGCCTTTACCTCTGTAAGTTGGGCTTTACCTGCAGACATTGGGCTGTAGGACTAGATGATGGGCTTTACCTCTAGAAGTTGGGCTTTACATCTAGATTTTGGGCTTTACCTCTAACTGATGCGCATAAACTCTAAATATTGGGCTTTACCTCTAGATGTTGGGTTTTACCTCTAGATGTTGGTCTTTAAGTCTAGATATTGGACTTTACCTCTAGATGTAGGGTTTTACATCTAGATGTTTTGCTTTACATTTAGGTGTTGGGCTTTATCTCTAGATTTTGTGTTTTAAATCTATATATTTGGCTTTTCCTCTAGATTTTGGGCTTTACTTCTAGATATATGTATTTACGTCTAGATGTTGGGCTTTACCTCTAGATTTTGGGGTCTACCACTAGGTCTTGGGCTTTACCTCTAGATTTTGGACTTTACCTCTAGAAGTGGTGCTTTACCTCTAGACTTTGGGCTTTACCTCAAGACGTTCGGCTTTAACTCTAGCTGTTGGGCTTTACCTCTAGATTTTGGGCCTTACCTCTAAAAGTTGGGGTTTACATCTATATGTTTGGCTTTAACTCTAGATGTCGGGCCTTAACACTAGATTTTGGAATTCACCTCTAGATGTTAGGTTTTACCTGGGATTTTGGGTTTTCCATCTGGATTTTTGGCTTCTCTCTAGAATCTGGGCTGTACCTCCAGACGTTGGCTTTACCTCAAGATGTTGGGTTTTACCTCTAGATGTTGGTCTTTAAGTCTAGATATTGGACTTTACCTCTAGATGTCGGGTTTTACATCTAGATGTTTTGCTTTACATTTTGATGTTGGGCTTTCTCTCTAGATTTTGGGTTTTAAATCTATATATTTGGCTTTTCCTCTAGATGTTGGGCTTTACTTCTAGATATATGTCTTTATGTCTAGATGTTGGGCTTTACCTCTAGATTTTGGGGTCTACCACTAGGTCTTGGGCTTTACCTCTAGATTTTGGACTTTACCTCTAGAAGTTGGGCTTTACCTCTAGACTTTGGGCTTTACCTCAAGACGTTCGGCTTTAACTCTAGCTGTTGGGCTTTACCTCTAGATTTTGGGCCTTACCTCTAAAAGTTGGGGTTTACATCTATATGTTTGGCTTTAACTCTAGATGTCGGGCCTTAACACTAGATTTTGGAATTCACCTCTAGATGTTAGGTTTTACCTGGGATTTTGGGTTTTCCATCTGGATTTTTGGCTTCTCTCTAGAATCTGGGCTGTACCTCCAGACGTTGGCTTTACCTCAAGATGTTGGGTTTTACCTCTAGATGTTGGTCTTTAAGTCTAGATATTGGACTTTACCTCTAGATGTAGGGTTTTACATCTAGATGTTTTGCTTTACATTTTGATGTTGGGCTTTCTCTCTAGATTTTGGGTTTTAAATCTATATATTTGGCTTTTCCTCTAGATGTTGGGATTTACCATCAGATATCTGGCTTTACCTCTAGATGTTGGGTTTTACCTCTGGATTTTGGGCTCTACCACTAGGTCTTGTGCTTTACCTCTAGATTCTGGGCTTTCCCTCTAGATGTGGGGCTTTAACTCTAGATTTTGGGCTTTACACTAAATGATGCGCTTTAACTTTATATATTCGGCTTTACCTCTAGAAGTTGGGCTTTACCTCTAGATATCGGGCTTTACCTCTAGATTTTGGGCTCTACCTCTAGGTGTTGAGCTTTGCCTCTAGAATTTGGACTTTACCTCTAGAAGTTGGGATTTACATCTGCAATTTGGGCTTTACTTCTAGATTTCGGACTTTACCTCTGGAAGTTGGGTTTACATCTAAAATTTGGGCTTTACCTCAAGACGTTCGGCTTTAACTCTAGCTGTTGGGCTTTACCTCTAGATTTTGGGCCTTACCTCTAGAAGTTGGGGGTTACATCTATATGGTTGGCTTTAACTGTAGATATCGGGCCTTAACACTTGATTTTGGAATTCACCTCTAGATGTTAGGCCTTACATCTAGATTCTGGGCTTTCCCTCTAGATGTGGGGCTTTAACTCTAGATTTTGGGCTTTACTCTAAAAGATGCGCTTTATATATTCGGCTTTACCTCTAGAAGTTGGGCTTTACATCTAGATTTTGGGCTTTAGATCTAGAAGTTGGGCTTTACATCTAGATTTTTTGGCTTTACGTCTAGGTATTGGGCTTTACCTCTGGATTTTGGGTTTTAAATATATATATTTGGCTTTTCCTCTAGATGTTGGGCTTTACTTCTAGATATCTGGCTTTACCTCTAGATTTTGGGCTCTACCTCTAGGTGTTGAGCTTTGCCTCAAGAATTTGGACTTCACCTCTAGAAGTTGGGCTTTACATCTGCAATTTTATCTTTACCTCTAGATTTTCGGATTTAAATCTAGATATTTGGCTTTACATCTAGAATTTGGGCTTTACCTCTAGACTTTGGGCTTTACCTCAAGACGTTGGGCTTTAACTCTAGATGTTGGGCTTTAACTCTAGGTTTTGGGCCTTACCTCTAGAAGTTGGGTTTTATATCTATATGTTTGGCTTTAACTGTAGATGTCGGGTCTTAACACTAGATTTTGGAATTCACCACTAGATGTTAGGCTTTACCTCTAGATGTTGGACTTTACCTCTAGATGTTTGGGTTAGATCTAGAAGTTGGGCTTTATCTCTAGATGTTGGGGTTTAAATCTAGATTTGGGGTTTTAGCTCTGGAAGTTGGTCATTACCTCTAGACATTGGACTTTACCTCCAGATGTTGGTCTTTAAGTCTAGATATTGGACTTTACCTCTAGATGTAGGGTTTTACATCTAGATGTTTTGCTTTACATTTAAATGTTGGTCTTTATCTCTAGATGTTGGGTTATACCTCTATATGTTGTGCTTCACCTCTAGATGTTAGGTTTAATTCTAGATGTTGGGATTACATCTAGACGTTGGACTTTAACTCTAGAATTTGGGTATACCTCTGTATATTGGGCTTTACCTCTAGATTTTGGGTTTTACATCTAGATATTTGCCTTTACCTCTATAAGTTATGCTTTACCTGCAGACATTGGGCTGTAGGACTAGATGATGGGCTTTACCTCTAGAAGTTGGGCTTTACATCTAGATTTTGGGCTTTACCTCTAACTGATGCGCATAAACTCTAAATATTGGGCTTTACCTCTAGATGTAGGGTTTTACATCTAGATGTTTTGCTTTACATTTAGGTGTTGGGCTTTATCTCTAGATTTTGGGTTTTAAATCTATATATTTGGCTTTTCCTCTAGATGTTGGGCTTTACCATCAGATATCTGGCTTTACGTCTAGATGTTGGGCTTTACCTCTAGAAGTTGGGCTTTACCTCTAGACTTTGGGCATTACCTCAAGACGTTCGGCTTTAACTCTAGCTGTTGGGCTTTACCTCTAGATTTTGGGCCTTACCTCTAAAAGTTGGTGTTTAACATCTATATGTTTGGCTTTAACTCTAGATGTCGGGCCTTAACACTAGATTTTGGAATTCACCTCTAGATGTTAGGTTTTACCTGGGATTTTGGGTTTTCCATCTGGATTTTTGGCTTCTCTCTAGAATCAGGGCTGTACCTCCAGACGTTGGGCTTTACCTCAAGATGTTGGGTTTTACCTCTAGATGTTGGTCTTTAAGTCTAGATATTGGACTTTACCTCTAGATGTAGGGTTTTACATCTAGATGTTTTGCTTTACATTTTGATGTTGGGCTTTATCTCTAGATTTTGGGTTTTAAATCTATATATTTGGCTTTTCCTCTAGATGTTGGGATTTACCATCAGATATCTGGCTTTACCTCTAGATGTTGGGTTTTACCTCTGGATTTTGGGCTCTACCACTAGGTCTTGTGCTTTACCTCTAGATTCTGGGCTTTCCCTCTAGATGTGGGGCTTTAACTCTAGATTTTGGGCTTTACTCTAAATGATGCGCTTTAACTTTATATATTCGGCTTTACCTCTAGAAGTTGGGCTTTAACTCTAGATATCGGGCTTTACCTCTAGATTTTGGGCTCTACCTCTAGGTGTTGAGCTTTGCCTCTAGAATTTGGACTTTACCTCTAGAAGTTGGGATTTACATCTGCAATTTGGGCTTTACTTCTAGATTTCGGACTTTACCTCTGGAAGTTGGGTTTACGTCTAAAATTTGGGCTTTACCTCAAGACGTTCGGCTTTAACTCTAGCTGTTGGGCTTTACCTCTAGATTTTGGGCCTTACTTCTAGAAGTTGGGGGTTACATCTATATGGTTGGCTTTAACTGTAGATGTCGGGCCTTAACACTTGATTTTGGAATTCACCTCTAGATGTTAGGCTTTACATCTAGATTCTGAGCTTTCCCTCTAGATGTTGGGCTTTAACTCTAGATTTTGGGCTTTACTCTAAAGGATGCGCTTTAACTCTAGATATTCGGCTTTACCTCTAGAAGTTGGGCTTTACATCTAGATTTTGGGCTTTAGATCTAGAAGTTGGGCTTAACATCTAGATTTTGGGCTTTACGTCTAGCTATTGGGCTTTACCTCTAGATTTTGGGTTTTAAATCAATATATTTGGCTTTTCCTCTAGATGTTGGGCTTTACCTCTAGATATCTGGCTTTACCTCTAGATGTTCGGCTTTACCTCTAGATTTTGGGGTTTACATCTAGATGTTTGCCTTTACCTCTGTAAGTTGGGCTTTACCTGCAGACATAGGTGTGTAGGACTAGATGATGGGCTTTACCTCTAGAAGATGGGCTTTACATCTAGATTTTGGGCTTTACCTCTAACTGATGCGCATAAACTCTAAATATTGGGCTTTAACTCTAGATGTTGGGCTTTAGATTTAGAAGTTGGGCTTTACATCTACATTTTTGGGCTTTAGATCTAGAATTTGGGCTTTACATCTAGATTTTGGTCGTTACGTCTAGATATTGGGCTTTACCTCTAGATTTTTGGGTTTAAATCTATATATTTGGCTTTTCCTCTAGATGTTGGGCTTTACTTCTAGATATATGTCTTTACGTCTAGATGTTGGGCTTTACCTCTAGATTTTGGGCTCTACCACTAGGTCTTGGGCTTTACCTCTAGATTTTGTACTTTACCTCTAGAAGTTGGGCTTTACCTCTAGACTTTGGGCATTACCTCAAGACGTTCGGCTTTAACTCTAGCTGTTGGGCTTTACCTCTAGATTTTGGGCCTTACCTCTAAAAGTTGGGGTTTACATCTATATGTTTGGCTTTAACTCTAGATGTCGGGCCTTAAGACTAGATTTTGGAATTCACCTCTAGATGTTAGGTTTTACCTGGGATTTTGGGTTTTCCATCTGGATTTTTGGCTTCTCTCTAGAATCAGGGCTGTACCTCCAGACGTTGGGCTTTACCTCAAGATGTTGGGTTTTACCTCTAGATGTTGGTCTTTAAGTCTAGATATTGGACTTTACCTCTAGATGTCGGGTTTTACATCTAGATGTTTTGCTTTACATTTTGATGTTGGGCTTTCTCTCTAGATTTTGGGTTTTAAATCTATATATTTGGCTTTTCCTCTAGATGTTGGGATTTACCATCAGATATCTGGCTTTACCTCTAGATGTTGGGTTTTACCTCTGGATTTTGGGCTCTACCACTAGGTCTTGTGCTTTACCTCTAGATTCTGGGCTTTCCCTCTAGATGTGGGGCTTTAACTCTATATTTTGGGCTTTACTCTAAATGATGCGCTTTAACTTTATATATTCGGCTTTACCTCTAGAAGTTGGGCTTTACCTCTAGATATCGGGCTTTACCTCTAGATTTTGGGCTCTACCTCTAGGTGTTGAGCTTTGCCTCTAGAATTTGGACTTTACCTCTAGAAGTTGGGATTTACATCTGCAATTTGGGCTTTACTTCTAGATTTCGGACTTTACCTCTGGATGTTGGGTTTACGTCTAAAATTTGGGCTTTACCTCAAGACGTTCGGCTTTAACTCTAGCTGTTGGGCTTTACCTCTAGATTTTGGGCCTTACTTCTAGAAGTTGGGGGTTACATCTATATGGTTGGCTTTAACTGTAGATGTCGGGCCTTAACACTTGATTTTGGAATTCACCTCTAGATGTTAGGCTTTACATCTAGATTCTGAGCTTTCCCTCTAGATGTTGGGCTTTAACTCTAGATTTTGGGCTTTACTCTAAAGGATGCGCTTTAACTCTAGATATTCGGCTTTACCTCTAGAAGTTGGGCTTTACATCTAGATTTTGGGCTTTAGATCTAGAAGTTGGGCTTAACATCTAGATTTTGGGCTTTACGTCTAGCTATTGGGCTTTACCTCTAGATTTTGGGTTTTAAATCAATATATTTGGCTTTTCCTCTAGATGTTGGGCTTTACCTCTAGATATCTGGCTTTACCTCTAGATGTTCGGCTTTACCTCTAGATTTTGGGGTTTACATCTAGATGTTTGCGTTTACCTCTGTAAGTTGGGCTTTACCTGCAGACATAGGTGTGTAGGACTAGATGATGGGCTTTACCTCTAGAAGATGGGCTTTACATCTAGTTTTTGGGCTTTACCTCTGACTGATGCGCATAAACTCTAAATATTGGGCTTTAACTCTAGATGTTGGGCTTTAGATTTAGAAGTTGGGCTTTACATCTACATTTTTGGGCTTTAGATCTAGAATTTGGGCTTTACATCTAGATTTTGGTCGTTACGTCTAGATATTGGGCTTTACCTCTAGATTTTTGGGTTTAAATCTATATATTTGGCTTTTCCTCTAGATGTTGGGCTTTACTTCTAGATATATGTCTTTACGTCTAGATGTTGGGCTTTACCTCTAGATTATGGGCTCTACCACTAGGTCTTGGGCTTTAACTCTAGATTTTGTACTTTACCTCTAGAAGTTGGGCTTTACCTCTAGACTTTGGGCATTACCTCAAGACGTTCGGCTTTAACTCTAGCTGTTGGGCTTTACCTCTAGATTTTGGGCCTTACCTCTAAAAGTTGGGGTTTACATCTATATGTTTGGCTTTAACTCTAGATGTCGGGCCTTAAGACTAGATTTTGGAATTCACCTCTAGATGTTAGGTTTTACCTGGGATTTTGGGTTTTCCATCTGGATTTTTGGCTTCTCTCTAGAATCAGGGCTGTACCTCCAGACGTTGGGCTTTACCTCAAGATGTTGGGTTTTACCTCTAGATGTTGGTCTTTAAGTCTAGATATTGGACTTTACCTCTAGATGTAGGGTTTTACATCTAGATGTTTTGCTTTACATTTTGATGTTGGGCTTTCTCTCTAGATTTTGGGTTTTAAATCTATATATTTGGCTTTTCCTCTAGATGTTGGGATTTACCATCAGATATCTGGCTTTACCTCTAGATGTTGGGTTTTACCTCTGGATTTTGGGCTCTACCACTAGGTCTTGTGCTTTACCTCTAGATTCTGGGCTTTCCCTCTAGATGTGGGGCTTTAACTCTAGATTTTGGGCTTTACTCTAAATGATGCGCTTTAACTTTATATATTCGGCTTTACCTCTAGAAGTTGGGCTTTACCTCTAGATATCGGGCTTTACCTCTAGATTTTGGGCTCTACCTCTAGGTGTTGAGCTTTGCCTCTAGAATTTGGACTTTACCTCTAGAAGTTGGGATTTACATCTGCAATTTGGGCTTTACTTCTAGATTTCGGACTTTACCTCTGGAAGTTGGGTTTACGTCTAAAATTTGGGCTTTACCTCAAGACGTTCGGCTTTAACTCTAGCTGTTGGGCTTTACCTCTAGATTTTGGGCCTTACTTCTAGAAGTTGGGGGTTACATCTATATGGTTGACTTTAACTGTAGATGTCGGGCCTTAACACTTGATTTTGGAATTCACCTCTAGATGTTAGGCTTTACATCTAGATTCTGGGCTTTCCCTCTAGATGTTGGGCTTTAACTCTAGATTTTGGGCTTTACTCTAAAGGATGCGCTTTAACTCTAGATATTCGGCTTTACCTCTAGAAGTTGGGCTTTACATCTAGATTTTGGGCTTTAGATCTAGAAGTTGGGCTTAACATCTAGATTTTGGGCTTTACGTCTAGCTATTGGGCTTTACCTCTAGATTTTGGGTTTTAAATCAATATATTTGGCTTTTCCTCTAGATGTTGGGCTTTACCTCTAGATATCTGGCTTTACCTCTAGATGTTCGGCTTTACCTCTAGATTTTGGGGTTTACATCTAGATGTTTGCCTTTACCTCTGTAAGTTGGGCTTTACCTGCAGACATAGGGGTGTAGGACTAGATGATGGGCTTTACCTCTAGAAGATGGGCTTTACATCTAGATTTTGGGCTTTACCTCTAACTGATGCGCATAAACTCTAAATATTGGGCTTTAACACTAGATGTTGGGCTTTACCTCTAGATATCTGGCTTTACCTCTATATGTTGGGCTTTACCTCTAGAGTTTGGGTTTTCCATCTGGATTTTTGGCTTCTCTCTAGAATCTGGGCTTTACCTCCAGACGTTGGGCTTTACCTCTAGATGTTGGTCTTTAAGTCTAGATATTGGACTTTACCTCTAGATGTAGGGTTTTACATCTAGATGTTTTGCTTTACATTTAGATGTTGGGCTTTACCTCTAGATTTTGGGTTTTAAATCTATATATTTCGCTTTTCCTCTAGATGTTGGGCTTTACCATCAGATAACTGGCTTTACGTCTTTAAGTTGGGCTTTACATCTAGATTTTGGGCTCTACCACTAGGTCTGCGGCTTTACCTCTAGATTTTGGAATTTACCTCTAGAAGTTGGGCTTTACCTCTAGACTTTGGCCTTTAACTCTAGATTTTGGACATTAGAAGTTGCGCTTTACCTCTAGATTTTGGGCCTTACCTCTAGAATTTGGGGGTTACATCTATATGGTTGGCTTTAACTGTAGATGTCGGGCCTTAATACTTGATTTTGGAATTCACCTCTAGATGATAGGCTTTACATCTAGATTGTGGGCTTTCCCACTAGATGTGGGGCTTTAACACTAGATTTTGGGCTTTACTCTAAATGATGCGCTTTAACTCTATATATTCGGCTTTACCTCTAGAAGTTAGGCTTTACATCTAGATTTTTGGCCTTAGATCTAGAAGTTGGGCTTTACATCTAGATTTTGGGCTTTACGTCTAGATATCTGGCTTTACCTCTAGATGTTGGGCTTTATATCTGCAATTTGGGCTTTACCTCTAGATTTTGGTATTTAAATCTATATATTTGGCTTTACCTCTAGAATTTGGGCTTTACCTCTAGACTTTGGGATTTAAGTCAATACTTTGGGCTTGAACTCTAGATGTTGGGCTTGACTTCTAGATTTTGGTCCTTACCTCTAGACGTTGGGTTTTACATCTATATGTTTAGCTTTAACTGTAGATGTTGGGCCTTAACACTAGATTTTGGAATTCACCACTAGATGGTAGGCTTTACCTCTAGATGTTGGGCTTTACCTCTAGATTTTTGGCTTAGATCTAGAAGTTGGGCTTTATCTCTAGATGTTGGGGTTTAAATCTAGATTTGGGGTTTCAGCTCTAGAAGTTGGTCATTACCTCTAGACATTGGGCTTTACCTCCAGATGTTGGTCTTTAAGTCTAGATATTGGACTTTACCTCTAGATGTAGGGTTTTACATCTAGATGTTTTGCTTTACAATTAGATGTTGGTCTTTATCTCTAGATGTTGGGCTATACCTCTATATGTTGGGCTTTACCTCTAGAGTTTGGGTTTTACATCTAGATGTTTGCCTTTACCTCTGTAAGTTGGGCTTTACCTGCAGACGTTGGGCTGTAGGACTAGATGATGGGCTTTACCTCTAGAAGTTGGGCTTTACATATAGATTTTGGGCTTTACCTCTAACTGATGCGCATAAACTCTAAATATTGGGCTTTACCTCTAGATGTTGGGCTTTAGATTTAGAAGTTGGGCTTTACATCTGTATTTTGAGTTTTAGATCTAGAAGTTGTGCTTTACATCTAGATTTTGGTCTTTACGTCTAGATATTGGGCTTTACCTCTAGATTTTGGGGTTTAAATGTATATATTTGGCTTTTCCTATAGATGTTGGGCTTTACTTCTAGATATATGTGTTTACGTCTAGATATTGGGCTTTACCTCTAGATTTTGGACTTTACCTCTAGAATTTGGGCTTTACCTCTAGATTTTGGGCCTTACCTCCAGAAGTTGGGGGTTACATCTATATGTTTGGCTTTAAATGTAGATGTCGGCCTTAAGACTAGATTTTGGAATTCACCTCTAGATGTTAGGCTTTACCTCTAGATTCTGGGCTTTACCTCTATATGTTGGGCTTTACCTCTAGATTTGGGGTTTCCATCTGGATTTTTGGCTTCTCTCTAGAATCTGGTCTGTACCTCCAGACGTTGGGCTTTACCTCAAGATGTTGGGTTTTACCTCTAGATGTTGGTCTTTAAGTCTAGATATTGGACTTTACCTCTAGATGTAGGGTTTTACATCTAGATGTTTTGCTTTACGTCTAGATATTGGGCTTTACCTCTAGATTCTGGGTTTTAAATCTATATATTTGGCTTTTCCTCTAGATCTTGGGCTTTACCATCAGATATCTGGCTTTACGTCTAGATGTTGGGCTTTACCTCTAGATTTTGGGCTCTACCACTAGGTCTTGGGCTTTACCTCTAGATTTTGGGCCTTACCTCTAGAAGTTGGGGGTTACATCTATATGGTTGGCTTTAACTGTAGATGTCGGGCCTTAACACTTGATTTTGGAATTCACCTCTAGATGTTAGGCTTTACAAGTAGCTTCTGGGCTTTCCCTCTAGATGTGGGGCTTTAACTCTAGATTTTGGGCTTTAAATGATGCGCTTTATCTCTAGATATTCGGCTTTACCTCTAGAAGTTGGGCTTTACATCTAGATTTTGGGCTTTAGATCTAGAAGTTGGGCTTAACTTCTAGATTTTGGGCTTTACGTCTAGCTATTGGGCTTTACCTCTAGATTTTGGGTTTTAAATCTATATATTTGGCTTTTCCTCTAGATGTTCGGCTTTACCTCTAGATTTTGGGCTCTACCTCTAGGTGTTGAGCTTTGCCTCTAGAATTTGGACTTTAACTCTAAAAGTTGGGCTTTACATCTGCAATTTGGGATTTACCTCTAGATTTTGGGATTTACCTCTAGAAGTTGGGCTTTACCTCTAGACTTTGGCTTTACCTCAAGACGTTGGGCTTTAACTCTAGATGTTGGGCTTTACCTCTAGATTTTGGGCCTTACCTCTAGAAGTTGAGGGTTACATCTATATGGTTGGCTTTAACTGTAGATGTCGGGCCTTAACACTTGATTTTGGAATTCACCTCTACATGTTAGGCTTTACATCTAGATTCTGGGCTTTCCCTCTAGATGTGGGGCTTTAGCTCTAGGTTTTGGGCTTTACTCTAAATGATGCGCTTTATATATTCGGCTTTACCTCTAGAAGTTGGGCTTTACATCTAGATTTTGGGCTTTAGATCTAGAAGTTGGGCTTTACATCTAGATTTTGATCTTTACGTCTAGATATCGAGCTTTACCTCTATATTTTGGGTTTTAAATCTATATATTTGGCTTTTCCTCTAGATGTTTGGCTTTACCTCTAGATATCTGGCTTTACCTCTAGATGTTGCTTTACCTCTAGATTTTGGGCTCTACCTCTAGGTGTTGGGCTTTGCCTCTAGAATTTGGACTTTTCCTCTAGAAGTTGGGCTTTACGTCTAGATATTGGGCTTTACCTCTAGATGTTGGGTTTTAAATCTATATATTTGTCTTTACCTCAAGACGTTGGGCTTTAACTCTAGAGGTTGGGCTTTACCTCTAGATTCTGGGCCTTACCTCTAGAAGTTGGGGTTTACATCTATATGTTTGCCTTTAACTGTAGATGTCGGGCCTTAACACTAGATTTTGGAATTCACCACTAGATGTTAGGCTTTACCTCTAGATGTTGGGCTTTACCTCTAGATGTTGGGATTACATCTAGACGTTGGACTTTATCTCTAGAAGTTGGGCTATACCTCTGTATGTTGGGCTTTACCTCTAGAGTTTGCGTTTGACATCTAGATGTTTGCCTTTACCTCTGTAAGTTATCCTTTACCTGCGGACATTGGGCTGTAGGACTAGATGATGGGCTTTACCTGTAGAAGTTGGGCTTTACATCTAGATTTTGGGCTTTACCTCTAAATGATGCGCTTAAACTCTAAATATTGGGCGTTACCTCTAGACGTTGGGCTTTAGATTTAGAAGTTGGGCTTTACATCTAGATTTTGGGCTTTAGATCTAGAAGTTGGGCTTTACATCTAGATTTTGGGCTTTACGTCTAGATATTGGGCTTTACTTCTAGATTTTGGGTTTTAAATCTATATATTTGGCTTTTCCTCTAGATGTTGGGCTTTACCGTCAGATATCTGGCTTTACCTCTAGATGTTGGGCTTTACCTCTAGATTATGGGCTCTACCACTAGGTCTTGGGCTTTAACTCTAGATTTTGGACTTTACCTCTAGAATTTGGGCTTTACCTCTAGATTTTGGGCCTTACCTCCAGAAGTTGGGGGTTACATCTATATGTTTGGCTTTAAATGTAGATGTCGGCCTTAAGACTAGATTTTGGAATTCACCTCTAGATGTTAGGCTTTACCTCTAGATTCTGGGCTTTACCTCTATATGTTGGGCTTTACCTCTAGATTTGGGGTTTCCATCTGGATTTTTGGCTTCTCTCTAGAATCTGGTCTGTACCTCCAGACGTTGGGCTTTACCTCAAGATGTTGGGTTTTACCTCTAGATGTTGGTCTTTAAGTCTAGATATTGGACTTTACATCTAGATGTAGGGTTTTACATCTAGATGTTTTGCTTTACGTCTAGATATTGGGCTTTACCTCTAGATTCTGGGTTTTAAATCTATATATTTGGCTTTTCCTCTAGATCTTGGGCTTTACCATCAGATATCTGGCTTTACGTCTAGATGTTGGGCTTTACCTCTAGATTTTGGGCTCTACCACTAGGTCTTGGGCTTTACCTCTAGATTTTGGGCCTTACCTCTAGAAGTTGGGGGTTACATCTATATGGTTGGCTTTAACTGTAGATGTCGGGCCTTAACACTTGATTTTGGAATTCACCTCTAGATGTTAGGCTTTACAAGTAGCTTCTGGGCTTTCCCTCTAGATGTGGGGCTTTAACTCTAGATTTTGGGCTTTAAATGATGCGCTTTAACTCTAGATATTCGGATTTACCTCTAGAAGTTGGGCTTTACATCTAGATTTTGGGCTTTAGATCTAGAAGTTGGTCTTAACTTCTAGATTTTGGGCTTTACGTCTAGCTATTGGGCTTTACCTCTAGATTTTGGGTTTTAAATCTATATATTTGGCTTTTCCTCTAGATGTTCGGCTTTACCTCTAGATTTTGGGCTCTACCTCTAGGTGTTGAGCTTTGCCTCTAGAATTTGGACTTTAACTCTAAAAGTTGGGCTTTACATCTGCAATTTGGGATTTACCTCTAGATTTTGGGATTTACCTCTAGAAGTTGGGCTTTACCTCTAGACTTTGGCTTTACCTCAAGACGTTGGGCTTTAACTCTAGATGTTGGGCTTTACCTCTAGATTTTGGGCCTTACCTCTAGAAGTTGAGGGTTACATCTATATGGTTGGATTTAACTGTAGATGTCGGGCCTTAACACTTGATTTTGGAATTCACCTCTACATGTTAGGCTTTACATCTAGATTCTGGGCTTTCCCTCTAGATGTGGGGCTTTAGCTCTAGGTTTTGGGCTTTACTCTAAATGATGCGCTTTATATATTCGGCTTTACCTCTAGAAGTTGGGCTTTACATCTAGATTTTGGGCTTTAGATCTAGAAGTTGGGCTTTACATCTAGATTTTGATCTTTACGTCTAGATATCGAGCTTTACCTCTATATTTTGGGTTTTAAATCTATATATTTGGCTTTTCCTCTAGATGTTTGGCTTTACCTCTAGATATCTGGCTTTACCTCTAGATGTTGCTTTACCTCTAGATTTTGGGCTCTACCTCTAGGTGTTGGGCTTTGCCTCTAGAATTTGGACTTTTCCTCTAGAAGTTGGGCTTTACGTCTAGATATTGGGCTTTACCTCTAGATGTTGGGTTTTAAATCTATATATTTGTCTTTACCTCAAGACGTTGGGCTTTAACTCTAGAGGTTGGGCTTTACCTCTAGATTCTGGGCCTTACCTCTAGAAGTTGGGGTTTACATCTATATGTTTGCCTTTAACTGTAGATGTCGGGCCTTAACACTAGATTTTGGAATTCACCACTAGATGTTAGGCTTTACCTCTAGATGTTGGGCTTTACCTCTAGATGTTGGGATTACATCTAGACGTTGGACTTTATCTCTAGAAGTTGGGCTATACCTCTGTATGTTGGGCTTTACCTCTAGAGTTTGCGTTTGACATCTAGATGTTTGCCTTTACCTCTGTAAGTTATCCTTTACCTGCGGACATTGGGCTGTAGGACTAGATGATGGGCTTTACCTGTAGAAGTTGGGCTTTACATCTAGATTTTGGGCTTTACCTCTAAATGATGCGCTTAAACTCTAAATATTGGGCGTTACCTCTAGACGTTGGGCTTTAGATTTAGAAGTTGGGCTTTACATCTAGATTTTGGGCTTTAGATCTAGAAGTTGGGCTTTACATCTAGATTTTGGGCTTTACGTCTAGATATTGGGCTTTACTTCTAGATTTTGGGTTTTAAATCTATATATTTGGCTTTTCCTCTAGATGTTGGGCTTTACCGTCAGATATCTGGCTTTACCTCTAGATGTTGGGCTTTACCTATAGATTATGGGCTCTACCACTAGGTCTTGGGCTTTAACTCTAGATTTTGGACTTTACCTCTAGAATTTGGGCTTTACCTCTAGATTTTGGGCCTTACCTCCAGAAGTTGGGGGTTACATCTATATGTTTGGCTTTAAATGTAGATGTCGGCCTTAAGACTAGATTTTGGAATTCACCTCTAGATGTTAGGCTTAACCTCTAGATTCTGGGCTTTACCTCTATATGTTGGGCTTTACCTCTAGATTTGGGGTTTCCATCTGGATTTTTGGCTTCTCTCTAGAATCTGGTCTGTACCTCCAGACGTTGGGCTTTACCTCAAGATGTTGGGTTTTACCTCTAGATGTTGGTCTTTAAGTCTAGATATTGGACTTTACCTCTAGATGTAGGGTTTTACATCTAGATGTTTTGCTTTACGTCTAGATATTGGGCTTTACCTCTAGATTCTGGGTTTTAAATCTATATATTTGGCTTTTCCTCTAGATCTTGGGCTTTACCATCAGATATCTGGCTTTACGTCTAGATGTTGGGCTTTACCTCTAGATTTTGGGCTCTACCACTAGGTCTTGGGCTTTACCTCTAGATTTTGGGCCTTACCTCTAGAAGTTGGGGGTTACATCTATATGGTTGGCTTTAACTGTAGATGTCGGGCCTTAACACTTGATTTTGGAATTCACCTCTAGATGTTAGGCTTTACAAGTAGCTTCTGGGCTTTCCCTCTAGATGTGGGGCTTTAACTCTAGATTTTGGGCTTTAAATGATGCGCTTTATCTCTAGATATTCGGCTTTACCTCTAGAAGTTGGGCTTTACATCTAGATTTTGGGCTTTAGATCTAGAAGTTGGGCTTAACTTCTAGATTTTGGGCTTTACGTCTAGATATCGAGCTTTACCTCTATATTTTGGGTTTTAAATCTATATATTTGGCTTTTCCTCTAGATGTTTGGCTTTACCTCTAGATATCTGGCTTTACCTCTAGATGTTGCTTTACCTCTAGATTTTGGGCTCTACCTCTAGGTGTTGGGCTTTGCCTCTAGAATTTGGACTTTTCCTCTAGAAGTTGGGCTTTACGTCTAGATATTGGGCTTTACCTCTAGATGTTGGGTTTTAAATCTATATATTTGTCTTTACCTCAAGACGTTGGGCTTTAACTCTAGAGGTTGGGCTTTACCTCTAGATTCTGGGCCTTACCTCTAGAAGTTGGGGTTTACATCTATATGTTTGCCTTTAACTGTAGATGTCGGGCCTTAACACTAGATTTTGGAATTCACCACTAGATGTTAGGCTTTACCTCTAGATGTTGGGATTACATCTAGACGTTGGACTTTATCTCTAGAAGTTGGGCTATACCTCTGTATGTTGGGCTTTACCTCTAGAGTTTGCGTTTGACATCTAGATGTTTGCCTTTACCTCTGTAAGTTATCCTTTACCTGCGGACATTGGGCTGTAGGACTAGATGATGGGCTTTACCTGTAGAAGTTGGGCTTTACATCTAGATTTTGGGCTTTACCTCTAAATGATGCGCTTAAACTCTAAATATTGGGCGTTACCTCTAGAAGTTGGGCAATAGATTTAGAAGTTGGGCTTTACATCTAGATGTTGGGCTTTACCTCTAGATTTTGGGCTCTACCACTAGGTCTTGGGCTTTACCTCTAGATTTTGGGCCTTACCTCTAGAAGTTGGGGGTTACATCTAGACTTTGGGCTTTACCTCAAGACTTTGGGCTTGAACTCTAGCTGTTGGGCTTTACCTCTAGATTTTGGGCCTTACCTCTAAAAGTTGGGTTTTACATCTATATGTTTGGCTTTAACTGTAGATGTTGGGCCTTAACACTAGATTTTGGTATTCACCACTGGATGGTAGGCTTTACCTCTAGATGTTGGGCTTTACCACTAGATTTTTGGCTTAGATCTAGAATTTGGGCTTTATTTCTAGATATTGGGGTTTAAATCTAGATTTGGGGTTTTCAGCTCTAGAAGTTGGTCATTACCTCTAGACATTGGGCTTTACCTCCAGATGTTGGTCTTTATGACTAGATATTGGACTTTACCTCTAGATATAGGGTTTTACATCTAGATTTTTTGCTTTACATTTAGATGTTGGTTTTATCTCTAGATGTAGGGTTATACCTCTATATGTTGTGCTTCACCTCTAGATGTTATGGCTTTACCTCTAGATGTTGGGATTACATCTAGACATTGGACTTTATCTCTAGAATTTGGGCTATACCTCTATATGTTCTGCTTTACCTCTAGAGTTTGGGTTTTACATCTAGATGTTTGCCTTTACCTCTGTAAGTTGGGCTTTACCTGCAGACATTGGGCTGTAGGACTAGATGATGGGCTTTACCTCTAGAAGTTGGGTTTTACATCTAGATTTTGGGCTTTACCTCTAACTGATGCGCATAAACTCTAAATCTTGGGCTTTACCTCTAGATGTTGGGTTTTACCTCTAGATGTTGGTCTTTAAGTCTAGATATTGGACTTTACCTCTAGATGTAGGGTTTTACATCTAGATGTTTTGCTTTACATTTAGGTGTTGGGCTTTATCTCTAGATTTTGTGTTTTAAATCTATATATTTGGCTTTTCCTCTAGATGTTGGGCTTTACTTCTAGATATATGTCTTTACGTCTAGATGTTGGGCTTTACCTCTAGATTTTGGGGTCTACCACTAGGTCTTGGGCTTTACCTCTAGATTTTGGACTTTACCTCTAGAAGTTGGGCTTTACCTCTAGACTTTGGGCTTTACCTCAAGACGTTCGGCTTTAACTCTAGCTGTTGGGCTTTACCTCTAGATTTTGGGCCTTACCTCTAAAAGTTGGTGTTTAACATCTATATGTTTGGCTTTAACTCTAGATGTCGGGCCTTAACACTAGATTTTGGAATTCACCTCTAGATGTTAGGTTTTACCTGGGATTTTGGGTTTTCCATCTGGATTTTTGGCTTCTCTCTAGAATCTGGGCTGTACCTCCAGACGTTGGCTTTACCTCAAGATGTTGGGTTTTACCTCTAGATGTTGGTCTTTAAGTCTAGATATTGGACTTTACCTCTAGATGTAGGGTTTTACATCTAGATGTTTTGCTTTACATTTTGATGTTGGGCTTTATCTCTAGATTTTGGGTTTTAAATCTATATATTTGGCTTTTCCTCTAGATGTTGGGATTTACCATCAGATATCTGGCTTTACCACTAGATGTTGGGTTTTACCTCTGGATTTTGGGCTCTACCACTAGGTCTTGTGCTTTACCTCTAGATTCTGGGCTTTCCCTCTAGATGTGGGGCTTTAACTCTAGATTTTGGGCTTTACTCTAAATGATGCGCTTTAACTTTATATATTCGGCTTTACCTCTAGAAGTTGGGCTTTACCTCTAGATATCGGGCTTTACCTCTAGATTTTGGGCTCTACATCTAGGTGTTGAGCTTTGCCTCTAGAATTTGGACTTTACCTCTAGAAGTTGGGATTTACATCTGCAATTTGGGCTTTACTTCTAGATTTCGGACTTTACCTCTGGATGTTGGGTTTACGTCTAAAATTTGGGCTTTACCTCAAGACGTTCGGCTTTAACTCTAGCTGTTGGGCTTTACCTCTAGATTTTGGGCCTTACTTCTAGAAGTTGGGGGTTACATCTATATGGTTGGCTTTAACTGTAGATGTCGGGCCTTAACACTTGATTTTGGAATTCACCTCTAGATGTTAGGCTTTACATCTAGATTCTGGGCTTTCCCTCTAGATGTTGGGCTTTAACTCTAGATTTTGGGCTTTACTCTAAAGGATGCGCTTTAACTCTAGATATTCGGCTTTACCTCTAGAAGTTGGGCTTTACATCTAGATTTTGGGGTTTACGTCTAGCTATTGGGCTTTACCTCTAGATTTTGGGTTTTAAATCTATATATTTGGCTTTTCCTCTAGATGTTGGGCTTTACCTCTAGATATCTGGCTTTACCTCTAGATGTTCGGATTTACATCTAGATTTTGGGCTCTACCTCTAGGTGTTGAGCTTTGCCTCTAGAATTTGGGCCTTACCTCTAGAAGTTGAGGGTTACATCTATATGTTTGGCTTTAACTGTAGATGTCGGGCCTTAAGACTAGATTTTGGAATTCACCTCTAGATGTTGGGCTTTACCTCTAGATATCTGGCTTTACCTCTATATGTTGGGCTTTACCTCTAGAGTTTGGGTTTTCCATCTGGATTTTTGACTTCTCTCTAGAATCTGGGCTTTATCTCCAGACGTTGGGCTTTACCTCTAGATGTTGGTCTTTAAGTCTAGATATTGGACTTTACCTCTAGATGTAGGGTTTTACATCTAGATGTTTTGCTTTACATTTAGATGTTGGGCTTTACCTCTAGATTTTGGGTTTTAAATCTATATATTTCGCTTTTCCTCTAGATGTTGGGCTTTACCATCAGATAACTGGCTTTACGTCTTTAAGTTGGGCTTTACATCTAGATTTTGGGCTCTACCACTAGGTCTGCGGCTTTACCTCTAGATTTTGGAATTTACCTCTAGAAGTTGGGCTTTACCTCTAGACTTTGGCCTTTAACTCTAGATTTTGGACATTAGAAGTTGCGCTTTACCTCTAGATTTTGGGCCTTACCTCTAGAATTTGGGGGTTACATCTATATGGTTGGCTTTAACTGTAGATTTCGGGCCTTAATACTTGATTTTGGAATTCACCTCTAGATGATAGGCTTTACATCTAGATTGTGGGCTTTCCCACTAGATGTGGGGCTTTAACACTAGATTTTGGGCTTTACTCTAAATGATGCACTTTAACTCTATATATTCGGCTTTACCTCTAGAAGTTAGGCTTTACATCTAGATTTTTGGCCTTAGATCTAGAAGTTGGGCTTTACATCTAGATTTTGGGCTTTACGTCTAGATATCTGGCTTTACCTCTAGATGTTGGGCTTTATATCTGCAATTTGGGCTTTACCTCTAGATTTTGGTATTTAAATCTATATATTTGGCTTTACCTCTAGAATTTGGGCTTTACCTCTAGACTTTGGGATTTACCTCAATACTTTGGGCTTGAACTCTAGATGTTGGGCTTGACTTCTAGATTTTGGGCCTTACCTCTAGACGTTGGGTTTTACATCTATATGTTTAGCTTTAACTGTAGATGTTGGGCCTTAACACTAGATTTTGGAATTCACCACTAGATGGTAGGCTTTACCTCTAGATGTTGGGCTTTACCTCTAGATTTTTGGCTTAGATCTAGAAGTTGGGCTTTATCTCTAGATGTTGGGGTTTAAATCTAGATTTGGGGTTTCAGCTCTAGAAGTTGGTCATTACCTCTAGACATTGGGCTTTACCTCCAGATGTTGGTCTTTAAGTCTAGATATTGGACTTTACCTCTAGATGTAGGGTTTTACATCTAGATGTTTTGCTTTACAATTAGATGTTGGTCTTTATCTCTAGATGTTGGGCTATACCTCTATATGTTGGGCTTTACCTCTAGAGTTTGGGTTTTACATCTAGATGTTTGCCTTTACCTCTGTAAGTTGGGCTTTACCTGCAGACGTTGGGCTGTAGGACTAGATGATGGGCTTTACCTCTAGAAGTTGGGCTTTACATATAGATTTTGGGCTTTACCTCTAACTGATGCGCATAAACTCTAAATATTGGGCTTTACCTCTAGATGTTGGGCTTTAGATTTAGAAGTTGGGCTTTACATCTGTATTTTGAGTTTTAGATCTAGAAGTTGTGCTTTACATCTAGATTTTGGTCTTTACGTCTAGATATTGGGCTTTACCTCTAGATTTTGGGGTTTAAATGTATATATTTGGCTTTTCCTATAGATGTTGGGCTTTACTTCTAGATATATGTCTTTACGTCTAGATATTGGGCTTTACCTCTAGATTTTGGACTTTACCTCTAGAAGTTGGGCTTTACCTCTAGATTTTGGGCCTTACCTCTAGAAGTTGGGGGTTACATCTATATGTTTGGCTTTAAATGTAGATGTCGGCCTTAAGACTAGATTTTGGAATTCACCTCTAGATGTTAGGCTTTACCTCTAGATTCTGGGCTTTACCTCTATATGTTGGGCTTTACCTCTAGATTTGGGGTTTCCATCTGGATTTTTGGCTTCTCTCTAGAATCTGGTCTGTACCTCCAGACGTTGGGCTTTACCTCAAGATGTTGGGTTTTACCTCTAGATGTTGGTCTTTAAGTCTAGATATTGGACTTTACCTCTAGATGTAGGGTTTTACATCTAGATGTTTTGCTTTACGTCTAGATATTGGGCTTTACCTCTAGATTCTGGGTTTTAAATCTATATATTTGGCTTTTCCTCTAGATCTTGGCTTTACCATCAGATATCTGGCTTTACGTCTAGATGTTGGGCTTTACCTCTAGATTTTGTGCTCTACCACTAGGTCTTGGGCTTTACCTCTAGATTTTGGACTTTAACTCTAGAAGTTGGGCTTTACCTCTAGATTTTGGGCCTTACCTCTAGAAGTTGGGGGTTACATCTATATGGTTGGCTTTAACTGTAGGTGTCGGGCCTTAACACTTGATTTTGGAATTCACCTCTAGATGTTAGGCTTTACATGTAGCTTCTGGGCTTTCCCTCTAGATGTGGGGCTTTAACTCTAGATTTTGGGCTTTAAATGATGCGCTTTAACTCTAGATATTCGGATTTACCTCTAGAAGTTGGGCTTTACATCTAGATTTTGGGCTTTAGATCTAGAAGTTGGGCTTAACTTCTAGATTTTGGGCTTTACGTCTAGCTATTGGGCTTTACCTCTAGATTTTGGGTTTTAAATCTATATATTTGGCTTTTCCTCTAGATGTTCGGCTTTACCTCTAGATTTTGGGCTCTACCTCTAGGTGTTGAGCTTTGCCTCTAGAATGTGGACTTTAACTCTAAAAGTTGGGCTTTACATCTGCAATTTGGGATTTACCTCTAGATTTTGGGATTTACCTCTAGAAGTTGGGCTTTACCTCTAGACTTTGGCTTTACCTCAAGACGTTGGGCTTTAACTCTAGATGTTGGGCTTTACCTCTAGATTTTGGGCCTTACCTCTAGAAGTTGTGGGTTACATCTATATGGTTGGCTTTAACTGTAGATGTCGGGCCTTAACACTTGATTTTGGAATTCACCTCTAGATGTTAGGCTTTACATCTAGATTCTGGGCTTTCCCTCTATATGTGGGGCTTTAGCTCTAGGTTTTGGGCTTTACTCTAAATTATGCGCTTTATATATTCGGCTTTACCTCTAGAAGTTGGGCTTTACATCTAGATTTTGGGCTTTAGATCTAGAAGTTGGGCTTTACATCTAGATTTTGATCTTTACGTCTAGATATCGAGCTTTACCTCTATATTTTGGGTTTTAAATCTATATATTTGGCTTTTCCTCTAGATGTTTGGCTTTACCTCTAGATATCTGGCTTTACCTCTAGATGTTGCTTTACCTCTAGATTTTGGGCTCTACCTCTAGGTGTTGGGCTTTGCCTCTAGAATTTGGACTTTTCCTCTAGAAGTTGGGCTTTACGTCTAGATATTGGGCTTTACCTCTAGATGTTGGGTTTTAAATCTATATATTTGTCTTTACCTCAAGACGTTGGGCTTTAACTCTAGAGGTTGGGCTTTACCTCTAGATTCTGGGCCTTACCTCTAGAAGTTGGGGTTTACATCTATATGTTTGCCTTTAACTGTAGATGTCGGGCCTTAACACTAGATTTTGGAATTCACCACTAGATGTTAGGCTTTACCTCTAGATGTTGGGATTACATCTAGACGTTGGACTTTATCTCTAGAAGTTGGGCTATACCTCTGTATGTTGGGCTTTACCTCTAGAGTTTGCGTTTGACATCTAGATGTTTGCCTTTACCTCTGTAAGTTATCCTTTACCTGCGGACATTGGGCTGTAGGACTAGATGATGGGCTTTACCTGTAGAAGTTGGGCTTTACATCTAGATTTTGGGCTTTACCTCTAAATGATGCGCTTAAACTCTAAATATTGGGCGTTACCTCTAGAAGTTGGGCAATAGATTTAGAAGTTGGGCTTTCATCTAGATTTTGGGCTTTAGATCTAGAAGTTGGGCTTTACATCTAGATTTTGGGCTTTACGTCTAGATATTGGGCTTTACTTCTAGATTTTGGGTTTTAAATATATATATTTGGCTTTACCTCTAGATGTTGGGCTTTACCTCTAGATTATGGGCTCTACCACTAGGTCTTGGGCTTTAACTCTAGATTTTGGACTTTACCTCTAGAATTTGGGCTTTACCTCTAGACTTTGGCCTTTACCTCTAGATTTTGGACTTTACCTCTAGAAGTTGGGGGTTACATCTATATGGTTGGCTTTAACTGTAGATGTCGGGCCTTAACACTTGATTTTGGAATTCACCTCTTCATATTAGGCTTTACATCTAGATTGTGGGCTTTCCCACTAGATGTCGGGCTTTAACTCTAGATTTTGGGCTTTACTCAAAATGATGCGCGTTAACTCTATATATTCGGCTTTACCTCTAGAAGTTTGGCTTTACATCTAGATTTTGGGCCTTAGATCTAGAAGTTGGGCTTTACATCTAGATTTTGGGCTCCACGTCTATATATTGGGCTTTACCTCAGGATTTTGGGTTTTAAATCTATATATTTGGCATTTCCTCTAGATGTTGGGCTTTACTTCTAGATATCTGGCTGTACCTCTAGATGTTGGGCTTTACATCTGCAATTTGGGCTTTACCTCTAGATTTTGGGATTTAAATCTAGATATTTGGCTTTACCTCTAGAATTTGGGCTTTATATCTAGACTTTGGGCTTTACCTCAAGACTTTGGGCTTGAACTCTAGCTGTTGGGCTTTACCTCTAGATTTTGGGCCTTACCTCTAAAAGTTGGGTTTTACATCTATATGTTTGGCTTTAACTGTAGATGTTGGGCCTTAACACTAGATTTTGGTATTCACCACTGGATGGTAGGCTTTACCTCTAGATGTTGGGCTTTACCACTAGATTTTTGGCTTAGATCTAGAATTTGGGCTTTATTTCTAGATATTGGGGTTTAAATCTAGATTTGGGGTTTTCAGCTCTAGAAGTTGGTCATTACCTCTAGACATTGGGCTTTACCTCCAGATGTTGGTCTTTATGACTAGATATTGGACTTTACCTCTAGATATAGGGTTTTACATCTAGATTTTTTGCTTTACATTTAGATGTTGGTTTTATCTCTAGATGTAGGGTTATACCTCTATATGTTGTGCTTCACCTCTAGATGTTATGGCTTTACCTCTAGATGTTGGGATTACATCTAGACATTGGACTTTATCTCTAGAATTTGGGCTATACCTCTATATGTTCTGCTTTACCTCTAGAGTTTGGGTTTTACATCTAGATGTTTGCCTTTACCTCTGTAAGTTGGGCTTTACCTGCAGACATTGGGCTGTAGGACTAGATGATGGGCTTTACCTCTAGAAGTTGGGTTTTACATCTAGATTTTGGGCTTTACCTCTAACTGATGCGCATAAACTCTAAATCTTGGGCTTTACCTCTAGATGTTGGGTTTTACCTCTAGATGTTGGTCTTTAAGTCTAGATATTGGACTTTACCTCTAGATGTAGGGTTTTACATCTAGATGTTTTGCTTTACATTTAGGTGTTGGGCTTTATCTCTAGATTTTGTGTTTTAAATCTATATATTTGGCTTTTCCTCTAGATGTTGGGCTTTACTTCTAGATATATGTCTTTACGTCTAGATGTTGGGCTTTACCTCTAGATTTTGGGGTCTACCACTAGGTCTTGGGCTTTACCTCTAGATTTTGGACTTTACCTCTAGAAGTTGGGCTTTACCTCTAGACTTTGGGCTTTACCTCAAGACGTTCGGCTTTAACTCTAGCTGTTGGGCTTTACCTCTAGATTTTGGGCCTTACCTCTAAAAGTTGGGGTTTACATATATATGTTTGGCTTTAACTCTAGATGTCGGGCCTTAACACTAGATTTTGGAATTCACCTCTAGATGTTAGGTTTTACCTGGGATTTTGGGTTTTCCATCTGGATTTTTGGCTTCTCTCTAGAATCTGGGCTGTACCTCCAGACGTTGGCTTTACCTCAAGATGTTGGGTTTTACCTCTAGATGTTGGTCTTTAAGTCTAGATATTGGACTTTACCTCTAGATGTAGGGTTTTACATCTAGATGTTTTGCTTTACATTTTGATGTTGGGCTTTATCTCTAGATTTTGGGTTTTAAATCTATATATTTGGCTTTTCCTCTAGATGTTGGGATTTACCATCAGATATCTGGCTTTACCTCTAGATGTTGGGTTTTACCTCTGGATTTTGGGCTCTACCACTAGGTCTTGTGCTTTACCTCTAGATTCTGGGCTTTCCCTCTAGATGTGGGGCTTTAACTCTAGATTTTGGGCTTTACTCTAAATGATGCGCTTTAACTTTATATATTCGGCTTTACCTCTAGAAGTTGGGCTTTACCTCTAGATATCGGGCTTTACCTCTAGATTTTGGGCTCTACCTCTAGGTGTTGAGCTTTGCCTCTAGAATTTGGACTTTACCTCTAGAAGTTGGGATTTACATCTGCAATTTGGGCTTTACTTCTAGATTTCGGACTTTACCTCTGGAAGTTGGGTTTACGTCTAAAATTTGGGCTTTACCTCAAGACGTTCGGCTTTAACTCTAGCTGTTGGGCTTTACCTCTAGATTTTGGGCCTTACTTCTAGAAGTTGGGGGTTACATCTATATGGTTGGCTTTAACTGTAGATGTCGGGCCTTAACACTTGATTTTGGAATTCACCTCTAGATGTTAGGCTTTACATCTAGATTCTGGGCTTTCCCTCTAGATGTTGGGCTTTAACTCTAGATTTTGGGCTTTACTCTAAAGGATGCGCTTTAACTCTAGATATTCGGCTTTACCTCTAGAAGTTGGGCTTTACATCTAGATTTTGGGCTTTAGATCTAGAAGTTGGGCTTAACATCTAGATTTTGGGCTTTACGTCTAGCTATTGGGCTTTACCTCCAGATTTTGGGTTTTAAATCAATATATTTGGCTTTTCCTCTAGATGTTGGGCTTTACCTCTAGATATCTGGCTTTACCTCTAGATGTTCGGCTTTACCTCTAGATTTTGGGGTTTACATCTAGATGTTTGCCTTTACCTCTGTAAGTTGGGCTTTACCTGCAGACATAGGGGTGTAGGACTAGATGATGGGCTTTACCTCTAGAAGATGGGCTTTACATCTAGATTTTGGGCTTTACCTCTAACTGATGCGCATAAACTCTAAATATTGGGCTTTAACTCTAGATGTTGGGCTTTACCTCTAGATATCTGGCTTTACCTCTATATGTTGGGCTTTACCTCTAGAGTTTGGGTTTTCCATCTGGATTTTTGGCTTCTCTCTAGAATCTGGGCTTTACCTCCAGACGTTGGGCTTTACCTCTAGATGTTGGTCTTTAAGTCTAGATATTGGACTTTACCTCTAGATGTAGGGTTTTACATCTAGATGTTTTGCTTTACATTTAGATGTTGGGCTTTACCTCTAGATTTTGGGTTTTAAATCTATATATTTCGCTTTTCCTCTAGATGTTGGGCTTTACCATCAGAAAACTGGCTTTACGTCTTTAAGTTGGGATTTACATCTAGATTTTGGCCTCTACCACTAGGTCTGCAGCTTTACCTCTAGATTTTGGAATTTACCTCTAGAAGTTGGGCTTTACCTCTAGACTTTGGCCTTTAACTCTAGATTTTGGACATTAGAAGTTGCGCTTTACCTCTAGATTTTGGGCCTTACCTCTAGAATTTGGGGGTTACATCTATATGGTTGGCTTTAACTGTAGATGTCGGGCCTTAATACTTGATTTTGGAATTCACCTCTAGATGATAGGCTTTACATCTAGATTGTGGGCTTTCCCACTAGATGTGGGGCTTTAACACTAGATTTTGGGCTTTACTCTAAATGATGCGCTTTAACTCTATATATTCGGCTTTACCTCTAGAAGTTAGGCTTTACATCTAGATTTTTGGCCTTAGATCTAGAAGTTGGGCTTTACATCTAGATTTTGGGCTTTACGTCTAGATATCTGGCTTTACCTCTAGATGTTGGGCTTTATATCTGCAATTTGGGCTTTACCTCTAGATTTTGGTATTTAAATCTATATATTTGGCTTTACCTCTAGAATTTGGGCTTTACCTCTAGACTTTGGGATTTACCTCAATACTTTGGGCTTGAACTCTAGATGTTGGGCTTGACTTCTAGATTTTGGTCCTTACCTCTAGACGTTGGGTTTTACATCTATATGTTTAGCTTTAACTGTAGATGTTGGGCCTTAACACTAGATTTTGGAATTCACCACTAGATGGTAGGCTTTACCTCTAGCTGTTGGGCTTTACCTCTAGATTTTGGGCCTTACCTCTAAAAGTTGGGTTTTACATCTATATGTTTGGCTTTAACTGTAGATGTTGGGCCTTAACACTAGATTATGGTATTCACCACTGGATGGTAGGCTTTACCTCTAGATGTTGGGCTTTACCACTAGATTTTTGGCTTAGATCTAGAATTTGGGCTTTATTTCTAGATATTGGGGTTTAAATCTAGATTTGGGGTTTTCAGCTCTAGAAGTTGGTCATTACCTCTAGACATTGGGCTTTACCTCCAGATGTTGGTCTTTATGACTAGATATTGGACTTTACCTCTAGATATAGGGTTTTACATCTAGATTTTTTGCTTTACATTTAGATGTTGGTTTTATCTCTAGATGTAGGGTTATACCTCTATATGTTGTGCTTCACCTCTAGATGTTATGGCTTTACCTCTAGATGTTGGGATTACATCTAGACATTGGACTTTATCTCTAGAATTTGGGCTATACCTCTATATGTTGGGCTTTACCTCTAGAGTTTGGGTTTTACATCTAGATGTTTGCCTTTACCTCTGTAAGTTGGGCTTTACCTGCAGACATTGGGCTGTAGGACTAGATGATGGGCTTTACCTCTAGAAGTTGGGTTTTACATCTAGATTTTGGGCTTTACCTCTAACTGATGCGCATAAACTCTAAATATTGGGCTTTACCTCTAGATGTTGGGTTTTACCTCTAGATGTTGGGTTTTACCTCTAGATGTTGGTCTTTAAGTCTAGATATTGGACTTTACCTCTAGATGTAGGGTTTACATCTAGATGTTTTGCTTTACATTTAGGTGTTGGGCTTTATCTCTAGATTTTGTGTTTTAAATCTATATATTTGGCTTTTCCTCTAGATGTTGGGCTTTACTTCTAGATATATGTCTTTACGTCTAGATGTTGGGCTTTACCTCTAGATTTTGGGGTCTACCACTAGGTCTTGGGCTTTACCTCTAGATTTTGGACTTTACCTCTAGAAGTTGGGCTTTACCTCTAGACTTTGGGCTTTACCTCAAGACGTTCGGCTTTAACTCTAGCTGTTGGGCTTTACCTCTAGATTTTGGGCCTTACCTCTAAAAGTTGGGGTTTACATCTATATGTTTGGCTTTAACTCTAGATGTCGGGCCTTAACACAAGATTTTGGAATTCACCTCTAGATGTTAGGTTTTACCTGGGATTTTGGGTTTTCCATCTGGATTTTTGGCTTCTCTCTAGAATCTGGGCTGTACCTCCAGACGTTGGCTTTACCTCAAGATGTTGGGTTTTACCTCTAGATGTTGTTCTTTAAGTCTAGATATTGGACTTTACCTCTAGATGTAGGGTTTTACATCTAGATGTTTTGCTTTACATTTTGATGTTGGGCTTTATCTCTAGATTTTGGGTTTTAAATCTATATATTTGGCTTTTCCTCTAGATGTTGGGATTTACCATCAGATATCTGGCTTTACCTCTAGATGTTGGGTTTTACCTCTGGATTTTGGGCTCTACCACTAGGTCTTGTGCTTTACCTCTAGATTCTGGGCTTTCCCTCTAGATGTGGGGCTTTAACTCTAGATTTTGGGCTTTACTCTAAATGATGCGCTTTAACTTTATATATTCGGCTTTACCTCTAGAAGTTGGGCTTTACCTCTAGATATCGGGCTTTACCTCTAGATTTTGGGCTCTACCTCTAGGTGTTGAGCTTTGCCTCTAGAATTTGGACTTTACCTCTAGAAGTTGGGATTTACATCTGCAATTTGGGCTTTACTTCTAGATTTCGGACTTTACCTCTGGAAGTTGGGTTTACGTCTAAAATTTGGGCTTTACCTCAAGACGTTCGGCTTTAACTCTAGCTGTTGGGCTTTACCTCTAGATTTTGGGCCTTACTTCTAGAAGTTGGGGGTTACATCTATATGGTTGGCTTTAACTGTAGATGTCGGGCCTTAACACTTGATTTTGGAATTCACCTCTAGATGTTAGGCTTTACATCTAGATTCTGGGCTTTCCCTCTAGATGTTGGGCTTTAACTCTAGATTTTGGGCTTTACTCTAAAGGATGCGCTTTAACTCTAGATATTCGGCTTTACCTCTAGAAGTTGGGCTTTACATCTAGATTTTGGGCTTTAGATCTAGAAGTTGGGCTTAACATCTAGATTTTGGGCTTTACGTCTAGCTATTGGGCTTTACCTCTAGATTTTGGGTTTTAAATCAATATATTTGGCTTTTCCTCTAGATGTTGGGCTTTACCTCTAGATATCTGGCTTTACCTCTAGATGTTCGGCTTTACCTCTAGATTTTGGGGTTTACATCTAGATGTTTGCCTTTACCTCTGTAAGTTGGGCTTTACCTGCAGACATAGGGGTGTAGGACTAGATGATGGGCTTTACCTCTAGAAGATGGGCTTTACATCTATATTTTGGGCTTTACCTCTAACTGATGCGTATAAACTATAAATATTGGGCTTTAACTCTAGATGTTGGGCTTTACCTCTAGATATCTGGCTTTACCTCTATATGTTGGGCTTTACCTCTAGAGTTTGGGTTTTCCATCTGGATTTTTGGCTTCTCTCTAGAATCTGGGCTTTACCTCCAGACGTTGGGCTTTACCTCTAGATGTTGGTCTTTAAGTCTAGATATTGGACTTTACCTCTAGATGTAGGGCTTTACATCTAGATGTTTTGCTTTACATTTAGATGTTGGGCTTTACCTCTAGATTTTGGGTTTTAAATCTATATATTTCGCTTTTCCTCTAGATGTTGGGCTTTACCATCAGATAACTGGCTTTACGTCTTTAAGTTGGGATTTACATCTAGATTTTGGGCTCTACCACTAGGTCTGCGGCTTTACCTCTAGATTTTGGAATTTACCTCTAGAAGTTGGGCTTTACCTCTAGACTTTGGCCTTTAACTCTAGATTTTGGACATTAGAAGTTGCGCTTTACCTCTAGATTTTGGGCCTTACCTCTAGAATTTGGGGGTTACATCTATATGGTTGGCTTTAACTGTAGATGTCGGGCCTTAATACTTGATTTTGGAATTCACCTCTAGATGATAGGCTTTACATCTAGATTGTGGGCTTTCCCACTAGATGTGGGGCTTTAACACTAGATTTTGGGCTTTACTCTAAATGATGCGCTTTAACTCTATATATTCGGCTTTACCTCTAGAAGTTGGGTAGAGGCTTTACATCTAGATTTTTGGCCTTAGATCTAGAAGTTGGGCTTTACATCTAGATTTTGGGCTTTACGTCTAGATATCTGGCTTTACCTCTAGATGTTGGGCTTTATATCTGCAATTTGGGCTTTACCTCTAGATTTTGGTATTTAAATCTATATATTTGGCTTTACCTCTAGAATTTGGGCTTTACCTCTAGACTTTGGGATTTACCTCAATACTTTGGGCTTGAACTCTAGATGTTGGGCTTGACTTCTAGATTTTGGTCCTTACCTCTAGACGTTGGGTTTTACATCTATATGTTTAGCTTTAACTGTAGATGTTGGGCCTTAACACTAGATTTTGGAATTCACCACTAGATGGTAGGCTTTACCTCTAGATGTTGGGCTTTACCTCTAGATTTTTGGCTTAGATCTAGAAGTTGGGCTTTATCTCTAGATGTTGGGGTTTAAATCTAGATTTGGGGTTTCAGCTCTAGAAGTTGGTCATTACCTCTAGACATTGGGCTTTACCTCCAGATGTTGGTCTTTAAGTCTAGATATTGGACTTTACCTCTAGATGTAGGGTTTTACATCTAGATGTTTTGCTTTACAATTAGATGTTGGTCTTTATCTCTAGATGTTGGGCTATACCTCTATATGTTGGGCTTTACCTCTAGAGTTTGGGTTTTACATCTAGATGTTTGCCTTTACCTCTGTAAGTTGGGCTTTACCTGCAGACGTTGGGCTGTAAGACTAGATGATGGGCTTTACCTCTAGAAGTTGGGCTTTACATATAGATTTTGGGCTTTACCTCTAACTGATGCGCATAAACTCTAAATATTGGGCTTTACCTCTAGATGTTGGGCTTTAGATTTAGAAGTTGGGCTTTACATCTGTATTTTGAGTTTTAGATCTAGAAGTTGTGCTTTACATCTAGATTTTGGTCTTTACGTCTAGATATTGGGCTTTACCTCTAGATTTTGGGGTTTAAATGTATATATTTGGCTTTTCCTATAGATGTTGGGCTTTACTTCTAGATATATGTCTTTACGTCTAGATATTGGGCTTTACCTCTAGATTTTGGACTTTACCTCTAGAAGTTGGGCTTTACCTCTAGATTTTGGGCCTTACCTCCAGAAGTTGGGGGTTACATCTATATGTTTGGCTTTAAATGTAGATGTCGGCCTTAAGACTAGATTTTGAATTCACCTCTAGATGTTAGGCTTTACCTCTAGATTCTGGGCTTTACCTCTATATGTTGGGCTTTACCTCTAGATTTGGGGTTTCCATCTGGATTTTTGGCTTCTCTCTAGAATCTGGTCTATACCTCCAGACGTTGGGCTTTACCTCAAGATGTTGGGTTTTACCTCTAGATGTTGGTCTTTAAGTCTAGATATTGGACTTTACCTCTAGATGTAGGGTTTTACATCTAGATGTTTTGCTTTACGTCTAGATATTGGGCTTTACCTCTAGATTCTGGGTTTTAAATCTATATATTTGGCTTTTCCTCTAGATCTTGGGCTTTACCATCAGATATCTGGCTTTACGTCTAGATGTTGGGCTTTACCTCTAGATTTTGGGCTCTACCACTAGGTCTTGGGCTTTACCTCTAGATTTTGGGCCTTACCTCTAGAAGTTGGGGGTTACATCTATATGGTTGGCTTTAACTGTAGATGTCGGGCCTTAACACTTGATTTTGGAATTCACCTCTAGATGTTAGGCTTTACAAGTAGCTTCTGGGCTTTCCCTCTAGATGTGGGGCTTTAACTCTAGATTTTGGGCTTTAAATGATGCGCTTTATCTCTAGATATTCGGCTTTACCTCTAGAAGTTGGGCTTTACATCTAGATTTTGGGCTTTAGATCTAGAAGTTGGGCTTAACTTCTAGATTTTGGGCTTTACGTCTAGCTATTGGGCTTTAACTCTAGATTTTGGGTTTTAAATCTATATATTTGGCTTTTCCTCTAGATGTTCGGCTTTACCTCTAGATTTTGGGCTCTACCTCTAGGTGTTGAGCTTTGCCTCTAGAATTTGGACTTTAACTCTAAAAGTTGGGCTTTACATCTTCAATTTGGGATTTACCTCTAGATTTTGGGATTTACCTCTAGAAGTTGGGCTTTACCTCTAGACTTTGGCTTTACCTCAAGACGTTGGGCTTTAACTCTAGATGTTGGGCTTTACCTCTAGATTTTGGGCCTTACCTCTAGAAGTTGAGGGTTACATCTATATGGTTGGCTTTAACTGTAGATGTCGGGCCTTAACACTTGATTTTGGAATTCACCTCTACATGTTAGGCTTTACATCTAGATTCTGGGCTTTCCCTCTAGATGTGGGGCTTTAGCTCTAGGTTTTGGGCTTTACTCTAAATGATGCGCTTTATATATTCGGCTTTACCTCTAGAAGTTGGGCTTTACATCTAGATTTTGGGCTTTAGATCTAGAAGTTGGGCTTTACATCTAGATTTTGATCTTTACGTCTAGATATCGAGCTTTACCTCTATATTTTGGGTTTTAAATCTATATATTTGGCTTTTCCTCTAGATGTTTGGCTTTACCTCTAGATATCTGGCTTTACCTCTAGATGTTGCTTTACCTCTAGATTTTGGGCTCTACCTCTAGGTGTTGGGCTTTGCCTCTAGAATTTGGACTTTTCCTCTAGAAGTTGGGCTTTACGTCTAGATATTGGGCTTTACCTCTAGATGTTGGGTTTTAAATCTATATATTTGTCTTTACCTCAAGACGTTGGGCTTTAACTCTAGAGGTTGGGCTTTACCTCTAGATTCAGGGCCTTACCTCTAGAAGTTGGGGTTTACATCTATATGTTTGCCTTTAACTGTAGATGTCGGGCCTTAACACTAGATTTTGGAATTCACCACTAGATGTTAGGCTTTACCTCTAGATGTTGGGATTACATCTAGACGTTGGACTTTATCTCTAGAAGTTGGGCTATACCTCTGTATGTTGGGCTTTACCTCTAGAGTTTGCGTTTGACATCTAGATGTTTGCCTTTACCTCTGTAAGTTATCCTTTACCTGCGATCATTGGGCTGTAGTACTAGATGATGGGCTTTACCTGTAGAAGTTGGGCTTTACATCTAGATTTTGGGCTTTACCTCTAAATGATGCGCTTAAACTCTAAATATTGGGCGTTACCTCTAGAAGTTGGGCAATAGATTTTGAAGTTGGGCTTTACATCTAGATTTTGGGCTTTAGATCTAGAAGTTGGGCTTTACATCTAGATTTTGGGCTTTACGTCTAGATATTGGGCTTTACTTCTAGATTTTGGGTTTTAAATCTATATATTTGGCTTTTCCTCTAGATGTTGGGCTTTACCGTCAGATATCTGGCTTTACCTCTAGATGTTGGGCTTTACCTCTAGATTATGGGCTCTACCACTAGGTCTTGTGCTTTACCTCTAGATTCTGGGCTTTCCCTCTAGATGTGGGGCTTTAACTCTAGATTTTGGGCTTTACTCTAAATGATGCGCTTTAACTTTATATATTCGGCTTTACCTCTAGAAGTTGGGCTTTACCTCTAGATATCGGGCTTTACCTCTAGATTTTGGGCTCTACCTCTAGGTGTTGAGCTTTGCCTCTAGAATTTGGACTTTACCTCTAGAAGTTGGGATTTACATCTGCAATTTGGGCTTTACTTCTAGATTTCGGACTTTACCTCTGGAAGTTGGGTTTACGTCTAAAATTTGGGCTTTACCTCAAGACGTTCGGCTTTAACTCTAGCTGTTGGGCTTTACCTCTAGATTTTGGGCCTTACTTCTAGAAGTTGGGGGTTACATCTATATGGTTGGCTTTAACTGTAGATGTCGGGCCTTAACACTTGATTTTGGAATTCACCTCTAGATGTTAGGCTTTACATCTAGATTCTGGGCTTTCCCTCTAGATGTTGGGCTTTAACTCTAGATTTTGGGCTTTACTCTAAAGGATGCGCTTTAACTCTAGATATTCGGCTTTACCTCTAGAAGTTGGGCTTTACATCTAGATTTTGGGCTTTAGATCTAGAAGTTGGGCTTAACATCTAGATTTTGGGCTTTACGTCTAGCTATTGGGCTTTACCTCTAGATTTTGGGTTTTAAATCAATATATTTGGCTTTTCCTCTAGATGTTGGGCTTTACCTCTAGATATCTGGCTTTACCTCTAGATGTTCGGCTTTACCTCTAGATTTTGGGGTTTACATCTAGATGTTTGCCTTTACCTCTGTAAGTTGGGCTTTACCTGCAGACATAGGGGTGTAGGACTAGATGATGGGCTTTACCTCTAGAAGATGGGCTTTACATCTATATTTTGGGCTTTACCTCTAACTGATGCGTATAAACTATAAATATTGGGCTTTAACTCTAGATGTTGGGCTTTACCTCTAGATATCTGGCTTTACCTCTATATGTTGGGCTTTACCTCTAGAGTTTGGGTTTTCCATCTGGATTTTTGGCTTCTCTCTAGAATCTGGGCTTTACCTCCAGACGTTGGGCTTTACCTCTAGATGTTGGTCTTTAAGTCTAGATATTGGACTTTACCTCTAGATGTAGGGCTTTACATCTAGATGTTTTGCTTTACATTTAGATGTTGGGCTTTACCTCTAGATTTTGGGTTTTAAATCTATATATTTCGCTTTTCCTCTAGATGTTGGGCTTTACCATCAGATAACTGGCTTTACGTCTTTAAGTTGGGATTTACATCTAGATTTTGGGCTCTACCACTAGGTCTGCGGCTTTACCTCTAGATTTTGGAATTTACCTCTAGAAGTTGGGCTTTACCTCTAGACTTTGGCCTTTAACTCTAGATTTTGGACATTAGAAGTTGCGCTTTACCTCTAGATTTTGGGCCTTACCTCTAGAATTTGGGGGTTACATCTATATGGTTGGCTTTAACTGTAGATGTCGGGCCTTAATACTTGATTTTGGAATTCACCTCTAGATGATAGGCTTTACATCTAGATTGTGGGCTTTCCCACTAGATGTGGGGCTTTAACACTAGATTTTGGGCTTTACTCTAAATGATGCGCTTTAACTCTATATATTCGGCTTTACCTCTAGAAGTTGGGTAGAGGCTTTACATCTAGATTTTTGGCCTTAGATCTAGAAGTTGGGCTTTACATCTAGATTTTGGGCTTTACGTCTAGATATCTGGCTTTACCTCTAGATGTTGGGCTTTATATCTGCAATTTGGGCTTTACCTCTAGATTTTGGTATTTAAATCTATATATTTGGCTTTACCTCTAGAATTTGGGCTTTACCTCTAGACTTTGGGATTTACCTCAATACTTTGGGCTTGAACTCTAGATGTTGGGCTTGACTTCTAGATTTTGGTCCTTACCTCTAGACGTTGGGTTTTACATCTATATGTTTAGCTTTAACTGTAGATGTTGGGCCTTAACACTAGATTTTGGAATTCACCACTAGATGGTAGGCTTTACCTCTAGATGTTGGGCTTTACCTCTAGATTTTTGGCTTAGATCTAGAAGTTGGGCTTTATCTCTAGATGTTGGGGTTTAAATCTAGATTTGGGGTTTCAGCTCTAGAAGTTGGTCATTACCTCTAGACATTGGGCTTTACCTCCAGATGTTGGTCTTTAAGTCTAGATATTGGACTTTACCTCTAGATGTAGGGTTTTACATCTAGATGTTTTGCTTTACAATTAGATGTTGGTCTTTATCTCTAGATGTTGGGCTATACCTCTATATGTTGGGCTTTACCTCTAGAGTTTGGGTTTTACATCTAGATGTTTGCCTTTACCTCTGTAAGTTGGGCTTTACCTGCAGACGTTGGGCTGTAGGACTAGATGATGGGCTTTACCTCTAGAAGTTGGGCTTTACATATAGATTTTGGGCTTTACCTCTAACTGATGCGCATAAACTCTAAATATTGGGCTTTACCTCTAGATGTTGGGCTTTAGATTTAGAAGTTGGGCTTTACATCTGTATTTTGAGTTTTAGATCTAGAAGTTGTGCTTTACATCTAGATTTTGGTCTTTACGTCTAGATATTGGGCTTTACCTCTAGATTTTGGGGTTTAAATGTATATATTTGGCTTTTCCTATAGATGTTGGGCTTTACTTCTAGATATATGTCTTTACGTCTAGATATTGGGCTTTACCTCTAGATTTTGGACTTTACCTCTAGAAGTTGGGCTTTACCTCTAGATTTTGGGCCTTACCTCCAGAAGTTGGGGGTTACATCTATATGTTTGGCTTTAAATGTAGATGTCGGCCTTAAGACTAGATTTTGAATTCACCTCTAGATGTTAGGCTTTACCTCTAGATTCTGGGCTTTACCTCTATATGTTGGGCTTTACCTCTAGATTTGGGGTTTCCATCTGGATTTTTGGCTTCTCTCTAGAATCTGGTCTATACCTCCAGACGTTGGGCTTTACCTCAAGATGTTGGGTTTTACCTCTAGATGTTGGTCTTTAAGTCTAGATATTGGACTTTACCTCTAGATGTAGGGTTTTACATCTAGATGTTTTGCTTTACGTCTAGATATTGGGCTTTACCTCTAGATTCTGGGTTTTAAATCTATATATTTGGCTTTTCCTCTAGATCTTGGGCTTTACCATCAGATATCTGGCTTTACGTCTAGATGTTGGGCTTTACCTCTAGATTTTGGGCTCTACCACTAGGTCTTGGGCTTTACCTCTAGATTTTGGGCCTTACCTCTAGAAGTTGGGGGTTACATCTATATGGTTGGCTTTAACTGTAGATGTCGGGCCTTAACACTTGATTTTGGAATTCACCTCTAGATGTTAGGCTTTACAAGTAGCTTCTGGGCTTTCCCTCTAGATGTGGGGCTTTAACTCTAGATTTTGGGCTTTAAATGATGCGCTTTATCTCTAGATATTCGGCTTTACCTCTAGAAGTTGGGCTTTACATCTAGATTTTGGGCTTTAGATCTAGAAGTTGGGCTTAACTTCTAGATTTTGGGCTTTACGTCTAGCTATTGGGCTTTAACTCTAGATTTTGGGTTTTAAATCTATATATTTGGCTTTTCCTCTAGATGTTCGGCTTTACCTCTAGATTTTGGGCTCTACCTCTAGGTGTTGAGCTTTGCCTCTAGAATTTGGACTTTAACTCTAAAAGTTGGGCTTTACATCTTCAATTTGGGATTTACCTCTAGATTTTGGGATTTACCTCTAGAAGTTGGGCTTTACCTCTAGACTTTGGCTTTACCTCAAGACGTTGGGCTTTAACTCTAGATGTTGGGCTTTACCTCTAGATTTTGGGCCTTACCTCTAGAAGTTGAGGGTTACATCTATATGGTTGGCTTTAACTGTAGATGTCGGGCCTTAACACTTGATTTTGGAATTCACCTCTACATGTTAGGCTTTACATCTAGATTCTGGGCTTTCCCTCTAGATGTGGGGCTTTAGCTCTAGGTTTTGGGCTTTACTCTAAATGATGCGCTTTATATATTCGGCTTTACCTCTAGAAGTTGGGCTTTACATCTAGATTTTGGGCTTTAGATCTAGAAGTTGGGCTTTACATCTAGATTTTGATCTTTACGTCTAGATATCGAGCTTTACCTCTATATTTTGGGTTTTAAATCTATATATTTGGCTTTTCCTCTAGATGTTTGGCTTTACCTCTAGATATCTGGCTTTACCTCTAGATGTTGCTTTACCTCTAGATTTTGGGCTCTACCTCTAGGTGTTGGGCTTTGCCTCTAGAATTTGGACTTTTCCTCTAGAAGTTGGGCTTTACGTCTAGATATTGGGCTTTACCTCTAGATGTTGGGTTTTAAATCTATATATTTGTCTTTACCTCAAGACGTTGGGCTTTAACTCTAGAGGTTGGGCTTTACCTCTAGATTCAGGGCCTTACCTCTAGAAGTTGGGGTTTACATCTATATGTTTGCCTTTAACTGTAGATGTCGGGCCTTAACACTAGATTTTGGAATTCACCACTAGATGTTAGGCTTTACCTCTAGATGTTGGGATTACATCTAGACGTTGGACTTTATCTCTAGAAGTTGGGCTATACCTCTGTATGTTGGGCTTTACCTCTAGAGTTTGCGTTTGACATCTAGATGTTTGCCTTTACCTCTGTAAGTTATCCTTTACCTGCGATCATTGGGCTGTAGGACTAGATGATGGGCTTTACCTGTAGAAGTTGGGCTTTACATCTAGATTTTGGGCTTTACCTCTAAATGATGCGCTTAAACTCTAAATATTGGGCGTTACCTCTAGAAGTTGGGCAATAGATTTTGAAGTTGGGCTTTACATCTAGATTTTGGGCTTTAGATCTAGAAGTTGGGCTTTACATCTAGATTTTGGGCTTTACGTCTAGATATTGGGCTTTACTTCTAGATTTTGGGTTTTAAATCTATATATTTGGCTTTTCCTCTAGATGTTGGGCTTTACCGTCAGATATCTGGCTTTACCTCTAGATGTTGGGCTTTACCTCTAGATTATGGGCTCTACCACTAGGTCTTGGGCTTTAACTCTAGATTTTGGACTTTACCTCTAGAATTTGGGCTTTACCTCTAGACTTTGACCTTTACCTCTAGATTTTGGACTTTACATCTAGAAGTTGGGGGTTACATCTATATGGTTGGCTTTAACTGTAGATGTCGGGCCTTAACACTTGATTTTGGAATTCACCTCTTCATATTAGGCTTTACATCTAGATTGTGGGCTTTCCCACTAGATGTCGGGCTTTAACTCTAGATTTTCGGCTTTACTCAAAATGATGCGTGTTAACTCTATATATTCGGCTTTACCTCTAGAAGTTTGGCTTTACATCTAGATTTTGGGCCTTAGATCTAGAAGTTGGGCTTTACATCTAGATTTTGGGCTCCACGTCTATATATTGGGCTTTACCTCAGGATTTTGGGTTTTAAATCTATATATTTGGCATTTCCTCTAGATGTTGGGCTTTACTTCTAGATATCTGGCTGTACCTCTAGATGTTGGGCTTTACATCTGCAATTTGGGCTTTACCTCTAGATTTTGGGATTTAAATCTAGATATTTGGCTTTACCTCTAGAATTTGGGCTTTACCTCTAGACTTTGGGCTTTACCTCAAGACTTTGGGCTTGAACTCTAGCTGTTGGGCTTTACCTCTAGATTTTGGGCCTTACCTCTAAAAGTTGGGTTTTACATCTATATGTTTGGCTTTAACTGTAGATGTTGGGCCTTAACACTAGATTTTGGTATTCACCACTGGATGGTAGGCTTTACCTCTAGATGTTGGGCTTTACCACTAGATTTTTGGCTTAGATCTAGAATTTGGGCTTTATTTCTAGATATTGGGGTTTAAATCTAGATTTGGGGTTTTCAGCTCTAGAAGTTGGTCATTACCTCTAGACTTTGGGCTTTACCTCCAGATGTTGGTCTTTATGACTAGATATTGGACTTTACCTCTAGATATAGGGTTTTACATCTAGATTTTTTGCTTTACATTTAGATGTTGGTTTTATCTCTAGATGTAGGGTTATACCTCTATATGTTGTGCTTCACCTCTAGATGTTATGGCTTTACCTCTAGATGTTGGGATTACATCTAGACATTGGACTTTATCTCTAGAATTTGGGCTATACCTCTATATGTTGGGCTTTACCTCTAGAGTTTGGGTTTTACATCTAGATGTTTGCCTTTACCTCTGTAAGTTGGGCTTTACCTGCAGACATTGGGCTGTAGGACTAGATGATGGGCTTTACCTCTAGAAGTTGGGTTTTACATCTAGATTTTGGGCTTTACCTCTAACTGATGCGCATAAACTCTAAATATTGGGCTTTACCTCTAGATGTTGGGTTTTACCTCTAGATGTTGGTCTTTAAGTCTAGATATTGGACTTTACCTCTAGATGTCGGGTTTTACATCTAGATGTTTTGCTTTACATTTAGGTGTTGGGCTTTATCTCTAGATTTTGTGTTTTAAATCTATATATTTGGCTTTACGTCTAGATGTTGGGCTTTACCTCTAGATTTTGGGGTCTACCACTAGGTCTTGGGCTTTACCTCTAGATTTTGGACTTTACCTCTAGAAGTTGGGCTTTACCTCTAGATTTTGGGCTTTACCACAAGACGTTCGGCTTTAACTCTAGCTGTTGGGCTTTACCTCTAGATTTTGGGCCTTACCTCTAAAAGTTGGGGTTTACATCTATATGTTTGGCTTTAACTCTAGATGTCGGGCCTTAACACTAGATTTTGGAATTCACCTCTAGATGTTAGGTTTTACCTGGGATTTTGGGTTTTCCATCTGGATTTTTGGCTTCTCTCTAGAATCTGGGCTGTACCTCCAGACGTTGGCTTTACCTCAAGATGTTGGGTTTTACCTCTAGATGTTGTTCTTTAAGTCTAGATATTGGACTTTACCTCTAGATGTAGGGTTTTACATCTAGATGTTTTGCTATACATTTTGATGTTGGGCTTTATCTCTAGATTTTGGGTTTTAAATCTATATATTTGGCTTTTCCTCTAGATGTTGGGATTTACCATCAGATATCTGGCTTTACCTCTAGATGTTGGGTTTTACCTCTGGATTTTGGGCTCTACCACTAGGTCTTGTGCTTTACCTCTAGATTCTGGGCTTTCCCTCTAGATGTGGGGCTTTAACTCTAGATTTTGGGCTTTACTCTAAATGATGCGCTTTAACTTTATATATTCGGCTTTACCTCTAGAAGTTGGGCTTTACCTCTAGATATCGGGCTTTACCTCTAGATTTTGGGCTCTACCTCTAGGTGTTGAGCTTTGCCTCTAGAATTTGGACTTTACCTCTAGAAGTTGGGATTTACATCTGCAATTTGGGCTTTACTTCTAGATTTCGGACTTTACCTCTGGAAGTTGGGTTTACGTCTAAAATTTGGGCTTTACCTCAAGACGTTCGGCTTTAACTCTAGCTGTTGGGCTTTACCTCTAGATTTTGGGCCTTACTTCTAGAAGTTGGGGGTTACATCTATATGGTTGGCTTTAACTGTAGATGTCGGGCCTTAACACTTGATTTTGGAATTCACCTCTAGATGTTAGGCTTTACATCTAGATTCTGGGCTTTCCCTCTAGATGTTGGGCTTTAACTCTAGATTTTGGGCTTTACTCTAAAGGATGAGCTTTAACTCTAGATATTCGGCTTTACCTCTAGAAGTTGGGCTTTACATCTAGATTTTGGGGTTTACGTCTAGCTATTGGGCTTTACCTCTAGATTTTGGGTTTTAAATCTATATATTTGGCTTTTCCTCTAGATGTTGGGCTTTACCTCTAGATATCTGGCTTTACCTCTAGATGTTCGGATTTACATCTAGATTTTGGGCTCTACCTCTAGGTGTTGAGCTTTGCCTCTAGAATTTGGGCCTTACCTCTAGAAGTTGAGGGTTACATCTATATGTTTGGCTTTAACTGTAGATGTCGGGCCTTAAGACTAGATTTTGGAATTCACCTCTAGATGTTGGGCTTTACCTCTAGATATCTGGCTTTACCTCTATATGTTGGGCTTTACCTCTAGAGTTTGGGTTTTCCATCTGGATTTTTGACTTCTCTCTAGAATCTGGGCTTTATCTCCAGACGTTGGGCTTTACCTCTAGATGTTGGTCTTTAAGTCTAGATATTGGACTTTACCTCTAGATGTAGGGTTTTACATCTAGATGTTTTGCTTTACATTTAGATGTTGGGCTTTACCTCTAGATTTTGGGTTTTAAATCTATATATTTCGCTTTTCCTCTAGATGTTGGGCTTTACCATCAGATAACTGGCTTTACGTCTTTAAGTTGGGCTTTACATCTAGATTTTGGGCTCTACCACTAGGTCTGCGGCTTTACCTCTAGATTTTGGAATTTACCTCTAGAAGTTGGGCTTTACCTCTAGACTTTGGCCTTTAACTCTAGATTTTGGACATTAGAAGTTGCGCTTTACCTCTAGATTTTGGGCCTTACCTCTAGAATTTGGGGGTTACATCTATATGGTTGGCTTTAACTGTAGATGTCGGGCCTTAATACTTGATTTTGGAATTCACCTCTAGATGATAGGCTTTACATCTAGATTGTGGGCTTTCCCACTAGATGTGGGGCTTTAACACTAGATTTTGGGCTTTACTCTAAATGATGCGCTTTAACTCTATATATTCGGCTTTACCTCTAGAAGTTAGGCTTTACATCTAGATTTTTGGCCTTAGATCTAGAAGTTGGGCTTTACATCTAGATTTTGGGCTTTACGTCTAGATATCTGGCTTTACCTCTAGATGTTGGGCTTTATATCTGCAATTTGGGCTTTACCTCTAGATTTTGGTATTTAAATCTATATATTTGGCTTTACCTCTAGAATTTGGGCTTTACCTCTAGACTTTGGGATTTACCTCAATACTTTGGGCTTGAACTCTAGATGTTGGGCTTGACTTCTAGATTTTGGGCCTTACCTCTAGACGTTGGGTTTTACATCTATATGTTTAGCTTTAACTGTAGATGTTGGGCCTTAACACTAGATTTTGGAATTCACCACTAGATGGTAGGCTTTACCTCTAGATGTTGGGCTTTACCTCTAGATTTTTTGGCTTAGATCTAGAAGTTGGGCTTTATCTCTAGATGTTGGGGTTTAAATCTAGATTTGGGGTTTCAGCTCTAGAAGTTGGTCATTACCTCTAGACATTGGGCTTTACCTCCAGATGTTGGTCTTTAAGTCTAGATATTGGACTTTACCTCTAGATGTAGGGTTTTACATCTAGATGTTTTGCTTTACAATTAGATGTTGGTCTTTATCTCTAGATGTTGGGCTATACCTCTATATGTTGGGCTTTACCTCTAGAGTTTGGGTTTTACATCTAGATGTTTGCCTTTACCTCTGTAAGTTGGGCTTTACCTGCAGACGTTGGGCTGTAGGACTAGATGATGGGCTTTACCTCTAGAAGTTGGGCTTTACATATAGATTTTGGGCTTTACCTCTAACTGATGCGCATAAACTCTAAATATTGGGCTTTACCTCTAGATGTTGGGCTTTAGATTTAGAAGTTGGGCTTTACATCTGTATTTTGAGTTTTAGATCTAGAAGTTGTGCTTTACATCTAGATTTTGGTCTTTACGACTAGATATTGGGCTTTACCTCTAGATTTTGGGGTTTAAATGTATATATTTGGCTTTTCCTATAGATGTTGGGCTTTACTTCTAGATATATGTCTTTACGTCTAGATATTGGGCTTTACCTCTAGATTTTGGACTTTACCTCTAGAAGTTGCGCTTTACCTCTAGACTTTGGGCTTTACCTCTAGACTTTGGGCTTTACCTCAAGACATTCGGCTTTAACTCTAGCTGTTGGGCTTTACCTCTAGATTTTGGGCCTTACCTCTAGAAGTTGGGGGTTACATCTATATGGTTGGCTTTAACTGTAGATGTCGGGCCTTAACACTTGATTTTGGAATTCAGCTCTAGATGTTAGTCTTTACATCTAGATTCTGGGCTTTCCCTCTAGATGTTGGGCTTTAACTCTAGATTTTGGGCTTTACTCTAAAGAATGCTCTTTAACTCCAGGTATTCGGCTTTACCTCTAGAAGTTGGGTTGTACATCTAGATGTTTGGCTTTAACTGTAGGTGTCGGGCTTTAACACTAGATATTGGAATTCACCTCTAGATCTTAGTCTTTACCTCTACATGTTGAGCTTTACCTCTAGATTATTTGGCTTTAGATCTAGAAATTGGGCTTTACATCTAGATTTGGGTCTTTAGCTCTAGATGTTGGGCTTTACCTCCAGATTTTGGGTTTTAAATCTATATATCTGGCTTTATCTCTAGATGTTGGTCTTTCCCTCTAGATTTTGGCCTCTACCTCTAGGTATTGGTGTTTACCTCTAGATTTTGGACTTTAACTCTGGAAGTTGGGCTTTACATCTAGACTTTGGGCTTTACCTCTAGATGTTGGTCTTTAAGTCTAGATACTGGACTTTATCTCTAGATGTAGGGTTTTACATCTAGATGTTTTGCTTTACATTTAGATGTTGGTCTTTATCTCTAGATGTTGGGTTATACCTCTATATGTTGTGCTTCACCTCTAGATTTTAGGCTTTACCTCTAGATGTTGGGATTACATCTAGACGTTGGATTTTATCTCTAGAATTTGGGTTATACCTCTATATGTTGTGCTTCACCTCTAGATGTTGGGCTTTACCTCTAGATTTTGGGTTTTACATCTAGATGTTTGCCTTCACCTCTGTAAGTTGGGCTTTACCTGCAGACATTGGGCTGTAGGACTAGATGATGGGCTTTACCTCTAGAAGTTGGGCTTTACATTTACATTTTGGGCTTTAACTCTAAAGGATGCGCTTAAACTCTAAATATTGGGCTTTACCTCTAGATGTTGGGCTTTAGATTTAGAAGTTGGGCTTTCCATCTAGATGTTGGGCTTAAGATCTAGAAGTTGGGCTTTACATCTAGATTTTGGTTTTACGTCTCGATATTGGGCTTTACCTCTAGATTTTGGGTTTTAAATCTGTATATTTGGCTTTTCCTCTAGATGTTGGGCTTTACCTCTAGATTTTGTGCTCTACCACTAGGTCTTGGGCTTTACTTCTAGATTTCGGACTTTACCTCTAGAAGTAGGTCTTTACCTCTAGACTTTGGACTTTACCTCTTGACGTTCGGCTTTAACTCTAGATGTTGGGCTTTACCTCTAGATTTTGGGTCTTACCTCTAGAAGTTGGGGGTTACATCTATATGTTTGGCTTTAATTGTAGATGTTTGGCCTTAAGATAGATTTTGGAATTCACCTCTAGATGTTAGGCTTTACCTCTAGATTCTGGGCTTTACCTCTAGATGTTGGGCTTTACCTCTAGATTTTGGGTTTTCCATCTGGATTTTTGGCTTCTCTCTAGAATCTGGGCTTTACCTCCAGACGTTGGGCTTTACCTCTAGATGTTGGGTTTTACCTCTAGATGTTGGTCTTTAAGTCTAGATATTGGACTTTACCTCTAGCTGTAGGGTTTTACATCTAGATGTTTTGCTTTACATTTAGATGTTGGGCTGTGTCTCTAGATTTTGGGTTTTAAATCTATATATTTGGCTTTTCCTCTAGATGTTGGGCTTTACCATCAGATATCTGGCTTTACATCTAGATGTTGGGCTTTACCTCTAGATTTTGGGCTCTACCACTAGGTCTTGGGCTTTACCTCTAGATTTTGGACTTTACCTCTAGAAGTTGGGCTTTACCTCTAGACTTTGGGCTTTACCTCTAGAGTTTGGGCTTTACCTCAAGACATTCGGCTTTAACTCTAGCTGTTGGGCTTTACCTCTAGATTTTGGGCCTTACCTCTAGAAGTTGGGGGTTACATCTATATGGTTGGCTTTAACTGTAGATGTCGGGCCTTAACACTTGATTTTGGAATTCAGCTCTAGATGTTAGTCTTTACATCTAGATTCTGGGCTTTCCCTCTAGATGTTGGGCTTTAACTCTAGATTTTGGGCTTTACTCTAAAGGATGCGCTTTAACTCTAGATATACGGCTTTACGTCTAGAAGTTGGGTTTTACATCTAGATGTTTGGCTTTAACTGTAGGTGTCGGGCTTTAACACTAGATATTGGAATTCACCTCAAGATCTTAGTCTTTACCTCTACATGTTGGGCTTTACCTCTAGATTATTTGGCTTTAGATCTAGAAATTGGGCTTTACATCTAGATTTGGGGCTTTAGCTCTAGATGTTGGGCTTTACCTCCAGATTTTGGGTTTTAAATCTATATATCTGGCTTTATCTCTAGATGTTGGTCTTTACCTCTAGATTTTGGCCTCTACCTCTAGGTATTGGTGTTTACCACTAGATTTTGGACTTTAACTCTGGAAGTTGGGCTTTACCTCTAGAATTTAAGCTTTATCTCTAGATATTGGGCTTTACCTCTAGATTTTGGGTTTTAAATCTATATATTTGGCTTTTCCTCTAGATGTTGGGCTTTACCTCTAGATATCTGGCTTTACGTCTAGATGTTGGGCTTTACATCTAGATATCTGGCTTTACGTCTCGATTTTGGGCTTTACCTCTAGAATTTGGACCTTACCTCTAGAAGTTCGGCTTTACATCTAGAATTTGAGCTTTACGTCTAGATTTTAGGGATTTAAATCTAGATATGTGGCTTTAACACTAAAATTTGGGCTTCACCTCTAGACTTTGGACTTTACCTCTTGACGTTCGGCTTTAACTCTAGATGTTGGGCTTTACCTCTAGATTTTGGGTCTTACCTCTAGAAGTTGGGGGTTACATCTATATGTTTGGCTTTAATTGTAGATGTTTGGCCTTAAGATAGATTTTGGAATTCACCTCTAGATGTTAGGCTTTACCTCTAGATTCTGGGCTTTACCTCTAGATGTTGGGCTTTACCTCTAGATTTTGGGTTTTCCATCTGGATTTTTGGCTTCTCTCTAGAATCTGGGCTTTACCTCCAGACGTTGGGCTTTACCTCTAGATGTTGGGTTTTACCTCTAGATGTTGGTCTTTAAGTCTAGATATTGGACTTTACCTCTAGCTGTAGGGTTTTACATCTAGATGTTTTGATTTACATTTAGATGTTGGGCTGTGTCTCTAGATTTTGGGTTTTAAATCTATATATTTGGCTTTTCCTCTAGATGTTGGGCTTTACCATCAGATATCTGGCTTTACATCTAGATGTTGGGCTTTACCTCTAGATTTTGGGCTCTACCACTAGGTCTTGGGCTTTACCTCTATATTTTGGACTTTACCTCTAGAAGTTGGGCTTTACCTCTAGACTTTGGGCTTTACCTCTAGAGTTTGGGCTTTACCTCAAGACATTCGGCTTTAACTCTAGCTGTTGGGCTTTACCTCTAGATTTTGGGCCTTACCTCTAGAAGTTGGGGGTTACATCTATATGGTTGGCTTTAACTGTAGATGTCGGGCCTTAACACTTGATTTTGGAATTCAGCTCTAGATGTTAGTCTTTACATCTAGATTCTGGGCTTTCCCTCTAGATGTTGGGCTTTAACTCTAGATTTTGGGCTTTACTCTAAAGGATGCGCTTTAACTCTAGATATACGACTTTACGTCTAGAAGTTGGGTTTTACATCTAGATGTTTGGCTTTAACTGTAGGTGTCGGGCTTTAACACTAGATATTGGAATTCACCACAAGATCTTAGTCTTTACCTCTACATGTTGGGCTTTACCTCTAGATTATTTGGCTTTAGATCTAGAAATTGGGCTTTACATCTAGATTTGGGTCTTTAGCTCTAGATGTTGGGCTTTACCTCCAGATTTTGGGTTTTAAATCTATATATCTGGCTTTATCTCTAGATGTTGGTCTTTACCTCTAGATTTTGGCCTCTACCTCTAGGTATTGGTGTTTACCACTAGATTTTGGACTTTAACTCTGGAAGTTGGGCTTTACCTCTAGAATTTAAGCTTTATCTCTAGATATTGGGCTTTACCTCTAGATTTTGGGTTTTAAATCTATATATTTGGCTTTTCCTCTAGATGTTGGGCTTTACCTCTAGATATCTGGCTTTACGTCTAGATGTTGGGCTTTACATCTAGATATCTGGCTTTACGTCTCGATTTTGGGCTTTACCTCTAGAATTTGGACCTTACCTCTAGAAGTTCGGCTTTACATCTAGAATTTGAGCTTTACGTCTAGATTTTAGGGATTTAAATCTAGATATGTGGCTTTAACACTAAAATTTGGGCTTCACCTCTAGACTTTGGACTTTACCTCTTGACGTTCGGCTTTAACTCTAGATGTTGGGCTTTACCTCTAGATTTTGGGCCTTACCTCTAGAAGTTCGGGTTTACATCTATATGTTTGGCTTTAAATGTGGATATCGGGCCTTAACACTAGATTTTGGAATTCACCACTAGATGTTAGGCTTTTCCTCTAGATGTTGGGCTTTACCTCTAGAAGTTTGGCTTAGATCTAGAACTTGGGCTTTATCTCTAGATGTTGGGTTTAAATCTAGATTTGGGTTTTTAACTCTAGAAGTTGGTCATTACCTCTAGACATTGGTATTTACCTCCAGATGTGGGTCTTTAAGTCTAGATATTGCACTTTACCTCTAGATGTAGGGTTTTACATCTAGATGTTTTGCTTTACATTTAGATGTTGGTCTTTATCTCTAGATGTTGGGTTATACCTCTATATGTTGTGCTTCAGCTCTAGATGTTGGGCTTTACCTCTAGATTTTGGGTTTTACATCTAGATGTTTGCCTTCACCTCTGTAAGCTGGGCTTTACCTGCAGACATTGGGCTGTAGGACTAGATGATGGGCTTTACCTCTAGAAGTTGGGCTTTACATTTAGATTTTGGGCTTTAACTCTAAAGGATGCGCTTAAACTCTAAATATTGGGCTTTACCTCTAGATGTTGGGCTTTAGATTTAGAAGCTGGGCTTTACATCTAGATTTTGGGCTTTAGATCTTGAAGTTGGGCTTTAGATCTAGATTTTGGTCTTTACGTCTAGATATTGGGCTTTACCTCTAGGTTTTGGGTTTTAAATCTGTATATTTGGCTTTTCCTCTAGATGTTGGGCTTTACCTCTAGATTTTGGGCTCTACCACTGGGTCTTGGGCTTTACTTCTAGATTTCGGACTTTACCTCTAGAAGTAGGTCTTTACCTCTAGACTTTGGACTTTACCTCAAGGCGTTCGGCTTTAACTCTAGATGTTGGGCTTTACCTCTAGATTTTGGGTCTTACCTCTAGAAGTTGGGGGTTACATCTATATGTTTGGCTTTAATTGTAGATGTCGGGCCTTAAGATAGATTTTGGAATTCACCTCTAGATGTTAGGCTTTACCTCTAGATTCTGGGCTTTACCTCTAGATTTTGGATTTTCCATCTGGATTTTTGGCTTCTCTCTAGAATCAGGGCTGTACCTCCAGACGTTGGGCTTTACCTCAAGATGTTGGGTTTTACCTCTAGATGTTGGTCTTTAAGTCTAGATATTGGACTTTACCTCTAGATGTAGGGTTTTACATCTAGATGTTTTGCTTTACATTTAGATGTTGGGCTGTGTCTCTAGATTTTGGGTTTTAAATCTATATATTTGGCTTTACGTCTAGATGTTGGGCTTTACCTCTAGATTTTGGGCTCTACCACTAGGTCTTGGGCTTTAACTCTAGATTTCGGACTTTACCTCTAGAAGTAGGTCTTTACCTCTAGACTTTGGACTTTACCTCTTGACGTTCGGCTTTAACTCTAGATGTTGGGCTTTACCTCTAGATTTTGGGTCTTACCTCTAGAAGTTGGGGGTTACATCTATATGTTTGGCTTTAATTGTAGATGTTTGGCCTTAAGATAGATTTTGGAATTCACCTCTAGATGTTAGGCTTTACCTCTAGATTCTGGGCTTTACCTCTAGATGTTGGGCTTTACCTCTAGATTTTGGGTTTTCCATCTGGATTTTTGGCTTCTCTCTAGAATCTGGGCTTTACCTCCAGACGTTGGGCTTTACCTCTAGATGTTGGGTTTTACCTCTAGATGTTGGTCTTTAAGTCTAGATATTGGACTTTACCTCTAGCTGTAGGGTTTTACATCTAGATGTTTTGATTTACATTTAGATGTTGGGCTGTGTCTCTAGATTTTGGGTTTTAAATCTATATATTTGGCTTTTCCTCTAGATGTTGGGCTTTACCATCAGATATCTGGCTTTACATCTAGATGTTGGGCTTTACCTCTAGATTTTGGGCTCTACCACTAGGTCTTGGGCTTTACCTCTAGATTTTGGACTTTACCTCTAGAAGTTGGGCTTTACCTCTAGACTTTGGGCTTTACCTCTAGAGTTTGGGCTTTACCTCAAGACATTCGGCTTTAACTCTAGCTGTTGGGCTTTACCTCTAGATTTTGGGCCTTACCTCTAGAAGTTGGGGGTTACATCTATATGGTTGGCTTTAACTGTAGATGTCGGGCCTTAACACTTGATTTTGGAATTCAGCTCTAGATGTTAGTCTTTACATCTAGATTCTGGGCTTTCCCTCTAGATGTTGGGCTTTAACTCTAGATTTTGGGCTTTACTCTAAAGGATGCGCTTTAACTCTAGATATACGGCTTTACGTCTAGAAGTTGGGTTTTACATCTAGATGTTTGGCTTTAACTGTAGGTGTCGGGCTTTAACACTAGATATTGGAATTCACCTCAAGATCTTAGTCTTTACCTCTACATGTTGGGCTTTACCTCTAGATTATTTGGCTTTAGATCTAGAAATTGGGCTTTACATCTAGATTTGGGGCTTTAGCTCTAGATGTTGGGCTTTACCTCCAGATTTTGGGTTTTAAATCTATATATCTGGCTTTATCTCTAGATGTTGGTCTTTACCTCTAGATTTTGGCCTCTACCTCTAGGTATTGGTGTTTACCACTAGATTTTGGACTTTAACTCTGGAAGTTGGGCTTTACCTCTAGAATTTAAGCTTTATCTCTAGATATTGGGCTTTACCTCTAGATTTTGGGTTTTAAATCTATATATTTGGCTTTTCCTCTAGATGTTGGGCTTTACCTCTAGATATCTGGCTTTACGTCTAGATGTTGGGCTTTACATCTAGATATCTGGCTTTACGTCTCGATTTTGGGCTTTACCTCTAGAATTTGGACCTTACCTCTAGAAGTTCGGCTTTACATCTAGAATTTGAGCTTTACGTCTAGATTTTAGGGATTTAAATCTAGATATGTGGCTTTAACACTAAAATTTGGGCTTCACCTCTAGACTTTGGACTTTACCTCTTGACGTTCGGCTTTAACTCTAGATGTTGGGCTTTACCTCTAGATTTTGGGTCTTACCTCTAGAAGTTGGGGGTTACATCTATATGTTTGGCTTTAATTGTAGATGTTTGGCCTTAAGATAGATTTTGGAATTCACCTCTAGATGTTAGGCTTTACCTCTAGATTCTGGGCTTTACCTCTAGATGTTGGGCTTTACCTCTAGATTTTGGGTTTTCCATCTGGATTTTTGGCTTCTCTCTAGAATCTGGGCTTTACCTCCAGACGTTGGGCTTTACCTCTAGATGTTGGGTTTTACCTCTAGATGTTGGTCTTTAAGTCTAGATATTGGACTTTACCTCTAGCTGTAGGGTTTTACATCTAGATGTTTTGCTTTACATTTAGATGTTGGGCTGTGTCTCTAGATTTTGGGTTTTAAATCTATATATTTGGCTTTTCCTCTAGATGTTGGGCTTTACCATCAGATATCTGGCTTTACATCTAGATGTTGGGCTTACCTCTAGATTTTGGGCTCTACCACTAGGTCTTGGGCTTTACCTCTAGATTTTGGACTTTACCTCTAGAAGTTGGGCTTTACCTCTAGACTTTGGGCTTTACCTCTAGAGTTTGGGCTTTACCTCAAGACATTCGGCTTTAACTCTAGCTGTTGGGCTTTACCTCTAGATTTTGGGCCTTACCTCTAGAAGTTGGGGGTTACATCTATATGGTTGGCTTTAACTGTAGATGTCGGGCCTTAACACTTGATTTTGGAATTCAGCTCTAGATGTTAGTCTTTACATCTAGATTCTGGGCTTTCCCTCTAGATGTTGGGCTTTAACTCTAGATTTTGGGCTTTACTCTAAAGGATGCGCTTTAACTCTAGATATACGGCTTTACGTCTAGAAGTTGGGTTTTACATCTAGATGTTTGGCTTTAACTGTAGGTGTCGGGCTTTAACACTAGATATTGGAATTCACCTCAAGATCTTAGTCTTTACCTCTACATGTTGGGCTTTACCTCTAGATTATTTGGCTTTAGATCTAGAAATTGGGCTTTACATCTAGATTTGGGGCTTTAGCTCTAGATGTTGGGCTTTACCTCCAGATTTTGGGTTTTAAATCTATATATCTGGCTTTATCTCTAGATGTTGGTCTTTACCTCTAGATTTTGGCCTCTACCTCTAGGTATTGGTGTTTACCACTAGATTTTGGACTTTAACTCTGGAAGTTGGGCTTTACCTCTAGAATTTAAGCTTTATCTCTAGATATTGGGCTTTACCTCTAGATTTTGGGTTTTAAATCTATATATTTGGCTTTTCCTCTAGATGTTGGGCTTTACCTCTAGATATCTGGCTTTACGTCTAGATGTTGGGCTTTACATCTAGATATCTGGCTTTACGTCTCGATTTTGGGCTTTACCTCTAGAATTTGGACCTTACCTCTAGAAGTTCGGCTTTACATCTAGAATTTGAGCTTTACGTCTAGATTTTAGGGATTTAAATCTAGATATGTGGCTTTAACACTAAAATTTGGGCTTCACCTCTAGACTTTGGACTTTACCTCTTGACGTTCGGCTTTAACTCTAGATGTTGGGCTTTACCTCTAGATTTTGGGTCTTACCTCTAGAAGTTGGGGGTTACATCTATATGTTTGGCTTTAATTGTAGATGTTTGGCCTTAAGATAGATTTTGGAATTCACCTCTAGATGTTAGGCTTTACCTCTAGATTCTGGGCTTTACCTCTAGATGTTGGGCTTTACCTCTAGATTTTGGGTTTTCCATCTGGATTTTTGGCTTCTCTCTAGAATCTGGGCTTTACCTCCAGACGTTGGGCTTTACCTCTAGATGTTGGGTTTTACCTCTAGATGTTGGTCTTTAAGTCTAGATATTGGACTTTACCTCTAGCTGTAGGGTTTTACATCTAGATGTTTTGCTTTACATTTAGATGTTGGGCTGTGTCTCTAGATTTTGGGTTTTAAATCTATATATTTGGCTTTTCCTCTAGATGTTGGGCTTTACCATCAGATATCTGGCTTTACATCTAGATGTTGGGCTTTACCTCTAGATTTTGGGCTCTACCACTAGGTCTTGGGCTTTACCTCTAGATTTTGGACTTTACCTCTAGAAGTTGGGCTTTACCTCTAGACTTTGGGCTTTACCTCTAGAGTTTGGGCTTTACCTCAAGACATTCGGCTTTAACTCTAGCTGTTGGGCTTTACCTCTAGATTTTGGGCCTTACCTCTAGAAGTTGGGGGTTACATCTATATGGTTGGCTTTAACTGTAGATGTCGGGCCTTAACACTTGATTTTGGAATTCAGCTCTAGATGTTAGTCTTTACATCTAGATTCTGGGCTTTCCCTCTAGATGTTGGGCTTTAACTCTAGATTTTGGGCTTTACTCTAAAGGATGCGCTTTAACTCTAGATATACGGCTTTACGTCTAGAAGTTGGGTTTTACATCTAGATGTTTGGCTTTAACTGTAGGTGTCGGGCTTTAACACTAGATATTGGAATTCACCTCAAGATCTTAGTCTTTACCTCTACATGTTGGGCTTTACCTCTAGATTATTTGGCTTTAGATCTAGAAATTGGGCTTTACATCTAGATTTGGGGCTTTAGCTCTAGATGTTGGGCTTTACCTCCAGATTTTGGGTTTTAAATCTATATATCTGGCTTTATCTCTAGATGTTGGTCTTTACCTCTAGATTTTGGCCTCTACCTCTAGGTATTGGTGTTTACCACTAGATTTTGGACTTTAACTCTGGAAGTTGGGCTTTACCTCTAGAATTTAAGCTTTATCTCTAGATATTGGGCTTTACCTCTAGATTTTGGGTTTTAAATCTATATATTTGGCTTTTCCTCTAGATGTTGGGCTTTACCTCTAGATATCTGGCTTTACGTCTAGATGTTGGGCTTTACGTCTCGATTTTGGGCTTTACCTCTAGAATTTGGACCTTACCTCTAGAAGTTGGGCTTTACATCTAGAATTTGAGCTTTACGTCTAGATTTTAGGGATTTAAATCTAGATATGTGGCTTTAACACTAAAATTTGGGCTTCACCTCTAGACTTTGGGCTTTACCTCAAGACGTTGGGCTTTAAATCTAGATGTTGGGCTTTACCTCTAGATTTTGGGCCTTACCTCTAGAAGTTCGGGTTTACATCTATATGTTTGGCTTTAAATGTGGATATCGGGCCTTAACACTAGATTTTGGAATTCACCACTAGATGTTAGGCTTTTCCTCTAGATGTTGGGCTTTACCTCTAGAAGTTTGGCTTAGATCTAGAACTTGGGCTTTATCTCTAGATGTTGGGTTTAAATCTAGATTTGGGTTTTTAACTCTAGAAGTTGGTCATTACCTCTAGACATTGGTATTTACCTCCAGATGTGGGTCTTTAAGTCTAGATATTGCACTTTACCTCTAGATGTAGGGTTTTACATCTAGATGTTTTGCTTTACATTTAGATGTTGGTCTTTATCTCTAGATGTTGGGTTATACCTCTATATGTTGTGCTTCAGCTCTAGATGTTGGGCTTTACCTCTAGATTTTGGGTTTTACATCTAGATGTTTGCCTTCACCTCTGTAAGCTGGGCTTTACCTGCAGACATTGGGCTGTAGGACTAGATGATGGGCTTTACCTCTAGAAGTTGGGCTTTACATTTAGATTTTGGGCTTTAACTCTAAAGGATGCGCTTAAACTCTAAATATTGGGCTTTACCTCTAGATGTTGGGCTTTAGATTTAGAAGCTGGGCTTTACATCTAGATTTTGGGCTTTAGATCTTGAAGTTGGGCTTTAGATCTAGATTTTGGTCTTTACGTCTAGATATTGGACTTTACCTCTAGGTTTTGGGTTTTAAATCTGTATATTTGGCTTTTCCTCTAGATGTTGGGCTTTACCTCTAGATTTTGGGCTCTACCACTGGGTCTTGGGCTTTACTTCTATATTTCGGACTTTACCTCTAGAAGTAGGTCTTTACCTCTAGACTTTGGACTTTACCTCAAGACGTTCGGCTTTAACTCTAGATGTTGGGCTTTACCTCTAGATTTTGGGTCTTACCTCTAGAAGTTGGGGGTTACATCTATATGTTTGGCTTTAATTGTAGATGTCGGGCCTTAAGATAGATTTTGGAATTCACCTCTAGATGTTAGGCTTTACCTCTAGATTCTGGGCTTTACCTCTAGATTTTGGATTTTCCATCTGGATTTTTGGCTTCTCTCTAGAATCAGGGCTGTACCTCCAGACGTTGGGCTTTACCTCAAGATGTTGGGTTTTACCTCTAGATGTTGGTCTTTAAGTCTAGATATTGGACTTTACCTCTAGATGTAGGGTTTTACATCTAGATGTTTTGCTTTACATTTAGATGTTGGGCTGTGTCTCTAGATTTTGGGTTTTAAATCTATATATTTGGCTTTACGTCTAGACGTTGGGCTTTACCTCTAGATTTTGGGCTCTACCACTAGGTCTTGGGCTTTACCTCTAGATTTTGGACTTTACCTCTGGAAGTTGGCTTTACCTCTAGACTTTGGGCTTTACCTCAAGACATTCGGCTTTAACTCTAGCTGTTGGGCTTTACCTCTAGATTTTGGGCCTTACCTCTAGAAGTTGGGGGTTACATCTATATGGTTGGCTTTAACTTTAGATGTCGGGCCTTAACACTTGATTTTGGAATTCAGCTCTAGATGTTAGGCTTTACAACTAGATTCTGGGCTTTCCCTCTAGATGTGGGGCTTTAACTCTAGATTTTGGGCTTTACCATAAAGGATGCGCTATAACTCCAGATATTCGGCTTTACCTCTAGAAGTTGGGGTTTACATCTAGATGTTTGGCTTTAAATGTAGGTGTCGGGCTTTAACACTATATATTGGAATTCAACTCTAGATCTTAGTCTTTACCTCTACATGTTGGGCTTTACCTCTAGATTATTTGGCTTTAGATCTAGCAATTGGGCTTTACATCTAGATTTGGGGCTTTAGCTCTAGATGTTGGGCTTTACCTCCAGATTTTGGGTTTTAAATCTATATATCTGGCTTTATCTCTAGATGTTGGGCTTTATCTCTAGATTTTGGCCTCTACCTCTAGGTATTGGTGTTTACCTCTAGATTTTGGACTTTAACTCTGGAAGTTGGGCTTTACCTCTAGAATTTGGGCTTTACCTCTAGATATTGGGCTTTACCTCTAGATTTTGGATTTAAATCTATATATTTGGCTTTTCCTCTAGATGTTGGGCTTTACCTCTAGATATCTGGCTTTACGTCTAGATGTTGGGCTTTACATCTAGATATCTGGCTTTACGTCTAGATGTTGGGCTTTACCTCTAGATTTTGGTCTCTACCTCTAGGTGTTGGGCTTTGCCTCTAGAATTTGGACCTTACCTCTAGAAGTTGGGCTTTACATCTACAATTTGAGCTTTACCTCTAGATTTTGGGATTTAAACCTAGATATTTGGCTTTACCTCTAAAATTTGGGCTTTACCTCTAGACTTTGGGCTTTACCTCAAGACGTTGGGCTTTAACTCTAGATGTTGGGCTTTACCTCTAGATTTTGGGCCTTACCTCTAGAAGTTCGGGTTTACATCTATATGTTTGGCTTTAAATGTGGATATCGGGCCTTAACACTAGATTTTGGAATTCACCACTAGATGTTAGGCTTTTCCTCTAGATGTTGGGCTTTACCTCTAGAAGTTTGGCTTAGATCTAGAACTTGGGCTTTATCTCTAGATGTTGGGTTTAAATCTAGATTTGGGTTTTTAACTCTAGAAGTTGGTCATTACCTCTAGACATTGGACTTTACCTCCAGATGTTGGTCTTTAAGTCTAGATATTGGACTTTACCTCTAGATGTAGGGTTTTACATCTAGATGTTTTGCTTTACATTTAGATGTTGGTCTTTATCTCTAGATGTTGGGTTATACCTCTATATGTTGTGCTTCACCTCTAGATGTTGGGCTTTACCTCTAGATTTTGGGATTTACATCTATATATTTGCCTTCACCTCTGTAAGTTGGGCTTTACCTGCAGACATTGGGTTGTAGGACTAGATGATGGGCTTTACCTCTAGAATTTGGGCTTTACATCTATATTTTGGGCTTTCGATCTAGAAGTTGGGCTTTTCATCTAGATTTTGGGCTTTACGTCTAGATATTGGGCTTTACCTCTAGATTTTGGGTTTTAAATCTGTATATTTGGCTTTTCCTCTAGATGTTGGGCTTTACCTCTAGATTTTGGGCTCTACCTCTGGGTCTTGTGCTTTACTTCTAGATTTCGGACTTTACCTCTAGAAGTTGGTCTTTACCTCTAGACTTTGGGCTTTATCTCTAGAAGTTGGGCTTTAACTATAGACTTTGGGCTTTACCTCAAGACTTTCGGCTTAATTCTAGATGTTGGGCTTTACCTCTAGATTTTGGGCTTTACTCTAAAGGATGCGCTTTAACTCTAGATATACGGCTTTACCTCTAGAAGTTGGGTTTTACATCTAGATGTTTGGCTTTAACTGTAGGTGTCGGGCTTTAACACTAGATATTGGAATTCACCTCTAGATCTTAGTCTTTACCTCTACATGTTGGGCTTTACCCCTAGATTATTTGGCTTTAGATCTAGAAATTGGGCTTTACATCTAGATTTGGGTCTTTAGCTCTAGATGTTGGGCTTTACCTCCAGATTTTGGGTTTTAAATCTATATATCTGGCTTTATCTCTAGATGTTGGTCTTTACCTCTAGATTTTGGCCTCTACCTCTAGGTATTGGTGTTTACCACTAGATTTTGGACTTTAACTCTGGAAGTTGGGCTTTACCTCTAGAATTTAAACTTTATCTCTAGATATTGGGCTTTACCTCTAGATTTTGGGTTTTAAATCTATATATTTGGCTTTTCCTCTAGATGTTGGGCTTTACCTCTAGATATCTGGCTTTACGTCTCGATTTTGGGCTTTACCTCTAGAATTTGGACCTTATCTCTAGAAGTTGGGCTTTACATCTAGAATTTGAGCTTTACGTCTATATTTTAGGGATTTAAATCTAGATATGTGGCTTTAACACTAAAATTTGGGCTTCACCTCTAGACTTTGGGCTTTACCTCAAGACGTTGGGCTTTAAATCTAGATGTTGGGCTTTACCTCTAGATTTTGGGCCTTACCTCTAGAAGTTCGGGTTTACATCTATATGTTTGGCTTTAAATGTGGATATCGGGCCTTAACACTTGATTTTGGAATTCACCACTAGATGTTAGGCTTTTCCTCTAGATGTTGGGCTTTACCTCTAGAAGTTTGGCTTAGATCTAGAACTTGGGCTTTATCTCTAGATGTTGGGGTTTAAATCTAGATTTGGGGTTTTAGCTCTAGAAGTTGTTCATTACCTCTAGACATTGGGCTTTACCTCCAGATGTTGGTCTTTAAGTGTAGATATTGGACTTTACCTCTAGATGTAGGGTTTTACATCTAGATGTTTTGCTTTACAATTAGATGTTGGTCTTTATCTCTAGATGTTGGGTTATACCTCTATAAGTTGTGCTTCACCTCTAGATTTTAGGCTTTACCTCTAGATGTTGGGATTACATCTAGACGTTGGATTTTATCTCTAGAATTTGGGTTATACCTCTATATGTTGTGCTTCACCTCTGTAAGTTGGGCTTTACCTGCAGACATTGGGCTGTAGGACTAGATGATGGGCTTTACCTCTAGAAGTTGCACTTTACATTTAGATTTTGGGCTTTACATCTGGATTTTGGGCTTTAGATCTAGAAGTTGGGCTTTACATCTAGATTTTGGTCTTTACGTCTCGATATTGGGCTTTACCTATAGATTTTGGGTTTTAAATCTGTATATTTGGCTTTTCCTCTAGATGTTGGGCTTTACCTCTAGATTTTGGGCTCTACCACTGGGTCTTGGGCTTTACTTCTATATTTCGGACTTTACCTCTAGAAGTAGGTCTTTACCTCTAGACTTTGGACTTTACCTCAAGACGTTCGGCTTTAACTCTAGATGTTGGGCTTCACCTCTAGATTTTGGGTCTTACCTCTAGAAGTTGGGGGTTACATCTATATGTTTGGATTTAATTGTAGATGTCAGCCCTTAAGACTAGATTTTGGAATTCACCTCTAGATGTTAGGCTTTACCTCTAGATTCTGGGCTTTACCTCTAGATTTTGATTTTCCATCTGGATTTTTGGCTTCTCTCTAGAATCAGGGCTGTACCTCCAGACGTTTGGCTTTACCTCTAGATGTTGGGTTTTACCTCTAGATGTTGGTCTTTAAGTCTAGATATTGGACTTTACCTCTAGATGTAGGGTTTTACATCTAGATGTTTTGCTTTACATTTAGATGTTGGGCTGTGTCTCTAGATTTTGGGTTTTAAATCTATATATTTTGCTTTTCCTCTAGATGTTGGGCTTTACCATCAGATATCTGGCTTTACGTCTAGATGTTGGGCTTTACCTCTAGATTTTGGGCTCTACCACTAGGTCTTGGGCTTTACCTCTAGATTTTGGTCTTTACCTCTAGAAGTTGGGCTTTACCTCTAGACTTTGGGCTTTACCTCAAGACATTCGGCTTTAACTCTAGCTGTTGGGCTTTACCTCTAGATTTTGGGCCTTACCTCTAGATGTTGGGGGTTACATCTATATGGTTGGCTTTAACTGTAGATGTCGGGCCTTAACACTTGATTTTGGAATTCACCTCTAGATGTTAGGCTTTACATCTGGATTCTGGGCTTTCCCTCTAGATGTTGGGCTTTAACTCTAGATTTTGGGCTTTACTCTAAAGGATGCGCTTTAACTCTAGATATACGGCTTTACGTCTAGAAGTTGGGTTTTACATCTAGATGTTTGGCTTTAACTGTAGGTGTCGGGCTTTAACACTAGATATTGGAATTCACCTCAAGATCTTAGTCTTTACCTCTACATGTTGGGCTTTACCTCTAGATTATTTGGCTTTAGATCTAGAAATTGGGCTTTACATCTAGATTTGGGGCTTTAGCTCTAGATGTTGGGCTTTACCTCCAGATTTTGGGTTTTAAATCTATATATCTGGCTTTATCTCTAGATGTTGGTCTTTACCTCTAGATTTTGGCCTCTACCTCTAGGTATTGGTGTTTACCACTAGATTTTGGACTTTAACTCTGGAAGTTGGGCTTTACCTCTAGAATTTAAGCTTTATCTCTAGATATTGGGCTTTACCTCTAGATTTTGGGTTTTAAATCTATATATTTGGCTTTTCCTCTAGATGTTGGGCTTTACCTCTAGATATCTGGCTTTACGTCTAGATGTTGGGCTTTACATCTAGATATCTGGCTTTACGTCTCGATTTTGGGCTTTACCTCTAGAATTTGGACCTTACCTCTAGAAGTTCGGCTTTACATCTAGAATTTGAGCTTTACGTCTAGATTTTAGGGATTTAAATCTAGATATGTGGCTTTAACACTAAAATTTGGGCTTCACCTCTAGACTTTGGACTTTACCTCTTGACGTTCGGCTTTAACTCTAGATGTTGGGCTTTACCTCTAGATTTTGGGTCTTACCTCTAGAAGTTGGGGGTTACATCTATATGTTTGGCTTTAATTGTAGATGTTTGGCCTTAAGATAGATTTTGGAATTCACCTCTAGATGTTAGGCTTTACCTCTAGATTCTGGGCTTTACCTCTAGATGTTGGGCTTTACCTCTAGATTTTGGGTTTTCCATCTGGATTTTTGGCTTCTCTCTAGAATCTGGGCTTTACCTCCAGACGTTGGGCTTTACCTCTAGATGTTGGGTTTTACCTCTAGATGTTGGTCTTTAAGTCTAGATATTGGACTTTACCTCTAGCTGTAGGGTTTTACATCTAGATGTTTTGCTTTACATTTAGATGTTGGGCTGTGTCTCTAGATTTTGGGTTTTAAATCTATATATTTGGCTTTTCCTCTAGATGTTGGGCTTTACCATCAGATATCTGGCTTTACATCTAGATGTTGGGCTTTACCTCTAGATTTTGGGCTCTACCACTAGGTCTTGGGCTTTACCTCTAGATTTTGGACTTTACCTCTAGAAGTTGGGCTTTACCTCTAGACTTTGGGCTTTACCTCTAGAGTTTGGGCTTTACCTCAAGACATTCGGCTTTAACTCTAGCTGTTGGGCTTTACCTCTAGATTTTGGGCCTTACCTCTAGAAGTTGGGGGTTACATCTATATGGTTGGCTTTAACTGTAGATGTCGGGCCTTAACACTTGATTTTGGAATTCAGCTCTAGATGTTAGTCTTTACATCTAGATTCTGGGCTTTCCCTCTAGATGTTGGGCTTTAACTCTAGATTTTGGGCTTTACTCTAAAGGATGCGCTTTAACTCTAGATATACGGCTTTACGTCTAGAAGTTGGGTTTTACATCTAGATGTTTGGCTTTAACTGTAGGTGTCGGGCTTTAACACTAGATATTGGAATTCACCTCAAGATCTTAGTCTTTACCTCTACATGTTGGGCTTTACCTCTAGATTATTTGGCTTTAGATCTAGAAATTGGGCTTTACATCTAGATTTGGGGCTTTAGCTCTAGATGTTGGGCTTTACCTCCAGATTTTGGGTTTTAAATCTATATATCTGGCTTTATCTCTAGATGTTGGTCTTTACCTCTAGATTTTGGCCTCTACCTCTAGGTATTGGTGTTTACCACTAGATTTTGGACTTTAACTCTGGAAGTTGGGCTTTACCTCTAGAATTTAAGCTTTATCTCTAGATATTGGGCTTTACCTCTAGATTTTGGGTTTTAAATCTATATATTTGGCTTTTCCTCTAGATGTTGGGCTTTACCTCTAGATATCTGGCTTTACGTCTAGATGTTGGGCTTTACATCTAGATATCTGGCTTTACGTCTCGATTTTGGGCTTTACCTCTAGAATTTGGACCTTACCTCTAGAAGTTGGGCTTTACATCTAGAATTTGAGCTTTACGTCTAGATTTTAGGGATTTAAATCTAGATATGTGGCTTTAACACTAAAATTTGGGCTTCACCTCTAGACTTTGGGCTTTACCTCAAGACGTTGGGCTTTAAATCTAGATGTTGGGCTTTACCTCTAGATTTTGGGCCTTACCTCTAGAAGTTCGGGTTTACATCTATATGTTTGGCTTTAAATGTGGATATCGGGCCTTAACACTAGATTTTGGAATTCACCACTAGATGTTAGGCTTTTCCTCTAGATGTTGGGCTTTACCTCTAGAAGTTTGGCTTAGATCTAGAACTTGGGCTTTATCTCTAGATGTTGGGTTTAAATCTAGATTTGGGTTTTTAACTCTAGAAGTTGGTCATTACCTCTAGACATTGGTATTTACCTCCAGATGTGGGTCTTTAAGTCTAGATATTGCACTTTACCTCTAGATGTAGGGTTTTACATCTAGATGTTTTGCTTTACATTTAGATGTTGGTCTTTATCTCTAGATGTTGGGTTATACCTCTATATGTTGTGCTTCAGCTCTAGATGTTGGGCTTTACCTCTAGATTTTGGGTTTTACATCTAGATGTTTGCCTTCACCTCTGTAAGCTGGGCTTTACCTGCAGACATTGGGCTGTAGGACTAGATGATGGGCTTTACCTCTAGAAGTTGGGCTTTACATTTAGATTTTGGGCTTTAACTCTAAAGGATGCGCTTAAACTCTAAATATTGGGCTTTACCTCTAGATGTTGGGCTTTAGATTTAGAAGCTGGGCTTTACATCTAGATTTTGGGCTTTAGATCTTGAAGTTGGGCTTTAGATCTAGATTTTGGTCTTTACGTCTAGATATTGGACTTTACCTCTAGGTTTTGGGTTTTAAATCTGTATATTTGGCTTTTCCTCTAGATGTTGGGCTTTACCTCTAGATTTTGGGCTCTACCACTGGGTCTTGGGCTTTACTTCTATATTTCGGACTTTACCTCTAGAAGTAGGTCTTTACCTCTAGACTTTGGACTTTACCTCAAGACGTTCGGCTTTAACTCTAGATGTTGGGCTTTACCTCTAGATTTTGGGTCTTACCTCTAGAAGTTGGGGGTTACATCTATATGTTTGGCTTTAATTGTAGATGTCGGGCCTTAAGATAGATTTTGGAATTCACCTCTAGATGTTAGGCTTTACCTCTAGATTCTGGGCTTTACCTCTAGATTTTGGATTTTCCATCTGGATTTTTGGCTTCTCTCTAGAATCAGGGCTGTACCTCCAGACGTTGGGCTTTACCTCAAGATGTTGGGTTTTACCTCTAGATGTTGGTCTTTAAGTCTAGATATTGGACTTTACCTCTAGATGTAGGGTTTTACATCTAGATGTTTTGCTTTACATTTAGATGTTGGGCTGTGTCTCTAGATTTTGGGTTTTAAATCTATATATTTGGCTTTACGTCTAGACGTTGGGCTTTACCTCTAGATTTTGGGCTCTACCACTAGGTCTTGGGCTTTACCTCTAGATTTTGGACTTTACCTCTGGAAGTTGGCTTTACCTCTAGACTTTGGGCTTTACCTCAAGACATTCGGCTTTAACTCTAGCTGTTGGGCTTTACCTCTAGATTTTGGGCCTTACCTCTAGAAGTTGGGGGTTACATCTATATGGTTGGCTTTAACTTTAGATGTCGGGCCTTAACACTTGATTTTGGAATTCAGCTCTAGATGTTAGGCTTTACAACTAGATTCTGGGCTTTCCCTCTAGATGTGGGGCTTTAACTCTAGATTTTGGGCTTTACCATAAAGGATGCGCTATAACTCCAGATATTCGGCTTTACCTCTAGAAGTTGGGGTTTACATCTAGATGTTTGGCTTTAAATGTAGGTGTCGGGCTTTAACACTATATATTGGAATTCAACTCTAGATCTTAGTCTTTACCTCTACATGTTGGGCTTTACCTCTAGATTATTTGGCTTTAGATCTAGCAATTGGGCTTTACATCTAGATTTGGGGCTTTAGCTCTAGATGTTGGGCTTTACCTCCAGATTTTGGGTTTTAAATCTATATATCTGGCTTTATCTCTAGATGTTGGGCTTTATCTCTAGATTTTGGCCTCTACCTCTAGGTATTGGTGTTTACCTCTAGATTTTGGACTTTAACTCTGGAAGTTGGGCTTTACCTCTAGAATTTGGGCTTTACCTCTAGATATTGGGCTTTACCTCTAGATTTTGGATTTAAATCTATATATTTGGCTTTTCCTCTAGATGTTGGGCTTTACCTCTAGATATCTGGCTTTACGTCTAGATGTTGGGCTTTACATCTAGATATCTGGCTTTACGTCTAGATGTTGGGCTTTACCTCTAGATTTTGGTCTCTACCTCTAGGTGTTGGGCTTTGCCTCTAGAATTTGGACCTTACCTCTAGAAGTTGGGCTTTACATCTACAATTTGAGCTTTACCTCTAGATTTTGGGATTTAAACCTAGATATTTGGCTTTACCTCTAAAATTTGGGCTTTACCTCTAGACTTTGGGCTTTACCTCAAGACGTTGGGCTTTAACTCTAGATGTTGGGCTTTACCTCTAGATTTTGGGCCTTACCTCTAGAAGTTCGGGTTTACATCTATATGTTTGGCTTTAAATGTGGATATCGGGCCTTAACACTAGATTTTGGAATTCACCACTAGATGTTAGGCTTTTCCTCTAGATGTTGGGCTTTACCTCTAGAAGTTTGGCTTAGATCTAGAACTTGGGCTTTATCTCTAGATGTTGGGTTTAAATCTAGATTTGGGTTTTTAACTCTAGAAGTTGGTCATTACCTCTAGACATTGGACTTTACCTCCAGATGTTGGTCTTTAAGTCTAGATATTGGACTTTACCTCTAGATGTAGGGTTTTACATCTAGATGTTTTGCTTTACATTTAGATGTTGGTCTTTATCTCTAGATGTTGGGTTATACCTCTATATGTTGTGCTTCACCTCTAGATGTTGGGCTTTACCTCTAGATTTTGGGATTTACATCTATATATTTGCCTTCACCTCTGTAAGTTGGGCTTTACCTGCAGACATTGGGTTGTAGGACTAGATGATGGGCTTTACCTCTAGAATTTGGGCTTTACATCTATATTTTGGGCTTTCGATCTAGAAGTTGGGCTTTTCATCTAGATTTTGGGCTTTACGTCTAGATATTGGGCTTTACCTCTAGATTTTGGGTTTTAAATCTGTATATTTGGCTTTTCCTCTAGATGTTGGGCTTTACCTCTAGATTTTGGGCTCTACCTCTGGGTCTTGTGCTTTACTTCTAGATTTCGGACTTTACCTCTAGAAGTTGGTCTTTACCTCTAGACTTTGGGCTTTATCTCTAGAAGTTGGGCTTTAACTATAGACTTTGGGCTTTACCTCAAGACTTTCGGCTTAATTCTAGATGTTGGGCTTTACCTCTAGATTTTGGGCTTTACTCTAAAGGATGCGCTTTAACTCTAGATATACGGCTTTACCTCTAGAAGTTGGGTTTTACATCTAGATGTTTGGCTTTAACTGTAGGTGTCGGGCTTTAACACTAGATATTGGAATTCACCTCTAGATCTTAGTCTTTACCTCTACATGTTGGGCTTTACCCCTAGATTATTTGGCTTTAGATCTAGAAATTGGGCTTTACATCTAGATTTGGGTCTTTAGCTCTAGATGTTGGGCTTTACCTCCAGATTTTGGGTTTTAAATCTATATATCTGGCTTTATCTCTAGATGTTGGTCTTTACCTCTAGATTTTGGCCTCTACCTCTAGGTATTGGTGTTTACCACTAGATTTTGGACTTTAACTCTGGAAGTTGGGCTTTACCTCTAGAATTTAAACTTTATCTCTAGATATTGGGCTTTACCTCTAGATTTTGGGTTTTAAATCTATATATTTGGCTTTTCCTCTAGATGTTGGGCTTTACCTCTAGATATCTGGCTTTACGTCTCGATTTTGGGCTTTACCTCTAGAATTTGGACCTTATCTCTAGAAGTTGGGCTTTACATCTAGAATTTGAGCTTTACGTCTATATTTTAGGGATTTAAATCTAGATATGTGGCTTTAACACTAAAATTTGGGCTTCACCTCTAGACTTTGGGCTTTACCTCAAGACGTTGGGCTTTAAATCTAGATGTTGGGCTTTACCTCTAGATTTTGGGCCTTACCTCTAGAAGTTCGGGTTTACATCTATATGTTTGGCTTTAAATGTGGATATCGGGCCTTAACACTTGATTTTGGAATTCACCACTAGATGTTAGGCTTTTCCTCTAGATGTTGGGCTTTACCTCTAGAAGTTTGGCTTAGATCTAGAACTTGGGCTTTATCTCTAGATGTTGGGGTTTAAATCTAGATTTGGGGTTTTAGCTCTAGAAGTTGTTCATTACCTCTAGACATTGGGCTTTACCTCCAGATGTTGGTCTTTAAGTGTAGATATTGGACTTTACCTCTAGATGTAGGGTTTTACATCTAGATGTTTTGCTTTACAATTAGATGTTGGTCTTTATCTCTAGATGTTGGGTTATACCTCTATAAGTTGTGCTTCACCTCTAGATTTTAGGCTTTACCTCTAGATGTTGGGATTACATCTAGACGTTGGATTTTATCTCTAGAATTTGGGTTATACCTCTATATGTTGTGCTTCACCTCTGTAAGTTGGGCTTTACCTGCAGACATTGGGCTGTAGGACTAGATGATGGGCTTTACCTCTAGAAGTTGCACTTTACATTTAGATTTTGGGCTTTACATCTGGATTTTGGGCTTTAGATCTAGAAGTTGGGCTTTACATCTAGATTTTGGTCTTTACGTCTCGATATTGGGCTTTACCTATAGATTTTGGGTTTTAAATCTGTATATTTGGCTTTTCCTCTAGATGTTGGGCTTTACCTCTAGATTTTGGGCTCTACCACTGGGTCTTGGGCTTTACTTCTATATTTCGGACTTTACCTCTAGAAGTAGGTCTTTACCTCTAGACTTTGGACTTTACCTCAAGACGTTCGGCTTTAACTCTAGATGTTGGGCTTCACCTCTAGATTTTGGGTCTTACCTCTAGAAGTTGGGGGTTACATCTATATGTTTGGATTTAATTGTAGATGTCAGCCCTTAAGACTAGATTTTGGAATTCACCTCTAGATGTTAGGCTTTACCTCTAGATTCTGGGCTTTACCTCTAGATTTTGATTTTCCATCTGGATTTTTGGCTTCTCTCTAGAATCAGGGCTGTACCTCCAGACGTTTGGCTTTACCTCTAGATGTTGGGTTTTACCTCTAGATGTTGGTCTTTAAGTCTAGATATTGGACTTTACCTCTAGATGTAGGGTTTTACATCTAGATGTTTTGCTTTACATTTAGATGTTGGGCTGTGTCTCTAGATTTTGGGTTTTAAATCTATATATTTTGCTTTTCCTCTAGATGTTGGGCTTTACCATCAGATATCTGGCTTTACGTCTAGATGTTGGGCTTTACCTCTAGATTTTGGGCTCTACCACTAGGTCTTGGGCTTTACCTCTAGATTTTGGTCTTTACCTCTAGAAGTTGGGCTTTACCTCTAGACTTTGGGCTTTACCTCAAGACATTCGGCTTTAACTCTAGCTGTTGGGCTTTACCTCTAGATTTTGGGCCTTACCTCTAGATGTTGGGGGTTACATCTATATGGTTGGCTTTAACTGTAGATGTCGGGCCTTAACACTTGATTTTGGAATTCACCTCTAGATGTTAGGCTTTACATCTGGATTCTGGGCTTTCCCTCTAGATGTTCGGCTTTAACTCTAGATTTTGGGCTTTACTCTAAAGGATGCGCTTTAACTCTAGATATTCGGCTTTACCTCTAGAAGTTGGGTTTTACATCTAGATGTTTGGCTTTAACTGTAGGTGTCGGGCTTTAACACTAGATATTGGAATTCACCTCTAGATCTTAGACTTTACCTCTACATGTTGGGCTTTACCTCTAGATTATTTGGCTTTAGATCTAGAAATTGGGCTTTACATCTAGATTCGGGGCTTTAGCTCTTGATGTTGGGCTTTACCTCCAGATTTTGGGTTTTAAATCTATATATCTGGCTTTATCTCTAGATGTTGGGCTTTACCTCTAGATTTTGGCCTCTACCTCTAGGTATTGGTGTTTACCTCTAGATTTTGGACTTTAACTCTGGAAGTTGGGCTTTACATCTAGACTTTGGGCTTTACCTCCAGATGTTGGTCTTTAAGTGTAGATATTGGACTTTACCTCTAGATGTAGGGTTTTACATCTAGATGTTTTGCTTTACATTTAGATGTTGCTCTTTATCTCTAGATGTTGGGTTATACCTCTATATGCCGTGCTTCACCTCTAGATGTTCGGCTTTACCTCTAGATTTTGGGTTTTACATCCAGATGTTTGCCTTCACCTCTGTAAGTTGGGCTTTACCTGCAGACATTGGGCTGTAGGACAAGATGATGGGCTTTACCTCTAGAAGTTGGGCTTTACATCTAGATTTTCGGCTTTACCTCTAAATGATGTGCTTAAACTCTAAATATTGGGCTTTACCTCTAGATGTTGGGCTTTAGATTTAGAAGTTGGGCTTTACATCTAGATTTTGGTCTTTAGATCTAAAAGTTGGGCTTTACATCTAGATTTTGGTTTTACGTCTCGATATTGGGCTTTACCTCTGGATTTTGGGTTTTAAATCTGTATATTTGGCTTTTCCTCAAGATGTTGGGCTTTACCTCTAGATTTTGGGCTCTACCACTGGGTCTTGGGCTTTACTTCTAGATTTCGGACTTTACCTCTAGAAGTAGGTCTTTACCTCTAGACTTTGGACTTTACCTCAAGACGTTCGGCTTTAACTCTAGATGTTGGGCTTCACCTCTAGATTTTGGGTCTTACCTCTAGAAGTTGGGGTTTACATCTATATGTTTGTCTTTAATTGTAGATGTGAGCCCTTAAGACTAGATTTTGGAATTCACCTCTAGATGTTAGGCTTTACCTCTAGATTCTGGGCTTTACCTCCAGATGTTGGGCTTTACCTCTAGATTATGGGTTTTCCATCTGTATTTTTGGCTTCTCCCTAGAATCCGGGCTTTACCTCCAGACGTTGGGTATCAACTCTAGATGTTGGATTTTACCTCTAGATGTTGGTCTTTAAGTCTAGATATTGGACTTTACCTCTAGATGTAGGGTTTTACATCTAGATGTTTTGCTTTACATTTAGATGTTGGGCTTTATCTCTAGATTTTGGTTTTAAATCTATATATTTTTCTTTTCCTCTAGATGTTGGGGGTTACCTCTAGAATTTTTGCTTAGATCTAGAACTTGGGCTTTATCTCTAGATGTTGGGTTTAAATCTAGATTTGGGTTTTTAGCTCTAGAAGTTCGTCATTACCTCTAGACATTGGGATTTACCTCCAGATGTGGGTCTTTAAGTCTAGATATTGGACTTTACCTCTAGATGTAGGGTTTTACATCTAGATGTTTTGCTTTACAATTAGATGTTGGTCTTTATCTCTAGATGTTGGGTTATACCTCTATATGTTGTGCTTCACCTCTAGATGTTGGGCTTTACCTCTAGATTTTGGGTTTTACATCTAGATGTTTGCCTTCACCTCTGTAAGTTGGGCTTTACCTGCAGACATTGGGCTGTAGGACTAGACGATGGGCTTTACCTCTAGAAGTTGGGCTTTACATTTAGATTTTCGGCTTTAACTCTAAAGGATGCGCTTAAACTCTAAATATTGGACTTTACCTCTATATGTTGGGCTTTAGATTTAGAAGTTGGGCTTTACATCTAGATTTTGGTCTTTACGTCTAGATATTGGGCTTTACCTCTAGGTTTTGGTTTTTAAATATGTATATTTGGCTTTTCCTCTAGATGTTGGGATTTACCTCTAGATTTTGGGCTCTACCACTGGGTCTTGGGCTTTACTTCTAGATTTCGGACTTTACCTCTAGAAGTAGGTCTTTACCTCTAGACTTTGGACTTTACCTCAAGACGTTCGGCTTTAAATCTAGAAGTTGGGCTTTACCTCTAGATTTTGGGTCTTACCTCTAGAAGTTGGGGGTTACATCTATATGTTTGGCTTTAATTGTAGATGTCGGGCCTTAAGATAGATTTTGGAATTCACCTCTAGATGTTAGGCTTTACCTCTAGATTCTGGGCTTTACCTCTAGATGTTGGGCTTTACCTCTAGATTTTGGGTTTTCCATCTGGATTTTTGGCTTCTCTCTAGAATCTGGGCTTTACCTCCAGACGTTGGGCTTTACCTCTAGATGTTGGGTTTTACCTCTAGATGTTGGTCTTTAAGTCTAGATATTGGACTTTACCTCTAGATGTAGGGTTTTACATCTAGATGTTTTGCTTTACATTTAGATGTTGGGCTGTGTCTCTAGATTTTGGGGTTTAAATCTATATATTTGGCTTTTCCTCTAGATGTTGGGCTTTACCATCAGATATCTGGCTTTACGTCTAGATGTTGGGCTTTACCTCTAGATTTTGGGCTATACCACTAGGTCTTGGGCTTTACCGCTAGATTTTGGACTTTACCTCTAGAAGTTGGGCTTTACCTCTAGACTTTGGGCTTTACCTCAAGACATTCGGCTTTAACTCTAGCTGTTGGGCTTTAGCTCTAGATTTTGGGCCTTACCTCTAGAAGTTGGGGGTTACATCTATATGGTTGGCTTTAACTTTAGATGTCGGGCCCTAACACTTGATTTTGGAATTCAGCTCTAGATGTTAGGCTTTACATCTAGATTCTGGGCTTTCCCTCTAGATGTTGGGCTTTACCTCTAGATTTTGGCCTCTACCTCTAGGTATTGGTGTTTACCTCTAGATTTTGGACTTTAACTCTGGAAGTTGGGCTTTACATCTAGACTTTGGGCTTTACCTCCAGATGTTGGTCTTTAAGTCTAGATACTGGACTTTATCTCTAGATGTAGGGTTTTACATCTAGATGTTTTGCTTTACATTTAGATGTTGCTCTTTATCTCTAGATGTTGGGTTATACCTCTATATGTTGTGCTTCACCTCTAGATGTTCGGGTTTACCTCTAGATTTTGGGTTTTACATCCAGATGTTTGCCTCCACCTCTGTAAGTTGGGCTTTACCTGCAGACATTGGGCTGTAGGACAAGATGATGGGCTTTACCTCTAGAAGTTGGGCTTTACATCTATATTTTGGGCTTTAGATCTAGAAGTTGGGCTTTACATCTAGATTTTGGTTTTACGTCTCGATATTGGGCTTTACCTCTAGATTTTGGGTTTTAAATCTGTATATTTGGCTTTTCCTCTAGATGTTGGGTTTTACCTCTAGATGTTGGTCTTTAGGTCTAGATATTGGACTTTACCTCTAGATGTAGGGTTTTACATCTAGATGTTTTGCTTTACATTTAGATGTTGGTCTTTATCTCTAGATGTTGGGTTATACCTCTGTATGTTGTGCTTCACCTCTAGATGTTGGGCTTTACCTCTAGATTTTGGGTTTTACATCTAGATGTTTGCCCTCACCTCTGTAAGTTGGGCTTTACTTGCAGACATTGGGCTGTAGGACTAGATGATGGGCTTTACCTCTAGAAGTTGGGCTTTACATTTAGATTTTGGGCTTTAACTCTAAAGGATGCGCTTAAAATCTAAATATTGGGCTTTACCTCTAGATGTTGGGCTTTAGATTTAGAAGTTGGGCTTTACATCTAGATGTTGGGCTTTAGATCTAGAAGTTGGGCTTTACATCTAGATTTTGGACTTAACGTCTAGATATTGGGCTTTACCTCTAGAGTTTGGGTTTTCCATCTGGATTTTTGGCTTCTCTCTAGAATCTGGGCTTTACCTCCAGACGTTGGGCTTTACCTCTAGATGTTGGGTTTTACCTCTAGATGTTGGTCTTTAAGTCTAGATATTGGACTTTACCTCTAGCTGTAGGGTTTTACATCTAGATGTTTTGCTTTACATTTAGATGTTGGGCTGTGTCTCTAGATTTTGGGTTTTAAATCTATATATTTGGCTTTTCCTCTAGATGTTGGGCTTTACCATCAGATATCTGGCTTTACGTCTAGATGTTGGGCTTTACCTCTAGATTTTGGGCTCGAACACTAGGTCTTGGGCTTTACCTCTAGATTTTGGACTTTATTTCTAGAAGTTGGGCTTTACCTCTAGATATCTGGCTTTATGTCTAGTTGTTGGGCTTTACATCTAGATATCTGGCTTTACGTCTCGGTGTTGGGCTTTACCTTTAGAATTTGGACTTTACCTCTAGAAGTTGGGCTTTACCTCTAGATTTTGGTCTCTACCTCTAGGTGTTGGGCTTTGTCTCTAGAATTTGGACCTTACCTCTAGAAGTTGGGCTTTACATCTAGAATTTGAGCTTTACCTCTAGTTTTTGGGATTTAAACCTAGATATTTGGCTTTACCTCTAAAATTTGGGCTTTACCTGTAGACTTTGGGCTTTACCTCAAGACGTTGGGCTTTAACTCTAGATGTTGGGCTTTACCTCTAGATTTTGGGCCTTACCTCTAGAAGTTCGGGTTTACATCTATATGTTTGGCTTTAAATGTGGATATCGGGCCTTAACACTAGATTTTGGAATTCACCACTAGATGTTAGGCTTTTCCTCTAGATGTTGGGCTTTGCCTCTAGAAGTTTGGCTTAGATCTAGAACTTGGGCTTTATCTCTAGATGTTGGGTTTAAATCTAGATTTGGGTTTTTAGCTCTAGAAGTTGGTCATTACCTCTAGACATTGGGATTTACCTCCAGATGTGGGTCTTTAAGTCTAGATATTGCACTTTACCTCTAGATGTAGGGTTTTACATCTAGATGTTTTGCTTTACATTTAGATGTTGGTCTTTATCTCTAGATGTTGGGTTATACCTCTATATGTTGTGCTTCACCTCTAGATGTTGGGCTTTACCTCTAGATTTTGGGTTTTACATCTAGATGTTTGCCTTCACCTCTGTAAGTTGGGCTTTACCTGCAGACATTGGGCTGTAGGACTAGATGATGGGCTTTACCTCTAGAAGTTCGGCTTTACATTTAGATTTTCGGCTTTAACTCTAAAGGATGCGCTTAAACTCTAAATATTGGGCTTTACATCTAGATTTTGGGCTTTAGATCTAGAAGTTGGGCTTTACATCTAGATTTTGGTCTTTACATCTAGATATTGGGCTTTACCTCTAGATTTTGGGTTTTAAATCTGTATATTTGGCTTTTCCTCTAGATGTTGGGCTTTACCTCTAGATTTTGGGCTCTACCACTAGGTCTTGGGCTTTACTTCTAGGTTTCGGACTTTACCTCTAGAAGTAGGTCTTTACCTCTAGACTTTGGACTTTACCTCAAGACGTTCGGCTTTAACTCTAGATGTTGGGCTTCACCTCTAGATTTTGGTTCTTACCTCTAGAAGTTGGGGTTTACATCTATATGTTTGGCTTTAATTGTAGATGTCAGGCCTTAAGACTAGATTTTGGAATTCACCTCTAGATGTTAGGCTTTACCTCTAGATTCTGGGCTTTACCTCCAGATGTTGGGCTTTACCTCTAGATTTTGGGTTTTCCATCTGTGTTTTTGGCTTCTCTCTAGAATCCGGGCTTTACCTCCAGACGTTGGGCTTCACCTCTAGATGTTGGGCTTTACCTCTAGATGTTGGTCTTTAAGTCTAGATATTGGACTTTACCTCTAGATGTAGGGTTTTACATCTAGATGTTTTGCTTTACATTTAGATGTTGGGCTTTATCTGTAGATTTTGGTTTTAAATCTATATATTTGGCTTTTCCTCTAGATGTTGGGCTTTACCCCTAGATATTTGGCTTTACCTCTAGATGTTGGACTTTACCTCTAGAAGTTGGGCTTTACCTCTAGACTTTGGGCTTTACCTCAAGACATTCGGCTTTAACTCTAGCTGTTGGGCTTTACCTCTAGATTTTGGGCCTTACCTCTAGAAGTTGGGGGTTACATCTATATGATTGGCTTTAACTGTAGATGTCGGGCCTTAACACTTGATTTTGGAATTCACCTCTAGATGTTAGGCTTTACATCTAGATTCTGGGCTTTCCCTCTAGATGTTGGGCTTTAACTCTAGATTTTGGGCTTTACTCTAAAAGATGCGCTTTAACTCTAGATATTCGGCTTTACCTCTAGAAGTTGGGTTTTACATCTAGATGTTTGGCTTTAACTGTAGGTGTCGGCCTTTAACACTAGATATTGGAATTCACCTCTAGATCTTAGTCTTTACCTCTACATGTTGGGCTTTACCTCTAGAGTATTTGGCTTTAGATCTAGCAATTGGGCTTTACATCTAGATTTGGGGCTTTACCTCTAGATTTTGGGTTTTAAATTTATATATTTGGCTTTTCCTCTAGATGTTGGGCTTTACATCTAGATTTTGGTCTCTACCTCTAGGTGTTGGGCTTTGCCTCTAGAATTTGGACCTTACCTCTAGAAGTTGAGGTTTACATCTATATGGTTGGCTTTAACTGTAGATGTTGGGCCTTAACAGTTGATTTTGGTATTCACCTCTAGATGTTAGGCTTTACATGTAGCTTCTGGGCTTTCCCTCTAGATTTGGGGCTTTAACTCAAGATTTTGGACTTTAAATTATGTGCTTTAACACTAGATATTCGGCTTTACCTCTAGAAGTTGGGCTTTACATCTAGATTTTGGGCTTTAGATCTAGAAGTTTGGCTTAACATCTAGATTTTGGGCTTTACGTATAGCTATTGGGCTTTACCTCTAGATTTTGGGTTTTAAATATATATATTTGGCTTTTCCTCTAGATGTTCGGCTTTACCTCTAGATTTTGGGCTCTACCTCTAGGTGTTGAGCTTTGCCTCTAGAATTTGGACTTTAACTCTAAAAGTTGGGCTTTACATCTGCAATTTGGGATTTACCTCTATATTTTGGGATTTACCTCTAGGTGTTGAGCTTTGCCTCTAGAATTTGGGCTCTACCACTAGGTCTTGTGCTTTACCTCTAGATTCTGTGCTTTCCCTCTAGATGTGGGCCTTTAACTCTAGATTTTGGCCTTTACTCTAAATGGTGCACTTTATATATTCGGCTTTACCTCTAGAAGTTGGGCTTTACATCTAGATTTTGGGCTTTAGATATAGAAGTTTGGCTTTACATGTAGATTTTGGGCTTTACGTCTAGATATTGGGCTTTATCTCTATATTCTGGGTTTTAAATCTATATATTTGGCTTTTCCTCTAGATGTTGGTCTTTACCTCTGGATATCGGGCTTTGCCTCTACATTTTGGGCTCTACCTCTAGGTGTTGAGCTTTGCGTCTAGAATTTGGACTTTACCTCTAGATGTAGGGTTTTACATCTGCAATTTGGGCTTTACGTCTAGATTTTGGGATTTAAATCTAGATATTTGGCTTTACCTCTAGAATTTGGGCTTTACCTCAAGACGTTGGGCTTTAACTCTAGATTTTGGGCTTTAATCTAAAGGATGCGCTTTAACTCCAGATATTCGGCCTTACCTCTAGAATTTGGGTTTTACATCTATATGCTTGGCTTTAACTGTAGATGTTGGGCCTTAACACCAGATTTTGGAATTCACCACTAGATGTTAGGCTTTTCCTCTAGATGTTGGGCTTTAGATGTTTGGCTTAGATCTAGAACTTGGGCTTTATCTCTAGATGTTGGGGTTTAAATCTAGATTTGGGGTTTTAGCTCTAGAAGTTGGTCATTACCTCTAGACATTGGGCTTTACCTCCAGATGTTGGTCTTTAAGTCTAGATATTGGGCTCTACCTCTAGGTGTTGGGCTTTGCCACCAGAATTTGGACTTTTCCTCTAGAAGTTGGGCTTTACGTCTAGATATTGGGCTTTACCTCTAGATGTTGGGTTTTAAATCTATATATTTTTCTTTACCTCAAGACGTTCGGCTTTACCTCTAGATGTTAGGCTTTACATCTAGATTCTGGGCTTTACCTCTAGATGTTGGGCTTTAACTCTAGATTTTGGCTTTACTCTAAATGATGCGCTTTATATATTCGGCTTTACATCTAGAAGTTGGGCTTTACATCTAGATTTTGGGCCTTAGATCTAGAAGTTGGGCTTTACCTCTAGACATTGGGCTTTACCTCCAGATGTTGGTCTTTATGTCTAGATATTGGACTTTACCTCTAGATGTAGGGTTTTACATCTAGATGTTTTGCTTTACATTTAGATGTTGGTCTTTACCTCTAAATGTTGGGTTATAACTCTATATGTTGTGCTTCACCTCTAGATGTTAGGCTTTACCTCTAGATGTTGGGATTACATCTAGACGTTGGACTTTATCTCTAGAATTTGGGCTATACCTCTATATCTTGAGCTTTACCTCTAGATTTTGGGTTTTACATCTAGATGTTTGCCTTTACCCCTGTAAGTTGGGCTTTACCTGCAGACATTGGGCTGTAGGACTAGATGATGGGCTTTACCTCTAGAAGTTGGGCTTTACATCTAGATTTTCGGCTTTCCCTCTAAATGATGTGCTTAAACTCTAAATATTGGGCTTTACCTCTAGATGTTGGGCTTTAGATTTAGAAGTTGGGCTTTACATCTAGATTTTGGTCTTTACGTCTAGATATTGGGCTTTACCTCTAGATTTTGGGGTTTAAATCTATATATTTGGCTATTCATCTAGATGTTGGGCTTTACCTCTAGATTTTGGGTTTTCCATCTGGATTTTTGGATTCTCTCTAGAATCTGGGCTGTACCTCCAGACGTTGGGCTTTACCTGTAGAAGTTGGGTTTTACATCTAGATGTTTGGCTTTAACTGTAGGTGTCGGGCTTTAACACTAGATATTGGAATTCACCTCTAGATCTTAGTCTTTACCTCTACATGTTGGACTTTACCTCTTGATTATTTGGCTTTAGATCTAGAAATTGGGCTTTACATCTAGATTTGGAGCTTTAGCTCTAGATGTTGGGCTTACCTCTAGGTTTTGGTTTTTTAATCTATATATTTGGCTTTTCCTCTAGATATTGGTGTTTACCTCTAGATTTTGGGTTTTAAATCTATATATTTGGCTTTTCCTCTAGATGTTGGGCTTTACCATCAGATATCTGGCTTTACGTCTAGATGTTGGGCTTTACCTCTAGATTTTGGGCTCTACCACTAGGTCTTGGGCTTTACCTCTAGATTTTGGACTTTACCTCTAGAAGTTGGGCTTTACCTCTAGATATTGGGCCTTACCTCTAGAATTTGGGGGTTACATCTATAAGTTTGGCTTTAACTGTAGATGTCGGGCCTTAAGACTAGATTTTGGAATTCACCTCTAGATGTAAGGCTTTACCTCTAGATTCTGGGCTTTACCTCTAGATGTTGGGCTTTACCTCTAGTTTTTGGATTTTCCATCTGGATTTTTGGCTTCTCTCTAGAATCTGGGCTGTACCTCCAGACGATGGGCTTTAACTCAAGATGGTGGGTTTTACCTCTAGATGTTGGTTTTAAGTCTAGATATTGGACTTTACCTCTAGATGTAGGGTTTTTCATCGAGATGTTTTGCTTTACATTAAGATGTTGGGCTTTATCTCTAGATTTTGGGTTTTAAATCTATATATTTGGCTTTTCCTCTAGATGTTGGACTTTACCATCAGATATCTGGCTTTACGTCTAGATGTTGGGCTTTACCTCTAGATTTTGGGCTCTACCACTAGGTCTTGGTCTTTACCTTTAGATTTTCGACTTTACCTCTAGAAGTCGGGCTTTACCTCTAGATTTTGGGCCTTACCTCTAGATTTTGGGGTTTACATCTATATGTTTCGCTTTAACTGTAGATGTCGGGCCTTAACAATTGATTTTGGAATTCACCTCTAGATGTTAGGCTTTACATCTAGATTCTGGGCTTTCCCTCTAGATGTTGGGCTTTACCTCTAGGTTTTGGATTTAACTCTGGAACTTGGGCTTTACATCTAGACTTTGGGCTTTATCTCTAGATTTTGGATTTAAATCTAGATATTTGGCTTTACCTCTAGAATTTGGGATTTACCTCTAGAATTTGGGCTTTACCTCAAGACGTTGGGCTTTAACTCTAGATGTTAGGCTTTACCTCTAGATGTTGCGATTACATCTAGACGTTGGACTTTATCTCTAGAATTTGGCCTATACCTCTATATCTTGGGCTTTACCTCTAGATTTTGGGTTTTACAACTAGATGTTTGCCTTTACCCCTGTAAGTTGGGCTTTACCTGCAGACATTGGGCTGTAGGACTAGATGATGGGCTTTACCTCTAGAAGTTGGGCTTTACATCTAGATTTTGGGCTTTACCTCTAAATGTTGTGCTTAAACTCTAAATATTGGGCTTTACCTCTAGATGTTGGGCTTTAGATTTAGAAGTTGGGCTTTACATCTAGATTTTGGGCTTTAGATCTAGAAGTTGGGCTTTACATCTAGATTTTGGTCTTTATGTCTAGATATTGGGCTTTACCTCTTGATTTTGGGGTTTAAATCTATATATTTGGCTTTTCCTCTAGATGTTGGGCTTTACCATCAGATATCTGGCTTTACGTCTAGATGTTGGGCTTTAACTCTAGATTTTGGGCTCTACCACTAGGTCTTGGGCTTTACTTCTAGATTTCGGACTTTACCTCTAGAAGTAGGTCTTTACCTCTAGACTTTGGACTTTACATCAAGACGTTCGGCTTTAACTCTAGATGTTGGGCTTTACCTCTAGATTTTGGGTCTTACCTCTAGAAGTTGGGGTTTAAATCTATATGTTTGGCTTTAATTGTAGATGTCAGGCCTTAAGACTAGATTTTGGAATTCACCTCTAGATGTTAGGCTCTACCTCTAGATTCTGGGCTTTACCTCTAGATGTTGGGATTTACCTCTTGATTTTGGGTTTTCCATCTGTATTTTTGGCTTCTCTCTGGAATCTGGGCTTTACCTCCAGACGTTGGGCTTTACCTCTAGATGTTGGGTTTTACCTCTAGATGTTGGTCTTTAAGTCTAGATATTGGACTTTACCTCTAGCTGTAGGGTTTTACATCTAGATGTTTTGCTTTACATTTAGATGTTGGGCTTTAGATTTTGGGTTTTAAATCTATATATTTGGCTTTTACTCTAGATGTTGGGCTTTACCATAAGATATATGGCTTTACATCTAGATGTTGGGCTTTAACTCTAGATTTTGGGATCTACCACTAGGTCTTGGGCTTTACCTCTAGATTTTGGGCCTTACCTCTAGAAGTTGGGGGTTACATCTATATGGTTGCCTTTAACTGTATGTGTCGGGCCTTAACACTTGATTTCGGAATTCACCTCTAGATGTTAGGCTTTACATCTGGATTCTTGGCTTTCCCTCTAGACGTTGGGCTTTAACTCTAGATTTTGGGCTTTACTCTAAAGGATGCGCTTTAACTCTAGATATTCGGCTTTACCTCTAGAAGTTGGGTTTTACATCTAGATGTTTGGCTTTAACTGTAGGTGTCGGGCTTTAACACTAGATATTGGAATTCACCTCTAGATCTTAGTCTTTACCTCTACATGTTGGGCTTTACCTCTAGATTATTTGGCTTTAAATGTAGAAATTGGGCTTTACATCTAGATTTGGGTCTTTAGCTCTAGATGTTGGGCTTTACCTCCAGATTTTGGGATTTAAATCTATATATCTGGCTTTATCTCTAGATGTTGGGCTTTATTTCTAGATTTTGGCCTCTACCTCTAGGTATTGGTGTTTACCTCTAGATTTTGGACTTTAAGTCTGGAAGTTGGGCTTTACCTCTAGATTTTGGGCTTTACCTCCAGATGTTGGTCTTTAAGTCTATATATTTGGCTTTTCCTCTAGATGTTGGGCTTTACCTCTAGATATCTGGCTTTACGTCTAGATGTTGGGCTTTACCTCTAGATTTTGGGTCTTACCTCTAGAAGTTGGGGGTTACATCTATATATTTGGCTTTAATTTTAGATGTCAGGCCTTAAGAATAGATTTTGGAATTCACCTCTAGATGTTAGGCTTTACCTCTAGATTCTGGGCTTTACCTCTAGATGTTCGGCTTTACCTCTAGATTTTGGGTTTTCCATCTGGAATTTTGGCTTCTCTCTAGAATCTGGGCTGTACCTCCAGACGTTGGGCTTTACCTCTAGATATTGGGTTTTACATCTAGATGTTTGCCTTCACATCTGTAAGTTGGGCTTTACCTGCAGACATTGGGCTGTAGGACTAGATGATGGGCTTTACCTCCAGACGTTGGGCTTGTCCTCTAGATGTTGGGTTTTACCTCTAGATGTTGGTCTTTAAGTCTAGATATTGGACTTTACCTCTAGATGTAGGGGTTTACATCTAGATGTTTTGCTTTACATTTAGATGTTGGTCTTTATCTCTAGATGTTGGGTTATACCTCTATATGTTGTGCTTTACCTCTAGATGTTAGGCTTTACCTATAGATGTTGGGCTTTACCTCTAGATGTTGGGCTTTAGATCTAGAAGTTGGGCTTTACATCTAGATTTTCGGCTTTAGATCTAGATTTTCGGCTTTATCTCTAGATTTTTGTTTTTAAATCTATATTTTTGGCTTTTCCTCTAGATGTTGGGCTTTACCTCTATATGTTTGGCTTTAGATCTAGAAATTGGGCTTTACATCTAGATTTTGGGATTTAAATCTAGATATTTGGCTTTACCTCTACATGTTGGGCTTTACCTCTATATGTTTGGCTTTAGATCTAGAAATTGGGCTTTACATCTAGATTTTGGGCTTTAGATCTAGAAGTTGGGCTTTACATCTAGATTTTGGTCTTTACGTCTAGATATTGGGCTTTACCTCTGAAGTTGGGCTTTACCTCTAGATTTTGGGCCTTACCTCTAGAAGTTGGGGGTTACATCTATATGGTTGGCTTTAACTGTAGATGTCGGGCCTTAACACTTGATTTTGGAATTCACCTCTAGATGTTAGGCTTTACATCTGGATTCTGGGCTTTCCCTCTAGATGTTGGGCTTTAACTCTAGATTTTGGGCTTTACTCTAAAGGATGCGCTTTAACTCTAGATATTCGGCTTTACCTCTAGAAGTTGGGGTTTACATCTAGATATTTGGCTTTAACTGTAGGTGTCGGGTTTTAACACTAGATATTGGAATTCACCTCTAGATCTTAGTCTTTACCTCTACATGTTGGGCTTTACCTCTAGATTATTTGGCTTAGATCTAGAAGTTGGGCTTTAACTCTAGATGTTGGGGTTTAAATCTAGATTTGGGGTTTCAGCTCTAGAAGTTGGTCATTACCTCTAGACATTGGGCTTTACCTCCAGATGTTGGTCTTTAAGACTAGATATTGGACTTTACCTCTTGATGTAGGGTTTTACATGTAGATTTTTTGCTTTATATTTAGATGTTGGTCTTTATCTCTAGATGTTGGGTTATACCTCTATATGTTGTGCTTCACCTCTAGATGTTAGTCTTTACCTCTGAACGTTAGTCTTTACCTCTAGATGTTGGGCTTTACCGTCAGATATCTGGCTTTACGTCTAGATGTTGGGCTTTACCTCTAGATTTTGGGCTCGAACACTAGGTCTTGGGCTTTACCTCTAGATTTTGGACTTTACCTCTAGAAGTTGGGCTTTACCTCTAGATTTTGGGCTTTACCTCAAGACATTGGGCTGTAACTCTAGATGTTGGGCTTTACCTCTAGATTTTGGGCCTTAACTCCAGAAGTTGGTGTTTACATCTATATGTTTGGCTTTAACTTTGCATATCGGGCCTTAACACTAGATTTTGGAATTCACCACTAGATGTTAGGCTTTTCCTCTACATGTTGGGCTTTACCTCTAGATGTTTGGCTTAGATCTAGAACTTGGGCTTTATCTCTAGATGTTGGGGTTTAAATCTAGATTTGGGGTTTTAGCTCTAGAAGTTGGTCATTACCTCTAGATGTTGGGTTATACCTCCAGATGTTGGTCTTTAATACTAGATATTGGGCTTTACCTCTAGATGTAGGGTTTTACATCTAGATGTTTTGCTTTACATTGAGATGTTGGTCTTTATCAATAGACGTTGGGTTATACCTCTATATGTTGTGCTTCACCTCTAGATGTTAGGCTTTACCTCTAGATGTTGGGATTACATCTAGACGTTGGACTTTATCTCTAGAATTTGGGCTATACCTCTATATGTTGGGCTTACCTCTAGATTTTGGGTTTGACATCTAGATGTTTGCCTTTACCTCTGTAAGTTGGGCTTTACCTGCAGACATAGGGCTGTAGGACTAGATGATGGGCTTTACCTCTAGAAGTTGGACTTTACATTTAGATTTTGGGCTTTAACTCTATAGGATGCGCTTAAACTCTAAATATTGGGCTTTACCTCTAGATGTTGGGCTTTAGATTTAGAAGTTGGGCTTTACATCTATATTTTGGGCTTTAGATCTAGAAGTTGGGCTTTACATCTAGATTTTGGTCTTTACGTCTAGATATTGGACTTTACCTCTAGATTTTGGGTTTTACATCTAGATGTTTGCCTTCACCTCTGTAAGTTGGGCTTTACCTGCAGACATTGGGCTGTAGGACTAGATGATGGGCTTTACCTCTAGAAGTTGGACTTTACATTTAGATTTTGGGCTTTAACTCTAAAGGATGCGCTTAAACATTAAATATTGGGCTTTACCTCTAGATGTTGGGCTTTAGATTTAGAAGTTGGGCTTTACATCTAGATTTTGGTCTTTACGTCTAGATATTGGGCTTTACCTCTAGATTTTGGGTTTTAAATCTGTATATTTGGCTTTTCCTCTAGATGTTGGGCTTTACCTCTAGATTTTGGGCTCTACCACTAGGTCTTGGGCTTTACTTCTAGATTTCGGACTTTACCTCTAGAAGTAGGTCTTTACCTCTAGACTTTGGACTTTACCTCAAGACGTTCGGCTTTAACTCTAGATGTTGGGCTTTACCTCTAGATTTTGGATCTTACCTCTAGAAGTTGGGGGTTACATATATATATATTTGGCCTTAATTGTAGATGTCAGGCCTTAAGAATAGATTTTGGAATTCACCTCTAGATGTTAGGCTTTACCTCTAGACTCTGGGCTTTACCTCTAGATGTTGGGCTTTACCTCTAGATTTTGGGTTTTCCATCTGTATTTTTGGCTTCTCTCTAGAATCTGGGCTTTACCTCCAGACGTTGGACTTTACCTCTAGATGTAGGGTTTTACATCTAGATGTTTTGCTTTACATTTAGATGTTGGGCTGTGTCTCTAGATTTTGGGTTTTAAATCTATATATTTGGCTTTTCCTCTAGATGTTGGGCTTTACCGTCAGATATCTGGCTTTACGTCTAGATGTTGGGCTTTACCTCTAGATTTTGGGCTCTACCACTAGGTCTTGGGCTTTACCTCTAGATTTTGGACTTTACCTCTAGAAGTTGGGCTTTACCTCTAGACTTTGGGCTTTACCTCAAGACATTCGGCTTTAACTCTAGCTGTTGGGCTTCACCTCTAGATTTTGGGCCTTACCTCTAGAAGTTGGGGGTTACATCTATATGGTTGGCTTTAACTGTAGATGTCGGGCCTTAACACTTGATTTTGGAATTCACCTCTAGATGTTAGGCTTTACCTCTAGATTCTGGGCTTTCCCTCTAGATGTTCGGCTTTAACTCTAGATTTTGGGCTTTACTCTAAATGATGCGCTTTAACTCTAGATTTTCGGCTTTACCTCTAGAATTTGGGCTTTACATCTAGATTTTGGTCTTTACGTCTAGATATTGGGCTTTACCTCTAGATGTAGGGTTTTACATCTGGATGTTTTGCTTTACATTTACATGTTGGTCTTTATCTCTAGACGTTGGGTTGTAACTCTATATGTAGTGCTTCACATCTAGATGTTGTGCTTTACCTCTAGATGTTGCGATTACATCTAGACGTTGGACTTATCTCTAGAATTTGGGCTATACCTCTAGATGTTGGGCTTTACCTCTAGATTTTGTGTTTTACATCTAGATGTTTACCTTTACATCTGTAAGTTGGGCTTTACCTGCAGACATTGGGCTGTAGGTCTAGATGATGGGCTTTACCTCTAGAAGTTGGGCTTTACATCTAGATTTTCGGCTTTACCTCTAAATGATGCGCTTAAAATATAAATATTGGGCTTTACCTCTAGATGTTGGGCTTTAGATCTAGAAGCTGGGCTTTACATCTATATTTTGGTCTTTATGTCTAGATATTGGGCTTTACCTCTAGAATTTGGGTTTGAAATCTATATATTTGGCTTTTCCTCTAGATGTTGGGCTTTACCTCTAGATATCTGGCTTTACGTCTAGATGTTGGGCTTTACCTCTAGATTTTGGGCTCTACCACTAGGTCTTGGGCTTTACCTCTAGATTTTGGGCTCTACCACTAGGTCTTGGGCTTTACCTCTAGATTTTGGACTTTGCCTCTAGAAGTTGGGCTTTACCTCTAGACTTTGGGCTTTACCTCAAGACGTTCGACTTTAACTCTAGCTGTTGGGCTTTACCTCTAGATTTTGGGCTCTACCTCTAGGTATTGGTGTTTACCTCTAGATTTTGGAATTTAACTCTGGAAGTTGGGCTTTACATCTATACTTTGGGCTTTACCTCTAGATATTGGGCTTTACCTCTAGATTTTGTTCTTTAAGTCTATATATTTGGCTTTTCCTCTAGATGTTGGGCTTTACCTCTAGATATCAGGCTTTACGTCTAGATGTTGGGCTTTACATCTAGATGTCTGGCTTTACGTCTCGATGTTGGGCTTTAGCTCTAGAATTTGGACTTTACCTCTAGAAGTTGGGCTTTACCTCTAGATTTTGGTCTCTACCTCTAGGTGTTGGGCTTTGCCTCTAGAATTTGGACCTTATCTCTAGAGGTTGGGCTTTACATCTAGAATTTGAGCTTTACCTCTAGATTTTGGGATTTAAATCTAGATATTTCGCTTTACTTCTAAAATTTGGGCTTTATCTCTATACTTTGGGCTTTACCTCAAGACGTTGGGCTTTAACTCTAGATGTTGGGCTTTACATCTAGATTTTGAACCTTACCTCTAGAAGTTGGTGTTTACATCTATATGTTTGGCTTTAACTGTGGATATCGGGCCTTAACACTAGATTTTTGAATTCACCACTAGATGTTAGGCTTTTCCTCTAGACGTTGGGCTTTACCACTAGATTTCTGGCTTAGATCTAGAACTTGGGCTTTATCTCTAGATGTTGGGGTTTAAATCTAGATTTGGGGGTTTAGCTCTAGAAGTTGGTCATTACCTCTAGACATTGGGATTTACCTCCAGATGTTGGTCTTTAAGTCTAGATATTGGACTTTACCTCTAGATGTAGGGTTTTACATCGAGATGTTTTGCTTTACATTTAGATGTTGGTCTTTATCTCTAGATGTTGGGTTATACCTCTATATGTTGTGCTTCACCTCTAGATTTTAGGCTTTACCTCTAGATGTTGGGATTACATCTAGAATTTGGAATTTATCTCTAGAATTTGGGTTATACCTCTATATGTTGTGCTTCACCTCTAGATGTTGGGCTTTACCTCTAGATTTGGGTTTTACATCTAGATGTTTGCCTTCACCTCTGTAAGTTGGGCTTTACCTGCAGACATTGGGCTGTAGGACTAGATGATGGGCTTTACCTCTAGAAGTTGGACTTTACATTTAGATTTTGGGCTTTAACTCTATAGGATGCGCTTAAACTCTAAATATTGGTCTTTACCTCCAGACGTTGGGCTTTACCTCTAGATGTTGGGTTTTACCTCTAGATGTTGGTCTTTAAGTCTATATATTGGACTTTACCTCTAGATGTAGGGTTTTACATCTAGATGTTTTGCTTTACATTTAGATGTTGGGCTGTGTCTCTAGATTTTGGGTTTTAAATCTATATATTTGGCTTTTCCTCTAGATGTTGGGCTTTACCGTCAGATATCTGGCTTTACGTCTAGATGTTGGGCTTTACCTCTAGATTTTGGGCTCTACCACTAGGTCTTGGGCTTTACCTCTAGATTTTGGACTTTACCTCTAGAAGTTGGGCTTTACCTCTAGACTTTGGGCTTTACCTCAAGACATTCGGCTTTAACTCTAGCTGTTGGGCTTTACCTCTAGATTTTGGGCCTTACCTCTAGAAGTTGGGGGTTACATCTATATGGTTGGCTTTAACTGTAGATGTCGGGCCTTAACACTTGATTTTGGAATTCACCTCTAGATGTTAGGCTTTACCTCTAGATTCTGGGCTTTCCCTCTAGATGTTGGGCTTTAACTCTAGATTTTGGGCTTTACTCTAAATGATGCGCTTTAACTCTAGATTTTCGGCTTTACCTCTAGAATTTGGGCTTTACATCTAGATTTTGGTCTTTACGTCTAGATATTGGGCTTTACCTCTAGATGTAGGGTTTTACATCTGGATGTTTTGCTTTACATTTAGATGTTGGTCTTTATCTCTAGACGTTGGGTTGTACCTCTATATGTAGTGCTTCACATCTAGATGTTGTGCTTTACCTCTAGATGTTGCGATTACATCTAGACGTTGGACTTACCTCTAGAATTTGGGCTTTACCTCTAGATTTTGTGTTTTACATCTAGATGTTTACCTTTACCTCTGTAAGTTGGGCTTTACCTGCAGACATTGGGCTGAAGGTCTAGATGATGGGCTTTACCTCTAGAAGTTGGGCTTTACATCTAGATTTTGGGCTTTACCTCTAAATGATGCACTTAAAATATAAATATTGGGCTTTACCTCTAGATGTTGGGCTTTAGATCTAGAAGCTGGGCTTTACATCTATATTTTGGTCTTTATGTCTAGATATTGGGCTTTACCTCTAGATTTTGCGTTTTAAATCTATATATTTGGCTTTTCCTCTAGATGTTGGGCTTTACCTCTAGATATCTGGCTTTACGTCTAGATGTTGGACTTTACCTCTAGATTTGGGGCTCTACCACTAGGTCTTGGGCTTTACCTCTAGATTTTGGACTTTGCCTCTAGAAGTTGGGCTTTACCTCTAGACTTTGGGCTTTACCTCTAGGTATGGTGTTTACCTCTAGATATTGGAATTTAACTCTGGAAGTTGGGCTTTACATCTATACTTTGGGCTTTACCTCTAGATATTGGGCTTTACCTCTAGATTTTGGTGTTTAAGTCTATATATTTGGCTTTTCCTCTAGATGTTGGGCTTTACCTCTAGATATCAGGCTTTACGTCTAGATGTTGGGCTTTACATCTAGATTTTGGGCCTTACCTCTAGAAATTGGGGTTTACATCTATATGTTTGGCTTTAACTGTAGATGTCGTGCCTTAACACTAGATTTTGGAATTCACCTCTAGATGTTAGGCTTTACCTCTAGATTTTGGTTTTTCCATCTGGATTTTTGGCTTCTCTCTAGAAACTGGGCTTTACCTTCAGATGTTGGGCTTTAGGTCAAGATATTGGACTTTACCTCTAGATGTAGGGTTTTACATCGAGATGTTTTGCTTTACATTTAGATGTTGGGCTTTATCTCTATATCTTGGGTTTTACATCTATATATTTGGCTTTTCCTCTAGATGTTGGGCTTTACCATCAGATATCTGGCTTTGCGTCTAGATGTTGGGCTTTACCTCTAGATTTTGGGCTCTACCACTAGGTCTTGGGCTTTACCTCTAGATTTTGGACTTTGCCTCTAGAAGTTGGGCTTACCTCTAGACTTTGGGCTTTACCTCAAGACGTTCGGCTTTAACTCTAGCTGTTGGGCTTTACCTCTAGATTTTGGGCCTTACCTCTAGAAGTTGGAGGTTATATCTATCTGGCTTTAGGTCTAGATCTTGGGCTTTATCTCCAGATTTTCAGCTCTACATCTAGGTATTGGTGTTTAACTCTAGATTTTGGACTTTAACTCTGGAAGTTGGGCTTTACATCTAGAGTTTGGGCTTTACATCCAGACGTTGGTCTTTAAGTCTAGATACTGGACTTTACCTCTAGATGTAGAGTTTTACATCTAGATGTTTTGCTTTACATTTAGATGTTGGTCTTTATCTCTAGACGTTGGGTTATACCTCTATATGTTGTACTTCACCTCTAGATGTTGTGCTTTACCTCTAGATGTTGGGATTACATCTAGACGTTGGACTTTATCTCTAGAATTTGGGCTATACCTCTAGATATTGGGCTTTACCTCTAGATTTTGGGTTTTACATCTAGATGTTTACCTTTACCTCTGTAAGTTGGGCTTTACCTGCAGACATTGGGCTGTAGGACTAGTTGATGGGCTTTGCCCCTAGAAGTTGGGCTTTACAACTAGATTTTGGGCTTTAGATCTAGAAGTTAGGCTTTACATCTAGATATTGGGCTTTACCTCTAGATTTTGGGTTTTAAATCTATATATTTGGCTTTTCCTCTAGATGTTGGGCTTTACCCCTAGATATCTGGCTTTTCCTCTACATGTTGGGCTTTACTCTAGATTTTGGGTTTTACATCTAGATGTTTGCCTTCACCTCTGTAAGTTGGGCTTTACCTGCAGACATTGGGCTGTAGGACTAGATGATGGGCTTTACCTCCAGACGTTGGGCTTTACCTCTAGATATCTGGCTTTACCTCTAAATAATGCGCTTAAACTCTAAATATTGGGCTTTACCTCTAGATGTTGGGCTTTAGATTTAGAAGTTGGGCTTTACATCTAGATTTTGGGCTTTAGATCTAGAAGTTGGGCTTTACATCTAGATTTTGGGCTTTACGTCTAGATATTGGGCTTCACCTCTAGATTTTGGGGTTTAGATCTATATATCTGCCTTTACCTCTAGATATTGGTCTTTACCTCTAGATGTTGGGCTTTAGATCTAGAAGTTGTGCTTTACATCTAGATTTTGGGCTTTACGTCTAGATATTGGGCTTTACCTCTAGATTTTGGGTTTTATATCTATATATTTGGCTTTTCCTCTAGATGTTGGGCTTTACCCCTAGATATCTGGATTTACCTGTAGATGTTGGGCTTTACCTCTAGATTTTGGGTTTTCCATCTGGATTTTTGGCTTCTCTCTAGAATCTGGGCTTTACCTCCAGACGTTGGGCTTTACCACTAGATGTTGGGGTTAACCTCTAGATGTTGGTCTTTAGGTCTAGATATTGGACTTTACCTCTAGATGTAGGGTTTTACATCTAGATGTTTTGCTTTACATTTAGATGTTGGTCTTTATCTCTAGATGTTGGGTTATACCTCTATATGTTGTGCTTCACCTCTAGATGTTAGGCTTTACCTCTAGATGTTTTGCTTTACATTTAGATGTTCGGCTTTATCTCTAGATTTTGGGTTTTAAATCTATATATTTGGCATATCTCTAGATTTTGGGCTCTAACTCTAGGTATTGGTGTTTACCTCTAGATTTTGGACTTTAACTCTGGAAGTTGGGGTTTACCCCTAGATGTTGGGATTTAACTCTAGAATTTGGGTTTGAAATCTATATATTTTGCTTTTCCTCTAGATGTTGGGCTTTACCTCTAGATATCTGGCTTTACCTCTAGATGTTGGGTTTTACCTCTAGATAGTGGTCTTTATCTCTAGATTTTGGGCGTTAGATCTAGAATTTGGGCTTTACATCTAGATTTTGGGCTTTAGATCTAGAAGTTGAGCTTTACATCTAGATTTTGGTCTTTAAATATATATATTTGGCTTTTCCTCTAGATGTTGGGCTTTACCCTTAGATATCTGGATTTACCTGTAGATGTTGGGCTTTACCTCTAGATTTTGGGTTTTCCATCTGGATTTTTGGCTTCTCTCTAGAATCTGGGCTTTACCTCTAGCTATTGGTCTTTACCACTAGATGTTGGGTTTTACCTCTAGATGTTGGTCTTTAGGTCTAGATATTGGACTTTACCTCTAGATGTAGGGTTTTACATCTAGATGTTTTGCTTTACATTTAGATGTTGGTCTTTATCTCTAGATGTAGGGTTATACCTCTATATGTTGTGCTTCACCTCTAGTTGTTAGGCTTTACCTCTAGATGTTTGGATTACATCTAGATGTTTTGCTTTACATTTAGATGTTCGGCTTTATCTCTAGATTTTGGGTTTTAAATCTATATATTTGGCTTTTCCTCTAGATGTTGGGCTTTACCGTCAGATATCTGGCTTTACGTCTAGATGTTGGGCTTTACTTCTAGAAGTTGGTCTTTAACTCTAGACTTTGGGCTTTACATCAAGACTTTCGGCTTTAACTCTAGCTGTTGTGCTTTACCTCTAAATTTTGGGCCTTACCTCTAGAAGTTGGGGGTTATATCTATATGGTTGGATTTAACTGTAGATGTCAGGCCTTAACACTTGATTTTGGAATTCACCTCTAGATGTTAGGCTTTACATCTAGATTCTGGGCTTTCCCTCTAGATGTTGGGCTTTAACTCTAGATTTTGGGCTTTACTCTAAAGGATGCGCTTTAACTCTAGATATTCGACTTTACCTCTAGAAGTTGGGTTTTACATCTAGATGTTTGGCTTTAACTGCAGGTGTTGGGCTTTAACACTAGATATTGGAATTCACCTCTAGATCTTAGTCTTTACCTCTACATGTTGGGCTTTACCTCTAGAGTATTTGGCTTTAGATCTAGAATTTGGGCTTTACATCTAGATTTGGGGCTTTAGATCTAGATGTTGGGCTTTACAACCAGATTTTGGATTTTAAATCTATATATCTGGCTTTATCTCTAGATGTTGGGCTTTATCTCTAGATTTTGGGCTCTAACTCTAGGTATTGGTGTTTACCTCTTGACTTTCGACTTTAACTCTGGAAGTTGGTCTTTACCTCTAGATGTTGGGATTTAACTCTAGAATTTGGGTTTGAAATCTGTATATTTTGCTTTTCCTCTAGATGTTGGGCCTTACCTCTAGTTATCTGGCTTTACCTCTAGATGTTGGGTTTTACCTCTAGATATTGGTCTTTACCTCTAGATTTTGGGTGTTAGATCTAGAATTTGGGCTTTACATCTAGATTTTGGGCTTTAAATCTATATATTTGGCTTTTCCTCTAGATGTTGGGCTTTACCCCTAGATATCGGCTTTACCTCTAGATGTTTGGATTACATCTAGATGTTTTGCTTTACATTTAGATGTTCGGCTTTATCTCTAGATTTTGGGTTTTAAATCTATATATTTGGCTTTTCTTCTAGATGTTGGGCTTTACCTCTAGATATCGGCTTTACCTCTAGATGTTGGGTTTTACTTCTAGATATTGGTCTTTATCTCTAGATTTTGGGCGTTAGATCTAGAATTTGGGCTTTACATCTAGATTTTGAGCTTTAGATCTAGAAGTTGGGGTTTACATCTAGATTTTGGGCTTTACGTCTAGATATTGGGCTTTACCTCTAGATTTTGGGTTTTACATCTAGATGTTTGCCTTCACCTCTGTAAGTTGGGCTTTACCTGCAGACATTGGGCTGTAGGACTAGATGATGGGCTTTACCTCCAGACGTTGGGCTTTACATCTAGTTATCTGGCTTTACCTCTAAATGATGTGCTTAAACTCTAAATATAGGGCTTTACCTCTAGATGTTGGGCTTTAGATTTAGAAGTTGGGCTTTACATCTAGATTTTGGGCTTTACGTCTAGATATTGGGCTTTACCTCTAGATTTTTGGGTTTATATCTATATATTTGGCTTTTCCTCTAGATACTGGGCTTTACCCCTAGATATCTGGATTTACCTGTAGATGTTGGGCTTTACCTCTAGATTTTGGGTTTTCCATCTGGATTTTTGGCTTCTCTCTAGAATCTGGCCTTTACCTCCAGACGTTGGGCTTTACCACTAGATGTTGGATTTTACCTCTAGATGTTGGTCTTTAGGTCTAGATATTGGACTTTACCTCTAGATGTAGGGTTTTACATCTAGATGTTTTGCTTTACATTTAGATGTTGGTCTTTATCTCTAGATGTTGGGTTATACCTCTATATGTTGTGCTTCACCTCTAGTTGTTAGGCTTTACCTCTAGATGTTTGGATTACATCTAGAAGTTTTGCTTTACATTTAGACGTTCGGCTTTATCTCTAGATTTTGGGTTTTAAATCTATATATTTGGCATATCTCTAGATTTTGGGCTCTAACACTAGGTATTGGTGTTTACCTCTAGATGTTGGACTTTAACTCTGGAAGTTGGCGTTTACCCCTAGATGTTGGGATTGAACTCTAGAATTTGAGTTTGAAATCTATATATTTTGCTTTTCCTGTAGATGTTGGGCTTTACCTCTAGATATCTGGCTTTACCTCTAGATGTTGGGTTTTACCTCTAGATATTGGTCTTTATCTCTAGATTTTGGGCGTTAGATCTAGAATTTGGGCTTTACATCTAGATGTTGGGCTTTAGATCTAGAAGTTGGGCTTTACATCTAGATTTTGGGCTTTAAATCTAGATATTGGGCTTTTCCTCTAGATGTTGGGCTTTACCCCTAGATATCTGGATTTACCTGTAGATGTTGGGCTTTACCTCTAGATTTTGGGTTTTCCATCTGGATTTTTGGCTTCTCTCTAGAATCTGGGCTTTACCTCCAGACGTTGGGCTTTACCAATAGATGTTGGTTTTTACCTCTAGATGTTGGTCTTTAGGTCTAGATATTGGACTTTACCTCTAGATGTAGGGTTTTACATCTAGATGTTTTGCTTTACATTTAGATGTTGGTCTTTATCTCTAGATGTTGGGCTATACCTCTATATGTTGTGCTTCACCTCTAGATGTTAGGCTTTACCTCTAGATGTTTGGATTACATCTAGATGTTTTGCTTTACATTTAGATGTTCGGCTTTATCTCTAGATTTTGGGTTTTAAATCTATATATTTGGCTTTTCTTCTAGATGTTGGGCTTTACCTCTAGATATCGGCTTTACCTCTAGATCTTGGGTTTTCCTTCTAGATATTGGTCTTTATCTCTAGATTTTGGGCGTTAGATCTAGAATTTGGGCTTTACATCTAGATGTTGGGCTTTAGATCTAGAAGTTGGGCTTTACCTCTAGATTTTGGGCTTTAAATCTATATATTTGGCTTTTCCTCTAGATGTTGGGCTTTACCCCTAGATATCTGGATTTACCTCTAGATGTTGGGCTTTACCTCTAGATTTTGGTTTTTACATCTGGATTTTTGGCTTCTCTCTAGAATCTGGGCTTTACCTCCAGGCGTTGGGCTTTACCACTAGATGTTGGTTTTTACCTCTAGATGTTGGTCTTTAGGTCTAGATATTGGACTTTACCTCTAGATGTAGGGTTTTACATCTAGATGTTTTGCTTTACATTTAGATGTTGGTCTTTATCTCTAGATGTTGGGTTATACCTCTATATGTTGTGCTTCACCTCTAGATGTTAGGCTTTACCTCTAGATGTTTGGATTACATCTAGATGTTTTGCTTTACATTTAGACGTTCGGCTTTATCTCTAGATTTTGGGTTTTAAATCTATATATTTGGCATATCTCTAGATGTTGGGCTTTACCTCTAGATATCGGCTTTACCTCTAGATGTTGGGTTTTACTTCTAGATATTGGTCTTTATCTCTAGATTTTGGACGTTAGATCTAGAATTTGGGCTTTACATCTAGATTTTGGGCTTTAGATCTAGAAGTTGGGGTTTACATCTAGATTTTGGGCTTTACGTCTAGGTATTGGGCTTTACCTCTAGATTTTGGGTTTTAAATCTATATATTTGGCTTTTCCTCTAGATGTTGGGCTTTACCCCTAGATATCTGGCTTTACCTCTAGATGTTGGGCTTTACCTCTAGGTTTTGAGTTTTAAATATATATATATTTGGCTTTTCCTCTAGATGTTGGGCTTTACCTCTAGATTTTGGGTTTTACATCTAGATGTTTGCCTTCATCTCTGTAAGTTGGGCTTTACCTGCAGACATTGGGCTGTAGGACTAGATGATGGTCTTTACCTCCAGAAGTTGGGCTTTACCTCTAGTTAACTGGCTTTACCTCTAAATGATGTGCTTAAACTCTAAATATTGGGCTTTACCTCTAGATGTTGGGCTTTAGATTTAGAAGTTGGGCTTTACATCTAGATTTTGGGCTTTAGATCTAGATATTGGGCTTCACCTCTAGATTTTGGGGTTAGATCTATATATCTGGCTTTATCTCTAGATGTTGGGCTTTACCTCTACATTTTGGGCTCTACCTCTAGGTATTGGTATTTACATTTAGATTTTTGACTTTAAATCTGGAAGTTGAGCTTTACATCTAGACTTTGGGATTTACCTCTAGATGTTGGGATTTAACTCTAGAAATTGGGTTTGAAATCTATATATTTTGCTTTTCCTCTAGATGTTGGGCTTTACCTCTAGATATCTGGCTTTACCTCTAGATGTTGGGTTTTACCTCTAGATATTGGTCTTTACCTCTAGATGTTGGGCTTTAGATCTAGAAGTTGTGCTTTTCATCTAGATTTTGGGCTTCACGTCTAGATATTGGGCTTTACCTCTAGATTTTGGGTTTTATATCTATATATTTGGCTTTTCCTCTAGATGTTGGGCTTTACCCCTAGATATCTGGATTTACCTGTAGATGTTGGGCTTTACCTCTAGATTTTGGGTTTTCCATCTGGATTTTTGGCTTCTCTCTAGAATCTGGGCTTTACCTCCAGACGTTGGGCTTTACCACTAGATGTTGGGGTTAACCTCTAGATGTTGGTCTTTAGGTCTAGATATTGGACTTTACCTCTAGATGTAGGGTTTTACATCTAGATGTTTTGCTTTACATTTAGATGTTGGTCTTTATCTCTAGATGTTGGGTTATACCTCTATATGTTGTGCTTCACCTCTAGACGTTAGGCTTTACCTCTAGATGTTTGGATTACATCTAGATGTTTTGCTTTACATTTAGATGTTCGGCTTTATCTCTAGATTTTGGGTTTTAAATCTATATATTTGGCTTTTCTTCTAGATGTTGGGCTTTACCTCTAGATATCGGCTTTACCTCTAGATGTTGGGTTTTACTTCTAGATATTGGTCTTTATCTCTAGATTTTGGGCGTTAGATCTAGAAGTTGGGCTTTACATCTAGATTTTGGGCTTTAAATCTATATATTTGGCTTTTCCTCTAGATGTTGGGCTTTACCCCTAGATATCTGGATTTACCTCTAGATGTTGGGCTTTACCTCTAGATTTTGGTTTTTACATCTGGATTTTTGGCTTCTCTCTAGAATCTGGGCTTTACCTCCAGGCGTTGGGCTTTACCACTAGATGTTGGTTTTTACCTCTAGATGTTGGTCTTTAGGTCTAGATACTGGACTTTACCTCTAGATGTAGGGTTTTACATCTAGATATTTTGCTTTACATTTAGATGTTGGTCTTTATCTCTAGATGTTGGGTTATACCTCTATATGTTGTGCTTCACCTCTAGTTGTTAGGCTTTACCTCTAGATGTTTGGATTACATCTAGATGTTTTGCTTTACATTTAGACGTTCGGCTTTATCTCTAGATTTTGGGTTTTAAATCTATATATTTGGCTTTTCTTCTAGATGTTGGGCTTTACCTCTAGATATCGGCTTTACCTCTAGATGTTGGGTTTTACTTCTAGATATTGGTCTTTATCTCTAGATTTTGGGCGTTAGATCTAGAATTTGGGCTTTACATCTAGATTTTGGGCTTTAGATCTAGAAGTTGGGGTTTACATCTAGATTTTGGGCTTTACGTCTAGATATTGGGCTTTACCTCTAGATTTTGGGTTTTAAATCTATATATTTGGCTTTTCCTCTAGATGTTGGGCTTTACCCCTAGATATCTGGCTTTACCTCTAGATGTTGGGCTTTACCTCTAGGTTTTGAGTTTTAAATATATATATATTTGGCTTTTCCTCTAGATGTTGGGCTTTACCTCTAGATTTTGGGTTTTACATCTAGATGTTTGCCTTCATCTCTGTAAGTTGGGCTTTACCTGCAGACATTGGGCTGTAGGACTAGATGATGGTCTTTACCTCCAGAAGTTGGGCTTTACCTCTAGTTAACTGGCTTTACCTCTAAATGATGTGCTTAAACTCTAAATATTGGGCTTTATCTCTAGATGTTGGGCTTTACCTCTACATTTTGGGCTCTACCTCTAGGTATTGGTATTTACATTTAGATTTTTGACTTTAAATCTGGAAGTTGAGCTTTACATCTAGACTTTGGGATTTACCTCTAGATGTTGGGATTTAACTCTAGAATTTGGGTTTGAAATCTATATATTTTGCTTTTCCTCTAGATGTTGGGCTTTACCTCTAGATATCTGGCTTTACCTCTAGATGTTGGGTTTTACCTCTAGATATTGGTCTTTACCTCTAGATGTTGGGCTTTAGATCTAGAAGTTGTGCTTTTCATCTAGATTTTGGGCTTTACGTCTAGATATTGGGCTTTACCTCTAGATTTTGGGTTTTATATCTATATATTTGGCTTTTCCTCTAGATGTTGGGCTTTACCCCTAGATATCTGGATTTACCTGTAGATGTTGGGCTTTACCTCTAGATTTTGGGTTTTCCATCTGGATTTTTGGCTTCTCTCTAGAATCTGGGCTTTACCGCCAGAAGTTGGGCTTTACCACTAGATGTTGGGGTTAACCTCTAGATGTTGGTCTTTAGGTCTAGATATTGGACTTTACCTCTAGATGTAGGGTTTTACATCTAGATGTTTTGCTTTACATTTAGATGTTGGTCTTTATCTCTAGATGTTGGGTTATACCTCTATATGTTGTGCTTCACCTCTAGTTGTTAGGCTTTACCTCTAGATGTTTGCATTACATCTAGATGTTTTGCTTTACATTTAGACGTTCGGCTTTATCTCTAGATTTTGGGTTTTAAATCTATATATTTGGCATATCTCTAGATTTTGGGCTCTAACTCTAGGTATTGGTGTTTACCTCTAGATTTTGGACTTTAACTCTGGAAGTTGGGGTTTACCCCTAGATGTTGGGATTTAACTCTAGAATTTGGGTTTGAAATCTATATATTTTGCTTTTCCTCTAGATGTTGGGCTTTACCTCTAGATATCTGGCTTTACCTCTAGATGTTGGGTTTTACCTCTAGATATTGGTCTTTATCTCTAGATTTTGGGCGTTAGATCTAGAATTTGGTCTTTACATCTAGATGTTGGGCTTTAGATCTAGAAGTTGGGCTTTACATCTAGATTTTGGGCTTTAAATCTATATATTTGGCTTTTCCTCTAGATGTTGGGCTTTACCCCTAGATATCTGGATTTTCCTGTAGATGTTGGGCTTTACCTCTAGATTTTGATTTTTACATCTGGAGTTTTGGCTTCTCTCTAGAATCTGGGCTTTACCTCCAGACGTTGGGCTTTACCACTAGATGTTGAGTTTTACCTCTAGATGTTGGTCTTTAGGTCTAGATATTGGACTTTACCTCTAGATTTAGGGTTTTACATCTAGATGTTTTGCTTTACATTTAGATGTTGGTCTTTATCTCTAGATGTTGGGTTATACCTCTATATGTTGTGCTTCACCTCTAGATGTTAGGCTTTACCTCTAGATGTTTGGATTACATCTAGATGTTTTGCTTTACATTTAGACGTTCGGCTTTATCTCTAGATTTTGGGTTTTAAATCTATATATTTGGCATATCTCTAGATGTTGGGCTTTACCTCTAGATATCGGCTTTACCTCTAGATGTTGGGTTTTACTTCTAGATATTGGTCTTTATCTCTAGATTTTGGGCGTTAGATCTAGAATTTGGGCTTTACATCTAGATTTTGGGCTTTAGATCTAGAAGTTGGGGTTTACATCTAGATTTTGGGCTTTACGTCTAGATATTGGGCTTTACCTCTAGATTTTGGGTTTTAAATCTATATATTTGGCTTTTCCTCTAGATGTTGGGCTTTACCCCTAGATATCTGGCTTTACCTCTAGATGTTGGGCTTTACCTCTAGGTTTTGGGTTTTAAATATATATATATTTGGCTTTTCCTCTAGATGTTGGGCTTTACCTCTAGATTTTGGGTTTTACATCTAGATGTTTGCCTTCACCTCTGGAAGTTAGGCTTTACCTGCAGACATTGGGCTGTAGGACTAGATGATGGGCTTTACCTCTAGAAGTTGTGCTTTACCTCTAGATATCTGGCTTTACCTCTAAATGATGCGCTTAAACTCTAAATATTGGGCTTTACCTCTAGATGTTGGGCTTTAGATTTAGAAGTTGGGCTTTACATCTAGATTTTGGGCTTTAGATCTAGATATTGGGCTTCACCTCTAGATTTTGGGGTTAGATCTATATATCTGGCTTTATCTCTAGATGTTGGGCTTTACCTCTACATTTTGGGCTCTACCTCTAGGTATTGGTATTTACATTTAGATTTTTGACTTTAAATCTGGAAGTTGAGCTTTACATCTAGACTTTGGGATTTACCTCTATATGTTGGGATTTAACTCTAGAATTTGGGTTTGAAATCTATATATTTTGCTTTTCCTCTAGATGTTGGGCTTTACCTCTAGATATCTGGCTTTACCTCTAGATGTTGGGATTTACCTCTAGATATTGGTCTTTTCCTCTAGATGTTGGGCTTTAGATCTAGAAGTTGTGCTTTTCATCTAGATTTTGGGCTTCACGTCTAGATATTGGGCTTTACCTCTAGATTTTGGGTTTTATATCTATATATTTGGCTTTTCCTCTAGATGTTGGGCTTTACCCCTAGATATCTGGATTTACCTGTAGATGTTGGGCTTTACCTCTAGATTTTGGGTTTTCCATCTGGATTTTTGGCTTCTCTCTAGAATCTGGGCTTTACATCCAGACCTTGGGCTTTACCACTAGATGTTGGGTTTTACCTCTAGATGTTGGTCTTTAGGTCTAGATATTGGACTTTACCTCTAGATGTAGGGTTTTACATCTAGATGTTTTGCTTTACATTTAGATGTTGGTCTTTATCTCTAGATGTTGGGCTATACCTCTATATGTTGTGCTTCACCTCTAGATGTTAGGCTTTACCTCTAGATGTTTGGATTACATCTAGATGTTTTGCTTTACGTTTAGATGTTCGGCTTTATCTCTAGATTTTGGGTTTTAAATCTATATATTTGGCTTTTCTTCTAGATGTTGGGCTTTACCTCTAGATATCGGTTTTACCTCTAGATCTTGGGTTTTCCTTCTAGATATTGGTCTTTATCTCTAGATTTTGGGCGTTAGATCTAGAATTTGGGCTTTACATCTAGATGTTGGGCTTTAGATCTAGAAGTTGGGCTTTACCTCTAGATTTTGGGCTTTAAATCTATATATTTGGCTTTTCCTCTAGATGTTGGGCTTTACCCCTAGATATCTGGATTTACCTCTAGATGTTGGGCTTTACCTCTAGATTTTGGTTTTTACATCTGGATTTTTGGCTTCTCTCTAGAATCTGGGCTTTACCTCCAGGCGTTGGGCTTTACCACTAGATGTTGGTTTTTACCTCTAGATGTTGGTCTTTAGGTCTAGATATTGGACTTTACCTCTAGATGTAGGGTTTTACATCTAGATGTTTTGCTTTACATTTAGATGTTGGTCTTTATCTCTAGATGTTGGGTTATACCTCTATATGTTGTGCTTCACCTCTAGATGTTAGGCTTTACCTCTAGATGTTTGGATTACATCTAGATGTTTTGCTTTACATTTAGACGTTCGGCTTTATCTCTAGATTTTGGGTTTTAAATCTATATATTTGGCATATCTCTAGATGTTGGGCTTTACCTCTAGATATCGGCTTTACCTCTAGATGTTGGGTTTTACTTCTAGATATTGGTCTTTATCTCTAGATTTTGGGCGTTAGATCTAGAATTTGGGCTTTACATCTAGATTTTGGGCTTTAGATCTAGAAGTTGGGGTTTACATCTAGATTTTGGGCTTTACGTCTAGATATTGGGCTTTACCTCTAGATTTTGGGTTTTAAATCTATATATTTGGCTTTTCCTCTAGTTGTTGGGCTTTACCCCTAGATATCTGGCTTTACCTCTAGATGTTGGGCTTTACCTTTAGGTTTTGAGTTTTAAATATATATATATTTGGCTTTTCCTCTAGATGTTGGGCTTTACCTCTAGATTTTGGGTTTTACATCTAGATGTTTGCCTTCATCTCTGTAAGTTGGGCTTTACCTGCAGACATTGGGCTGTAGGACTAGATGATGGTCTTTACCTCCAGAAGTTGGGCTTTACCTCTAGTTAACTGGCTTTACCTCTAAATGATGTGCTTAAACTCTAAATATTGGGCTTTACCTCTAGATGTTGGGCTTTAGATTTAGAAGTTGGGCTTTACATCTAGATTTTGGGCTTTAGATCTAGATATTGGGCTTCACCTCTACATTTTGGGGTTAGATCTATATATCTGGCTTTATCTCTAGATGTTGGGCTTTACCTCTACATTTTGGGCTCTACCTCTAGGTATTGGTATTTACATTTAGATTTTTGACTTTAAATCTGGAAGTTGAGCTTTACATCTAGACTTTGGGATTTACCTCTAGATGTTGGGATTTAACTCTAGAATTTGGGTTTGAAATCTATATATTTTGCTTTTCCTCTAGATGTTGGGCTTTACCTCTAGATATCTGGCTTTACCTCTAGATGTTGGGTTTTACCTCTAGATATTGGTCTTTACCTCTAGATGTTGGGCTTTAGATCTAGAAGTTGTGCTTTTCATCTAGATTTTGGGCTTTACGTCTAGATATTGGGCTTTACCTCTAGATTTTGGGTTTTATATCTATATATTTGGCTTTTCCTCTAGATGTTGGGCTTTACCCCTAGATATCTGGATTTACCTGTAGATGTTGGGCTTTACCTCTAGATTTTGGGTTTTCCATCTGGATTTTTGGCTTCTCTCTAGAATCTGGGCTTTACCGCCAGAAGTTGGGCTTTACCACTAGATGTTGGGGTTAACCTCTAGATGTTGGTCTTTAGGTCTAGATATTGGACTTTACCTCTAGATGTAGGGTTTTACATCTAGATGTTTTGCTTTACATTTAGATGTTGGTCTTTATCTCTAGATGTTGGGTTATACCTCTATATGTTGTGCTTCACCTCTAGTTGTTAGGCTTTACCTCTAGATGTTTGCATTACATCTAGATGTTTTGCTTTACATTTAGACGTTCGGCTTTATCTCTAGATTTTGGGTTTTAAATCTATATATTTGGCATATCTCTAGATTTTGGGCTCTAACTCTAGGTATTGGTGTTTACCTCTAGATTTTGGACTTTAACTCTGGAAGTTGGGGTTTACCCCTAGATGTTGGGATTTAACTCTAGAATTTGGGTTTGAAATCTATATCTTTTGCTTTTCCTCTAGATGTTGGGCTTTACCTCTAGATATCTGGCTTTACCTCTAGATGTTGGGTTTTACCTCTAGATATTGGTCTTTATCTCTAGATTTTGGGCGTTAGATCTAGAATTTGGTCTTTACATCTAGATGTTGGGCTTTAGATCTAGAAGTTGGGCTTTACGTCTAGATTTTGGGCTTTAAATCTATATATTTGGCTTTTCCTCTAGATGTTGGGCTTTACCCCTAGATATCTGGATTTTCCTGTAGATGTTGGGCTTTACCTCTAGATTTTGGTTTTTACATCTGGAGTTTTGGCTTCTCTCTAGAATCTGGGCTTTACCTCCAGACGTTGGGCTTTACCACTAGATGTTGAGTTTTACCTCTAGATGTTGGTCTTTAGGTCTAGATATTGGACTTTACCTCTAGATTTAGGGTTTTACATCTAGATGTTTTGCTTTACATTTAGATGTTGGTCTTTATCTCTAGATGTTGGGTTATACCTCTATATGTTGTGCTTCACCTCTAGATGTTAGGCTTTACCTCTAGATGTTTGGATTACATCTAGATGTTTTGCTTTACATTTAGACGTTCGGCTTTATCTCTAGATTTTGGGTTTTAAATCTATATATTTGGCATATCTCTAGATGTTGGGCTTTACCTCTAGATATCGGCTTTACCTCTAGATGTTGGGTTTTACTTCTAGATATTGGTCTTTATCTCTAGATTTTGGGCGTTAGATCTAGAAGTTGGGCTTTACATCTAGATTTTGGGCTTTAAATCTATATATTTGGCTTTTCCTCTAGATGTTGGGCTTTACCCCTAGTTATCTGGATTTACCTCTAGATGTTGGGCTTTACCTCTAGATTTTGGTTTTTACATCTGGATTTTTGGCTTCTCTCTAGAATCTGGGCTTTACCTCCAGGCGTTGGGCTTTACCACTAGATGTTGGTTTTTACCTCTAGATGTTGGTCTTTAGGTCTAGATACTGGACTTTACCTCTAGATGTAGGGTTTTACATCTAGATATTTTGCTTTACATTTAGATGTTGGTCTTTATCTCTAGATGTTGGGTTATACCTCTATATGTTGTGCTTCACCTCTAGTTGTTAGGCTTTACCTCTAGATGTTTGGATTACATCTAGATGTTTTGCTTTACATTTAGACGTTCGGCTTTATCTCTAGATTTTGGGTTTTAAATCTATATATTTGGCTTTTCTTCTAGATGTTGGGCTTTACCTCTAGATATCGGCTTTACCTCTAGATGTTGGGTTTTACTTCTAGATATTGGTCTTTATCTCTAGATTTTGGGCGTTAGATCTAGAATTTGGGCTTTACATCTAGATTTTGGGCTTTAGATCTAGAAGTTGGGGTTTACATCTAGATTTTGGGCTTTACGTCTAGATATTGGGCTTTACCTCTAGATTTTGGGTTTTAAATCTATATATTTGGCTTTTCCTCTAGATGTTGGGCTTTACCCCTAGATATCTGGCTTTACCTCTAGATGTTGGGCTTTACCTCTAGGTTTTGAGTTTTAAATATATATATATTTGGCTTTTCCTCTAGATGTTGGGCTTTACCTCTAGATTTTGGGTTTTACATCTAGATGTTTGCCTTCATCTCTGTAAGTTGGGCTTTACCTGCAGACATTGGGCTGTAGGACTAGATGATGGTCTTTACCTCCAGAAGTTGGGCTTTACCTCTAGTTAACTGGCTTTACCTCTAAATGATGTGCTTAAACTCTAAATATTGGGCTTTATCTCTAGATGTTGGGCTTTACCTCTACATTTTGGGCTCTACCTCTAGGTATTGGTATTTACATTTAGATTTTTGACTTTAAATCTGGAAGTTGAGCTTTACATCTAGACTTTGGGATTTACCTCTAGATGTTGGGATTTAACTCTAGAATTTGGGTTTGAAATCTATATATTTTGCTTTTCCTCTAGATGTTGGGCTTTACCTCTAGATATCTGGCTTTACCTCTAGATGTTGGGTTTTACCTCTAGATATTGGTCTTTACCTCTAGATGTTGGGCTTTAGATCTAGAAGTTGTGCTTTTCATCTAGATTTTGGGCTTTACGTCTAGATATTGGGCTTTACCTCTAGATTTTGGGTTTTATATCTATATATTTGGCTTTTCCTCTAGATGTTGGGCTTTACCCCTAGATATCTGGATTTACCTGTAGATGTTGGGCTTTACCTCTAGATTTTGGGTTTTCCATCTGGATTTTTGGCTTCTCTCTAGAATCTGGGCTTTACCGCCAGAAGTTGGGCTTTACCACTAGATGTTGGGGTTAACCTCTAGATGTTGGTCTTTAGGTCTAGATATTGGACTTTACCTCTAGATGTAGGGTTTTACATCTAGATGTTTTGCTTTACATTTAGATGTTGGTCTTTATCTCTAGATGTTGGGTTATACCTCTATATGTTGTGCTTCACCTCTAGTTGTTAGGCTTTACCTCTAGATGTTTGCATTACATCTAGATGTTTTGCTTTACATTTAGACGTTCGGCTTTATCTCTAGATTTTGGGTTTTAAATCTATATATTTGGCATATCTCTAGATTTTGGGCTCTAACTCTAGGTATTGGTGTTTACCTCTAGATTTTGGACTTTAACTCTGGAAGTTGGGGTTTACCCCTAGATGTTGGGATTTAACTCTAGAATTTGGGTTTGAAATCTATATCTTTTGCTTTTCCTCTAGATGTTGGGCTTTACCTCTAGATATCTGGCTTTACCTCTAGATGTTGGGTTTTACCTCTAGATATTGGTCTTTATCTCTAGATTTTGGGCGTTAGATCTAGAATTTGGTCTTTACATCTAGATGTTGGGCTTTAGATCTAGAAGTTGGGCTTTACATCTAGATTTTGGGCTTTAAATCTATATATTTGGCTTTTCCTCTAGATGTTGGGCTTTACCCCTAGATATCTGGATTTTCCTGTAGATGTTGGGCTTTACCTCTAGATTTTGGTTTTTACATCTGGAGTTTTGGCTTCTCTCTAGAATCTGGGCTTTACCTCCAGACGTTGGGCTTTACCACTAGATGTTGAGTTTTACCTCTAGATGTTGGTCTTTAGGTCTAGATATTGGACTTTACCTCTAGATTTAGGGTTTTACATCTAGATGTTTTGCTTTACATTTAGATGTTGGTCTTTATCTCTAGATGTTGGGTTATACCTCTATATGTTGTGCTTCACCTCTAGATGTTAGGCTTTACCTCTAGATGTTTGGATTACATCTAGATGTTTTGCTTTACATTTAGACGTTCGGCTTTATCTCTAGATTTTGGGTTTTAAATCTATATATTTGGCATATCTCTAGATGTTGGGCTTTACCTCTAGATATCGGCTTTACCTCTAGATGTTGGGTTTTACTTCTAGATATTGGTCTTTATCTCTAGATTTTGGGCGTTAGATCTAGAATTTGGGCTTTACATCTAGATTTTGGGCTTTAGATCTAGAAGTTGGGGTTTACATCTAGATTTTGGGCTTTACGTCTAGATATTGGGCTTTACCTCTAGATTTTGGGTTTTAAATCTATATATTTGGCTTTTCCTCTAGATGTTGGGCTTTACCCCTAGATATCTGGATTTACCTGTAGATGTTGGGCTTTACCTCTAGATTTTGGGTTTTCCATCTGGATTTTTGGCTTCTCTCTAGAATCTGGGCTTTACCTCCAGACGTTGGGCTTTACCACTAGATGTTGGGTTTTACCTCTAGATGTTGGTCTTTAGGTCTAGATATTGGACTTTACCTCTAGATGTAGGGTTTTACATCTAGATGTTTTGCTTTACATTTAGATGTTGGTCTTTATCTCTAGATGTTGGGTTATACCTCTATATGTTGTGCTTCACCTCTAGTTGTTAGGCTTTACCTCTAGATGTTTGGATTACATCTAGATGTTTTGCTTTACATTTAGACGTTCGGCTTTATCTCTAGATTTTGGGTTTTAAATCTATATATTTGGCTTTTCTTCTAGATGTTGAGCTTTACCTCTAGATATCGGCTTTACCTCTAGATGTTGGGTTTTACTTCTAGATATTGGTCTTTATCTCTAGATTTTGGGCGTTAGATCTAGAATTTGGGCTTTACATCTAGATTTTGGGCTTTAGATCTAGAAGTTGGGGTTTACATCTAGATTTTGGGCTTTACGTCTAGATATTGGGCTTTACCTCTAGATTTTGGGTTTTAAATCTATATATTTGGCTTTTCCTCTAGATGTTGGGCTTTACCCCTAGATATCTGGCTTTACCTCTAGATGTTGGGCTTTACCTCTAGGTTTTGGGTTTTAAATATATATATATTTGGCTTTTCCTCTAGATGTTGGGCTTTACCTATAGATTTTGGGTTTTACATCTAGATGTTTGCCTTCACCTCTGTAAGTTGGGCTTTACCTGCAGACATTGGGCTGTAGGACTAGATGATGGGCTTTACCTCCAGACGTTGGGCTTTACCTCTAGATATCTGGCTTTACCTCTAAATGATGCGCTTAAACTCTAAATATTGGGCTTTACCTCTAGATGTTGGGCTTTAGATTTAGAAGTTGGGCTTTACATCTAGATTTTGGGCTTTAGATCTAGATATTGGGCTTCACCTCTAGATTTTGGGGTTAGATCTATATATCTGGCTTTATCTCTAGATGTTGGGCTTTACCTCTACATTTTGGGCTCTACCTCTAGGTATTGGTATTTACATTTAGATTTTTGACTTTAAATCTGGAAGTTGAGCTTTACATCTAGACTTTGGGATTTACCTCTATATGTTGGGATTTAACTCTAGAATTTGGGTTTGAAATCTATATATTTTGCTTTTCCTCTAGATGTTGGGCTTTACCTCTAGATATCTGGCTTTACCTCTAGATGTTGGGATTTACCTCTAGATATTGGTCTTTACCTCTAGATGTTGGGCTTTAGATCTAGAAGTTGTGCTTTTCATCTAGATTTTGGGCTTCACGTCTAGATATTGGGCTTTACCTCTAGATTTTGGGTTTTATATCTATATATTTGGCTTTTCCTCTAGATGTTGGGCTTTACCCCTAGATATCTGGATTTACCTGTAGATGTTGGGCTTTACCTCTAGATTTTGGGTTTTCCATCTGGATTTTTGGCTTCTCTCTAGAATCTGGGCTTTACCTCCAGACGTTGGGCTTTACCACTAGATGTTGGTTTTTACCTCTAGATGTTGGTCTTTAGGTCTAGATATTGGACTTTACCTCTAGATGTAGGGTTTTACATCTAGATGTTTTGCTTTACATTTAGATGTTGGTCTTTATCTCTAGATGTTGGGCTATACCTCTATATGTTGTGCTTCACCTCTAGATGTTAGGCTTTACCTCTAGATGTTTGGATTACATCTAGATGTTTTGCTTTACATTTAGATGTTCGGCTTTATCTCTAGATTTTGGGTTTTAAATCTATATATTTGGCTTTTCTTCTAGATGTTGGGCTTTACCTCTAGATATCGGTTTTACCTCTAGATCTTGGGTTTTCCTTCTAGATATTGGTCTTTATCTCTAGATTTTGGGCGTTAGATCTAGAATTTGGGCTTTACATCTAGATGTTGGGCTTTAGATCTATAAGTTGGGCTTTACCTCTAGATTTTGGGCTTTAAATCTATATATTTGGCTTTTCCTCTAGATGTTGGGCTTTACCCCTAGATATCTGGATTTACCTCTAGATGTTGGGCTTTACCTCTAGATTTTGTTTTTTACATCTGGATTTTTGGCTTCTCTCTAGAATCTGGGCTTTACCTCCAGGCGTTGGGCTTTACCACTAGATGTTGGTTTTTACCTCTAGATGTTGGTCTTTAGGTCTAGATATTGGACTTTACCTCTAGATGTAGGGTTTTACATCTAGATGTTTTGCTTTACATTTAGATGTTGGTCTTTATCTCTAGATGTTGGGTTATACCTCTATATGTTGTGCTTCACCTCTAGATGTTAGGCTTTACCTCTAGATGTTTGGATTACATCTAGATGTTTTGCTTTACATTTAGACGTTCGGCTTTATCTCTAGATTTTGGGTTTTAAATCTATATATTTGGCATATCTCTAGATGTTGGGCTTTACCTCTAGATATCGGCTTTACCTCTAGATGTTGGGTTTTACTTCTAGATATTGGTCTTTATCTCTAGATTTTGGGCGTTAGATCTAGAATTTGGGCTTTACATCTAGATTTTGGGCTTTAGATCTAGAAGTTGGGGTTTACATCTAGATTTTGGGCTTTACGTCTAGATATTGGGCTTTACCTCTAGATTTTGGGTTTTAAATCTATATATTTGGCTTTTCCTCTAGTTGTTGGGCTTTACCCCTAGATATCTGGCTTTACCTCTAGATGTTGGGCTTTACCTCTAGGTTTTGAGTTTTAAATATATATATATTTGGCTTTTCCTCTAGATGTTGGGCTTTACCTCTAGATTTTGGGTTTTACATCTAGATGTTTGCCTTCATCTCTGTAAGTTGGGCTTTACCTGCAGACATTGGGCTGTAGGACTAGATGATGGTCTTTACCTCCAGAAGTTGGGCTTTACCTCTAGTTAACTGGCTTTACCTCTAAATGATGTGCTTAAACTCTAAATATTGGGCTTTACCTCTAGATGTTGGGCTTTAGATTTAGAAGTTGGGCTTTACATCTAGATTTTGGGCTTTAGATCTAGATATTGGGCTTCACCTCTAGATTTTGGGGTTAGATCTATATATCTGGCTTTATCTCTAGATGTTGGGCTTTACCTCTACATTTTGGGCTCTACCTCTAGGTATTGGTATTTACATTTAGATTTTTGACTTTAAATCTGGAAGTTGAGCTTTACATCTAGACTTTGGGATTTACCTCTAGATGTTGGGATTTAACTCTAGAATTTGGGTTTGAAATCTATATATTTTGCTTTTCCTCTAGATGTTGGGCTTTACCTCTAGATATCTGGCTTTACCTCTAGATGTTGGGTTTTACCTCTAGATATTGGTCTTTACCTCTAGATGTTGGGCTTTAGATCTAGAAGTTGTGCTTTTCATCTAGATTTTGGGCTTCACGTCTAGATATTGGGCTTTACCTCTAGATTTTGGGTTTTATATCTATATATTTGGCTTTTCCTCTAGATGTTGGGCTTTACCCCTAGATATCTGGATTTACCTGTAGATGTTGGGCTTTACCTCTAGATTTTTGGTTTTCCATCTGGATTTTTGGCTTCTCTCTAGAATCTGGGCTTTACCTCCAGACGTTGGGCTTTACCACTAGATGTTGGGGTTAACCTCTAGATGTTGGTCTTTAGGTCTAGATATTGGACTTTACCTCTAGATGTAGGGTTTTACATCTAGATGTTTTGCTTTACATTTAGATGTTGGTCTTTATCTCTAGATGTTGGGTTATACCTCTATATGTTGTGCTTCACCTCTAGATGTTAGGCTTTACCTCTAGATGTTTGGATTACATCTAGATGTTTTGCTTTACATTTAGATGTTCGGCTTTATCTCTAGATTTTGGGTTTTAAATCTATATATTTGGCTTTTCTTCTAGATGTTGGGCTTTACCTCTAGATATCGGCTTTACCTCTAGATGTTGGGTTTTACTTCTAGATATTGGTCTTTATCTCTAGATTTTGGGCGTTAGATCTAGAAGTTGGGCTTTACATCTAGATTTTGGGCTTTAAATCTATATATTTGGCTTTTCCTCTAGATGTTGGGCTTTACCCCTAGATATCTGGATTTACCTCTAGATGTTGGGCTTTACCTCTAGATTTTGGTTTTTACATCTGGATTTTTGGCTTCTCTCTAGAATCTGGGCTTTACCTCCAGGCGTTGGGCTTTACCACTAGATGTTGGTTTTTACCTCTAGATGTTGGTCTTTAGGTCTAGATACTGGACTTTACCTCTAGATGTAGGGTTTTACATCTAGATATTTTGCTTTACATTTAGATGTTGGTCTTTATCTCTAGATGTTGGGTTATACCTCTATATGTTGTGCTTCACCTCTAGTTGTTAGGCTTTACCTCTAGATGTTTGGATTACATCTAGATGTTTTGCTTTACATTTAGACGTTCGGCTTTATCTCTAGATTTTGGGTTTTAAATCTATATATTTGGCTTTTCTTCTAGATGTTGGGCTTTACCTCTAGATATCGGCTTTACCTCTAGATGTTGGGTTTTACTTCTAGATATTGGTCTTTATCTCTAGATTTTGGGCGTTAGATCTAGAATTTGGGCTTTACATCTAGATTTTGGGCTTTAGATCTAGAAGTTGGGGTTTACATCTAGATTTTGGGCTTTACGTCTAGATATTGGGCTTTACCTCTAGATTTTGGGTTTTAAATCTATATATTTGGCTTTTCCTCTAGATGTTGGGCTTTACCCCTAGATATCTGGCTTTACCTCTAGATGTTGGGCTTTACCTCTAGGTTTGGGGTTTTACATCTAGATGTTTCCCTTCACCTCTGTAAGTTGGGCTTTACCTGCAGCCATTAGGCTGTAGGACTAGATGATGGGCTTTACCTCTAGAAGTTGAGCTTTACATCTAGATTTTGGGCTTTACCTCTAAATGATGCGCTTAAACTCTAAATATTGGGCTTTACCTCTAGATGTTGGGCTTTAGATTTAGAAGTTGGGCTTTACATCAAGATTTTGGGCTTTACGTCTAGATATTGGTCTTTACCTCTAGATTTTGGGTTTTATTTCTATATATTTGGCTTTTCCTCTAGATGTTGGGCTTTACCCCTAGATATCTGGATTTACCTGTAGATGTTGGGCTTTACCTCTAGATTTTGGGCTTTACCTCTAAATGATGCGCTTAAACTCTAAATATTGGGCTTTACCTCTAGATGTTGGGCTTTAGATTTAGAAGTTGGGCTTTACATCTATATTTTGGTCTTTAGATTTAGAAGTTGGGCTTTATATCTAGATTTTGATCTTTACGTCTAGATATTGGGCTTTACCTCTAGATTTTGGGTTTTATATCTATATATTTGGCTTTTCCTCTAGATGTTGGGCTTTACCCCTAGATATCTGGATTTACCTGTAGATGTTGGGCTTTACCTCTAGATTTTGGGTTTTCCATCTGGATTTTTGGCTTCTCTCTAGAATCTGGGCTTTACCTCCAGACGTTGGGCTTTACCACTAGATGTTGGTTTTTACCTCTAGATGTTGGTCTTTAGGTCTAGATATTGGACTTTACCTCTAGATGTAGGGTTTTACATCTAGATGTTTTGCTTTACATTTAGATGTTGGTCTTTATCTCTAGATGTTGGGCTATACCTCTATATGTTGTGCTTCACCTCTAGATGTTAGGCTTTACCTCTAGATGTTTGGATTACATCTAGATGTTTTGCTTTACATTTAGATGTTCGGCTTTATCTCTAGATTTTGGGTTTTAAATCTATATATTTGGCTTTTCTTCTAGATGTTGGGCTTTACCTCTAGATATCGGTTTTACCTCTAGATCTTGGGTTTTCCTTCTAGATATTGGTCTTTATCTCTAGATTTTGGGCGTTAGATCTAGAATTTGGGCTTTACATCTAGATGTTGGGCTTTAGATCTAGAAGTTGGGCTTTACCTCTAGATTTTGGGCTTTAAATCTATATATTTGGCTTTTCCTCTAGATGTTGGGCTTTACCCCTAGATATCTGGATTTACCTCTAGATGTTGGGCTTTACCTCTAGATTTTGTTTTTTACATCTGGATTTTTGGCTTCTCTCTAGAATCTGGGCTTTACCTCCAGGCGTTGGGCTTTACCACTAGATGTTGGTTTTTACCTCTAGATGTTGGTCTTTAGGTCTAGATATTGGACTTTACCTCTAGATGTAGGGTTTTACATCTAGATGTTTTGCTTTACATTTAGATGTTGGTCTTTATCTCTAGATGTTGGGTTATACCTCTATATGTTGTGCTTCACCTCTAGATGTTAGGCTTTACCTCTAGATGTTTGGATTACATCTAGATGTTTTGCTTTACATTTAGACGTTCGGCTTTATCTCTAGATTTTGGGTTTTAAATCTATATATTTGGCATATCTCTAGATGTTGGGCTTTACCTCTAGATATCGGCTTTACCTCTAGATGTTGGGTTTTACTTCTAGATATTGGTCTTTATCTCTAGATTTTGGGCGTTAGATCTAGAATTTGGGCTTTACATCTAGATTTTGGGCTTTAGATCTAGAAGTTGGGGTTTACATCTAGATTTTGGGCTTTACGTCTAGATATTGGGCTTTACCTCTAGATTTTGGGTTTTAAATCTATATATTTGGCTTTTCCTCTAGTTGTTGGGCTTTACCCCTAGATATCTGGCTTTACCTCTAGATGTTGGGCTTTACCTCTAGGTTTTGAGTTTTAAATATATATATATTTGGCTTTTCCTCTAGATGTTGGGCTTTACCTCTAGATTTTGGGTTTTACATCTAGATGTTTGCCTTCATCTCTGTAAGTTGGGCTTTACCTGCAGACATTGGGCTGTAGGACTAGATGATGGTCTTTACCTCCAGAAGTTGGGCTTTACCTCTAGTTAACTGGCTTTACCTCTAAATGATGTGCTTAAACTCTAAATATTGGGCTTTACCTCTAGATGTTGGGCTTTAGATTTAGAAGTTGGGCTTTACATCTAGATTTTGGGCTTTAGATCTAGATATTGGGCTTCACCTCTAGATTTTGGGGTTAGATCTATATATCTGGCTTTATCTCTAGATGTTGGGCTTTACCTCTACATTTTGGGCTCTACCTCTAGGTATTGGTATTTACATTTAGATTTTTGACTTTAAATCTGGAAGTTGAGCTTTACATCTAGACTTTGGGATTTACCTCTAGATGTTGGGATTTAACTCTAGAATTTGGGTTTGAAATCTATATATTTTGCTTTTCCTCTAGATGTTGGGCTTTACCTCTAGATATCTGGCTTTACCTCTAGATGTTGGGTTTTACCTCTAGATATTGGTCTTTACCTCTAGATGTTGGGCTTTAGATCTAGAAGTTGTGCTTTTCATCTAGATTTTGGGCTTCACGTCTAGATATTGGGCTTTACCTCTAGATTTTGGGTTTTATATCTATATATTTGGCTTTTCCTCTAGATGTTGGGCTTTACCCCTAGATATCTGGATTTACCTGTAGATGTTGGGCTTTACCTCTAGATTTTTGGTTTTCCATCTGGATTTTTGGCTTCTCTCTAGAATCTGGGCTTTACCTCCAGACGTTGGGCTTTACCACTAGATGTTGGGGTTAACCTCTAGATGTTGGTCTTTAGGTCTAGATATTGGACTTTACCTCTAGATGTAGGGTTTTACATCTAGATGTTTTGCTTTACATTTAGATGTTGGTCTTTATCTCTAGATGTTGGGTTATACCTCTATATGTTGTGCTTCACCTCTAGATGTTAGGCTTTACCTCTAGATGTTTGGATTACATCTAGATGTTTTGCTTTACATTTAGACGTTCGGCTTTATCTCTAGATTTTGGGTTTTAAATCTATATATTTGGCTTTTCTTCTAGATGTTGGGCTTTACCTCTAGATATCGGCTTTACCTCTAGATGTTGGGTTTTACTTCTAGATATTGGTCTTTATCTCTAGATTTTGGGCGTTAGATCTAGAAGTTGGGCTTTACATCTAGATTTTGGGCTTTAAATCTATATATTTGGCTTTTCCTCTAGATGTTGGGCTTTACCCCTAGATATCTGGATTTACCTCTAGATGTTGGGCTTTACCTCTAGATTTTGGTTTTTACATCTGGATTTTTGGCTTCTCTCTAGAATCTGGGCTTTACCTCCAGGCGTTGGGCTTTACCACTAGATGTTGGTTTTTACCTCTAGATGTTGGTCTTTAGGTCTAGATACTGGACTTTACCTCTAGATGTAGGGTTTTACATCTAGATATTTTGCTTTACATTTAGATGTTGGTCTTTATCTCTAGATGTTGGGTTATACCTCTATATGTTGTGCTTCACCTCTAGTTGTTAGGCTTTACCTCTAGATGTTTGGATTACATCTAGATGTTTTGCTTTACATTTAGACGTTCGGCTTTATCTCTAGATTTTGGGTTTTAAATCTATATATTTGGCTTTTCTTCTAGATGTTGGGCTTTACCTCTAGATATCGGCTTTACCTCTAGATGTTGGGTTTTACTTCTAGATATTGGTCTTTATCTCTAGATTTTGGGCGTTAGATCTAGAATTTGGGCTTTACATCTAGATTTTGGGCTTTAGATCTAGAAGTTGGGGTTTACATCTAGATTTTGGGCTTTACGTCTAGATATTGGGCTTTACCTCTAGATTTTGGGTTTTAAATCTATATATTTGGCTTTTCCTCTAGATGTTGGGCTTTACCCCTAGATATCTGGCTTTACCTCTAGATGTTGGGCTTTACCTCTAGGTTTTGAGTTTTAAATATATATATATTTGGCTTTTCCTCTAGATGTTGGGCTTTACCTCTAGATTTTGGGTTTTACATCTAGATGTTTGCCTTCATCTCTGTAAGTTGGGCTTTACCTGCAGACATTGGGCTGTAGGACTAGATGATGGTCTTTACCTCCAGAAGTTGGGCTTTACCTCTAGTTAACTGGCTTTACCTCTAAATGATGTGCTTAAACTCTAAATATTGGGCTTTATCTCTAGATGTTGGGCTTTACCTCTACATTTTGGGCTCTACCTCTAGGTATTGGTATTTACATTTAGATTTTTGACTTTAAATCTGGAAGTTGAGCTTTACATCTAGACTTTGGGATTTACCTCTAGATGTTGGGATTTAACTCTAGAATTTGGGTTTGAAATCTATATATTTTGCTTTTCCTCTAGATGTTGGGCTTTACCTCTAGATATCTGGCTTTACCTCTAGATGTTGGGTTTTACCTCTAGATATTGGTCTTTACCTCTAGATGTTGGGCTTTAGATCTAGAAGTTGTGCTTTTCATCTAGATTTTGGGCTTTACGTCTAGATATTGGGCTTTACCTCTAGATTTTGGGTTTTATATCTATATATTTGGCTTTTCCTCTAGATGTTGGGCTTTACCCCTAGATATCTGGATTTACCTGTAGATGTTGGGCTTTACCTCTAGATTTTGGGTTTTCCATCTGGATTTTTGGCTTCTCTCTAGAATCTGGGCTTTACCTCCAGACGTTGGGCTTTACCACTAGATGTTGGGGTTAACCTCTAGATGTTGGTCTTTAGGTCTAGATATTGGACTTTACCTCTAGATGTAGGGTTTTACATCTAGATGTTTTGCTTTACATTTAGATGTTGGTCTTTATCTCTAGATGTTGGGTTATACCTCTATATGTTGTGCTTCACCTCTAGTTGTTAGGCTTTACCTCTAGATGTTTGCATTACATCTAGATGTTTTGCTTTACATTTAGACGTTCGGCTTTATCTCTAGATTTTGGGTTTTAAATCTATATATTTGGCATATCTCTAGATTTTGGGCTCTAACTCTAGGTATTGGTGTTTACCTCTAGATTTTGGACTTTAACTCTGGAAGTTGGGGTTTACCCCTAGATGTTGGGATTTAACTCTAGAATTTGGGTTTGAAATCTATATCTTTTGCTTTTCCTCTAGATGTTGGGCTTTACCTCTAGATATCTGGCTTTACCTCTAGATGTTGGGTTTTACCTCTAGATATTGGTCTTTATCTCTAGATTTTGGGCGTTAGATCTAGAATTTGGTCTTTACATCTAGATGTTGGGCTTTAGATCTAGAAGTTGGGCTTTACATCTAGATTTTGGGCTTTAAATCTATATATTTGGCTTTTCCTCTAGATGTTGGGCTTTACCCCTAGATATCTGGATTTACCTCTAGATGTTGGGCTTTACCTCTAGATTTTGGTTTTTACATCTGGAGTTTTGGCTTCTCTCTAGAATCTGGGCTTTACCTCCAGACGTTGGGCTTTACCACTAGATGTTTTGCTTTACATTTAGATGTTGGTCTTTATCTCTAGATGTTGGGTTATACCTCTATATGTTGTGCTTCACCTCTAGATGTTAGGCTTTACATTTAGATGTTTGGATTACATCTAGATGCTTTGCTTTACATTTAGATGTTCGGCTTTATCTCTAGATTTTGGGTTTTAAATCTATATATTTGGCTTTTCTTCTAGATGTTGGGCTTTACCTCTAGATATCGGCTTTACCTCTAGATGTTGGGTTTTACTTCTAGATATTGGTCTTTATCTCTAGATTTTTGGCGTTAGATCTAGAATTTGGGCTTTACATCTAGATTTTGGGCTTTACGTCTACATATTGGGCTTTACCTCTAGATTCTGGGTTTTAAATCTATATATTTGGCTTTTCCTCTAGATGTTGGGCTTTACCTCTAGATTTGGGGTTTTACATCTAGATGTTTCCCTTCACCTCTGTAAGTTGGGCTTTACCTGCAGCCATTAGGCTGTAGGACTAGATGATGGGCTTTACCTCTAGAAGTTGAGCTTTACATCTAGATTTTGGGCTTTACCTCTAAATGATGCGCTTAAACTCTAAATATTGGGCTTTACCTCTAGATGTTGGGCTTTAGATTTAGAAGTTGGGCTTTACATCAAGATTTTGGGCTTTACGTCTAGATATTGGTCTTTACCTCTAGATTTTGGGTTTTATTTCTATATATTTGGCTTTTCCTCTAGATGTTGGGCTTTACCCCTAGATATCTGGATTTACCTGTAGATGTTGGGCTTTACCTCTAGATTTTGGGCTTTACCTCTAAATGATGCGCTTAAACTCTAAATATTGGGCTTTACCTCTAGATGTTGGGCTTTAGATTTAGAAGTTGGGCTTTACATCTATATTTTGGTCTTTAGATTTAGAAGTTGGGCTTTATATCTAGATTTTGATCTTTACGTCTAGATATTGGGCTTTACCTCTAGATTTTGGGTTTTATATCTATATATTTGGCTTTTCCTCTAGATGTTGGGCTTTACCCCTAGATATCTGGATTTACCTGTAGATGTTGGGCTTTACCTCTAGATTTTGGGTTTTCCATCTGGATTTTTGGCTTCTCTCTAGAATCTGGGCTTTACCTCCAGACGTTGGGCTTTACCACTAGATGTTGGGTTTTACCTCTAGATGTTGGTCTTTAGGTCTAGATATTGGACTTTACCTCTAGATGTAGGGTTTTACATCTAGATGTTTTGCTTTACATTTAGATGTTGGTCTTTATCTCTAGATGTTGGGTTATACCTCTATATGTTGTGTTTCACCTCTAGATGTTAGGCTTTACCTCTAGATGTTTGGATTACATCTAGATGTTTTGCTTTACATTTAGGTGTTCGGCTTTATCTCTAGATTTTGGGTTTTAAATCTATATATTTGGCTTTTCTTCTAGATGTTGGGCTTTACATCTAGATTTGGGGTTTTACATCTAGATGTTTGCCTTCACCTCTGTAAGTTGGGCTTTACCTGCAGACATTGGGCTGTAGGACTAGATGATGGGCTTTACCTCCAGACGTTGGGCTTTACCTCTAGATATCTGGCTTTACCTCTAAATGATGCGCTTAAACTCTAAATATTGGGCTTTTCCTCCAGATGTTGGGCTTTAGATTTAGAAGTTGGGCTTTACAACTATATTTTCGGCTTTAGATCTAGAAGTTGGTCTTTACATCTAGATTTTGGGCTTTACATCTAAATATTGGGCTTCACCTCTAGATTTTGGGGTTTAGATCTATATATCTGGCTTTATCTCTAGATGTTGGGCTTTACCTCTACATTTTGGGCTCTACCTCTAGGTATTGGTATTTACATTTAGATTTTTGACTTTAAATCTGGAAGTTGAGCTTTACATCTAGACTTTGGGATTTACCTCTAGATGTTGGGATTTAACTCTAGAATTTGGGTTTGAAATCTATATCTTTTGCTTTTCCTCTAGATGTTGGGCTTTACCTCTAGATATCTGGCTTTACCTCTAGATGTTGTGTTTTACCTCTAGATATTGGTCTTTATCTCTAGATTTTGGGCGTTAGATCTAGAATTTGGTCTTTACATCTAGATGTTGGGCTTTAGATCTAGAAGTTGGGCTTTACATCTAGATTTTGGGCTTTAAATCTATATATTTGGCTTTTCCTCTAGATGTTGGGCTTTACCCCTAGATATCTGGATTTTCCTGTAGATGTTGGGCTTTACCTCTAGATTTTGGTTTTTACATCTGGAGTTTTGGCTTCTCTCTAGAATCTGGGCTTTACCTCCAGACGTTGGGCTTTACCACTAGATGTTGAGTTTTACCTCTAGATGTTGGTCTTTAGGTCTAGATATTGGACTTTACCTCTAGATGTAGGGTTTTACATCTAGATGTTTTGCTTTACATTTAGATGTTGGTCTTTATCTCTAGATGTTGGGTTATACCTCTATATGTTGTGCTTCACCTCTAGATGTTAGGCTTTACCTCTAGATGTTTGGATTACATCTAGATGCTTTGCTTTACATTTAGATGTTCGGCTTTATCTCTAGATTTTGGGTTTTAAATCTATATATTTGGCTTTTCTTCTAGATGTTGGGCTTTACCTCTAGATATCGGCTTTACCTCTAGATGTTGGGTTTTACTTCTAGATATTGGTCTTTATCTCTAGATTTTTGGCGTTAGATCTAGAATTTGGGCTTTACATATAGATTTTGGGCTTTACGTCTACATATTGGGCTTTACCTCTAGATTTTGGGTTTTAAATCTATATATTTGGCTTTTCCTGTAGATGTTGGGCTTTACCCCTAGATATCTGGCTTTACCTCTAGATGTTGGGCTTTACCTCTAGATTTGGGGTTTTACATCTAGATGTTTCCCTTCACCTCTGTAAGTTGGGCTTTACCTACAGCCATTAGGCTGTAGGACTAGATGATGGGCTTTACCTCTAGAAGTTGAGCTTTACATCTAGATTTTGGGGTTTACCTCTAAATGATGCGCTTAAACTCTAAATATTGGGCTTTACCTCTAGATGTTGGGCTTTAGATTTAGAAGTTGGGCTTTACATCAAGATTTTGGGCTTTACGTCTAGATATTGGTCTTTACCTCTAGATTTTGGGTTTTATTTCTATATATTTGGCTTTTCCTCTAGATGTTGGGCTTTACCCCTAGATATCTGGATTTACCTGTAGATGTTGGGCTTTACCTCTAGATTTTGGGCTTTACCTCTAAATGATGCGCTTAAACTCTAAATATTGGGCTTTACCTCTAGATGTTGGGCTTTAGATTTAGAAGTTGGGCTTTACATATATATTTTGGTCTTTAGATTTAGAAGTTGGGCTTTATATCTAGATTTTGATCTTTACGTCTAGATATTGGGCTTTACCTCTAGATTTTGGGTTTTATATCTATATATTTGGCTTTTCCTTTAGATGTTGGGCTTTACCCCTAGATATCTGGATTTACCTGTAGATGTTGGGCTTTACCTCTAGATTTTGGGTTTTCCATCTGGATTTTTGGCTTCTCTCTAGAATCTGGGCTTTACCTCCAGACGTTGGGCTTTACCACTAGATGTTGGGTTTTACCTCTAGATGTTGGTCTTTAGGTCTAGATATTGGACTTTACCTCTAGATGTAGGGTTTTACATCTAGATGTTTTGCTTTACATTTAGATGTTGGTCTTTATCTCTAGATGTTGGGTTATACCTCTATATGTTGTGTTTCACCTCTAGATGTTAGGCTTTACCTCTAGATGTTTGGATTACATCTAGATGTTTTGCTTTACATTTAGATGTTCGGATTTATCTCTAGATTTTGTGGTTTAAATCTATATATTTGGCATATCTCTAGATTTTGGGCTCTAACTCTAGGTATTGGTGTTTACCTCTAGATTTTGGACTTTAACTCTGGAAGTTGGGGTTTACCCCTAGATGTTGGGATTTACCTCTAGATTTTGGGTTTTACATCTAGATGTTTGCCTTCACCTCTTTAAGTTGGGCTTTACCTGCAGCCATTAGGCTGTAGGACTAGATGATGGGCTTTCCCTCTAGAAGTTGAGCTTTACATCTAGATTTTGGGCTTTACCTCTAAATGATGCGCTTAAACTCTAAATATTGGGCTTTACCTCTAGATGTTGGGCTTTAGATTTAGAAGTTGGGCTTTACATTTATATTTTGGGCTTTAGATATAGAAGTTGGGCTTTACATCTAGATTTTGGGCTTTACTTCTAGATATTTGTCTTCACCTCTAGATTTTGGGGTTTAGATCTATATATATGGCTTTATCTCTAGATGTTGGGCTTTATCTCTACATTTTGGGCTCTACCTCTAGGTATTGGTATTTACATTTAGATTTTTGACTTTAAAACTGGAAGTTGAGCTTTACATCTAGACTTTGGGATTTACCTCTAGATGTTGGGATTTAACTCTAGAATTTGGGTTTGAAATCTATATATTTTGCTTTTCCTCTAGATGTTGGGCTTTACCTCTAGATATCTGGCTTTACCTCTAGATGTTGGGTTTTACCTCTAGATATTGGTCTTTACATCTAGATATTGGGCGTTAGATCTAGAAGTTGGGCTTTACATCTAGATTTTGGGCTTTAAATCTATATATTTGGCTTTTCCTCTAGATGTTGGGCTTTACCCCTAGATATCTGGATTTACCTGTAGATGTTGGGCTTTACCTCTAGATTTTGGTTTTTACATCTGGAGTTTTGGCTTCTCTCTAGAATCTGGGCTTTACCTCCAGACGTTGGGCTTTACCACTAGATGTTGGTTTTTACCTCTAGATGTTGGTCTTTAGGTCTAGATATTGGACTTTACCTCTAGATGTAGGGTTTTACATCTAGATGTTTTGCTTTACATTTAGATGTTGGTCTTTATCTCTAGATGTTGGGTTATACCTCTATATGTTGTGCTTCACCTCTAGTTGTTAGGCTTTACCTCTAGATGTTTGGATTACATCTAGATGTTTTGCTTTACATTTAGACGTTCGGCTTTATCTCTAGATTTTGGGTTTTAAATCTATATATTTGGCATATCTCTAGATTTTGGGCTCTAACTCTAGGTATTGGTGTTTACCTCTAGATTTTGGACTTTAACTCTGGAAGTTGGGGTTTACCCCTAGATGTTGGGATTTAACTCTAGAATTTGGGTTTGAAATCTATATCTTTTGCTTTTCCTCTAGATGTTGGGCTTTACCTCTAGATATCTGGCTTTACCTCTAGATGTTGGGTTTTACCTCTAGATATTGGTCTTTATCTCTAGATTTTGGGCGTTAGATCAAGAATTTGGTCTTTACATCTAGATGTTGGGCTTTAGATCTAGAAGTTGGGCTTTACATCTAGATTTTGGGCTTTAAATCTATATATTTGGCTTTTCCTCTAGATGTTGGGCTTTACCCCTAGATATCTGGATTTACCTGTAGATGTTGGGCTTTACCTCTAGATTTTGGTTTTTACATCTGGAGTTTTGGCTTCTCTCTAGAATCTGGGCTTTACCTCTAGCTATTGGTCTTTACCACTAGATGTTGGTTTTTACCTCTAGATGTTGGTCTTTAGGTCTAGATATTGGACTTTACCTCTAGATGTAGGGTTTTACATCTAGATGTTTTGCTTTACATTTAGATGTTGGTCTTTATCTCTAGATGTTGGGTTATACCTCTATATGTTGTGCTTCACCTATAGATGTTAGGCTTTACATTTAGATGTTTGGATTACATCTAGATGTTTTGCTTTACATTTAGATGTTCGGCTTTATCTCTAGATTTTGGGTTTTAAATCTATATATTTGGCTTTTCTTCTAGATGTTGGGCTTTACCTCTAGATATCGGCTTTACCTCTAGATGTTGGGTTTTACTTCTAGATATTGGTCTTTATCTCTAGATTTTTGGCGTTAGATCTAGAATTTGGGCTTTACATCTAGATTTTGGGCTTTACGTCTACATATTGGGCTTTACCTTTAGATTTTGGGTTTTAAATCTATATATTTGGCTTTTCCTGTAGATGTTGGGCTTTACCCCTAGATATCTGGCTTTACCTCTAGATGTTGGGCTTTACCTCTAGATTTGGGGTTTTACATCTAGATGTTTCCCTTCACCTCTGTAAGTTGGGCTTTACCTACAGCCATTAGGCTGTAGGACTAGATGATGGGCTTTACCTCTAGAAGTTGAGCTTTACATCTAGATTTTGGGGTTTACCTCTAAATGATGCGCTTAAACTCTAAATATTGGGCTTTACCTCTAGATGTTGGGCTTTAGATTTAGAAGTTGGGCTTTACATCAAGATTTTGGGCTTTACGTCTAGATATTGGTCTTTACCTCTAGATTTTGGGTTTTATTTCTATATATTTGGCTTTTCCTCTAGATGTTGGGCTTTACCCCTAGATATCTGGATTTACCTGTAGATGTTGGGCTTTACCTCTAGATTTTGGGCTTTACCTCTAAATGATGCGCTTAAACTCTAAATATTGGGCTTTACCTCTAGATGTTGGGCTTTAGATTTAGAAGTTGGGCTTTACATATATATTTTGGTCTTTAGATTTAGAAGTTGGGCTTTATATCTAGATTTTGATCTTTACGTCTAGATATTGGGCTTTACCTCTAGATTTTGGGTTTTATATCTATATATTTGGCTTTTCCTTTAGATGTTGGGCTTTACCCCTAGATATCTGGATTTACCTGTAGATGTTGGGCTTTACCTCTAGATTTTGGGTTTTCCATCTGGATTTTTGGCTTCTCTCTAGAATCTGGGCTTTACCTCCAGACGTTGGGCTTTACCACTAGATGTTGGGTTTTACCTCTAGATGTTGGTCTTTAGGTCTAGATATTGGACTTTACCTCTAGATGTAGGGTTTTACATCTAGATGTTTTGCTTTACATTTAGATGTTGGTCTTTATCTCTAGATGTTGGGTTATACCTCTATATGTTGTGTTTCACCTCTAGATGTTAGGCTTTACCTCTAGATGTTTGGATTACATCTAGATGTTTTGCTTTACATTTAGATGTTCGGATTTATCTCTAGATTTTGTGGTTTAAATCTATATATTTGGCATATCTCTAGATTTTGGGCTCTAACTCTAGGTATTGGTGTTTACCTCTAGATTTTGGACTTTAACTCTGGAAGTTGGGGTTTACCCCTAGATGTTGGGATTTACCTCTAGATTTTGGGTTTTACATCTAGATGTTTGCCTTCACCTCTTTAAGTTGGGCTTTACCTGCAGCCATTAGGCTGTAGGACTAGATGATGGGCTTTCCCTCTAGAAGTTGAGCTTTACATCTAGATTTTGGGCTTTACCTCTAAATGATGCGCTTAAACTCTAAATATTGGGCTTTACCTCTAGATGTTGGGCTTTAGATTTAGAAGTTGGGCTTTACATTTATATTTTGGGCTTTAGATATAGAAGTTGGGCTTTACATCTAGATTTTGGGCTTTACTTCTAGATATTTGTCTTCACCTCTAGATTTTGGGGTTTAGATCTATATATATGGCTTTATCTCTAGATGTTGGGCTTTATCTCTACATTTTGGGCTCTACCTCTAGGTATTGGTATTTACATTTAGATTTTTGACTTTAAAACTGGAAGTTGAGCTTTACATCTAGACTTTGGGATTTACCTCTAGATGTTGGGATTTAACTCTAGAATTTGGGTTTGAAATCTATATATTTTGCTTTTCCTCTAGATGTTGGGCTTTACCTCTAGATATCTGGCTTTACCTCTAGATGTTGGGTTTTACCTCTAGATATTGGTCTTTACATCTAGATATTGGGCGTTAGATCTAGAAGTTGGGCTTTACATCTAGATTTTGGGCTTTAAATCTATATATTTGGCTTTTCCTCTAGATGTTGGGCTTTACCCCTAGATATCTGGATTTACCTGTAGATGTTGGGCTTTACCTCTAGATTTTGGTTTTTACATCTGGAGTTTTGGCTTCTCTCTAGAATCTGGGCTTTACCTCCAGACGTTGGGCTTTACCACTAGATGTTGGTTTTTACCTCTAGATGTTGGTCTTTAGGTCTAGATATTGGACTTTACCTCTAGATGTAGGGTTTTACATCTAGATGTTTTGCTTTACATTTAGATGTTGGTCTTTATCTCTAGATGTTGGGTTATACCTCTATATGTTGTGCTTCACCTCTAGTTGTTAGGCTTTACCTCTAGATGTTTGGATTACATCTAGATGTTTTGCTTTACATTTAGACGTTCGGCTTTATCTCTAGATTTTGGGTTTTAAATCTATATATTTGGCATATCTCTAGATTTTGGGCTCTAACTCTAGGTATTGGTGTTTACCTCTAGATTTTGGACTTTAACTCTGGAAGTTGGGGTTTACCCCTAGATGTTGGGATTTAACTCTAGAATTTGGGTTTGAAATCTATATCTTTTGCTTTTCCTCTAGATGTTGGGCTTTACCTCTAGATATCTGGCTTTACCTCTAGATGTTGGGTTTTACCTCTAGATATTGGTCTTTATCTCTAGATTTTGGGCGTTAGATCAAGAATTTGGTCTTTACATCTAGATGTTGGGCTTTAGATCTAGAAGTTGGGCTTTACATCTAGATTTTGGGCTTTAAATCTATATATTTGGCTTTTCCTCTAGATGTTGGGCTTTACCCCTAGATATCTGGATTTACCTGTAGATGTTGGGCTTTACCTCTAGATTTTGGTTTTTACATCTGGAGTTTTGGCTTCTCTCTAGAATCTGGGCTTTACCTCTAGCTATTGGTCTTTACCACTAGATGTTGGTTTTTACCTCTAGATGTTGGTCTTTAGGTCTAGATATTGGACTTTACCTCTAGATGTAGGGTTTTACATCTAGATGTTTTGCTTTACATTTAGATGTTGGTCTTTATCTCTAGATGTTGGGTTATACCTCTATATGTTGTGCTTCACCTATAGATGTTAGGCTTTACATTTAGATGTTTGGATTACATCTAGATGTTTTGCTTTACATTTAGATGTTCGGCTTTATCTCTAGATTTTGGGTTTTAAATCTATATATTTGGCTTTTCTTCTAGATGTTGGGCTTTACCTCTAGATATCGGCTTTACCTCTAGATGTTGGGTTTTACTTCTAGATATTGGTCTTTATCTCTAGATTTTTGGCGTTAGATCTAGAATTTGGGCTTTACATCTAGATTTTGGGCTTTACGTCTACATATTGGGCTTTACCTTTAGATTTTGGGTTTTAAATCTATATATTTGGCTTTTCCTGTAGATGTTGGGCTTTACCCCTAGATATCTGGCTTTACCTCTAGATGTTGGGCTTTACCTCTAGGTTTTGGGTTTTAAATCTATATATTTGGCTTTTCCTCTAGATGTTGGGCTTTACCTCTAGATTTGGGGTTTTACATCTAGATGTTTCCCTTCACCTCTGTAAGTTGGGCTTTACCTGCAGCCATTAGGCTTTAGGACTAGATGATGGGCTTTACCTCTAGAAGTTGAGCTTTACATCTAGATTTTGGGCTTTACCTCTAAATGATGCGCTTAAACTCTAAATATTGGGCTTTACCTCTAGATGTTGGGCTTTAGATTTAGAAGTTGGGCTTTACATTTATATTTTGGGCTTTAGATCTAGAAGTTGGGCTTTACATCTAGACTTTGGGCTTTACGTCTAGATATTTGGCTTCACCTCTAGATTTTGGGGTTTAGATCTATATATATGGCTTTATCTCTAGATGTTGGGCTTTACCTCTACATTTTGGTCTCTACCTCTAGGTATTGGTATTTACATTTAGATTTTTGACTTTAAAACTGGAAGTTGAGCTTTACATCTAGACTTTGGGATTTACCTCTAGATGTTGGGATTTAACTCTAGAATTTGGGTTTGAAATCTATATATTTTGCTTTTCCTCTAGATGTTGGGCTTTACCTCTAGATATCTGGCTTTACCTCTAGATGTTGGGTTTTACCTCTAGATATTGGTCTTTACCTCTAGATTTTGGGTGTTAGATCTAGAATTTGGGCTTTACATCTAGATTGTGGGCTTTAGATCTAGAAGCTGGGCTTTACATCTAGATTTTGGGCTTTACGTCTAGATATTGGGCTTTACCTCTAGATTTTGTGTTTTAAATCTATATATTTGGCTTTTCCTCTAGATGTTGGGCTTTACACCTAGATATCTGGCTTTACCTCTAAATGTTGGGCTTTACCTCTAGATTTTGGGTTTTAAATATATATATATATTTGGCTTTTCCTCTAGATGTTATGCTTTACCTCTAGATTTTGGGTTTTACCTCTAGATGTTTGCCTTCACCTCTGTAAGTTGGGCTTTACCTGCAGACATTGGGCTGTAGGGCTAGATGATGGGCTTTACCTCCAGACGTTGGGCTTTACCTCTAGATATCTGGCTTTACCTCTAGATGTTGGGTTTTACCTCTAGATATTGGTCTTTACCTCTAGATGTTGGGCTTTAGATCTAGAAGTTGTGCTTTTCATCTAGTTTTTGGGCTTTACGTCTAGATATTGGGCTTTAGGTCTAGATATTGGGCTTTACCTCTAGATTTTGGGTTTTAAATCTATATATTTGGCTTTTCCTCTAGATGATGGGGTTTACCTCTAGATTTGGGGTTTTACATCTAGATGTTTGCCTTCACCTCTGTAAGTTGGGCTTTACCTGTAGCCATTAGGCTGTAGGACTAGATGATGGGCTTTACCTCTAGAAGTTGAGCTTTACATCTAGATTTTGGGCTTTACCTCTAAATGATGCGCTTAAACTCTAAATATTGGGCTTTACCTCTAGATGTTGGGCTTTAGATTTAGAAGTTGGGCTTTACATCTATATTTTAGGCTTTAGATCTAGAAGTTGGGCTTTATATCTAGATTTTGATCTTTACGTCTAGATATTGGGCTTTACCTCTAGATTTTGGGTTTTATATCTATATATTTGGCTTTTCCTCTAGATGTTGGGCTTTACCCCTAGATATCTGGATTTACCTGTAGATGTTGGGCTTTACCTCTAGATTTTGGGTTTTCCATCTGGATTTTTGGCTTCTCTCTAGAATCTGGGCTTTACCTCCAGACGTTGGGCTTTACCACTAGATGTTGGTTTTTACCTCTAGATGTTGGTCTTTAGGTCTAGATATTGGACTTTACCTCTAGATGTAGGGTTTTACATCTAGATGTTTTGCTTTACATTTAGATGTTGGTCTTTATCTCTAGATGTTGGGTTATACCTCTATATGTTGTGCTTCACCTCTAGTTGTTAGGCTTTACCTCTAGATGTTTGCATTACATCTAGATGTTTTGCTTTACATTTAGACGTTCGGCTTTATCTCTAGATTTTGGGTTTTAAATCTATATATTTGGCATATCTCTAGATTTTGGGCTCTAACTCTAGGTATTGGTGTTTACCTCTAGATTTTGGACTTTAACTCTGGAAGTTGGGGTTTACCCCTAGATGTTGGGATTTAACTCTAGAATTTGGGTTTGAAATCTATATATTTTGCTTTTCCTCTAGATGTTGGGCTTTACCTCTAGATATCTGGCTTTACCTCTAGATGTTGGGTTTTACCTCTAGATATTGGTCTTTATCTCTAGATTTTGTTCGTTAGATCTAGAATTTGGTCTTTACATCTAGATGTTGGGCTTTAGATCTAGAAGTTGGGGTTTACATCTAGATTTTGGGCTTTACGTCTAGATATTGGGCTTTACCTCTAGATTTTGGGTTTTAAATCTATATATTTGGCTTTTCCTCTAGATATTGGGCTTTACCCCTAGATATCTGCCTTTTCCTCTAGATGTTATGCTTTACCTCTAGATTTTGGGTTTTACATCTAGATGTTTGCCTTCACCTCTGTAAGTTGGGCTTTACCTGCAGACATTGGGCTGTAGGGCTAGATGATGGGCTTTACCTCCAGACGTTGGGCTTTACCTCTAGATATCTGGCTTTACCTCTAGATGTTGGGTTTTACCTCTAGATATTGGTCTTTACCTCTAGATGTTGGGCTTTAGATCTAGAAGTTGTGCTTTTCATCTAGTTTTTGGGCTTTACCTCTAGATGTTGGGCTTTAGGTCTAGATATTGGGCTATACCTCTAGATTTTGGGTTTTAAATCTATATATTTGGCTTTTCCTCTAGATGATGGGGTTTACCTCTAGAAGTTGAGCTTTACATCTAGATTTTGGGCTTTACCTCTAAATGATGCGCTTAAACTCTAAATATTGGGCTTTACCTCTAGATGTTGGGCTTTAGATTTAGAAGTTGGGCTTTACATCTATATTTTAGGCTTTAGATCTAGAAGTTGGGCTTTATATCTAGATTTTGATCTTTACGTCTAGATATTGGGCTTTACCTCTAGATTTTGGGTTTTAAACCTATATATTTGGCATATCTCTAGATTTTGGGCTCTAACTCTAGGTATTGGTGTTTACCTCTAGATTTTGGACTTTAACTCTGGAAGTTGGGGTTTACCCCTAGATGTTGGGATTTAACTCTAGAATTTGGGTTTGAAATCTATATATTTTGCTTTTCCTCTAGATGTTGGGCTTTACCTCTAGATATCTGGCTTTACCACTAGATGTTGGGTTTTACCTCTAGATATTGGTCTTTATCTCTAGACTTTGGGCGTTAGATCTAGAATTTGGGCTTTACATCTAGATGTTGGGCTTTAGATCTAGAAGTTGGGCTTTACATCTAGATTTTGGGCTTTAAATCTATATATTTGGCTTTTCCTCTAGATGTTGGGCTTTACCCCTAGATATCTGGATTTACCTCTAGATGTTGGGCTTTACCTCTAGATTTTGGTTTTTACATCTGGATTTTTGGCTTCTCTCTAGAATCTGGGCTTTACCTCCAGGCGTTGGGCTTTACCACTAGATGTTGGTTTTTACCTCTATATGTTGGTCTTTAGGTCTAGATATTGGACTTTACCTCTAGATGTAGGGTTTTACATCTAGATGTTTTGCTTTACATTTAGATGTTGGTCTTTATCTCTAGATGTTGGGTTATACCTCTATATGTTGTGCTTCACCTCTAGATGTTAGGCTTTACCTCTAGATGTTTGGATTACATCTAGATGTTTTGCTTTACATTTAGATGTTCGGCTTTATCTCTAGATTTTGGGTTTTAAATCTATATATTTGGCTTTTCTTCTAGATGTTGGGCTTTACCTCTAGATATCGGCTTTACCTCTAGATGTTGGGTTTTACTTCTAGATATTGGTCTTTATCTCTAGATTTTGGGCTTTAGATCTAGAATTTGGGCTTTACATCTAGATTTTGGGCTTTAGATCTAGAAGTTGTGCTTTACATCTAGATTTTGGGCTTTACGTCTAGATATTGGGCTTTACCTCTAGATTTTGGGTTTTAAATGTATATATTTGGCTTTTCCTCTAGATGTTGGGCTTTACCCCTAGATATCTGGCTTTACCTCTAGATGTTGGGCTTTACCTCTAGGTTTTTGGTTTTTAAATATATATATATTTGGCTTTTCCTCTAGATGTTGGGCTTTACCTCTAGATTTTGGGTTTTACATCTAGATGTTTGCCTTCACCTCTGTAAGTTGGGCTTTACCTGCAGACATTGGGCTGTAGGACTAGATGATGGGCTTTACCTCCAGACGTTGGGCTTTACCTCTAGTTATCTGGCTTTACCTCTAAATGATGTGCTTAAACTCTAAATATTGGGCTTTACCTCTAGATGTTGGGCTTTAGATTTAGAAGTTGGGCTTTACATCTAGATTTTGGGCTTTAGATCTAGATATTTGGCTTCACCTCTACATTTTGGGGTTAGATCTATATATCTGGCTTTATCTCTAGATGTTGGGCTTTACCTCTACATTTTGGGCTCTACCTCTAGGTATTGGTATTTACATTTAGATTTTTGACTTTAAATCTGGAAGTTGAGCTTTACATCTAGACTTTGGGATTTACCTCTAGATGTTGGGATTTAACTCTAGAATTTGGGTTTGAAATCTATATATTTTGCTTTTCCTCTAGATGTTGGGCTTTACCTCTAGATATCTGGCTTTACCTCTAGATGTTGGGTTTTACCTCTAGCTATTGGTCTTTACCTCTAGATGTTGGGCTTTAGATCTAGAAGTTGTGCTTTTCATCTAGATTTTGGGCTTTACGTCTAGATATTGGGCTTTACCTCTAGATTTTGGGTTTTATATCTATATATTTGGCTTTTCCTCTAGATGTTGGGCTTTACCCCTAGATATCTGGATTTACCTGTAGATGTTGGGCTTTACCTCTAGATTTTGGGTTTTCCATCTGGATTTTTGGCTTCTCTCTAGAATCTGGGCTTTACCTCCAGACGTTGGGCTTTACCACTAGATGTTGGGGTTAACCTCTAGATGTTGGTCTTTAGGTCTAGATATTGGACTTTACCTCTAGATGTAGGGTTTTACATCTAGATGTTTTGCTTTACATTTAGATGTTGGTCTTTATCTCTAGATGTTGGGTTATACCTCTATATGTTGTGCTTCACCTCTAGTTGTTAGGCTTTACCTCTAGATGTTTGCATTACATCTAGATGTTTTGCTTTACATTTAGACGTTCGGCTTTATCTCTAGATTTTGGGTTTTAAATCTATATATTTGGCATATCTCTAGATTTTGGGCTCTAACTCTAGGTATTGGTGTTTACCTCTAGATTTTGGACTTTAACTCTGGAAGTTGGGGTTTACCCCTAGATGTTGGGATTTAACTCTAGAATTTGGGTTTGAAATCTATATATTTTGCTTTTCCTCTAGATGTTGGGCTTTACCTCTAGATATCTGGCTTTACCACTAGATGTTGGGTTTTACCTCTAGATATTGGTCTTTATCTCTAGATTTTGGGCGTTAGATCTAGAATTTGGTCTTTACATCTAGATGTTGGGCTTTAGATCTAGAAGTTGGGGTTTACATCTAGATTTTGGGCTTTACGTCTAGATATTGGGCTTTACCTCTAGATTTTGGGTTTTAAATCTATATATTTGGCTTTTCCTCTAGATGTTGGGCTTTACCCCTAGATATCTGGCTTTACCTCTAGATGTTGGGCTTTACCTCTAGGTTTTGGGTTTTAAATATATATATATTTGGCTTTTCCTCTAGATGTTGGGCTTTACCTCTAGATTTTGGGTTTTACATCTAGATGTTTGCCTTCACCTCTGTAAGTTGGGCTTTATCTGCAGTCATTGGGCTGTAGGACTAGATGATGGGCTTTACCTCCAGACGTTGGGCTTTACCTCTAGATATCTGGCTTTACCTCTAAAAGATGCGCTTAAACTCTAAATATTGGGCTTTACCTCTAGATGTTGGGCTTTAGATTTAGAAGTTGGGCTTTACATCTAGATTTTGGGCTTTAGATCTAGAAGTTGGGCTTTACATCTAGATTTTGGGCTTTACGTCTAGATATTGGGCTTCACCTCTAGATTTTGGGGTTTAGATCTATATATCTGGCTTTATCTCTAGATGTTGGGCTTTACCTCTACATTTTGGGCTCTACCTCTAGGTATTGGTATTTACATTTAGATTTTTTGACTTTAAATCTGGAAGATGAGCTTTACATCTAGACTTTGGGATTTACCTCTAGATGTTGGGATTTAACTCTAGAATTTGGGTTTGAAATCTATATATTTTGCTTTTCCTCTAGATGTTGGGCTTTACCTCTAGATATCTGGCTTTACCTCTAGATGTTGGGTTTTACCTCTAGATATTGGTCTTTTCCTCTAGATGTTGGGCTTTACCCCTAGATATCTGGATTTACCTGTAGATGTTGGGCTTTACCTCTAGATTTTGGGTTTTCCATCTGGAGTTTTGGCTTCTCTCTAGAATCTGGGCTTTACCTCCAGACATTGGGCTTTACCACTAGATGTTGGGTTTTACCTCTAGATGTTTTGCTTTACATTTAGATGTTGGTCTTTATCTCTAGATGTTGGGTTATACCTCTATATGTTGTGCTTCACCTATAGATGTTAGGCTTTACATTTAGATGTTTGGATTACATCTACATGTTTTGCTTTACATTTAGATGTTCGGCTTTATCTCTAGATTTTGGGTTTTAAATCTATATATTTGGCTTTTCTTCTAGATGTTGGGCTTTACCTCTAGATATCGGCTTTACCTCTAGATGTTGGGTTTTACTTCTAGATATTGGTCTTTATCTCTAGATTTTTGGCGTTAGATCTAGAATTTGGGCTTTACATCTAGATTTTGGGCTTTACGTCTAGATATTGGGCTTTACCTCTAGATTTTGGGTTTTAAATCTATATATTTGGCTTTTCCTGTAGATGTTGGGCTTTACCCCTAGATATCTGGCTTTACCTCTAGATGTTGGGCTTTACCTCTAGGTTTTGGGTTTTAAATCTATATATTTGGCTTTTCCTCTAGATGTTGGGCTTTACCTCTAGATTTGGGGTTTTACATCTAGATGTTTCCCTTCACCTCTGTAAGTTGGGCTTTACCTGCAGCCATTAGGCTGTAGGACTAGATGATGGGCTTTACCTCTAGAAGTTGAGCTTTACATCTAGATTTTGGGCTTTACCTATAAATGATGCGCTTAAACTCTAAATATTGGGCTTTACCTCTAGATGTTGGGCTTTAGATTTAGAAGTTGGGCTTTACATCTAGACTTTGGGCTTTACGTCTAGATATTTGGCTTCACCTCTAGATTTTGGGGTTTAGATCTATATATATGGCTTTATCTCTAGATGTTGGGCTTTACCTCTACATTTTGGTCTCTACCTCTAGGTATTGGTATTTACATTTAGATTTTTGACTTTAAAACTGGAAGTTGAGCTTTACATCTAGACTTTGGGATTTACCTCTAGATGTTGGGATTTAACTCTAGAATTTGGGTTTGAAATCTATATATTTTGCTTTTCCTCTAGATGTTGGGCTTTACCTCTAGATATCTGGCTTTACCTCTAGATGTTGGGTTTTACCTCTAGATATTGGTCTTTACCTCTAGATTTTGGGTGTTAGATCTAGAATTTGGGCTTTACATCTAGATTGTGGGCTTTAGATCTAGAAGCTGGGCTTTACATCTAGATTTTGGGCTTTACGTCTAGATATTGGGCTTTACCTCTAGATTTTGTGTTTTAAATCTATATATTTGGCTTTTCCTCTAGATGTTGGGCTTTACACCTAGATATCTGGCTTTACCTCTAAATGTTGGGCTTTACCTCTAGATTTTGGGTTTTAAATATATATATATTTGGCTTTTCCTCTAGATGTTATGCTTTACCTCTAGATTTTGGGTTTTACATCTAGATGTTTGCCTTCACCTCTGTAAGTTGGGCTTTACCTGCAGACATTGGGCTGTAGGGCTAGATGATGGGCTTTACCTCCAGACGTTGGGCTTTACCTCCAGACGTTGGGCTTTACCTCTAGATATCTGGCTTTACCTCTAGATGTTGGGTTTTACCTCTAGATATTGGTCTTTACCTCTAGATGTTGGGCTTTAGATCTAGAAGTTGTGCTTTTCATCTAGTTTTTGGGCTTTACGTCTAGATATTGGGCTTTAGGTCTAGATATTGGGCTTTACCTCTAGATTTTGGGTTTTAAATCTATATATTTGGCTTTTCCTCTAGATGATGGGGTTTACCTCTAGATTTGGGGTTTTACATCTAGATGTTTGCCTTCACCTCTGTAAGTTGGGCTTTACCTGTAGCCATTAGGCTGTAGGACTAGATGATGGGCTTTACCTCTAGAAATTGAGCTTTACATCTAGATTTTGGGCTTTACCTCTAAATGGTGCGCTTAAACTCTAAATATTGGGCTTTACCTCTAGATGTTGGGCTTTAGATTTAGAAGTTGGGCTTTACATCTATATTTTAGGCTTTAGATCTAGAAGTTGGGCTTTATATCTAGATTTTGATCTTTACGTCTAGATATTGGGCTTTACCTCTAGATTTTGGGTTTTATATCTATATATTTGGCTTTTCCTCTAGATGTTGGGCTTTACCCCTAGTTATCTGGATTTACCTGTAGATGTTGGGCTTTACCTCTAGATTTTGGGTTTTCCATCTGGATTTTTGGCTTCTCTCTAGAATCTGGGCTTTACCTCCAGACGTTGGGCTTTACCACTAGATGTTGGGGTTAACCTCTAGATGTTGGTCTTTAGGTCTAGATATTGGACTTTACCTCTAGATGTAGGGTTTTACATCTAGATGTTTTGCTTTACATTTAGATGTTGGTCTTTATCTCTAGATGTTGGGTTATACCTCTATATGTTGTGCTTCACCTCTAGTTGTTAGGCTTTACCTCTAGATGTTTGCATTACATCTAGATGTTTTGCTTTACATTTAGACGTTCGGCTTTATCTCTAGATTTTGGGTTTTAAATCTATATATTTGGCATATCTCTAGATTTTGGGCTCTAACTCTAGGTATTGGTGTTTACCTCTAGATTTTGGACTTTAACTCTGGAAGTTGGGGTTTACCCCTAGATGTTGGGATTTAACTCTAGAATTTGGGTTTGAAATCTATATATTTTGCTTTTCCTCTAGATGTTGGGCTTTACCTCTAGATATCTGGCTTTACCACTAGATGTTGGGTTTTACCTCTAGATATTGGTCTTTATCTCTAGATTTTGGGCGTTAGATCTAGAATTTGGTCTTTACATCTAGATGTTGGGCTTTAGATCTAGAAGTTGGGGTTTACATCTAGATTTTGGGCTTTACGTCTAGATATTGGGCTTTACCTCTAGATTTTGGGTTTTAAATCTATATATTTGGCTTTTCCTCTAGTTGTTGGGCTTTACCCCTAGATATCTGGCTTTACCTCTAGATGTTGGGCTTTACCTCTAGGTTTTGGGTTTTAAATATATATATATTTGGCTTTTCCTCTAGATGTTGGGCTTTACCTCTAGATTTTGGGTTTTACATCTAGATGTTTGCCTTCACCTCTGTAAGTTGGGCTTTACCTGCAGTCATTGGGCTGTAGGACTAGATGATGGGCTTTACCTCCAGACGTTGGGCTTTACCTCTAGATATCTGGCTTTACCTCTAAAAGATGCGCTTAAACTCTAAATATTGGGCTTTACCTCTAGATGTTGGGCTTTAGATTTAGAAGTTGGGCTTTACATCTAGATTTTGGGCTTTAGATCTAGAAGTTGGGCTTTACATCTAGATTTTGGGCTTTACGTCTAGATATTGGGCTTCACCTCTAGATTTTGGGGTTTAGATCTATATATCTGGCTTTATCTCTAGATGTTGGGCTTTACCTCTACATTTTGGGCTCTACCTCTAGGTATTGGTATTTACATTTAGATTTTTTGACTTTAAATCTGGAAGTTGAGCTTTACATCTAGACTTTGGGATTTACCTCTAGATGTTGGGATTTAACTCTAGAATTTGGGTTTGAAATCTATATATTTTGCTTTTCCTCTAGATGTTGGGCTTTACCTCTAGATATCTGGCTTTACCTCTAGATGTTGGGTTTTACCTCTAGATATTGGTCTTTTCCTCTAGATGTTGGGCTTTACCCCTAGATATCTGGATTTAGCTGTAGATGTTGGGCTTTACCTCTAGATTTTGGGTTTTCCATCTGGAGTTTTGGCTTCTCTCTAGAATCTGGGCTTTACCTCCAGAGTTGGGCTTTACCACTAGATGTTGGGTTTTACCTCTAGATGTTTTGCTTTACATTTAGATGTTGGTCTTTATCTCTAGATGTTGGGTTATACCTCTATATGTTGTGCTTCACCTATAGATGTTAGGCTTTACATTTAGATGTTTGGATTACATCTAGATGTTTTGCTTTACATTTAGATGTTCGGCTTTATCTCTTGATTTTGGGTTTTAAATCTATATATTTGGCTTTTCTTCTAGATGTTGGGCTTTACCTCTAGATATCGGCTTTACCTCTAGATGTTGGGTTTTACTTCTAGATATTGGTCTTTATCTCTAGATTTTTGGCGTTAGATCTAGAATTTGGGCTTTACATCTAGATTTTGGGCTTTACGTCTAGATATTGGGCTTTTTCTCTAGATTTTGGGTTTTACATTTGGATGTTTGCCTTCACCTCTGTAAGTTGGGCTTTACCTGCAGACATTGGGCTGTAGGACTAGATGATGGGCTTTACCTCCAGACGTTGGGCTTTACCTCTAGATATCTGGCTTTACCTCTAGATGTTGGGTTTTACCTCTAGATATTGGTCTTTACCTCTAGATGTTGGGCTTTAGATCTAGAAGTTGTGCTTTTCATCTAGTTTTTGGGCTTTACGTCTAGATATTGGGCTTTAGGTCTAGATATTGGGCTTTACCTCTAGATTTTGGGTTTTAAATCTATATATTTGGCTTTTCCTCTAGATGATGGGGTTTACCTCTAGATTTGGGGTTTTACATCTAGATGTTTGCCTTCACCTCTGTAAGTTGGGCTTTACCTGTAGCCATTAGGCTGTAGGACTAGATGATGGGCTTTACCTCTAGAAATTGAGCTTTACATCTAGATTTTGGGCTTTATCTCTAGGTATTGGTATTTACATTTAGATTTTTGACTTTAAAACTGGAAGTTGAGCTTTACATCTAGACTTTGGGATTTACCTCTAGATGTTGGGATTTAACTCTAGAATTTGGGTTTGAAATCTATATATTTTGCTTTTCCTCTAGATGTTGGGCTTTACCTCTAGATATCTGGCTTTACCTCTAGATGTTGGGTTTTACCTCTAGATATTGGTCTTTACCTCTAGATTTTGGGTGTTAGATCTAGAATTTGGGCTTTACATCTAGATTGTGGGCTTTAGATCTAGAAGCTGGGCTTTACATCTAGATTTTGGGCTTTACGTCTAGATATTGGGCTTTACCTCTAGATTTTGTGTTTTAAATCTATATATTTGGCTTTTCCTCTAGATGTTGGGCTTTACACCTAGATATCTGGCTTTACCTCTAAATGTTGGGCTTTACCTCTAGATTTTGGGTTTTAAATATATATATATTTGGCTTTTCCTCTAGATGTTATGCTTTACCTCTAGATTTTGGGTTTTACATCTAGATGTTTGCCTTCACCTCTGTAAGTTGGGCTTTACCTGCAGACATTGGGCTGTAGGGCTAGATGATGGGCTTTACCTCCAGACGTTGCGCTTTACCTCTAGATATCTGGCTTTACCTCTAGATGTTGGGTTTTACCTCTAGATATTGGTCTTTACCTCTAGATGTTGGGCTTTAGATCTAGAAGTTGTGCTTTTCATCTAGTTTTTGGGCTTTACGTCTAGATATTGGGCTTTAGGTCTAGATATTGGGCTTTACCTCTAGATTTTGGGTTTTAAATCTATATATTTGGCTTTTCCTCTAGATGATGGGGTTTACCTCTAGATTTGGGGTTTTACATCTAGATGTTTGCCTTCACCTCTGTAAGTTGGGCTTTACCTGTAGCCATTAGGCTGTAGGACTAGATGATGGGCTTTACCTCTAGAAATTGAGCTTTACATCTAGATTTTGGGCTTTACCTCTAAATGGTGCGCTTAAACTCTAAATATTGGGCTTTACCTCTAGATGTTGGGCTTTAGATTTAGAAGTTGGGCTTTACATCTATATTTTAGGCTTTAGATCTAGAAGTTGGGCTTTATATCTAGATTTTGATCTTTACGTCTAGATATTGGGCTTTACCTCTAGATTTTGGGTTTTATATCTATATATTTGGCTTTTCCTCTAGATGTTGGGCTTTACCCCTAGTTATCTGGATTTACCTGTAGATGTTGGGCTTTACCTCTAGATTTTGGGTTTTCCATCTGGATTTTTGGCTTCTCTCTAGAATCTGGGCTTTACCTCCAGACGTTGGGCTTTACCACTAGATGTTGGGGTTAACCTCTAGATGTTGGTCTTTAGGTCTAGATATTGGACTTTACCTCTAGATGTAGGGTTTTACATCTAGATGTTTTGCTTTACATTTAGATGTTGGTCTTTATCTCTAGATGTTGGGTTATACCTCTATATGTTGTGCTTCACCTCTAGTTGTTAGGCTTTACCTCTAGATGTTTGCATTACATCTAGATGTTTTGCTTTACATTTAGACGTTCGGCTTTATCTCTAGATTTTGGGTTTTAAATCTATATATTTGGCATATCTCTAGATTTTGGGCTCTAACTCTAGGTATTGGTGTTTACCTCTAGATTTTGGACTTTAACTCTGGAAGTTGGGGTTTACCCCTAGATGTTGGGATTTAACTCTAGAATTTGGGTTTGAAATCTATATATTTTGCTTTTCCTCTAGATGTTGGGCTTTACCTCTAGATATCTGGCTTTACCACTAGATGTTGGGTTTTACCTCTAGATATTGGTCTTTATCTCTAGATTTTGGGCGTTAGATCTAGAATTTGGTCTTTACATCTAGATGTTGGGCTTTAGATCTAGAAGTTGGGGTTTACATCTAGATTTTGGGCTTTACGTCTAGATATTGGGCTTTACCTCTAGATTTTGGGTTTTAAATCTATATATTTGGCTTTTCCTCTAGATGTTGGGCTTTACCCCTAGATATCTGGCTTTACCTCTAGATGTTGGGCTTTAACTCTAGGTTTTGGGTTTTAAATATATATATATTTGGCTTTTCCTCTAGATGTTGGGCTTTACCTCTAGATTTTGGGTTTTACATCTAGATGTTTGCCTTCACCTCTGTAAGTTGGGCTTTACCTGCAGTCATTGGGCTGTAGGACTAGATGATGGGCTTTACCTCCAGACGTTGGGCTTTACCTCTAGATATCTGGCTTTACCTCTAAAAGATGCGCTTAAACTCTAAATATTGGGCTTTACCTCTAGATGTTGGGCTTTAGATTTAGAAGTTGGGCTTTACATCTAGATTTTGGGCTTTAGATCTAGAAGTTGGGCTTTACATCTAGATTTTGGGCTTTACGTCTAGATATTGGGCTTCACCTCTAGATTTTGGGGTTTAGATCTATATATCTGGCTTTATCTCTAGATGTTGGGCTTTACCTCTACATTTTGGGCTCTACCTCTAGGTATTGGTATTTACATTTAGATTTTTTGACTTTAAATCTGGAAGTTGAGCTTTACATCTAGACTTTGGGATTTACCTCTAGATGTTGGGATTTAACTCTAGAATTTGGGTTTGAAATCTATATATTTTGCTTTTCCTCTAGATGTTGGGCTTTACCTCTAGATATCTGGCTTTACCTCTAGATGTTGGGTTTTACCTCTAGATATTGGTCTTTTCCTCTAGATGTTGGGCTTTACCCCTAGATATCTGGATTTAGCTGTAGATGTTGGGCTTTACCTCTAGATTTTGGGTTTTCCATCTGGAGTTTTGGCTTCTCTCTAGAATCTGGGCTTTACCTCCAGAGTTGGGCTTTACCACTAGATGTTGGGTTTTACCTCTAGATGTTTTGCTTTACATTTAGATGTTGGTCTTTATCTCTAGATGTTGGGTTATACCTCTATATGTTGTGCTTCACCTATAGATGTTAGGCTTTACATTTAGATGTTTGGATTACATCTAGATGTTTTGCTTTACATTTAGATGTTCGGCTTTATCTCTTGATTTTGGGTTTTAAATCTATATATTTGGCTTTTCTTCTAGATGTTGGGCTTTACCTCTAGATATCGGCTTTACCTCTAGATGTTGGGTTTTACTTCTAGATATTGGTCTTTATCTCTAGATTTTTGGCGTTAGATCTAGAATTTGGGCTTTACATCTAGATTTTGGGCTTTACGTCTAGATATTGGGCTTTTTCTCTAGATTTTGGGTTTTACATTTGGATGTTTGCCTTCACCTCTGTAAGTTGGGCTTTACCTGCAGACATTGGGCTGTAGGACTAGATGATGGGCTTTACCTCCAGACGTTGGGCTTTACCTCTAGATATCTGGCTTTACCTCTAGATGTTGGGTTTTACCTCTAGATATTGGTCTTTACCTCTAGATGTTGGGCTTTAGATCTAGAAGTTGTGCTTTTCATCTAGTTTTTGGGCTTTACGTCTAGATATTGGGCTTTAGGTCTAGATATTGGGCTTTACCTCTAGATTTTGGGTTTTAAATCTATATATTTGGCTTTTCCTCTAGATGATGGGGTTTACCTCTAGATTTGGGGTTTTACATCTAGATGTTTGCCTTCACCTCTGTAAGTTGGGCTTTACCTGTAGCCATTAGGCTGTAGGACTAGATGATGGGCTTTACCTCTAGAAATTGAGCTTTACATCTAGATTTTGGGCTTTACCTCTAAATGGTGCGCTTAAACTCTAAATATTGGGCTTTACCTCTAGATGTTGGGCTTTAGATTTAGAAGTTGGGCTTTACATCTATATTTTAGGCTTTAGATCTAGAAGTTGGGCTTTATATCTAGATTTTGATCTTTACGTCTAGATATTGGGCTTTACCTCTAGATTTTGGGTTTTATATCTATATATTTGGCTTTTCCTCTAGATGTTGGGCTTTACCCCTAGTTATCTGGATTTACCTGTAGATGTTGGGCTTTACCTCTAGATTTTGGGTTTTCCATCTGGATTTTTGGCTTCTCTCTAGAATCTGGGCTTTACCTCCAGACGTTGGGCTTTACCACTAGATGTTGGGGTTAACCTCTAGATGTTGGTCTTTAGGTCTAGATATTGGACTTTACCTCTAGATGTAGGGTTTTACATCTAGATGTTTTGCTTTACATTTAGATGTTGGTCTTTATCTCTAGATGTTGGGTTATACCTCTATATGTTGTGCTTCACCTCTAGTTGTTAGGCTTTACCTCTAGATGTTTGCATTACATCTAGATGTTTTGCTTTACATTTAGACGTTCGGCTTTATCTCTAGATTTTGGGTTTTAAATCTATATATTTGGCATATCTCTAGATTTTGGGCTCTAACTCTAGGTATTGGTGTTTACCTCTAGATTTTGGACTTTAACTCTGGAAGTTGGGGTTTACCCCTAGATGTTGGGATTTAACTCTAGAATTTGGGTTTGAAATCTATATATTTTGCTTTTCCTCTAGATGTTGGGCTTTACCTCTAGATATCTGGCTTTACCACTAGATGTTGGGTTTTACCTCTAGATATTGGTCTTTATCTCTAGATTTTGGGCGTTAGATCTAGAATTTGGTCTTTACATCTAGATGTTGGGCTTTAGATCTAGAAGTTGGGGTTTACATCTAGATTTTGGGCTTTACGTCTAGATATTGGGCTTTACCTCTAGATTTTGGGTTTTAAATCTATATATTTGGCTTTTCCTCTAGATGTTGGGCTTTACCCCTAGATATCTGGCTTTACCTCTAGATGTTGGGCTTTAACTCTAGGTTTTGGGTTTTAAATATATATATATTTGGCTTTTCCTCTAGATGTTGGGCTTTACCTCTAGATTTTGGGTTTTACATCTAGATGTTTGCCTTCACCTCTGTAAGTTGGGCTTTACCTGCAGTCATTGGGCTGTAGGACTAGATGATGGGCTTTACCTCCAGACGTTGGGCTTTACCTCTAGATATCTGGCTTTACCTCTAAAAGATGCGCTTAAACTCTAAATATTGGGCTTTACCTCTAGATGTTGGGCTTTAGATTTAGAAGTTGGGCTTTACATCTAGATTTTGGGCTTTAGATCTAGAAGTTGGGCTTTACATCTAGATTTTGGGCTTTACGTCTAGATATTGGGCTTCACCTCTAGATTTTGGGGTTTAGATCTATATATCTGGCTTTATCTCTAGATGTTGGGCTTTACCTCTACATTTTGGGCTCTACCTCTAGGTATTGGTATTTACATTTAGATTTTTTGACTTTAAATCTGGAAGTTGAGCTTTACATCTAGACTTTGGGATTTACCTCTAGATGTTGGGATTTAACTCTAGAATTTGGGTTTGAAATCTATATATTTTGCTTTTCCTCTAGATGTTGGGCTTTACCTCTAGATATCTGGCTTTACCTCTAGATGTTGGGTTTTACCTCTAGATATTGGTCTTTTCCTCTAGATGTTGGGCTTTACCCCTAGATATCTGGATTTAGCTGTAGATGTTGGGCTTTACCTCTAGATTTTGGGTTTTCCATCTGGAGTTTTGGCTTCTCTCTAGAATCTGGGCTTTACCTCCAGAGTTGGGCTTTACCACTAGATGTTGGGTTTTACCTCTAGATGTTTTGCTTTACATTTAGATGTTGGTCTTTATCTCTAGATGTTGGGTTATACCTCTATATGTTGTGCTTCACCTATAGATGTTAGGCTTTACATTTAGATGTTTGGATTACATCTAGATGTTTTGCTTTACATTTAGATGTTCGGCTTTATCTCTTGATTTTGGGTTTTAAATCTATATATTTGGCTTTTCTTCTAGATGTTGGGCTTTACCTCTAGATATCGGCTTTACCTCTAGATGTTGGGTTTTACTTCTAGATATTGGTCTTTATCTCTAGATTTTTGGCGTTAGATCTAGAATTTGGGCTTTACATCTAGATTTTGGGCTTTACGTCTAGATATTGGGCTTTTTCTCTAGATTTTGGGTTTTACATTTGGATGTTTGCCTTCACCTCTGTAAGTTGGGCTTTACCTGCAGACATTGGGCTGTAGGACTAGATGATGGGCTTTACCTCCAGACGTTGGGCTTTACCTCTAGATATCTGGCTTTACCTCTAGATGTTGGGTTTTACCTCTAGATATTGGTCTTTACCTCTAGATGTTGGGCTTTAGATCTAGAAGTTGTGCTTTTCATCTAGTTTTTGGGCTTTACGTCTAGATATTGGGCTTTAGGTCTAGATATTGGGCTTTACCTCTAGATTTTGGGTTTTAAATCTATATATTTGGCTTTTCCTCTAGATGATGGGGTTTACCTCTAGATTTGGGGTTTTACATCTAGATGTTTGCCTTCACCTCTGTAAGTTGGGCTTTACCTGTAGCCATTAGGCTGTAGGACTAGATGATGGGCTTTACCTCTAGAAATTGAGCTTTACATCTAGATTTTGGGCTTTACCTCTAAATGGTGCGCTTAAACTCTAAATATTGGGCTTTACCTCTAGATGTTGGGCTTTAGATTTAGAAGTTGGGCTTTACATCTATATTTTAGGCTTTAGATCTAGAAGTTGGGCTTTATATCTAGATTTTGATCTTTACGTCTAGATATTGGGCTTTACCTCTAGATTTTGGGTTTTATATCTATATATTTGGCTTTTCCTCTAGATGTTGGGCTTTACCCCTAGTTATCTGGATTTACCTGTAGATGTTGGGCTTTACCTCTAGATTTTGGGTTTTCCATCTGGATTTTTGGCTTCTCTCTAGAATCTGGGCTTTACCTCCAGACGTTGGGCTTTACCACTAGATGTTGGGGTTAACCTCTAGATGTTGGTCTTTAGGTCTAGATATTGGACTTTACCTCTAGATGTAGGGTTTTACATCTAGATGTTTTGCTTTACATTTAGATGTTGGTCTTTATCTCTAGATGTTGGGTTATACCTCTATATGTTGTGCTTCACCTCTAGTTGTTAGGCTTTACCTCTAGATGTTTGCATTACATCTAGATGTTTTGCTTTACATTTAGACGTTCGGCTTTATCTCTAGATTTTGGGTTTTAAATCTATATATTTGGCATATCTCTAGATTTTGGGCTCTAACTCTAGGTATTGGTGTTTACCTCTAGATTTTGGACTTTAACTCTGGAAGTTGGGGTTTACCCCTAGATGTTGGGATTTAACTCTAGAATTTGGGTTTGAAATCTATATATTTTGCTTTTCCTCTAGATGTTGGGCTTTACCTCTAGATATCTGGCTTTACCACTAGATGTTGGGTTTTACCTCTAGATATTGGTCTTTATCTCTAGATTTTGGGCGTTAGATCTAGAATTTGGTCTTTACATCTAGATGTTGGGCTTTAGATCTAGAAGTTGGGGTTTACATCTAGATTTTGGGCTTTACGTCTAGATATTGGGCTTTACCTCTAGATTTTGGGTTTTAAATCTATATATTTGGCTTTTCCTCTAGATGTTGGGCTTTACCCCTAGATATCTGGCTTTACCTCTAGATGTTGGGCTTTAACTCTAGGTTTTGGGTTTTAAATATATATATATTTGGCTTTTCCTCTAGATGTTGGGCTTTACCTCTAGATTTTGGGTTTTACATCTAGATGTTTGCCTTCACCTCTGTAAGTTGGGCTTTACCTGCAGTCATTGGGCTGTAGGACTAGATGATGGGCTTTACCTCCAGACGTTGGGCTTTACCTCTAGATATCTGGCTTTACCTCTAAAAGATGCGCTTAAACTCTAAATATTGGGCTTTACCTCTAGATGTTGGGCTTTAGATTTAGAAGTTGGGCTTTACATCTAGATTTTGGGCTTTAGATCTAGAAGTTGGGCTTTACATCTAGATTTTGGGCTTTACGTCTAGATATTGGGCTTCACCTCTAGATTTTGGGGTTTAGATCTATATATCTGGCTTTATCTCTAGATGTTGGGCTTTACCTCTACATTTTGGGCTCTACCTCTAGGTATTGGTATTTACATTTAGATTTTTTGACTTTAAATCTGGAAGTTGAGCTTTACATCTAGACTTTGGGATTTACCTCTAGATGTTGGGATTTAACTCTAGAATTTGGGTTTGAAATCTATATATTTTGCTTTTCCTCTAGATGTTGGGCTTTACCTCTAGATATCTGGCTTTACCTCTAGATGTTGGGTTTTACCTCTAGATATTGGTCTTTTCCTCTAGATGTTGGGCTTTACCCCTAGATATCTGGATTTACCTGTAGATGTTGGGCTTTACCTCTAGATTTTGGGTTTTCCATCTGGAGTTTTGGCTTCTCTCTAGAATCTGGGCTTTGCCTCCAGACATTGGGCTTTACCACTAGATGTTGGGTTTTACCTCTAGATGTTTTGCTTTACATTTAGATGTTGGTCTTTATCTCTAGATGTTGGGTTATACCTCTATATGTTGTGCTTCACCTATAGATGTTAGGCTTTACATTTAGATGTTTGGATTACATCTAGATGTTTTGCTTTACATTTAGATGTTCGGCTTTATCTCTAGATTTTGGGTTTTAAATCTATATATTTGGCTTTTCTTCTAGATGTTGGGCTTTACCTCTAGATATCGGCTTTACCTCTAGATGTTGGGTTTTACTTCTAGATATTGGTCTTTATCTCTAGATTTTTGGCGTTAGATCTAGAATTTGGGGTTTACATCTAGATTTTGGGCTTTACGTCTAGATATTGGGCTTTACCTCTAGATTTTGGGTTTTAAATCTATATATTTGGCTTTTCCTGTAGATGTTGGGCTTTACCCCTAGATATCTGGCTTTACCTCTAGATGTTGGGCTTTACCTCTAGGTTTTGGGTTTTAAATCTATATATTTGGCTTTTCCTCTAGATGTTGGGCTTTACCTCTAGATTTGGGTTTTTACATCTAGATGTTTCCCTTCACCTCTGTAAGTTGGGCTTTACCTGCAGCCATTAGGCTGTAGGACTAGATGATGGGCTTTACCTCTAGAAGTTGAGCTTTACATCTAGATTTTGGGCTTTACCTATAAATGATGCGCTTAAACTCTAAATATTGGGCTTTACCTCTAGATGTTGGGCTTTAGATTTAGAAGTTGGGCTTTACATCTAGACTTTGGGCTTTACGTCTAGATATTTGGCTTCACCTCTAGATTTTGGGGTTTAGATCTATATATATGGCTTTATATCTAGATGTTGGGCTTTACCTCTACATTTTGGTCTCTACCTCTAGGTATTGGTATTTACATTTAGATTTTTGACTTTAAAACTGGAAGTTGAGCTTTACATCTAGACTTTGGGATTTACCTCTAGATGTTGGGATTTAACTCTAGAATTTGGGTTTGAAATCTATATATTTTGCTTTTCCTCTAGATGTTGGGCTTTACCTCTAGATATCTGGCTTTACCTCTAGATGTTGGGTTTTACCTCTAGATATTGGTCTTTACCTCTAGATTTTGGGTGTTAGATCTAGAATTTGGGCTTTACATCTAGATTGTGGGCTTTAGATCTAGAAGCTGGGCTTTACATCTAGATTTTGGGCTTTACGTCTAGATATTGGGCTTTACCTCTAGATTTTGTGTTTTAAATCTATATATTTGGCTTTTCCTCTAGATGTTGGGCTTTACACCTAGATATCTGGCTTTACCTCTAAATGTTGGGCTTTACCTCTAGATTTTGGGTTTTAAATATATATATATTTGGCTTTTCCTCTAGATGTTATGCTTTACCTCTAGATTTTGGGTTTTACATCTAGATGTTTGCCTTCACCTCTGTAAGTTGGGCTTTACCTGCAGACATTGGGCTGTAGGGCTAGATGATGGGCTTTACCTCCAGACGTTGGGCTTTACCTCTAGATATCTGGCTTTACCTCTAGATGTTGGGTTTTACCTCTAGATATTGGTCTTTACCTCTAGATGTTGGGCTTTAGATCTAGAAGTTGTGCTTTTCATCTAGTTTTTGGGCTTTACGTCTAGATATTGGGCTTTAGGTCTAGATATTGGGCTTTACCTCTAGATTTTGGGTTTTAAATCTATATATTTGGCTTTTCCTCTAGATGATGGGGTTTACCTCTAGATTTGGGGTTTTACATCTAGATGTTTGCCTTCACCTCTGTAAGTTGGGCTTTACCTGTAGCCATTAGGCTGTAGGACTAGATGATGGGCTTTACCTCTAGAAATTGAGCTTTACATCTAGATTTTGGGCTTTACCTCTAAATGGTGCGCTTAAACTCTAAATATTGGGCTTTACCTCTAGATGTTGGGCTTTAGATTTAGAAGTTGGGCTTTACATCTATATTTTAGGCTTTAGATCTAGAAGTTGGGCTTTATATCTAGATTTTGATCTTTACGTCTAGATATTGGGCTTTACCTCTAGATTTTGGGTTTTATATCTATATATTTGGCTTTTCCTCTAGATGTTGGGCTTTACCCCTAGTTATCTGGATTTACCTGTAGATGTTGGGCTTTACCTCTAGATTTTGGGTTTTCCATCTGGATTTTTGGCTTCTCTCTAGAATCTGGGCTTTACCTCCAGACGTTGGGCTTTACCACTAGATGTTGGGGTTAACCTCTAGATGTTGGTCTTTAGGTCTAGATATTGGACTTTACCTCTAGATGTAGGGTTTTACATCTAGATGTTTTGCTTTACATTTAGATGTTGGTCTTTATCTCTAGATGTTGGGTTATACCTCTATATGTTGTGCTTCACCTCTAGTTGTTAGGCTTTACCTCTAGATGTTTGCATTACATCTAGATGTTTTGCTTTACATTTAGACGTTCGGCTTTATCTCTAGATTTTGGGTTTTAAATCTATATATTTGGCATATCTCTAGATTTTGGGCTCTAACTCTAGGTATTGGTGTTTACCTCTAGATTTTGGACTTTAACTCTGGAAGTTGGGGTTTACCCCTAGATGTTGGGATTTAACTCTAGAATTTGGGTTTGAAATCTATATATTTTGCTTTTCCTCTAGATGTTGGGCTTTACCTCTAGATATCTGGCTTTACCACTAGATGTTGGGTTTTACCTCTAGATATTGGTCTTTATCTCTAGATTTTGGGCGTTAGATCTAGAATTTGGTCTTTACATCTAGATGTTGGGCTTTAGATCTAGAAGTTGGGGTTTACATCTAGATTTTGGGCTTTACGTCTAGATATTGGGCTTTACCTCTAGATTTTGGGTTTTAAATCTATATATTTGGCTTTTCCTCTAGATGTTGGGCTTTACCCCTAGATATCTGGCTTTACCTCTAGATGTTGGGCTTTACCTCTAGGTTTTGGGTTTTAAATATATATATATTTGGCTTTTCCTCTAGATGTTGGGCTTTACCTCTAGATTTTGGGTTTTACATCTAGATGTTTGCCTTCACCTCTGTAAGTTGGGCTTTACCTGCAGTCATTGGGCTGTAGGACTAGATGATGGGCTTTACCTCCAGACGTTGGGCTTTACCTCTAGATATCTGGCTTTACCTCTAAAAGATGCGCTTAAACTCTAAATATTGGGCTTTACCTCTAGATGTTGGGCTTTAGATTTAGAAGTTGGGCTTTACATCTAGATTTTGGGCTTTAGATCTAGAAGTTGGGCTTTACATCTAGATTTTGGGCTTTACGTCTAGATATTGGGCTTCACCTCTAGATTGTGGGGTTTAGATCTATATATCTGGCTTTATCTCTAGATGTTGGGCTTTACCTCTACATTTTGGGCTCTACCTCTAGGTATTGGTATTTACATTTAGATTTTTTGACTTTAAATCTGGAAGTTGAGCTTTACATCTAGACTTTGGGATTTACCTCTAGATGTTGGGATTTAACTCTAGAATTTGGGTTTGAAATCTATATATTTTGCTTTTCCTCTAGATGTTGGGCTTTACCTCTAGATATCTGGCTTTACCTCTAGATGTTGGGTTTTACCTCTAGATATTGGTCTTTTCCTCTAGATGTTGGGCTTTACCCCTAGATATCTGGATTTAGCTGTAGATGTTGGGCTTTACCTCTAGATTTTGGGTTTTCCATCTGGAGTTTTGGCTTCTCTCTAGAATCTGGGCTTTACCTCCAGAGTTGGGCTTTACCACTAGATGTTGGGTTTTACCTCTAGATGTTTTGCTTTACATTTAGATGTTGGTCTTTATCTCTAGATGTTGGGTTATACCTCTATATGTTGTGCTTCACCTATAGATGTTAGGCTTTACATTTAGATGTTTGGATTACATCTAGATGTTTTGCTTTACATTTAGATGTTCGGCTTTATCTCTTGATTTTGGGTTTTAAATCTATATATTTGGCTTTTCTTCTAGATGTTGGGCTTTACCTCTAGATATCGGCTTTACCTCTAGATGTTGGGTTTTACTTCTAGATATTGGTCTTTATCTCTAGATTTTTGGCGTTAGATCTAGAATTTGGGCTTTACATCTAGATTTTGGGCTTTACGTCTAGATATTGGGCTTTTTCTCTAGATTTTGGGTTTTACATTTGGATGTTTGCCTTCACCTCTGTAAGTTGGGCTTTACCTGCAGACATTGGGCTGTAGGACTAGATGATGGGCTTTACCTCCAGACGTTGGGCTTTACCTCTAGATATCTGGCTTTACCTCTAGATGTTGGGTTTTACCTCTAGATATTGGTCTTTACCTCTAGATGTTGGGCTTTAGATCTAGAAGTTGTGCTTTTCATCTAGTTTTTGGGCTTTACGTCTAGATATTGGGCTTTAGGTCTAGATATTGGGCTTTACCTCTAGATTTTGGGTTTTAAATCTATATATTTGGCTTTTCCTCTAGATGATGGGGTTTACCTCTAGATTTGGGGTTTTACATCTAGATGTTTGCCTTCACCTCTGTAAGTTGGGCTTTACCTGTAGCCATTAGGCTGTAGGACTAGATGATGGGCTTTACCTCTAGAAATTGAGCTTTACATCTAGATTTTGGGCTTTACCTCTAAATGGTGCGCTTAAACTCTAAATATTGGGCTTTACCTCTAGATGTTGGGCTTTAGATTTAGAAGTTGGGCTTTACATCTATATTTTAGGCTGTAGATCTAGAAGTTGGGCTTTATATCTAGATTTTGATCTTTACGTCTAGATATTGGGCTTTACCTCTAGATTTTGGGTTTTATATCTATATATTTGGCTTTTCCTCTAGATGTTGGGCTTTACCCCTAGTTATCTGGATTTACCTGTAGATGTTGGGCTTTACCTCTAGATTTTGGGTTTTCCATCTGGATTTTTGGCTTCTCTCTAGAATCTGGGCTTTACCTCCAGACGTTGGGCTTTACCACTAGATGTTGGGGTTAACCTCTAGATGTTGGTCTTTAGGTCTAGATATTGGACTTTACCTCTAGATGTAGGGTTTTACATCTAGATGTTTTGCTTTACATTTAGATGTTGGTCTTTATCTCTAGATGTTGGGTTATACCTCTATATGTTGTGCTTCACCTCTAGTTGTTAGGCTTTACCTCTAGATGTTTGCATTACATCTAGATGTTTTGCTTTACATTTAGACGTTCGGCTTTATCTCTAGATTTTGGGTTTTAAATCTATATATTTGGCATATCTCTAGATTTTGGGCTCTAACTCTAGGTATTGGTGTTTACCTCTAGATTTTGGACTTTAACTCTGGAAGTTGGGGTTTACCCCTAGATGTTGGGATTTAACTCTAGAATTTGGGTTTGAAATCTATATATTTTGCTTTTCCTCTAGATGTTGGGCTTTACCTCTAGATATCTGGCTTTACCACTAGATGTTGGGTTTTACCTCTAGATATTGGTCTTTATCTCTAGATTTTGGGCGTTAGATCTAGAATTTGGTCTTTACATCTAGATGTTGGGCTTTAGATCTAGAAGTTGGGGTTTACATCTAGATTTTGGGCTTTACGTCTAGATATTGGGCTTTACCTCTAGATTTTGGGTTTTAAATCTATATATTTGGCTTTTCCTCTAGATGTTGGGCTTTACCCCTAGATATCTGGCTTTACCTCTAGATGTTGGGCTTTAACTCTAGGTTTTGGGTTTTAAATATATATATATTTGGCTTTTCCTCTAGATGTTGGGCTTTACCTCTAGATTTTGGGTTTTACATCTAGATGTTTGCCTTCACCTCTGTAAGTTGGGCTTTACCTGCAGTCATTGGGCTGTAGGACTAGATGATGGGCTTTACCTCCAGACGTTGGGCTTTACCTCTAGATATCTGGCTTTACCTCTAAAAGATGCGCTTAAACTCTAAATATTGGGCTTTACCTCTAGATGTTGGGCTTTAGATTTAGAAGTTGGGCTTTACATCTAGATTTTGGGCTTTAGATCTAGAAGTTGGGCTTTACATCTAGATTTTGGGCTTTACGTCTAGATATTGGACTTCACCTCTAGATTTTGGGGTTTAGATCTATATATCTGGCTTTATCTCTAGATGTTGGGCTTTACCTCTACATTTTGGGCTCTACCTCTAGGTATTGGTATTTACATTTAGATTTTTTGACTTTAAATCTGGAAGTTGAGCTTTACATCTAGACTTTGGGATTTACCTCTAGATGTTGGGATTTAACTCTAGAATTTGGGTTTGAAATCTATATATTTTGCTTTTCCTCTAGATGTTGGGCTTTACCTCTAGATATCTGGCTTTACCTCTAGATGTTGGGTTTTACCTCTAGATATTGGTCTTTTCCTCTAGATGTTGGGCTTTACCCCTAGATATCTGGATTTACCTGTAGATGTTGGGCTTTACCTCTAGATTTTGGGTTTTCCATCTGGAGTTTTGGCTTCTCTCTAGAATCTGGGCTTTACCTCCAGACATTGGGCTTTACCACTAGATGTTGGGTTTTACCTCTAGATGTTTTGCTTTACATTTAGATGTTGGTCTTTATCTCTAGATGTTGGGTTATACCTCTATATGTTGTGCTTCACCTATAGATGTTAGGCTTTACATTTAGATGTTTGGATTACATCTAGATGTTTTGCTTTACATTTAGATGTTCGGCTTTATATCTAGATTTTGGGTTTTAAATCTATATATTTGGCTTTTCTTCTAGATGTTGGGCTTTACCTCTAGATATCGGCTTTACCTCTAGATGTTGGGTTTTACTTCTAGATATTGGTCTTTATCTCTAGATTTTTGGCGTTAGATCTAGAATTTGGGGTTTACATCTAGATTTTGGGCTTTACGTCTAGATATTGGGCTTTACCTCTAGATTTTGGGTTTTAAATCTATATATTTGGCTTTTCCTGTAGATGTTGGGCTTTACCCCTAGATATCTGGCTTTACCTCTAGATGTTGGGCTTTACCTCTAGGTTTTGGGTTTTAAATCTATATATTTGGCTTTTCCTCTAGATGTTGGGCTTTACCTCTAGATTTGGGGTTTTACATCTAGATGTTTCCCTTCACCTCTGTAAGTTGGGCTTTACCTGCAGCCATTAGGCTGTAGGACTAGATGATGGGCTTTACCTCTAGAAGTTGAGCTTTACATCTAGATTTTGGGCTTTACCTATAAATGATGCGCTTAAACTCTAAATATTGGGCTTTACCTCTAGATGTTGGGCTTTAGATTTAGAAGTTGGGCTTTACATCTAGACTTTGGGCTTTACGTCTAGATATTTGGCTTCACCTCTAGATTTTGGGGTTTAGATCTATATATATGGCTTTATATCTAGATGTTGGGCTTTACCTCTACATTTTGGTCTCTACCTCTAGGTATTGGTATTTACATTTAGATTTTTGACTTTAAAACTGGAAGTTGAGCTTTACATCTAGACTTTGGGATTTACCTCTAGATGTTGGGATTTAACTCTAGAATTTGGGTTTGAAATCTATATATTTTGCTTTTCCTCTAGATGTTGGGCTTTACCTCTAGATATCTGGCTTTACCTCTAGATGTTGGGTTTTACCTCTAGATATTGGTCTTTACCTCTAGATTTTGGGTGTTAGATCTAGAATTTGGGCTTTACATCTAGATTGTGGGCTTTAGATCTAGAAGCTGGGCTTTACATCTAGATTTTGGGCTTTACGTCTAGATATTGGGCTTTACCTCTAGATTTTGTGTTTTAAATCTATATATTTGGCTTTTCCTCTAGATGTTGGGCTTTACACCTAGATATCTGGCTTTACCTCTAAATGTTGGGCTTTACCTCTAGATTTTGGGTTTTAAATATATATATATTTGGCTTTTCCTCTAGATGTTATGCTTTACCTCTAGATTTTGGGTTTTACATCTAGATGTTTGCCTTCACCTCTGTAAGTTGGGCTTTACCTGCAGACATTGGGCTGTAGGGCTAGATGATGGGCTTTACCTCCAGACGTTGGGCTTTACCTCTAGATATCTGGCTTTACCTCTAGATGTTGGGTTTTACCTCTAGATATTGGTCTTTACCTCTAGATGTTGGGCTTTAGATCTAGAAGTTGTGCTTTTCATCTAGTTTTTGGGCTTTACGTCTAGATATTGGGCTTTAGGTCTAGATATTGGGCTTTACCTCTAGATTTTGGGTTTTAAATCTATATATTTGGCTTTTCCTCTAGATGATGGGGTTTACCTCTAGATTTGGGGTTTTACATCTAGATGTTTGCCTTCACCTCTGTAAGTTGGGCTTTACCTGTAGCCATTAGGCTGTAGGACTAGATGATGGGCTTTACCTCTAGAAATTGAGCTTTACATCTAGATTTTGGGCTTTACCTCTAAATGGTGCGCTTAAACTCTAAATATTGGGCTTTACCTCTAGATGTTGGGCTTTAGATTTAGAAGTTGGGCTTTACATCTATATTTTAGGCTGTAGATCTAGAAGTTGGGCTTTATATCTAGATTTTGATCTTTACGTCTAGATATTGGGCTTTACCTCTAGATTTTGGGTTTTATATCTATATATTTGGCTTTTCCTCTAGATGTTGGGCTTTACCCCTAGTTATCTGGATTTACCTGTAGATGTTGGGCTTTACCTCTAGATTTTGGTTTTTCCATCTGGATTTTTGGCTTCTCTCTAGAATCTGGCCTTTACCTCCAGACGTTGGGCTTTACCACTAGATGTTGGTTTTTACCTCTAGATGTTGGTCTTTAGGTCTAGATATTGGACTTTACCTCTAGATGTAGGGTTTTACATCTAGATGTTTTGCTTTTCATTTAGATGTTGGTCTTTATCTCTAGATGTTGGGTTATACCTCTATATGTTGTGCTTCACCTCTAGTTGTTAGGCTTTACCTCTAGATGTTTGCATTACATCTAGATGTTTTGCTTTACATTTAGACGTTCGGCTTTATCTCTAGATTTTGGGTTTTAAATCTATATATTTGGCATATCTCTAGATTTTGGGCTCTAACTCTAGGTATTGGTGTTTACCTCTAGATTTTGGACTTTAACTCTGGAAGTTGGGGTTTACCCCTAGATGTTGGGATTTAACTCTAGAATTTGGGTTTGAAATCTATATATTTTGCTTTTCCTCTAGATGTTGGGCTTTACCTCTAGATATCTGGCTTTACCTCTAGATGTTGGGTTTTACCTCTAGATATTGGTCTTTATCTCTAGATTTTGGGCGTTAGATCTAGAATTTGGTCTTTACATCTAGATGTTGGGCTTTAGATCTAGAAGTTGGGGTTTAAATCTAGATTTTGGGCTTTACGTCTAGATATTGGGCTTTACCTCTAGATTTTGGGTTTTAAATCTATATATTTGGCTTTTCCTCTAGATATTGGTCTTTACCCCTAGATATCTGGCTTTTCCTCTAGATGTTATGCTTTACCTCTAGATTTTGGGTTTTACATCTAGATGTTTGCCTTCACCTCTGTAAGTTGGGCTTTACCTGCAGACATTGGGCTGTAGGGCTAGATGATGGGCTTTACCTCCAGACGTTGGGCTTTACCTCTAGATATCTGGCTTTACCTCTAGATGTTGGGTTTTACCTCTAGATATTGGTCTTTACCTCTAGATGTTGGGCTTTAGATCTAGAAGTTGTGCTTTTCATCTAGTTTTTGGGCTTTACGTCTAGATATTGGGCTTTAGGTCTAGATATTGGGCTTTACCTCTAGATTTTGGGTTTTAAATCTATATATTTGGCTTTTCCTCTAGATGATGGGGTTTACCTCTAGAAGTTGAGCTTTACATCTAGATTTTGGGCTTTACCTCTAAATGATGCGCTTAAACTCTAAATATTGGGCTTTACCTCTAGATGTTGGGCTTTAGATTTAGAAGTTGGGCTTTACATCTATATTTTAGGCTTTAGATCTAGAAGTTGGGCTTTATATCTAGATTTTGATCTTTACGTCTAGATATTGGGCTTTACCTCTAGATTTTGGGTTTTATATCTATATATTTGGCTTTTCCTCTAGATGTTGGGCTTTACCCCTAGATATCTGGATTTACCTGTAGATGTTGGGTTTTACCTCTAGATATTGGTCTTTTCCTCTAGATGTTGGGCTTTACCCCTAGATATCTGGATTTACCTGTAGATGTTGGGCTTTACCTCTAGATTTTGGGTTTTCCATCTGGATTTTTGGCTTCTCTCTAGAATCTGGGCTTTACCTCCAGACGTTGGGCTTTACCACTAGATGTTGGGTTTTACCTCTAGATGTTGGTCTTTAGGTCTAGATATTGGACTTTACCTCTAGATGTAGGGTTTTACATCTAGATGTTTTGCTTTACATTTAGATGTTGGTCTTTATCTCTAGATGTTGGGTTATACCTCTATATGTTGTGCTTCACCTCTAGTTGTTAGGCTTTACCACTAGATGTTTGGATTACATCTAGATGTTTTGCTTTACATTTAGACGTTCGGCTTTATCTCTAGATTTTGGGTTATAAATCTATATATTTGGCATATCTCTAGATTTTGGGCTCTAACTCTAGGTATTGGTGTTTACCTCTAGATTTTGGACTTTAACTCTGGAAGTTGGGGTTTACCCCTAGATGTTGGGATTTAACTCTAGAATTTGGTTTTGAAATCTATATATTTTGCTTTTCCTCTAGATGTTGGGCTTTACCTCTAGATATCTGGCTTTACCACTAGATGTTGGGTTTTACCTCTAGATATTGGTCTTTATCTCTAGACTTTGGGCGTTAGATCTAGAATTTGGGCTTTACATCTAGATGTTGGGCTTTAGATCTAGAAGTTGGGCTTTACATCTAGATGTTGGGCTTTAAATCTATATATTTGGCTTTTCCTCTAGATGTTGGGCTTTACCCCTAGATATCTGGATTTACCTGTAGATGTTGGGCTTTACCTCTAGATTTTGGTTTTTACATCTGGATTTTTGGCTTCTCTCTAGAATCTGGGCTTTACCTCCAGGCGTTGGGCTTTACCACTAGATGTTGGTTTTTACCTCTAGATGTTGGTCTTTAGGTCTAGATATTGGACTTTACCTCTAGATGTAGGGTTTTACATCTAGATGTTTTGCTTTACATTTAGATGTTGGTCTTTATCTCTAGATGTTGGGTTATACCTCTATATGTTGTGCTTCACCTCTAGATGTTAGGCTTTACCTCTAGATGTTTGGATTACATTTAGATGTTTTGCTTTATATTTAGATGTTCGGCTTTATCTCTAGATTTTGGGTTTTAAATCTATATATTTGGCTTTTCTTCTAGATGTTGGGCTTTACCTCTAGATATCGGCTTTACCTCTAGATGTTGGGTTTTACTTCTAGATATTGGTCTTTATCTCTAGATTTTGGGCTTTAGATCTAGAATTTGGGCTTTACATCTAGATTTTGGGCTTTAGATCTAGAAGTTGTGCTTTACATCTAGATTTTGGGCTTTACGTCTAGATATTGGGCTTTACCTCTAGATTTTGGGTTTTAAATGTATATATTTGGCTTTTCCTCTAGATGTTGGGCTTTACCCCTAGATATCTGGCTTTACCCCTAGATGTTGGGCTTTACCTCTAGGTTTTTGGTTTTTAAATATATATATATTTGGCTTTTCCTCTAGATGTTGGGCTTTACCTCTAGATTTTGGGGTTTACATCTAGATGTTTGCCTTCACCTCTGTAAGTTGGGCTTTACCTGCAGACATTGGGCTGTAGGACTAGATGATGGGCTTTACCTCCAGACGTTGGGCTTTACCTCTAGTTATCTGGCTTTACCTCTAAATGATGTGCTTAAACTCTAAATATTGGGCTTTACCTCTAGATGTTGGGCTTTAGATTTAGAAGTTGGGCTTTACATCTAGATTTTGGGCTTTAGATCTAGATATTTGGCTTCACCTCTACATTTTGGGGTTAGATCTATATATCTGGCTTTATCTCTAGATGTTGGGCTTTACCTCTACATTTTGGGCTCTACCTCTAGGTATTGGTATTTACATTTAGATTTTTGACTTTAAATCTGGAAGTTGAGCTTTACATCTAGACTTTGGGATTTACCTCTAGATGTTGGGATTTAACTCTAGAATTTGGGTTTGAAATCTATATATTTTGCTTTTCCTCTAGATGTTGGGCTTTACCTCTAGATATCTGGCTTTACCTCTAGATGTTGGGTTTTACCTCTAGCTATTGGTCTTTACCTCTAGATGTTGGGCTTTAGATCTAGAAGTTGTGCTTTTCATCTAGATTTTGGGCTTTACGTCTAGATATTGGGCTTTACCTCTAGATTTTGGGTTTTATATCTATATTTTTGTCTTTTCCTCTAGATGTTGGGCTTTACCCCTAGATATCTGGATTTACCTGTAGATGTTGGGCTTTACCTCTAGATTTTGGGTTTTCCATCTGGATTTTTGGCTTCTCTCTAGAATCTGGGCTTTACCTCCAGACGTTGGGCTTTACCACTAGATTTTGGGTTTTACCTCTAGATGTTGGTCTTTAGGTCTAGATATTGGACTTTACCTCTAGATGTAGGGTTTTACATCTAGATGTTTTGCTTTTCATTTAGATGTTGGTCTTTATCTCTAGATGTTGGGTTATACCTCTATATGTTGTGCTTCACCTCTAGATGTTAGGCTTTACCTCTAGATGTTTGCATTACATCTAGATGTTTTGCTTTACATTTAGACGTTCGGCTTTATCTCTAGATTTTGGGTTTTAAATCTATATATTTGGCATATCTCTAGATTTTGGGCTCTAACTCTAGGTATTGGTGTTTACCTCTAGATTTTGGACTTTAACTCTGGAAGTTGGGGTTTACCCCTAGATGTTGGGATTTAACTCTAGAATTTGGGTTTGAAATCTATATATTTTGCTTTTCCTCTAGATGTTGGGCTTTACCTCTAGATATCTGGCTTTAGATGTTGGGTTTTACCTCTAGATATTGGTCTTTATCTCTAGATTTTGGGCGTTAGATCTAGAATTTGGTCTTTACATCTAGATGTTGGGCTTTAGATCTAGAAGTTGGGGTTTACATCTAGATTTTGGGCTTTACGTCTAGATATTGGGCTTTACCTCTAGATTTTGGGTTTTAAATCTATATATTTGGCTTTTCCTCTAGATGTTGGGCTTTACCCCTAGATATCTGGCTTTACCTCTAGATGTTGGGCTTTACCTCTAGGTTTTGGGTTTTAAATATATATATATTTGGCTTTTCCTCTAGATGTTGGGCTTTAAGTCTAGATTTTGGGTTTTACATCTAGATGTTTGCCTTCACCTCTGTAAGTTGGGCTTTACCTGCAGTCATTGGGCTGTAGGACTAGATGATGGGCTTTACCTCCAGACGTTGGGCTTTACCTCTAGATATCTGGCTTTACCTCTAAAAGATGCGCTTAAACTCTAAATATTGGGCTTTACCTCTAGATGTTGGGCTTTAGATTTAGAAGTTGGGCTTTACATCTAGATTTTGGGCTTTAGATCTAGAAGTTGGGCTTTACATCTAGATTTTGGGCTTTACGTCTAGATATTGGGCTTCACCTCTAGATTTTGGGGTTTAGATCTATATATCTGGCTTTATCTCTAGATGTTGGGCTTTACCTCTACATTTTGGGCTCTACCTCTAGGTATTGGTATTTACATTTAGATTTTTTGACTTTAAATCTGGAAGTTGAGCTTTACATCTAGACTTTGGGATTTACCTCTAGATGTTGGGATTTAACTCTAGAATTTGGGTTTGAAATCTATATATTTTGCTTTTCCTCTAGATGTTGGGCTTTACCTCTAGATATCTGGCTTTACCTCTAGATGTTGGGTTTTACCTCTAGATATTGGTCTTTACCTCTAGATGTTGGGCTTTCGATCTAGAAGTTGTGCTTTTCATCTAGATTTTGGGCTTTACGTCTAGATATTGGGCTTTACCTTTAGATTTTGGGTTTTATATCTATATATTTGGCTTTTCCTCTAGATGTTGGGCTTTACCACTAGATTTGGGGTTTTACATCTAGATGTTTGCCTTCACCTCTGTAAGTTGGGCTTTACCTGCAGACATTGGGCTGTAGGACTAGATGATGGGCTTTACCTCCAGATGATGGGCTTTACCTCTAGATATCTGGCTTTACCTCTAGATGTTGGGTTTTACCTCTAGCTATTGGTCTTTACCTCTAGATGTTGGGCTTTCGATCTAGAAGTTGTGCTTTTCATCTAGATTTTGGGCTTTACGTCTAGATATTGGGCTTTACCTCTAGATTTTGGGTTTTATATCTATATATTTGGCTTTTCTTCTAGATGTTGGGCTTTACCTCTAGATTTTGGGCTCTAACACTAGGTATTGGTGTTTACCTCTAGATTTTGGACTTTAACTTTGGAAGTTGGGCTTTACATCTAGATGTTGGGATTTAACTCTAGAATTTGGGTTTGAAATCTATATATTTTGCTTTTCCTCTAGATGTTGGGCTTTACCTCTAGATATCTGGCTTTACCTCTAGATGTTGGGCTTTAGATTTTGGGTTTTATATCTATATATTTGGCTTTTCCTCTAGATGTTGGGCTTTACCACTAGATTTGGGGTTTTACATCTAGATGTTTGCCTTCACCTCTGTAAGTTGGGCTTTACCTGCAGACATTGGGTTGTAGGACTAGATGATGGGCTTTACCTCCAGACGTTGGGCTTTACCTCTAGATATCTGGCTTTACCTCTAGATCTTGGGTTTTACCTCTAGATATTGGTCTTTACCTCTAGATGTTGGGGTTTAGATCTAGAAGTTGTGCTTTTCATCTAGATTTTGGGCTTTACGTCTAGATATTGGGCTTTAGGTCTAGATATTGGGCTTTACCTCTAGATTTTGGGTTTTAAATCTATATATTTGGCTTTTCCTCTAGATGTTGGGCTTTACCTCTAGATTTTGGGTTTTACATCCTGATGTTTGCCTTCACCTCTGTAAGCTGGGCTTTACCTGCAGCCATTAGGCTGTAGGACTAGATGATGGGCTTTACCTCTAGAAGTTGAACTTTACATCTAGATTTTGGGCTTTACCTCTAAATGATGCGCTTAAACTCTAAATATTGGGCTTTACCTCTAGATGTTGGGCTTTAGATTTAGAAGTTGGGATTTACATCTATATTTTGGGCTTTAGATCTAGAAGTTGGGATTTATATCTAGATATTGATCTTTACGTCTAGATATTGGGCTTTACCTCTAGATTTTGGGTTTTATATCTATATATTTGGCTTTTCCTCTAGATGTTGGGCTTTACCCCTAGATATCTGGATTTACCTGTAGATGTTAGGCTTTACCTCTAGATGTTTGGATTACATCTAGATGTTTTGCTTTACATTTAGATGTTCGGCTTTATCTCTAGATTTTGGGTTTTAAATCTATATATTTGGCATATCTCTAGATGTTGGGCTCTAACTCTAGGTATTGGTGTTTACCTCTAGATTTTGGACTTTAACTCTGGAAGTTGGGGTTTACCTCTAGATGTTGGGATTGAACTCTAGAATTTGGGTTTGAAATCTATATATTTTGCTTTTCCTCTAGATGTTGGGCTTTACCTCTAGATATCTGGCTTTACCTCTAGATGTTGGGTTTTACCTCTAGATCTTGGTCTTTAACTCTGGATTTTGGGTGTTAGACCAAGAATTTGGGCTTTACATCTTGATTTTGGGTGTTAGATCTAGAATTTGGGCTTTACATCTAGATTTTGGGCTTTACCTCTAGGTTTTGGTTTTTAAATCTATATATATTTGGCTTTTCCTCTAGATGTTGGGCTTTACATCTAGATTTGGGGTTTTACATCTAGATGTTTGCCTTCACCTCTGTAAGTTGGCTTTACCTGCAGACATTGGGCTGTAGGACTAGATGATGGGCTTTACCTCCAGACGTTGGGCTTTACCTCTAGATATCTGGCTTTACATCTAGATTTTGGGCTTTACGTCTAGATATTGGGCTTTACCTCTAGATTTTGGGGTTTACATCTAGATGTTTGCCTTCACCTCTGTAAGTTGGGCTTTACCTGCAGACATTGGGCTGTAGGACTAGATGATGGGCTTTACCTCCAGACGTTGGGCTTTACCTCTAGATATCTGGCTTTACCTCTAAATGATGCGCTTAAACTCTAAATATTGGGCTTTTCCTCCAGATGTTGGGCTTTAGATTTAGAAGTTGGGCTTTACAACTATATTTTCGGCTTTAGATCTAGAATTTGGTCTTTACATCTAGATTTTGGGCTTTACATCTAAATATTGGGCTTCACCTCTAGATTTTGGGGTTTAGATCTATATATCTGGCTTTATCTCTAGATGTTGGGCTTTACCTCTACATTTTGGGCTCTACCTCTAGGTATTGGTATTTACATTTAGATTTTTGACTTTAAATCTGGAAGTTGAGCTTTACATCTAGACTTTGGGATTTACCTCTAGATGTTGGGATTTAACTCTAGAATTTGGGTTTGAAATCTATATATTTTGCTTTTCCTCTAGATGTTGGGCTTTACCTCTAGATATCTGGCTTTACCTCTAGATGTTTGGTTTTACCTCTAGATATTGGTCTTTACCTCTAGATGTTGGGCTTTCGATCTAGAAGTTGTGCTTTTCATCTAGATTTTGGGCTTTACGTCTAGATATTGGGCTTTACCTTTAGATTTGGGTTTTATATCTATATATTTGGCTTTTCCTCTAGATGTTGGGCTTTACCGCTAGATTTGGGGTTTTACATCTAGATGTTTGCCTTCACCTCTGTAAGTTGGGCTTTACCTGCAGACATTGGGCTGTAGGACTAGATGATGGGCTTTACCTGCAGATGTTGGGCTTTACCTCTAGATTTTGGGGTTTATATCTATATATTTGGCTTTTCCTCTAGATGTTGGGCTTTACCCCTAGATATCTGGATTTACCTGTAGATGTTGGGCTTTACCTCTAGATTTTGGGTTTTCCATCTGGAGTTTTGGCTTCTCTCTAGAATCTGGGCTTTACCTCCAGACGTTGGGCTTTACCACTAGATGTTGGGTTTTACCTCTAGATGTTTTGCTTTACATTTAGATGTTGGTCTTTATCTCTAGATGTTGGGTTATACCTCTATATGTTGTGCTTCACCTATAGATGTTAGGCTTTACATTTAGATGTTTGGATTACATCTAGATGTTTTGCTTTACATTTAGATGTTCGGCTTTATCTCTAGATTTTGGGTTTTAAATCTATATATTTGGCTTTTCTTCTAGATGTTGGGCTTTACCTCTAGATATCGGCTTTACCTCTAGATGTTGGGTTTTACTTCTAGATATTGGTCTTTATCTCTAGATTTTTGGCGTTAGATCTAGAATTTGGGCTTTACATCTAGATTTTGGGCTTTACGTCTAGATATTGGGCTTTACCTCTAGATTTTGGGTTTTAAATCTATATATTTGGCTTTTCCTGTAGATGTTGGGCTTTACCCCTAGATATCTGGCTTTACCTCTAGATGTTGGGCTTTACCTCTAGGTTTTGGGTTTTAAATCTATATATTTGGCTTTTCCTCTAGATGTTGGGCTTTACCTCTAGATTTGGGGTTTTACATCTAGATGTTTCCCTTCACCTCTGTAAGTTGGGCTTTACCTGCAGCCATTAGGCTGTAGGACTAGATGATGGGCTTTACCTCTAGAAGTTGAGCTTTACATCTAGATTTTGGGCTTTACCTCTAAATGATGCGCTTAAACTCTAAATATTGGGCTTTACCTCTAGATGTTGGGCTTTAGATTTAGAAGTTGGGCTTTACATTTATGTTTTGGGCTTTAGATCTAGAAGTTGGGCTTTACATCTAGACTTTGGGCTTTACGTCTAGATATTTGGCTTCACCTCTAGATTTTGGGGTTTAGATCTATATATATGGCTTTATCTCTAGATGTTGGGCTTTACCTCTACATTTTGGTCTCTACTTCTAGGTATTGGTATTTACATGTAGATTTTTGACTTTAAAACTGGAAGTTGAGCTTTACATCTAGACTTTGGGATTTACCTCTAGATGTTGGGATTTAACTCTAGAATTTGGGTTTGAAATCTATATATTTTGCTTTTCCTCTAGATGTTGGGCTTTACCTATAGATATCTGGCTTTACCTCTAGATGTTGGGTTTTACCTCTAGATATTGGTCTTTACCTCTAGATTTTGGGTGTTAGATCTAGAATTTGGGCTTTACATCTAGATTGTGGGCTTTAGATCTAGAAGCTGGGCTTTACATCTAGATTTTGGGCTTTACGTCTAGATATTGGGCTTTACCTCTAGATTTTGTGTTTTAAATATATATATATTTGGCTTTTCCTCTAGATGTTGGGCTTTACACCTAGATATCTGGCTTTACCTCTAAATGTTGGGCTTTACCTCTAGATTTTGGGTTTTAAATATATATATATTTGGCTTTTCCTCTAGATGTTATGCTTTACCTCTAGATTTTGGGTTTTACATCTAGATGTTTGCCTTCACCTCTGTAAGTTGGGCTTTACCTGCAGACATTGGGCTGTAGGGCTAGATGATGGGCTTTACCTCCAGACGTTGGGCTTTACCTATAGATATCTGGCTTTACATCTAGATGTTGGGTTTTACCTCTAGATATTGGTCTTTACCTCTAGATGTTGGGCTTTAGATCTAGAAGTTGTGCTTTTCATCTAGTTTTTGGGCTTTACGTCTAGATATTGGGCTTTAGGTCTAGATATTGGGCTTTACCTCTAGATTTTGGGTTTTAAATCTATATATTTGGCTTTTCCTCTAGATGATGGGTTTTACCTCTAGATTTGGGGTTTTACATCTAGATGTTTGCCTTCACCTCTGTAAGTTGGGCTTTACCTGTAGCCATTAGGCTGTAGGACTAGATGATGGGCTTTACCTCTAGAAGTTGAGCTTTACATCTAGATTTTGGGCTTTACCTCTAAATGATGCGCTTAAACTCTAAATATTGGGCTTTACCTCTAGATGTTGGGCTTTAGATTTAGAAGTTGGGCTTTACATCTATATTTTAGGCTTTAGATCTAGAAGTTGGGCTTTATATCTAGATTTTGATCTTTACGTCTAGATATTGGGCTTTACCTCTAGATTTTGGGTTTTATATCTATATATTTGGCTTTTCCTCTAGATGTTGGGCTTTACCTCTAGATTTGGGGGTTTACATCTAGATGTTTGCCTTCACCTCTGTAAGTTGGTCTTTACCTGCAGCCATTAGGCTGCAGGACTAGATGATGGGCTTTACCTCTAGAAGTTGAGCTTTACATCTAGATTTTGGGCTTTACCACTAAATGATGCGCTTAAACTCTAAATATTGGGCTTTACCTCTAGATGTTGGCTTTAGATTTAGAAGTTGGGCTTTACATCTAGATTTTGGGCTTTAGATCTAGAAGTTGGGCTTTACATCTAGATTTTGGTCTTTACGTCTAGATATTGGGCTTCACCTCTAGATTTTGGGGTTTAGATCTATGTATCTGGCTTTATCTCTAGATGTTGGGCTTTACCTCTACATTTTGGGCTCTACCTCTAGGTATTGGTATTTACATTTAGATTTTTGACTTTAAATCTGGAAGTTGAGCTTTACATCTAGACTTTGGGATTTACCTCTAGATGTTGGGATTTAACTCTAGAATTTGGGTTTCAAATCTATATATTTTGCTTTTCCTCTAGATGTTGGGCTTTACCTCTAGATATCTGGCTTTACCTCTAGATGTTGGGTTTTACCTCTAGATATTGGTCTTTTCCTCTAGATGTTGGGCTTTACCCCTAGATATCTGGATTTACCTGTAGATGTTGGGCTTTACCTCTAGATTTTGGGTTTTCCATCTGGATTTTTGGCTTCTCTCTAGAATCTGGGCTTTACCTCCAGACGTTGGGCTTTACCACTAGATGTTGGGGTTAACCTCTAGATGTTGGTCTTTAGGTCTAGATATTGGACTTTACCTCTAGATGTAGGGTTTTACATCTAGATGTTTTGCTTTACATTTAGATGTTGGTCTTTATCTCTAGATGTTGGGTTATACCTCTATATGTTGTGCTTCACCTCTAGTTGTTAGGCTTTACCTCTAGATGTTTGCATTACATCTAGATGTTTTGCTTTACATTTAGACGTTCGGCTTTATATCTAGATTTTGGGTTTTAAATCTATATATTTGGCATATGTCTATTTTTTGGGCTCTAACTCTAGGTATTGGTGTTTACCTCTAGATTTTGGACTTTAACTCTGGAAGTTGGGGTTTACCCCTAGATGTTGGGATTTAACTCTAGAATTTGGGTTTGAAATCTATATATTTTGCTTTTCCTCTAGATGTTGGGCTTTACCTCTAGATATCTGGCTTCACCTCTAGATGTTGGGTTTTACCTCTAGATATTGGTCTTTATCTCTAGATTTTGGGCGTTAGATCTAGAATTTGGGCTTTACATCTAGATGTTGTGCTTTAGATCTAGAAGTTGGGCTTTACATCTAGATTTTGGGCTTTAAATCTAGATATTGGGCTTTTCCTCTATATGTTGGGCTTTACCCCTAGATATCTGGATTTACCTGTAGATGTTGGGCTTTACCTCTAGATTTTGGGTTTTCCATCTGGATTTTTGGCTTCTCTCTAGAATCTGGGCTTTACCTCCAGACGTTGAGCTTTACCACTAGATGTTGGGTTTTACCTCTAGATGTTGGTCTTTAGGTCTAGATATTGGACTTTACCTCTAGATGTAGGGTTTTACATCGAGATGTTTTGCTTTACATTTAGATGTTGGTCTTTATCTCTAGATGTTGGGTTATACCTCTATATGTTGTGCTTCACCTCTAGTTGTTAGGCTTTACCTCTAGATGTTTGCATTACATCTAGATGTTTTGCTTTACATTTAGACGTTCGGCTTTATCTCTAGATTTTGGGTTTTAAATCTATATATTTGGCATATCTCTAGATTTTGGGCTCTAACTCTAGGTATTGGTGTTTACCTCTAGATTTTGGACTTTAACTCTGGAAGTTGGGGTTTACCCCTAGATGTTGGGATTTAACTCTAGAATTTGGGTTTGAAATCTATATATTTGGCTTTTCCTCTAGATGTTGGGCTTTACCTCTAGATATCTGGCTTTACCTCTAGATGTTGGGTTTTACCTCTAGATATTGGTCTTTACCTCTAGATGTTGGGCTTTAGATCTAGAAGTTGTGCTTTTCATCTAGATTTTGGGCTTTACGTCTAGATATTGGGCTTTACCTCTAGATTTTGGGTTTTATATCTATATATTTGGCTTTTCCTCTAGATGTTGGGCTTTACCCCTAGATATCTGGATTTACCTGTAGATGTTGGGCTTTACCTCTAGATTTTGGGTTTTCCATCTGGATATTTGGCTTCTCTCTAGAATCTGGGCTTTACCTCCAGACGTTGGGCTTTACCACTAGATGTTGGGTTTTACCTCTAGATGTTGGTCTTTAGGTCTAGATATTGGACTTTACCTCTAGATGTAGGGTTTTACATCGAGATGTTTTGCTTTACATTTAGATGTTGGTCTTTATCTCTAGATGTTGGGTTATACCTCTATATGTTGTGCTTCACCTCTAGTTGTTAGGCTTTACCTCTAGATGTATGCATTACATCTAGATGTTTTGCTTTACATTTAGACGTTCGGCTTTATCTCTAGATTTTTGGGTTTTAAATCTATATATTTGGCATATCTCTAGATTTTGGGCTCTAACTCTAGGTATTGGTATTTACCTCTAGATTTCGGACTTTAACTCTGGAAGTTGGGGTTTACCCCTAGATGTTGGGATTTAACTCTAGAATTTGGGTTTGAAATCTCTATATTTTGCTTTTAGCCTAGATGTTGGGCTTTACCTCTAGATATCTGGCTTTAACTCTAGATGTTGGGTTTTACCTCTAGATATTGGTCTTTATCTCTAGATTTTGGGCGTTAGATCTAGAATTTGGGCTTTACATCTAGATGTTGGGCTTTAGATCTAGAAGTTGGGCTTTACCTCTAGATTTTGGGCTTTAAATCTATATATTTGGCTTTTCCTCTAGATGTTGGGCTTTACCCCTAGATATCTGGATTTACCTGTAGATGTTGGGCTTTACCTCTAGATTTTGGGTTTTACATCCTGATGTTTGCCTTCACCTCTGTAAGTTGGGCTTTACCTGCAGCCATTGGGCTGTAGGACTAGATGATGGGCTTTCCCTCTAGAAGTTGAGCTTTACATCTAGATTTTGGGCTTTACCTCTAAATGATGCGCTTAAACTCTAAATATTGGGCTTTACCTCTAGATGTTGGGCTTTAGAATTAGAAGTTGGGCTTTACATCTATATTTTGGGCTTTAGGTTTAGAAGTTGGGCTTTATATCTAGATTTTGATCTTTACGTCTAGATATTGGGCTTTACCTCTAGATTTTGGGTTTTATATCTATATATTTGGCTTTTCCTCTAGATGTTGGGCTTTACCCCTAGATATCTGGATTTACCTGTAGATGTTGGGCTTTACCTCTAGATTTTGGGTTTTCCATCTGGATTTTTGACTTCTCTCTAGAACCTGGGCTTTACCTCCAGACGTTGGGCTTTACCACTAGATGTTGGGTTTTACCTCTAGATGTTGGTCTTTAGGTCTAGATATTGGACTTTACCTCTAGATGTAGGGTTTTACATCGAGATGTTTTGCTTTACATTTAGATGTTGGTCTTTATCTCTAGATGTTGGGTTATACCTCTATATGTTGTGCTTTACCTCTAGTTGTTAGGCTTTACCTCTAGATGTTTGGATTACATCTAGATGTTTTGCTTTACATTTAGACGTTCGGCTTTATCTCTAGATTTTGGGTTTTAAATCTATATATTTGGCATATCTCTAGATTTTGGGCTCTAACTCTAGGTATTGGTGTTTACCTCTAGATTTTGGACTTTAACTCTGGAAGTTGGGGTTTACCCCTAGATGTTGGGATTTAATTCTAGAATTTGGGTTTGAAATCTATATATTTGGCTTTTCCTCTAGATGTTGGGCTTTACCTCTAGATATCGGCTTTACCTCTAGATGTTGGGTTTTACTTCTAGATATTGGTCTTTATCTCTAGATTTTGGGCATTAGATCTAGAATTTGGGCTTTACATCTAGATGTTGGGCTTTAGATCTAGAAGTTGGGGTTTACATCTAGATTTTGGGCTTTACGTCTAGATATTGGGCTTTACCTCTAGATTTTGGGTTTTAAATCTATATATTTGGCTTTTCCTCTAGATGTTGGGCTTTACCGCTAGTTATCTGGCTTTACCTCTAGATGTTGGGCTTTACCTCTAGGTTTTGGGTTTTAAATATATATATATTTGGCTTTTCCTCTAGATTTTGGGCTTTACCTCTAGATTTTGGGTTTTACATCTAGATGTTTGCCTTCACCTCTGTAAGTTGGGCTTTACCTGCAGCCATTAGGCTGTAGGACTAGATGATGGGCTTTACCTCCAGACGTTGGGCTTTACCTCTAGATATCTGGCTTTACCTCTAGATGTTGGTTTTTACCTCTAGATATTGTTCTTTACCTCTAGATGTTGGGCTTTAGATTTAGAAGTTGGGCTTTACATCTATATTTTGGGCTTTAGATTTAGAAGTTGGGCTTTACATCTAGATTTTGGGCTTTACGTCTAGATATTGGGCTTTACCTCTAGATTTTGGGTTTTATATCTATATATTTGGCTTTATCTCTAGATGTTGGGCTTTACCTCTACATTTTGGGCTCTACCTCTAGGTATTGGTATTTACATTTAGATTTTTTGACTTTAAATCTGGAAGTTGAGCTTTACATCTAGACTTTGGGATTTACCTCTAGATGTTGGGATTTAACTCTAGAATTTGGGTTTGAAATCTATATAGTTTGCTTTTCCTCTAGATGTTGGGCTTTACCTCTAGATATCTGGCTTTACCTCTAGATGTTGGGCTTTACCTCTAGATATCTGGCTTTACCTCTAGATGTTGGGTTTTACCTCTAGATATTGGTCTTTTCCTCTAGATGTTGGGCTTTACCCCTAGATATCTGGATTTACCTGTAGATGTTGGGCTTTACCTCTAGATTTTGGGTTTTCCATCTGGATTTTTGGCTTCTCTCTAGAATCTGGGCTTTACCTCCAGACGTTGGGCTTTACCACTAGATGTTGGGGTTAACCTCTAGATGTTGGTCTTTAGGTCTAGATATTGGACTTTACCTCTAGATGTAGGGTTTTACATCTAGATGTTTTGCTTTAAATTTAGATGTTGGTCTTTATCTCTAGATGTTGGGTTATACCTCTATATGTTGTGCTTCACCTCTAGTTGTTAGGCTTTACCTCTAGATGTTTGCATTACATCTAGATGTTTTGCTTTACATTTAGACGTTCGGCTTTATCTCTAGATTTTGGGTTTTAAATCTATATATTTGGCATATCTCTAGATTTTGGGCTCTAACTCTAGGTATTGGTATTTACCTCTAGATTTTGGAATTTAACTCTGGAAGTTGGGGTTTACCCCTATATGTTGGGATTTAACTCTAGAATTTGGGTTTGAAATCTATATATTTTGCTTTTCCTCTAGATGTTGGGCTTTACCTCTAGATATCTGGCTTTACCTCTAGATGTTGGGTTTTACCTCTAGATATTGGTCTTTATCTCTAGATTTTGGGCGTTAGATCTAGAATTTGGGCTTTACATCTTGATTTTGGGCTTTAGATCTAGAAGATGGGCTTTACATCTAGATTTTGGGCTTTACGTCTAGATATTGGGCTTTACCTCTAGATTTTGGGTTTTAAATCTATATATTTGACTTTTCCTCTAGATGTTGGCTTTTACCCCTAGATATCTGGCTTTACATCTAGATGTTGGGCTTTACCTCTAGGTTTTGGGTTTTAAATATATATATATTTGGCTTTTCCTCTAGATGTTGGTCTTTACCTCTAGATTTGGGGTTTTACATCTAGATGTTTGCCTTCACCTCTGTAAGTTGGGCTTTACCTGCAGACATTCGGTTGTAGGACTAGATGATGGGCTTTACCTCCAGACGTTGGGCTTTACCTCTAGATATCTGGCTTTACCTCTAGATGTTGGGTTTTACCTCTAGATATTGGTCTTTACCTCTAGATGTTGGGCTTTAGATCTAGAAGTTGTGCTTTTCATCTAGATTTTGGGCTTTACGTCTAGATATTGGGCTTTACCTCTAGATTTTGGGTTTTATATCGATATATTTGGCTTTTCCTCTAGATGTTGGGCTTTACCCCTAGATATCTGGATTTACCTGTAGATGTTGGGCTTTACCTCTAGATTTTGGGTTTTCCATCTGGATTTTTGGCTTCTCTCTAGAATCTGGGCTTTACCTCCAGACGTTGGGCTTTACCACTAGATGTTGGGTTTTACCTCTAGATGTTGGTCTTTAGGTCTAGATATTGGACTTTACCTCTAGATGTAGGGGTTTACATCTAGATGTTTTGCTTTACATTTAGATGTTGGTCTTTACCTCTAGATGTTGGGTTATACCTCTATATGTTGTGCTTCACCTCTAGATGTTAGGCTTTACCTCTAGATGTTTGGATTACATCTAGATGTTTTGCTTTACATTTAGATGTTCGGCTTTATCTCTAGGTTTTGGGTTTTAAATCTATATATTTGGCATATCTCTAGATTTTGGGCTCTAACTCTAGGTATTGGTGTTTACCTCTAGATTTTGGACTTTAACTCTGGAAGTTGGGGTTTACCCCTAGATGTTGGGATTTAACTCTAGAATTTGGGTTTGAAATCTATATATTTTGCTTTTCCTCTAGATGTTGGGCTTTACCTCTAGATACCTGGCTTTACCTCTAGATGTTGGGTTTTACCTCTAGCTATTGGTCTTTACCACTAGATGTTCGGCTTTAGATCTAGAAGTTGTGCTTTTCATCTAGATTTTGGGCTTTACATCTAGATATTGGGCTTTACCTCTAGATTTTGGGTTTTATATCGATATATTTGGCTTTTCCTCTAGATGTTGGGCTTTACACCTAGATATCTGGATTTACCTGTAGATGTTGGGCTTTACCTCTAGATTTTGGGTTTTCCATCTGGATTTTTGGCTTCTCTCTAGAATCTGGGCTTTACCTCCAGACATTGGGCTTTACCACTAGATGTTGGGTTTTACCACTAGATGTTGGGTTTTACCTCTAGATGTTGGTCTTTAGGTCTAGATATTGGACTTTACCTCTAGATGTAGGGTTTTACATCTAGATGTTTTGCTTTACATTTAGATGTTGGTCTTTATCTCTAGATGTTGGGTTATACCTCTATATGTTGTGCTTCACCTCTAGTTGTTAGGCTTTACCTCTAGATGTTTGCATTACATCTAGATGTTTTGCTTTACATTTAGACGTTCGGCTTTATCTCTAGATTTTGGGTTTTAAATCTATATATTTGGCATATCTCTAGATTTTGGGCTCTAGCTCTAGGTATTGGTGTTTACCTCTAGATTTTGGACTTTAACTCTGGAAGTTGGGGTTTACCCCTAGATGTTGGGATTTAACTCTAGAATTTGGGTTTGAAATCTATATATTTTGCTTTTCCTCTAGATGTTGGGCTTTACCTCTAGATATCTGGCTTTAACTCTAGATGTTGGGTTTTACCTTTAGATATTGATCTTTATCTCTAGATTTTGGGCGTTAGATCTAGAATTTGGGCTTTACATCTAGATGTTGGGCTTTAGATCTAGAAGTTGGGCTTTACCTCTAGATTTTGGGCTTTAAATCTATATATTTGGCTTTTCCTCTAGATGTTGGGCTTTACCCCTAGATATCTGGATTTACCTGTAGATGTTGGGCTTTACCTCTAGATTTTCGCTTTTACATCTGGATTTTTGGCTTCTCTCTAGAATCTGGGCTTTACCTCCAGACGTTGGGCTTTACCACTAGATGTTGGTTTTTACCTCTAGATGTTGGTCTTTAGGTCTAGATATTGGACTTTACCTCTAGATGTAGGGTTTTACATCTAGATGTTTTGCTTTACATTTAGATGTTGGTCTTTATCTCTAGACGTTGGGTTATACCTCTATATGTTGTGCATCACCTCTAGACGTTAGGCTTTAGCTCTAGATGTTTGGATTACATCTAGATGTTTTGCTTTACATTTAGATGTTCGGCTTTATCTCTAGATTTTGGGTTTTAAATCTATATATTTGGCCTTTCTTCTAGATGTTGGACTTTACCTCTAGATATCGGCTTTACCTCTAGATGTTGGGTTTTACTTCTAGATATTGGTCTTTATCTCTAGATTTTAGGCGTTAGATCTAGAATTTGGGCTTTACATCTAGATTTTGGGCTTTAGATCTAGAAGTTGGGGTTTACATCTAGATTTTGGGCTTTACGTCTAGATATTGGGCTTTACCTCTAGATTTTGGGTTTTAAATCTATATATTTGGCTTTTCCTCTAGATGTTGGGCTTTACCCCTAGATATCTGGCTTTACCTCTAGATGTTGGGCTTTACTTCTAGGTTTTGGTTTTTAAATATATATATATTTTGCTTTTCCTCCTGATGTTGGACTTTACCTCTAGATTTTGGGGTTTACATCTAGATGTTTGCCTTCACCTCTGTAAGTTGGGCTTTACCTCCAGACATTGGGCTGTAGGGCTAGATGATGGGCTTTACCTCCAGACGTTGGGCTTTACCTCTAGATATCTGGCTTTACCTCTAGATGTTGGGTTTTACCTCTAGCTATTGGTCTTTACCTCTAGATGTTGGGCTTTAGATCTAGAAGTTGTGCTTTTCATCTAGATTTTGGGCTTTACTTCTAGATATTGGGCTTTGCCTCTAGGTTTTGGGTTTTATATCTATATATTTGGCTTTTCCTCTAGATGTTGGGCTTTACAGCTAGATATCTGGATTTACCTGTAGATGTTGGGCTTTACCTCTAGATTTGGGGTTTTCCATCTGGATTTTTGGCTTCTCTCTAGAATCTGGGCTTTACCTCCAGACGTTGGGCTTTACCACTAGATGTTGGGTTTTACCACTAGATGTTGGGTTTTACCTCTAGATGTTGGTCTTTAGGTCTAGATATTGGACTTTACCTCTAGATGTAGGGTTTTACATCTAGATGTTTTGCTTTACATTTAGATGTTGGTCTTTATCTCTAGATGTTGGGTTATACCTCTATATGTTGTGCTTCACCTCTAGATGTTAGGCTTTACCTCTAGATGTTTGGATTACATCTAGATGTTTTGCTTTACATTTAGACGTTCGGCTTTATCTCTAGATTTTGGGTTTTAAATCTATATATTTGGCATATCTCTAGATTTTGGGCTCTAAATCTAGGGATTGGTGTTTACCTCTAGATTTTGGACTTTAACTCTGGAAGTTGGGGTTTACCCCTAGATGTTGGGATTTAACTCTAGAATTTGGGTTTGAAATCTATATATTTTGCTTTTCCTCTAGATGTTGGGCTTTACCTCTAGATATCTGGCTTTACCTCTAGATGTTGGGTTTTACCTCTAGCTATTGGTCTTTACCTCTAGATTTTGGGCGTTAGATCTAGAATTTGGGCTTTACATCTAGATGTTGGGCTTTAGATCTAGAAGTTGGGGTTTACATCTAGATCTTGGGCTTTACCTCTAGGTTTTGGGTTTTAAATATATATATATTTGGCTTTTCCTCTAGATGTTGGGCTTTACCTCTAGATTTTGGGTTTTACATCTAGATGTTTGCCTTCACCTCTGTAAGTTGGGCTTTACCTGCAGACATTGGGCTGTAGGACTAGATGATGCGCTTTACCTCCAGACGTTGGGCTTTACCTCTAGTTATCTGGCGTTACCTCTAAATGGTGCGCTTAAACTCTAAATATTGGGCTTTACCTATAGATGTTGGGCTTTAGATTTAGAAGTTGGGTTTACATCTAGATTTTGGGCTTTAGGTCTAGAAGTTGGGCTTTACATCTAGATTTTGGGCTTTACGTCTAGATATTGGGATTCACCTCTAGATTTTGGGGTTTAGATCTATATATCTGGCTTTATCTCTAGATGTTGGGCTTTACCTCTACATTTTGGGCTCTACCTCTAGGTATTGGTATTTACATTTAGATTTTTTGACTTTAAATCTGGAAGTTGAGCTTTACATCTAGACTTTGGGATTTACCTCTAGATGTTGGGATTTAACTCTAGAATTTGGGTTTGAAATCTATATATTTTGCTTTTCCTCTAGATGTTGGGCTTTACCTCTAGATATCTGGCTTTACCTCTAGATGTTGGGTTTTACCTCTAGATATTGGTCTCTACCTCTAGATGTTGGGCTTTACCTCTAGGTTTTAGGTTTTATATCTATATATTTGGCTTTTCCTCTAGATGTTGGACTTTACCCCTAGATATCTGGATTTACCTGTAGATGTTGGGCTTTACCTCTAGATTTTGGGTTTTCCATCTGGATATTTGGCTTCTCTCTAGAATCTGGGCTTTACCTCCAGACGTTGGGCTTTACCACTAGATGTTGGTTTTTACCTCTAGATGTTGGTCTTTAGGTCTAGATATTGGACTTTACCTCTAGATGTAGGGTTTTACATCTAGATGTTTTGCTTTACATTTAGATGTTGGTCTTTATCTCTAGATGTTGGGTTATACCTCTATATGTTGTACTTCAACTCTAGATGTTAGGCTTTACCTCTAGATGTTTGGATTACATCTAGATGTTTTGCTTTACATTTAGATGTTCGGTTTTATCTCTAGATTTTGGGTTTTAAATCTATATATTTGGCATATCTCTAGATTTTGGGCTCTAACTCTAGGTATTGGTGTTTACCTCTAGATTTTGGACTTTAACTCTGGAAGTTGGAGTTTACCCCTAGATGTTGGGATTTAACTCTAGAATTTGGGTTTGAAATCTATATATTTTGCTTTTCCTCTAGATGTTGGGCTTTCCCTCTAGATATCTGGCTTTACCTCTAGATGTTGGGTTTTACCTCTAGATATTGGTCTTTATCTCTAGATTTTGGGCGTTAGATCTAGAATTTGGGCTTTACATCTTGATTTTGGGCTTTAGATCTAGAAGATGGGCTTTACATCTAGATTTTGGGCTTTACGTCTAGATATTGGGCTTTACCTCTAGATTTTGGGTTTTAAATCTATATATTTGACTTTTCCTCTAGATGTTGGCTTTTACCCCTAGATATCTGGCTTTACCTCTAGATGTTGGGCTTTACCTCTAGGTTTTGGGTTTTAAATATATATATATTTGGCTTTTCCTCTAGATGTTGGTCTTTACCTCTAGATTTGGGGTTTTACATCTAGATGTTTGCCTTCACCTCTGTAAGTTGGGCTTTACCTGCAGACATTCGGTTGTAGGACTAGATGATGGGCTTTACCTCCAGACGTTGGGCTTTACCTCTAGATATCTGGCTTTACCTCTAGATGTTGGGTTTTACCTCTAGATATTGGTCTTTACCTCTAGATGTTGGGCTTTAGATCTAGAAGTTGTGCTTTTCATCTAGATTTTGGGCTCTACGTCTAGATATTGGGCTTTACCTCTAGATTTTGGGTTTTATATCTATATATTTGGCTTTTCCTCTAGATGTTGGGCTTTACCCCTAGATATCTGGATTTACCTGTAGATGTTGGGCTTTACCTCTAGATTTTGGGTTTTCCATCTGGATTTTTGGCTTCTCTCTAGAATCTGGGCTTTACCTCCAGACGTTGGGCTTTACCACTAGATGTTGGGTTTTACCTCTAGATGTTGGTCTTTAGGTCTAGATATTGGACTTTACCTCTAGATGTAGGGTTTTACATCTAGATGTTTTGCTTTACATTTAGATGTTGGTCTTTATCTCTAGATGTTGGGTTATACATCTATATGTTGTCCTTCACCTCTAGATGTTAGGCTTTACCTCTAGATGTTTGGATTACATCTAGATGTTTTGCTTTACATTTAGATGTGCGGCTTTATCTCTAGATTTTGGGTTTTAAATCTATATATTTGGCTTTTCTTCTAGATGTTTGGCTTTACCTCTAGATATCTGCTTTACCTCTAGATGTTGGGTTTTACTTCTAGATATTGGTCTTTATCTCTAGATTTTGGGCGTTAGATCTAGAATTTGGACTTTACATCTAGATTTTGGGCTTTAGATCTAGAAGTTGGGGTTTACATCTAGATTTTGGGTTTAAGTCTAGATATTGGGCTTTAAGTCTAGATATTGGGCTTTACCTCTAGATTTTGGGTTTTAAATCTATATATTTGGCTTTTCCTCTAGATGTTGGGCTTTACCTCTAGATTTTGGGTTTTACATCTAGATGTTTGCCTTCACCTCTGTAAGTTGGGCTTTACCTGCAGACATTGGGCTGTAGGACTAGATGAAGGGCTTTACCTCTAGAAGTTGGGCTTTACATCTAGATTTTGGGCTTTACCTCTAAATGATGCGCTTAAACTCTAAATATTGGTCTTTACCTCTAGATGTTGGGCTTTACCTCTAGATTTTGGGTTTTACATCTAGATGTTTGCCTTCACCTCTGTAAGTTGGGCTTTACCTGCAGACATTGGGCTGTACGACTAGATGATGGGCTTTACCTCTAGTTATCTGGCTTTACCTCTAAATGATGCGCTTAAACTCTAAATATTGGGCTTTATCTCTAGATGTTGGGCTTTACCTCTACATTTTGGGCTCTACCTCTAGGTATTGGTATTTACATTTAGATTTTTTGACTTTAAATCTGGAAGTTGAGCTTTACATCTAGACTTTGGGATTTACCTCTACATGTTGGGATTTAACTCTAGAATTTGGGTTTGAATTCTATATATTTTGCTTTTCCTCTAGATGTTGGGCTTTACCTCTAGATATCTGGCTTTACCTCTAGATGTTGGGTTTTACCTCTAGATATTGGTCTTTACCTCTAGATGTTGGGCTTTCGATCTAGAAGTTGTGCTTTTCATCTAGATTTTGGGCTTTACGTCTAGATATTGGGCTTTACCTTTAGATTTTGGGTTTTATATCTATATATTTGGCTTTTCCTCTAGATGTTGTGCTTTACCACTAGATTTGGGGTTTTACATCTAGATGTTTGCCTTCACCTCTGTAAGTTGGGCTTTACCTGCAGACATTGGGCTGTAGGACTAGATGATGGGCTTTACCTCCAGATGATGGGCTTTACCTCTAGATATCTGGCTTTACCTCTAGATGTTGGGTTTTACCTCTAGCTATTGGTCTTTACCTCTAGATGTTGGGCTTTCGATCTAGAAGTTGTGCTTTTCATCTAGATTTTGGGCTTTACGTCTAGATATTGGGCTTTACCTCTAGATTTTGGGTTTTATATCTATATATTTGGCTTTTCTTCTAGATGTTGGGCTTTACCTCTAGATTTTGGGCTCTAACACTAGGTATTGGTGTTTACCTCTAGATTTTGGACTTTAACTTTGGAAGTTGGGCTTTACATCTAGATGTTGGGATTTAACTCTAGAATTTGGGTTTGAAATCTATATATTTTGCTTTTCCTCTAGATGTTGGGCTTTACCTCTAGATATCTGGCTTTACCTCTAGATGTTGGGCTTTACCACTAGATTTGGGGTTTTACATCTAGATGTTTGCCTTCACCTCTGTAAGTTGGGCTTTACCTGCAGACATTGGGCTGTAGGACTAGATGATGGGCTTTACCTCCAGACGTTGGGCTTTACCTCTAGATATCTGGCTTTACCTCTAGATCTTGGGTTTTACCTCTAGATATTGGTCTTTACCTCTAGATGTTGGGGTTTAGATCTAGAAGTTGTGCTTTTCATCTAGATTTTGGGCTTTACGTCTAGATATTGGGCTTTAGGTCTAGATATTGGGCTTTACCTCTAGATTTTGGTTTTTAAATCTATATATTTGGCTTTTCCTCTAGATGTTGGGCTTTACCTCTAGATTTTGGGTTTTACATCCTGATGTTTGCCTTCACCTCTGTAAGCTGGGCTTTACCTGCAGACATTGGTCTGTAGGACTAGATGATGGGCTTTACCTCTAGAAGTTGAACTTTACATCTAGATTTTGGGCTTTACCTCTAAATGGTGCGCTTAAACTCTAAATATTGGGCTTTACCTCTAGATGTTGGGCTTTAGATTTAGAAGTTGGGATTTACATCTATATTTTGGGCTTTAGATCTAGAAGTTGGGATTTATATCTAGATTTTGATCTTTACGTCTAGATATTGGGCTTTACCTCTAGATTTTGGGTTTTATATCTATATATTTGGCTTTTCCTCTAGATGTTGGGCTTTACCCCTAGATATCTGGATTTACCTGTAGATGTTAGGCTTTACCTCTAGATGTTTGGATTACATCTAGATGTTTTGCTTTACATTTAGATGTTCGGCTTTATCTCTAGATTTTGGGTTTTAAATCTATATATTTGGCATATCTCTAGATGTTGGGCTCTAACTCTAGGTATTGGTGTTTACCTCTAGATTTTGGACTTTAACTCTGGAAGTTGGGCTTTACCTCTAGATGTTGGGATTGAACTCTAGAATTTGGGTTTGAAATCTATATATTTTGCTTTTCCTCTAGATGTTGGGCTTTACCTCTAGATATCTGGCTTTACCTCTAGATGTTGGGTTTTACCTCTAGATATTGGTCTTTAACTCTGGATTTTGGGTGTTAGACCAAGAATTTGGGCTTTACATCTTGATTTTGGGTGTTAGATCTAGAATTTGGGCTTTACATCTAGATTTTGGGCTTTACCTCTAGGTTTTGGTTTTTAAATCTATATATATTTGGCTTTTCCTCTAGATGTTGGGCTTTACATCTAGATTTGGGGTTTTACATCTAGATGTTTGCCTTCACCTCTGTAAGTTGGCTTTACCTGCAGACATTGGGCTGTAGGACTAGATGATGGGCTTTACCTCCAGACGTTGGGCTTTACCTCTAGATATCTGGCTTTACATCTAGATTTTGGGCTTTACGTCTAGATATTGGGCTTTACCTCTAGATTTTGGGGTTTACATCTAGATGTTTGCCTTCACCTCTGTAAGTTGGGCTTTACCTGCAGACATTGGGCTGTAGGACTAGATGATGGGCTTTACCTCCAGACGTTGGGCTTTACCTCTAGATATCTGGCTTTACCTCTAAATGATGCGCTTAAACTCTAAATATTGGGCTTTTCCTCCAGATGTTGGGCTTTAGATTTAGAAGTTGGGCTTTACAACTATATTTTCGGCTTTAGATCTAGAATTTGGTCTTTACATCTAGATTTTGGGCTTTACATCTAAATATTGGGCTTCACCTCTAGATTTTGGGGTTTAGATCTATATATCTGGCTTTATCTCTAGATGTTGGGCTTTACCTCTACATTTTGGGCTCTACCTCTAGGTATTGGTATTTACATTTAGATTTTTGACTTTAAATCTGGAAGTTGAGCTTTACATCTAGACTTTGGGATTTACCTCTAGATGTTGGGATTTAACTCTAGAATTTGGGTTTGAAATCTATATATTTTGCTTTTCCTCTAGATGTTGGGCTTTACCTCTAGATATCTGGCTTTACCTCTAGATGTTGGGTTTTACCTCTAGATATTGGTCTTTACCTCTAGATGTTGGGCTTTCGATCTAGAAGTTGTGCTTTTCATCTAGATTTTGGGCTTTACGTCTAGATATTGGGCTTTACCTTTAGATTTTGGGTTTTATATCTATATATTTGGCTTTTCCTCTAGATGTTGGGCTTTACCGCTAGATTTGGGGTTTTACATCTAGATGTTTGCCTTCACCTCTGTAAGTTGGGCTTTACCTGCAGACATTGGGCTGTAGGACTAGATGATGGGCTTTACCTGCAGATGTTGGGCTTTACCTCTAGATTTTGGGGTTTATATCTATATATTTGGCTTTTCCTCCAGATGTTGGGCTTTACCCCTAGATATCTGGATTTACCTGTAGATGTTGGGCTTTACCTCTAGATTTTGGGTTTTCCATCTGGATTTTTGGCTTCTCTCTAGAATCTGGGCTTTACCTCCAGACGTTGGGCTTTACCACTAGATGTTGGGTTTTACCTCTAGATGTTGGTATTTAGGTCTAGATATTGGACTTTACCTCTAGATGTAGGGTTTTACATCTAGATGTTTTGCTTTACATTTAGATGTTGGTCTTTATCTCTAGATGTTGGGTTATACCTCTATATGTTGTGCTTCACCTCTAGATGTTAGGCTTTACCTCTAGATGTTTGGATTACATCTAGATGTTTTGCTGTACATTTAGATGTTCGGCTTTATCTCTAGATTTTGGGTTTTAAATCTATATATTTGGCTTTTCTTCTAGATGTTGGGCTTTATCTCTAGATTTTGGGCTCTAACACTAGGTATTGGTGTTTACCTCTAGATTTTGGACTTTAACTTTGGAAGTTGGGCTTTACATCTAGATGTTGGGATTTAACTCTAGAATTTGGGTTTGAAATCTATATATTTTGCTTTTAATCTAGATGTTGGGCTTTACCTCTAGATATCTGGCTTTACCTCTAGATGTTGGGCTTTACCTCTAGATTTGGGGTTTTACATCTAGATGTTTGCCTTCACCTCTGCAAGTTGGGCTTAACCTGCAGACATTGGTCTGTAGGACTAGATGATGGGCTTTACCTCCAGACGTTGGGCTTTACCTCTAGATATCTGGCTTTACCTCTAGATGTTGGGTTTTACCTCTAGATATTGGTCTTTACCTCTAGATGTTGTGCTTTAGATCTAGAAGTTGTGCTTTTCATCTAGATTTTGAGCTTTACGTCTAGATATTGGGCTTTAGGTCTAGATATTGGGCTTTACCTCTAGATTTTGGGTTTTACATCCTGATGTTTGCCTTCACCTCTGTAACTTGGGCTTTACCTGCAGCCATTAGGCTGTAGGACTAGATGATGGGCTTTACCTCTAGAAGTTGAGCTTTACATCTAGATTTTGGGCTTTACCTCTAAATGATGCGCTTAAACTCTAAATATTGGGCTTTACCTCTAGATGTTGGGCTTTAGATCTAGAAGTTGGGATTTATATCTAGATTTTGATCTTTACGTCTAGATATTGGGCTTTACCTCTAGATTTTGGGTTTTATATCTATATATTTGGCTTTTCCTCTAGATGTTGGGCTTTACCCCTAGATATCTGGATTTACCTGTAGATGTTAGGCTTTACCTCTAGATGTTTGGATTGCATCTAGATGTTTTGCTTTACATTTAGATGTTCGGCTTTATCTCTAGATTTTGGGTTTTAAATCTATATATTTGGCATATCTCTAGATGTTGGGCTCTAACTCTAGGTATTGGTGTTTACCTCTAGATTTTGGACTTTAACTCTGGAAGTTGGGCTTTACCTCTAGAAGTTGGGCTTTAACTCTAGACTTTGGGCTTTACCTCAAGACGTTCGGCTTTAACTCTAGCTGTTGGACTTTACCTCTAGATTTTGGGCCTTACCTCTAGAAGTTGGGGGTTATATCTATATGGTTGGATTTAACTGTAGATGTCAGGCCTTAACACTTGATTTTGGAATTCACCTCTAGATGTTAGGCTTTACATCTAGATTCTGGGCTTTCCCTCTAGATGTTGGGCTTTAAATCTAGATTTTGGGCTTTACTCTAAAGGATGCGCTTTAACTCTAGATATTCGGCTTTACCTCTAGAAGTTGGGTTGTACATCTAGATGTTTGGCTTTAACTGTAGGTGTCGGGCTTTAACACTAGATATTGGAATTCACCTCTAGATCTTAGTCTTTACCTCTACATGTTGGGCTTTACCTCTAGAGTATTTGGCTTTCGATCTAGCAATTGGGCTTTACATCTAGATTTGGGGCTTTAGCTCTAGATGTTGGGCTTTACCTCCAGATTGTGGATTTTAAATCTATATATCTGGCTTTATCTCTAGATGTTGGGCTTTATCTCTAGATTTTGGGCTCTAACTCTAGGTATTGGTGTTTACCTCTAGACTTTGTACTATAACTCTGGAAGTTGGGCTTTACCTCTAGATGTTGGGATTGAACTCTAGAATTTGGGTTTGAAATCCTTATATTTTGCTTTTCCTCTAGATGTTGGGCTTTACCTCTAGATATCTGGCTTTACCTCTAGATGTTGGGTTTTACCTCTAGATATTGGTCTTTACCTCTAGATTTTGGCTGTTAGATCTAGAATTTGGGCTTTAGATCTAGAAGTTGGGCTTTACATCTAGATTTTGTGCTTTACGTCTAGATATTGGGCTTTACCTCTAGATTTTGGGTTTTAAATCTATATATTTGGCTTTTCCTCTAGATTTTGGGTTTTCCATCTGGATTTTTGGCTTCTCTCTAGAATCTGGGCTTTACCTCCAGACGTTGGGCTTTACCACTAGATGTTGGGTTTTACCTCTAGATGTTTTGCTTTACATTTAGATGTTGGTCTTTATCTCTAGATGTTGGGTTATACCTCTATATGTTGTGCTTCACCTCTAGATCTTAGGCTTTACCTCTAGATGTTTGGATTACATCTAGATGTTTTGCTTTACATTTAGATGTTCGGCTTTATCTCTAGATTTTGGGTTTTAAATCTATATATTTGGCTTTATCTCTAGATGTTGGGCTTTATCTCTAGATTTTGGGCTCTAACACTAGGTATTGGTATTTACATTTAGATTTTTGACTTTAACTCTGGAAGTTGGGCTTTACATCTAGATGTTGGGATTTAACTCTAGAATTTTGGTTTGAAATCTATATATTTTGCTTTTCCTCTAGATGTTGGGCTTTACCCCTAGATATCTGGCTTTACCTCTAAATGTTGGGCTTTACCTCTAGATTTTGGGTTTTAAGTATATATATATTTGGCTTTTCCTCTAGATGTTGGGCTTTACCTCTAGATTTGGGGTTTTACATCTAGATGTTTGCCTTCACCTCTGTAAGTTGGGCTTTACCTGCAGACATTGGGCTGTAGGACTAGATCATGGGCTTTACCTCCAGACGTTGGGCTTTACCTCTAGATATCTGGCTTTACCTCTAGATGTTGGGTTTTACCTCTAGATATTGGTCTTTACCTCTAGATTTTGGGCGTTAGATCTAGAATTTGGGCTTTGCATCTAGATTTTGGGCTTTACGTCTAGATATTGGGCTTTAGGTCTAGATATTGGGCTTTACCTCTAGATTTTGGGTTTTACATCCTGGTGTTTGCCTTCACCTCTGTAACTTTGGCTTTACCTGCAGCCATTAGGCTGTAGGACTAGATGATGGGCTTTACCTCTAGAAGTTGAGCTTTACATCTAGATTTTGGGCTTTACCTCTAAATGATGCGCTTAAACTCTAAATATTGGGCTTTACCTCTAGATGTTGGGCTTTAGATTTAGAAGATGGGATTTACATCTATATTTTGGGCTTTAGATCTAGAAGTTGGGATTTATATCTAGATTTTGATCTTTACGTCTAGATATTGGGCTTTACCTCTAGATTTTGGGTTTTATATCTATATATTTGGCTTTTCCTCTAGATGTTGGTCTTTACCCCTAGATATCTGGATTTACCTGTAGATGTTAGGCTTTACCTCTAGATGTTTGGATTACATCTAGATGTTTTGCTTTACATTTAGATGTTCGGCTTTATCTCTAGATTTTGGGTTTTAAATCTATATATTTGGCATATCTCTAGATGTTGGGCTCTAACTCTAGGTATTGGTGTTTACCTCTAGATTTTGGACTTTAACTCTGGAAGTTGGGGTTTACCCCTAGATGTTGGGATTTAACTCTAGAATTTGGGTTTGAAATCTATATATTTTGCTTTTCCTCTAGATGTTGGGCTTTACCTCTAGATATCTGGCTTTACCTCTAGATGTTGGGCTTTACCTCTAGATATCTGGCTTTACCTCTAGATGTTGGGTTTTACCTCTAGATATTGGGCTTTACCTCTAGATGTTGGGTGTTAGACCAAGAATTTGGGCTTTACATCTTGATTTTGGGCGTTAGAACTAGAATTTGGGCTTTACATCTAGATTTTGGGCTTTCGTCTAGATATTGGGCTTTACCTCTAGGTTTTGGGTTTTAAATCTATATATATTTGGCTTTTCCTCTAGATGTTGGGCTTTACATCTAGATTTGGGGTTTTACATCTAGATGTTTGCCTTCACCTCTGTAAGTTGGGCTTTACCTGCAGACATTGGGCTGTAGGACTAGATGATGGGCTTTACCTCCAGACGTTGGGCTTTACCTCTAGATATCTGGCTTTACCTCTAAATGATGCGCTTAAACTCTAAATATTGGGCTTTTCCTCCAGATGTTGGGCTTTAGATTTAGAAGTTGGGCTTTACAACTATATTTTCGGCTTTAGATCTAGAAGTTGGGCTTCACCTCTAGATTTTGGGGTTTAGATCTATATATCTGGCTTTATCTCTAGATGTTGGGCTTTATCTCTACATTTTGGGCTCTACCTCTAGGTATTGGTATTTACATTTAGATTTTTGACTTTAAATCTGGAAGTTGAGCTTTACATCTAGACTTTGGGATTTACCTCTAGATGTTGGGATTTAACTCTAGAATTTGCGTTTGAAATCTATATATTTTGCTTTTCCTCTAGATGTTGGGCTTTACCTCTAGATATCTGGCTTTACCTCTAGATGTTTGGTTTTACCTCTAGATATTGGTCTTTACCTCTAGATGTTGGGCTTTCGATCTAGAAGTTGTGCTTTTCATCTAGATTTTGGGCTTTACGTCTAGATATTGGGCTTTACCTCTAGATTTTGGGTTTTATATCTATATATTTGGCTTTTCCTCTAGATGTTGGGCTTTACCCCTAGATATCTGGATTTACCTGTAGATGTTGGGCTTTACCTCTAGATTTTAGGTTTTCCATCTGGATTTTTGGCTTCTCTCTAGAATCTGGGCTTTACCTCCAGACGTTGGGCTTTACCACTAGATGTTGGGTTTTACCTCTAGATGTTGGTCTTTAGGTCTAGATATTGGACTTTACCTCTAGATGTAGGGTTTTACATCTAGATGTTTTGCTTTACATTTAGATGTTGGTCTTTATCTCTAGATGTTGGGTTATACCTCTATATGTTGTGCTTCACCTCTAGATGTTAGTCTTTACCTCTAGATGTTTGGATTACATCTAGATGTTTTGCTTTACATTTAGATGTTCGGCTTTATCTCTAGATTTTGGGTTTTAAATCTATATATTTGGCATATCTCTAGATGTTGGGCTCTAACTCTAGGTATTGGTGTTTACCTCTAGATTTTGGACTTTAACTCTGGAAGTTGGGCTTTACCTCTAGAAGTTGGGCTTTAACTCTAGACTTTGGGCTTTACCTCAAGACGTTCGGCTTTAACTCTAGCTGTTGGACTTTACCTCTAGATTTTGGGCCTTACCTCTAGAAGTTGGGGGTTATATCTATATGGTTGGATTTAACTGTAGATGTCAGGCCTTAACACTTGATTTTGGAATTCACCTCTAGATGTTAGGCTTTACCTCTAGATTCTGGGCTTTCCCTCTAGATGTTGGGCTTTAACTCTAGATTTTGGGCTTTACTCGAAAGGATGCGCTTTAACTCTAGATATTGGGCTTTACCTCTAGAAGTTGGGTTGTACATCTAGATGTTTGGCTTTAACTGTAGGTGTCGGGCTTTAACACTAGATATTGGAATTCACCTCTAGATCTTAGTCTTTAACTCTACATGTTGGGCTTTACCTCTAGAGTATTTGGCTTTCGATCTAGCAATTGGGCTTTACATCTAGATTTGGGGCTTTAGCTCTAGATGTTGGGCTTTACCTCCAGATTGTGGATTTTAAATCTATATATCTGGCTTTATCTCTAGATGTTGGGCTTTATCTCTAGATTTTGGGCTCTAACTCTAGGTATTGGTGTTTACCTCTAGACTTTGGACTTTAACTCTGGAAGTTGGGCTTTAGCTCTAGATGTTGGGATTGAACTCTAGAATTTGGGTTTGAAATCCATATATTTTGCTTTTCCTCTAGATGTTGGGCTTTACCTCTAGATATCTGGCTTTACCTCTAGATGTTGGGTTTTACCTCTAGATATTGGTCTTTACCTCTAGATTTTGGCTGTTAGATCTAGAATTTGGGCTTTAGATCTAGAAGTTGGGTTTTACATCTAGATTTTGTGCTTTAGGTCTAGATATTGGGCTTTACCTCTAGATTTTGGGTTTTAAATCTATATATTTGGCTTTTCCTCTAGATTTTGGGTTTTCCATCTCGATATTTGGCTTCTCTCTAGAATCTGGGCTTTACCTCCAGACGTTGGGCTTTACCACTAGATGTTGGGTTTTACCTCTAGATGTTGGTCTTTAGGTCTAGATATTGGACTTTACCTCTAGATGTAGGGTTTTATTTCTAGATGTTTTGCTTTACATTTAGATGTTGGTCTTTATCTCTAGATGTTGGGTTATACCTCTATATGTTGTGCTTCACCTCTAGATGTTAGGCTTTACCTCTAGATGTTTGGATTACATCTAGATGTTTTGCTTTACATTTAGATGTTCGGCTTTATCTCTAGATTTTGGGTTTTAAATCTATATATTTGGCATATCTCTAGATGTTGGGCTCTAACTCTAGGTATTGGTGTTTACCTCTAGATTTTGGACTTTAAGTCTGGAAGTTGGGCTTTACCTCTAGAAGTTGGGCTTTAACTCTAGACTTTGGGCTTTACCTCAAGACGTTCGGCTTTAACTCTAGCTGTTGGGCTTTACCTCTGTATTTTGGGCCTTACCTCTAGAAGTTGGGGGTTATATCTATATGGTTGGATTTAACTGTAGATGTCAGGCCTTAACACTTGATTTTGGAATTCACCTCTAGATGTTAGGCTTTACATCTAGATTTTGGGCTTTAGATCTAGAAGCTGGGCTTTACATCTAGATTTTGGGCTTTACGTCTAGATATTGGGCTTTACCTCTAGATTTTGTGTTTTAACTCTATATATTTGGCTTTTCCTCTAGATGTTGGGCTTTACCCCTAGATATCTGGCTTTACCTCTAGATGTTGGGCTTTACCTCTAGGTTTTGGGTATTAAATATATATATATTTGGCTTTTCCTCTAGATGTTGGGCTTTACCTCTAGATTTTGGGTTTTACATCTAGATGTTTGCCTTCACCTCTGTAAGTTGGGCTTTACCTGCAGACATTGGGCTGTAGGACTAGATGATGGGCTTTACCTCCAGACGTTGGGCTTTACCCCTAGATATCTGGCTTTAAATGTTGGGCTTTACCTCTAGATTTTGGGTTTTAAATATATATATATTTGGCTTTTCCTCTAGATGTTGGGCTTTACCTCTAGATTTGGGGGTTTACATCTAGATGTTTGCCTTCACCTCTGTAAGTTCGGCTTTACCTGCAGACATTGGGCTGTAGGACTAGATGATGAGCTTTACCTCCAGACATTGGGCTTTACCTCTAAATATCTGGCTTTACCTCTAGATGTTGGGTTTTACCTCTAGATATTGGTCTTTACCTCTAGATGTTGGGCTTTAGATCTAGAAGTTGTGCTTTTCATCTAGATTTTGGGCTTTACGTCTAGATATTGGGCTTTACCTCTAGATTTTGGGTTTTATATCTATATATTTGGCTTTTCCTCTAGATGTTGGGCTTTACCCCTAGATATCTGGATTTACCTGTAGATGTTGGGCTTTACCTCCAGATTTTGGGTTTTCCATCTGGATTTTTGGCTTCTCTCTAGAATCTGGGCTTTACCTCCAGACGTTGGGCTTTACCACTAGATGTTGGGTTTTACCTCTAGATGTTGGTCTTTAGGTCTAGATATTGGACTTTACCTCTAGATGTAGGGTTTTACATCTAGATGTTTTGCTTTACATTTAGATGTTGGTCTTTATCTCTAGATGTTGGGTTATACCTCTATATGTTGTGCTTCACCTCTAGATGTTAGGCTTTACCTCTAGATGTTTGGATTACATCTAGATGTTTTGCTTTACATTTAGACGTTCAGCTTTATCTCTAGATTTTGGGTTTTAAATCTATATATTTGGCATATCTCTAGATGTTGGGCTCTAACTCTAGGTATTGGTGTTTACCTCTAGATTTTGGACTTTAACTCTGGAAGTTGGGGTTTACCCCTAGATGTTGGGATTTAACTCTAGAATTTGGGTTTGAAATCTATATATTTTGCTTTTCCTCTAGATGTTGGGCTTTACCTCTAGATATCTGGCTTTACCTCTACATGTTGGGTTTTACCTCTAGATATTGGTCTTTACCTCTAGATTTTGGGTGTTAGATCTAGAATTTGGGCTTTACATCTAGATTTTGGGCTTTAGATCTAGAAGCTGGGCTTTACATCTAGATTTTGGGCTTTACGTCTAGATATTGGGCTTTACCTCTAGATTTTGGGTTTTAACTCTATATATTTGGCTTTTCCTCTAGATGTTGGGCTTTACCTCTAGATTTTGGGTTTTAAATATATATATATTTGGCTTTTCCTCTAGATGTTGGGCTTTACCTCTAGATTTGGTGTTTTACATCTAGATGTTTGCCTTCACCTCTGTAAGTTGGGCTTTACCTGCAGACATTGGGCTGTAGGACTAGATGATGGGCTTTACCTCCAGATGTTGGGCTTTACCTCTAGATATCTGGCTTTACCTCTAGATGTTGGGTTTTACCTCTAGATATTGGTCTTTACCTCTAGATGTTGGGCTTCAGATCTAGAAGTTGTGCTTTTCATCTAGATTTTGGGCTTTACGTCTAGATATTGGGCTTTAGGTCTAGATATTGGGCTTTACCTCTAGATTTTGGGTTTTAAATCTATATATTTGGCTTTTCCTCTAGATGTTGGGCTTTACCTCTAGATTTTGGGTTTTACATCCTGATGTTTGCCTTCACCTCTGTAAGCTGGGCTTTACCTGCAGCCATTAGGCTGTAGGACTAGATGATGGGCTTTACCTCTAGAAGTTGAGCTTTACATCTAGATTTTGGGCTTTACCTCTAAATGATGCGCTTAAACTCTAAATATTGGGCTTATCCTCTAGATGTTGGGCTTTACCCCTAGATATCTGGATTTATTTGTAGATGTTGGGCTTTACCTCTAGATTTTGGGTTTTCCATCTGGATTTTTGGCTTCTCTCTAGAATCTGGGCTTTACCTCCAGACGTTGGGCTTTACCACTAGATGTTGGGTTTTACCTCTAGATGTTGGTCTTTAGGTCTAGGTATTGGACTTTACCTCTAGATGTAGGGTTTTACATCTAGATGTTTTGCTTTACATTTAGATGTTGGTCTTTATCTCTAGATGTTGGGTTATACCTCTATATGTTGTGCTTCACCTCTAGATGTTAGGCTTTACCTCTAGATATTTGGATTACATCTAGATGTTTTGCTTTACATTTAGATGTTCGGCTTTATCTCTAGATTTTGGGTTTTAAATGTATATATTTGGCATATCTCTAGATGTTGGGCTCTAACTCTAGGTATTGATGTTTACCTCTGGATTTTGGACTTTAAGTCTGGAAGTTGGGCTTTACCTCTAGAAGTTGGGCTTTAACTCTAGACTTTGGGCTTTACCTCAAGACGTTCGGCTTTAACTCTAGCTGTTGGGCTTTACCTCTGTATTTTGGGCCTTACCTCTAGAAGTTGGGGGTTATATCTATATGGTTGGATTTAACTGTAGATGTCAGGCCTTAACACTTGATTTTGGAATTCACCTCTAGATGTTACGCTTTATATCTAGATTTTGGGCTTTAGATCTAGAAGCTGGGCTTTACATCTAGATTTTGTGCTTTACGCCTAGATATTGGGCTTTACCTCTAGATTTTGTGTTTTAACTCTATATATTTGGCTTTTCCTCTAGATGTTGGGCTTTACCTCTAGATTTTGGGTTTTACATCCAGATGTTTGCCTTCACCTCTGTAAGTTGGGCTTTACCTGCAGACATTGGGCTGTAGGACTAGATGATGGGCTTTACCTCCAGACTTTGGGCTTTACCCCTAGATATCTGGCTTTACCTCTAAATGTTGGGCTTTACCTCTAGATTTTGAATTTTAAATATATATATATTTGGCTTTTCCTCTAGATGTTGGGCTTTACCTCTAGATATCTGGCTTTACCTCTAGATGTTGGGTTTTACCTCTAGATATTGGTCTTTACCTCTAGATTTTGGGTGTTAGACCAAGAATTTGGGCTTTACATCTAGATTTTGGGCGTTAGATCTAGAATTTGGGCTTTACATCTAGATTTTGGGCTTTACGTCTAGATATTGGGCTTTACTCTAGGTTTTGGGTTTTAAATCTATATATATTTGGCTTTTCCTCTAGATGTTGGGCTTTACATCTAGATTTGGGGTTTTACATCTAGATGTTTGCCTTCACCTCTGTAAGTTGGGCTTTACCTGCAGACATTGGGCTGTAGGACTAGGTGATGGGCTTTACCTCCAGACGTTGGGCTTTACCTCTAGATATCTGGCTTTACCTCTAAATGATGCGCTTAAACTCTAAATATTGGGCTTTTCCTCCAGATGTTGGGCTTTAGATTTAGAAGTTGGGCTTTACAACTATATTTTCGGCTTTAGATCTAGAAGTTGGGCTTTACATCTAGATTTTGGGCTTTACGTCTAGATATTGGGCTTTAGGTCTAGATATTGGGCTTTACCTCTAGATTTTGGGTTTTACATCCTGATGTTTACCTCCACCTCTGTAACTTGGCCTTTACCTGCAGCCATTAGGCTGTAGGACTAGATGATGGGCTTTACCTCTAGAAGTTGAGCTTTACATCTAGATTTTGGGCTTTACCTCTAAATGATGCGCTTAAACTCTAAATATTGGGCTTTACCTCTAGATGTTGGGCTTTAGATTTAGAAGTTGGGATTTACATCTATATTTTGGGCTTTAGATCTAGAAGTTGGGATTTATATCTAGATTTTGATCTTTACGTCTAGTTATTGGGCTTTACCTCTAGATTTTGGGTTTTATATCTATATATTTGGCTTTTCCTCTAGATGTTGGGCTTTACCCCTAGATATCTGGATTTACCTGTAGATGTTAGGCTTTACCTCTAGATGTTTGGATTACATCTAGATGTTTTGCTTTACATTTAGATGTTCGGCTTTATCTCTAGATTTTGGGTTTTAAATCTATGTATTTGGCATATCTCTAGATGTTGGGCTCTAACTCTAGGTATTGGTGTTTACCTCTAGATTTTGGACTTTAACTCTGGAAGTTGGGGTTTACCCCTAGATGTTGGGATTTAACTCTAGAATTTGGGTTTGAAATCTATATATTTTGCTTTTCCTCTAGATGTTGGGCTTTACCTCTAGATATCTGGCTTTACCTCTAGATGTTGGGTTTTACCTCTAGATATTGGTCTTTACCTCTAGATTTTGGGTGTTAGACCAAGAATTTGGGCTTTACATCTAAATTTTGGGCGTTAGATCTAGAATTTGGGCTTTACATCTAGATTTTGGGCTTTACGTCTAGATATTGAGCTTTACTCTAGGTTTTGGGTTTTAAATCTATATATATTTGGCTTTTCCTCTAGATGTTGGGCTTTACATCTAGATTTGGGGTTTTACATCTAGATGTTTGCCTTCACCTCTGTAAGTTGGGCTTTACCTGCAGACATTGGGCTGTAGGACTAGGTGATGGGCTTTACCTCCAGACGTTGGGCTTTAAGTCTAGATATCTGGCTTTACGTCTAAATGATGCGCTTAAACTCTAAATATTGGGCTTTTCCTCCAGATGTTGGGCTTTAGATTTAGAAGTTGGGCTTTGCAACTATATTTTTGGCTTTAGATCTAGATTTTGGGCTTTACATCTAGATTTTGGGCTTTACATCTAAATATTTGGCTTCACCTCTAGATTTTGGGGTTTAGATCTATATATCTGGCTTTATCTCTAGATGTTGGTCTTTACCTCTACATTTTGGGCTCTACCTCTAGGTATTGGTATTTACATTTAGATTTTTGACTTTAAATCTGGAAGTTGAGCTTTACATCTAGCCTTTGGGATTTACCTCTAGATGTTGGGATTTAACTCTAGAATTTGGGTTTGAAATCTATATATTTGCTTTTCCTCTAGATGTTGGGCTTTACCTCTAGATATCTGGCTTTACCTCTAGATGTTGGGTTTTACCTCTAGATATTGGTCTTTACCTCTAGATGTTGGGCTTTCGATCTAGAAGTTGTGCTTTTCATCTAGATTTTGGGCTTTACGTCTAGATATTGGGCTTTACCTCTAGATTTTGGGTTTTATATCTATATATTTGTCTTTTCCTCTAGATGTTGGTCTTTACCCCTAGATATCTGGATTTACCTGTAGATGTTGGGCTTTACCTCTAGATTTTAGGTTTTCCATCTGGATTTTTGGCTTCTCTCTAGAATCTGGGCTTTACCTCCAGACCTTGGGCTTTACCACTAGATGTTGGGTTTTACCTCTAGATGTTGGTCTTTAGATCTAGATATTGGACTTTACCTCTAGATGTAGGGTTTTACATCTAGATGTTTTGCTTTACATTTAGATGTTGGTCTTTATCTCTAGATGTTGGGTTATACCTCTATATGTTGTGCTTCACCTCTAGATGTTAGGCTTTACCTCTAGATGTTTGGATTACATCTAGATGTTTTGCTTTACATTTAGATGTTCGGCTTTATCTCTAGATTTTGGGTTTTAAATCTATATATTTGGCATATCTCTAGATGTTGGGCTCTAACTCTAGGTATTGGTGTTTACCTCTAGATTTTGGATTTTAACTCTGGAAGTTGGGCTTTACCTCTAGAAGTTGGGCTTTAACTCTAGACTTTGGGCTTTACCTCAAGACGTTCGGCTTTAACTCTAGCTGTTGGGCTTTACCTCTAGATTTTGGGCCTTACCTCTAGAAGTTGGGGGTTATATCTATATGGTTGGATTTAACTGTAGATGTCAGGCCTTAACACTTGATTTTGGAATTCACCTCTAGATGTTAGGCTTTACATCTAGATTTTGGGCTTTAGATCTAGAAGCTGGGCTTTACATCTAGATTTTGTGCTTTACTTTTAGATATTGGGCTTTACCTCTAGATTTTGTGTTTTAACTCTATATATTTGGCTTTTCCTCTAGATGTTGGGCTTTACCCCTAGATATCTGGCTTTACCTCTAGATGTTGGGCTTTACCTTTAGGTTTTGGGTATTAAATATATATATATTTGGCTTTTCCTCTAGATGTTGGGCTTTACCTCTAGATTTTGGGTTTTACATCTAGATGTTTGCCTTCACCTCTGTAAGTTGGGCTTTACCTGCAGACATTGGGCTGTAGGACTAGATGATGGGCTTTACCTCCAGACGTTGGGCTTTACCCCTAGATATCTGGCTTTACCTCTAAATGTTGGGCTTTACCTCTAGATTTTGGGTTTTAAATATATATATATTTGGCTTTTCCTCTAGATGTTGGGCTTTACCTCTAGATTTGGGGTTTACATCTAGATGTTTGCCTTCACCTCTGTAAGTTGGGCTTTACCTGCAGACATTGGGCTGTAGGACTAGATGATGAGCTTTACCTCCAGACGTTGGGCTTTACCTCTAGATATCTGGCTTTACCTCTAGATGTTGGGTTTTACCTCTAGATATTGGTCTTTACCTCTAGATGTTGGGCTTTAGATCTAGAAGTTGTGCTTTTCATCTAGATTTTGGGCTTTACATCTAGATATTGGGCTTTACCTCTAGATTTTGGGTTTTATATCTATATATTTGGCTTTTCCTCTAGATGTTGGGCTTTACCTCTAGATTTTGGGATTTCCATCTGGATTTTTGGCTTCTCTCTTGAATCTGGGCTTTACCCCCAGACGTTGGGCTTTACCAATAGAAGTTGGGTTTTACCTCTAGATGTTGGTCTTTAGGTCTAGATATTGGACTTTACCTCTAGATGTAGGGTTTTACATCTAGATGTTTTGCTTTACATTTAGATGTTGGTCTTTATCTCTAGATGTTGGGTTATACATCTATATATTGTGCTTCACCTCTAGATGTTAGGCTTTACCTCTAGATGTTTGGATTACATCTAGATGTTTTGCTTTACATTTAGACGTTCAGCTTTATCTCTAGATTTTGGGTTTTAAATCTATATATTTGGCTTTTCCTCTAGATGTTGGGCTTTACCGTCATATAACTGGCTTTACGTCTAGATGTTGGGCTTTACCTCTAGAAGTTGGGCTTTAACTCTAGACTTTGGGCTTTACCTCAAGACGTTCGGCTTTAACTCTAGCTGTTGGGCTTTACCTCTAGATTTTGGGCCTTACCTCTAGAAGTTGGGGGTTATATCTATATGGTTGGATTTAACTGTAGATGTCAGGCCTTAACACTTGATTTTGGAATTCACCTCTAGATGTTAGGCTTTACATCTAGATTCTGGGCTTTCCCTCTAGATGTTGGGCTTTAACTCTAGATTTTGGGCTTTACTCTAAAGGATGCGCTTTAACTCTAGATATTCGGCTTTACCTCTAGAAGTTGGGTTTTACATCTAGATGTTTGGCTTTAACTGTAGGTGTCGGGCTTTAACACTAGATATTGGAATTCACCTCTAGATCTTAGTCTTTACCTCTACATGTTGGGCGTTACCTCTAGAGTATTTGGCTTTAGATCTAGCAATTGGGCTTTACATCTAGATTTGGGGCTTTACCTCTAGATGTTGGGCTTTACCTCCAGATTTTGGATTTTAAATCTATATATCTGGCTTTATCTCTAGATGTTGGGCTTTATCTCTAGATTTTGGGCTCTAACTCTAGGTATTGGTGTTTACCTCTAGACTTTGGACTTTAACTCTGGAAGTTGGGCTTTACCTCTAGATGTTGGGATTTAACTCTAGAATTTGGGTTTGAAATCTATATCTTTGCTTTTCCTCTAGATGTTGGGCTTTACCTCTAGATATCTGGCTTTACCTCTAGATGTTGGGTTTTACCTCTAGATATTGGTCTTTACCTCTAGATTTTGGGTGTTAGATCTAGAATTTGGGCTTTACATCTAGATTTTGGGCTTTAGATCTAGAAGTTGGGCTTTACATCTAGATTTTGGGCTTTACGTCTAGATATTGGGCTTTACCTCTAGATTTTGGGTTTTAAATCTATATATTTGGCTTTTCCTCTAGATGTTGGGCTTTACCTCTAGATTTTGGGTTTTACATTTGGATGTTTGCCTTCACCTCTGTAAGTTGGGCTTTACCTGAAGACATTGGGCTGTAGGACTAGATGATGGGCTTTACCTCCAGACGTTGGGCTTTACCTCTAGATATCTGGCTTTACCTCTAGATGTTGGGCTTTACCTCTAGATTTTGGGTTTTAAATCTATATATTTGGCTTTTCCTCTAGATGTTGGGCTTTACCTCTAGATTTGGGGTTTTACATCTAGATATTTGCCTTCACCTCTGTAAGTTGGGCTTAACTGCAGACATTGGGCTGTAGGACTAGATGATGGGCTTTACCTCCAGACGTTGGGCTTTACCTCTAGATATCTGGCTTTACCTGTAGATGTTGGGTTTTACCTCTAGATATTGGTCTTTACCTCTAGATGTTGGGCTTTAGATCTAGAAGTTGGGATTTTCGTCTAGATTTTGGGCTTTACGTCTAGATATCTGGCTTTACGTCTAGATGTTGGGCTTTACCTCTAGAAGTTGGGCTTTAACTCTAGACTTTGGGCTTTACCTCAAGACGTTCGGCTTTAACTCTAGCTGTTGGGCTTTACCTCTAGATTTTGGGCCTTACCTCTAGAAGTTGGGGGTTATATCTATATGGTTGGATTTAACTGTAGATGTCAGGCCTTAACACTTGATTTTGGAATTCACCTCTAGATGTTAGGCTTTACATCTAGATTCTGGGCTTTCCCTCTAGATGTTGGGCTTTAACTCTAGATTTTGGGCTTTACTCTAAAGGATGCGCTTTAACTCTAGATATTCGGCTTTACCTCTAGAAGTTGGGTTTTACATCTAGATGTTTGGCTTTAACTGTAGGTGTCGGGCTTTAACACTAGATATTGGAATTCACCTCTAGACCTTAGTCTTTACCGCTACATGTTGGGATTTACCTCTAGAGTACTTGGCTTTCGATCTAGCAATTGGGCTTTACATCTAGATTTGGGGCTTTAGCTCTAGATGTTGGTCTTTACCTCCAGATTTTGGATTTTAAATCTATATATCTGGCTTTATCTCTAGATGTTGGGCTTTATCTCTAGATATTGGGCTCTAACTCTAGGTATTGGTATTAAACCTCTAGATTTTGGACTTTAACTCTGGAAGTTGGGCTTAACCTCTAGATGTTGGGATTTAACTCTAGAATTTGGGTTTGAAATCTATATATTTTGCTTTTCCTCTAGATGTTGGCCTTTACCTCTAGATATCTGGCTTTACCTCTAGATGTTGGGTTTTACCTCTAGATATTGGTCTTTACCTCTAGATTTTGGGCGTTAGATCTAGAAATTGGGCTTTACATCTAGATTTTGGGCTTTAGATCAAGAAGTTGGGCTTTACCTCTAGATATCTGGCTTTACCTCTAGATGTTGGGCTTTACCTCTAGATTTTGGGTTTTAAATATATATATATTTGGCTTTTCCTCTAGATGTTGGGCTTTACATCTAGATTTGGGGTTTTACATCTAGATATTTGCCTTCACCTCTGTTAGTTGGGCTTAACTGCAGACATTGGGCTGTAGGACTAGATGATGGGCTTTACCTCCAGACGTTGGGCTTTACCTCTAGATATCTGGCTTTACCTGTAGATGTTGGGTTTTACCTCTAGATATTGGTCTTTACCTCTAGATGTTGGGCTTTAGATCTAGAAGTTGGGATTTTCATCTAGATTTTGGGCTTTACGTCTAGATATGTGGCTTTACGTCTAGATGTTGGGCTTTACCTCTAGAAGTTGGGCTTTAATTCTAGAATTTGGGCTTTACCTCAAGACGTTCGGCTTTAACTCTAGCTGTGGGCTTTACCTCTAGATTTTGGGTTTTCCATCTGGATTTTTGGCTTCCCTCTAGAATCTGGGCTTTACCTCCAGACGTTGGGCTTTACCACTAGATGTTGGGTTTTACCTCTAGATGTTGGTCTTTAGGTCTAGATATTGGACTTTAGATGTAGGGGTTTACATCTAGATGTTTTGCTTTACATTTAGATGTTGGTCTTTATCTCTAGATGTTGGGTTATACCTCTATATGTTGTGCTTCACCTCTAGATGTTAGGCTTTACCTCTAGATGTTTGGATTACATCTAGATGTTTTGCTTTACATTTAGATGTTCGGCTTTATCTCTAAATTTTGGGTTTTAAATCTCTATATTTGGCTTTTCCTCTAGATGTTGGGCTTTACCGTCAGATATCTGGCTATACGTCTAGATGTTGGGCTTTACCTCTAGAAGTTGGGCTTTAACTCTAGACTTTGGGCTTTACCTCAAGACGTTCGGCTTTAACTCTAGCTGTTGGGCTTTACCTCTGGATTTTGGGCCTTACCTCTAGAAGTTGGGGGTTATATCTATATGGTTGGATTTAACTGTAGATGTCAGGCCTTAACACTTGATTTTGGAATTCACCTCTAGATGTTAGGCTTTACATCTAGATTCTGGGCTTTCCCTCTAGATGTTGGGCTTTACCTCTACATTTTGGGCTCTACCTCTAGGTATTGGTATTTACATTTAGATTTTTGACTTTAAATCTGGAATTTGGGGCTTTACATCTAGACTTTGGGCTTTACCTGTAGATGTTGGGATTTAACTCTAGAATTTGGGTTTGAAATCTATATATTTTGCTTTTCCTCTAGATGTTGGGCTTTACCTCTAGATATCTGGCTTTACCTCTAGATGTTGGGTTTTACCTCTAGATATTGGTCTTTACCTCTAGATTTTGGGTGTTAGATCTAGAATTTGGGCTTTACATCTAGATTTTGGGCTTTAGATCTAGAAGCTGGGCTTTACCTCTAGATATCTGGCTTTACCTCTAGATGTTGGGCTTTACCTCTAGATTTTTGGTTTTAAATATATATATATTTGGCTTTTCCTCTAGATGTTGGGCTTTACCGCTAGATTTGGGGTTTTACATCTAGATGTTTGCCTTCACCTCTGTAAGTTGGGCTTTACCTGCAGACATTGGGCTGTAGGACTAGATGATGGGCTTTACCTCCAGACGTTGGGCTTTACCTCTAGATATCTGGCTTTACCTCTAGATGTTGGGTTTTACCTCTAGATATTGGTCTTTACCTCTAGATGTTGGGCTTTAGATCTAGAAGTTGTGCTTTTCATCTAGTTTTTGGGCTTTACGTCTAGATATTGGGCTTTACCTCTAGATTTTTGGGTTTATATCTATATATTTGGCTTTTCCTCTAGATATTGGGCTTTACCCCTAGATATCTGGATTTACCTGTAGATGTTGGGCTTTACCTCTAGATTTTGGGTTTTCCATCTGGATTTTTGGCTTCCCTCTAGAATCTGGGCTTTACCTCCAGACATTGGGCTTTACCACTAGATGTTGGGTTTTACCTCTAGATGTTGGTCTTTAGGTCTAGATATTGGACTTTACCTCTAGATGTAGGGTTTTACATCTAGATGTTTTGCTTTACATTTAGATGTTGGTCTTTATCTCTAGATGTTGGGTTATACCTCTATATGTTGTGCTTCACCTCTAGATGTTAGGCTTTACCTCTAGATGTTTGGATTACATCTAGATGTTTTGCTTTACATTTAGATGTTCGGCTTTATCTCTAGATTTTGGATTTTAAATCTATATATTTGGCTTTATCTCTAGATGTTGGGCTTTATCTCTAGATTTTGGGCTCTAACACTAGGTATTGGTGTTTACCTCTAGATTTTGGACTTTAACTTTGGAAGTTGGGCTTTACATCTAGATGTTGGGATTTAACTCTAGAATTTGGGTTTGAAATCTATATATTTGGCTTTTCCTCTAGATGTTGGGCTTTACCTCTAGATATCTGGCTTTACCTCCAGACGTTGGGCTTTACCTCTAGATATCTGGCTTTACCTCTAGATGTTGGGTTTTACCTCTAGTTATTGGTCTTAACCTCTAGATTTTGGGTGTTAGACCAAGAATTTGGGCTTTACATCTAGATTTTGGGCTTTACGTCTAGATATTGGGCTTTACCTCTAGGTTTTGGGTTTTAAATCTATATATATTTGGCTTTTCCTCTAGATGTTGGGCTTTACCTCTAGATTTTGGGTTTTAAATATATATATATTTGGCTTTTCCTCTAGAGGTTGGGCTTTACCTCTAGATTTGGGGTTTTACATCTAGATGTTTGCCTTCACCTCTGTAAGTTGGGCTTTACCTGCAGACATTGGGCTGTAGGACTAGATGATGGGCTTTACCTCCAGACGTTGGGCTTTACCTCTAGATATCTGGCTTTACCTGTAGATGTTGGGTTTTACCTCTAGATATTGGTCTTTACCTCTAGATGTTGGGCTTTAGATCTAGAAGTTGGGATTTTCATCTAGATTTTGGGCTTTACGTCTAGATATCTGCCTTTACGTCTAGATGTTGGGCTTTACCTCTAGAAGTTGGGCTTTAATTCTAGAATTTGGGCTTTACCTCAAGACGTTCGGCTTTAACTCTAGCTGTTGGGCTTTACCTCTAGATTTTGGGTTTTCCATCTGGATTTTTGGCTTCCCTCTAGAATCTGGTCTTTACCTCCAGACGTTGGGCTTTACCACTAGATGTTGGGTTTTACCTCTAGATGTTGGTCTTTAGGTCTAGATATTGGACTTTACCTCTAGATGTAGGGTTTTACATCTAGATGTTTTGCTTTACATTTAGATGTTGGTCTTTATCTCTAGATGTTGGGTTATACCTCTATATGTTGTGCTTCACCTCTAGATGTTAGGCTTTACCTCTAGATGTTTGGATTACATCTAGATGTTTTGCTTTACATTTAGATGTTCGGCTTTATCTCTAAATTTTGGGTTTTAAATCTATATATTTGGCTTTTCCTCTAGATGTTGGGCTTTACCGTCAGATATCTGGCTATACGTCTAGATGTTGGGCTTTAACTCTAGAAGTTGGGCTTTAACTCTAGACTTCGGGCTTTACCTCAAGACGTTCGGCTTTAACTCTAGCTGTTGGGCTTTACCTCTAGATTTTGGGCCTTACCTCTAGAAGTTGGGGGTTATATCTATATGGTTGGATTTAACTGTAGATGTCAGGCCTTAACACTTGATTTTGGAATTCACCTCTAGATGTTAGGCTTTACATCTAGATTCTGGGCTTTCCCTCTAGATGTTGGGCTTTACCTCTACATTTTGGGCTCTACCTCTAGGTATTGGTATTTACATTTAGATTTTTGACTTTAAATCTGGAATTTGGGGCTTTACATCTAGACTTTGGGCTTTACCTGTAGATGTTGGGATTTAACTCTAGAATTTGGGTTTGAAATCTATATATTTTGCTTTTCCTCTAGATGTTGGGCTTTACCTCTAGATATCTGGCTTTACCTCTAGATGTTGGGTTTTACCTCTAGATATTGGTCTTTACCTCTAGATTTTGGGTGTTAGATCTAGAATTTGGGCTTTACATCTAGATTTTGGGCTTTAGATCTAGAAGCTGGGCTTTACCTCTAGATATCTGGCTTTACCTCTAGATGTTGGGCTTTACCTCTAGATTTTTGGTTTTAAATATATATATATTTGGCTTTTCCTCTAGATGTTGGGCTTTACCGCTAGATTTGGGGTTTTACATCTAGATGTTTGCCTTCACCTCTGTAAGTTGGGCTTTACCTGCAGACATTGGGCTGTAGGACTAGATGATGGGCTTTACCTCCAGACGTTGGGCTTTACCTCTAGATATCTGGCTTTACCTCTAGATGTTGGGTTTTACCTCTAGATATTGGTCTTTACCTCTAGATGTTGGGCTTTAGATCTAGAAGTTGTGCTTTTCATCTAGTTTTTGGGCTTTACGTCTAGATATTGGGCTTTACCTCTAGATTTTTGGGTTTATATCTATATATTTGGCTTTTCCTCTAGATATTGGGCTTTACCCCTAGATATCTGGATTTACCTGTAGATGTTGGGCTTTACCTCTAGATTTTGGGTTTTCCATCTGGATTTTTGGCTTCCCTCTAGAATCTGGGCTTTACCTCCAGACATTGGGCTTTACCACTAGATGTTGGGTTTTACCTCTAGATGTTGGTCTTTAGGTCTAGATATTGGACTTTACCTCTAGATGTAGGGTTTTACATCTAGATGTTTTGCTTTACATTTAGATGTTGGTCTTTATCTCTAGATGTTGGGTTATACCTCTATATGTTGTGCTTCACCTCTAGATGTTAGGCTTTACCTCTAGATATTTGGATTACATCTAGATGTTTTGCTTTACATTTAGATGTTCGGCTTTATCTCTAGATTTTGGGTTTTAAATGTATATATTTGGCATATCTCTAGATGTTGGGCTCTAACTCTAGGTATTGATGTTTACCTCTGGATTTTGGACTTTAAGTCTGGAAGTTGGGCTTTACCTCTAGAAGTTGGGCTTTAACTCTAGACTTTGGGCTTTACCTCAAGACGTTCGGCTTTAACTCTAGCTGTTGGGCTTTACCTCTGTATTTTGGGCCTTACCTCTAGAAGTTGGGGGTTATATCTATATGGTTGGATTTAACTGTAGATGTCAGGCCTTAACACTTGATTTTGGAATTCACCTCTAGATGTTACGCTTTATATCTAGATTTTGGGCTTTAGATCTAGAAGCTGGGCTTTACATCTAGATTTTGTGCTTTACGCCTAGATATTGGGCTTTACCTCTAGATTTTGTGTTTTAACTCTATATATTTGGCTTTTCCTCTAGATGTTGGGCTTTACCTCTAGATTTTGGGTTTTACATCCAGATGTTTGCCTTCACCTCTGTAAGTTGGGCTTTACCTGCAGACATTGGGCTGTAGGACTAGATGATGGGCTTTACCTCCAGACTTTGGGCTTTACCCCTAGATATCTGGCTTTACCTCTAAATGTTGGGCTTTACCTCTAGATTTTGAATTTTAAATATATATATATTTGGCTTTTCCTCTAGATGTTGGGCTTTACCTCTAGATATCTGGCTTTACCTCTAGATGTTGGGTTTTACCTCTAGATATTGGTCTTTACCTCTAGATTTTGGGTGTTAGACCAAGAATTTGGGCTTTACATCTAGATTTTGGGCGTTAGATCTAGAATTTGGGCTTTACATCTAGATTTTGGGCTTTACGTCTAGATATTGGGCTTTACTCTAGGTTTTGGGTTTTAAATCTATATATATTTGGCTTTTCCTCTAGATGTTGGGCTTTACATCTAGATTTGGGGTTTTACATCTAGATGTTTGCCTTCACCTCTGTAAGTTGGGCTTTACCTGCAGACATTGGGCTGTAGGACTAGGTGATGGGCTTTACCTCCAGACGTTGGGCTTTACCTCTAGATATCTGGCTTTACCTCTAAATGATGCGCTTAAACTCTAAATATTGGGCTTTTCCTCCAGATGTTGGGCTTTAGATTTAGAAGTTGGGCTTTACAACTATATTTTCGGCTTTAGATCTAGAAGTTGGGCTTTACATCTAGATTTTGGGCTTTACGTCTAGATATTGGGCTTTAGGTCTAGATATTGGGCTTTACCTCTAGATTTTGGGTTTTACATCCTGATGTTTACCTCCACCTCTGTAACTTGGCCTTTACCTGCAGCCATTAGGCTGTAGGACTAGATGATGGGCTTTACCTCTAGAAGTTGAGCTTTACATCTAGATTTTGGGCTTTACCTCTAAATGATGCGCTTAAACTCTAAATATTGGGCTTTACCTCTAGATGTTGGGCTTTAGATTTAGAAGTTGGGATTTACATCTATATTTTGGGCTTTAGATCTAGAAGTTGGGATTTATATCTAGATTTTGATCTTTACGTCTAGTTATTGGGCTTTACCTCTAGATTTTGGGTTTTATATCTATATATTTGGCTTTTCCTCTAGATGTTGGGCTTTACCCCTAGATATCTGGATTTACCTGTAGATGTTAGGCTTTACCTCTAGATGTTTGGATTACATCTAGATGTTTTGCTTTACATTTAGATGTTCGGCTTTATCTCTAGATTTTGGGTTTTAAATCTATGTATTTGGCATATCTCTAGATGTTGGGCTCTAACTCTAGGTATTGGTGTTTACCTCTAGATTTTGGACTTTAACTCTGGAAGTTGGGGTTTACCCCTAGATGTTGGGATTTAACTCTAGAATTTGGGTTTGAAATCTATATATTTTGCTTTTCCTCTAGATGTTGGGCTTTACCTCTAGATATCTGGCTTTACCTCTAGATGTTGGGTTTTACCTCTAGATATTGGTCTTTACCTCTAGATTTTGGGTGTTAGACCAAGAATTTGGGCTTTACATCTAAATTTTGGGCGTTAGATCTAGAATTTGGGCTTTACATCTAGATTTTGGGCTTTACGTCTAGATATTGAGCTTTACTCTAGGTTTTGGGTTTTAAATCTATATATATTTGGCTTTTCCTCTAGATGTTGGGCTTTACATCTAGATTTGGGGTTTTACATCTAGATGTTTGCCTTCACCTCTGTAAGTTGGGCTTTACCTGCAGACATTGGGCTGTAGGACTAGGTGATGGGCTTTACCTCCAGACGTTGGGCTTTAAGTCTAGATATCTGGCTTTACGTCTAAATGATGCGCTTAAACTCTAAATATTGGGCTTTTCCTCCAGATGTTGGGCTTTAGATTTAGAAGTTGGGCTTTGCAACTATATTTTTGGCTTTAGATCTAGATTTTGGGCTTTACATCTAGATTTTGGGCTTTACATCTAAATATTTGGCTTCACCTCTAGATTTTGGGGTTTAGATCTATATATCTGGCTTTATCTCTAGATGTTGGTCTTTACCTCTACATTTTGGGCTCTACCTCTAGGTATTGGTATTTACATTTAGATTTTTGACTTTAAATCTGGAAGTTGAGCTTTACATCTAGCCTTTGGGATTTACCTCTAGATGTTGGGATTTAACTCTAGAATTTGGGTTTGAAATCTATATATTTGCTTTTCCTCTAGATGTTGGGCTTTACCTCTAGATATCTGGCTTTACCTCTAGATGTTGGGTTTTACCTCTAGATATTGGTCTTTACCTCTAGATGTTGGGCTTTCGATCTAGAAGTTGTGCTTTTCATCTAGATTTTGGGCTTTACGTCTAGATATTGGGCTTTACCTCTAGATTTTGGGTTTTATATCTATATATTTGTCTTTTCCTCTAGATGTTGGTCTTTACCCCTAGATATCTGGATTTACCTGTAGATGTTGGGCTTTACCTCTAGATTTTAGGTTTTCCATCTGGATTTTTGGCTTCTCTCTAGAATCTGGGCTTTACCTCCAGACCTTGGGCTTTACCACTAGATGTTGGGTTTTACCTCTAGATGTTGGTCTTTAGATCTAGATATTGGACTTTACCTCTAGATGTAGGGTTTTACATCTAGATGTTTTGCTTTACATTTAGATGTTGGTCTTTATCTCTAGATGTTGGGTTATACCTCTATATGTTGTGCTTCACCTCTAGATGTTAGGCTTTACCTCTAGATGTTTGGATTACATCTAGATGTTTTGCTTTACATTTAGATGTTCGGCTTTATCTCTAGATTTTGGGTTTTAAATCTATATATTTGGCATATCTCTAGATGTTGGGCTCTAACTCTAGGTATTGGTGTTTACCTCTAGATTTTGGATTTTAACTCTGGAAGTTGGGCTTTACCTCTAGAAGTTGGGCTTTAACTCTAGACTTTGGGCTTTACCTCAAGACGTTCGGCTTTAACTCTAGCTGTTGGGCTTTACCTCTAGATTTTGGGCCTTACCTCTAGAAGTTGGGGGTTATATCTATATGGTTGGATTTAACTGTAGATGTCAGGCCTTAACACTTGATTTTGGAATTCACCTCTAGATGTTAGGCTTTACATCTAGATTTTGGGCTTTAGATCTAGAAGCTGGGCTTTACATCTAGATTTTGTGCTTTACTTTTAGATATTGGGCTTTACCTCTAGATTTTGTGTTTTAACTCTATATATTTGGCTTTTCCTCTAGATGTTGGGCTTTACCCCTAGATATCTGGCTTTACCTCTAGATGTTGGGCTTTACCTTTAGGTTTTGGGTATTAAATATATATATATTTGGCTTTTCCTCTAGATGTTGGGCTTTACCTCTAGATTTTGGGTTTTACATCTAGATGTTTGCCTTCACCTCTGTAAGTTGGGCTTTACCTGCAGACATTGGGCTGTAGGACTAGATGATGGGCTTTACCTCCAGACGTTGGGCTTTACCCCTAGATATCTGGCTTTAACTCTAAATGTTGGGCTTTACCTCTAGATTTTGGGTTTTAAATATATATATATTTGGCTTTTCCTCTAGATGTTGGGCTTTACCTCTAGATTTGGGGTTTACATCTAGATGTTTGCCTTCACCTCTGTAAGTTGGGCTTTACCTGCAGACATTGGGCTGTAGGACTAGATGATGAGCTTTACCTCCAGACGTTGGGCTTTACCTCTAGATATCTGGCTTTACCTCTAGATGTTGGGTTTTACCTCTAGATATTGGTCTTTACCTCTAGATGTTGGGCTTTAGATCTAGAAGTTGTGCTTTTCATCTAGATTTTGGGCTTTACATCTAGATATTGGGCTTTACCTCTAGATTTTGGGTTTTATATCTATATATTTGGCTTTTCCTCTAGATGTTGGGCTTTACCTCTAGATTTTGGGATTTCCATCTGGATTTTTGGCTTCTCTCTTGAATCTGGGCTTTACCCCCAGACGTTGGGCTTTACCAATAGAAGTTGGGTTTTACCTCTAGATGTTGGTCTTTAGGTCTAGATATTGGACTTTACCTCTAGATGTAGGGTTTTACATCTAGATGTTTTGCTTTACATTTAGATGTTGGTCTTTATCTCTAGATGTTGGGTTATACATCTATATATTGTGCTTCACCTCTAGATGTTAGGCTTTACCTCTAGATGTTTGGATTACATCTAGATGTTTTGCTTTACATTTAGACGTTCAGCTTTATCTCTAGATTTTGGGTTTTAAATCTATATATTTGGCTTTTCCTCTAGATGTTGGGCTTTACCGTCATATAACTGGCTTTACGTCTAGATGTTGGGCTTTACCTCTAGAAGTTGGGCTTTAACTCTAGACTTTGGGCTTTACCTCAAGACGTTCGGCTTTAACTCTAGCTGTTGGGCTTTACCTCTAGATTTTGGGCCTTACCTCTAGAAGTTGGGGGTTATATCTATATGGTTGGATTTAACTGTAGATGTCAGGCCTTAACACTTGATTTTGGAATTCACCTCTAGATGTTAGGCTTTACATCTAGATTCTGGGCTTTCCCTCTAGATGTTGGGCTTTAACTCTAGATTTTGGGCTTTACTCTAAAGGATGCGCTTTAACTCTAGATATTCGGCTTTACCTCTAGAAGTTGGGTTTTACATCTAGATGTTTGGCTTTAACTGTAGGTGTCGGGCTTTAACACTAGATATTGGAATTCACCTCTAGATCTTAGTCTTTACCTCTACATGTTGGGCGTTACCTCTAGAGTATTTGGCTTTAGATCTAGCAATTGGGCTTTACATCTAGATTTGGGGCTTTACCTCTAGATGTTGGGCTTTACCTCCAGATTTTGGATTTTAAATCTATATATCTGGCTTTATCTCTAGATGTTGGGCTTTATCTCTAGATTTTGGGCTCTAACTCTAGGTATTGGTGTTTACCTCTAGACTTTGGACTTTAACTCTGGAAGTTGGGCTTTACCTCTAGATGTTGGGATTTAACTCTAGAATTTGGGTTTGAAATCTATATCTTTGCTTTTCCTCTAGATGTTGGGCTTTACCTCTAGATATCTGGCTTTACCTCTAGATGTTGGGTTTTACCTCTAGATATTGGTCTTTACCTCTAGATTTTGGGTGTTAGATCTAGAATTTGGGCTTTACATCTAGATTTTGGGCTTTAGATCTAGAAGTTGGGCTTTACATCTAGATTTTGGGCTTTACGTCTAGATATTGGGCTTTACCTCTAGATTTTGGGTTTTAAATCTATATATTTGGCTTTTCCTCTAGATGTTGGGCTTTACCTCTAGATTTTGGGTTTTACATTTGGATGTTTGCCTTCACCTCTGTAAGTTGGGCTTTACCTGAAGACATTGGGCTGTAGGACTAGATGATGGGCTTTACCTCCAGACGTTGGGCTTTACCTCTAGATATCTGGCTTTACCTCTAGATGTTGGGCTTTACCTCTAGATTTTGGGTTTTAAATCTATATATTTGGCTTTTCCTCTAGATGTTGGGCTTTACCTCTAGATTTGGGGTTTTACATCTAGATATTTGCCTTCACCTCTGTAAGTTGGGCTTAACTGCAGACATTGGGCTGTAGGACTAGATGATGGGCTTTACCTCCAGACGTTGGGCTTTACCTCTAGATATCTGGCTTTACCTGTAGATGTTGGGTTTTACCTCTAGATATTGGTCTTTACCTCTAGATGTTGGGCTTTAGATCTAGAAGTTGGGATTTTCGTCTAGATTTTGGGCTTTACGTCTAGATATCTGGCTTTACGTCTAGATGTTGGGCTTTACCTCTAGAAGTTGGGCTTTAACTCTAGACTTTGGGCTTTACCTCAAGACGTTCGGCTTTAACTCTAGCTGTTGGGCTTTACCTCTAGATTTTGGGCCTTACCTCTAGAAGTTGGGGGTTATATCTATATGGTTGGATTTAACTGTAGATGTCAGGCCTTAACACTTGATTTTGGAATTCACCTCTAGATGTTAGGCTTTACATCTAGATTCTGGGCTTTCCCTCTAGATGTTGGGCTTTAACTCTAGATTTTGGGCTTTACTCTAAAGGATGCGCTTTAACTCTAGATATTCGGCTTTACCTCTAGAAGTTGGGTTTTACATCTAGATGTTTGGCTTTAACTGTAGGTGTCGGGCTTTAACACTAGATATTGGAATTCACCTCTAGACCTTAGTCTTTACCGCTACATGTTGGGATTTACCTCTAGAGTACTTGGCTTTCGATCTAGCAATTGGGCTTTACATCTAGATTTGGGGCTTTAGCTCTAGATGTTGGTCTTTACCTCCAGATTTTGGATTTTAAATCTATATATCTGGCTTTATCTCTAGATGTTGGGCTTTATCTCTAGATATTGGGCTCTAACTCTAGGTATTGGTATTAAACCTCTAGATTTTGGACTTTAACTCTGGAAGTTGGGCTTAACCTCTAGATGTTGGGATTTAACTCTAGAATTTGGGTTTGAAATCTATATATTTTGCTTTTCCTCTAGATGTTGGCCTTTACCTCTAGATATCTGGCTTTACCTCTAGATGTTGGGTTTTACCTCTAGATATTGGTCTTTACCTCTAGATTTTGGGCGTTAGATCTAGAAATTGGGCTTTACATCTAGATTTTGGGCTTTAGATCAAGAAGTTGGGCTTTACCTCTAGATATCTGGCTTTACCTCTAGACGTTGGGCTTTACCTCTAGATTTTGGGTTTTAAATATATATATATTTGGCTTTTCCTCTAGATGTTGGGCTTTACATCTAGATTTGGGGTTTTACATCTAGATATTTGCCTTCACCTCTGTTAGTTGGGCTTAACTGCAGACATTGGGCTGTAGGACTAGATGATGGGCTTTACCTCCAGACGTTGGGCTTTACCTCTAGATATCTGGCTTTACCTGTAGATGTTGGGTTTTACCTCTAGATATTGGTCTTTACCTCTAGATGTTGGGCTTTAGATCTAGAAGTTGGGATTTTCATCTAGATTTTGGGCTTTACGTCTAGATATCTGCCTTTACGTCTAGATGTTGGGCTTTACCTCTAGAAGTTGGGCTTTAATTCTAGAATTTGGGCTTTACCTCAAGACGTTCGGCTTTAACTCTAGCTGTGGGCTTTACCTCTAGATTTTGGGTTTTCCATCTGGATTTTTGGCTTCCCTCTAGAATCTGGGCTTTACCTCCAGACGTTGGGCTTTACCACTAGATGTTGGGTTTTACCTCTAGATGTTGGTCTTTAGGTCTAGATATTGGACTTTAGATGTAGGGGTTTACATCTAGATGTTTTGCTTTACATTTAGATGTTGGTCTTTATCTCTAGATGTTGGGTTATACCTCTATATGTTGTGCTTCACCTCTAGATGTTAGGCTTTACCTCTAGATGTTTGGATTACATCTAGATGTTTTGCTTTACATTTAGATGTTCGGCTTTATCTCTAAATTTTGGGTTTTAAATCTCTATATTTGGCTTTTCCTCTAGATGTTGGGCTTTACCGTCAGATATCTGGCTATACGTCTAGATGTTGGGCTTTACCTCTAGAAGTTGGGCTTTAACTCTAGACTTTGGGCTTTACCTCAAGACGTTCGGCTTTAACTCTAGCTGTTGGGCTTTACCTCTAGATTTTGGGCCTTACCTCTAGAAGTTGGGGGTTATATCTATATGGTTGGATTTAACTGTAGATGTCAGGCCTTAACACTTGATTTTGGAATTCACCTCTAGATGTTAGGCTTTACATCTAGATTCTGGGCTTTCCCTCTAGATGTTGGGCTTTACCTCTACATTTTGGGCTCTACCTCTAGGTATTGGTATTTACATTTAGATTTTTGACTTTAAATCTGGAATTTGGGGCTTTACATCTAGACTTTGGGCTTTACCTGTAGATGTTGGGATTTAACTCTAGAATTTGGGTTTGAAATCTATATATTTTGCTTTTCCTCTAGATGTTGGGCTTTACCTCTAGATATCTGGCTTTACCTCTAGATGTTGGGTTTTACCTCTAGATATTGGTCTTTACCTCTAGATTTTGGGTGTTAGATCTAGAATTTGGGCTTTACATCTAGATTTTGGGCTTTAGATCTAGAAGCTGGGCTTTACCTCTAGATATCTGGCTTTACCTCTAGATGTTGGGCTTTACCTCTAGATTTTTGGTTTTAAATATATATATATTTGGCTTTTCCTCTAGATGTTGGGCTTTACCGCTAGATTTGGGGTTTTACATCTAGATGTTTGCCTTCACCTCTGTAAGTTGGGCTTTACCTGCAGACATTGGGCTGTAGGACTAGATGATGGGCTTTACCTCCAGACGTTGGGCTTTACCTCTAGATATCTGGCTTTACCTCTAGATGTTGGGTTTTACCTCTAGATATTGGTCTTTACCTCTAGATGTTGGGCTTTAGATCTAGAAGTTGTGCTTTTCATCTAGTTTTTGGGCTTTACGTCTAGATATTGGGCTTTACCTCTAGATTTTTGGGTTTATATCTATATATTTGGCTTTTCCTCTAGATATTGGGCTTTACCCCTAGATATCTGGATTTACCTGTAGATGTTGGGCTTTACCTCTAGATTTTGGGTTTTCCATCTGGATTTTTGGCTTCCCTCTAGAATCTGGGCTTTACCTCCAGACATTGGGCTTTACCACTAGATGTTGGGTTTTACCTCTAGATGTTGGTCTTTAGGTCTAGATATTGGACTTTACCTCTAGATGTAGGGTTTTACATCTAGATGTTTTGCTTTACATTTAGATGTTGGTCTTTATCTCTAGATGTTGGGTTATACCTCTATATGTTGTGCTTCACCTCTAGATGTTAGGCTTTACCTCTAGATGTTTGGATTACATCTAGATGTTTTGCTTTACATTTAGATGTTCGGCTTTATCTCTAGATTTTGGATTTTAAATCTATATATTTGGCTTTATCTCTAGATGTTGGGCTTTATCTCTAGATTTTGGGCTCTAACACTAGGTATTGGTGTTTACCTCTAGATTTTGGACTTTAACTTTGGAAGTTGGGCTTTACATCTAGATGTTGGGATTTAACTCTAGAATTTGGGTTTGAAATCTATATATTTGGCTTTTCCTCTAGATGTTGGGCTTTACCTCTAGATATCTGGCTTTACCTCCAGACGTTGGGCTTTACCTCTAGATATCTGGCTTTACCTCTAGATGTTGGGTTTTACCTCTAGTTATTGGTCTTAACCTCTAGATTTTGGGTGTTAGACCAAGAATTTGGGCTTTACATCTAGATTTTGGGCTTTACGTCTAGATATTGGGCTTTACCTCTAGGTTTTGGGTTTTAAATCTATATATATTTGGCTTTTCCTCTAGATGTTGGGCTTTACCTCTAGATTTTGGGTTTTAAATATATATATATTTGGCTTTTCCTCTAGAGGTTGGGCTTTACCTCTAGATTTGGGGTTTTACATCTAGATGTTTGCCTTCACCTCTGTAAGTTGGGCTTTACCTGCAGACATTGGGCTGTAGGACTAGATGATGGGCTTTACCTCCAGACGTTGGGCTTTACCTCTAGATATCTGGCTTTACCTGTAGATGTTGGGTTTTACCTCTAGATATTGGTCTTTACCTCTAGATGTTGGGCTTTAGATCTAGAAGTTGGGATTTTCATCTAGATTTTGGGCTTTACGTCTAGATATCTGCCTTTACGTCTAGATGTTGGGCTTTACCTCTAGAAGTTGGGCTTTAATTCTAGAATTTGGGCTTTACCTCAAGACGTTCGGCTTTAACTCTAGCTGTTGGGCTTTACCTCTAGATTTTGGGTTTTCCATCTGGATTTTTGGCTTCCCTCTAGAATCTGGTCTTTACCTCCAGACGTTGGGCTTTACCACTAGATGTTGGGTTTTACCTCTAGATGTTGGTCTTTAGGTCTAGATATTGGACTTTACCTCTAGATGTAGGGTTTTACATCTAGATGTTTTGCTTTACATTTAGATGTTGGTCTTTATCTCTAGATGTTGGGTTATACCTCTATATGTTGTGCTTCACCTCTAGATGTTAGGCTTTACCTCTAGATGTTTGGATTACATCTAGATGTTTTGCTTTACATTTAGATGTTCGGCTTTATCTCTAAATTTTGGGTTTTAAATCTATATATTTGGCTTTTCCTCTAGATGTTGGGCTTTACCGTCAGATATCTGGCTATACGTCTAGATGTTGGGCTTTAACTCTAGAAGTTGGGCTTTAACTCTAGACTTCGGGCTTTACCTCAAGACGTTCGGCTTTAACTCTAGCTGTTGGGCTTTACCTCTAGATTTTGGGCCTTACCTCTAGAAGTTGGGGGTTATATCTATATGGTTGGATTTAACTGTAGATGTCAGGCCTTAACACTTGATTTTGGAATTCACCTCTAGATGTTAGGCTTTACATCTAGATTCTGGGCTTTCCCTCTAGATGTTGGGCTTTACCTCTACATTTTGGGCTCTACCTCTAGGTATTGGTATTTACATTTAGATTTTTGACTTTAAATCTGGAATTTGGGGCTTTACATCTAGACTTTGGGCTTTACCTGTAGATGTTGGGATTTAACTCTAGAATTTGGGTTTGAAATCTATATATTTTGCTTTTCCTCTAGATGTTGGGCTTTACCTCTAGATATCTGGCTTTACCTCTAGATGTTGGGTTTTACCTCTAGATATTGGTCTTTACCTCTAGATTTTGGGTGTTAGATCTAGAATTTGGGCTTTACATCTAGATTTTGGGCTTTAGATCTAGAAGCTGGGCTTTACCTCTAGATATCTGGCTTTACCTCTAGATGTTGGGCTTTACCTCTAGATTTTTGGTTTTAAATATATATATATTTGGCTTTTCCTCTAGATGTTGGGCTTTACCGCTAGATTTGGGGTTTTACATCTAGATGTTTGCCTTCACCTCTGTAAGTTGGGCTTTACCTGCAGACATTGGGCTGTAGGACTAGATGATGGGCTTTACCTCCAGACGTTGGGCTTTACCTCTAGATATCTGGCTTTACCTCTAGATGTTGGGTTTTACCTCTAGATATTGGTCTTTACCTCTAGATGTTGGGCTTTAGATCTAGAAGTTGTGCTTTTCATCTAGTTTTTGGGCTTTACGTCTAGATATTGGGCTTTACCTCTAGATTTTTGGGTTTATATCTATATATTTGGCTTTTCCTCTAGATATTGGGCTTTACCCCTAGATATCTGGATTTACCTGTAGATGTTGGGCTTTACCTCTAGATTTTGGGTTTTCCATCTGGATTTTTGGCTTCCCTCTAGAATCTGGGCTTTACCTCCAGACATTGGGCTTTACCACTAGATGTTGGGTTTTACCTCTAGATGTTGGTCTTTAGGTCTAGATATTGGACTTTACCTCTAGATGTAGGGTTTTACATCTAGATGTTTTGCTTTACATTTAGATGTTGGTCTTTATCTCTAGATGTTGGGTTATACCTCTATATGTTGTGCTTCACCTCTAGATGTTAGGCTTTACCTCTAGATGTTTGGATTACATCTAGATGTTTTGCTTTACATTTAGATGTTCGGCTTTATCTCTAGATTTTGGATTTTAAATCTATATATTTGGCTTTATCTCTAGATGTTGGGCTTTATCTCTAGATTTTGGGCTCTAACACTAGGTATTGGTGTTTACCTCTAGATTTTGGACTTTAACTTTGGAAGTTGGGCTTTACATCTAGATGTTGGGATTTAACTCTAGAATTTGGGTTTGAAATCTATATATTTGGCTTTTCCTCTAGATGTTGGGCTTTACCTCTAGATATCTGGCTTTACCTCCAGACGTTGGGCTTTACCTCTAGATATCTGGCTTTACCTCTAGATGTTGGGTTTTACCTCTAGTTATTGGTCTTAACCTCTAGATTTTGGGTGTTAGACCAAGAATTTGGGCTTTACATCTAGATTTTGGGCTTTACGTCTAGATATTGGGCTTTACCTCTAGGTTTTGGGTTTTAAATCTATATATATTTGGCTTTTCCTCTAGATGTTGGGCTTTACCTCTAGATTTTGGGTTTTAAATATATATATATTTGGCTTTTCCTCTAGAGGTTGGGCTTTACCTCTAGATTTGGGGTTTTACATCTAGATGTTTGCCTTCACCTCTGTAAGTTGGGCTTTACCTGCAGACATTGGGCTGTAGGACTAGATGATGGGCTTTACCTCCAGACGTTGGGCTTTACCTCTAGATATCTGGCTTTACCTCTAGATGTTGGGTTTTACCTCTAGATATTGGTCTTTACCTCTAGATGTTGGGCTTTACCTCTAGATTTTGGCTTTTCCATCTGGATTTTTGGCTTCTCTCTAGAATCTGGGCTTTACCTCCAGACGTTGGGCTTTACCACTAGATGTTTGGTTTTACCTCTAGATGTTGGTCTTTAGGTCTAGATATTGGACTTTACCTCTAGATGTAGGGTTTTACATCTAGATGTTTTGCTTTACATTTAGATGTTGGTCTTTATCTCTAGATGTTGGGTTATACCTCTATATGTTGTGCTTCACCTCTAGATGTTAGGCTTTACCTCTAGATGTTTGGATTACATCTAGATGTTTTGCTTTACATTTAGATGTTCGGCTTAATCTCTAGATTTTGGGTTTTAAATCTATATATTTTGCTTTTCATCTAGATGTTGGGCTTTACCTGTAGATATCTGGCTTTACCTATATATGTCGGGTTTTACTTCTAGATATTGGTCTTTATCTCTAGATTTTGGGTGTTAGATCTAGAATTTGGGCTTTACATCTGGATTTTGGCTTTAGATCTAGAAGCTGGCCTTTACATCTAGATTTTGGGCTTTACGTCTAGATATTGGGCTTTACCTCTAGATTTTGGGTTTTAAATATATATATTTGCCTTTTCCTCTAGATGTTGGCCTTTACCCCTAGATATCTGGCTTTACCTCTAGATGTTGGGCTTTACCTCTAGATTTTGGGTTTTAAATATATATATATTTGGCTTTTCCTCTAGATGTTGGGCTTTACCTCTAGATTGGGGGTTTTACATCTAGATGTTTGCCTTCACCTCTGTAAGTTGGGCTTTACCTGCAGACATTGGGCTGTAGGACTAGATGATGGGCTTTACCTCCAGACGTTGGGCTTTACCCCTAGATATCTGGCTTTACCTCTAAATGATGCGCTTAAACTCTAAATATTGGGCTTTACCTCCAGATGTTGGGCTTTAGATTTAGAAGTTGGGCTTTACAAGTATATTTTCAGCTTTAGATCTAGAAGTTGGGCTTTACATCTAGATTTTGGGCTTTACATCTAAATATTGGGCTTCACCTCTAGATTTTGGGGTTTAGATCTATATATCTGGCTTTATCTCTAGAGGTTGGGCTTTACCTGTACATTTTGGGCTCTACCTCTAGGTATTGGTATTTACATTTAGATTTTTGACTTTAAATCTGGAAGTTGAGCTTTACATCTAGACTTTGGGATTTACCTCTAGATGTTGGGATTTAACTCTAGAATTTGGGTTTGAAATCTATATATTTTGCTTTTCCTCTAGATGTTGGGCTTTACCTCTAGATATCTGGCTTTACCTCTAGATGTTGGGTTTTACCTCTAGATATTGGTCTTTACCTCTAGATGTTGGGCTTTCGATCTAGAAGTTCTGCTTTTCATCTAGATTTTGGGCTTTACGTCTCGATATTGGGCTTTACCTCTAGATTTTGGGTTTTATATCGATATATTTGGCTTTTCCTCTAGATGTTGGGCTTTACCCCTAGATATCTGGATTTACCTGTAGATGTTGGGCTTTACCTCTAGATTTTGGGTTTTCCATCTGGATTTTTGGCTTCTCTCTAGAATCTGGGCTTTACCTCCAGACGTTGGGCTTTACCACTAGATGTTGGGTTTTACCTCTAGATGTTGGTCTTTAGGTCTAGATATTGGACTTTACCTCTAGATGTAGGGTTTTACATCTAGATGTTTTGCTTTACATTTAGATGTTGGTCTTTATCTCTAGATGTTGGGTTATACCTCTATATGTTGTGCTTCACCTCTAGATGTTAGGCTTTACCTCTAGATGTTTGGATTACATCTAGATGTTTTGCTTTACATTTAGATGTTGGGCTTTATCTCTAGATTTTGGGTTTTAAATCTATATATTTGGCTTTTCCTCTAGATGTTGGGCTTTACCGTCAGATATCTGGCTTTACGTCTAGATGTTGGGCTTTACCTCTAGAAGTTGGGCTTTACCTCTAGACTTTGGACTTTACCTCAAGACGTTCGGCTTTAACTCTAGCTGTTGGGCTTTACCTCTAGATTTTGGGCTTTACGTCTAGATGTTGGGCTTTACCTCTAGAAGTTGGGCTTTACCTCTAGAAGTTGGGCTTTACCTCTAGACTTTGGACTTTACCTCAAGACGTTCGGCTTTAACTCTAGCTGTTGGGCTTTACCTCTAGAAGTTGGGGGTTATATCTATATGGTTGGATTTAACTGTAGATGTCAGGCCTTAACACTTGATTTTGGAATTCACCTCTAGATGTTAGGCTTTACATCTAGATTCTGGTCTTTCCCTCTAGATGTTGGGCTTTACCTCTAGATTTTGGGTTTTCCATCTGGATTTTTGGCTTCTCTCTAGAATCTGGGCTTTACCTCCAGACGTTGGGCTTTACCACTAGATGTTGGGTTTTACCTCTAGATGTTGGTCTTTAGGTCTAGATATTGGACTTTACCTCTAGATGTAGGGGTTTACATCTAGATGTTTTGCTTTACATTTAGATGTTGGTCTTTATCTCTAGATGTTGGGTTATACCTCTATATGTTGTGCTTCACCTCTAGATGTTAGGCTTTACCTCTAGATGTTTGGATTACATCTAGATGTTTTGCTTTACATTTAGATGTTCGGCTTTATCTCTAGATTTTGGGTTTTAAATCTATATATTTGGCTTTTCCTCTAGATGTTGGGCTTTACCGTCAGATATCTGGCTTTACGTCTAGATGTTGGGCTTTACCTCTAGAAGTTGGGCTTTACCTCTAGACTTTGGACTTTACCTCAAGACGTTCGGCTTTAACTCTAGCTGTTGGGCTTTACCTCTAGATTTTGGGCTTTACGTCTAGATGTTGGGCTTTACCTCTAGAAGTTGGGCTTTACCTCTAGAAGTTGGGCTTTACCTCTAGACTTTGGACTTTACCTCAAGACGTTCGGCTTTAACTCTAGCTGTTGGGCTTTACCTCTAGAAGTTGGGGGTTATATCTATATGGTTGGATTTAACTGTAGATGTCAGGCCTTAACACTTGATTTTGGAATTCACCTCTAGATGTTAGGCTTTACATCTAGATTCTGGGCTTTCCCTCTAGATGTTGGGCTTTAACTCTAGATTTTGGGCTTTACTCTAAAAGATGCGCTTATCTCTAGATATTCGGCTTTACCTCTAGAAGTTGGGTTGTACATCTAGATGTTTGGCTTTAACTGTAGGTGTCGGCCTTTAACACTAGATATTGGAATTCACCTCTAGATCTTAGTCTTTACCTCTACATGTTGGGCTTTACCTCTAGAGTATTTGGCTTTAGATCTAGCGATTGGGCTTTACATCTAGATTTGGGGCTTTAGCTCTAGATGTTGGGCTTTACCTCCAGATTTTGGATTTTAAATCTATATATCTGGCTTTATCTCTAGATGTTGGGCTTTATCTCTAGATGTTGGGCTCTAACTCTAGGTATTGGTATTTACATTTATATTTTTTGACTTTAAATCTGGAAGTTGAGCTTTACATCTAGACTTTGGGATTTACCTCTAGATGTTGGGATTTAACTCTAGATTTTGGGTTTTAAATCTATATATTTGGCTTTTCCTCTAGATGTTGGGCTTTACCTCTAGATTTTGGGTTTTACATTTGGATGTTTGCCTTCACCTCTGTAAGTTGGGCTTTACCTGCAGATATTGGGCTGTAGGACTAGATGATGGGCTTTACCTCCAGACGTTGGGCTTTACCTCTTGATATCTGGCTTTACCTCTAGATGTTGGGATTTACCTCTAGATTTTGGGCTTTACCTCTAAATGATGCGCTTAAAATCTAAATATTGGGCTTTACCTCTAGATGTTGGGCTTTAGATTTAGAAGTTGGCTTTACATCTATATTTTGGGCTTTAGATCTAGAAGTTGGTCTTTATATCTAGATTTTGATCTTTAAGTCTAGATATTGGGCTTTACCTCTAGATTTTGGGGTTTATATCTATATATTTGGCTTTTCCTCTAGATGTTGGGCTTTACCCCTAGATATCTGTATTTACCTGTAGATGTTGGGCTTTACCTCTAGATTTTGAGTTTTCCATCAGGATTTTTGGCTTCCCTCTAGAATCTGGGCTTTCCCTCCAGACGTTGGGCTTTACCTCTAGATGTTGGGTTTTACCTCTAGATGTTGGTCTTTAGGTCTAGATATTGGACTTTACCTCTAGATGTAGGGTTTTACATCTAGATGTTTTGCTTTACATTTAGATGTTGGTCTTTATCTCTAGATGTTGGGTTATACCTCTATATGTTGTGCTTCACTTCTAGATGTTAGGCTTTACCTCTAGATCTTTGGATTACATCTAGATGTTTTGCTTTACATTTAGACGTTCGGCTTTATCTCTAGATTTTGGGTTTTTAATCTATATATTTGGCATATCTCTAGATTTTGGGCTCTAAATCTAGGTATTGGTGTTTACCTGTAGATTTTGGACTTTAACTCTGGAAGTTGGGGTTTACCCCTAGATGTTGGGATTTAACTCTAGAATTTGGGTTTTAAATCTATATATTTGGCTTTTCCTCTAGATCTTGGCCTTTACCCCTAGATATCTGGCTTTACCTCTAGATGTTGGACTTTACCTCTAGATATCTGGCTTTACCTCTAGATGTTGGGTTTTACCTCTAGATATTGGTCTTTACCTCTAGATTTTGGGTGTTAGATCTAGAATTTGGGCTTTACATCTAGAATTTGGGCTTTAGATCAAGAATTTGGGCTTTACATCTAGATTTTGGGCTTTACGTCTAGATATTGGGCTTTACCTCTAGATTTTGGTTTTTACATCTAGGTGTTATCCTTCACGTCTGGAAGTTGGGCTTTACCTGCAGACATTGGGCTGTAGGACTAGATGATGGGCTTTACCACCAGACGTTGGGCTTTACCTCTAGATATCTGGCTTTACCTCTAGATGATCGGCTTTATCTCTAGATGTTGGGTTTTAAATCTATATATTTGGCTTTTCCTCTAGATGTTGGGCTTTACCGTCAGATATCTGGCTTTACGTCTAGATGTTGGGCTTTACCTCTAGAAGTTGGGCTTTAACTCTAGACTTTGGGCTTTACCTCAAGACGTTCGGCTTTAACTCTAGCTGTTGGGCTTTACCTCTAGATTTTGGGCCTTACCTCTAGAAGTTGGGGGTTATACCTATATGGTTGGGTTTAACTGTAGATGTCAGGCTTTAACACTTGATTTTGGAATTCACCTCTAGATGTTAGGCTTTACATCTAGATTCTGGGCTTTCCCTCTAGATGTTGGGCTTTAACTCTAGATTTTGGGCTTTACTCTAAAAATGCGCTTTAACTCTAGATATTCGGCTTTACCTCTAGAAGTTGGGTTTTACATCTAGATGTTTGGCTTTAACTGTAGGTGTCGGGCTTTAACACTAGATATTGGAATTCACCTCTAGATCTTAGTCTTTACCTCTACATGTTGGGCTTTACCTCTAGAGTATTTGGCTTTAGATCTATCAATTGGGCTTTACATCTAGATTTGGGGCTTTAGCTCTAGATGTTGGGCTTTACCTCCAGATTTTGGATTTTAAATCTATATATCTGGCTTTATCTCTAGATGTTGGGCTTTATCTCTAGATTTTGGGCTCTACCTCTAGGTATTGGTGTTTACCTCTAGATTTTGGACTTTAACTCTGGAAGTTGGGTTTTACCTCTAGATGTTGGGCTTTACATCTAGATACCTGGCTTTACCTCTAGATGTTGGGTTTTACCTCTAGATATTGGTCTTTATCTCTAGATTTTGGGCGTTAGAGCTAGAATTTGGGCTTTACATCTAGATTTGGGGCTTTAGATCTAGAAGCTGGGCTTTACATCTAGATTTTGGGCTTTACGTCTAGATGTTGGGCTTTACCTCTAGATTTTGGGTTTTACATCTAGATGTTTGCCTTCACCTCTGTAAGTTGGGCTTTACCTGCAGACATTGGGCTGTAGGACTAGATGATGGCTTTACCTCTAGAAGTTGTGCTTTACATCTAGATTTTGGGCTTTACCTCTAAATGATGCGCTTAAATTGTAAATATTGGGCTTTACCTCTAGATGTTGGGCTTTAGATTTAGAAGTTGGGCTTTACATCGAGATTTTGGTCTTTACGTCTAGATATTGGGCTTCACCTCTAGATTTTGGGGTTTAGATCTATATATCTGGCTTTATTTCTAGATGTTGGGCTTTACCTCTACATTTTGGGCTCTACCTCTAGGTATTGGTATTTACATTAAGATTTTTGACTTTAAATCTGGAAGTTGAGCTTTACATCTAGACTTTGGGCTTTACCTCTAGATGTTGGGATTTAACTCTAGAATTTGGGTTTGAAATCTATATATTTTGCTTTTCCTCTAGATGTTGGGCTTTACCTCTAGATATCTGGCTTTACCTCTAGATGTTGGGTTTTACCTCTAGATATTGGTCTTTATCTCTAGATTTTGGGCGTTAGATATAGAATTTGGGCTTTACATCTAGATTTTGGGCTTTAGATCAAGAAGTTGGGCTTTACATCTAGATTTTGGGCTTTACCTCTAGATTTTGGGTTTAAATCTATATATTTGGCTTTTCCTCTAGATGTTGGGCTTTACCCCTAGATATCTGGCTTTAGCTCTAGATGTTGGTCTTTACCTCTAGATTTTGGGTTTTAAATATATATATATTTGGCTTTTCCTCTAGATGTTGGGCTTTACCTCTAGATTTGGGGTTTTACATCTAGATGTTTGCCTTCACCTCGGTAAGTTGGGCTTTACCTGCAGACATTGGGCTGTAGGACTAGATGATGGGCTTTACCTCCAGACGTTGGGCTTTACCTCTAGATATCTGGCTTTACCTCTAAATGATGCGCTTAAACTCTAAATATTGGGCTTTACCTCTAGATGTTGGGCTTTAGATTTAGAAGTTGGGCTTTACATCTAGATTTTGGGCTTTAGATCTAGAAGTTGGGCTTTACATCTAGATTTTGATCTTTACGTCTAGATATTGGGCTTTACCTCTAGATTTTGGGTTTTAAATCTATATATTTGGCTTTTCCTCTAGATGTTGGGCTTTAACTCTAGATTTTGGGTTTTACATTTGGATGTTTGCCTTCACCTCTGTAAGTTGGGCTTTACCTGCAGACATTGGGCTGTAGGACTAGATGATGGGCTTTACCTCCAGACGTTGGGCTTTACCTCTAGATATCTGGCTTAACCTCTAGATGTTGGGCTTTACCTCTAGATTTTGGGTTTTAAATATGTATATATTTGGCTTTTCCTCTAGTTGTTGGGCTTTACCTCTAGATTTGGGGTTTTACATGTAGATCTTTGCCTTCACCTCTGTAAGTTGGGCTTAACTGCAGACATTGGGCTGTAGGACTAGATGATGTGCTTTACCTCCAGACGTTGGGCTTTACCTCTAGATATCTGGCTTTACCTCTAGATGTTGGGTTTTAACTCTAGATATTGGTCTTTACCTCTAGATGTTGGGTGTTAGATCTAGAATTTGGGCTTTAGATCTAGAAGTTGGGCTTTTCATCAAGATTTTGGGCTTTACGGCTAGATATTGGGTTTACCTCTAGATTTTGGGGTTTATATCTATTTATTTGGCTTTTCCTCTAGATGTTGGGCTTTACCCCTAGGTATCTGGATTTACCTGTAGATGTTGGGCTTTACCTCTAGATTTTCGGTTTTACATCTGGATTTTTGGCTTCTCTCTAGAATCTGGGCTTTACATCCAGACGTTGGGCTTTACCACTAGATGTTGGGTTTTACCTCTAGATGTTGGTCTTTAGGTCTAGATATTGAACTTTACCTCTAGATGTAGGGGTTTACATCTAGATGTTTTGCTTTACATTTAGATGTTGGTCTTTATCTCTAGATGTTGGGTTATACCTCTATATGTTGTGCTTCACCTCTAGATGTTAGGTTTTACCTCTAGATGTTTGGATTACATCTAGATGTTTTGCTTTACATTTAGATGTTCGGCTTTATCTCTAGTTTTAGGGTTTTAAATCTATATATTTGGCTTTTCCTCTAGATGTTGGGCTTTACCTCTAGATTTTGGGTTTTACATTTGGATGTTTGCCTTCACCTCTGTAAGTTGGGCTTTACCTGCAGACATTGGGCTGTAGGATTAGATGATGGGCTTTACCTCTAGAAGTTGGGCTTTACATCTAGATTTTGGGCTTTACCTCTAAATGATGCGCTTAAATTCTAAATATTGGGCTTTACCTCTAGATGTTGGGCTTTAGATTTAGAAGTTGGGCTTTACATCTAGATTTTGGTCTTTAGATCTAGAATTTGGGCTTTACATCTAGATTTTGGTCTTTACATCTAGATATTGGGCTTCACCTCTAGATTTTGGGGTTTAGATCTATATATCTGGCTTTATCTCTAGATGTTGGGCTTTACCTCTACATTTTGGGCTCTACCTCTAGGTATTGGTATTTACATTAAGATTTTAAACTTTAAATCTGGAAGTTGAGCTTTACATCTAGACTTTGGGCTTTACCTCTAGATGTTGGGATTTAACTCTAGAATTTGGGTTTGAAATCTATATATTTTGCTTTTCCTCTAGATGTTGGGCTTTACCTCTAGATATCTGGCTTTACCTCTAGATGTTGGGTTTTACCTCTAGATATTGGTCTTTATCTCTAGATTTTGGGCGTTAGATATAGAATTTGGGCTTTACATCTAGATTTTGGGCTTTAGATCAAGAAGTTGGGCTTTACATCTAGATTTTGGGCTTTACGTCTAGATATTGGGCTTTAGGTCTAGATATTGGGCTTTACCTCTAGATTTTGGGTTTTAAATCTATATATTTGGCTTTTCCTCTAGATGTTGGGCTTTACCTCTAGATTTTGGGTTTTACATTTGGATGTTTGCCTTCACCTCTGTAAGTTTGGTTTTACCTGCAGACATTGGGCTGTAGGACTGGATGATGGGCTTTACCTCCAGACGTTGGGCTTTACCTCTTGATATGTGGCTTTACCTCTAGATGTTGGGATTTACCTCTAGATTTTGGGCTTTACCTCTAAATGATGCGCTTAAACTCTAAATATTGGGCTTTACCTCTAGATTTTGGGCTTTAGATTTAGAAGTTGGGCTTTACATCTAGATTTTGGGCTTTAGATCTAGAAGTTGGGCTTTATATCTAGATTTTGATCTTTAAGTCTAGATATTGGGCTTTACCTCTAGATTTTGGGTTTTATATCTATATATTTGTCTTTTCCTCTAGATGTTGGGCTTTACCCCTAGATATCTGGATTTACCTGTAGATGTTGGGCTTTACCTCTAGATTTTGAGTTTTCCAACTGGATTTTTGGCTTCCCTCTAGAATCTGGGCTTTACCTCCAGACGTTGGGCTTTACCTCTAGATGTTGGTCTTTAGGTCTAGATATTGGACTTTACCTCTAGATGTAGGGTTTTACATCTAGATGTTTTGCTTTACATTTAGATGTTGGTCTTTATCTCTAGATGTTGGGTTATACCTCTATATGTTGTGCTTCACCTCTAGATGTTAGGCTTTACCTCTAGATGTTTGGATTACATCTAGATGTTTTGCTTTACATTTAGACGTTCGGCTTTATCTCTAGATTTTGGGTTTTAAATCTATATATTTGGCATATCTCTAGATTTTGGGCTCTAAATCTAGGTATTGGTGTTTACCTGTAGATTTTGGACTTTAACTCTGGAAGTTGGGGTTTACCCCTAGATGTTGGGATTTAACTCTAGAATTTGGGTTTTAAATCTATATATTTGGCTTTTCCTCTAGATGTTGGCCTTTACCCCTAGATATCTGGCTTTACCTCTAGATGTTGGGCTTTACCTCTAGATTTTGGGTTTTAAATATATATATATTTGGCTTTTCCTCTAGATGTTGGGCTTTACCTCTAGATTTGGGGTTTTACATCTAGATGTTTGCCTTCACCTCTGTAAGTTGGGCTTTACCTGCAGACATTCGGCTGTAGGACTAGATGATGGGCTTTACCTCCAGACGTTGGGCTTTACCTCTAGATATCTGGCTTTACCTCTAGATGTTGGGTTTTACCTCTAGATATTGGTCTTTACCTCTAGATGTTGGGCTTTAGATCTAGAAGTTGTGCTTTACATCTAGATTTTGGGCTTTACGTCTAGATATTGGGCTTTACCTCTAGATGTTGGGCTTTACCTCTAGAAGTTGGGCTTTAATTCTAGAATTTGGGCTTTACCTCAAGACGTTCGGCTTTAACTCTAGCTGTTGGGCTTTACCTCTAGATTTTGGGTTTTCCATCTGGATTTTTGGCTTCCCTCTAGAATCTGGTCTTTACCTCCAGACGTTGGGCTTTACCACTAGATGTTGGGTTTTACCTCTAGATGTTGGTCTTTAGGTCTAGATATTGGACTTTACCTCTAGATGTAGGGTTTTACATCTAGATGTTTTGCTTTACATTTAGATGTTGGTCTTTATCTCTAGATGTTGGGTTATACCTCTATATGTTGTGCTTCACCTCTAGATGTTAGGCTTTACCTCTAGATGTTTGGATTACATCTAGATGTTTTGCTTTACATTTAGATGTTCGGCTTTATCTCTAAATTTTGGGTTTTAAATCTATATATTTGGCTTTTCCTCTAGATGTTGGGCTTTACCGTCAGATATCTGGCTATACGTCTAGATGTTGGGCTTTACCTCTAGAAGTTGGGCTTTAACTCTAGACTTTGGGCTTTACCTCAAGACGTTCGGCTTTAACTCTAGCTGTTGGGCTTTACCTCTAGATTTTGGGCCTTACCTCTAGAAGTTGGGGGTTATATCTATATGGTTGGATTTAACTGTAGATGTCAGGCCTTAACACTTGATTTTGGAATTCACCTCTAGATGTTAGGCTTTACATCTAGATTCTGGGCTTTCCCTCTAGATGTTGGGCTTTACCTCTACATTTTGGGCTCTACCTCTAGGTATTGGTATTTACATTTAGATTTTTGACTTTAAATCTGGAATTTGGGGCTTTACCTCTAGATGTTGGGTTTTACCTCTAGATATTTGTCTTTACCTCTAGATTTTGGGTGTTAGATCTAGAATTTGGGCTTTACATCTAGATTTTGGGCTTTAGATCTAGAAGCTGGGCTTTACCTCTAGATATCTGGCTTTACCTCTAGATGTTGGGCTTTACCTCTAGATTTTTGGTTTTAAATATATATATATTTGGCTTTTCCTCTAGATGTTGGGCTTTACCGCTAGATTTGGGGTTTTACATCTAGATGTTTGCCTTCACCTCTGTAAGTTGGGCTTTACCTGCAGACATTGGGCTGTAGGACTAGATGATGGGCTTTACCTCCAGACGTTGGGCTTTACCTCTAGATATCTGGCTTTACCTCTAGATGTTGGGTTTTACCTCTAGATATTGGTCTTTACCTCTAGATGTTGGGCTTTAGATCTAGAAGTTGTGCTTTTCATCTAGTTTTTGGGCTTTACGTCTAGATATTGGGCTTTACCTCTAGATTTTTGGGTTTATATCTATATATTTGGCTTTTCCTCTAGATATTGGGCTTTACCCCTAGATATCTGGATTTACCTGTAGATGTTGGGCTTTACCTCTAGATTTTGGGTTTTCCATCTGGATTTTTGGCTTCCCTCTAGAATCTGGTCTTTACCTCCAGACGTTGGGCTTTACCACTAGATGTTGGGTTTTACCTCTAGATGTTGGTCTTTAGGTCTAGATATTGGACTTTACCTCTAGATGTAGGGTTTTACATCTAGATGTTTTGCTTTACATTTAGATGTTGGTCTTTATCTCTAGATGTTGGGTTATACCTCTATATGTTGTGCTTCACCTCTAGATGTTAGGCTTTACCTCTAGATGTTTGGATTACATCTAGATGTTTTGCTTTACATTTAGATGTTCGGCTTTATCTCTAGATTTTGGATTTTAAATCTATATATTTGGCTTTATCTCTAGATGTTGGGCTTTATCTCTAGATTTTGGGCTCTAACACTAGGTATTGGTGTTTACCTCTAGATTTTGGACTTTAACTTTGGAAGTTGGGCTTTACATCTAGATGTTGGGATTTAACTCTAGAATTTGGGTTTGAAATCTATATATTTGGCTTTTCCTCTAGATGTTGGGCTTTACCTCTAGATATCTGGCTTTACCTCCAGACGTTGGGCTTTACCTCTAGATATCTGGCTTTACCTCTAGATGTTGGGTTTTACCTCTAGATATTGGTCTTAACCTCTAGATTTTGGGTGTTAGACCAAGAATTTGGGCTTTACATCTAGATTTTGGGCTTTACGTCTGGATATTGGGCTTTACCTCTAGGTTTTGGGTTTTAAATCTATATATATTTGGCTTTTCCTCTAGATGTTGGGCTTTACCTCTAGATTTTGGGTTTTAAATATATATATATTTGGCTTTTCCTCTAGAGGTTGGGCTTTACCTCTAGATTTGGGGTTTTACATCTAGATGTTTGCCTTCACCTCTGTAAGTTGGGCTTTACCTGCAGACATTGGGCTGTAGGACTAGATGATGGGCTTTACCTCTAGATATCTGGCTTTACCTCCAGACGTTGGGCTTTACCTCTAGATATCTGGCTTTACCTCTAAATGATGCGCTTAAACTCTAAATATTGGGCTTTTCCTCCAGATGTTGGGCTTTAGATTTAGAAGTTGGGCTTTACAACTATATTTTCGGCTTTAGATCTAGAAGTTGGTCTTTACATCTAGATTTTGGGCTTTACATCTAAATATTGGGCTTCACCTCTAGATTTTGGGGTTTAGATCTATATATCTGGGTTTATCTCTAGATGTTGGGCTTTACCTCTACATTTTGGGCTCTACCTCTAGGTATTGGTATTTACATTTAGATTTTTGACTTTAAATCTGGAAGTTGAGCTTTACATCTAGACTTTGGGATTTACCTCTAGATGTTGGGATTTAACTCTAGAATTTGGGTTTGAAATCTATATATTTTGCTTTTCCTCTAGATGTTGGGCTTTACCTCTAGATATCTGGCTTTACCTCTAGATGTTGGGTTTTACCTCTAGATATTGGTCTTTACCTCTAGATGTTGGGCTTTCGATCTAGAAGTTGTGCTTTTCAACTAGATTTTGGGCTTTACGTCTAGATATTGGGCTTTATCTCTAGATTTTGGGTTTTATATCTATATATTTGGCTTTTCCTCTAGATGTTGGGCTTTACCCCTAGATATCTGGATTTACCTGTAGATGTTGGGCTTTACCTCTAGATTTTAAGTTTTCCATCTGGATTTTTGGCTTCTCTCTAGAATCTGGGCTTTACTTCCAGACCTTGGGCTTTACCACTAGATGTTGGGTTTTACCTCTAGATGTTGGTCTTTAGGTCTAGATATTGGACTTTACCTCTAGATGTAGGGTTTTACATCTAGATGTTTTGCTTTACATTTAGATGTTGGTCTTTATCTCTAGATGTTGGGTTATACCTCTATATGTTGTGCTTCACCTCTAGATGTCAGGCTTTACCTCTAGATGTTTGGATTACATCTAGATGTTTTGCTTTACATTTAGATGTTGGGCTTTATCTCTAGATTTTGGGTTTTAAATCTATATATTTGGCTTTTCCTCTAGATGTTGGGCTCTAACTCTAGGTATTGGTGTTTACCTCTAGATTTTGGACTTTAAGTCTGGAAGTTGGGCTTTACCTCTAGAAGTTGGGCTTTAACTCTAGACTTTGGGCTTTACCTCAAGACGTTCGGCTTTAACTCTAGCTGTTGGGCTTTACCTCTAGATTTTGGGGCTTACCTCTACAAGTTGGGGGTTATATCTATATGGTTGGATTTAACTGTAGATGTCAGGCCTTAACACTTGATTTTGGAATTCACCTCTAGATGTTAGGCTTTACATCTAGATTCTGGGCTTTCCCTCTAGATGTTGGGCTTTAACTCTAGATATTCGGCTTTACCTTTAGAAGTTGGGTTGTACATCTAGATGTTTGGCTTTAACTGTAGGTGTCGGGCTTTAACACTAGATATTGGAATTCACCTCTAGATCTTAGTCTTTACCTCTACATGTTGGGCTTTACCTCTAGAGTATTTGGCTTTAGATCTAGCAATTGGGCTTTACATCTAGATTTGGGGCTTTAGCTCTAGATGTTGGGCTTTACCTCCAGATTGTGGATTTTAAATCTATATATCTGGCTTTATCTCTAGATGTTGGGCTTTATCTCTAGATTTTGGGCTCTAACTCTAGGTATTGGTGTTTACCTCTAGACTTGGGACTTTAACTCTGGAAGTTGGGCTTTAGCTCTAGATGTTGGTATTGAACTCTAGAATTTGGGTTTGAAATCCATATATTTTGCTTTTCCTCTAGATGTTGGGCTTTACCTCTAGATATCTGGCTTTACCTCTAGCTGTTGGGTTTTACCTCTAGATATTGGTCTTTACCTCTAGATTTTGGCTGTTAGATCTAGAATTTGGGCTTTAGATCTAGAAGTTGGGCTTTATATCTAGATTTTGGGCTTTAGGTGTAGATATTGGGCTTTACCTCTAGATTTTGGGTTTTAAATCTATATATTTGGCTTTTCCTCTAGATGTTGGGTTTTCCATCTGGATTTTTGGCTTCTCTCTAGAATCTGGGCTTTACCTCCAGACGTTGGGCTTTACCACTAGATGTTGGGTTTTACCTCTAGATGTTGGTCTTTAGGTCTAGATATTGGACTTTACCTCTAGATGTAGGGTTTTACATCTAGATGTTTTGCTTTACATTTAGATGTTGGTCTTTATCTCTAGATGTTGGGTTATACCTCTATATGTTGTGCTTCACCTCTAGATGTTAGGCTTTACCTCTAGATGTTTGGATTACATCTAGATGTTTTGCTTTACATTTAGATGTTCGGCTTAATCTCTAGATTTTGGGTTTTAAATCTATATATTTGCCTTTTCCTCTAGATGTTGGCCTTTACCCCTAGATATCTGGCTTTACCTCTAGATGTTGGGCTTTACCTCTAGATTTTGGGTTTTAAATATATATATATTTGGCTTTTCCTCTAGATGTTGGGCTTTACCTCTAGATTGGGGGTTTTACATCTAGATGTTTGCCTTCACCTCTGTAAGTTGGGCTTTACCTGCAGACATTGGGCTGTAGGACTAGATGATGGGCTTTACCTCCAGACGTTGGGCTTTACCCCTAGATATCTGGCTTTACCTCTAAATGATGCGCTTAAACTCTAAATATTGGGCTTTACCTCCAGATGTTGGGCTTTAGATTTAGAAGTTGGGCTTTACAAGTATATTTTCAGCTTTAGATCTAGAAGTTGGGCTTTACATCTAGATTTTGGGCTTTACATCTAAATATTGGGCTTCACCTCTAGATTTTGGGGTTTAGATCTATATATCTGGCTTTATCTCTAGAGGTTGGGCTTTACCTGTACATTTTGGGCTCTACCTCTAGGTATTGGTATTTACATTTAGATTTTTGACTTTAAATCTGGAAGTTGAGCTTTACATCTAGACTTTGGGATTTACCTCTAGATGTTGGGATTTAACTCTAGAATTTGGGTTTGAAATCTATATATTTTGCTTTTCCTCTAGATGTTGGGCTTTACCTCTAGATATCTGGCTTTACCTCTAGATGTTGGGTTTTACCTCTAGATATTGGTCTTTACCTCTAGATGTTGGGCTTTCGATCTAGAAGTTCTGCTTTTCATCTAGATTTTGGGCTTTACGTCTCGATATTGGGCTTTACCTCTAGATTTTGGGTTTTATATCGATATATTTGGCTTTTCCTCTAGATGTTGGGCTTTACCCCTAGATATCTGGATTTACCTGTAGATGTTGGGCTTTACCTCTAGATTTTGGGTTTTCCATCTGGATTTTTGGCTTCTCTCTAGAATCTGGGCTTTACCTCCAGACGTTGGGCTTTACCACTAGATGTTGTGTTTTACCTCTAGATGTTGGTCTTTAGGTCTAGATATTGGACTTTACCTCTAGATGTAGGGTTTTACATCTAGATGTTTTGCTTTACATTTAGATGTTGGTCTTTATCTCTAGATGTTGGGTTATACCTCTATATGTTGTGCTTCACCTCTAGATGTTAGGCTTTACCTCTAGATGTTTGGATTACATCTAGATGTTTTGCTTTACATTTAGATGTTGGGCTTTATCTCTAGATTTTGGGTTTTAAATCTATATATTTGGCTTTTCCTCTAGATGTTGGGCTTTACCGTCAGATATCTGGCTTTACGTCTAAATGTTGGGCTTTACCTCTAGAAGTTGGGCTTTACCTCTAGACTTTGGACTTTACCTCAAGACGTTCGGCTTTAACTCTAGCTGTTGGGCTTTACCTCTAGATTTTGGGCTTTACGTCTAGATGTTGGGCTTTACCTCTAGAAGTTGGGCTTTACCTCTAGAAGTTGGGCTTTACCTCTAGACTTTGGACTTTACCTCAAGACGTTCGGCTTTAACTCTAGCTGTTGGGCTTTACCTCTAGAAGTTGGGGGTTATATCTATATGGTTGGATTTAACTGTAGATGTCAGGCCTTAACACTTGATTTTGGAATTCACCTCTAGATGTTAGGCTTTACATCTAGATTCTGGGCTTTCCCTCTAGATGTTGGGCTTTAACTCTAGATTTTGGGCTTTACTCTAAAGGATGCGCTTTAACTCTAGATATTTGGCTTTACCTCTAGAAGTTGGGTTTTACATCTAGATGTTTGGCTTTAACTGTAGGTGTCGGCCTTTAACACTAGATATTGGAATTCACCTCTAGATCTTAGTCTTTACCTCTACATGTTGGGCTTTACCTCTAGAGTATTTGGCTTTAGATGTAGCGATTGGGCTTTACATCTAGATTTGGGGCTTTAGCTCTAGATGTTGGGCTTTACCTCCAGATTTTGGATTTTAAATATATATATCTGGCTTTATCTCTAGATGTTGGGCTTTATCTCTAGATGTTGGGCTCTAACTCTAGGTATTGGTATTTACATTTAGATTTTTTGACTTTAAATCTGGAAGTTGAGCTTTACATCTAGACTTTGGGATTTACCTCTAGATGTTGGGATTTAACTCTAGATTTTGGGTTTTAAATCTATATATTTGGCTTTTCCTCTAGATGTTGGGCTTTACCTCTAGATTTTGGGTTTTACATTTGGATGTTTGCCTTCACCTCTGTAAGTTGGGCTTTACCTGCAGACATTGGGCTGTAGGACTAGATGATGGGCTTTACCTCCAGACGTTGGGCTTTACCTCTTGATATCTGGCTTTACCTCTAGATGTTGGGATTTACCTCTAGATTTTGGGCTTTACCTCTAAATGATGCGCTTAAACTCTAAATATTGGGCTTTACCTCTAGATGTTGGGCTTTAGATTTAGAAGTTGGGCTTTACATCTATATTTTGGGCTTTAGATCTAGAAGTTGGGCTTTATATCTAGATTTTGATCTTTAAGTCTAGATATTGGGCTTTACCTCTAGATTTTGGGGTTTATATCTATATATTTGTCTTTTCCTCTAGATGTTGGGCTTTACCCCTAGATATCTGGATTTACCTGTAGATGTTGGGCTTTACCTCTAGATTTTGAGTTTTCCATCTGGATTTTTGGCTTCCCTCTAGAATCTGGGCTTTCCCTCCAGACGTTGGGCTTTACCTCTAGATGTTGGGTTTTACCTCTAGATGTTGGTCTTTAGGTCTAGATATTGGACTTTACCTCTAGATGTAGGGTTTTACATCTAGATGTTTTGCTTTACATTTAGATGTTGGTCTTTATCTCTAGATGTTGGGTTATACCTCTATATGTTGTGCTTCACCTCTAGATGTTAGGCTTTACCTCTAGATGTTTGGATTACATCTAGATGTTTTGCTTTACATTTAGATGTTCGGCTTTATCTCTAGATTTTGGGTTTTAAATCTATATATTTGGCTTTTCCTCTAGATGTTGGGCTTTACCGTCAGATATCTGGCTTTACGTCTAGATGTTGGGCTTTACCTCTAGAAGTTGGGCTTTAACTCTAGACTTTGGGCTTTACCTCAAGACGTTCGGCTTTAACTCTAGCTGTTGGGCTTTACCTCTAGATTTTGGGCCTTACCTCTAGAAGTTGGGGGTTATACCTATATGGTTGGGTTTAACTGTAGATGTCAGGCCTTAACACTTGATTTTGGAATTCACCTCTAGATGTTAGGCTTTACCTCTAGATGTTGGGCTTTAGATCTAGATTTTGGGCTTTACTCTAAAAGATGCGCTTTAACTCTAGATATTCAGCTTTACCTCTAGAAGTTGGGTTTTACATCTAGATGTTTGGCTTTAACTGTCGGTGTCGGCCTTTAACACTAGATATTGGAATTCACCTCTAGATCTTAGTCTTTACCTCTACATGTTGGGCTTTACCTCTAGAGTATTTGGCTTTAGATCTAGCAATTGGGCTTTACATCTAGATTTGGGGTTTTAGCTCTAGATGTTGGGCTTTACATCTAGATACCTGGCTTTACCTCTAGATGTTGGGTTTTACCTCTAGATATTGGTCTTTATCTCTAGATTTTGGGCGTTAGAGCTAGAATTTGGGCTTTACATCTAGATTTGGGGCTTTAGATCTAGAAGCTGGGCTTTACATCTAGGTTTTGGGCTTTACGTCTAGTTGTTGGGCTTTACCTCTAGATTTTGGGTTTTACATCTAGATGTTTGCCTTCACCTCTGTAAGTTGGGCTTTACCTGCAGACATTGGGCTGTAGGACTAGATGATGGGCTTTAACTCTAGAAGTTGTGCTTTACATCTAGATTTTGGGCTTTACCTCTAAATGATGCGCTTAAATTCTAAATATTGGGCTTTACCTCTAGATGTTGGGCTTTAGATTTAGAAGTTGGGCTTTACATCTAGATTTTGGGCTTTAGGTCTAGAATTTGGTCTTTACATCGAGATTTTGGTCTTTACGTCTAGATATTGGGCTTCACCTCTAGATTTTGGGGTTTAGATCTATATATCTGGCTTTATCTCTAGATGTTGGGCTTTACCTCTACATTTTGGGCTCTACCTCTAGGTATTGGTATTTACATTAAGATTTTTGACTTTAAATCTGGAAGTTGAGCTTTACATCTAGACTTTGGGCTTTACCTCTAGATGTTGGGATTTAACTCTAGAATTTGGGTTTGAAATCTATATATTTTGCTTTTCCTCTAGATGTTGGGCTTTACCTCTAGATATCTGGCTTTACCTCTAGATGTTGGGTTTTACCTCTAGATATTGGTCTTTATCTCTAGATTTTGGGCGTTAGATATAGAATTTGGGCTTTACATCTAGATTTTGGGCTTTAGATCAAGAAGTTGGGCTTTACATCTAGATTTTGGGCTTTACGTCTAGATATTGGGCTTTAGGTCTAGATATTGGGCTTTACCTCTAGATTTTGGGTTTTAAATCTATATATTTGGCTTTTCCTCTAGATGTTGGGCTTTACCTCTAGATTTTGGGTTTTACATTTGGATGTTTGCCTTCACCTCTGTAAGTTGGGCTTTACCTGCAGACATTGGGCTGTAGGACTAGATGATGGGCTTTACCTCCAGACGTTGGGCTTTACCTCTTGATATCTGGCTTTACCTCTAGATGTTGGGATTTACCTCTAGATTTTGGGCTTTACCTCTAAATGATGCGCTTAAACTCTAAATATTGGGCTTTACCTCTAGATGTTGGGCTTTAGATTTAGAAGTTGGGCTTTACATCTATATTTTGGGCTTTAGATCTAGAAGTTGGGCTTTATATCTAGATTTTGATCTTTAAGTCTAGATATTGGGCTTTACCTCTAGATTTTGGGGTTTATATCTATATATTTGTCTTTTCCTCTAGATGTTGGGCTTTACCCCTAGATATCTGGATTTACCTGTAGATTTTGGGCTTTACCTCTAGATTTTGAGTTTTCCACCTGGATTTTTGGCTTCCCTCTAGAATCTGGGCTTTACATCCAGACGTTGGGCTTTACCTCTAGATGTTGGTCTTTAGGTCTAGATATTGGACTTTACCTCTAGATGTAGGGTTTTACATCTAGATGTTTTGCTTTACATTTAGATGTTGGTCTTTATCTCTAGATGTTGGGTTATACCTCTATATGTTGTGCTTCACCTCTAGATGTTAGGCTTTACCTCTAGATGTTTGGATTACATCTAGATGTTTTGCTTTACATTTAGACGTTCGGCTTTATCTCTAGATTTTGGGTTTTTAATCTATATATTTGGCATATCTCTAGATTTTGGGCTCTAAATCTAGGTATTGGTGTTTACCTGTAGATTTTGGACTTTAACTCTGGAAGTTGGGGTTTACCCCTAGATGTTGGGATTTAACTCTAGAATTTGGGTTTTAAATCTATATATTTGGCTTTTCCTCTAGATGTTGGCCTTTACCCCTAGATATCTGGCTTTACCTCTAGATGTTGGGCTTTACCTCTAGATTTTGGGTTTTAAATATATCTATATTTGGCTTTTCCTCTAGATGTTGGGCTTTACCTCTAGATCTGGGGTTTTACATCTAGATGTTTGCCTTCACCTCGGTAAGTTGGGCTTTACCTGCAGACATTGGGCTGTAGGACTAGATGATGGGCTTTACCTCCAGACGTTGGGCTTTACCTCTAGATATCTGGCTTTACCTCTAGATGTTGGGTTTTAACTCTAGATATTGGTCTTTACCTCTAGATGTTGGGCTTTAGATCTAGAAGTTGTGCTTTACATCTAGATTTTGGGCTTTACGTCTAGATATTGGGCTTTACCTCTAGATTTTGGGTTTTAAATCTATATATTTGGCTTTTCCTCTAGATGTTGGGCTTTACCGTCAGATATCTGGCTTTACGTCTAGATGTTGGGCTTTACCTGTAGAAGTTGGGCTTTACCTCTAGATTTTGGGCTTTACGTCTAGATGTTGGGCTTTACCTCTAGAAGTTGGGCTTTACCTCTAGAAGTTGGGCTTTACCTCTAGACTTTGGACTTTACCTCAAGACATTCGGCTTTAACTCTAGCTGTTGGGCTTTACCTCTAGAAGTTGGGGGTTATATCTATATGGTTGGATTTAACTGTAGATGTCAGGCCTTAACACTTGATTTTGGAATTCACCTCTAGATGTTAGGCTTTACATCTAGATTCTGGGCTTTCCCTCTAGATGTTGGGCTTTAACTCTAGATTTTGGGCTTTACTCTAAAGGATGCGCTTTAACTCTAGATATTTGGCTTTACCTCTAGAAGTTGGGTTTTACATCTAGATGTTTGGCTTTAACTGTAGGTGTCAAGCTTTAACACTAGATATTGGAATTCACCTCTAGATCTTAGTCTTTACCTCTACATGTTGGGCTTTACCTCTAGATTATTTGGCTTTAGATCTAGCAATTGGGCTTTACATCTAGATTTGGGGCTTTAGCTCTAGATGTTGGGCTTTACCTCCAGATTTTGGATTTTAAATATATATATCTGGCTTTATCTCTAGATGTTGGGCTTTATCTCTAGATGTTGGGCTCTAACTCTAGGTATTGGTATTTACATTTAGATTTTTTGACTTTAAATCTGGAAGTTGAGCTTTACATCTAGACTTTGGGATTTACCTCTAGATGTTGGGATTTAACTCTAGATTTTGGGTTTTAAATCTATATATTTGGCTTTTCCTCTAGATGTTGGGCTTTACCTCTAGATTTTGGGTTTTACATTTGGATGTTTGCCTTCACCTCTGTAAGTTGGGCTTTACCTGCAGACATTGGGCTGTAGGACTAGATGATGGGCTTTACCTCCAGACGTTGGGCTTTACCTCTTGATATCTGGCTTTACCTCTAGATGTTGGGCTTTACCTCTAGATTTTGGGTTTTACATCTAGATGTTTGCCTTCACCTCTGTAAGTTGGGCTTTACCTGCAGACATTGGGCTGTAGGACTAGATGATGGGCTTTACCTCTAGAAGTTGTGCTTTACATCTAGATTTTGGGCTTTACCTCTAAATGATGCGCTTAAATTCTAAATATTGGGCTTTACCTCCAGATGTTGGGCTTTAGATTTAGAAGTTGGGCTTTACATCTAGATTTTGGGCTTTAGGTCTAGAATTTGGTCTTTACATCGAGATTTTGGTCTTTACGTCTAGATATTGGGCTTCACCTCTAGATTTTGGGGTTTAGATCTATATATCTGGCTTTACCTCTAGATGTTGGGTTTTACCTCTAGATATTGGTCTTTATCTCTAGATTTTGGGCGTTAGATATAGAATTTGGGCTTTACATCTAGATTTTGGGCTTTAGATCAAGAAGTTGGGCTTTACATCTAGATTTTGGGTATACGTCTAGATATTGGGCTTTAGGTCTAGATATTGGGCTTTACCTCTAGATTTTGGGTTTTAAATCTATATATTTGGCTTTTCCTCTAGATGTTGGGCTTTACCTCTAGATTTTGGGTTTTACATTTGGATGTTTGCCTTCACCTCTGTAAGTTGGGCTTTACCTGCAGACATTGGGCTGTAGGACTAGATGATGGGCTTTACCTCCAGACGTTGGGCTTTACCTCTAGATGTTGGTCTTTAGGTCTAGATATTGGACTTTACCTCTAGATGTAGGGTTTTACATCTAGATGTTTTGCTTTACATTTAGATGTTGGTCTTTATCTCTAGATGTTGGGTTATACCTCTATATGTTGTGCTTCACCTCTAGATGTTAGGCTTTACCTCTAGATGTTTGGATTACATCTAGATGTTTTGCTTTACATTTAGATGTTCGGCTTTATCTCTAGATTTTGGGTTTTAAATCTATATATTTGGCTTTTCCTCTAGATGTTGGGCTTTACCGTCAGATATCTGGCTTTACGTCTAGATGTTGGGCTTTACCTCTAGAAGTTGGGCTTTACCTCTAGACTTTGGACTTTACCTCAAGACGTTCGGCTTTAACTCTAGCTGTTGGGCTTTACCTCTAGATTTTGGGCTTTACGTCTAGATGTTGGGCTTTACCTCTAGAAGTTGGGCTTTACCTCTAGAAGTTGGGCTTTACCTCTAGACTTTGGACTTTACCTCAAGACGTTCGGCTTTAACTCTAGCTGTTGGGCTTTACCTCTAGAAGTTGGGGGTTATATCTATATGGTTGGATTTAACTGTAGATGTCAGGCCTTAACACTTGATTTTGGAATTCACCTCTAGATGTTAGGCTTTACATCTAGATTCTGGGCTTTCCCTCTAGATGTTGGGCTTTAACTCTAGATTTTGGGCTTTACTCTAAAAGATGCGCTTTAACTCTAGATATTCGGCTTTACCTCTAGAAGTTGGGTTTTACATCTAGATGTTTGGCTTTAACTGTAGGTGTCGGCCTTTAACACTAGATATTGGAATTCACCTCTAGATCTTAGTCTTTACCTCTACATGTTGGGCTTTACCTCTAGAGTATTTGGCTTTAGATGTAGCGATTGGGCTTTACATCTAGATTTGGGGCTTTAGCTCTAGATGTTGGGCTTTACCTCCAGATTTTGGATTTTAAATCTATATATCTGGCTTTATCTCTAGATGTTGGGCTTTATCTCTAGATGTTGGGCTCTAACTCTAGGTATTGGTATTTACATTTAGATTTTTTGACTTTAAATCTGGAAGTTGAGCTTTACATCTAGACTTTGGGATTTACCTCTAGATGTTGGGATTTAACTCTAGATTTTGAGTTTTAAATCTATATATTTGGCTTTTCCTCTAGAATTTGGGCTTTACCTCTAGATTTTGGGTTTTACATTTGGATGTTTGCCTTCACCTCTGTAAGTTGGGCTTTACCTGCAGATATTGGGCTGTAGGACTAGATGATGGGCTTTACCTCCAGACGTTGGGCTTTACCTTTTGATATCTGGCTTTACCTCTAGATGTTGGGATTTACCTCTAGATTTTGGGCTTTACCTCTAAATGATGCGCTTAAAATCTAAATATTGGGCTTTACCTCTAGATGTTGGGCTTTAGATTTAGAAGTTGGCTTTACATCTATATTTTGGGCTTTAGATCTAGAAGTTGGTCTTTATATCTAGATTTTGATCTTTAAGTCTAGATATTGGGCTTTACCTCTAGATTTTGGGGTTTATATCTATATATTTGGCTTTTCCTCTAGATGTTGGGCTTTACCCCTAGATATCTGGATTTACCTGTAGATGTTGGGCTTTACCTCTAGATTTTGAGTTTTCCATCAGGATTTTTGGCTTCCCTCTAGAATCTGGGCTTTCCCTCCAGACGTTGGGCTTTACCTCTAGATGTTGGGTTTTACCTCTAGATGTTGGTCTTTAGGTCTAGATATTGGACTTTACCTCTAGATGTAGGGTTTTACATCTAGATGTTTTGCTTTACATTTAGATGTTGGTCTTTATCTCTAGATGTTGGGTTATACCTCTATATGTTGTGCTTCACTTCTAGATGTTAGGCTTTACCTCTAGATCTTTGGATTACATCTAGATGTTTTGCTTTACATTTAGACGTTCGGCTTTATCTCTAGATTTTGGGTTTTTAATCTATATATTTGGCATATCTCTAGATTTTGGGCTCTAAATCTAGGTATTGGTGTTTACCTGTAGATTTTGGACTTTAACTCTGGAAGTTGGGGTTTACCCCTAGATGTTGGGATTTAACTCTAGAATTTGGGTTTTAAATCTATATATTTGGCTTTTCCTCTAGATGTTGGCCTTTACCCCTAGATATCTGGCTTTACCTCTAGATGTTGGGCTTTACCTCTAGATATCTGGCTTTACCTCTAGATGTTGGGTTTTACCTCTAGATATTGGTCTTTACCTCTAGATTTTGGGTGTTAGATCTAGAATTTGGGCTTTACATCTAGATTTTGGGCTTTAGATCAAGAAGTTGGGCTTTACATCTAGATTTTGGGCTTTACGTCTAGATATTGGGCTTTACCTCTAGATTTTGGTTTTTACATCTAGGTGTTATCCTTCACGTCTGGAAGTTGGGCTTTACCTGCAGACATTGGGCTGTAGGACTAGATGATGGGCTTTACCACCAGAAGTTGGGCTTTACCTCTAGATATCTGGCTTTACCTCTAGATGTTCGGCTTTATCTCTAGATGTTGGGTTTTAAATCTATATATTTGGCTTTTCCTCTAGATGTTGGGCTTTACCGTCAGATATCTGGCTTTACGTCTAGATGTTGGGCTTTACCTCTAGAAGTTGGGCTTTAACTCTAGACTTTGGGCTTTACCTCAAGACGTTCGGCTTTAACTCTAGCTGTTGGGCTTTACCTCTAGATTTTAGGCCTTACCTCTAGAAGTTGGGGGTTATACCTATATGGTTGGGTTTAACTGTAGATGTCAGGCCTTAACACTTGATTTTGGAATTCACCTCTAGATGTTAGGCTTTACATCTAGATTCTGGGCTTTCCCTCTAGATGTTGGGCTTTAACTCTAGATTTTGGGCTTTACTCTAAAAGATGCGCTTTAACTCTAGATATTCGGCTTTACCTCTAGAAGTTGGGTTTTACATCTAGATGTTTGGCTTTAACTGTAGGTGTCGGGCTTTAACACTAGATATTGGAATTCACCTCTAGATCTTAGTCTTTACCTCTACATGTTGGGCTTTACCTCTAGAGTATTTGGCTTTAGATCTATCAATTGGGCTTTACATCTAGATTTGGGGCTTTAGCTCTAGATGTTGGGCTTTACCTCCAGATTTTGGATTTTAAATCTATATATCTGGCTTTATCTCTAGATGTTGGGCTTTATCTCTAGATTTTGGGCTCTACCTCTAGGTATTGGTGTTTACCTCTAGATTTTGGACTTTAACTCTGGAAGTTGGGTTTTACCTCTAGATGTTGGGCTTTACATCTAGATACCTGGCTTTACCTCTAGATGTTGGGTTTTACCTCTAGATATTGGTCTTTATCTCTAGATTTTGGGCGTTAGAGCTAGAATTTGGGCTTTACATCTAGATTTGGGGCTTTAGATCTAGAAGCTGGGCTTTACATCTAGATTTTGGGCTTTACGTCTAGATGTTGGGCTTTACCTCTAGATTTTGGGTTTTACATCTAGATGTTTGCCTTCACCTCTGTAAGTTGGGCTTTACCTGCAGACATTGGGCTGTAGGACTAGATGATGGGCTTTACCTCTAGAAGTTGTGCTTTACATCTAGATTTTGGGCTTTACCTCTAAATGATGCGCTTAAATTGTAAATATTGGGCTTTACCTCTAGATGTTGGGCTTTAGATTTAGAAGTTGGGCTTTACATCTAGATTTTGGGCGTTAGATCTAGAATTTGGTCTTTACATCGAGATTTTGGTCTTTACGTCTAGATATTGGGCTTCACCTCTAGATTTTGGGGTTTAGATCTATATATCTGGCTTTATTTCTAGATGTTGGGCTTTACCTCTACATTTTGGGCTCTACCTCTAGGTATTGGTATTTACATTAAGATTTTTGACTTTAAATCTGGAAGTTGAGCTTTACATCTAGACTTTGGGCTTTACCTCTAGATGTTGGGATTTAACTCTAGAATTTGGGTTTGAAATCTATATATTTTGCTTTTCCTCTAGATGTTGGGCTTTACCTCTAGATATCTGGCTTTACCTCTAGATGTTGGGTTTTACCTCTAGATATTGGTCTTTATCTCTAGATTTTGGGCGTTAGATATAGTATTTGGGCTTTACATCTAGATTTTGGGCTTTAGATCAAGAAGTTGGGCTTTACATCTAGATTTTGGGCTTTACCTCTAGATTTTGGGTTTAAATCTATATATTTGGCTTTTCCTCTAGATGTTGGGCTTTACCTCTAGATTTTGGGTTTTACATTTGGATGTTTGCCTTCACCTCTGTAAGTTGGGCTTTACCTGCAGACATTGGGCTGTAGGACTAGATGATGGGCTTTACCTCCAGACGTTGGGCTTTACCTCTAGATGTTGGTCTTTAGGTCTAGATATTGGACTTTACCTCTAGATGTAGGGTTTTACATCTAGATGTTTTGCTTTACATTTAGATGTTGGTCTTTATCTCTAGATGTTGGGTTATACCTCTATATGTTGTGCTTCACCTCTAGATGTTAGGCTTTACCTCTAGATGTTTGGATTACATCTAGATGTTTTGCTTTACATTTAGATGTTCGGCTTTATCTCTAGATTTTGGGTTTTAAATCTATATATTTGGCTTTTCCTCTAGATGTTGGGCTTTACCGTCAGATATCTGGCTTTACGTCTAGATGTTGGGCTTTACCTCTAGAAGTTGGGCTTTACCTCTAGACTTTGGACTTTACCTCAAGACGTTCGGCTTTAACTCTAGCTGTTGGGCTTTACCTCTAGATTTTGGGCTTTACGTCTAGATGTTGGGCTTTACCTCTAGAAGTTGGGCTTTACCTCTAGAAGTTGGGCTTTACCTCTAGACTTTGGACTTTACCTCAAGACGTTCGGCTTTAACTCTAGCTGTTGGGCTTTACCTCTAGAAGTTGGGGGTTATATCTATATGGTTGGATTTAACTGTAGATGTCAGGCCTTAACACTTGATTTTGGAATTCACCTCTAGATGTTAGGCTTTACATCTAGATTCTGGGCTTTCCCTCTAGATGTTGGGCTTTAACTCTAGATTTTGGGCTTTACTCTAAAAGATGCGCTTTAACTCTAGATATTCGGCTTTACCTCTAGAAGTTGGGTTTTACATCTAGATGTTTGGCTTTAACTGTAGGTGTCGGCCTTTAACACTAGATATTGGAATTCACCTCTAGATCTTAGTCTTTACCTCTACATGTTGGGCTTTACCTCTAGAGTATTTGGCTTTAGATGTAGCGATTGGGCTTTACATCTAGATTTGGGGCTTTAGCTCTAGATGTTGGGCTTTACCTCCAGATTTTGGATTTTAAATCTATATATCTGGCTTTATCTCTAGATGTTGGGCTTTATCTCTAGATGTTGGGCTCTAACTCTAGGTATTGGTATTTACATTTAGATTTTTTGACTTTAAATCTGGAAGTTGAGCTTTACATCTAGACTTTGGGATTTACCTCTAGATGTTGGGATTTAACTCTAGATTTTGAGTTTTAAATCTATATATTTGGCTTTTCCTCTAGAATTTGGGCTTTACCTCTAGATTTTGGGTTTTACATTTGGATGTTTGCCTTCACCTCTGTAAGTTGGGCTTTACCTGCAGATATTGGGCTGTAGGACTAGATGATGGGCTTTACCTCCAGACGTTGGGCTTTACCTTTTGATATCTGGCTTTACCTCTAGATGTTGGGATTTACCTCTAGATTTTGGGCTTTACCTCTAAATGATGCGCTTAAAATCTAAATATTGGGCTTTACCTCTAGATGTTGGGCTTTAGATTTAGAAGTTGGCTTTACATCTATATTTTGGGCTTTAGATCTAGAAGTTGGTCTTTATATCTAGATTTTGATCTTTAAGTCTAGATATTGGGCTTTACCTCTAGATTTTGGGGTTTATATCTATATATTTGGCTTTTCCTCTAGATGTTGGGCTTTACCCCTAGATATCTGGATTTACCTGTAGATGTTGGGCTTTACCTCTAGATTTTGAGTTTTCCATCAGGATTTTTGGCTTCCCTCTAGAATCTGGGCTTTCCCTCCAGACGTTGGGCTTTACCTCTAGATGTTGGGTTTTACCTCTAGATGTTGGTCTTTAGGTCTAGATATTGGACTTTACCTCTAGATGTAGGGTTTTACATCTAGATGTTTTGCTTTACATTTAGATGTTGGTCTTTATCTCTAGATGTTGGGTTATACCTCTATATGTTGTGCTTCACTTCTAGATGTTAGGCTTTACCTCTAGATCTTTGGATTACATCTAGATGTTTTGCTTTACATTTAGACGTTCGGCTTTATCTCTAGATTTTGGGTTTTTAATCTATATATTTGGCATATCTCTAGATTTTGGGCTCTAAATCTAGGTATTGGTGTTTACCTGTAGATTTTGGACTTTAACTCTGGAAGTTGGGGTTTACCCCTAGATGTTGGGATTTAACTCTAGAATTTGGGTTTTAAATCTATATATTTGGCTTTTCCTCTAGATGTTGGCCTTTACCCCTAGATATCTGGCTTTACCTCTAGATGTTGGGCTTTACCTCTAGATATCTGGCTTTACCTCTAGATGTTGGGTTTTACCTCTAGATATTGGTCTTTACCTCTAGATTTTGGGTGTTAGATCTAGAATTTGGGCTTTACATCTAGATTTTGGGCTTTAGATCAAGAAGTTGGGCTTTACATCTAGATTTTGGGCTTTACGTCTAGATATTGGGCTTTACCTCTAGATTTTGGTTTTTACATCTAGGTGTTATCCTTCACGTCTGGAAGTTGGGCTTTACCTGCAGACATTGGGCTGTAGGACTAGATGATGGGCTTTACCACCAGAAGTTGGGCTTTACCTCTAGATATCTGGCTTTACCTCTAGATGTTCGGCTTTATCTCTAGATGTTGGGTTTTAAATCTATATATTTGGCTTTTCCTCTAGATGTTGGGCTTTACCGTCAGATATCTGGCTTTACGTCTAGATGTTGGGCTTTACCTCTAGAAGTTGGGCTTTAACTCTAGACTTTGGGCTTTACCTCAAGACGTTCGGCTTTAACTCTAGCTGTTGGGCTTTACCTCTAGATTTTAGGCCTTACCTCTAGAAGTTGGGGGTTATACCTATATGGTTGGGTTTAACTGTAGATGTCAGGCCTTAACACTTGATTTTGGAATTCACCTCTAGATGTTAGGCTTTACATCTAGATTCTGGGCTTTCCCTCTAGATGTTGGGCTTTAACTCTAGATTTTGGGCTTTACTCTAAAAGATGCGCTTTAACTCTAGATATTCGGCTTTACCTCTAGAAGTTGGGTTTTACATCTAGATGTTTGGCTTTAACTGTAGGTGTCGGCCTTTAACACTAGATATTGGAATTCACCTCTAGATCTTAGTCTTTACCTCTACATGTTGGGCTTTACCTCTAGAGTATTTGGCTTTAGATCTATCAATTGGGCTTTACATCTAGATTTGGGGCTTTAGCTCTAGATGTTGGGCTTTACCTCCAGATTTTGGATTTTAAATCTATATATCTGGCTTTATCTCTAGATGTTGGGCTTTATCTCTAGATTTTGGGCTCTACCTCTAGGTATTGGTGTTTACCTCTAGATTTTGGACTTTAACTCTGGAAGTTGGGTTTTACCTCTAGATGTTGGGCTTTACATCTAGATACCTGGCTTTACCTCTAGATGTTGGGTTTTACCTCTAGATATTGGTCTTTATCTCTAGATTTTGGGCGTTAGAGCTAGAATTTGGGCTTTACATCTAGATTTGGGGCTTTAGATCTAGAAGCTGGGCTTTACATCTAGATTTTGGGCTTTACGTCTAGATGTTGGGCTTTACCTCTAGATTTTGGGTTTTACATCTAGATGTTTGCCTTCACCTCTGTAAGTTGGGCTTTACCTGCAGACATTGGGCTGTAGGACTAGATGATGGGCTTTACCTCTAGAAGTTGTGCTTTACATCTAGATTTTGGGCTTTACCTCTAAATGATGCGCTTAAATTGTAAATATTGGGCTTTACCTCTAGATGTTGGGCTTTAGATTTAGAAGTTGGGCTTTACATCTAGATTTTGGGCGTTAGATCTAGAATTTGGTCTTTACATCGAGATTTTGGTCTTTACGTCTAGATATTGGGCTTCACCTCTAGATTTTGGGGTTTAGATCTATATATCTGGCTTTATTTCTAGATGTTGGGCTTTACCTCTACATTTTGGGCTCTACCTCTAGGTATTGGTATTTACATTAAGATTTTTGACTTTAAATCTGGAAGTTGAGCTTTACATCTAGACTTTGGGCTTTACCTCTAGATGTTGGGATTTAACTCTAGAATTTGGGTTTGAAATCTATATATTTTGCTTTTCCTCTAGATGTTGGGCTTTACCTCTAGATATCTGGCTTTACCTCTAGATGTTGGGTTTTACCTCTAGATATTGGTCTTTATCTCTAGATTTTGGGCGTTAGATATAGTATTTGGGCTTTACATCTAGATTTTGGGCTTTAGATCAAGAAGTTGGGCTTTACATCTAGATTTTGGGCTTTACCTCTAGATTTTGGGTTTAAATCTATATATTTGGCTTTTCCTCTAGATGTTGGGCTTTACCCCTAGATATCTGGCTTTACCTCTAGATGTTGGTCTTTACCTCTAGATTTTGGGTTTTAAATATATATATATTTGGCTTTTCCTCTAGATGTTGGGCTTTACCTCTAGATTTGGGGTTTTACATCTAGATGTTTGCCTTCACCTCGGTAAGTTGGGCTTTACCTGCAGACATTGGGCTGTAGGACTAGATGATGGGCTTTACCTCCAGACGTTGGGCTTTACCTCTAGATATCTGGCTTTACCTCTAAATGATGCGCTTAAACTCTAAATATTGGGCTTTACCTCTAGATGTTGGGCTTTAGATTTAGAAGTTGGGCTTTACATCTAGATTTTGGGCTTTAGATCTAGAAGTTGGGCTTTACATCTAGATTTTGATCTTTACGTCTAGATATTGGGCTTTACCTCTAGATTTTGGGTTTTAAATCTATATATTTGGCTTTTCCTCTAGATGTTGGGCTTTACCTCTAGATTTTGGGTTTTACATTTGGATGTTTGCCTTCACCTCTGTAAGTTGGGCTTTACCTGCAGACATTGGGCTGTAGGACTAGATGATGGGCTTTACCTCCAGACGTTGGGCTTTAGCTCTAGATATCTGGCTTAACCTCTAGATGTTGGGCTTTACCTCTAGATTTTGGGTTTTAAATATATATATATTTGGCTTTTCCTCTAGTTGTTGGGCTTTACCTCTAGATTTGGGGTTTTACATGTAGATCTTTGCCTTCACCTCTGTAAGTTGGGCTTAACTGCAGACATTGGGCTGTAGGACTAGATGATGTGCTTTACCTCCAGACGTTGGGCTTTACCTCTAGATATCTGGCTTTACCTCTAGATGTTGGGTTTTAACTCTAGATATTGGTCTTTACCTCTAGATGTTGGGTGTTAGATCTAGAATTTGGGCTTTAGAACTAGAAGTTGGGCTTTTCATCAAGATTTTGGGCTTTACGGCTAGATATTGGGTTTACCTCTAGATTTTGGGGTTTATATCTATTTATTTGGCTTTTCCTCTAGATGTTGGGCTTTACCCCTAGGTATCTGGATTTACCTGTAGATGTTGGGCTTTACCTCTAGATTTTCGGTTTTACATCTGGATTTTTGGCTTCTCTCTAGAATCTGGGCTTTACATCCAGACGTTGGGCTTTACCACTAGATGTTGGGTTTTACCTCTAGATGTTGGTCTTTAGGTCTAGATATTGAACTTTACCTCTAGATGTAGGGGTTTACATCTAGATGTTTTGCTTTACATTTAGATGTTGGTCTTTATCTCTAGATGTTGGGTTATACCTCTATATGTTGTGCTTCACCTCTAGATGTTAGGCTTTACCTCTAGATGTTTGGATTACATCTAGATGTTTTGCTTTACATTTAGATGTTCGGCTTTATCTCTAGTTTTAGGGTTTTAAATCTATATATTTGGCTTTTCCTCTAGATGTTGGGCTTTACCTCTAGATTTTGGGTTTTACATTTGGATGTTTGCCTTCACCTCTGTAAGTTGGGCTTTACCTGCAGACATTGGGCTGTAGGACTAGATGATGGGCTTTACCTCTAGAAGTTGGGCTTTACATCTAGATTTTGGGCTTTACCTCTAAATGATGCGCTTAAATTCTAAATATTGGGCTTTACCTCTAGATGTTGGGCTTTAGATTTAGAAGTTGGGCTTTACATCTAGATTTTGGTCTTTAGATCTAGAATTTGGGCTTTACATCTAGATTTTGGTCTTTACATCTAGATATTGGGCTTCACCTCTAGATTTTGGGGTTTAGATCTATATATCTGGCTTTATCTCTAGATGTTGGGCTTTACCTCTACATTTTGGGCTCTACCTCTAGGTATTGGTATTTACATTAAGATTTTTGACTTTAAATCTGGAAGTTGAGCTTTACATCTAGACTTTGGGCTTTACCTCTAGATGTTGGGATTTAACTCTAGAATTTGGGTTTGAAATCTATATATTTTGCTTTTCCTCTAGATGTTGGGCTTTACCTCTAGATATCTGGCTTTACCTCTAGATGTTGGGTTTTACCTCTAGATATTGGTCTTTATCTCTAGATTTTGGGCGTTAGATATAGAATTTGGGCTTTACATCTAGATTTTGGGCTTTAGATCAAGAAGTTGGGCTTTACATCTAGATTTTGGGCTTTACGTCTAGATATTGGGCTTTAGGTCTAGATATTGGGCTTTACCTCTAGATTTTGGGTTTTAAATCTATATATTTGGCTTTTCCTCTAGATGTTGGGCTTTACCTCTAGATTTTGGGTTTTACATTTGGATGTTTGCCTTCACCTCTGTAAGTTTGGTTTTACCTGCAGACATTGGGCTGTAGGACTGGATGATGGGCTTTACATCCAGACGTTGGGCTTTACCTCTTGATATCTGGCTTTACCTCTAGATGTTGGGATTTACCTCTAGATTTTGGGCTTTACCTCTAAATGATGCGCTTAAACTCTAAATATTGGGCTTTACCTCTAGATTTTGGGCTTTAGATTTAGAAGTTGGGCTTTACATCTATATTTTGGGCTTTAGATCTAGAAGTTGGGCTTTATATCTAGATTTTGATCTTTAAGTCTAGATATTGGGCTTTACCTCTAGATTTTGGGTTTTATATCTATATATTTGTCTTTTCCTCTAGATGTTGGGCTTTACACCTAGATATCTGGATTTACCTGTAGATGTTGGGCTTTACCTCTAGATTTTGAGTTTTCCAACTGGATTTTTGGCTTCCCTCTAGAATCTGGGCTTTACCTCCAGACGTTGGGCTTTACCTCTAGATGTTGGTCTTTAGGTCTAGATATTGGACTTTACCTCTAGATGTAGGGTTTTACATCTAGATGTTTTGCTTTACATTTAGATGTTGGTCTTTATCTCTAGATGTTGGGTTATACCTCTATATGTTGTGCTTCACCTCTAGATGTTAGGCTTTACCTCTAGATGTTTGGATTACATCTAGATGTTTTGCTTTACATTTAGACGTTCGGCTTTATCTCTAGATTTTGGGTTTTAAATCTATATATTTGGCATATCTCTAGATTTTGGGCTCTAAATCTAGGTATTGGTGTTTACCTGTAGATTTTGGACTTTAACTCTGGAAGTTGGGGTTTACCCCTAGATGTTGGGATTTAACTCTAGAATTTGGGTTTTAAATCTATATATTTGGCTTTTCCTCTAGATGTTGGCCTTTACCCCTAGATATCTGGCTTTACCTCTAGATGTTGGGCTTTACCTCTAGATTTTGGGTTTTAAATATATATATATTTGGCTTTTCCTCTAGATGTTGGGCTTTACCTCTAGATTTGGGGTTTTACATCTAGATGTTTGCCTTCACCTCTGTAAGTTGGGCTTTACCTGCAGACATTCGGCTGTAGGACTAGATGATGGGCTTTACCTCCAGACGTTGGGCTTTACCTCTAGATATCTGGCTTTACCTCTAGATGTTGGGTTTTACCTCTAGATATTGGTCTTTACCTCTAGATGTTGGGCTTTAGATCTAGAAGTTGTGCTTTACATCTAGATTTTGGGCGTTAGATGTAGAATTTGGTCTTTACATCGAGATTTTGGTCTTTACGTCTAGATATTGGGCTTCACCTCTAGATTTTGGGGTTTAGATCTATATATCTGGCTTTATTTCTAGATGTTGGGCTTTACCTCTACATTTTGGGCTCTACCTCTAGGTATTGGTATTTACATTAAGATTTTTGACTTTAAATCTGGAAGTTGAGCTTTACATCTAGACTTTGGGCTTTACCTCTAGATGTTGGGATTTAACTCTAGAATTTGGGTTTGAAATCTATATATTTTGCTTTTCCTCTAGATGTTGGGCTTTACCTCTAGATATCTGGCTTTACCTCTAGATGTTGGGTTTTACCTCTAGATATTGGTCTTTATCTCTAGATTTTGGGCGTTAGATATAGTATTTGGGCTTTACATCTAGATTTTGGGCTTTAGATCAAGAAGTTGGGCTTTACATCTAGATTTTGGGCTTTACCTCTAGATTTTGGGTTTAAATCTATATATTTGGCTTTTCCTCTAGATGTTGGGCTTTACCCCTAGATATCTGGCTTTACCTCTAGATGTTGGTCTTTACCTCTAGATTTTGGGTTTTAAATATATATATATTTGGCTTTTCCTCTAGATGTTGGGCTTTACCTCTAGATTTGGGGTTTTACATCTAGATGTTTGCCTTCACCTCGGTAAGTTGGGCTTTACCTGCAGACATTGGGCTGTAGGACTAGATGATGGGCTTTACCTCCAGACGTTGGGCTTTACCTCTAGATATCTGGCTTTACCTCTAAATGATGCGCTTAAACTCTAAATATTGGGCTTTACCTCTAGATGTTGGGCTTTAGATTTAGAAGTTGGGCTTTACATCTAGATTTTGGGCTTTAGATCTAGAAGTTGGGCTTTACATCTAGATTTTGATCTTTACGTCTAGATATTGGGCTTTACCTCTAGATTTTGGGTTTTAAATCTATATATTTGGCTTTTCCTCTAGATGTTGGGCTTTACCTCTAGATTTTGGGTTTTACATTTGGATGTTTGCCTTCACCTCTGTAAGTTGGGCTTTACCTGCAGACATTGGGCTGTAGGACTAGATGATGGGCTTTACCTCCAGACGTTGGGCTTTAGCTCTAGATATCTGGCTTAACCTCTAGATGTTGGGCTTTACCTCTAGATTTTGGGTTTTAAATATATATATATTTGGCTTTTCCTCTAGTTGTTGGGCTTTACCTCTAGATTTGGGGTTTTACATGTAGATCTTTGCCTTCACCTCTGTAAGTTGGGCTTAACTGCAGACATTGGGCTGTAGGACTAGATGATGTGCTTTACCTCCAGACGTTGGGCTTTACCTCTAGATATCTGGCTTTACCTCTAGATGTTGGGTTTTAACTCTAGATATTGGTCTTTACCTCTAGATGTTGGGTGTTAGATCTAGAATTTGGGCTTTAGAACTAGAAGTTGGGCTTTTCATCAAGATTTTGGGCTTTACGGCTAGATATTGGGTTTACCTCTAGATTTTGGGGTTTATATCTATTTATTTGGCTTTTCCTCTAGATGTTGGGCTTTACCCCTAGGTATCTGGATTTACCTGTAGATGTTGGGCTTTACCTCTAGATTTTCGGTTTTACATCTGGATTTTTGGCTTCTCTCTAGAATCTGGGCTTTACAACCAGACGTTGGGCTTTACCACTAGATGTTGGGTTTTACCTCTAGATGTTGGTCTTTAGGTCTAGATATTGAACTTTACCTCTAGATGTAGGGGTTTACATCTAGATGTTTTGCTTTACATTTAGATGTTGGTCTTTATCTCTAGATGTTGGGTTATACCTCTATATGTTGTGCTTCACCTCTAGATGTTAGGTTTTACCTCTAGATGTTTGGATTACATCTAGATGTTTTGCTTTACATTTAGATGTTCGGCTTTATCTCTAGTTTTAGGGTTTTAAATCTATATATTTGGCTTTTCCTCTAGATGTTGGGCTTTACCTCTAGATTTTGGGTTTTACATTTGGATGTTTGCCTTCACCTCTGTAAGTTGGGCTTTACCTGCAGACATTGGGCTGTAGGACTAGATGATGGGCTTTACCTCTAGAAGTTGGGCTTTACATCTAGATTTTGGGCTTTACCTCTAAATGATGCGCTTAAATTCTAAATATTGGGCTTTACCTTTAGATGTTGGGCTTTAGATTTAGAAGTTGGGCTTTACATCTAGATTTTGGTCTTTAGATCTAGAATTTGGGCTTTACATCTAGATTTTGGTCTTTACATCTAGATATTGGGCTTCACCTCTAGATTTTGGGGTTTAGATCTATATATCTGGCTTTATCTCTAGATGTTGGGCTTTACCTCTACATTTTGGGCTCTACCTCTAGGTATTGGTATTTACATTAAGATTTTTGACTTTAAATCTGGAAGTTGAGCTTTACATCTAGACTTTGGGCTTTACCTCTAGATGTTGGGATTTAACTCTAGAATTTGGGTTTGAAATCTATATATTTTGCTTTTCCTCTAGATGTTGGGCTTTACCTCTAGATATCTGGCTTTACCTCTAGATGTTGGGTTTTACCTCTAGATATTGGTCTTTATCTCTAGATTTTGGGCGTTAGATATAGAATTTGGGCTTTACATCTAGATTTTGGGCTTTAGATCAAGAAGTTGGGCTTTACATCTAGATTTTGGGCTTTACGTCTAGATATTGGGCTTTAGGTCTAGATATTGGGCTTTACCTCTAGATTTTGGGTTTTAAATCTATATATTTGGCTTTTCCTCTAGATGTTGGGCTTTACCTCTAGATTTTGGGTTTTACATTTGGATGTTTGCCTTCACCTCTGTAAGTTTGGTTTTACCTGCAGACATTGGGCTGTAGGACTGGATGATGGGCTTTACATCCAGACGTTGGGCTTTACCTCTTGATATCTGGCTTTACCTCTAGATGTTGGGATTTACCTCTAGATTTTGGGCTTTACCTCTAAATGATGCGCTTAAACTCTAAATATTGGGCTTTACCTCTAGATTTTGGGCTTTAGATTTAGAAGTTGGGCTTTACATCTATATTTTGGGCTTTAGATCTAGAAGTTGGGCTTTATATCTAGATTTTGATCTTTAAGTCTAGATATTGGGCTTTACCTCTAGATTTTGAGTTTTATATCTATATATTTGTCTTTTCCTCTAGATGTTGGGCTTTACCCCTAGATATCTGGATTTACCTGTAGATGTTGGGCTTTACCTCTAGATTTTGAGTTTTCCAACTGGATTTTTGGCTTCCCTCTAGAATCTGGGCTTTACCTCCAGACGTTGGGCTTTACCTCTAGATGTTGGTCTTTAGGTCTAGATATTGGACTTTACCTCTAGATGTAGGGTTTTACATCTAGATGTTTTGCTTTACATTTAGATGTTGGTCTTTATCTCTAGATGTTGGGTTATACCTCTATATGTTGTGCTTCACCTCTAGATGTTAGGCTTTACCTCTAGATGTTTGGATTACATCTAGATGTTTTGCTTTACATTTAGACGTTCGGCTTTATCTCTAGATTTTGGGTTTTAAATCTATATATTTGGCATATCTCTAGATTTTGGGCTCTAAATCTAGGTATTGGTGTTTACCTGTAGATTTTGGACTTTAACTCTGGAAGTTGGGCTTTACCACTAGATGTTGGGATTTAACTCTAGAATTTGGGTTTGAAATCTATATATTTGGCTTTTCCTCTAGATGTTGGCCTTTACCCCTAGATATCTGGCTTTACCTCTAGATGTTGGGCTTTAACTCTAGATTTTGGGTTTTAAATATATATATATTTGGCTTTTCCTCTAGATGTTGGGCTTTACCTCTAGATTTGGGGTTTTACATCTAGATGTTTGCCTTCACCTCTGTAAGTTGGGCTTTACCTGCAGACATTCGGCTGTAGGACTAGATGATGGGCTTTACCTCCAGACGTTGGGCTTTACCTCTAGATATCTGGCTTTACCTCTAGATGTTGGGTTTTACCTCTAGATATTGGTCTTTACCTCTAGATGTTGGGCTTTAGATCTAGAAGTTGTGCTTTACATCTAGATTTTGGGCTTTACGTCTAGATATTGGGCTTTACCTCTAGATTTTGGGTTTTATATCGATATATTTGTCTTTTCCTCTAGATGTTGGGCTTTACCCCTAGATATCTGGATTTACCTGTAGATGTTGGGCTTTACCTCTAGATTTTGGGTTTTCCATCTGGATTTTTGGCTTCTCTCTAGAATCTGGGCTTTACCTCCAGACGTTGGGCTTTACCACTAGATGTTGGGTTTTACCTCTAGATGTTGGTCTTTAGGTCTAGATATTGGACTTTACCTCTAGATGTAGGGTTTTACATCTAGATGTTTTGCTTTACATTTAGATGTTGGTCTTTATCTCTTGATGTTGGGTTTTAAATCTATATATTTGGCTTTTCCTCTAGATGTTGGGCTTTACCGTCAGATATCTGGCTTTACGTCTAGATGTTGGGCTTTACCTCTAGAAGTTGGGCTTTACCTCTAGACTTTGGACTTTACCTCAAGACGTTCGGCTTTAACTCTAGCTGTTGGGCTTTACCTCTAGATTTTGGGCTTTACGTCTAGATGTTGGGCTTTACCTCTAGAAGTTGGGCTTTACCTCTAGACTTTGGACTTTACGTCAAGACGTTCGGCTTTAACTCTAGCTGTTGGGCTTTACCTCTAGAAGTTGGGGGTTATATCTATATGGTTGGATTTAACTGTAGATGTCAGGCCTTAACACTTGATTTTGGAATTCACCTCTAGATGTTAGGCTTTACATCTAGATTCTGGGCTTTCCCTCTAGATGTTGGGCTTTAATTCTAGATTTTGGGCTTTACTCTAAAGGATGCGCTTTAACTCTAGATATTCGGCTTTACCTATAGAAGTTGGGTTTTACATCTAGATGTTTGGCTTTAACTGTAGGTGTCAGGCTTTAACACTAGATATTGGAATTCACCTCTAGATCTTAGTCTTTACCTCTACATGTTGGGCTTTACCTCTAGAGTATTTGGCTTTAGATGTAGCGATTGGGCTTTACATCTAGATTTGGGGCTTTAGCTCTAGATGTTGGGCTTTACCTCCAGATTTTGGATTTTAAATCTATATATCTGGCTTTATCTCTAGATGTTGGGCTTTATCCCTAGATTTTGGGCTCTAACTCTAGGTATTGGTGTTTACCTCTAGATTTTGGACTTTAACTCTGGAAGTTGGGCTTTACCTCTAGATGTTGGGATTGAACTCTAGAATTTGGGTTTGAAATCTATATATTTTGCTTTTCCTCTAGATGTTGGGCTTTACCTCTAGATATCTGGCTTTACCTCTAGATGTTGGGTTTTACCTCTAGATATTGGTCTTTACCTCTAGATTTTGGGTGTTAGATCTAGAATTTGGGCTTTACATCTAGATTTTGGGCTTTAGATCTAGAAGTTGGGCTTTAAATCTAGATTTTGGGCTTTACGTCTAGATATTGGGCTTTACCTCTAGATTTTGGGTTTTAAATCTATATATTTGGCTTTTCCTCTAGATGTTGGGCTTTACCTCTAGATTTTGGGTTTTACATCTAGATGTTTGCCTTCACCTCTGTAAGTTGGGCTTTACCTGCAGACATTTGGCTGTAGGACTAGATGATGGGCTTTACCTCTAGAAGTTGGGCTTTACATCTAGATTTTGGGCTTTACCTCTAAATGATGCGCTTAAATTCTAAATATTGGGCTTTACCTCTAGATGTTGGGCTTTAGATTTAGAAGTTGGGCTTTACATCTATATTTTGGGCTTTAGATCTAGAAGTTGGGCTTTACATCTAGATTCTGGGCTTTCCCTCTAGATGTTGGGCTTTACCTCTAGATTTTGGGCTTTACATCTAGATGTTTGCCTTCACCTCTGTAAGTTGGGCTTTACCTGGAGACATTGGGCTGTAGGAATAGATGATGGGCTTTACCTCTAGAAGTTGGGCTTTACATATAGATTTTGGGATTTACGTCTAGATATTGGGCTTCACCTCTAGATTTTGGGGTTTAGATCTATATATCTGGCTTTATCTCAAGATGTTGGGCTTTACCTCTACATTTTGGGCTCTACATCTAGGTATTGGTATTTACATTTAGATTTTTGACTTTAAATCTGGAAGTTGAGCTTTACATCTAGACTTTGGGATTTACCTCTAGATGTTGGAATTGAACTCTAGAATTTGGGTTTGAAATCTATATATTTTGCTTTTCCTCTAGATGTTGGGCTTTACCTCTAGATATCTGGCTTTACCTCTAGATGTTGGGTTTTACCTCTAGATATTGGTCTTTACCTCTAGATTTTGGGTGTTAGATCTAGAATTTGGGCTTTACATCTAGATTTTGGGCTTTAGATCTAGAAGTTGGGTTTTATATCTAGATTTTGGGCTTTAGGTCTAGATATTGGGCTTTACCTCTAGATTTTGGGTTTTAAATCTATATATTTGGCTTTTCCTCTAGATGTTGGGCTTTACCTCTAGATTTTGGGTTTTACATTTGGATGTTTGCCTTCACCTCTGTAAGTTGGGCTTTACCTGCAGACATTGGGCTGTAGGACTGGATGATGGGCTTTACCTCCAGACGTTGGGCTTTACCTCTTGATATCTGGGTTTACCTCTAGATGTTGGGATTTACCTCTAGATTTTGGGCTTTACCTCTAAATGATGCGCTTAAACTCTAAATATTGGGCTTTACCTCTAGATTTTGGGCTTTAGATTTAGAAGTTGGGCTTTACATCTATATTTTGGGCTTTAGATCTAGAAGTTGGGCTTTATATCTAGATTTTGATCTTTAAGTCTAGATATTGGGCTTTACCTCTAGATTTTGGGTTTTATATCTATATATTTGTCTTTTCCTCTAGATGTTGGGCTTTACCCTAGATATCTGGATTTACCTGTAGATGTTGGGCTTTACCTCTAGATTTTGAGTTTTCCAACTGGATTTTTGGCTTCCCTCTAGAATCTGGGCTTTACCTCCAGACGTTGGGCTTTACCTCTAGATGTTGGTCTTTAGGTCTAGATATTGGACTTTACCTCTAGATGTAGGGTTTTACATCTAGATGTTTTGCTTTACATTTAGATGTTGGTCTTTATCTCTAGATGTTGGGTTATACCTCTATATGTTGTGCTTCACCTCTAGATGTTAGGCTTTACCTCTAGATGTTTGGATTACATCTAGATGTTTTGCTTTACATTTAGACGTTCGGCTTTATCTCTAGATTTTGGGTTTTTAATCTATATATTTGGCATATCTCTAGATTTTGGGCTCTAAATCTAGGTATTGGTGTTTACCTGTAGATTTTGGACTTTAACTCTGGAAGTTGGGGTTTACCCCTAGATGTTGGGATTTAACTCTAGAATTTGGGTTTTAAATCTATATATTTGGCTTTTCCTCTAGATGTTGGCCTTTACCCCTAGATATCTGGCTTTACCTCTAGATGTTGGGCTTTACCTCTAGATTTTGGGTTTTAAATATATATATATTTGGCTTTTCCTCTAGATGTTGGGCTTTACCTCTAGATATCTGGCTTTACCTCTAGATGTTGGGTTTTACCTCTAGATATTGGTCTTTACCTCTAGATTTTGGGTGTTAGATCTAGAATTTGGGCTTTACATCTAGATTTTGGGCTTTAGATCTAGAAGTTGGGCTTTAAATCTAGATTTTGGGCTTTACGTCTAGATATTGGGCTTTACCTCTAGATTTTGGGTTTTAAATCTATATATTTGGCTTTTCCTCTAGATGTTGGGCTTTACCTCTAGATTTTGGGTTTTACATCTAGATGTTTGCCTTCACCTCTGTAAGTTGGGCTTTACCTGCAGACATTTGGCTGTAGGACTAGATGATGGGCTTTACCTCTAGAAGTTGGGCTTTACATCTAGATTTTGGGCTTTACCTCTAAATGATGCGCTTAAATTCTAAATATTGGGCTTTACCTCTAGATGTTGGGCTTTAGATTTAGAAGTTGGGCTTTACATCTATATTTTGGGCTTTAGATCTAGAAGTTGGGCTTTACATCTAGATTTTGGGCTTTAGATCTAGAAGTTGGGCTTTACATCTAGATTCTGGGCTTTCCCTCTAGATGTTGGGCTTTACCTCTAGATTTTGGGCTTTACATCTAGATGTTTGCCTTCACCTCTGTAAGTTGGGCTTTACCTGCAGACATTGGGCTGTAGGATATGATGATGGGCTTTACCTCTAGAAGTTGGGCTTTACATCTAGATTTTGGGATTTACGTCTAGATATTGGGCTTCACCTCTAGATTTTGGGGTTTAGATCTATATATCTGGCTTTATCTCTAGATGTTGGGCTTTACCTCTACATTTTGGGCTCTACCTCTAGGTATTGGTATTTACATTTAGATTTTTGACTTTAAATCTGGAAGTTGAGCTTTACATCTAGACTTTGGGATTTACCTCTAGATGTTGGAATTGAACTCTAGAATTTGGGTTTGAAATCTATATATTTTGCTTTTCCTCTAGATGTTGGGCTTTACCTCTAGATATCTGGCTTTACCTCTAGATGTTGGGTTTTACCTCTAGATATTGGTCTTTACCTCTAGATTTTGGGCTATTGATCTAGAATTTGGGCTTTACATCTAGATTTTGGGCTTTAGATCTAGAAGTTGGGCTTTATATCTAGACTTTGGGCTTTAGGTCTAGATATTGGGCTTTACCTCTAGATTTTGGGTTTTAAATCTATATATTTGGCTTTTCCTCTAGATGTTGGGCTTTACCTCTAGATTTTGGGTTTTACATTTGGATGTTTGCCTTCACCTCTGTAAGTTGGGCTTTACCTGCAGACATTGGGCTGTAGGACTGGATGATGGGCTTTACCTCCAGACGTTGGGCTTTACCTCTTGATATCTGGCTTTACCTCTAGATGTTAGGATTTACCTCTAGATTTTGGGCTTTACCTCTAAATGATGCGCTTAAACTCTAAATATTGGGCTTTACCTCTAGATTTTGGGCTTTAGATTTAGAAGTTGGGCTTTACATCTATATTTTTGGCTTTAGATCTAGAAGTTGGGCTTTATATCTAGATTTTGATCTTTAAGTCTAGATATTGGGCTTTACCTCTAGATTTTGGGGTTTATATCTATATATTTGTCTTTTCCTCTAGATGTTGGGCTTTACCCCTAGATATCTGGATTTACCTGTAGATGTTGGGCTTTACCTCTAGATTTTGAGTTTTCCATCTGGATTTTTGGCTTCCCTCTAGAATCTGGGCTTTACCTCCAGACGTTGGGCTTTACCTCTAGATGTTGGTCTTTAGGTCTAGATATTGGACTTTACCTCTAGATGTAGGGTTTTACATCTAGATGTTTTGCTTTACATTTAGATGTTGGTCTTTATCTCTAGATGTTGGGTTATACCTCTATATGTTGTGCTTCACCTCTAGATGTTAGGCTTTACCTCTAGATGTTTGGATTACATCTAGATGTTTTGCTTTACATTTAGACGTTCGGCTTTATCTCTAGATTTTGGGTTTTTAATCTATATATTTGGCATATCTCTAGATTTTGGGCTCTAAATCTAGGTATTGGTGTTTACCTGTAGATTTTGGACTTTAACTCTGGAAGTTGGGGTTTACCCCTAGATGTTGGGATTTAACTCTAGAATTTGGGTTTTAAATCTATATATTTGGCTTTTCCTCTAGATGTTGGCCTTTACCCCTAGATATCTGGCTTTACCTCTAGATGTTGGGCTTTACCTCTAGATTTTGGGTTTTAAATATATATATATTTGGCTTTTCCTCTAGATGTTGGGCTTTACCTCTAGATTTGGGGTTTTACATCTAGATGTTTGCCTTCACCTCGGTAAGTTGGGCTTTACCTGCAGACATTGGGCTGTAGGACTAGATGATGGGCTTTACCTCTAGAAGTTGGGCTTTACATGTAGATTTTGGGCTTTACCTCTAAATGATGCGCTAAAACTCTAAATATTGGGCTTTACCTCTAGATGTTGGGCTTTAGATTTAGAAGTTGGGCTTTACATCTATATTTTGGGCTTTAGATCTAGAAGTTGGGCTTTACATCTAGATATTGGGCTTTACGTCTAGATATTGGGCTTCACCTCTAGATTTTGGGTTTTAGATCTATATATCTGGCTTTATCTCTAGATGTTAAGATTTATCTCTAGATTTTGGGTTTTACATATAGATGTTTGCCTTCACCTCTGTAAGTTGGGCTTTACCTGCAGACATTGGGCTGTAGGACTAGATGATGGGCTTTACCTCTAGAAGTTGGGCTTTACATCTAGATTTTGGGCTTTACGTCTAGATATTGGTCATTACCTCTAGATTTTGGGTTTTACATCTAGATGTTTGCCTTCACCTCTGTATGTTGGGCTTAACTGCAGACATTGGGCTGTAGGACTAGATGATGGGCTTTACCTCTAGAAGTTGGGCTTTACATCTAGATTTTGGGCTTTACCTCTAAATGATGCGCTTAAACTCTAAATATTGGGCCTTACCTCTAGATGTTGGGCTTTAGGTTTAGAAGTTGGGCTTTACATCTATATTTTGGGCTTTAGATCACGAAGTTGGGCTTTACATCTAGATTTTGGCCTTTACGTCTTGATATTGGGCTTTACCTCTAGATTTTGGGTTTTAAATCTATATATTTGGCTTTTCCTCTAGATGTTGGTATTTACCCCTAGATATCTGGCTTTACCTCTAGATGTTGGGCTTTACCTCTAGATTTTGAGTTTTAAATATATATATATTTGGCTTTTCCTCTAGATGTAGGGCTTTACCTCTAGATTTGGGGTTTTACATCTAGATGTTTGCCTTCACCTCTGTAAGTTGGGCTTTACCTGCAGACATTGGGCTGTAGGACTAGATGATGGGCTTTACCTCCAGACGTTGGGCTTTACCTCTAGATATCTGGCTTTACCTCTAGATGTTGGGTTTTACCTCTAGCTATTGGTCTTTACCTCTAGATGTTGGGCTTTAGATCTAGAAGTTGTGCTTTTCATCTAGATTTTGGGCTTTACGTCTAGATATTGGGCTTTACCTCTAGATTTTGGGTTTTATATCTATATATTTGGCTTTTCCTCTAGATGTTGGGCTTTACCCCTAGATATCTGGATTTACCTGTAGATGTTGGGCTTTACCTCTAGATTTTGGTTTTTACATCTGGATTTTTGGCTTCTCTCTAGAATCTGGGCTTTACCTCCAGGCGTTGGGCTTTACCACTAGATGTTGGTTTTTACCTCTAGATGTTGGTCTTTAGGTCTAGATATTGGACTTTACCTCTAGATGTAGGGTTTTACATCTAGATGTTTTGCTTTACATTTAGATGTTGGTCTTTATCTCTAGATGTTGGGTTATACCTCTATATGTTGTGCTTCACCTCTAGATGTTAGGCTTTACCTCTAGATGTTTGGATTACATCTAGATGTTTTGCTTTACATTTAGATGTTCGGCTTTATCTCTAGTTTTTGGGTTTTAAATCTATATATTTGGCTTTTCCTCTAGATGTTGGGCTTTACCGTCAGATATCTGGCTTTACGTCTAGATGTTGGGCTTTACCTCTAGAAGTTGGGCTTTAACTCTAGACTTTGGGCTTTACCTCAAGACGTTCGGCTTTAACTCTAGCTGTTGGGCTTTACCTCTAGATTTTGGGCCTTACCTCTAGAAGTTGGGGGTTATATCTATATGGTTGGATTTAACTGTAGATGTCAGGCCTTAACATTTGATTTTGGAATTCACCTCTAGATGTTAGGCTTTACATCTAGATTCTGGGCTTTCCCTCTAGATGTTGGGCTTTAACTCTAGATTTTGGGCTTTACTCTAAAGGATGCGCTTTAACTCTAGATATTCGGCTTTACCTCTAGAAGTTGGGTTTTACATCTAGATGTTTGGCTTTAACTGTAGGTGTCGGGCTTTAACACTAGATATTGGAATTCACCTCTAGATCTTAGTCTTTCCCTCTACATGTTGGGCTTTACCTCTAGAGTATTTGGCTTTAGATCTAGCTATTGGGCTTTACATCTAGATTTGGGGCTTTAGCTCTAGATGTTGGGCTTTACCTCCAGATTTTGGATTTTAAATCTATATATCTGGCTTTACCTCTAGATGTTGGGTTTTATCTCTAGATATTGGTCTTTACCTCTAGATTTTGGGTGTTAGATCTAGAATTTGGGCTTTACATCTAGATTTTGGGCTTTACGTCTAGATATTGGGCTTTACCTCTAGATTTTGGGTTTTATATCTATATATTTGGCTTTTCCTCTAGATGTTGGGCTTTACCCCTAGATATCTGGATTTACCTGTAGATGTTGGGCTTTACCTCTAGATTTTGGGTTTTCCATCTGGATTTTTGACTTCTCTCTAGAATCTGGGCTTTACCTCCAGACGTTGGGCTTTACCACTAGATGTTGGGTTTTACCTCTAGATGTTGGTCTTTAGGTCTAGATATTGGACTTTACCTCTAGATGTAGGGTTTTACATCTAGATATTTTGCTTTACATTTGGATGTTGGTCTTTATCTTTAGATGTTGTGTTATACCTCTATATGTTGTGCTTCACCTCTAGTTGTTAGGCTTTACCTCTAGATGTTTGGATTACATCTAGATGTTTTGCTTTACATTTAGGTGTTCGGCTTTATCTCTAGATTTTGGGTTTTAAATCTATATATTTGGCATATCTCTAGATTTTGGGTTCTAACTCTAGGTATTGGTGTTTACCTCTAGATTTTGGACTTTAACTCTGGAAGTTGGGGTTTACCCCTAGATGTTGGGATTTAACTCTAGAATTTGAGTTTGAAATCTATATATTTTGCTTTTCCTCTAGATTTTGGGCTTTACCTCTAGATATCTGGCTTTACCTCTAGATGTTGGGTTTTACCTCTAGATTTTGGTCTTTATCTCCAGATTTTGGGCGTTAGATCTAGAATTTGGGCTTTACATCTAGATGTTGGGCTTTAGATCTAGAAGCTGGGCTTTACATCTAGATTTTGGGCTTTAAATCTATATATTTGGCTTTTCCTCTAGATGTTGGGCTTTACCCCTAGATATCTGGATTTATCTGTAGATGTTGGGCTTTACCTCTAGATTTTGGGTTTTCCATCTGGATTTTTGGCTTCTCTCTAGAATCTGGGCTTTACCTCCAGACGTTGGGCTTTACCACTAGATGTTGGTTTTTACCTCTAGATCTTTGTCTTTAGGTCTAGATATTGGACTTTACCTCTAGATGTAGGGTTTTACGTCTAGATGTTTTGCTTTATATTTAGATGTTGGTCTTTATCTCTAGATGTTGGGTTATACCTCTATATGTTGTGCTTCACCTCTAGATGTTAGGCTTTACCTCTAGATGTTTGGATTACATCTAGATGTTTTGCTTTACATTTAGATGTTCGGCTTTATCTCTAGATTTTGGGTTTTAAATCTATATATTTGGCATATCTCTAGATTTTGGGCTCTAACTCTAGGTATTGGTGTTTACCTCTAGATTTTGGACTTTAACTCTGGAAGTTGGGGTTTACCCCTAGATGTTGGGATTTAACTGTAGAATTTGGGTTTGAAATCTATATATTTTGCTTTTCCTCTAGATGTTGGGCTTTACCTCTAGATATCAGGCTTTAACTCTAGATGTTGGGTTTTACCTCTAGATATTGGTCTTTATCTCTAGATTTTGGGCGTTAGATCTAGAATTTGGGTTTACATCTAGATTTTGGGCTTTAGATCTAGAAGTTGAGCTTTACATCCAGATTTTGGTCTTTAAAACTATATATTTGGCTTTTCCTCTAGATGTTGGGCTTTACCCCTAGATATCTGGATTTACCTGTAGATGTTGGGCTTTACCTCTAGATTTTGGTTCTTACATCTGGATTTTTGGCTTCTCTCTAGAATCTGGGCTTTACCTCCAGACGTTGGCCTTTACCACTAGATGTTGGGTTTTACCTCTAGATGTTGGTCTTTAGGTCTAGATATTGGACTTTACCTCTAGATGTAGCGTTTTACATCTAGATGTTTTGCTTTACATTTAGATGTTGGTCTTTATCTCTAGATGTTGTGTTATACCTCTATATGTTGTGCTTCACCTCTAGATGTTAGGCTTTACCTCTAGATGTTTGGATTACATCTAGATGTTTTGCTTTACATTTAGATGTTCAGCTTTATCTCTAGATTTTGGGTTTTAAATCTATATATTTGGCTTTTCCTCTAGATGTTGGGCTTTACCTCTAGATATCTGCTTTACCTCTAGATGTTGGGTTTTACTTCTAGATATTGGTCTTTATCTCTAGATTTTGGGCGTTAGATCTAGAATTTGGGCTTTACATCTAGATTTTGGGCTTTAGATCTAGATGTTGGGGTTTACATCTAGATTTTGGGCTTTACGTCTAGATATTGGGATTTACCTCTAGATTTTGGGTTTTAAATCTATATATTTGGCTTTTCCTCTAGATGTTGGGCTTTACCCCTAGATATCTGGCTTTACCTCTAGATGTTGGGCTTTACCTCTAGGTTTTGGGTTTTAAATATATATATATTTGGCTTTTCCTCTAGAGGTTGGGCTTTACCTCTAGATTTTGGGTTTTACATCTAGATGTTTGCCTTCACCTCTGTATGTTGGGCTTTACCTGCAGACATTGGGCTGTAGGACTAGATGATGGGCTTTACCTCTAGAAGTTGGGCTTTACATCTAGATTTTGGGCTTTACCTCTAAATGATGCACTTAAACTCTAAATATTGGGCCTTACCTCTAGATGTTGGGCTTTAGGTTTAGAAGTTGGGCTTTACATCTATATTTTGGGCTTTAGATCAAGAAGTTGGGCTTTACATCTAGATTTTGGCCTTTACGTCTTGATATTGGGCTTTACCTCTAGATTTTGGGTTTTAAATCTATATATTTGGCTTTTCCTCTAGATGTTGGTGTTTACCCCTAGATATCTGGCTTTACCTCTAGATGTTGGGCTTTACCTCTAGATTTTGAGTTTTAAATATATATATATTTGTCTTTTCCTCTAGATGTAGGGCTTTACCTCTAGATTTGGGGTTTTACATCTAGATGTTTGCCTTCACCTCTGTAAGTTGGGCTTTACCTGCAGACATTGGGCTGTAGGACTAGATGATGGGCTTTACCTCGAGACGTTGGGCTTTACCTCTAGATATCTGGCTTTACCTCTAGATGTTGGGATTTACCTCTAGATATTGGTCTTTATCTCTAGATTTTGGGCGTTAGACCTAAAAGTTGTGCTTTTCATCTAGATTTTGGGCTTTACGTCTAGATAATGGGCTTTACCTCTAGATTTTGGGTTTTATATCTATATATTTGGCTTTTCCTCTAGATGTTGGGCTTTACCCCTAGATATCTGGATTTACCTGTAGATGTTGGGCTTTACCTCTAGATTTTGGGTTTTCCATCTGGATTTTTGACTTCTCTCTAGAATCTGGGCTTTACCTCCAGACGTTGGGCTTTACCACTAGATGTTGGGTTTTACCTCTAGATGTTGGTCTTTAGGTCTAGATATTGGACTTTACCTCTAGATGTAGGGTTTTACATCTAGATATTTTGCTTTACATTTGGATGTTGGTCTTTATCTTTAGATGTTGGGTTATACCTCTATATGTTGTGCTTCACCTCTAGTTGTTAGGCTTTACCTCTAGATGTTTGGATTACATCTAGATGTTTTGCTTTACATTTAGGTGTTCGGCTTTATCTCTAGATTTTGGGTTTTAAATCTATATATTTGGCATATCTCTAGATTTTGGGCTCTAACTCTAGGTATTGGTGTTTACCTCTAGATTTTGGACTTTAACTCTGGAAGTTGGGGTTTACCCCTAGATGTTGGGATTTAACTCTAGAATTTGAGTTTGAAATCTATATATTTTGCTTTTCCTCTAGATGTTGGGCTTTACCTCTAGATATCAGGCTTTAACTCTAGATGTTGGGTTTTACCTCTAGATATTGGTCTTTATCTCTAGATTTTGGGCGTTAGATCTAGAATTTGGGTTTACATCTAGATGTTGGGCTTTAGATCTAGAAGTTGAGCTTTACATCCAGATTTTGGTCTTTAAATCTATATATTTGGCTTTTCCTCTAGATGTTGGGCTTTACCCCTAGATATCTGGATTTACCTGTAGATGTTGGGCTTTACCTCTAGATTTTGGTTCTTACATCTGGATTTTTGGCTTCTCTCTAGAATCTGGGCTTTACCTCCAGACGTTGGCCTTTACCACTAGATGTTGGGTTTTACCTCTAGATGTTGGTCTTTAGGTCTAGATATTGGACTTTACCTCTAGATGTAGCGTTTTACATCTAGATGTTTTGCTTTACATTTAGATGTTGGTCTTTATCTCTAGATGTTGTGTTATACCTCTATATGTTGTGCTTCACCTCTAGATGTTAGGCTTTACCTCTAGATGTTTGGATTACATCTAGATGTTTTGCTTTACATTTAGATGTTCAGCTTTATCTCTAGATTTTGGGTTTTAAATCTATATATTTGGCTTTTCCTCTAGATGTTGGGCTTTACCTCTAGATATCTGCTTTACCTCTAGATGTTGGGTTTTACTTCTAGATATTGGTCTTTATCTCTAGATTTTGGGCGTTAGATCTAGAATTTGGGCTTTACATCTAGATTTTGGGCTTTAGATCTAGATGTTGGGGTTTACATCTAGATTTTGGGCTTTACGTCTAGATATTGGGATTTACCTCTAGATTTTGGGTTTTAAATCTATATATTTGGCTTTTCCTCTAGATGTTGGGCTTTACCCCTAGATATCTGGCTTTACCTCTAGATGTTGGGCTTTACCTCTAGGTTTTGGGTTTTAAATATATATATATTTGGCTTTTCCTCTAGAGGTTGGGCTTTACCTCTAGATTTTGGGTTTTACATCTAGATGTTTGCCTTCACCTCTGTATGTTGGGCTTTACCTGCAGACATTGGGCTGTAGGACTAGATGATGGGCTTTACCTCTAGAAGTTGGGCTTTACATCTAGATTTTGGGCTTTACCTCTAAATGATGCACTTAAACTCTAAATATTGGGCCTTACCTCTAGATGTTGGGCTTTAGGTTTAGAAGTTGGGCTTTACATCTATATTTTGGGCTTTAGATCAAGAAGTTGGGCTTTACATCTAGATTTTGGCCTTTACGTCTTGATATTGGGCTTTACCTCTAGATTTTGGGTTTTAAATCTATATATTTGGCTTTTCCTCTAGATGTTGGTGTTTACCCCTAGATATCTGGCTTTACCTCTAGATGTTGGGCTTTACCTCTAGATTTTGAGTTTTAAATATATATATATTTGGCTTTTCCTCTAGATGTAGGGCTTTACCTCTAGATTTGGGGTTTTACATCTAGATGTTTGCCTTCACCTCTGTAAGTTGGGCTTTACCTGCAGACATTGGGCTGTAGGACTAGATGATGGGCTTTACCTCTAGAAGTTGGGCTTTACATCTAGATTTTGGGCTTTACCTCCAAATGGTGCGCTTAAACTCTAAATATTGGGCTTTACCTCTAGATGTTGGGCTTTAGATTTAGAAGTTGGGCTTTACATCTAGATTTTGGGCTTTACGTCTAGATATTGGGCTTTTCCTCTAGATTTTGGGGTTTATATCTATATATTTGGCTTTTCCTCTAGATGTTGGGCTTTACCTCTAGATTTTGGGTTTTACATCTAGATGTTTGCCTTCACCTCTGTCAGTTGGGCTTTACCTGCAGACATTGGGCTGTAGGACTAGATGATGGGCTTTACCTCTAGAAGTTGGGCTTTACATCTAGATTTTGGGCTTTACCTCCAAATGGTGCGCTTAAACTCTAAATATTAAGCTTTACCTCTAGATGTTGGGCTTTAGATTTAGAAGTTGGGCTTTACATCTATATTTTGGGCTTTAGATCTAGAATTTGGGCTTTACATCTAGATTTTGGGCTTTACGTCTAGATATTGGTCTTTACCTCTTGATTTTGGGTTTTACATCTAGATGTTTGCCTTCACGTCTGTAAGTTGGGCTTTACCTGCAGACATTGGGCTGTAGGACTAGATGATGGGCTTTACCTCGAGACGTTGGGCTTTACCTCTAGATATCTGGCTTTACCTCTAGATGTTGGGATTTACCTCTAGATATTGGTCTTTATCTCTAGATTTTGGGCGTTAGACCTAAAAGTTGTGCTTTTCATCTAGATTTTGGGCTTTACGTCTAGATATTGGGCTTTACCTCTAGATTTTGGGTTTTATATCTATATATTTGGCTTTTCCTCTAGATGTTGGGCTTTACCCCTAGATATCTGGATTTACCTGTAGATGTTGGGCTTTAACTCTAGATTTTGGGTTTTCCATCTGGATTTTTGACTTCTCTCTAGAATCTGGGCTTTACCTCCAGAATTTGGGCTTTACCACTAGATGTTGGGTTTTACCTCTAGATGTTGGTCTTTAGGTCTAGATATTGGACTTTACCTCTAGATGTAGGGTTTTACATCTAGATATTTTGCTTTACATTTAGATGTTGGTCTTTATCTTTAGATGTTGGGTTATACCTCTATATGTTGTGCTTCACCTCTAGTTGTTAGGCTTTACCTCTAGATGTTTGGATTACATCTAGATGTTTTGCTTTACATTTAGGTGTTCGGCTTTATCTCTAGATTTTGGGTTTTAAATCTATATATTTGGCATATCTCTAGATTTTGGGTTCTAACTCTAGGTATTGGTGTTTACCTCTAGATTTTGGACTTTAACTCTGGAAGTTGGGGTTTACCCCTAGATGTTGGGATTTAACTCTAGAATTTGAGTTTGAAATCTATATATTTTGCTTTTCCTCTAGATGTTGGGCTTTACCTCTAGATATCAGGCTTTAACTCTAGATGTTGGGTTTTACCTCTAGATATTGGTCTTTATCTCTAGATTTTGGGCGTTAGATCTAGAATTTGGGTTTACATCTAGATGTTGGGCTTTAGATCTAGAAGTTGAGCTTTACATCCAGATTTTGGTCTTTAAATCTATATATTTGGCTTTTCCTCTAGATGTTGGGCTTTACCCCTAGATATCTGGATTTACCTGTAGATGTTGGGCTTTACCTCTAGATTTTGGTTCTTACATCTGGATTTTTGGCTTCTCTCTAGAATCTGGGCTTTACCTCCAGACGTTGGGCTTTACCACTAGATGTTGGGTTTTACCTCTAGATGTTGGTCTTTAGGTCTAGATATTGGACTTTAACTCTAGATGTAGGGTTTTACATCTAGATGTTTTGCTTTACATTTAGATGTTGGTCTTTATCTCTAGATGTTGTGTTATACCTCTATATGTTGTGCTTCACCTCTAGATGTTAGGCTTTACCTCTAGATGTTTGGATTACATCTAGATGTTTTGCTTTACATTTAGATGTTCAGCTTTATCTCTAGATTTTGGGTTTTAAATCTATATATTTGGCTTTTCCTCTAGATGTTGGGCTTTACATCTAGATATCTGCTTTACCTCTAGATGTTGGGTTTTACTTCTAGATATTGGTATTTAACTCTAGATTTTGGGCGTTAGATCTAGAATTTGGGCTTTACATCTAGATTTTGGGCTTTAGATCTAGAAGTTGGGCTTTACATCTAGACTTTGGGCTTTACGTCTAGATATTGGGCTTTACCTCTAGATTTTGGGTTTTATATCTATATATTTGGCTTTTCCTCTAGATGTTGGGCTTTACCCCTAGGTATCTGGATTTACCTGTAGATGTTGGGCTTTACCTCTAGATTTTGCGTTTTCCATCTGGATTTTTGGCTTCGCTCTAGAATCTGGGCTTTACCTCCAGACGTTGGGCTTTACCACTAGATGTTGGGTTTTACCTCTAGATGTTGGTCTTAAGGTCTAGATATTGGACTTTACCTCTAGATGTAGCGTTTTATATCTAGATGTTTTGCTTTACATTTAGATGTTGGTCTTTATCTCTAGATGTTGGGTTATACCTCTATATGTTGTGCTTCACCTCTAGTTGTTAGGCTTTACCTCTAGATGTTCGGATTACATCTAGATGTTTTGCTTTACATTTAGGTGTTCGGCTTTATCTCTAGATTTTGGGTTTTAAATCTATATATTTGGCATATCTCTAGATTTTGGGTTCTAACTCTAGGTATTGGTGTTTACCTCTAGATTTTGGACTTTAACTCTGGAAGTTGGGGTTTACCCCTAGATGTTGGGATTTAACTCTAGAATTTGAGTTTGAAATCTATATATTTTGCTTTTCCTCTAGATGTTGGGCTTTACCTCTAGATATCAGGCTTTAACTCTAGATGTTGGGTTTTACCTCTAGATATTGGTCTTTATCTCTAGATTTTGGGCGTTAGATCTAGAATTTGGGTTTACATCTAGATGTTGGGCTTTAGATCTAGAAGTTGAGCTTTACATCCAGATTTTGGTCTTTAAATCTATATATTTGGCTTTTCCTCTAGATGTTGGGCTTTACCCCTAGATATCTGGATTTACCTGTAGATGTTGGGCTTTACCTCTAGATTTTGGTTCTTACATCTGGATTTTTGGCTTCTCTCTAGAATCTGGGCTTTACCTCCAGACGTTGGGCTTTACCACTAGATGTTGGGTTTTACCTCTAGATGTTGGTCTTTAGGTCTAGATATTGGACTTTAACTCTAGATGTAGGGTTTTACATCTAGATGTTTTGCTTTACATTTAGATGTTGGTCTTTATCTCTAGATGTTGTGTTATACCTCTATATGTTGTGCTTCACCTCTAGATGTTAGGCTTTACCTCTAGATGTTTGGATTACATCTAGATGTTTTGCTTTACATTTAGATGTTCAGCTTTATCTCTAGATTTTGGGTTTTAAATCTATATATTTGGCTTTTCCTCTAGATGTTGGGCTTTACATCTAGATATCTGCTTTACCTCTAGATGTTGGGTTTTACTTCTAGATATTGGTATTTAACTCTAGATTTTGGGCGTTAGATCTAGAATTTGGGCTTTACATCTAGATTTTGGGCTTTAGATCTAGAAGTTGGGCTTTACATCTAGACTTTGGGCTTTACGTCTAGATATTGGGCTTTACCTCTAGATTTTGGGTTTTATATCTATATATTTGGCTTTTCCTCTAGATGTTGGGCTTTACCCCTAGGTATCTGGATTTACCTGTAGATGTTGGGCTTTACCTCTAGATTTTGCGTTTTCCATCTGGATTTTTGGCTTCGCTCTAGAATCTGGGCTTTACCTCCAGACGTTGGGCTTTACCACTAGATGTTGGGTTTTACCTCTAGATGTTGGTCTTAAGGTCTAGATATTGGACTTTACCTCTAGATGTAGGGTTTTACATCTAGATGTTTTGCTTTACATTTAGATGTTGGTCTTTATCTCTAGATGTTGGGTTATACCTCTATATGTTGTGCTTCACCTCTAGATGTTAGGCTTTCCCTCTAGATGTTTGGATTACATCTAGATGTTTTGCTTTACATTTAGATGTTCGGCTTTATCTCTAGATTTTGGGTTTTAAATCTATATATTTGGCATATCTCTAGATTTTGGGCTCTAACTCTAGGTATTGGTATTTACCTCTAGATTTTGGACTTTAACTCTGGAAGTTGGGGTTTACCCCTAGATGTTGGGTTTTAACTCTAGAATTTGGGTTTGAAATCTATATATTTGGCTTTTCCTCTAGATGTTGGGCTTTACCTTTAGATATCTGGCTTTACCTCTAGATGTTGGGTTTTACCTCTAGATATTGGTCTTTACCTCGAGATTTTGGGCGTTAGATCTAGAATTTGGGTTTACATCTAGATGTTGGGCTTTAGATCTAGAAGTTGAGCTTTACATCCAGATTTTGGTCTTTAAATCTATATATTTGGCTTTTCCTCTAGATGTTGGGCTTTACCCCTAGATATCTGGATTTACCTGTAGATGTTGGGCTTTACCTCTAGATTTTGGTTCTTACATCTGGATTTTTGGCTTCTCTCTAGAATCTGGGCTTTACCTCCAGACGTTGGGCTTTACCACTAGATGTTGGGTTTTACCTCTAGATGTTGGTCTTTAGGTCTAGATATTGGACTTTAACTCTAGATGTAGGGTTTTACATCTAGATGTTTTGCTTTACATTTAGATGTTGGTCTTTATCTCTAGATGTTGTGTTATACCTCTATATGTTGTGCTTCACCTCTAGATGTTAGGCTTTACCTCTAGATGTTTGGATTACATCTAGATGTTTTGCTTTACATTTAGATGTTCAGCTTTATCTCTAGATTTTGGGTTTTAAATCTATATATTTGGCTTTTCCTCTAGATGTTGGGCTTTACATCTAGATATCTGCTTTACCTCTAGATGTTGGGTTTTACTTCTAGATATTGGTATTTAACTCTAGATTTTGGGCGTTAGATCTAGAATTTGGGCTTTACATCTAGATTTTGGGCTTTAGATCTAGAAGTTGGGCTTTACATCTAGACTTTGGGCTTTACGTCTAGATATTGGGCTTTACCTCTAGATTTTGGGTTTTATATCTATATATTTGGCTTTTCCTCTAGATGTTGGGCTTTACCCCTAGGTATCTGGATTTACCTGTAGATGTTGGGCTTTACCTCTAGATTTTGTGTTTTCCATCTGGATTTTTGGCTTCGCTCTAGAATCTGGGCTTTACCTCCAGACGTTGGGCTTTACCACTAGATGTTGGGTTTTACCTCTAGATGTTGGTCTTAAGGTCTAGATATTGGACTTTACCTCTAGATGTAGGGTTTTACATCTAGATGTTTTGCTTTACATTTAGATGTTGGTCTTTATCTCTAGATGTTGGGTTATACCTCTATATGTTGTGCTTCACCTCTAGTTGTTAGGCTTTACCTCTAGATGTTCGGATTACATCTAGATGTTTTGCTTTACATTTAGGTGTTCGGCTTTATCTCTAGATTTTGGGTTTTAAATCTATATATTTGGCATATCTCTAGATTTTGGGTTCTAACTCTAGGTATTGGTGTTTACCTCTAGATTTTGGACTTTAAATCTGGAAGTTGGGGTTTACCCCTAGATGTTGGGATTTAACTCTAGAATTTGAGTTTGAAATCTATATATTTTGCTTTTCCTCTAGATGTTGGGCTTTACCTCTAGATTTGGGGTTTTACATCTAGATGTTTGCCTTCACGTCTGTAAGTTGGGCTTTACCTGCAGACATTGGGCTGTAGGACTAGATGATGGGCTTTACCTCGAGACGTTGGGCTTTACCTCTAGATATCTGGCTTTACATCTAGATTTTGGGCTTTACGTCTAGATATTGGTCTTTATCTCTAGATTTTGGGCGTTAGACCTAAAAGTTGTGCTTTTCATCTAGATTTTGGGCTTTACGTCTAGATATTGGGCTTTACCTCTAGATTTTGGGTTTTATATCTATATATTTGGCTTTTCCTCTAGATGTTGGGCTTTACCCCTAGATATCTGGATTTACCTGTAGATGTTGGGCTTTAACTCTAGATTTTGGGTTTTCCATCTGGATTTTTGACTTCTCTCTAGAATCTGGGCTTTACCTCCAGACGTTGGGCTTTACCACTAGATGTTGGGTTTTACCTCTAGATGTTGGTCTTTAGGTCTAGATATTGGACTTTACCTCTAGATGTAGGGTTTTACATCTAGATATTTTGCTTTACATTTAGATGTTGGTCTTTATCTTTAGATGTTGGGTTATACCTCTATATGTTGTGCTTCACCTCTAGTTGTTAGGCTTTACCTCTAGATGTTTGGATTACATCTAGATGTTTTGCTTTACATTTAGGTGTTCGGCTTTATCTCTAGATTTTGGGTTTTAAATCTATATATTTGGCATATCTCTAGATTTTGGGTTCTAACTCTAGGTATTGGTGTTTACCTCTAGATTTTGGACTTTAACTCTGGAAGTTGGGGTTTACCCCTAGATGTTGGGATTTAACTCTAGAATTTGAGTTTGAAATCTATATATTTTGCTTTTCCTCTAGATGTTGGGCTTTACCTCTAGATATCAGGCTTTAACTCTAGATGTTGGGTTTTACCTCTAGATATTGGTCTTTATCTCTAGATTTTGGGCGTTAGATCTAGAATTTGGGTTTACATCTAGATGTTGGGCTTTAGATCTAGAAGTTGAGCTTTACATCCAGATTTTGGTCTTTAAATCTATATATTTGGCTTTTCCTCTAGATGTTGGGCTTTACCCCTAGATATCTGGATTTACCTGTAGATGTTGGGCTTTACCTCTAGATTTTGGTTCTTACATCTGGATTTTTGGCTTCTCTCTAGAATCTGGGCTTTACCTCCAGACGTTGGGCTTTACCACTAGATGTTGGGTTTTACCTCTAGATGTTGGTCTTTAGGTCTAGATATTGGACTTTAACTCTAGATGTAGGGTTTTACATCTAGATGTTTTGCGTTACATTTAGATGTTGGTCTTTATCTCTAGATGTTGTGTTATACCTCTATATGTTGTGCTTCACCTCTAGATGTTAGGCTTTACCTCTAGATGTTTGGATTACATCTAGATGTTTTGCTTTACATTTAGATGTTCAGCTTTATCTCTAGATTTTGGGTTTTAAATCTATATATTTGGCTTTTCCTCTAGATGTTGGGCTTTACATCTAGATATCTGCTTTACCTCTAGATGTTGGGTTTTACTTCTAGATATTGGTATTTAACTCTAGATTTTGGGCGTTAGATCTAGAATTTGGGCTTTACATCTAGATTTTGGGCTTTAGATCTAGAAGTTGGGCTTTACATCTAGACTTTGGGCTTTACGTCTAGATATTGGGCTTTACCTCTAGATTTTGGGTTTTATATCTATATATTTGGCTTTTCCTCTAGATGTTGGGCTTTACCCCTAGGTATCTGGATTTACCTGTAGATGTTGGGCTTTACCTCTAGATTTTGTGTTTTCCATCTGGATTTTTGGCTTCGCTCTAGAATCTGGGCTTTACCTCCAGACGTTGGGCTTTACCACTAGATGTTGGGTTTTACCTCTAGATGTTGGTCTTAAGGTCTAGATATTGGACTTTACCTCTAGATGTAGGGTTTTACATCTAGATGTTTTGCTTTACATTTAGATGTTGGTCTTTATCTCTAGATGTTGGGTTATACCTCTATATGTTGTGCTTCACCTCTAGTTGTTAGGCTTTACCTCTAGATGTTCGGATTACATCTAGATGTTTTGCTTTACATTTAGGTGTTCGGCTTTATCTCTAGATTTTGGGTTTTAAATCTATATATTTGGCATATCTCTAGATTTTGGGTTCTAACTCTAGGTATTGGTGTTTACCTCTAGATTTTGGACTTTAAATCTGGAAGTTGGGGTTTACCCCTAGATGTTGGGATTTAACTCTAGAATTTGAGTTTGAAATCTATATATTTTGCTTTTCCTCTAGATGTTGGGCTTTACCTCTAGATATCAGGCTTTAACTCTAGATGTTGGGTTTTACCTCTAGATATTGGTCTTTATCTCTAGATTTTGGGCGTTAGATCTAGAATTTGGGTTTACATCTAGATGTTGGGCTTTAGATCTAGAAGTTGAGCTTTACATCCAGATTTTGGTCTTTAAATCTATATATTTGGCTTTTCCTCTAGATGTTGGGCTTTACCCCTAGATATCTGGATTTACCTGTAGATGTTGGGCTTTACCTCTAGATTTTGGTTCTTACATCTGGATTTTTGGCTTCTCTCTAGAATCTGGGCTTTACCTCCAGACGTTGGGCTTTACCACTAGATGTTGGGTTTTACCTCTAGATGTTGGTCTTTAGGTCTAGATATTGGACTTTAACTCTAGATGTAGGGTTTTACATCTAGATGTTTTGCTTTACATTTAGATGTTGGTCTTTATCTCTAGATGTTGTGTTATACCTCTATATGTTGTGCTTCACCTCTAGATGTTAGGCTTTACCTCTAGATGTTTGGATTACATCTAGATGTTTTGCTTTACATTTAGATGTTCAGCTTTATCTCTAGATTTTGGGTTTTAAATCTATATATTTGGCTTTTCCTCTAGATGTTGGGCTTTACCTCTAGATATCTGCTTTACCTCTAGATGTTGGGTTTTACTTCTAGATATTGGTCTTTATCTCTAGATTTTGGGCGTTAGATCTAGAATTTGGGCTTTACATCTAGATTTTGGGCTTTAGATCTAGATGTTGGGGTTTACATCTAGATTTTGGGCTTTACGTCTAGATATTGGGATTTACCTCTAGATTTTGGGTTTTAAATCTATATATTTGGCTTTTCCTCTAGATGTTGGGCTTTTCCCCTAGATATCTGGCTTTACCTCTAGATGTTGGGCTTTACCTCTAGGTTTTGGGTTTTAAATATATATATATTTGGCTTTTCCTCTAGAGCTTGGGCTTTACCTCTAGATTTTGGGTTTTACATCTAGATGTTTGCCTTCACCTCTGTATGTTGGGCTTTACCTGCAGACATTGGGCTGTAGGACTAGATGATGGGCTTTACCTCTAGAAGTTGGGCTTTACATCTAGATTTTGGGCTTTACCTCTAAATGATGCACTTAAACTCTAAATATTGGGCCTTACCTCTAGATGTTGGGCTTTAGGTTTAGAAGTTGGGCTTTACATCTATATTTTGGGCTTTAGATCAAGAAGTTGGGCTTTACATCTAGATTTTGGCCTTTACGTCTTGATATTGGGCTTTACCTCTAGATTTTGGGTTTTAAATCTATATATTTGGCTTTTCCTCTAGATGTTGGTGTTTACCCCTAGATATCTGGCTTTACCTCTAGATGTTGGGCTTTACCTCTAGATTTTGAGTTTTAAATATATATATATTTGGCTTTTCCTCTAGATGTAGTGCTTTACCTCTAGATTTGGGGTTTTACATCTAGATGTTTGCCTTCACCTCTGTAAGTTGGGCTTTACCTGCAGACATTGGGCTGTAGGACTAGATGATGGGCTTTACCTCTAGAAGTTGGGCTTTACATCTAGATTTTGGGCTTTACCTCCAAATGGTGCGCTTAAACTCTAAATATTGGGCTTTACCTCTAGATGTTGGGCTTTAGATTTAGAAGTTGGGCTTTACATCTAGATTTTGGGCTTTACGTCTAGATATTGGGCTTTACCTCTAGATTTTGGGGTTTATATCTATATATTTGGCTTTTCCTCTAGATGTTGGGCTTTACCTCTAGATTTTGGGGTTTACATCTAGATGTTTGCCTTCACCTCTGTCAGTTGGGCTTTACCTGCAGACATTGGGCTGTAGGACTAGATGATGGGCTTTACTTCTAGAAGTTGGGCTTTACATCTAGATTTTGGGCTTTACCTCCAAATGGTGCGCTTAAACTCTAAATATTGGGCTTTACCTCTAGATGTTGGGCTTTAGATTTAGAAGTTGGGCTTTACATCTATATTTTGGGCTTTAGATCTAGAAGTTGGGCTTTACATCTAGATTTTGGGCTTTACGTCTAGATATTGGTTTTTACCTCTTGATTTTGGGTTTTACATCTAGATGTTTGCCTTCACGTCTGTAAGTTGGGCTTTACCTGCAGACATTGGGCTGTAGGACTAGATGATGGGCTTTACCTCGAGACGTTGGGCTTTACCTCTAGATATCTGGCTTTACCTCTAGATGTTGGGATTTACCTCTAGATATTGGTCTTTATCTCTAGATTTTGGGCGTTAGACCTAAATTTGTGCTTTTCATCTAGATTTTGGGCTTTACGTCTAGATATTGGGCTTTACCTCTAGATTTTGGGTTTTATATCTATATATTTGGCTTTTCCTCTAGATGTTGGGCTTTACCCCTAGATATCTGGATTTACCTGTAGATGTTGGGCTTTACCTCTAGATTTTGGGTTTTCCATCTGGATTTTTGACTTCTCTCTAGAATCTGGGCTTTACCTCCAGACGTTGGGCTTTACCACTAGATTTTGGGTTTTACATCTAGATGTTTGCCTTCACCTCTGTATGTTGGGCTTTACCTGCAGACATTGGGCTGTAGGACTAGATGATGGGCTTTACCTCTAGAAGTTGGGCTTTACATCTAGATTTTGGGCTTTACCTCTAAATGATGCACTTAAACTCTAAATATTGGGCCTTACCTCTAGATGTTGGGCTTTAGGTTTAGAAGTTGGGCTTTACATCTATATTTTGGGCTTTAGATCAAGAAGTTGGGCTTTACATCTAGATTTTGGCCTTTACGTCTTGATATTGGGCTTTACCTCTAGATTTTGGGTTTTAAATCTATATATTTGGCTTTTCCTCTAGATGTTGGTGTTTACCCCTAGATATCTGGCTTTACCTCTAGATGTTGGGCTTTACCTCTAGATTTTGAGTTTTAAATATATATATATTTGGCTTTTCCTCTAGATGTAGTGCTTTACCTCTAGATTTGGGGTTTTACATCTAGATGTTTGCCTTCACCTCTGTAAGTTGGGCTTTACCTGCAGACATTGGGCTGTAGGACTAGATGATGGGCTTTACCTCTAGAAGTTGGGCTTTACATCTAGATTTTGGGCTTTACCTCCAAATGGTGCGCTTAAACTCTAAATATTGGGCTTTACCTCTAGATGTTGGGCTTTAGATTTAGAAGTTGGGCTTTACATCTAGATTTTGGGCTTTACGTCTAGATATTGGGCTTTACCTCTAGATTTTGGGGTTTATATCTATATATTTGGCTTTTCCTCTAGATGTTGGGCTTTACCTCTAGATTTTGGGGTTTACATCTAGATGTTTGCCTTCACCTCTGTCAGTTGGGCTTTACCTGCAGACATTGGGCTGTAGGACTAGATGATGGGCTTTACTTCTAGAAGTTGGGCTTTACATCTAGATTTTGGGCTTTACCTCCAAATGGTGCGCTTAAACTCTAAATATTGGGCTTTACCTCTAGATGTTGGGCTTTAGATTTAGAAGTTGGGCTTTACATCTATATTTTGGGCTTTAGATCTAGAAGTTGGGCTTTACATCTAGATTTTGGGCTTTACGTCTAGATATTGGTTTTTACCTCTTGATTTTGGGTTTTACATCTAGATGTTTGCCTTCACGTCTGTAAGTTGGGCTTTACCTGCAGACATTGGGCTGTAGGACTAGATGATGGGCTTTACCTCGAGACGTTGGGCTTTACCTCTAGATATCTGGCTTTACCTCTAGATGTTGGGATTTACCTCTAGATATTGGTCTTTATCTCTAGATTTTGGGCGTTAGACCTAAAAGTTGTGCTTTTCATCTAGATTTTGGGCTTTACGTCTAGATATTGGGCTTTACCTCTAGATTTTGGGTTTTATATCTATATATTTGGCTTTTCCTCTAGATGTTGGGCTTTACCCCTAGATATCTGGATTTACCTGTAGATGTTGGGCTTTACCTCTAGATTTTGGGTTTTCCATCTGGATTTTTGACTTCTCTCTAGAATCTGGGCTTTACCTCCAGAATTTGGGCTTTACCACTAGATGTTGGGTTTTACCTCTAGATGTTGGTCTTTAGGTCTAGATATTGGACTTTACCTCTAGATGTAGGGTTTTACATCTAGATATTTTGCTTTACATTTGGATGTTGGTCTTTATCTTTAGATGTTGGGTTATACCTCTATATGTTGTGCTTCACCTCTAGTTGTTAGGCTTTACCTCTAGATGTTTGGATTACATCTAGATGTTTTGCTTTACATTTAGGTGTTCGGCTTTATCTCTAGATTTTGGGTTTTAAATCTATATATTTGGCATATCTCTAGATTTTGGGTTCTAACTCTAGGTATTGGTGTTTACCTCTAGATTTTGGACTTTAACTCTGGAAGTTGGGGTTTACCCCTAGATGTTGGGATTTAACTCTAGAATTTGAGTTTGAAATCTATATATTTTGCTTTTCCTCTAGATGTTGGGCTTTACCTCTAGATATCAGGCTTTAACTCTAGATGTTGGGTTTTACCTCTAGATATTGGTCTTTATCTCTAGATTTTGGGCGTTAGATCTAGAATTTGGGTTTACATCTAGATGTTGGGCTTTAGATCTAGAAGTTGAGCTTTACATCCAGATTTTGGTCTTTAAATCTATATATTTGGCTTTTCCTCTAGATGTTGGGCTTTACCCCTAGATATCTGGATTTACCTGTAGATGTTGGGCTTTACCTCTAGATTTTGGTTCTTACATCTGGATTTTTGGCTTCTCTCTAGAATCTGGGCTTTACCTCCAGACGTTGGGCTTTACCACTAGATGTTGGGTTTTACCTCTAGATGTTGGTCTTTAGGTCTAGATATTGGACTTTAACTCTAGATGTAGGGTTTTACATCTAGATGTTTTGCTTTACATTTAGATGTTGGTCTTTATCTCTAGATGTTGTGTTATACCTCTATATGTTGTGCTTCACCTCTAGATGTTAGGCTTTACCTCTAGATGTTTGGATTACATCTAGATGTTTTGCTTTACATTTAGATGTTCAGCTTTATCTCTAGATTTTGGGTTTTAAATCTATATATTTGGCTTTTCCTCTAGATGTTGGGCTTTACATCTAGATATCTGCTTTACCTCTAGATGTTGGGTTTTACTTCTAGATATTGGTATTTAACTCTAGATTTTGGGCGTTAGATCTAGAATTTGGGCTTTACATCTAGATTTTGGGCTTTAGATCTAGAAGTTGGGCTTTACATCTAGACTTTGGGCTTTACGTCTAGATATTGGGCTTTACCTCTAGATTTTGGGTTTTATATCTATATATTTGGCTTTTCCTCTAGATGTTGGGCTTTACCCCTAGGTATCTGGATTTACCTGTAGATGTTAAGCTTTACCTCTAGATTTTGCGTTTTCCATCTGGATTTTTGGCTTCGCTCTAGAATCTGGGCTTTACCTCCAGACGTTGGGCTTTACCACTAGATGTTGGGTTTTACCTCTAGATGTTGGTCTTTAGGTCTAGATATTGGACTTTACCTCTAGATGTAGGGTTTTACATCTAGATGTTTTGCTTTACATTTAGATGTTGGTCTTTATCTCTAGATGTTGGGTTATACCTCTATATGTTGTGCTTCACCTCTAGATGTTAGGCTTTCCCTCTAGATGTTTGGATTACATCTAGATGTTTTGCTTTACATTTAGATGTTCGGCTTTATCTCTAGATTTTGGGTTTTAAATCTATATATTTGGCATATCTCTAGATTTTGGGCTCTAACTCTAGGTATTGGTATTTACCTCTAGATTTTGGACTTTAACTCTGGAAGTTGGGGTTTACCCCTAGATGTTGGGTTTTAACTCTAGAATTTGGGTTTGAAATCTATATATTTGGCTTTTCCTCTAGATGTTGGGCTTTACCTTTAGATATCTGGCTTTACCTCTAGATGTTGGGTTTTACCTCTAGATATTGGTCTTTACCTCGAGATTTTGGGTGTTAGATCTAGAATTTGGGCTTTACATCTAGATTTTGGGCTTTAGATCTAGAAGCTGGTCTTTACATCTAGATTTTGGGCTTTACGTCTAGATATTGGGCTTTACCTCTAGATTTTGGGTTTTAAATGTATATATTTGGCTTTTCCTCTAGATGTTGGGCTTTACCCCTAGATATCTGGCTTTACCTCTAAATGTTGGGCTTTACCTCTAGATTTGGGGTTTTACATCTAGATGTTTGCCTTCACCTCTGTAAGTTGGGCTTTACCTGCAGACATTGGGCTGTAGGACTAGATGATGGGCTTTACCTCCAGACGTTGGACTTTACCTCTAGATATCTGGCTTTACGTCTAGATGTTGGGTTTTACCTCTAGCTATTGGTATTTACCTCTAGATGTTGGGCTTTAGATCTAGAAGTTGTGCTTTTCATCTAGATTTTGGGTTTACGTCTAGATATTGGGCTTTACCTCTGGATTTTGGGTTTTATATCGATATATTTAGCTTTTCCTCTAGTTGTTGGCCTTTACCCCTAGATATCTGGATTTACCTGTAGATGTTGGGCTTTACCTCTAGATTTTGGGTTTTCCATCTGGATTTTTGGCTTCCCTCTAGAATCTGGGCTTTACCTCCAGACGTTGGGCTTTACCTCTAGATGTTGGTCTTTAGGTCTAGATATTGGACTTTACCTCTAGATGTAGGGTTTTACATCTAGATGTTTTGCTTTACATTTAGATGTTGGTCTTTATCTCTAGATGTTGGGTTATACCTCTATATGTTGTGCTTCACCTCTAGATGTTAGGCTTTACCTCTAGATGTTTGGATTACATCTAGATGTTTTGCTTTACATTTAGATGTTCGGCTTTATCTCTAGATTTTGGGTTTTAAATCTATATATTTGGCTTTTCCTCTAGATGTTGGGCTTTACCGGCAGATATCTGGCTTTACGTCTAGATGTTGGGCTTTACCTCTAGAAGTTGGGCTTTAACTCTAGACTTTGGGCTTTACCTCAAGACGTTCGGCTTTAACTCTAGCTGTTGGGCTTTACCTCTAGATTTTGGGCCTTACCTCTAGAAGTTGGGGGTTATATCTATATGGTTGGATTTAACTGTAGATGTCAGGCCTTAACACTTGATTTTGGAATTCACCTCTAGATGTTAGGCTTTACATCTAGATTCTGGGCTTTCCCTCTAGATGTTGGGCTTTAACTCTAGATTTTGGGCTTTACTCGAAAGGATGCGCTTTAACTCTAGATATTCGGCTTTACCTCTAGAAGTTGGGTTTTACATCTAGATGTTTGGCTTTAACTGTAGGTGTCAGGCTTTAACACTAGATATTGGAATTCACCTCTAGATCTTAGTCTTTACCTCTACATGTTGGGCTTTACCTCTAGAGTATTTGGCTTTAGATCTAGCAATTGGGCTTTACATCTAGATTTGGGGCTTAAGCTCTAGATGTTGGGCTTTATCTCCAGATTTTGGATTTTAAATCTATATATCTGGCTCTATCTCTAGATGTTGGGCTTTATCTCTAGATTTTGGGCTCTAACTCTAGGTATTGGTGTTTACCTCTAGATTTTGGACTTTAACTCTGGAAGTTGGGCTTTACCTCTAGATGTTGGGATTTAACTCTAGAATTTGGGTTTGAAATCTATATATTTTGCTTTTCCTCTAGATGTTGGGCTTTACCTCTAGATATCTGGCTTTACCTCTAGATCTTGGGTTTTACCTCTAGATATTGGTCTTTACCTCTAGATTTTGGGTGTTAGATCTAGAATTTGGGCTTTACATCTAGATTTTGGGCTTTAGGTCTAGATATTGGGCTTTACCTCTAGATTTTGGGTTTTAAATCTATATATTTGGCTTTTCCTCTAGATGTTGGGCTTTACCTCTAGATTTTGGGTTTTACATCTAGATGTTTGCCTTCACCTCTGTATGTTGGGCTTTACCTGCAGACATTGGGCTGTAGGACTAGATGATGGGCTTTACCTCTAGAAGTTGGGCTTTACATCTAGATTTTGGGCTTTACCTCTAAATGATGCACTTAAACTCTAAATATTGGGCCTTACCTCTAGATGTTGGGCTTTAGGTTTAGAAGTTGGGCTTTACATCTATATTTTGGGCTTTAGATCTAGAAGTTGGGCTTTACATCTAGATTTTGGGCTTTAGATCTAGAAGTTGGGCTTTACATCTAGACTTTGGGCTTTACGTCTAGATATTGGGCTTTAGCTCTAGATTTTGGTTTTTAAATCTATATATTTGGCTTTTCCTCTAGATGTTGGGCTTTACCTCTAGATTTTGGGTTTTACATCTAGATGTTTGCCTTCACCTCTGTAAGTTGGGCTTTACCTGCAGACATTGGGCTGTAGGACTAGATGATGGGCTTTACCTCCAGACGTTGGGCTTTACCTCTAGATATCTGGCTTTACCTCTAGATGTTGGGTTTTACCTCTAGCTATTGGTATTTACCTCTAGATGTTGGGCTTTAGATCTAGAAGTTGTGCTTTTCATCTAGATTTTGGGCTTTACGTCTAGATATTGGGCTTTACCTCTAGATTTTGGGTTTTATATCTATATATTTGGCTTTTCCTCTAGATGTTGGGCTTTACCCCTAGATATCTGGATTTACCTGTAGATGTTGGGCTTTACCTCTAGATTTTGGGTTTTCCATCTGGATTTTTGGCTTCTCTCTAGAATCTGGGCTTTACCTCCAGACGTTGGGCTTTACCACTAGATGTTGGGTTTTACCTCTAGATGTTGGTCTTTAGGTCTAGATATTGGACTTTACCTCTAGATGTAGGGTTCTACATCTAGATGTTTTGCTTTACATTTAGCTGTTGGTCTTTATCTCTAGATGTTGGGTTATACCTCTATATGTTGTGCTTCACCTCTAGATGTTAGGCTTTACCTCTAGATGTTTGGATTACATCTAGATGTTTTGCTTTACATTTAGATGTTGGGCTTTATCTCTAGATTTTGGGTTTTAAATCTATATATTTGGCTTTTCCTCTAGATGTTGGGCTTTACCGTCAGATATCTGGCTTTACGTCTAGATGTTGGGCTTTACTTCTAGAAGTTGGGCTTTAACTCTAGACTTTGGGCTTTACCTCAAGACGTTCGGCTTTAACTCTAGCTGTTGGGCTTTACCTCTAGATTTTGGGCCTTACCTCTAGAAGTTGGGGGTTATATCTATATGGTTGGATTTAACTGTAGATGTCAGGCCTTAACACTTGATTTTGGAATTCACCTCTAGATGTTAGGCTTTACATCTAGATTCTGGGCTTTCCCTCTAGATGTTGGGCTTTAACTCTAGATTTTGGGCTTTACTCGAAAGGATGCGCTTTAACTCTAGATATTCGGCTTTACCTCTAGAAGTTGGGTTGTACATCTAGATGTTTGGCTTTAACTGTAGGTGTCAGGCTTTAACACTAGATATTGGAATTCACCTCTAGATCTTAGTCTTTACCTCTACATGTTGGGCTTTACCTCTAGAGTATTTGGCTTTAGATCTAGCAATTGGGCTTTACATCTAGATTTGGGGCTTTACCTCTAGATGTTGGGCTTTACCTCCAGATTTTGGATTTTAAATCTATATATCTGGCTTTATCTCTAGATGTTGGGCTTTATCTCTAGATTTTGGGCTCTAACTCTAGGTATTGGTGTTTACCTCTAGATTTTGGACTTTAACTCTGGAAGTTGGGCTTTACCTCTAGATGTTGGGATTGAACTCTAGAATTTGGGTTTGAAATCTATATATTTTGCTTTTCCTCTAGATGTTGGGCTTTACCTCTAGATATCTGGCTTTACCTCTAGATGTTGGGTTTTACCTCTAGATATTGGTCTTTACCTCGAGATTTTGGGTGTTAGATCTAGAATTTGGGCTTTACATCTAGATTTTGGGCTTTAGGTCTAGATATTGGGCTTTACCTCTAGATTTTGGGTTTTAAATCTATATATTTGGCTTTTGCTCTAGATGTTGGGCTTTACCTCTACATTTTGGGTTTTACATCTAGATGTTTGCCTTCACCTCTGTCAGTTGGGCTTTACCTGCAGACATTGGGCTGTAGGACTAGATGATGGGCTTTTCCTCTAGAAGTTGGGCTTTACATCTAGATTTTGGGCTTTACCTATAAATGATGTGCTTAAACTCTAAATATTGGGCTTTACCTCTAGATGTTGAGCTTTAGATTTAGAAGTTGGGATTTACATCTATATTTTGGGCTTTAGATCTAGAAGTTGGGCTTTACATCTAGACTTTGGGCTTTACGTCTAGATATTGGGCTTTACCTCTAGATTTTGGGTTTTATATCTATATATTTGGCTTTTCCTCTAGATGTTGGGCTTTACCCCTAGATATCTGGATTTACCTGTAGATGTTGGGCTTTACCTCTAGATTTTGGTTTTTCCATCTGGATTTTTGGCTTCTCTCTAGAATCTGGGCTTTACCTCCAGACGTTGGGCTTTACCACTAGATGTTGGGTTTTACCTCTAGATGTTGGTCTTTAGGTCTAGATATTGGACTTTACCTCTAGATGTAGGGTTTTACATCTAGATGTTTTGCTTTACATTTAGATGTTGGTCTTTATCTCTAGATGTTGGGTTATACCTCTATAAGTTGTGCTTCACCTCTAGATGTTAGGCTTTCCCTCTAGATGTTTGGATTACATCTAGATGTTTTGCTTTACATTTAGATGTTCGGCTTTATCTCTAGATTTTGGGTTTTAAATCTATATATTTGGCATATCTCTAGATTTTGGGCTCTAACTCTAGGTATTGGTATTTACCTCTAGATTTTGGACTTTAACTCTGGAAGTTGGGGTTTACCCCCAGATGTTGGGATTTAACTCTAGAATTTGGGTTTGAAATCTATATATTTTGCTTTTCCTCTAGATGTTGGGCTTTACCTCTAGATATCTGGCTTTACCTCTAGATGTTGGGTTTTACCTCTAGATATTGGTCTTTACCTCGAGATTTTGGGTGTTAGATCTAGAATTTGGGCTTTACATCTAGATTTTGGGCTTTAGATCTAGAAGCTGGGCTTTACATCTAGATTTTGGGCTTTACGTCTAGATATTGGGCTTTACCTCTAGATTTTGGGTTTTAAATCTATATATTTGGCTTTTCCTCTAGATGTTGGGCTTTACCCCTAGATATCTGGCTTTACCTCTAAATGTTGGGCTTTACCTCTAGATTTTGGGTTTTAAATATATAAATATTGGGCTTTACCTCTAGATGTTGGGCTTTATATTTAGAAGTTGGGCTTTACATCTATATTTTGGGCTTTAGATCTAGAAGTTGGGCTTTACATCTAGATTTTGGGCTTTAGATCTAGAAGTTGGGCTTTACATCTAGACTTTGGGCTTTACGTCTAGATATTGGGCTTTACCTCTAGATTTTGGGGTTTTACATCTAGATGTTTGCCTTCACTTCTGTAAGTTGGGCTTTACCTGCAGACATTGGGCTGTAGGGCTAGATGATGGGCTTTACCTCCAGACGTTGGGCTTTACCTCTATATATCTCGCTTTACCTCTAGATATTGGGTTTTACCTCTAGATATTGGTATTTACCTCCAGATGTTGGGCTTTAGATCTAGAAGTTGTGCTTTTCATCTATATTTTGGGCTTTACATCTAGATATTGGGCTTTACCTCTGGATTTTGGGGTTTATATCTATATATTTGGCTTTTCCTCTAGATGTTGGGCTTTACCCCTAGATATCTGGATTTACCTCTAGATGTTGGGTTTTACGTCTAGATATTGGTCTTTACCTCGAGATTTTGGGTGTTAGATCTAGAATTTGGGCTTTACATCTAGATTTTGGGCTTTAGGTCTAGATATTGGGCTTTACCTCTAGATTTTGGGTTTTAAATCTATATATTTGGCTTTTCCTCTAGATGTTGGGCTTTACCTCTAGATGTTGGGCTTTAGATTTAGAAGTTGGGCTTTAGATCTATATTTTGGGCTTTAGATCTAGAAGTTGGGCTTTACATCTAGATTTTGGGCTTTAGATCTAGAAGTTGGGCTTTACATCTAGACTTTGGGCTTTACGTCTAGATATTGGGCTTTACCTCTAGATTTTGGGGTTTACATCTAGATGTTTGCCTTCACCTCTGTAAGTTGGGCTTTACCTGCAGACATTGGGCTGTAGGACTAGATGATGGGCTTTACCTCTAGAAGTTGGGCTTTACATCTAGATTTTGGGCTTTACCTATAAATGATGTGCTTAAACTCTAAATATTGGGCTTTACCTCTAGATGTTGGGCTTTATATTTAGAAGTTGGGCTTTACATCTATATTTTGGGCTTTATATCTAGAAGTTGGGCTTTACATCTAGATTTTGGGCTTTAGATCTAGAAGTTGGGCTTTACATCTAGACTTTGGGCTTTACGTCTAGATATTGGGCTTTACCTCTAGATTTTGGGGTTTACATCTAGATGTTTGCCTTCACCTCTGTAAGTTGGGCTTTACCTGCAGACATTGGGCTGTAGGACTAGATGATGGGCTTTACATCTAGATTTTGGGCTTTACCTCTAGATGTTGGGATTGAACTCTAGAATTTGGGTTTGAAATCTATATATTTTGCTTTTCCTCTAGATGTTGGGCTTTCCCTCTAGATATCTGGCTTTAGCTCTAGATGTTGGGTTTTACCTCTAGATATTGGTCTTTACCTCTAGATTTTGGGTGTTAGATCTAGATTTTGGGCTTTACATCTAGATTTTGGGCGTTAGATCTAGAAGTTGGGCTTTACATCTAGATTTTGGGCTTTACGTCTAGATATTGGGCTTTACCTCTAGATTTTGGGTTTTAAATCTATATATTTGGCTTTTCCTCTAGATGTTAGGCTTTACCTCTAGATTTTGAGTTTTACATCTAGATGTTTGCCTTCACCTCTGTAAGTTGGGCTTTACCTGCAGACATTGGGCTGTAGGACTAGATGATGGGCTTTACCTCTAGATGTTGGGCTTTATATTTAGAAGTTGGGCTTTACATCTATATTTTGGGCTTTAGATCTAGAAGTTGGGCTTTACATCTAGATATTGGGCTTTACGTCTAGATATTGGGCTTCACCTCTAGGTTTTGGGGTTTAGATCTATATATCTGGCTTTATCTCTAGGTGTTGGGCTTTATCTCTAGATTTTTGGTTTTAAATCTATATATTTGGCTTTTCCTCTAGATGTTGGGCTTTACCTCTAGATATCTGGCTTTACCTCTAGATGTTGGGGTTTACCTCTAGATATTGGTCTTTATCTCTAGATTTTGGGCGTTAGATCTAGAATTTGGGCTTTACATCTAGATTTTGGGCTTTAGATCAAGAAGTTAGGCTTTACATCTAGATTTTGGGCTTTACGTCTAGATATTGGGCTTTACCTCTAGATTTTTGGTTTTAAGTCTATATATTTGGCTTTTCCTCTAGATGTTGGCCTTTACCGCTAGATATCTGGCTTTACATCCAGATGTTGGGCTTTACCTCTAGATTTTGGTTTTTAAATATATATATATTTGGCTTTTCCTCTAGACGTTGGGCTTTACTTCTAGATTTGGGGTTTTACATCTAGATGTTTGCCTTCACCTCTGTAAGTTGGGCTTTACCTGCAGACATTGGGCTGTAGGACTAGATGATGGGCTTTACCTCCAGATGTTGGGCTTTACCTCTAGATATCTGGCTTTATCTCTAGATGTTGGGTTTTACTTCTAGCTATTGATCTTTACCTCTAGATGTTGATCTTTAGATCTAGAAGTTGTGCTTTTCATCTAGATTTTGGGCTTTATGTCTAGATATTGGGCTTTACCTCTAGATTTTGTGTTTTATATCTATATATTTGGCTTTTCCTCTAGATGTTGGGCTTTACCCCTAGATATCTGGATTTACCTGTAGATGTTGGGCTTTACCTCTAGATTTTGGGTTTTCCATCTGGATTTTTGGCTTCTCTCTAGAATCTGGGCTTTACCTCCAGACGTTGGGCTTTACCACTAGATGTTGGGTTTTACCTCTAGATGTTGGTCTTTAGGTCTAGATATTGGACTTTACCTCTAGATGTAGGGTTTTACATCTAGATGTTTTGCTTTACATTTAGATGTTGGTCTTTATCTCTAGATGTTGGGTTATACCTCTATATGTTGTGCTTCACCTCTAGATGTTAGGCTTTACCTCTAGATGTTTGGATTACATCTAGATGTTTTGCTTTACATTTAGGTGTTCGGCTTTATCTCTAGATTTTGGGTTTTAAATCTATAAATTTGGCTTTTCCTCTAGATGTTGGGCTTTACCTCTAGAGTATTTGGCTTTAGATCTAGCAATTGGGCTTTACATCTAGATTTGGGGCTTTAGGTCTAGATGTTGGGCTTTACCTCCAGATTTTGGATTTTAAATCTATATATCTGGCTTTATCTCTAGATGTGGGCTTTATCTCTAGATTTTGGGCTCTAACTCTAGGTATTGGTGTTTACCTCTAGATTTTGGACTTTAACTCTGGAAGTTGGGCTTTACCTCTAGATGTTGGGATTGAACTCTAGAATTTGGGTTTGAAATCTATATATTTTGCTTTTCCTCTAGATGTTGGGCTTTACCTCTAGATATCTGGCTTTACCTCTAGATGTTGGGTTTTACCTCTAGATATTGGTCTTTATCTCTAGATGTTGGGCTTTAGATCTAGAATTTGGGCTTTACATCTAGATTTTGGGCTTTAGATCAAGAAGCTGGGCTTTACATCTAGATTTTGGCCTTTACGTCTTGATATTGGGCTTTACCTCTAGATTTTGGGGTTTAAATCTATATATTTGGCTTTTCCTCCTGATGTTGGCCTTTACCCCTAGATATCTGGCTTTACCTCTAGATGTTGGGCTATACCTTTAGATTTTGGGTTTTACATCTATATATATTTGGCTTTTCCTCTAGATGTTGGGCTTTACCTCTAGATTTCGGGTTTTACATCTAGATGTTTGCCTTCACCTCTGTAAGTTGGGCTATACCTGCAGGCATTGGGCTGTAGGACTAGATGATGGGCTTTACCTCCAGACATTGCGCTTTACCTCTAGATATCTGGCTTTACCTCTAGATGTTGGGTTTTACCTCTAGATATTGGTCTTTACCTCTAGATGTTGGGCTTTAGATCTAGAAGTTGTGCTTTTCATCTAGATTTTGGGCTTTACGTCTAGATATTGGGCTTTACCTCTAGATTTTGGGTTTTATATCTATATATTTGGCTTTTCCTCTAGATGTTGGGCTTTACCCCTAGATATCTGGATTTACCTGTAGATGTTGGGCTTTACCTCTAGATTTTGGGTTTTCCATCTGGATTTTTAGCTTCTCTCTAGAATCTGGGCTTTACCTCCAGACGTTGGGCTTTACCACTAGATGTTGGGTTTTACCTCTAGATGTTGGTCTTTAGGTCTAGATATTGGACTTTACCTCTAGATGTAGGGTTTTACATCTAGATGTTTTGCTTTACATTTAGATGTTGGTCTTTATCTCTAGATGTTGGGTTATACCTCTATATGTTGTGCTTCACCTCTAGATGTTAGGCTTTACCTCTAGATGTTTGGATTACATCTAGATGTTTTGCTTTACATTTAGATGTTGGGCTTTATCTCTAGATTTTGGGTTTTAAATCTATATATTTGGCTTTTCCTCTAGATGTTGGGCTTTACCGTCAGATATCTGGCTATACGTCTAGATGTTGGGCTTTACCTCTAGAAGTTGGGCTTTAACTCTAGACTTTGGGCTTTACCTCAAGACGTTCGGCTTTAACTCTAGCTGTTGGGCTTTACCTCTAGATTTTGGGCCTTACCTCTAGAAGTTGGGGGTTATATCTATATGGTTGGATTTAACTGTAGATGTCAGGCCTTAACACTTGATTTTGGAATTCACCTCTAGACGTTAGGCTTTACATCTAGATTCTGGGCTTTCCCTCTAGATGTTGGGCTTTAACTCTAGATTTTGGGCTTTACTCTAAAGGATGCGCTTTAACTCTAGATATTCGGCTTTACCTCTAGAAGTTGGGTTTTACATCTAGATGTTTGGTTTTAACTGTAGGTGTCAGGCTTTAACACTAGATATTGGAATTCACCTCTAGATCTTAGTCTTTACCTCTACATGTTGGGCTTTACCTCTAGAGTATTTGGCTTTAGATCTAGCAATTGGGCTTTACATCTAGATTTGGGGCTTTACCTCTAGATGTTGGGCTTTACCTCCAGATTTTGGATTTTAAATCTATATATCTGGCTTTATCTCTAGATGTTGGGCTTTATCTCTAGATTTTGGGCTCTAACTCTAGGTATTGGTGTTTAACTCTAGATTTTGGACTTTAACTCTGGAAGTTGGGCTTTACCTCTAGATGTTGGGATTGAACTGTAGAATTTGGGTTTGAAATTTATATATATTGCTTTTCCTCTTGAAGTTGGGCTTTACCTCTAGATATCTGGCTTTACCTCTAGATGTTGGGTTTTACCTCTAGATATTGGTCTTTACCTCTAGATTTTGGGTGTTAGATCTAGAATTTGGGCTTTACATCTAGATTTTGGGCTTTAGATCTAGAAGTTGGGCTTTACATCTAGATTTTGGGCTTTAGGTCTAGATATTGGGCTTTACCTCTAGATTTTGGGTTTTAAATCTATATATTTGGCTTTTCCTCTAGATGTTGGGCTTTACCTCTAGATTTTGGGTTTTCCATCTGGATTTTTGGCTTCTCTCTAGAATCTGGGCTTTACCTCCAGACGTTGGGCTTTACCACTAGATGTTGGGTTTTACCTCTAGATGTTGGTCTTTAGGTCTAGATATTGGACTTTACCTCTAGATGTAGGGTTTTACATCTAGATGTTTTGCTTTACATTTAGATGTTGGTCTTTATCTCTAGATGTTGGGTTATACCTCTATATGTTGTGCTTCACCTCTAGATGTTAGGCTTTACCTCTAGATGTTTGGATTACATCTAGATGTTTTGCTTTACATTTAGATGTTCGGCTTTATCTCTAGATTTTGGGTTTTAAATCTATATATTTGGCTTTTCCTCTAGATGTTGGGCTTTACCGTCAGATATCTGGCTTTACGTCTAGATGTTGGGCTTTACCTCTAGAAGTTGGGCTTTAACTCTAGACTTTGGGCTTTACCTCAAGACGTTCGGCTTTAACTCTAGCTGTTGGGCTTTACCTCTAGATTTTGGGCCTTACCTCTAGAAGTTGGGGGTTATATCTATATGGTTGGATTTAACTGTAGATGTCAGGCCTTAACACTTGATTTTGGAATTCACCTCTAGACGTTAGGCTTTACTTCTAGATTCTGGGCTTTCCCTCTAGATGTTGGGCTTTAACTCTAGATTTTGGGCTTTACTCTAAAGGATGCGCTTTAACTCTAGATATTCGGCTTTACCTCTAGAAGTTGGGTTTTACATCTAGATGTTTGGTTTTAACTGTAGGTGTCAGGCTTTAACACTGGATATTGGAATTCACCTCTAGATCTTAGTCTTTACCTCTACATGTTGGGCTTTACCTCTAGAGTATTTGGCTTTAGATCTAGCAATTGGGCTTTACATCTAGATTTGGGGCTTTACCTCTAGATGTTGGGCTTTACCTCCAGATTTTGGATTTTAAATCTATATATCTGGCTTTATCTCTAGATGTTGGGCTTTATCTCTAGATTTTGGGCTCTAACTCTAGGTATTGGTGTTTACCTCTAGATTTTGGACTTTAACTCTGGAAGTTGGGCTTTACCTCTAGATGTTGGGATTGAACTCTAGAATTTGGGTTTGAAATTTATATATATTGCTTTTCCTCTAGAAGTTGGGCTTTACCTCTAGATATCTGGCTTTACCTCTAGATTTTGGGTGTTAGATCTAGAATTTGGGCTTTACATCTAGATTTTGGGCTTTAGGTCTAGATATTGGGCTTTACCTCTAGATTTTGGGTTTTAAATCTATATATTTGGCTTTTCCTCTAGATGTTGGGCTTTACCTCTAGATTTTGGGTTTTCCATCTGGATTTTTGGCTTCTCTCTAGAATCTGGGCTTTACCTCCAGACGTTGGGCTTTACCACTAGATGTTGGGTTTTACCTCTAGATGTTGGTCTTTAGGTCTAGATATTGGACTTTACCTCTAGATGTAGGGTTCTACATCTAGATGTTTTGCTTTACATTTAGATGTTGGTCTTTATCTCTAGATGTTGGGTTGTACCTCTATATGTTGTGCTTCACCTCTAGATGTTAGGCTTTACCTCTAGATGTTTGGATTACATCTAGATGTTTTGCTTTACATTTAGGTGTTCGGCTTTATCTCTAGATTTTGGGTTTTAAATCTATATATTTGGCTTTTCCTCTAGATGTTGGGCTTTACCGTCAGATATCTGGCTTTACGTCTAGATGTTGGGCTTTACCTCTAGAGTATTTGGCTTTAGATCTAGCAATTGGGCTTTACATCTAGATTTGGGGCTTTACCTCTAGATGTTGGGCTTTACCTCCAGATTTTGGATTTTAAATCTATATATCTGGCTTTATCTCTAGATGTGGGCTTTATCTCTAGATTTTGGGCTCTAACTTTAGGTATTGGTGTTTACCTCTAGATTTTGGACTTTAACTCTGGAAGTTGGGCTTTACCTCTAGATGTGGGATTGAACTCTAGAATTTTGGTTTGAAATCTATATATTTTGCTTTTCCTCTAGATGTTGGGCTTTACCTCTAGATATCTGGATTTACCTCTAGATGTTGGGTTTTACCTCTAGATATTGGTCTTTATCTCTAGATGTTGGGGTTTAGATCTAGAATTTGGGCTTTACATCTAGATTTTGGGCTTTAGATCAAGAAGCTGGGCTTTACATCTAGATTTTGGCCTTTACGTCTTGATATTGGGCTTTACCTCTAGATTTTGGGTTTTAAATCTATATATTTGGCTTTTCCTCTAGATGTTGGGCTTTACCTCTAGATTTTGGGTTTTACATCTAGATGTTTGCCTTCACTTCTGTAAGTTGGGCTTTACCTGCAGACATTGGGCTGTAGGACTAGATGATGGGCTTTACCTCTAGAATTGGGCTTTACATCTAGATTTTGGGCTTTACCTCTAAATGATGCGCTTAAACACTAAATATTGGGCCTTACCTCTAGATGTTGGGCTTTAGATTTAGAAGTTGGGCTTTACAGCTATATTTTGGGCTTTAGATCTAGAAGTTGGGCTTTACATCTAGATTTTGGGCTTTACGTCTAGATATTGGGCTTCACCTCTAGATTTTGGGGTTTAGATCTATATATCTGGCTTTATCTCTAGATGTTGGGCTTTACCTCTACATTTTGGGCTCTACCTCTAGGTATTGGTATTTACATTTAGATTTTTGACTTTAAATCTGGAAGTTGATCTTTACATCTAGACTTTGGGATTTAACTCTAGATGTTGGGATTGAACTCTAGAATTTGGGTTTGAAATCTATATATTTTGCTTTTCCTCTAGATGTTGGGCTTTACCTCTAGATATCTGGCTTTACCTCTAGATGTTGGGTTTTACCTCTAGATATTGGTCTTTACCTCTAGATGTTGGGCTTTAGATCTAGAAGTTGTGCTGTACATCTGGATTTTGGGCTTTAGATCAAGAAGCTGGGCTTTACATCTAGATTTTGGCCTTTACGTCTTGATATTGGGCTTTACCTCTAGATTTTGGGTTTTAAATCTATATATTTGGCTTTTCCTCTAGATGTTGGCCTTTAACCCTAGATATCTGGCTTTACCTCTAGATGTTGGGCTTTACCTCTAGATTTTGGGTTTTAAATATATATATATTTGGCTTTACCTCTAGATTTGGGGTTTTACATCTAGATGTTTGCCTTCACCTCTGTAAGTTGGGCTTTACCTGCAGACATTGGGCTGTAGGACTAGATGATGGGCTTTACCTCCAGACGTTGGGCTTTACCTCTAGATATCTGTCTTTACCTCTAGATGTTGGGATTTACCTCTAGCTATTGGTCTTTACCTCTAGATGTTGATCTTTAGATCTAGAAGTTGTGCTTTTCATCTAGATTTTGGGCTTTACGTCTAGATATAGGGCTTTACCTCTAGTTTTTAGGTTTTATATCGATATATTTGGCTTTTCCTCTAGATGTTGGGCTTTACCCCTAGATATCTGGATTTACCTGTAGATGTTGGGCTTTACCTCTAGATTTTGGGTTTTCCATCTGGATTTTTGGCTTCTCTCTAGAATCTGGGCTTTACCTCCAGACGTTGGGCTTTACCACTAGATGTTGGGTTTTACCTCTAGATGTTGGTCTTTAGGTCTAGATATTGGACTTTACCTCTAGATGTAGGGTTTTACATCTAGATGTTTTGCTTTACATTTAGATGTTGGTCTTTATCTCTTGATGTTGGGTTATACCTCTATATGTTGTGCTTCACTTCTAGATGTTAGGCTTTACCTCTAGATGTTTGGATTACATCTAGATGTTTTGCTTTACATTTAGATGTTCGGCTTTATCTCTAGATTTTGGGTTTTAAATCTATATATTTGGCTTTTCCTCTAGATGTTGGGCTTTACCGTCAGATATCTGGCTTTACGTCTAGATGTTGGGCTTTACTTCTAGAAGTTGGGCTTTAACTCTAGACTTTGGGCTTTACCTCAAGACGTTCGGCTTTAACTCTAGCTGTTGGGCTTTACCTCTAGATTTTGGGCCTTACCTCTAGAAGTTGGGGGTTATATCTATATGGTTGGATTTAACTGTAGATGTCAGGCCTTAACACTTGATTTTGGAATTCACCTCTAGACGTTAGGCTTTACATCTAGATTCTGGGCTTTCCCTCTAGATGTTGGGCTTTAACTCTAGATTTTGGGCTTTACTCGAAAGGATGCGCTTTAACTCTAGATATTCGGCTTTACCTCTAGAAGTTGGGTTTTACATCTAGATGTTTGGTTTTAACTGTAGGTGTCAGGCTTTAACACTAGATATTGGAATTCACCTCTAGATCTTAGTCTTTACCTCTACATGTTGGGCTTTACCTCTAGAGTATTTGGCTTTAGATCTAGCAATTGGGCTTTACATCTAGATTTGGGGCTTTACCTCTAGATGTTGGGCTTTACCTCCAGATTTTGGATTTTAAATCTATATATCTGGCTTTATCTCTAGATGTTGGGCTTTATCTCTAGATTTTGGGCTCTAACTCTAGGTATTGGTGTTTACCTCTAGATTTTGGACTTTAACTCTGGAAGTTGGGCTTTACCTCTAGATGTTGGGATTGAACTCTAGAATTTGGGTTTGAAATTTATATATATTGCTTTTCCTCTAGAAGTTGGGCTTTACCTCTAGATATCTGGCTTTACCTCTAGATGTTGGGTTTTACCTCTAGATATTGGTCTTTACCTCTAGATTTTGGGTGTTAGATCTAGAATTTGGGCTTTACATCTAGATTTTGGGCTTTAGATCTAGAAGTTGGGCTTTACATCTAGATTTTGGGCTTTAGGTCTAGATATTGGGCTTTACCTCTAGATTTTGGGTTTTAAATCTATATATTTGGCTTTTCCTCTAGATGTTGGGCTTTACCTCTAGATTTTGGGTTTTCCATCTGGATTTTTGGCTTCTCTCTAGAATCTGGGCTTTACCTCCAGACGTTGGGCTTTACCACTAGATGTTGGGTTTTACCTCTAGATGTTGGTCTTTAGGTCTAGATATTGGACTTTACCTCTAGATGTAGGGTTCTACATCTAGATGTTTTGCTTTACATTTAGATGTTGGTCTTTATCTCTAGATGTTGGGTTGTACCTCTATATGTTGTGCTTCACCTCTAGATGTTAGGCTTTACCTCTAGATGTTTGGATTACATCTAGATGTTTTGCTTTACATTTAGGTGTTCGGCTTTATCTCTAGATTTTGGGTTTTAAATCTATATATTTGGCTTTTCCTCTAGATGTTGGGCTTTACCGTCAGATATCTGGCTTTACGTCTAGATGTTGGGCTTTACCTCTAGAGTATTTGGCTTTAGATCTAGCAATTGGGCTTTACATCTAGATTTGGGGCTTTACCTCTAGATGTTGGGCTTTACCTCCAGATTTTGGATTTTAAATCTATATATCTGGCTTTATCTCTAGATGTGGGCTTTATCTCTAGATTTTGGGCTCTAACTTTAGGTATTGGTGTTTACCTCTAGATTTTGGACTTTAACTCTGGAAGTTGGGCTTTACCTCTAGATGTGGGATTGAACTCTAGAATTTGGGTTTGAAATCTATATATTTTGCTTTTCCTCTAGATGTTGGGCTTTACCTCTAGATATCTGGCTTTACCTCTAGATGTTGGGTTTTACCTCTAGATATTGGTCTTTATCTCTAGATGTTGGGGTTTAGATCTAGAATTTGGGCTTTACATCTAGATTTTGGGCTTTAGATCAAGAAGCTGGGCTTTACATCTAGATTTTGGCCTTTACGTCTTGATATTGGGCTTTACCTCTAGATTTTGGGTTTTAAATATATATATATTTGGCTTTTCCTCTAGATGTTGGGCTTTACCTCTAGATTTGGGGTTTTACATCTAGATGTTTGCCTTCACCTCTGTAAGTTGGGCTTTACCTGCAGACATTGGGCTGTAGGACTAGATGATGGGCTTTACCTCCAGACGTTGGGCTTTACCTCTAGATATCTGTCTTTACCTCTAGATGTTGGGATTTACCTCTAGCTATTGGTCTTTACCTCTAGATGTTGATCTTTAGATCTAGAAGTTGTGCTTTTCATCTAGATTTTGGGCTTTACGTCTAGATATAGGGCTTTACCTCTAGTTTTTAGGTTTTATATCGATATATTTGGCTTTTCCTCTAGATGTTGGGCTTTACCCCTAGATATCTGGATTTACCTGTAGATGTTGGGCTTTACCTCTAGATTTTGGGTTTTCCATCTGGATTTTTGGCTTCTCTCTAGAATCTGGGCTTTACCTCCAGACGTTGGGCTTTACCACTAGATGTTGGGTTTTACCTCTAGATGTTGGTCTTTAGGTCTAGATATTGGACTTTACCTCTAGATGTAGGGTTTTACATCTAGATGTTTTGCTTTACATTTAGATGTTGGTCTTTATCTCTTGATGTTGGGTTATACCTCTATATGTTGTGCTTCACTTCTAGATGTTAGGCTTTACCTCTAGATGTTTGGATTACATCTAGATGTTTTGCTTTACATTTAGATGTTCGGCTTTATCTCTAGATTTTGGGTTTTAAATCTATATATTTGGCTTTTCCTCTAGATGTTGGGCTTTACCGTCAGATATCTGGCTTTACGTCTAGATGTTGGGCTTTACTTCTAGAAGTTGGGCTTTAACTCTAGACTTTGGGCTTTACCTCAAGACGTTCGGCTTTAACTCTAGCTGTTGGGCTTTACCTCTAGATTTTGGGCCTTACCTCTAGAAGTTGGGGGTTATATCTATATGGTTGGATTTAACTGTAGATGTCAGGCCTTAACACTTGATTTTGGAATTCACCTCTAGACGTTAGGCTTTACATCTAGATTCTGGGCTTTCCCTCTAGATGTTGGGCTTTAACTCTAGATTTTGGGCTTTACTCGAAAGGATGCGCTTTAACTCTAGATATTCGGCTTTACCTCTAGAAGTTGGGTTTTACATCTAGATGTTTGGTTTTAACTGTAGGTGTCAGGCTTTAACACTAGATATTGGAATTCACCTCTAGATCTTAGTCTTTACCTCTACATGTTGGGCTTTACCTCTAGAGTATTTGGCTTTAGATCTAGCAATTGGGCTTTACATCTAGATTTGGGGCTTTACCTCTAGATGTTGGGCTTTACCTCCAGATTTTGGATTTTAAATCTATATATCTGGCTTTATCTCTAGATGTTGGGCTTTATCTCTAGATTTTGGGCTCTAACTCTAGGTATTGGTGTTTACCTCTAGATTTTGGACTTTAACTCTGGAAGTTGGGCTTTACCTCTAGATGTTGGGATTGAACTCTAGAATTTGGGTTTGAAATTTATATATATTGCTTTTCCTCTAGAAGTTGGGCTTTACCTCTAGATATCTGGCTTTACCTCTAGATGTTGGGTTTTACCTCTAGATATTGGTCTTTACCTCTAGATTTTGGGTGTTAGATCTAGAATTTGGGCTTTACATCTAGATTTTGGGCTTTAGATCTAGAAGTTGGGCTTTACATCTAGATTTTGGGCTTTAGGTCTAGATATTGGGCTTTACCTCTAGATTTTGGGTTTTAAATCTATATATTTGGCTTTTCCTCTAGATGTTGGGCTTTACCTCTAGATTTTGGGTTTTCCATCTGGATTTTTGGCTTCTCTCTAGAATCTGGGCTTTACCTCCAGACGTTGGGCTTTACCACTAGATGTTGGGTTTTACCTCTAGATGTTGGTCTTTAGGTCTAGATATTGGACTTTACCTCTAGATGTAGGGTTCTACATCTAGATGTTTTGCTTTACATTTAGATGTTGGTCTTTATCTCTAGATGTTGGGTTGTACCTCTATATGTTGTGCTTCACCTCTAGATGTTAGGCTTTACCTCTAGATGTTTGGATTACATCTAGATGTTTTGCTTTACATTTAGGTGTTCGGCTTTATCTCTAGATTTTGGGTTTTAAATCGATATATTTGGCTTTTCCTCTAGATGTTGGGCTTTACCGTCAGATATCTGGCTTTACGTCTAGATGTTGGGCTTTACCTCTAGAGTATTTGGCTTTAGATCTAGCAATTGGGCTTTACATCTAGATTTGGGGCTTTACCTCTAGATGTTGGGCTTTACCTCCAGATTTTGGATTTTAAATCTATATATCTGGCTTTATCTCTAGATGTGGGCTTTATCTCTAGATTTTGGGCTCTAACTTTAGGTATTGGTGTTTACCTCTAGATTTTGGACTTTAACTCTGGAAGTTGGGCTTTACCTCTAGATGTGGGATTGAACTCTAGAATTTGGGTTTGAAATCTATATATTTTGCTTTTCCTCTAGATGTTGGGCTTTACCTCTAGATATCTGGCTTTACCTCTAGATGTTGGGTTTTACCTCTAGATATTGGTCTTTATCTCTAGATGTTGGGGTTTAGATCTAGAATTTGGGCTTTACATCTAGATTTTGGGCTTTAGATCAAGAAGCTGGGCTTTACATCTAGATTTTGGCCTTTACGTCTTGATATTGGGCTTTACCTCTAGATTTTGGGATTTAAATCTATATATTTGGCTTTTCCTCTAGATGTTGGGCTTTACCTCTAGATTTTGGGTTTTACATCTAGATGTTTGCCTTCACTTCTGTAAGTTGGGCTTTACCTGCAGACATTGGGCTGTAGGACTAGATGATGGGCTTTACCTCTAGAAGTTGGGCTTTACATCTAGATTTTGGGCTTTACCTCTAAATGATGCGCTTAAACACTAAATATTGGGCCTTACCTCTAGATGTTGGGCTTTAGATTTAGAAGTTGGGCTTTACAGCTACATTTTGGGCTTTAGATCTAGAAGTTGGGCTTTACATCTAGATTTTGGGCTTTACGTCTAGATATTGGGCTTCACCTCTAGATTTTGGGGTTTAGATCTATATATCTGGCTTTATCTCTAGATGTTGGGCTTTACCTCTACATTTTGGGCTCTACCTCTAGGTATTGGTATTTACATTTAGATTTTTGACTTTAAATCTGGAAGTTGATCTTTACATCTAGACTTTGGGATTTAACTCTAGATGTTGGGATTGAACTCTAGAATTTGGGTTTGAAATCTATATATTTTGCTTTTCCTCTAGATGTTGGGCTTTACCTCTAGATATCTGGCTTTACCTCTAGATGTTGGGTTTTACCTCTAGATATTGGTCTTTACCTCTAGATGTTGGGCTTTAGATCTAGAAGTTGTGCTGTACATCTAGATTTTGGGCTTTAGATCAAGAAGCTGGGCTTTACATCTAGATTATGGCCTTTACGTCTTGATATTGGGCTTTACCTCTAGATTTTGGGTTTTAAATCTATATATTTGGCTTTTCCTCTAGATGTTGGCCTTTAACCCTAGATATCTGGCTTTACCTCTAGATGTTGGGCTTTACCTCTAGATTTTGGGTTTTAAATATATATATATTTGGCTTTTCCTCTAGATGTTGGGCTTTACCTCTAGATTTGGGGTTTTACATCTAGATGTTTGCCTTCACCTCTGTAAGTTGGGCTTTACCTGCAGACATTGGGCTGTAGGACTAGATGATGGGCTTTACCTCCAGACGTTGGGCTTTACCTCTAGATATCTGGCTTTACCTCTAGATGTTGGGATTTACCTCTAGCTATTGGTCTTTACCTCTAGATATTGATCTTTAGATCTAGAAGTTGTGCTTTTCATCTAGATTTTGGGCTTTACGTCTAGATATTGGGCTTTACCTCTAGATTTTGGGTTTTATATCGATATATTTGGCTTTTCCTCTAGATGTTGGGCTTTACCCCTAGATATCTGGATTTACCTGTAGATGTTGGGCTTTACCTCTAGATTTTGGGTTTTCCATCTGGATTTTTGGCTTCTCTCTAGAATCTGGGCTTTACCTCCAGACGTTGGGCTTTACCACTAGATGTTGGGTTTTACCTCTAGATGTTGGTCTTTAGGTCTAGATATTGGACTTTACCTCTAGATGTAGGGTTTTACATCTAGATGTTTTGCTTTACATTTAGATGTTGGTCTTTATCTCTTGATGTTGGGTTATACCTCTATATGTTGTGCTTCACCTCTAGATGTTAGGCTTTACCTCTAGATGTTTGGATTACATCTAGATGTTTTGCTTTACATTTAGATGTTCGGCTTTATCTCTAGATTTTGGGTTTTAAATCTATATATTTGGCTTTTCCTCTAGATGTTGGGCTTTACCGTCAGATATCTGGCTTTACGTCTAGATGTTGGGCTTTACCTCTAGAGTATTTGGCTTTAGATCTAGCAATTGGGCTTTACATCTAGATTTGGGGCTTTACCTCTAGATGTTGGGCTTTACCTCCAGATTTTGGATTTTAAATCTATATATCTGGCTTTATCTCTAGATGTGGGCTTTATCTCTAGATTTTGGGCTCTAACTTTAGGTATTGGTGTTTACCTCTAGATTTTGGACTTTAACTCTGGAAGTTGGGCTTTACATCTAGATGTTGGGATTGAACTCTAGAATTTGGGTTTGAAATCTATATATTTTGCTTTTCCTCTAGATGTTGGGCTTTACCTCTAGATATCTGGCTTTACCTCTAGATGTTGGGTTTTACCCCTAGATATTGGTCTTTACCTCTAGATTTTGGGTGTTAGATCTAGAATTTGGGCTTTAGATCTTGAAGTTGGGTTTTAGATCTGGAAGTTGGGCTTTAGATCTGGAAGTTGGGCTTTACATCTAGATTTTGGGCTTTACGTCTAGATATTGGGCTTTACCTCTAGATTTTGGGTTTTACATCTAGATGTTTGCCTTCACCTCTCTAAGTTGGGCTTTACCTGCAGACATTGGGCTGTAGGACTAGATGATGGGCTTTACCTCTAGAAGTTGGGCTTTACATCTAGATTTTGGGCTTTACCTCTAAATGATGAGCTTAAACTCTAAATATTGGGCTTTACCTCTAGATGTTGGGCTTTAGATTTAGAAGTTGGGCTTTACATCTATATTTTGGGCTTTAGATCTAGAATTTGGGCTTTACATCTAGATTTTGGGCTTTACGTCTAGATATTGGGCTTCACCTCTAGATTTTGGGTTTTAAATCTATATATTTGTCTTTTCCTAGATGTTGGGCTTTACCTGTAGATATCTGTGTTTACATCTAGATTTTGGGCTTTACGTCTAGATTTTGGTCTTTACCCCTAGATTTTTAGGTTTACATCTAGATGTTTGCCTTCACCTCTGTAAGTTGGGCTTTACCTGCAGACATTGGGCTGTAGGACTAGATGATGGGCTTTACCTCTAGAAGTTGGGCTTTACCTCTAGATATCTGGCTTTACCTCTAGATGTTGGGTTTTACCTCTAGATATTGGTATTTACCTCTAGATGTTGGGCTTTTGATCTAGAAGTTGGGCTTTTCATCTAGATTTTGGGCTTTAACTCTAGATTTTGGGCTTTACCTCTAAATCATGAGCTTAAACTCTAAATATTGGGCCTTACCTCTAGATGTTGGGCTTTAGATCTAGAATTTGGCTTTACATCTAGATTTTGGGCTTTACGTCTAGATATTGGGCTTCACCTCTAGATTTTGGGGTTTAGATCTATATATCTGGCTTTATCTCTAGATGTTGGGCTTTAGATCTAGAATTTGGGCTTTACATCTAGATTTTGGGCTTTAGATCAAGAAGCTGGGCTTTACATCTAGATTTTGGCCTTTACGTCTAGATATTGGGCTTTACCTCTAGATTTTGGGTTTTAAATCTATATATTTGGCTTTTCCTCTAGATGTTGGCCTTTACCCCTAGATATCTGGCTTTACCTCTAGATGTTGGGCTATACCTCTAGATTTTGGGTTTTAAATATATATATATTTGGCTTTTCCTCTAGATGTTGGGCTTTACCTCTAGATTTGGGGTTTTACATCTAGATGTTTGCCTTCACCTCTGTAAGTTGGGCTATACCTGCAGGCATTGGGCTGTAGGACTAGATGATGGGCTTTACCTCCAGACATTGGGCTTTACCTCTAGATATCTGGCTTTACCTCTAGATGTTGGGTTTTACCTCTAGATGTTGGGCTTTACCTCTAGATGTTGGGCTTTACCTCTAGATTTTGGGTTTTATATCTATATATTTGGCTTTTCCTCTAGATGTTGGGCTTTACCCCTAGATATCTGGATTTACCTGTAGATGTTGGGCTTTACCTCTAGATTTTGGGTTTTCCATCTGGATTTTTGGCTTCTCTCTAGAATCTGGGCTTTACCTCCAGACGTTGGGCTTTACCACTAGATGTTGGGTTTTACCTCTAGATGTTGGTCTTTAGGTCTAGATATTGGACTTTACCTCTAGATGTAGGGGTTTACATCTAGATGTTTTGCTTTACATTTAGATGTTGGTCTTTACCTCTAGATGTTGGGTTATACCTCTATATGTTGTGCTTCACCTCTAGATGTTAGGCTTTACCTCTAGATGTTTGGATTACATCTAGATGTTTTGCTTTACATTTAGATGTTCGGCTTTATCTCTAGATTTTGGGTTTTAAATCTATATATTTGGCTTTTCCTCTAGATGTTGGGCTTTACCGTCAGATATCTGGCTTTACGTCTAGATGTTGGGCTTTACCTCTAGAAGTTGGGCTTTAACTCTAGACTTTGGGCTTTACCTCAAGACGTTCGGCTTTAACTCTAGCTGTTGGGCTTTACCTCTAGATTTTGGGCCTTACCTCTACAAGTTGGGGGTTATACCTATATGGTTGGATTTAACTGTAGATGTCAGGCCTTAACACTTGATTTTGGAATTCACCTCTAGATGTTAGGCTTTACATCTAGATTCTGGGCTTTCCCTCTAGATGTTGGGCTTTAACTCTAGATTTTGGGCTTTACTCTAAAGGATGTGCTTTAACTCTAGATATTCGGCTTTACCTCTAGAAGTTGGGTTTTACATCTAGATGTTTGGCTATAACTGTAGGTGTCGGCCTTTAACACTAGATATTGGAATTAACCTCTAGATCTTAGTCTTTACCTCTACATGTTGGGCTTTACCTCTAGAGTATTTGGCTTTAGATCTAGCAATTGGGCTTTACATCTAGATTTGGGGCTTTAGCTCTAGATGTTGGGCTTTACCTCCAGATTTTGGATTTTAAATCTATATATCTGGCTTTATCTCTAGATGTTGGGCTTTATCTCTAGATTTTGGGCTCTAACTTTAGGTATTGGTGTTTAACTCTAGATTTTGGACTTTAACTCTGGAAGTTGGGCTTTACCTCTAGATGTTGGGATTGAACTCTAGAATTTGGGTTTGAAATCTATATATTTTGCTTTTCCTCTAGATGTTGGGCTTTACCTCTAGATATCTGGCTTTACCTCTAGATGTTGGGTTTTACCTCTAGATATTGGTCTTTACCTCTAGATTTTGGGTGTTAGATCTAGAATTTGGGCTTTACATCTAGATTTTGGGCTTTAGATCTAGAAGTTGGGCTTTACATCTAGATTTTGGGCTTTAGGTCTAGATATTGGGCTTTACCTCTAGATTCTGGGTTTTAAATCTATATATTTGGCTTTTCCTCTAGATGTTGGGCTTTACCTCTAGATTTTGGGTTTTACATCTAGATGTTTGCCTTCACCTCTGTAAGATGTGCTTTACCTGCAGACATTGGGCTGTAGGACTAGATGATGGGCTTTACCTCTAGAAGTTGGGCTTTACATCTAGATTTTGGGCTTTACCTCTAAATGATGCGCTTAAACTCTAAATATTGGGCTTTACCTCTAGATGTTGGGCTTTAGATTTAGAAGTTGGGATTTACAGCTATATTTTGGGCTTTAGATCTAGAAGTTGGGCTTTACATCTAGATTTTGGGCTTTACGTCTAGATATTGGGCTTTACCTCTAGATTTTGGGGTTTAGATCTATATATCTGGCTTTATCTCTAGATGTTGGGCTTTACCTCTACATTTTGGGCTCTACCTCTAGGTATTGGTATTTACATTTAGATTTTTGACTTTAAATCTGGAAGTTGAGCTTTACATCTAGACTTTGGGATTTACCTCTAGATGTTGGGATTGAACTCTAGAATTTGGGTTTGAAATCTATATATTTTGCTTTTCCTCTAGATGTTGGGCTTTACCTCTAGATATCTGGCTTTACCTCTAGATGTTGGGTTTTACCTCTAGATATTGGTCTTTATCTCTAGATTTTGGGCGTTAGATCTAGAATTTGGGCTTTACATCTAGATTTTGGGCTTTAGATCAAGAAGCTGGGCTTTACATCTAGATTTTGGCCTTTACGTCTTGATATTGGGCTTTACCTCTAGATTTTGGGGTTTAAATCTGTATATTTGGGTTTTCCTCTAGATGTTGGGCTTTACCCCTAGATATCTGGCTTTACCTCTAGATGTTGGGCTTTACCTCTAGATTTGGGGTTTTACATCTAGATGTTTGCCTTCACCTCTGTAAGTTGGGCTTTACCTGCAGACATTGGGCTGTAGGACTAGATGATGGGCTTTACCTCCAGACGTTGGGCTTTACCTCTAGATATCTCGCTTTACCTCTAGATGTTGGGTTTTACCTCTAGCTATTGGTCTTTACCTCTAGATGTTGTGCTTTCGATCTAGAAGTTGTGCTTTTCATCTAGATTTTGGGCTTTACGTCTAGATATTGGGCTTTACCTCTAGATTTTGGGTTTTATATCTATATATTTGGCTTTTCCTCTAGATGTTGGGCTTTACCCCTAGATATCTGGATTTACCTGTAGATGTTGGGCTTTACCTCTAGATTTTGGGTTTTCCATCTGGATTTTTGGCTTCTCTCTAGAATCTGGGCTTTACCTCCAGACGTTGGGCTTTACCACTAGATGTTGGGTTTTACCTCTAGATGTTGGTCTTTAGGTCTAGATATTGGACTTTACCTCTAGATGTAGGGGTTTACATCTAGATGTTTTGCTTTACATTTAGATGTTGGTCTTTATCTCTAGATGTTGGGTTATACCTCTATATGTTGTGCTTCACCTCTAGATGTTAGGCTTTACCTCTAGATGTTTGGATTACATCTAGATGTTTTGCTTTACATTTAGATGTTCGGCTTTATCTCTAGATTTTGGGTTTTAAATCTATATATTTGGCTTTTCCTCTAGATGTTGGGTTTACCGTCAGATATCTGGCTTTACGTCTAGATGTTGGGCTTTACCTCTAGAAGTTGGGCTTTACCTCAAGACGTTCGGCTTTAACTCTAGCTGTTGGGCTTTACCTCTAGATTTTGGGCCTTACCTCTAGAAGTTGGGGGTTATATCTATATGGTTGGATTTAACTGTAGATGTCAGGCCTTAACACTTGATTTTGGAATTCACCTCTAGATGTTAGGCTTTAATCTAGATTCTGGGCTTTCCCTCTAGATGTTGGGCTTTAACTCTAGATTTTGGGCTTTACTCGAAAGGATGCGCTTTAACTCTAGATATTCGGCTTTACCTCTAGAAGTTGGGTTGTACATCTAGATGTTTGGCTTTAACTGTAGGTGTCGGCCTTTAACACTAGATATTGGAATTCACCTCTAGATCTTAGTCTTTACCTCTACATGTTGGGCTTTACCTCTAGAGTATTTGGCTTTAGATCTAGCAATTGGGCTTTACATCTAGATTTGGGGCTTTACCTCTAGATGTTGGGCTTTACCTCCAGATTTTGGATTTTAAATCTATATATCTGGCTTTATCTCTAGATGTTGGGCTTTATCTCTAGATTTTGGGCTCTAACTTTAGGTATTGGTGTTTACCTCTAGATTTTGGACTTTAACTCTGGAAGTTGGGCTTTACCTCTAGATGTTGGGATTGAACTCTAGAATTTGGGTTTGAAATCTATATATTTTGCTTTTCCTCTAGATGTTGGGCTTTACCTCTAGATATCTGGCTTTACCTCTAGATCTTGGGTTTTACCTCTAGATATTGGTCTTTACCTCTAGATTTTGGGTGTTAGATCTAGAAATTGGGCTTTACATCTAGATTTTGGGCTTTAGATCTAGAAGTTGGGCTTTACATCTAGATTTTGGGCTTTAGGTCTAGATATTGGGCTTTACCTCTAGATTTTGGGTTTTAAATCTATATATTTGGCTTTTCCTCTAGATGTTGGGCTTTACCTCTAGATTTTGGGTTTTACATCTAGATGTTTGCCTTCACCTCTGTAAGATGTGCTTTACCTGCAGACATTGGGCTGTAGGACTAGATGATGGGCTTTACCTCTAGAAGTTGGGCTTTACATCTAGATTTTGGGCTTTACCTATAAATGATGCGCTTAAACTCTAAATATTGGGCTTTACCTCTAGATGTTGGGCTTTAGATTTAGAAGTTGGGCTTTACAGCTATATTTTGGGCTTTAGATCTAGAAGTTGGGCTTTACATCTAGATTTTGGGCTTTACGTCTAGATATTGGGCTTCACCTCTAGATTTTGGGGTTTAGATCTATATATCTGGCTTTATCTCTAGATGTTGTGCTTTACCTCTACATTTTGGGCTCTACCTCTAGGTATTGGTATTTACATTTAGATTTTTGACTTTAAATCTGGAAGTTGAGCTTTACATCTAGACTTTGGGATTTACCTCTAGATGTTGGGATTGAACTCTAGAATTTGGGTTTGAAATCTATATATTTTGCTTTTCCTTTAGATGTTGGGCTTTACCTCTAGATATCTGGCTTTACCTCTAGATGTTGGGTTTTACCTCTAGATATTGGTCTTTATCTCTAGATTTTGGGCGTTAGATCTAGAATTTGGGCTTTACATCTAGATTTTGGGCTTTAGATCAAGAAGCTGGGCTTTACATCTAGATTTTGGCCTTTACGTCTTGATATTGGGCTTTACCTCTAGATTTTGGGTTTTAAATCTATATATTTGGCTTTTCCTCTAGATGTTGGCCTTTACCCCTAGATATCTGGCTTTACCTCTAGATGTTGGGCTTTACCTCTAGATTTTGGGTTTTAAATATATATATATTTGGCTTTTCCTCTAGATGTTGGGCTTTACCTCTAGATTTGGTGTTTTACATCTAGATGTTTGCCTTCACCTCTGTAAGTTGGGCTTTACCTGCAGACATTGGTCTGTAGGACTAGATGATGGGCTTTACCTCCAGACATTGGGCTTTACCTCTAGATATCTGGCTTTACCTCTAGATGTTGGGTTTTACCTCTAGCTATTGGTCTTTACCTCTAGATGTTGGGCTTTCGATCTAGAAGTTGTGCTTTTCATCTAGATTTTGGGCTTTACGTCTAGATATTGGGCTTTACCTCTAGATTTTGGGTTTTATATCGATATATTTGGCTTTTCCTCTAGATGTTGGGCTTTACCCCTAGATATCTGGATTTACCTGTAGATGTTGGGCTTTACCTCTAGATTTTGGGTTTTCCATCTGGATTTTTGGCTTCTCTCTAGAATCTGGGCTTTACCTCCAGACGTTGGGCTTTACCACTAGATGTTGGGTTTTACCTCTAGATGTTGGTCTTTAGGTCTAGATATTGGACTTTACCTCTAGATGTAGGGGTTTACATCTAGATGTTTTGCTTTACATTTAGATGTTGGTCTTTATCTCTTGATGTTGGGTTATACCTCTATATGTTGTGCTTCACCTCTAGATGTTAGGCTTTACCTCTAGATGTTTGGATTACATCTAGATGTTTTGCTTTACATTTAGATGTTCGGCTTTATCTCTAGATTTTGGGTTTTAAATCTATATATTTGGCTTTTCCTCTAGATGTTGGGCTTTACCGGCAGATATCTGGCTTTACGTCTAGATGTTGGGCTTTACCTCTAGAAGTTGGGCTTTAACTCTAGACTTTGGGCTTTACCTCAAGACGTTCGGCTTTAACTCTAGCTGTTGGGCTTTACCTCTAGATTTTGGGCCTTACTTCTAGAAGTTGGGGGTTATATCTATATGGTTGGATTTAACTGTAGATGTCAGGCCTTAACACTTGATTTTGGAATTCACCTCTAGATGTTAGGCTTTACATCTAGATTCTGGGCTTTCCCTCTAGATGTTGGGCTTTAACTCTAGATTTTGGGCTTTACTCTAAAGGATGCGCTTTAACTCTAGATATTCGGCTTTACCTCTAGAAGTTGGGTTGTACATCTAGATGTTTGGCTTTAACTGTAGGTGTCGGCCTTTAACACTAGATATTGGAATTCACCTCTAGATCTTAGTCTTTACCTCTACATGTTGGGCTTTACCTCTAGAGTATTTGGCTTTAGATCTAGCAATTGGGCTTTACATCTAGATTTGGGGCTTTACCTCTAGATGTTGGGCTTTACCTCCAGATTTTGGATTTTAAATCTATATATCTGGCTTTATCTCTAGATGTTGGGCTTTATCTCTAGATTTTGGGCTCTAACTTTAGGTATTGGTGTTTACCTCTAGATTTTGGACTTTAACTCTGGAAGTTGGGCTTTACCTCTAGATGTTGGGATTGAACTGTAGAATTTGGGTTTGAAATCTATATATTTTGCTTTTCCTCTAGATGTTGGGCTTTACCTCTAGATATCTGGCTTTACCTCTAGATCTTGGGTTTTACCTCTAGATATTGGTCTTTACCTCTAGATTTTGGGTGCTAGATCTAGAATTTGGGCTTTACATCTAGATTTTGGGCTTTAGATCTAGATATTGGGCTTTACCTCTAGATTTTGGGTTTTAAATCTATATATTTGGCTTTTCCTCTAGATGTTGGGCTTTACCTCTAGATTTTGGGTTTTACATCTAGATGTTTGCCTTCACCTCTGTAAGATGTGCTTTACCTGCAGACATTGGGCTGTAGGACTAGATGATGGGCTTTACCTCTAGAAGTTGGGCTTTACATCTAGATTTTGGGCTTTACCTCTAAATGATGCGCTTAAACTCTAAATATTGGGCTTTACCTCTAGATGTTGGGCTTTAGATTTAGAAGTTGGGATTTACAGCTATATTTTGGGCTTTAGATCTAGAAGTTGGGCTTTACATCTAGATTTTGGGCTTTACGTCTAGATATTGGGCTTCACCTCTAGATTTTGGGGTTTAGATCTATATATCTGGCTTTATCTCTAGATGTTGGGCTTTACCTCTACATTTTGGGCTCTACCTCTAGGTATTGGTATTTACATTTAGATTTTTGACTTTAAATCTGGAAGTTGAGCTTTACATCTAGACTTTGGGATTTAGCTCTAGATGTTGGGATTGAACTCTAGAATTTGGGTTTGAAATCTATATATTTTGCTTTTCCTCTAGATGTTGGGCTTTACCTCTAGATATCTGGCTTTACCTCTAGATGTTGGGTTTTACCTCTAGATATTGGTCTTTATCTCTAGATTTTGGGCGTTAGATCTAGAATTTGGGCTTTACATCTAGATTTTGGGCTTTAGATCAAGAAGCTGGGCTTTACATCTAGATTTTGGCCTTTACGTCTTGATATTGGGCTTTAGCTCTAGATTTTGGGTTTTAAATCTATATATTTGGCTTTTCCTCTAGATGTTGGCCTTTACCCCTAGATATCTGGCTTTACCTCTAGATGTTGGGCTTTACCTCTAGATTTTGCGTTTTAAATATATATATATTTGGCTTTTCCTCTAGATGTTGGGCTTTACCTCTAGATTTGGGGTTTTACATCTAGATGTTTGCCTTCACCTCTGTAAGTTGGGCTTTACCTGCAGACATTGGGCTGTAGGACTAGATGATGGGCTTTACCTCCAGACGTTGGGCTTTACCTCTAGATATCTGGCTTTACCTCTAGATGTTGGGTTTTACCTCTAGCTATTGGTCTTTACCTCTAGATGTTGGGCTTTCGATCTAGAAGTTGTGCTTTTCATCTAGATTTTGGGCTTTACGTCTAGATATTGGGCTTTACCTCTAGATTTTGGGTTTTATATCGATATATTTGGCTTTTCCTCTAGATGTTGGGCTTTACCCCTAGATATCTGGATTTACCTGTAGATGTTGGGCTTTACCTCTAGATTTTGGGTTTTCCATCTGGATTTTTGGCTTCTCTCTAGAATCTGGGCTTTACCTCCAGACGTTGGGCTTTACCACTAGATGTTGGGTTTTACCTCTAGATGTTGGTCTTTAGGTCTAGATATTGGACTTTACCTCTAGATGTAGGGGTTTACATCTAGATGTTTTGCTTTACATTTAGATGTTGGTCTTTATCTCTTGATGTTGGGTTATACCTCTATATGTTGTGCTTCACCTCTAGATGTTAGGCTTTACCTCTAGATGTTTGGATTACATCTAGATGTTTTGCTTTACATTTAGATGTTCGGCTTTATCTCTAGATTTTGGGTTTTAAATCTATATATTTGGCTTTTCCTCTAGATGTTGGGCTTTACCGGCAGATATCTGGCTTTACGTCTAGATGTTGGGCTTTACCTCTAGAAGTTGGGCTTTAACTCTAGACTTTGGGCTTTACCTCAAGACGTTCGGCTTTAACTCTAGCTGTTGGGCTTTACCTCTAGATTTTGGGCCTTACTTCTAGAAGTTGGGGGTTATATCTATATGGTTGGATTTAACTGTAGATGTCAGGCCTTAACACTTGATTTTGGAATTCACCTCTAGATGTTAGGCTTTACATCTAGATTCTGGGCTTTCCCTCTAGATGTTGGGCTTTAACTCTAGATTTTGGGCTTTACTCTAAAGGATGCGCTTTAACTCTAGATATTCGGCTTTACCTCTAGAAGTTGGGTTGTACATCTAGATGTTTGGCTTTAACTGTAGGTGTCGGCCTTTAACACTAGATATTGGAATTCACCTCTAGATCTTAGTCTTTACCTCTACATGTTGGGCTTTACCTCTAGAGTATTTGGCTTTAGATCTAGCAATTGGGCTTTACATCTAGATTTGGGGCTTTACCTCTAGATGTTGGGCTTTACCTCCAGATTTTGGATTTTAAATCTATATATCTGGCTTTATCTCTAGATGTTGGGCTTTATCTCTAGATTTTGGGCTCTAACTTTAGGTATTGGTGTTTACCTCTAGATTTTGGACTTTAACTCTGGAAGTTGGGCTTTACCTCTAGATGTTGGGATTGAACTCTAGAATTTGGGTTTGAAATCTATATATTTTGCTTTTCCTCTAGATGTTGGGCTTTACCTCTAGATATCTGGCTTTACCTCTAGATCTTGGGTTTTACCTCTAGATATTGGTCTTTACCTCTAGATTTTGGGTGTTAGATCTAGAATTTGGGCTTTACATCTAGATTTTGGGCTTTAGATCTAGAAGTTGGGCTTTACATCTAGATTTTGGGCTTTAGGTCTAGATATTGGGCTTTACCTCTAGATTTTGGGTTTTAAATCTATATATTTGGCTTTTCCTCTAGATGTTGGGCTTTACCTCTAGATTTTGGGTTTTACATCTAGATGTTTGCCTTCACCTCTGTAAGATGTGCTTTACCTGCAGACATTGGGCTGTAGGACTAGATGATGGGCTTTACCTCTAGAAGTTGGGCTTTACATCTAGATTTTGGGCTTTACCTCTAAATGATGCGCTTAAACTCTAAATATTGGGCTTTACCTCTAGATGTTGGGCTTTAGATTTAGAAGTTGGGATTTACAGCTATATTTTGGGCTTTAGATCTAGAAGTTGGGCTTTACATCTAGATTTTGGGCTTTACGTCTAGATATTGGGCTTCACCTCTAGATTTTGGGGTTTAGATCTATATATCTGGCTTTATCTCTAGATGTTGTGCTTTACCTCTACATTTTGGGCTCTACCTCTAGGTATTGGTATTTACATTTAGATTTTTGACTTTAAATCTGGAAGTTGAGCTTTACATCTAGACTTTGGGATTTACCTCTAGATGTTGGGATTGAACTCTAGAATTTGGGTTTGAAATCTATATATTTTGCTTTTCCTTTAGATGTTGGGCTTTACCTCTAGATATCTGGCTTTACCTCTAGATGTTGGGTTTTACCTCTAGATATTGGTCTTTATCTCTAGATTTTGGGCGTTAGATCTAGAATTTGGGCTTTACATCTAGATTTTGGGCTTTAGATCAAGAAGCTGGGCTTTACATCTAGATTTTGGCCTTTACGTCTTGATATTGGGCTTTACCTCTAGATTTTGGGTTTTAAATCTATATATTTGGCTTTTCCTCTAGATGTTGCCCTTTACCCCTAGATATCTGGCTTTACCTCTAGATGTTGGGCTTTACCTCTAGATTTTGGGTTTTAAATATATATATATTTGGCTTTTCCTCTAGATGTTGGGCTTTACCTCTAGATTTGGTGTTTTACATCTAGATGTTTGCCTTCACCTCTGTAAGTTGGGCTTTACCTGCAGACATTGGGCTGTAGGACTAGATGATGGGCTTTACCTCCAGACGTTGGGCTTTACCTCTAGATATCTGGCTTTACCTCTAGATGTTGGGTTTTACCTCTAGCTATTGGTCTTTACCTCTAGATGTTGGGCTTTCGATCTAGAAGTTGTGCTTTTCATCTAGATTTTGGGCTTTACGTCTAGATATTGGGCTTTACCTCTAGATTTTGGGTTTTATATCGATATATTTGGCTTTTCCTCTAGATGTTGGGCTTTACCCCTAGATATCTGGATTTACCTGTAGATGTTGGGCTTTACCTCTAGATTTTGGGTTTTCCATCTGGATTTTTGGCTTCTCTCTAGAATCTGGGCTTTACCTCCAGACGTTGGGCTTTACCACTAGATGTTGGGTTTTACCTCTAGATGTTGGTCTTTAGGTCTAGATATTGGACTTTACCTCTAGATGTAGGGGTTTACATCTAGATGTTTTGCTTTACATTTAGATGTTGGTCTTTATCTCTTGATGTTGGGTTATACCTCTATATGTTGTGCTTCACCTCTAGATGTTAGGCTTTACCTCTAGATGTTTGGATTACATCTAGATGTTTTGCTTTACATTTAGATGTTCGGCTTTATCTCTAGATTTTGGGTTTTAAATCTATATATTTGGCTTTTCCTCTAGATGTTGGGCTTTACCGTCAGATATCTGGCTTTACGTCTAGATGTTGGGCTTTACCTCTAGAAGTTGGGCTTTAACTCTAGACTTTGGGCTTTACCTCAAGACGTTCGGCTTTAACTCTAGCTGTTGGGCTTTACCTCTAGATTTTGGGCCTTACCTCTAGAAGTTGGGGGTTATATCTATATGGTTGGATTTAACTGTAGATGTCAGGCCTTAACACTTGATTTTGGAATTCACCTCTAGATGTTAGGCTTTACATCTAGATTCTGGGCTTTCCCTCTAGATGTTGGGCTTTAACTCTAGATTTTGGGCTTTACTCTAAAGGATGCGCTTTAACTCTAGATATTCGGCTTTACCTCTAGAAGTTGGGTTGTACATCTAGATGTTTGGCTTTAACTGTAGGTGTCGGCCTTTAACACTAGATATTGGAATTCACCTCTAGATCTTAGTCTTTACCTCTACATGTTGGGCTTTACCTCTAGAGTATTTGGCTTTAGATCTAGCAATTGGGCTTTACATCTAGATTTGGGGCTTTACCTCTAGATGTTGGGCTTTACCTCCAGATTTTGGATTTTAAATCTATATATCTGGCTTTATCTCTAGATGTTGGGCTTTATCTCTAGATTTTGGGCTCTAACTTTAGGTATTGGTGTTTACCTCTAGATTTTGGACTTTAACTCTGGAAGTTGGGCTTTACCTCTAGATGTTGGGATTGAACTGTAGAATTTGGGTTTGAAATCTATATATTTTGCTTTTCCTCTAGATGTTGGGCTTTACCTCTAGATATCTGGCTTTACCTCTAGATCTTGGGTTTTACCTCTAGATATTGGTCTTTACCTCTAGATTTTGGGTGCTAGATCTAGAATTTGGGCTTTACATCTAGATTTTGGGCTTTAGATCTAGATATTGGGCTTTACCTCTAGATTTTGGGTTTTAAATCTATATATTTGGCTTTTCCTCTAGATGTTGGGCTTTACCTCTAGATTTTGGGTTTTACATCTAGATGTTTGCCTTCACCTCTGTAAGATGTGCTTTACCTGCAGACATTGGGCTGTAGGACTAGATGATGGGCTTTACCTCTAGAAGTTGGGCTTTACATCTAGATTTTGGGCTTTACCTCTAAATGATGCGCTTAAACTCTAAATATTGGGCTTTACCTCTAGATGTTGGGCTTTAGATTTAGAAGTTGGGCTTTACAGCTATATTTTGGGCTTTAGATCTAGAAGTTGGGCTTTACATCTAGATTTTGGGCTTTACGTCTAGATATTGGGCTTCACCTCTAGATTTTGGGGTTTAGATCTATATATCTGGCTTTATCTCTAGATGTTGGGCTTTACCTCTACATTTTGGGCTCTACCTCTAGGTATTGGTATTTACATTTAGATTTTTGACTTTAAATCTGGAAGTTGAGCTTTACATCTAGACTTTGGGATTTAGCTCTAGATGTTGGGATTGAACTCTAGAATTTGGGTTTGAAATCTATATATTTTGCTTTTCCTCTAGATGTTGGGCTTTACCTCTAGATATCTGGCTTTACCTCTAGATGTTGGGTTTTACCTCTAGATATTGGTCTTTATCTCTAGATTTTGGGCGTTAGATCTAGAATTTGGGCTTTACATCTAGATTTTGGGCTTTAGATCAAGAAGCTGGGCTTTACATCTAGATTTTGGCCTTTACGTCTTGATATTGGGCTTTACCTCTAGATTTTGGGTTTTAAATCTATATATTTGGCTTTTCCTCTAGATGTTGGCCTTTAACCCTAGATATCTGGCTTTACCTCTAGATGTTGGGCTTTACCTCTAGATTTTGCGTTTTAAATATATATATATTTGGCTTTTCCTCTAGATGTTGGGCTTTACCTCTAGATTTGGGGTTTTACATCTAGATGTTTGCCTTCACCTCTGTAAGTTGGGCTTTACCTGCAGACATTGGGCTGTAGGACTAGATGATGGGCTTTACCTCCAGACGTTGGGCTTTACCTCTAGATATCTGGCTTTACCTCTAGATGTTGGGTTTTACCTCTAGCTATTGGTCTTTACCTCTAGATGTTGGGCTTTCGATCTAGAATTTGTGCTTTTCATCTAGATTTTGGGCTTTACGTCTAGATATTGGGCTTTACCTCTAGATTTTGGGTTTTATATCGATATATTTGGCTTTTCCTCTAGATGTTGGGCTTTACCCCTAGATATCTGGATTTACCTGTAGATGTTGGGCTTTACCTCTAGATTTTGGGTTTTCCATCTGGATTTTTGGCTTCTCTCTAGAATCTGGGCTTTACCTCCAGACGTTGGGCTTTACCACTAGATGTTGGGTTTTACCTCTAGATGTTGGTCTTTAGGTCTAGATATTGGACTTTACCTCTAGATGTAGGGTTTTACATCTAGATGTTTTGCTTTACATTTAGATGTTGGTCTTTATCTCTAGATTTTGGGTTTTACATCTAGATGTTTTGCTTTACATTTAAATGTTGGTCTTTATCTCTAGATGTTAGGTTATACCTCTATATGTTGTGCTTCACCTCTAGATATTAGGCTTTACCTCTAGATGTTTGGATTACATCTAGATGTTTTGCTTTACATTTAGATGTTCGGCTTTATCTCTAGATTTTGGGTTTTAAATCTATATATTTGGCTTTTCCTCTAGATGTTGGGCTTTACCGTCAGATATCTGGCTTTACGTCTAGATGTTGAGCTTTACCTCTAGAAGTTGGGCTTTAACTCTAGACTTTGGGCTTTACCTCAAGACGTTCGGCTTTAACTCTAGCTGTTGGGCTTTACCTCTAGATTTTGGGCCTTACCTCTAGAAGTTGGGGGTTATATCTATATGGTTGGATTTAACTGTAGATGTCAGGCCTTAACACTTGATTTTGGAATTCACCTCTAGATGTTAGGCTTTACATCTAGATTCTGGGCTTTCCCTCTAGATGTTGGGCTTTAACTCTAGATTTTGGGCTTTACTCTAAAGGATGCGCTTTAACTCTAGATATTCGGCTTTACCTCTAGAAGTTGGGTTGTACATCTAGATGTTTGGCTTTAACTGTAGGTGTCGGCCTTTAACACTAGATATTGGAATTCACCTCTAGATCTTAGTCTTTACCTCTACATGTTGGGCTTTACCTCTAGAGTATTTGGCTTTAGATCTAGCAATTGGGCTTTACATCTAGATTTGGGGCTTTACCTCTAGATGTTGGGCTTTACCTCCAGATTTTGGATTTTAAATCTATATATCTGGCTTTATCTCTAGATGTTGGTCTTTATCTCTAGATTTTGGGCTCTAACTTTAGGTATTGGTGTTTACCTCTAGATTTTGGACTTTAACTCTGGAAGTTGGGCTTTACCTCTAGATGTTGGGATTGAACTCTAGAATTTGGGTTTGAAATCTATATATTTTGCTTTTCCTCTAGATGTTGGGCTTTACCTCTAGATATCTGGCTTTACCTCTAGATCTTGGGTTTTACCTCCAGATATTGGTCTTTACCTCTAGAATTTGGGTGCTAGATCTAGAATTTGGGCTTTACATCTAGATTTTGGGCTTTAGATCTAGATATTGGGCTTTACCTCTAGATTTTGGGTTTTAAATTTATATATTTGGCTTTTCCTCTAGATGTTGGGCTTTACCTCTAGATTTTGGGTTTTACATCTAGATGTTTGCCTTCACCTCTGTAAGATGTGCTTTACCTGCAGACATTGGGCTGTAGGACTAGATGATGGGCTTTACCTCTAGAAGTTGGGCTTTACATCTAGATTTTGGGCTTTACCTCTAAATGATGCGCTTAAACTCTAAATATTGGGCTTTACCTCTAGATGTTGGGCTTTAGATTTAGAAGTTGGGATTTACAGCTATATTTTGGGCTTTAGATCTAGAAGTTGGGCTTTACATCTAGATTTTGGGCTTTACGTCTAGATATTGGGCTTCACCTCTAGATTTTGGGGTTTAGATCTATATATCTGGCTTTATCTCTAGATGTTGGGCTTTACCTCTACATTTTGGGCTCTACCTCTAGGTATTGGTATTTACATTTAGATTTTTGACTTTAAATCTGGAAGTTGAGCTTTACATCTAGACTTTGGGATTTAGCTCTAGATGTTGGGATTGAACTCTAGAATTTGGGTTTGAAATCTATATATTTTGCTTTTCCTCTAGATGTTGGGCTTTACCTCTAGATATCTGGCTTTACCTCTAGATGTTGGGTTTTACCTCTAGATATTGGTCTTTATCTCTAGATTTTGGGCGTTAGATCTAGAATTTGGGCTTTACATCTAGATTTTGGGCTTTAGATCAAGAAGCTGGGCTTTACATCTAGATTTTGGCCTTTACGTCTTGATATTGGGCTTTACCTCTAGATTTTGGGTTTTAAATCTATATATTTACTTTTCCTCTAGATGTTGGCCTTTAACCCTAGATATCTGGCTTTACCTCTAGATGTTGGGCTTTACCTCTAGATTTTGCGTTTTAAATATATATATATTTGGCTTTTCCTCTAGATGTTGGGCTTTACCTCTAGATTTGGGGTTTTACATCTAGATGTTTGCCTTCACCTCTGTAAGTTGGGCTTTACCTGCAGACATTGGGCTGTAGGACTAGATGATGGGCTTTACCTCCAGACGTTGGGCTTTACCTCTAGATATCTGGCTTTACCTCTAGATGTTGGGATTTACCTCTAGCTATTGGTCTTTACCTCTAGATGTTGATCTTTAGATCTAGAAGTTGTGCTTTTCATCTAGATTTTGGGCTTTACGTCTAGATATTGGGCTTTACCTCTAGATTTTGGGTTTTATATCGATATATTTGGCTTTTCCTCTAGATGTTGGGCTTTACCCCTAGATATCTGGATTTACCTGTAGATGTTGGGCTTTACCTCTAGATTTTGGGTTTTCCATCTGGATTTTTGGCTTCTCTCTAGAATCTGGGCTTTACCTCCAGACGTTGGGCTTTACCACTAGATGTTGGGTTTTACCTCTAGATGTTGGTCTTTAGGTCTAGATATTGGACTTTACCTCTAGATGTAGGGGTTTACATCTAGATGTTTTGCTTTACATTTAGATGTTGGTCTTTACCTCTAGATGTTGGGTTATACCTCTATATGTTGTGCTTCACATCTAGATGTTAGGCTTTACCTATAGATGTTTGGATTACATCTAGATGTTTTGCTTTACATTTAGATGTTCGGCTTTATCTCTAGATTTTGGGTTTTAAATCTATATATTTGGCTTTTCCTCTAGATGTTGGGCTTTACCGTCAGATATCTGGCTTTACGTCTAGATGTTGGGCTTTACCTCTAGAAGTTGGGCTTTAACTCTAGACTTTGGGCTTTACCTCAAGACGTTCGGCTTTAACTCTAGCTGTTGGGCTTTACCTCTAGATTTTGGGCCTTACCTCTAGAAGTTGGGGGTTATATCTATATGGTTGGATTTAACTGTAGATGTCAGGCCTTAACACTTGATTTTGGAATTCACCTCTAGATGTTAGGCTTTACATCTAGATTCTGGGCTTTCCCTCTAGATGTTGGGCTTTAACTCTAGATTTTGGGCTTTACTCGAAAGGATGCGCTTTAACTCTAGATATTCGGCTTTACCTCTAGAAGTTGGGTTGTACATCTAGATGTTTGGCTTTAACTGTAGGTGTCGGCCTTTAACACTAGATATTGGAATTCACCTCTAGATCTTAGTCTTTACCTCTACATGTTGGGCTTTACCTCTAGAGTATTTGGCTTTAGATCTAGCAATTGGGCTTTACATCTAGATTTGGGGCTTTACCTCTAGATGTTGGGCTTTACCTATAGATTTTGGATTTTAAATCTATATATCTGGCTTTATCTCTAGATGTTGGGCTTTATCTCTAGATTTTGGGCTCTAACTTTAGGTATTGGTGTTTACCTCTAGATTTTGGACTTTAACTCTGGAAGTTGGGCTTTACCTCTAGATGTTGGGATTGAACTCTAGAATTTGAGTTTGAAATCTATATATTTTGCTTTTCCTCTAGATGTTGGGCTTTACCTCTAGATATCTGGCTTTACCTCTAGATGTTGGGTTTTACCTCTAGATATTGGTCTTTACCTCTAGATTTTGGGTGTTAGATCTAGAATTTGGGCTTTACATCTAGATTTTGGGCTTTAGATCTAGAAGTTGGGCTTTACATCTAGATTTTGGGCTTTAGGTCTAGATATTGGGCTTTACCTCTAGATTCTGGGTTTTAAATCTATATATTTGGCTTTTCCTCTAGATGTTGGGCTTTACCTCTAGATTTTGGGTTTTACATCTAGATGTTTGCCTTCACCTCTGTAAGTTGGACTTTACCTGCAGACATTGGGCTGTAGGACTAGATGATGGGCTTTACCTCTAGAAGTTGGGCTTTACATCTAGATTTTGGGCTTTACCTCTAAATGATGCGCTTAAACTCTAAATATTGGGCTTTACCTCTAGATGTTGGGCTTTAGATTTAGAAGTTGGGATTTACAGCTATATTTTGGGCTTTAGATCTAGAAGTTGGGCTTTACATCTAGATTTTGGGCTTTACGTCTAGATATTGGGCTTCACCTCTAGATTTTGGGGTTTAGATCTATATATCTGGCTTTATCTCTAGATGTTGGGCTTTACCTCTACATTTTGGGCTCTACCTCTAGGTATTGGTATTTACATTTAGATTTTTGACTTTAAATCTGGAAGTTGAGCTTTACATCTAGACTTTGGGATTTAGCTCTAGATGTTGGGATTGAACTCTAGAATTTGGGTTTGAAATCTATATATTTTGCTTTTCCTCTAGATGTTGGGCTTTACCTCTTGATATCTGGCTTTACCTCTAGATGTTGGGTTTTACCTCTAGATATTGGTCTTTATCTCTAGATTTTGGGCGTTAGATCTAGAATTTGGGCTTTACATCTAGATTTTGGGCTTTAGATCAAGAAGCTGGGCTTTACATCTAGATTTTGGCCTTTACGTCTTGATATTGGGCTTTACCTCTAGATTTTGGGTTTTAAATCTATATATTTGGCTTTTCCTCTAGATGTTGGCCTTTAACCCTAGATATCTGGCTTTACCTCTAGATGTTGGGCTTTACCTCTAGATTTTGCGTTTTAAATATATATATATTTGGCTTTTCCTCTAGATGTTGGGCTTTACCTCTAGATTTGGGGTTTTACATCTAGATGTTTGCCTTCACCTCTGTAAGTTGGGCTTTACCTGCAGACATTGGGCTGTAGGACTAGATGATGGGCTTTACCTCCAGACGTTGGGCTTTACCTCTAGATATCTGGCTTTACCTCTAGATGTTGGGATTTACCTCTAGCTATTGGTCTTTACCTCTAGATGTTGATCTTTAGATCTAGAAGTTGTGCTTTTCATCTAGATTTTGGGCTTTACGTCTAGATATTGGGCTTTACCTCTAGATTTTGGGTTTTATATCTATATATTTGGCTTTTCCTCTAGATGTTGGGCTTTACCCCTAGATATCTGGATTTACCTGTAGATGTTGGGCTTTACCTCTAGATTTTGGGTTTTCCATCTGGATTTTTGGCTTCTCTCTAGAATCTGGGCTTTACCTCCAGACGTTGGGCTTTACCACTAGATGTTGGGTTTTACCTCTAGATGTTGGTCTTTAGGTCTAGCTATTGGACTTTACCTCTAGATGTAGGGGTTTACATCTAGATGTTTTGCTTTACATTTAGATGTTGGTCTTTACCTCTAGATGTTGGGTTATACCTCTATATGTTGTGCTTCACATCTAGATGTTAGGCTTTACCTATAGATGTTTGGATTACATCTAGATGTTTTGCTTTACATTTAGATGTTCGGCTTTATCTCTAGATTTTGGGTTTTAAATCTATATATTTGGCTTTTCCTCTAGATGTTGGGCTTTACCGTCAGATATCTGGCTTTACGTCTAGATGTTGGGCTTTACCTCTAGAAGTTGGGCTTTAACTCTAGACTTTGGGCTTTACCTCAAGACGTTCGTCTTTAACTCTAGCTGTTGGGCTTTACCTCTAGATTTTGGGCCTTACCTCTAGAAGTTGGGGGTTATATCTATATGGTTGGATTTAACTGTAGATGTCAGGCCTTAACACTTGATTTGGAATTCACCTCTAGATGTTAGGCTTTACATCTAGTTTCTGGGCTTTCCCTCTAGATGTTGGGCTTTAACTCTAGATTTTGGGCTTTACTCGAAAGGATGCGCTTTAACTCTAGATATTCGGCTTTACCTCTAGAAGTTGGGTTGTACATCTAGATGTTTGGCTTTAACTGTAGGTGTCGGCCTTTAACACTAGATATTGGAATTCACCTCTAGATCTTAGTCTTTACCTCTACATGTTGGGCTTTACCTCTAGAGTATTTGGCTTTAGATCTAGCAATTGGGCTTTACATCTAGATTTGGGGCTTTAGATCTAGATGTTGGGCTTTACCTCCAGATTGTGGATTTTAAATCTATATATCTGGCTTTATCTCTAGATGTTGGGCTTTATCTCTAGATTTTGGGCTCTAACTCTAGGTATTGGTGTTTACCTCTAGATTTTGGACTTTAACTCTGGAAGTTGGGCTTTACCTCTAGATGTTGGGATTGAACTCTAGAATTTGGGTTTGAAATCTATATATTTTGCTTTTCCTCTAGATGTTGGGCTTTACCTCTAGATATCTGGCTTTACCTCTAGATGTTGGGTTTTACCTCTAGATATCTGTCTTTACCTCTAGATTTTGGGTGTTAGATCTAGAATTTGGGCTTTACATCTAGATTTTGGGCTTTAGATCTAGAAGTTGGGCTTTACATCTAGATTTTGGGCTTTAGGTCTAGATATTGGGCTTTACCTCTAGATTCTGGGTTTTAAATCTATATATTTGGCTTTTCCTCTAGATGTTGGGCTTTACCTCTAGATTTTGGGTTTTACATCTAGATGTTTGCCTTCACCTCTGTAAGTTGGACTTTACCTGCAGACATTGGGCTGTAGGACTAGATGATGGGCTTTACCTCTAGAAGTTGGGCTTTACATCTAGATTTTGGGCTTTACCTCTAAATGATGCGCTTAAACACTAAATATTGGGCCTTACCTCTAGATGTTGGGCTTTAGATTTAGAAGTTGGGCTTTACAGCTATATTTTGGGCTTTAGATCTAGAAGTGGTGCTTTACATCTAGATTTTGGGCTTTACGTCTAGATATTGGGCTTCACCTCTAGATTTTGGGGTTTAGATCTATATATCTGGCTTTATCTCTAGATGTTGGGCTTTACCTCTACATTTTGGGCTCTACCTCTAGGTATTGGTATTTACATTTAGATTTTTGACTTTAAATCTGGAAGTTGAGCTTTACATCTAGACTTTGGGATTTACCTCTAGATGTTGGGATTGAACTCTAGAATTTGGGTTTGAAATCTATATATTTTGCTTTTCCTCTAGATGTTGGGCTTTACCTCTAGATATCTGGCTTTACCTCTAGATGTTGGGTTTTACCTCTAGATATTGGTCTTTATCTCTAGATTTTGGGCGTTAGATCTAGAATTTGGGCTTTACATCTAGATTTTGGGCTTTAGATCAAGAAGCTGGGCTTTACATCTAGATTTTGGCCTTTACGTCTTGATATTGGGCTTTACCTCTAGATTTTGGGTTTTAAATCTATATATTTGGCTTTTCCTCTAGATGTTGGCCTTTACCCCTAGATATCTGGCTTTACCTCTAGATGTTGGGCTATACCTCTAGATTTTGGGTTTTAAATATATATATATATTTGGCTTTTCCTCTAGATGTTGGGCTTTACCTCTAGATTTTGGGTTTTACATCTAGATGTTTGCCTTCACCTCTGTAAGTTGGGCTTTACCTGCAGACATTGGGCTGTAGGACTAGATGATGGGCTTTACCTCCAGACGTTGGGCTTTACCTCTAGATATCTGGCTTTACCTATAGATTTTGGGTTTTACCTCTAGATGTTGGTCTTTACCTCTAGATGTTGGGCTTTAGATCTAGAAGTTGTGCTTTTCATCTAGATTTTGGGCTTTACGTCTCGATATTGGGCTTTACCTCTAGATTTTGGGTTTTATATCTATATATTTGGCTTTTCCTCTAGATGTTGGGCTTTACCCCTAGATATCTGGATTTACCTGTAGATGTTGGGCTTTACCTCTAGATTTTGGGTTTTCCATCTGGATTTTTGGCTTCTCTCTAGAATCTGGGCTTTACCTCCAGACGTTGGGCTTTACCACTAGATGTTGGGTTTTACCTCTAGATGTTGGTCTTTAGGTCTAGATATTGGACTTTACCTCTAGATGTAGGGGTTTACATCTAGATGTTTTGCTTTACATTTAGATGTTGGTCTTTATCTCTTGATGTTGGGTTATACCTCTATATGTTGTGCTTCACCTCTAGATGTTAGGCTTTACCTCTAGATGTTTGGATTACATCTAGATGTTTTGCTTTACATTTAGATGTTCGGCTTTATCTCTAGATTTTGGGTTTTAAATCTATATATTTGGCTTTTCCTCTAGATGTTGGGCTTTACCGGCAGATATCTGGCTTTACGTCTAGATGTTGGGCTTTACCTCTAGAAGTTGGGCTTTAACTCTAGACTTTGGGCTTTACCTCAAGACGTTCGGCTTTAACTCTAGCTGTTGGGCTTTACCTCTAGATTTTGGGCCTTACCTCTAGAAGTTGGGGGTTATATCTATATGGTTGGATTTAACTGTAGATGTCAGGCCTTAACACTTGATTTTGGAATTCACCTCTAGATGTTAGGCTTTACATCTAGATTCTGGGCTTTCCCTCTAGATGTTGGGCTTTAACTCTAGATTTTGGGCTTTACTCGAAAGGATGCGCTTTAACTCTAGATATTCGGCTTTACCTCTAGAAGTTGGGTTGTACATCTAGATGTTTGGCTTTAACTGTAGGTGTCGGCCTTTAACACTAGATATTGGAATTCACCTCTAGATCTTAGTCTTTACCTCTACATGTTGGGCTTTACCTCTAGAGTATTTGGCTTTAGATCTAGCAATTGGGCTTTACATCTAGATTTGGGGCTTTACCTCTAGATGTTGGGCTTTACCTCCAGATTTTGGATTTTAAATCTATATATCTGGCTTTATCTCTAGATGTTGGGCTTTATCTCTAGATTTTGGGCTCTAACTCTAGGTATTGGTGTTTACCTCTAGATTTTGGACTTTAACTCTGGAAGTTGGGCTTTACCTCTAGATGTTGGGATTGAACTCTAGAATTTGGGTTTGAAATCTATATATTTTGCTTTTCCTCTAGATGTTGGGCTTTACCTCTAGATATCTGGCTTTACCTCTAGATGTTGGGTTTTACCTCTAGATATTGGTCTTTACCTCTAGATTTTGGGTGTTAGATCTAGAATTTGGGCTTTACATCTAGATTTTGGGCTTTAGGTCTAGATATTGGGCTTTACCTCTAGATTCTGGGTTTTAAATCTATATATTTGGCTTTTCCTCTAGATGTTGGGCTTTACCTCTAGATTTTGGGTTTTACATCTAGATGTTTGCCTTCACCTCTGTAAGTTGGACTTTACCTGCAGACATTGGGCTGTAGGACTAGATGATGGGCTTTACCTCTAGAAGTTGGGCTTTACATCTAGATTTTGGGCTTTACCTCTAAATGATGCGCTTAAACACTAAATATTGGGCCTTACCTCTAGATGTTGGGCTTTAGATTTAGAAGTTGGGCTTTACAGCTATATTTTGGGCTTTAGATCTAGAAGTTGGGCTTTACATCTAGATTTTGGGCTTTACGTCTAGATATTGGGCTTCACCTCTAGAGTTTGGGGTTTAGATCTATATATCTGGCTTTATCTCTAGATGTTGGGCTTTACCTCTACATTTTGGGCTCTACCTCTAGGTATTGGTATTTACATTTAGATTTTTGACTTTAAATCTGGAAGTTGAGCTTTACATCTAGACTTTGGGATTTACCTCTAGATGTTGGGATTGAACTCTAGATTTTGGGTTTGAAATCTATATATTTTGCTTTTACTCTAGATGTTGGGCTTTACCTCTAGATATCTGGCTTTACCTCTAGATGTTGGGTTTTACCTCTAGATATTGGTCTTTACCTCTAGATTTTGGGTGTTAGATCTAGAATTTGGGCTTTACATCTAGATTTTGGGCTTTAGATCTAGAAGTTGGGCTTTACATCTAGATTTTGGGCTTTACGTCTAGATATTGGTCTTTACCCCTAGATTTTTAGGTTTACATCTAGATGTTTGCCTTCACCTCTGTAAGTTGGGCTTTACCTGCAGACATTGGGCTGTAGGACTAGATGATCGGCTTTACCTCTAGAAGTTGGGCTTTACCTCTAGATATCTGGCTTTACCTCTAGATGTTGGGTTTTACCTCTAGATATTGGTCTTTACCTCTACATGTTGGGCTTTAGATCTAGAAGTTGGGCTTTTCATCTAGATTTTGGGCTTTAACTCTAGATTTTGGGCTTTACCTCTAAATGATGAGCTTAAACTCTAAATATTGGGCCTTACCTCTAGATGTTGGGCTTTAGATCTAGAATTTGGGCTTTACATCTAGATTTTGGGCTTTACGTCTAGATATTGGGCTTCACCTCTAGATTTTGGGGTTTAGATCTATATATCTGGCTTTATCTCTAGATGTTGGGCTTTAGATCTAGAATTTGGGCTTTACATCTAGATTTTGGGCTTTAGATCAAGAAGCTGGGCTTTACATCTAGATTTTGGCCTTTACGTCTAGATATTGGGCTTTACCTTTAGATTTTGGGTTTTAAATCTATATATTTGGCTTTTCCTCTAGATGTTGGCCTTTACCCCTAGATATCTGGCTTTACCTCTAGATGTTGGGCTATACCTCTAGATTTTGGGTTTTAAATATATATATATTTGGCTTTTCCTCTAGATGTTGGGCTTTACCTCTAGATTTGGGGTTTTACATCTAGATGTTTGCCTTCACCTCTGTAAGTTGGGCTATACCTGCAGGCATTGGGCTGTAGGACTAGATGATGGGCTTTACCTCCAGACATTGGGCTTTACCTCTAGATATCTGGCTTTACCTCTAGATGTTGGGTTTTACCTCTAGATGTTGGTCTTTACCTCTAGATGTTGGGCTTTAGATCTAGAAGTTGTGCTTTTCATCTAGATTTTGGGCTTTACGTCTAGATATTGGGCTTTACCTCTAGATTTTGGGTTTTATATCTATATATTTGGCTTTTCCTCTAGATGTTGGGCTTTACCCCTAGATATCTGGATTTACCTGTAGATGTTGGGCTTTACCTCTAGATTTTGGGTTTTCCATCTGGATTTTTGGCTTCTCTCTAGAATCTGGGCTTTACCTCCAGACGTTGGGCTTTACCACTAGATGTTGGGTTTTACCTCTAGATGTTGGTCTTTAGGTCTAGATATTGGACTTTACCTCTAGATGTAGGGGTTTACATCTAGATGTTTTGCTTTACATTTAGATGTTGGTCTTTACCTCTAGATGTTGGGTTATACCTCTATATGTTGTGCTTCACCTCTAGATGTTAGGCTTTACCTCTAGATGTTTGGATTACATCTAGATGTTTTGCTTTACATTTAGATGTTCGGCTTTATCTCTAGATTTTGGGTTTTAAATCTATATATTTGGCTTTTCCTCTAGATGTTGGGCTTTACCGTCAGATATCTGGCTTTACGTCTAGATGTTGGGCTTTACCTCTAGAAGTTGGGCTTTAACTCTAGACTTTGGGCTTTACCTCAAGACGTTCGGCTTTAACTCTAGCTGTTGGGCTTTACCTCTAGATTTTGGGCCTTACCTCTAGAAGTTGGGGGTTATATCTATATGGTTGGATTTAACTGTAGATGTCAGGCCTTAACACTTGATTTTGGAATTCACCTCTAGATGTTAGGCTTTACATCTAGATTCTGGGCTTTCCCTCTAGATGTTGGGCTTTAACTCTAGATTTTGGGCTTTACTCGAAAGGATGCGCTTTAACTCTAGATATTCGGCTTTACCTCTAGAAGTTGGGTTTTACATCTAGATGTTTGGCTTTAACTGTAGGTGTCGGCCTTTAACACTAGATATTGGAATTCACCTCTAGATCTTAGTCTTTACCTCTACATGTTGGGCTTTACCTCTAGAGTATTTGGCTTTAGATCTAGCAATTGGGCTTTACATCTAGATTTGGGGCTTTACCTCTAGATGTTGGGCTTTACCTCCAGATTTTGGATTTTAAATCTATATATCTGGCTTTATCTCTAGATGTTGGGCTTTATCTCTAGATTTTGGGCTCTAACTTTAGGTATTGGTGTTTACCTCTAGATTTTGGACTTTAACTCTGGAAGTTGGGCTTTACCTCTAGATGTTGGGATTGAACTCTAGAATTTGGGTTTGAAATCTATATATTTTGCTTTTCCTCTAGATGTTGGGCTTTACCTCTAGATATCTGGCTTTACCTCTAGATGTTGGGTTTTACCTCTAGATATTGGTCTTTACCTCTAGATTTTGGGTGTTAGATCTAGAATTTGGGCTTTACATCTAGATTTTGGGCTTTAGGTCTAGAAGTTGGGCTTTACATCTAGATTTTGGGCTTTAGGTCTAGATATTGGTCTTTACCTCTAGATTTTGGGTTTTAAATCTATATATTTGGCTTTTCCTCTAGATGTTGGGCTTTACCTCTAGATTTTGGGTTTTACATCTAGATGTTTGCCTTCACCTCTGTAAGTTGGACTTTACCTGCAGACATTGGGCTGTAGGACTAGATGATGGGCTTTACCTCTAGAAGTTGGGCTTTACATCTAGATTTTGGGCTTTACCTCTAAATGATGCGCTTAAACACTAAATATTGGGCCTTACCTCTAGATGTTGGGCTTTAGATTTAGAAGTTCTGCTTTACAGCTATATTTTGGGCTTTAGATCTAGAAGTTGGGCTTTACATCTAGATTTTGGGCTTTACGTCTAGATATTGGGCTTCACCTCTAGATTTTGGTGTTTAGATCTATATATCTGGCTTTATCTCTAGATGTTGGGCTTTACCTCTACATTTTGGGCTCTACCTCTAGGTATTGGTATTTACATTTAGATTTTTGACTTTAAATCTGGAAGTTGAGCTTTACATCTAGACTTTGGGATTTACCTCTAGATGTTGGGATTGAACTCTAGAATTTGGGTTTGAAATCTATATATTTTGCTTTTCCTCTAGATGTTGGGCTTTACCTCTAGATATCTGGCTTTACCTCTAGATGTTGGGTTTTACCTCTAGATATTGGTCTTTATCTCTAGATTTTGGGAGTTAGATCTAGAATTTGGCCTTTACATATAGATTTTGGCCTTTACATCTAGATTTTGGCCTTTACGTCTTGATATTGGGCTTTAGCTCTAGATTTTGGGTTTTAAATCTATATATTTGGCTTTTCCTCTAGATGTTGGCCTTTACCCCTAGATATCTGGCTTTACCTCTAGATGTTGGGCTTTACCTCTAGGTTTTGGGTTTTAAATATATATATATTTGGCTTTTCCTCTAGATGTTGGGCTTTACCTATAGATTTGGGGTTTTACATCTAGATGTTTGCCTTCACCTCTGTATGTTGGGATTTACCTGCAGACATTGGGCTATAGGACTAGATGATGGGCTTTACCTCCAGACGTTGGGCTTTACCTCTAGATATCTGGCTTTACCTCTAGATGTTGGGATTTACCTCTAGCTATTGGTCTTTACCTCTAGATGTTGGGCTTTAGATCTAGAAGTTGTGCTTTTCATCTAGATTTTGGGCTTTACGTCTAGATATTGGGCTTTACCTCTAGATTTTGGGTTTTATATCTATATATTTGGCTTTTCCTCTAGATGTTGGGCTTTACCCCTAGATATCTGGATTTACCTGTAGATGTTGGGCTTTACCTCTAGATTTTGGGTTTTCCATCTGGATTTTTGGCTTCTCTCTAGAATCTGGGCTTTACCTCCAGACGTTGGGCTTTACCACTAGATGTTGGGTTTTACCTCTAGATGTTGGTCTTTAGGTCTAGATATTGGACTTTACCTCTAGATGTAGGGTTCTACATCTAGATGTTTTGCTTTACATTTAGATGTTGGTCTTTATCTCTAGATGTTGGGTTATACCTCTATATGTTGTGCTTCACCTCTAGATGTTAGGCTTTACCTCTAGATGTTTGGATTACATCTAGATGTTTTGCTTTACATTTAGATGTTCGGCTTTATCTCTAGATTTTGGGTTTTAAATCTATATATTTGGCTTTACGTCTAGATGTTGGGCTTTACCTCTAGAAGTTGGGCTTTAACTCTAGACTTTGGGCTTTACCTCAAGACGTTCGTCTTTAACTCTAGCTGTTGGGCTTTACCTCTAGATTTTGGGCCTTACCTCTAGAAGTTGGGGGTTATATCTATATGGTTGGATTTAACTGTAGATGTCAGGCCTTAACACTTGATTTTGGAATTCACCTCTAGATGTTAGGCTTTACATCTAGATTCTGGGCTTTCCCTCTAGATGTTGGGCTTTAACTCTAGATTTTGGGCTTTACTCTAAAGGATGCGCTTTAACTCTAGATATTCGGCTTTACCTCTAGAAGTTGGGTTGTACATCTAGATGTTTGGCTTTAACTGTAGGTGTCGGCCTTTAACACTAGATATTGGAATTCACCTCTAGATCTTAGTCTTTACCTCTACATGTTGGGCTTTACCTCTAGAGTATTTGGCTTTAGATCTAGCAATTGGGCTTTACATCTAGATTTGGGGCTTTACCTCTAGATGTTGGGCTTTACCTCCAGATTTTGGATTTTAAATCTATATATCTGGCTTTATCTCTAGATGTTGGGCTTTATCTCTAGATTTTGGGCTCTAACTTTAGGTATTGGTTTTTACCTCTAGATTTTGGACTTTAACTCTGGAAGTTGGGCTTTACCTCTAGATGTTGGGATTGAACTCTAGAATTTGGGTTTGAAATCTATATATTTTGCTTTTCCTCTAGATGTTGGGCTTTACCTCTAGATATCTGGCTTTACCTCTAGCTGTTGGGTTTTACCTCTAGATATTGGTCTTTACCTCTAGATTTTGGGTGTTAGATCTAGAATTTGGGCTTTACATCTAGATTTTGGGCTTTAGATCTAGAAGTTGGGCTTTACATCTAGATTTTGGGCTTTAGGTCTAGATATTGGGCTTTACCTCTAGATTTTGGGTTTTAAATCTATATATTTGGCTTTTCCTCTAGATGTTGGGCTTTACCTCTAGATTTTGGGTTTTACATCTAGATGTTTGCCTTCACCTCTGTAAGATGTGCTTTACCTGCAGACATTGGGCTGTAGGACTAGATGATGGGCTTTACCTCTAGAAGTTGGGCTTTACATCTAGATTTTGGGCTTTACCTCTAAATGATGCGCTTAAACTCTAAATATTGGTCTTTACCTCTAGATGTTGGGCTTTCGATCTAGAAGTTGTGCTTTTCATCTAGATTTTGGGCTTTACGTCTAGATATTGGGCTTTACCTCTAGATTTTGGGTTTTATATCTATATATTTGGCTTTTCCTCTAGATGTTGGGCTTTACCCCTAGATATCTGGATTTACCTGTAGATGTTGGGCTTTACCTCTAGATTTTGGGTTTTCCATCTGGATTTTTGGCTTCTCTCTAGAATCTGGGCTTTACCTCCAGACGTTGGGCTTTACCACTAGATGTTGGGTTTTACCTCTAGATGTTGGTCTTTAGGTCTAGATATTGGACTTTACCTCTAGATGTAGGGTTTTACATCTAGATGTTTTGCTTTACATTTAGATGTTGGTCTTTATCTCTAGATGTTGGGTTATACCTCTATATGTTGTGCTTCACCTCTAGATGTTAGGCTTTACCTCTAGATGTTTGGATTACATCTAGATGTTTTGCTTTACATTTAGATGTTCGGCTTTATCTCTAGATTTTGGGTTTTAAATCTATATATTTGGCTTTTCCTCTTGATGTTGGGCTTTACCGTCAGATATCTGGCTTTACGTCTAGATGTTGGGCTTTACCTCTAGAAGTTGGGCTTTAACTCTAGACTTTGGGCTTTACCTCAAGACGTTCGTCTTTAACTCTAGCTGTTGGGCTTTACCTCTAGATTTTGGGCCTTACCTCTAGAAGTTGGGGGTTATATCTATATGGTTGGATTTAACTGTAGATGTCAGGCCTTAACACTTGATTTTGGAATTCACCTCTAGATGTTAGGCTTTACATCTAGATTCTGGGCTTTCCCTCTAGATGTTGGGCTTTAACTCTAGATTTTGGGCTTTACTCGAAAGGATGCGCTTTAACTCTAGATATTCGGCTTTACCTCTAGAAGTTGGGTTTTACATCTAGATGTTTGGCTTTAACTGTAGGTGTCAGGCTTTAACACTAGATATTGGAATTCACCTCTAGATCTTAGTCTTTACCTCTACATGTTGGGCTTTACCTCTAGAGTATTTGGCTTTAGATCTAGCAATTGGGCTTTACATCTAGATTTGGGGCTTTACCTCTAGATGTTGGGCTTTACCTCCAGATTTTGGATTTTAAATCTATATATCTGGCTTTATCTCTAGATGTTGGGCTTTATCTCTAGATTTTGGGCTCTAACTTTAGGTATTGGTGTTTACCTCTAGATTTTGGACTTTAACTCTGGAAGTTGGGCTTTACCTCTAGATGTTGGGATTGAACTCTAGAATTTGGGTTTGAAATCTATATATTTTGCTTTTCCTCTAGATGTTGGGCTTTACCTCTAGATATCTGGCTTTACCTCTAGCTGTTGGGTTTTACCTCTAGATATTGGTCTTTACCTCTAGATTTTGGGTGTTAGATCTAGAATTTGGGCTTTACATCTAGATTTTGGGCTTTAGATCTAGAAGTTGGGCTTTACATCTAGATTTTGGGCTTTAGGTCTAGATATTGGGCTTTACCTCTAGATTTTGGGTTTTAAATCTATATATTTGGCTTTTCCTCTAGATGTTGGGCTTTACCTCTAGATTTTGGGTTTTACATCTAGATGTTTGCCTTTACCTCTGTAAGATGTGCTTTACCTGCAGACATTGGGCTGTAGGACTAGATGATGGGCTTTACCTCTAGAAGTTGGGCTTTACATCTAGATTTTGGGCTTTACCTCTAAATGATGCGCTTAAACTCTAAATATTGGTCTTTACCTCTAGATGTTGATCTTTAGATCTAGAAGTTGTGCTTTTCATCTAGATTTTGGGCTTTACGTCTCGATATTGGGCTTTACCTCTAGATTTTGGGTTTTATATCGATATATTTGGCTTTTCCTCTAGATGTTGGGCTTTACCGTCAGATATCTGGCTTTACGTCTAGATGTTGGGCTTTACCTCTAGAAGTTGGGCTTTAACTCTAGACTTTGGGCTTTACCTCAAGACGTTCGTCTTTAACTCTAGCTGTTGGGCTTTACCTCTAGATTTTGGGCCTTACCTCTAGAAGTTGGGGGTTATATCTATATGGTTGGATTTAACTGTAGATGTCAGGCCTTAACACTTGATTTTGGAATTCACCTCTAGATGTTAGGCTTTACATCTAGATTCTGGGCTTTCCCTCTAGATGTTGGGCTTTAACTCTAGATTTTGGGCTTTACTCGAAAGGATGCGCTTTAACTCTAGATATTCGGCTTTACCTCTAGAAGTTGGGTTGTACATCTAGATGTTTGGCTTTAACTGTAGGTGTCGGCCTTTAACACTAGATATTGGAATTCACCTCTAGATCTTAGTCTTTACCTCTACATGTTGGGCTTTACCTCTAGAGTATTTGGCTTTAGATCTAGCAATTGGGCTTTACATCTAGATTTGGGGCTTTATCTCTAGATGTTGGGCATTATCTCTAGATTTTGGGCTCTAACTTTAGGTATTGGTGTTTACCTCTAGATTTTGGACTTTAACTCTGGAAGTTGGGCTTTACCTCTAGATGTTGGGATTGAACTCTAGAATTTGGGTTTGAAATCTATATATTTTGCTTTTCCTCTAGATGTTGGGCTTTACCTCTAGATATCTGGCTTTACCTCTAGATGTTCGGTTTTACCTCTAGATATTGGTCTTTACCTCTAGATTTTGGGTGTTAGATCTAGAATTTGGGCTTTACATCTAGATTTTGGGCTTTAGATCTAGAAGTTGGGCTTTACATCTAGATTTTGGGCTTTAGGTCTAGATATTGGGCTTTACCTCTAGATTCTGGGTTTTAAATCTATATATTTGGCTTTTCCTCTAGATGTTGGGCTTTACCTCTAGATTTTGGGTTTTACATCTAGATGTTTGCCTTCACCTCTGTAAGATGTGCTTTACCTGCAGACATTGGGCTGTAGGACTAGATGATGGGCTTTACCTCTAGAAGTTGGGCTTTACATCTAGATTTTGGGCTTTACCTCTAAATGATGCGCTTAAACTCTAAATATTGGGCTTTACCTCTAGATGTTGGGCTTTAGATTTAGAAGTTGGGCTTTACAGCTATATTTTGGGCTTTAGATCTAGAAGTTGGGCTTTACATTTAGATTTTGGGCTTTACGTCTAGATATTGGGCTTCACCTCTAGATTTTGGGGTTTAGATCTATATATCTGGCTTTATCTCTAGATGTTGGGCTTTACCTCTACATTTTGGGCTCTACCTCTAGGTATTGGTATTTACATTTAGATTTTTGACTTTAAATCTGGAAGTTGAGCTTTACATCTAGACTTTGGGATTTACCTCTAGATGTTGGGATTGAACTCTAGAATTTGGGTTTGAAATCTATATATTTTGCTTTTCCTCTAGATGTTGGGCTTTACCTCTAGATATCTGGCTTTACCTCTAGATGTTGGGTTTTACCTCTAGATATTGGTCTTTATCTCTAGATTTTGGGCGTTAGATCTAGAATTTGGGCTTTACATCTAGATTTTGGGCTTTAGATCAAGAAGCTGGGCTTTACATCCAGATTTTGGCCTTTACGTCTTGATATTGGGCTTTACCTCTAGATTTTGGGTTTTAAATCTATATATTTGGCTTTTCCTCTAGATGTTGGCCTTTAACCCTAGATATCTGGCTTTACCTCTAGATGTTGGGCTTTACCTCTAGATTTTGGGTTTTAAATATATATATATTTGGCTTTTCCTCTAGATGTTGGCCTTTAACCCTAGATATCTGGCTTTACCTCTAGATGTTGGGCTTTACCTCTAGGTTTTGGGTTTTAAATATATATATATTTGGCTTTTCCTCTAGATGTTGGGCTTTACCTCTAGATTTGGGTTTTTACATCTAGATGTTTGCCTTCACCTCTGTAAGTTGGGATTTACCTGCAGACATTGGGCTATAGGACTAGGTGATGGGCTTTACCTCCAGACGTTGGGCTTTACCTCTAGATATCTGGCTTTACCTCTAGATGTTGGGATTTACCTCTAGCTATTGGTCTTTACCTCTAGATGTTGGGCTTTAGATCTAGAAGTTGTGCTTTTCATCTAGATTTTGGGCTTTACGTCTAGATATTGGGCTTTACCTCTAGATTTTGGGTTTTATATCGATATATTTGGCTTTTCCTCTAGATGTTGGGCTTTACCCCTAGATATCTGGATTTACCTGTAGATGTTGGGCTTTACCTCTAGATTTTGGGTTTTCCATCTGGATTTTTGGCTTCTCTCTAGAATCTGGGCTTTACCTCCAGACGTTGGGCTTTACCACTAGATGTTGGGTTTTACCTCTAGATGTTGGTCTTTAGGTCTAGATATTGGACTTTACCTCTAGATGTAGGGGTTTACATCTAGATGTTTTGCTTTACATTTAGATGTTGGTCTTTATCTCTAGATGTTGGGTTATACCTCTATATGTTGTGCTTCACCTCTAGATGTTAGGCTTTACCTCTAGATGTTTGGATTACATCTAGATGTTTTGCTTTACATTTAGATGTTCGGCTTTATCTCTAGATTTTGGGTTTTAAATCTATATATTTGGCTTTTCCTCTAGATGTTGGGTTTACCGTCAGATATCTGGCTTTACGTCTAGATGTTGGGCTTTACCTCTAGAAGTTGGGCTTTACCTCAAGACGTTCGGCTTTAACTCTAGCTGTTGGGCTTTACCTCTAGATTTTGGGCCTTACCTCTAGAAGTTGGGGGTTATATCTATATGGTTGGATTTAACTGTAGATGTCAGGCCTTAACACTTGATTTTGGAATTCACCTCTAGATGTTAGGCTTTACATCTAGATTCTGGGCTTTCCCTCTAGATGTTGGGCTTTAACTCTAGATTTTGGGCTTTACTCGAAAGGATGCGCTTTAACTCTAGATATTCGGCTTTACCTCTAGAAGTTGGGTTGTACATCTAGATGTTTGGCTTTAACTGTAGGTGTCGGCCTTTAACACTAGATATTGGAATTCACCTCTAGATCTTAGTCTTTACCTCTACATGTTGGGCTTTACCTCTAGAGTATTTGGCTTTAGATCTAGCAATTGGGCTTTACATCTAGATTTGGGGCTTTACCTCTAGATGTTGGGCTTTACCTCCAGATTTTGGATTTTAAATCTATATATCTGGCTTTATCTCTAGATGTTGGGCTTTATCTCTAGATTTTGGGCTCTAACTTTAGGTATTGGTGTTTACCTCTAGATTTTGGACTTTAACTGTGGAAGTTGGGCTTTACCTCTAGATGTTGGGATTGAACTCTAGAATTTGGGTTTGAAATCTATATATTTTGCTTTTCCTCTAGATGTTGGGCTTTACCTCTAGATATCTGGCTTTACCTCTAGATGTTGGGTTTTACCTCTAGATATTGGACTTTACCTCTAGATTTTGGGTGTTAGATCTAGAAATTGGGCTTTACATCTAGATTTTGGGCTTTAGATCTAGAAGTTGGGCTTTACATCTAGATTTTGGGCTTTAGGTCTAGATATTGGGCTTTACCTCTAGATTCTGGGTTTTAAATCTATATATTTGGCTTTTCCTCTAGATGTTGGGCTTTACCTCTAGATTTTGGGTTTTACATCTAGATGTTTGCCTTCACCTCTGTAAGATGTGCTTTACCTGCAGACATTGGGCTGTAGGACTAGATGATGAGCTTTACCTCTAGAAGTTGGGCTTTACATCTAGATTTTGGGCTTTACCTCTAAATGATGCGCTTAAACTCTAAATATTGGGCTTTACCTCTAGATGTTGGGCTTTAGATTTAGAAGTTGGGATTTACAGCTATATTTTGGGCTTTAGATCTAGAAGTTGGGCTTTACATCTAGATTTTGGGCTTTACGTCTAGATATTGGGCTTCACCTCTAGATTTTGGGGTTTAGATCTATATATCTGGCTTTATCTCTAGATGTTGGGCTTTACCTCTACATTTTGGGCTCTACCTCTAGGTATTGGTATTTACATTTAGATTTTTGACTTTAAATCTGGAAGTTGAGCTTTACATCTAGACTTTGGGATTTACCTCTAGATGTTGGGATTGAACTCTAGAATTTGGGTTTGAAATCTATATATTTTGCTTTTCCTCTAGATGTTGGGCTTTACCTCTAGATATCTGGCTTTACCTCTAGATGTTGGGTTTTACCTCTAGATATTGGTCTTTATCTCTGGATTTTGGGCGTTAGATCTAGAATTTGGGCTTTACATCTAGATTTTGGGCTTTAGATCAAGAAGCTGGGCTTTACATCTAGATTTTGGCCTTTACGTCTTGATATTGGGCTTTACCTCTAGATTTTGGGTTTTAAATCTATATATTTGGCTTTTCCTCTAGATGTTGGCCTTTAACCCTAGATATCTGGCTTTACCTCTAGATGTTGGGCTTTACCTCTAGATTTTGGGTTTTAAATATATATATATTTGGCTTTTCCTCTAGATGTTGGCCTTTAACCCTAGATATCTGGCTTTACCTCTAGATGTTGGGCTTTACCTCTAGGTTTTGGGTTTTAAATATATATATATTTGGCTTTTCCTCTAGATGTTGGGCTTTACCTCTAGATTTGGGGTTTTACATCTAGATGTTTGCCTTCACCTCTGTAAGTTGGGCTTTACCTGCAGACATTGGGCTATAGGACTAGATGATGGGCTTTACCTCCAGACGTTGGGCTTCACCTCTAGATATCTGGCTTTACCTCTAGATGTTGGGATTTACCTCTAGCTATTGGTCTTTACCTCTAGATGTTGGGCTTTAGATCAGGAAGTTGTGCTTTTCATCTAGATTTTGGGCTTTACGTCTAGATATTGGGCTTTACCTCTAGATTTTGGGTTTTATATCTATATATTTGGCTTTTCCTCTAGATGTTGGGCTTTACCCCTAGATTTTGGGTTTTCCATCTGGATTTTTGGCTTCTCTCTAGAATCTGGGCTTTACCTCCAGACGTTGGGCTTTACCACTAGATGTTGGGTTTTACCTCTAGATGTTGGTCTTTAGGTCTAGATATTGGACTTTACCTCTAGATGTAGGGTTTTACATCTAGATGTTTTGCTTTACATTTAGATGTTGGTCTTTATCTCTTGATGTTGGGTTATACCTCTATATGTTGTGCTTCACCTCTAGATGTTAGGCTTTACCTCTAGATGTTTGGATTACATCTAGATGTTTTGCTTTACATTTAGATGTTCGGCTTTATCTCTAGATTTTGGGTTTTAAATCTATATATTTGGCTTTTCCTCTAGATGTTGGGCTTTACCGTCAGATATCTGGCTTTACGTCTAGATGTTGGGCTTTACCTCTAGAAGTTGGGCTTTAACTCTAGACTTTGGGCTTTACCTCAAGACGTTCGTCTTTAACTCTAGCTGTTGGGCTTTACCTCTAGATTTTGGGCCTTACCTCTAGAAGTTGGGGGTTATATCTATATGGTTGGATTTAACTGTAGATGTCAGGCCTTAACACTTGATTTTGGAATTCACCTCTAGATGTTAGGCTTTACATCTAGATTCTGGGCTTTCCCTCTAGATGTTGGGCTTTAACTCTAGATTTTGGGCTTTACTCTAAAGGATGTGCTTTAACTCTAGATATTCGGCTTTACCTCTAGAAGTTGGGTTTTACATCTAGATGTTTGGATTTAACTGTAGGTGTCGGCCTTTAACACTAGATATTGGAATTCACCTCTAGATCTTAGTCTTTACCTCTACATGTTGGGCTTTACCTCTAGAGTATTTGGCTTTAGATCTAGCAATTGGGCTTTACATCTAGATTTGGGGCTTTACCTCTAGATGTTGGGCTTTACCTCCAGATTTTGGATTTTAAATCTATATATCTGGCTTTATCTCTAGATGTTGGGCTTTATCTCTAGATTTTGGGCTCTAACTCTAGGTATTGGTGTCTACCTCTAGATTTTGGACTTTAACTCTGGAAGTTGGGTTTTACCTCTAGATGTTGGGATTGAACTCTAGAATTTGGGTTTGAAATCTATATATTTTGCTTTTCCTCTAGATGTTGGGCTTTACCTCTAGATATCTGGCTTTACCTCTAGATCTTAGGTTTTACCTCTAGATATTGGTCTTTACCTCTAGATTTTGGGTGTTAGATCTAGAATTTGGGCTTTACATCTAGATTTTGGGCTTTAGATCTAGAAGTTGGGCTTTACATCTAGATTTTGGGCTTTAGGTCTAGATATTGGGCTTTACCTCTAGATTCTGGGTTTTAAATCTATATATTTGGCTTTTCCTCTAGATGTTGGGCTTTACCTCTAGATTTTGGGTTTTACATCTAGATGTTTGCCTTCACCTCTGTAAGTTGGACTTTACCTGCAGACATTGGGCTGTAGGACTAGATGATGGGCTTTACCTCTAGAAGTTGGGCTTTACATCTAGATTTTGGGCTTTACCTCTAAATGATGCGCTTAAACACTAAATATTGGGCCTTACCTCTAGATGTTGGGCTTTAGATTTAGAAGTTGGGCTTTACAGCTATATTTTGGGCTTTAGATCTAGAAGTTGGGCTTTACATCTAGATTTTGGGCTTTACGTCTAGATATTGGGCTTCACCTCTAGAGTTTGGGGTTTAGATCTATATATCTGGCTTTATCTCTAGATGTTGGGCTTTACCTCTACATTTTGGGCTCTACCTCTAGGTATTGGTATTTACATTTAGATTTTTGACTTTAAATCTGGAAGTTGAGCTTTACATCTAGACTTTGGGATTTACCTCTAGATGTTGGGATTGAACTCTAGAATTTGGGTTTGAAATCTATATATTTTGCTTTTCCTCTAGATGTTGGGCTTTACCTCTAGATGTTGGGTTTTACCTCTAGATATTGGTCTTTACCTCTAGATTTTGGGTGTTAGATCTAGAATTTGGGCTTTACATCTAGATTTTGGGCTTTAGATCAAGAAGCTGGGCTTTACATCTAGATTTTGGCCTTTACGTCTTTATATTGGGCTTTACCTCTAGATTTTAGGTTTTAAATCTATATATTTGGATTTTCCTCTAGATGTTGGGCTTTACCCCTAGATATCTGGCTTTACGTCTAGATGTTGGGCTTTACCTCTAGAAGTTGGGCTTTAACTCTAGACTTTGGGCTTTACCTCAAGACGTTCGTCTTTAACTCTAGCTGTTTGGCTTTACCTCTAGATTTTGGGCCTTACCTCTAGAAGTTGGGGGTTATATCTATATGGTTGGATTTAACTGTAGATGTCAGGCCTTAACACTTGATTTGGAATTCACCTCTAGATGTTAGGCTTTACATCTAGATTCTGGGCTTTCCCTCTAGATGTTGGGCTTTACTCTAAAGGATGCGCTTTAACTCTAGATATTCGGCTTTACCTCTAGAAGTTGGGTTGTACATCTAGATGTTTGGCTTTAACTGTAGGTGTCAGGCTTTAACACTAGATATTGGAATTCACCTCTAGATCTTAGTCTTTACCTCTACATGTTGGGCTTTACCTCTAGAGTATTTGGCTTTAGATCTAGCAATTGGGCTTTACATCTAGATTTTGGGCTCTAACTTTAGGTATTGGTGTTTACCTCTAGATTTTGGACTTTAACTCTGGAAGTTGGGCTTTACCTCTAGATGTTGGGATTGAACTCTAGAATTTGGGTTTGAAATCTATATATTTTGCTTTTCCTCTAGATGTTGGGCTTTACCTCTAGATATCTGGCTTTACCTCTAGATCTTGGGTTTTACCTCTAGATATTGGTCTTTACCTCTAGATTTTGGGTGTTAGATCTAGAATTTGGGCTTTACATCTAGATTTTGGGCTTTAGATCTAGAAGTTGTGCTTTACATCTAGATTTTGGGCTTTAGGTCTAGATATTGGGCTTTACCTCTAGATTTTGGGTTTTAAATCTATATATTTGGCTTTTCCTCTAGATGTTGGGCTTTACCTCTAGATTTTGGCTTTTACATCTAGATGTTTGCCTTCACCTCTGTAAGTTGGGCTTTACCTGCAGACATTGGGCTGTAGGACTAGATGATGGGCTTTACCTCTAGAAGTTGGGCTTTACATCTAGATTTTGGGCTTTACCTCTAAATGATGCGCTTAAACTCTAAATATTGGGCTTTACCTCTAGATGTTGGGCTTTAGATTTAGAAGTTGGGCTTTACAGCTATATTTTGGGCTTTAGATCTAGAAGTTGGGCTTTACATCTAGATTTTGGGCTTTACGTCTAGATATTGGGCTTCACCTCTAGATTTTGGGGTTTAGATCTATATATCTGGCTTTATCTCTAGATGTTGGGCTTTACCTCTACATTTTGGGCTCTACCTCTAGGTATTGGTATTTACATTTAGATTTTTGACTTTAAATCTGGAAGTTGAGCTTTACATCTAGACTTTGGGATTTACCTCTAGATGTTGGGATTGAACTCTAGAATTTGGGTTTGAAATCTATATATTTTGCTTTTCCTCTAGATGTTGGGCTTTACCTCTAGATATCTGGCTTTACCTCTAGATGTTGGGTTTTACCTCTAGATATTGGTCTTTATATCTAGATTTTGGGCGTTAGATCTAGAATTTGGGCTTTACATCTAGATTTTGGGCTTTAGATCAAGAAGCTGGGCTTTACATCTAGATTTTGGCCTTTACGTCTTGATATTGGGCTTTACCTCTAGATTTTGGGTTTTAAATCTATATATTTGGCTTTTCCTCTAGATGTTGGCCTTTAACCCTAGATATCTGGCTTTACCTCTAGATGTTGGGCTTTACCTCTAGATTTTGGGTTTTAAATATATATATATTTGGCTTTTCCTCTAGATGTTGGGCTTTACCTCTAGATTTGGGGTTTTACATCTAGATGTTTGCCTTCACCTCTGTAAGTTGGCCTTTACCTGCAGACATTGGGCTATAGGACTAGATGATGGGCTTTACCTCCAGACGTTGGGCTTTACCTCTAGATATCTGGCTTTACCTCTAGATGTTGGGATTTACCTCTAGCTATTGGTCTTTACCTCTAGATGTTGATCTTTAGATCTAGAAGTTGTGCTTTTCATCTAGATTTTGGGCTTTACATCTAGATATTGGGCTTTACCTCTAGATTTTGGGTTTTATATCTATATATTTGGCTTTTCCTCTAGATGTTGGGCTTTACCCCTAGATATCTGGATTTACCTGTAGATGTTGGGCTTTACCTCTAGATTTTGGGTTTTCCATCTGGATTTTTGGCTTCTCTCTAGAATCTGGGCTTTACCTCCAGACGTTGGGCTTTACCACTAGATGTTGGGTTTTACCTCTAGATGTTGGTCTTTAGGTCTAGATATTGGACTTTACCTCTAGATGTAGGGTTTTACATCTAGATGTTTTGCTTTACATTTAGATGTTGGTCTTTATCTCTTGATGTTGGGTTATACCTCTATATGTTGTGCTTCACCTCTAGATGTTAGGCTTTACCTCTAGATGTTTGGATTACATCTAGATGTTTTGCTTTACATTTAGATGTTTGGCCTTATCTCTAGATTTTGGGTTTTAAATCTATATATTTGGCTTTTCCTCTAGATGTTGGGCTTTACCGTCAGATATCTGGCTTTACGTCTAGATGTTGGGCTTTACCTCTAGAAGTTGGGCTTTAACTCTAGACATTGGGCTTTACCTCAAGACGTTCGGCTTTAACTCTAGCTGTTGGGCTTTACCTCTAGATTTTGGGCCTTACCTCTAGAAGTTGGGGGTTATATCTATATGGTTGGATTTAACTGTAGATGTCAGGCCTTAACACTTGATTTTGGAATTCACCTCTAGATGTTAGGCTTTACATCTAGATTCTGGGCTTTCCCTCTAGATGTTGGGCTTTAACTCTAGATTTTGGGCTTTACTCGAAAGGATGCGCTTTAACTCTAGATATTCGGCTTTACCTCTAGAAGTTGGGTTGTACATCTAGATGTTTGGCTTTAACTGTAGGTGTCGGCCTTTAACACTAGATATTGGAATTCACCTCTAGATCTTAGTCTTTACCTCTACATGTTGGGCTTTACCTCTAGAGTATTTGGCTTTAGATCTAGCAATTGGGCTTTACATCTAGATTTGGGGCTTTAGCTCTAGATGTTGGGCTTTAACTCCACATTTTGGATTTTAAATCTATATATCTGGCTTTATCTCTAGATGTTGGGCTTTATCTCTAGATTTTGGGCTCTAACTTTAGGTATTGGTGTTTACCTCTAGATTTTGGACTTTAACTCTGGAAGTTGGGCTTTACCTCTAGATGTTGGGATTGAACTCTAGAATTTGGGTTTGAAATCTATATATTTTGCTTTTCCTCTAGATGTTGGGCTTTACCTCTAGATATCTGGCTTTACCTCTAGATGTTGGGTTTTACCTCTAGATATTGGTCTTTACCTCTAGATTTTGGGTGTTAGATCTAGAATTTGGGCTTTACATCTAGATTTTGGGCTTTAGGTCTAGAAGTTGGGCTTTACATCTAGATTTTGGCCTTTACGTCTTTATATTGGGCTTTACCTCTAGATTTTAGGTTTTAAATCTATATATTTGGCTTTTCCTCTAGATGTTGGGCTTTACCCCTAGATATCTGGCTTTACCTCTAGATGTTGGGCTTTACCTCTAGATTTTGGGTTTTAAATATATATATATTTGGCTTTTCCTCTAGATGTTGGGCTTTACCTCTAGATTTGGGGTTTTACATCTAGATGTTTGCCTTCACCTCTGTAAGTTGGGCTTTACCTGCAGAAATTGGGCTATAGGACTAGATGATGGGCTTTACCTCCAGACGTTGGGCTTTACATCTAGATATCTGGCTTTACCTCTAGATGTTGGGTTTTACCTCTAGCTATTGGTCTTTATCTCTAGATGTTGGGCTTTAGATCTAGAAGTTGTGCTTTTCATCTAGATTTTGGGCTTTACGTCTAGATATTGGGCTTTACCTCTAGATTTTGGGTTTTATATCTATATATTTGGCTTTTCCTCTAGATGTTGGGCTTTACCCCTAGATATCTGGATTTACCTGTAGATGTTGGGCTTTACCTCTAGATTTTGGGTTTTCCATCTGGATTTTTGGCTTCTCTCTAGAATCTGGGCTTTACCTCCAGTCGTTGGGCTTTACCACTAGATGTTGGGTTTTACCTCTAGATGTTGGTCTTTAGGTCTAGATATTGGACTTTACCTCTAGATGTAGGGTTCTACATCTAGATGTTTTGCTTTACATTTAGATGTTGGTCTTTATCTCTAGATGTTGGGTTATACCTCTATATGTTGTGCTTCACCTCTAGATGTTAGGCTTTACCTCTAGATGTTTGGATTACATCTAGATGTTTTGCTTTACATTTAGATGTTCGGCTTTATCTCTAGATTTTGGGTTTTAAATCTATATATTTGGCTTTTCCTCTAGATGTTGGGTTTACCGTCAGATATCTGGCTTTACGTCTAGATGTTGGGCTTTACCTCTAGAAGTTGGGCTTTAACTCTAGACTTTGGGCTTTACCTCAAGACGTTCGGCTTTAACTCTAGCTGTTGGGCTTTACCTCTAGATTTTGGGCCTTACCTCTAGAAGTTGGGGGTTATATCTATATGGTTGGATTTAACTGTAGATGTCAGGCCTTAACACTTGATTTGGAATTCACCTCTAGATGTTAGGCTTTACATCTAGATTCTGGGCTTTCCCTCTAGATGTTGGGCTTTACTCTAAAGGATGCGCTTTAACTCCAGATATTCGGCTTTACCTCTAGAAGTTGGGTTGTACATCTAGATGTTTGGCTTTAACTGTAGGTGTCAGGCTTTAACACTAGATATTGGAATTCACCTCTAGATCTTAGTCTTTACCTCTACAAGTTGGGCTTTACCTCTAGAGTATTTGGCTTTAGATCTAGCAATTGGGCTTTACATCTAGATTTTGGGCTCTAAATTTAGGTATTGGTGTTTACCTCTAGATTTTGGACTTTAACTCTGGAAGTTGGGCTTTACCTCTAGATGTTGGGATTGAACTCTAGAATTTGGGTTTGAAATCTATATATTTTGCTTTTCCTCTAGATGTTGGGCTTTACCTCTAGATATCTGGCTTTACCTCTAGATCTTGGGGTTTACCTCTAGATATTGGTCTTTACCTCTAGATTTTGGGTGTTAGATCTAGAATTTGGGCTTTACATCTAGATTTTGGGCTTTAGATCTAGAAGTTGGGCTTTACATCTAGATTTTGGGCTTTAGGTCTAGATATTGGGCTTTACCTCTAGATTTTGGGTTTTAAATCTATATATTTGGCTTTTCCTCTAGATGTTGGGCTTTACCTCTAGATTTTGGGTTTTACATCTAGATGTTTGCCTTCACCTCTGTAAGATGTGCTTTACCTGCAGACATTGGGCTGTAGGACTAGATGATGGGCTTTACCTCTAGAAGTTGGGCTTTACATCTAGATTTTGGGCTTTACCTCTAAATGATGCGCTTAAACTCTAAATATTGGGCTTTACCTCTAGATGTTGGGCTTTAGATTTAGAAGTTGGGCTTTACAGCTATATTTTGGGCTTTAGATCTAGAAGTTGGGCTTTACATCTAGATTTTGGGCTTTACGTCTAGATATTGGGCTTCACCTCTAGATTTTGGGGTTTAGATCTATATATCTGGCTTTATCTCTAGATGTTGGGCTTTACCTCTACATTTTGGGCTCTACCTCTAGGTATTGGTATTTACATTTAGATTTTTGACTTTAAATCTGGAAGTTGAGCTTTACATCTAGACTTTGGGATTTACCTCTAGATGTTGGGATTGAACTCTAGAATTTGGGTTTGAAATCTATATATTTTGCTTTTCCTCTTGATGTTGGGCTTTACCTCTAGATATCTGGCTTTACCTCTAGATGTTGGGTTTTACCTCTAGATATTGGGCTTTACCTCTAGATTTTGGGTTTTATATCTATATATTTGGCTTTTCCTCTAGATGTTGGGCTTTACCGCTAGATTTGGGGTTTTACATCTAGATGTTTGCCTTCACCTCTGTAAGTTGGGCTTTACCTGCAGACATTGGGCTGTAGGACTAGATGATGGGCTTTACCTCCAGACGTTGGGCTTTACCTCTAGATATCTGGCTTTACCTCTAGATGTTGGGATTTACCTCTAGCTATTGGTCTTTACCTCTAGATGTTGATCTTTAGATCTAGAAGTTGTGCTTTTCATCTAGATTTTGGGCTTTACATCTAGATATTGGGCTTTACCTCTAGATTTTGGGTTTTATATCTATATATTTGGCTTTTCCTCTAGATGTTGGGCTTTACCCCTAGATATCTGGATTTACCTGTAGATGTTGGGCTTTACCTCTAGATTTTGGGTTTTCCATCTGGATTTTTGGCTTCTCTCTAGAATCTGGGCTTTACCTCCAGACGTTGGGCTTTACCACTAGATGTTGGGCTTTACCTCTATATTTTGGGTTTTCCATCTGGATTTTTGGCTTCTCTCTAGAATCTGGGCTTTACCTCCAGACGTTGGGCTTTACCACTAGATGTTGGGTTTTACCTCTAGATGTTGGTCTTTAGGTCTAGATATTGGACTTTACCTCTAGATGTAGGGTTTTACATCTAGATGTTTTGCTTTACATTTAGATGTTGGTCTTTATCTCTTGATGTTGGGTTATACCTCTATATGTTGTGCTTCACCTCTAGATGTTAGGCTTTACCTCTAGATGTTTGGATTACATCTAGATGTTTTGCTTTACTTTTAGATGTTCGGCTTTATCTCTAGATTTTGGGTTTTAAATCTATATATTTGGCTTTTCCTCTAGATGTTGGGCTTTACCGTCAGATATCTGGCTTTACGTCTAGATGTTGGGCTTTACCTCTAGAAGTTGGGCTTTAACTCTAGACTTTGGGCTTTACCTCAAGACGTTCGTCTTTAACTCTAGCTGTTGGGCTTTACCTCTAGATTTTGGGCCTTACCTCTAGAAGTTGGGGGTTATATCTATATGGTTGGATTTAACTGTAGATGTCAGGCCTTAACACTTGATTTTGGAATTCACCTCTAGATGTTAGGCTTTACATCTAGATTCTGGGCTTTCCCTCTAGATGTTGGGCTTTAACTCTAGATTTTGGGCTTTACTCGAAAGGATGCGCTTTAACTCTAGATATTCGGCTTTACCTCTAGAAGTTGGGTTTTACATCTAGATGTTTGGCTTTAACTGTAGGTGTCAGGCTTTAACACTAGATATTGGAATTCACCTCTAGATCTTAGTCTTTACCTCTACATGTTGGGCTTTACCTCTAGAGTATTTGGCTTTAGATCTAGCAATTGGGCTTTACATCTAGATTTGGGGCTTTACCTCTAGATGTTGGGCTTTACCTCCAGATTTTGGATTTTAAATCTATATATCTGGCTTTATCTCTAGATGTTGGGCTTTATCTCTAGATTTTGGGCTCTAACTTTAGGTATTGGTGTTTACCTCTAGATTTTGGACTTTAACTCTGGAAGTTGGGCTTTACCTCTAGATGTTGGGATTGAACTCTAGAATTTGGGTTTGAAATCTATATATTTTGCTTTTCCTCTAGATGTTGGGCTTTACCTCTAGATATCTGGCTTTACCTCTAGCTGTTGGGTTTTACCTCTAGATATTGGTCTTTACCTCTAGATTTTGGGTGTTAGATCTAGAATTTGGGCTTTACATCTAGATTTTGGGCTTTAGATCTAGAAGTTGGGCTTTACATCTAGATTTTGGGCTTTAGGTCTAGATATTGGGCTTTACCTCTAGATTTTGGGTTTTAAATCTATATATTTGGCTTTTCCTCTAGATGTTGGGCTTTACCTCTAGATTTTGGGTTTTACATCTAGATGTTTGCCTTTACCTCTGTAAGATGTGCTTTACCTGCAGACATTGGGCTGTAGGACTAGATGATGGGCTTTACCTCTAGAAGTTGGGCTTTACATCTAGATTTTGGGCTTTACCTCTAAATGATGCGCTTAAACTCTAAATATTGGTCTTTACCTCTAGATGTTGATCTTTAGATCTAGAAGTTGTGCTTTTCATCTAGATTTTGGGCTTTACGTCTCGATATTGGGCTTTACCTCTAGATTTTGGGTTTTATATCGATATATTTGGCTTTTCCTCTAGATGTTGGGCTTTACCGTCAGATATCTGGCTTTACGTCTAGATGTTGGGCTTTACCTCTAGAAGTTGGGCTTTAACTCTAGACTTTGGGCTTTACCTCAAGACGTTCGTCTTTAACTCTAGCTGTTGGGCTTTACCTCTAGATTTTGGGCCTTACCTCTAGAAGTTGGGGGTTATATCTATATGGTTGGATTTAACTGTAGATGTCAGGCCTTAACACTTGATTTTGGAATTCACCTCTAGATGTTAGGCTTTACATCTAGATTCTGGGCTTTCCCTCTAGATGTTGGGCTTTAACTCTAGATTTTGGGCTTTACTCGAAAGGATGCGCTTTAACTCTAGATATTCGGCTTTACCTCTAGAAGTTGGGTTGTACATCTAGATGTTTGGCTTTAACTGTAGGTGTCGGCCTTTAACACTAGATATTGGAATTCACCTCTAGATCTTAGTCTTTACCTCTACATGTTGGGCTTTACCTCTAGAGTATTTGGCTTTAGATCTAGCAATTGGGCTTTACATCTAGATTTGGGGCTTTATCTCTAGATGTTGGGCTTTATCTCTAGATTTTGGGCTCTAACTTTAGGTATTGGTGTTTACCTCTAGATTTTGGACTTTAACTCTGGAAGTTGGGATTTACCTCTAGATGTTGGGATTGAACTCTAGAATTTGGGTTTGAAATCTATATATTTTGCTTTTCCTCTAGATGTTGGGCTTTACCTCTAGATATCTGGCTTTACCTCTAGCTGTTGGGTGTTACCTCTAGATATTGGTCTTTACCTCTAGATTTTGGGTGTTAGATCTAGAATTTGGGCTTTACATCTAGATTTTGGTCTTTAGATCTAGAAGTTGGGCTTTACATCTAGATTTTGGGCTTTAGGTCTAGATATTGGGCTTTACCTCTAGATTTTGGGTTTTAAATCTATATATTTGGCTTTTCCTCTAGATGTTGGGCTTTACCTCTAGATTTTGGGTTTTACATCTAGATGTTTGCCTTCACCTCTGTAAGATGTGCTTTACCTGCAGACATTGGGCTGTAGGACTAGATGATGGGCTTTACCTCTAGAAGTTGGGCTTTACATCTAGATTTTGGGCTTTACCTCTAAATGATGCGCTTAAACACTAAATATTGGGCCTTACCTCTAGATGTTGGGCTTTAGATTTAGAAGTTGGGCTTTACAGCTATATTTTGGGCTTTAGATCTAGAAGTTGGGCTTTACATCTAGATTTTGGGCTTTACGTCTAGATATTGGGCTTCACCTCTAGATTTTGGGGTTTAGATCTATATATCTGGCTTTATCTCTAGATGTTGGGCTTTACCTCTACATTTTGGGCTCTACCTCTAGGTATTGGTATTTACATTTAGATTTTTGACTTTAAATCTGGAAGTTGAGCTTTACATCTAGACTTTCGGATTTACCTCTAGATGTTGGGATTGAACTCTAGAATTTGGGTTTGAAATCTATATATTTTGCTTTTCCTCTAGATGTTGGGCTTTACCTCTAGATATCTGGCTTTACCTCTAGATGTTGGGTTTTACCTCTAGATATTGGTCTTTACCTCTAGATTTTGGGTGTTAGATCTAGAATTTGGGCTTTACATCTAGATTTTGGGCTTTAGATCTAGAAGTTGTGCTTTACATCTAGATTTTGGGCTTTAGGTCTAGATATTGGGCTTTACCTCTAGATTCTGGGTTTTAAATCTATATATTTGGCTTTTCCTCTAGATGTTGGGCTTTACCTCTAGATTTTGGGTTTTACATCTAGATGTTTGCCTTCACCTCTGTAAGATGTGCTTTACCTGCAGACATTGGGCTGTAGGACTAGATGATGGGCTTTACCTCTAGAAGTTGGGCTTTACATCTAGATTTTGGGCTTTACCTCTAAATGATGCGCTTAAACACTAAATATTGGGCCTTACCTCTAGATGTTGGGCTTTAGATTTAGAAGTTGTGCTTTACAGCTATATTTTGGGCTTTAGATCTAGAAGTTGGGCTTTACATCTAGATTTTGGGCTTTACGTCTAGATATTGGGCTTCACCTCTAGATTTTGGGGTTTAGATCTATATATCTGGCTTTATCTCTAGATGTTGGGCTTTACCTCTACATTTTGGGCTCTACCTCTAGGTATTGGTATTTACATTTAGATTTTTGACTTTAAATCTGGAAGTTGAGCTTTACATCTAGACTTTGGGATTTACCTCTAGATGTTGGGATTGAACTCTAGAATTTGGGTTTGAAATCTATATATTTTGCTTTTCCTCTAGATGTTGGGCTTTACCTCTAGATATCTGGCTTTACCTCTAGATGTTGGGTTTTACCTCTAGATATTGGTCTTTATCTCTAGATTTTGGGCGTTAGATCTAGAATTTGGGCTTTACATCTAGATTTTGGGCTTTAGATCAAGAAGCTGGGCTTTACATCTAGATTTTGGCCTTTACGTCTTGATATTGGGCTTTACCTCTAGATTTTGGGTTTTAAATCTATATATTTGGCTTTTCCTCTAGATGTTGGGCTTTACCCCTAGATATCTGGCTTTACCTCTAGATGTTGGGCTTTACCTCTAGGTTTTGGGTATTAAATATATATATATTTGGCTTTTCCTCTAGATGTTGGGCTTTATTCTAGATTTGGGGTTTTACATCTAGATGTTTGCCTTCACCTCTGTAAGTTGGGCTTTACCTGCAGACATTGGGCTGTAGGACTAGATGATGGGCTTTACCTCCAGACGTTGGGCTTTACCTCTAGATATCTGGCTTTACCTCTAGATGTTGGGTTTTACCTCTAGCTATTGGTCTTTACCTCTAGATGTTGGGCTTTAGATCTAGAAGTTGTGCTTTTCATCTAGATTTTGGGCTTTACGTCTAGATATTGGGCTTTACATCTAGATTCTGGGTTTTAAATCTATATGTTTGGCTTTTCCTCTAGATGTTGGGCTTTACCCCTATTTATCTGGCTTTACGTCTAGATGTTGGGCTTTACCTCTAGATTTTGGGCTTTAGATTTAGAAGTTGGGCTTTACATCTATATTTTGGGCTTTAGATCTAGAAGTTGGGCTTTACATCTAGATATTGGGCTTTACGTCTATATATTGGGCTTCACCTCTAGATTTTGGAGTTTAGATCTATATATCTGGCTTTATCTCTAGATGTTGGGCTTTACCTCTAGATTTTGGGTTTTAAATCTATATATTTGGCTTTTCCTCTAGATGTTGGCCTTTACCCCTAGATATCTGGCTTTACCTCTAGATGTTGGGCTTTACCTATAGATTTTGGGTTTTAAATATATTTATATTTGGCTTTTCCCCTAGATGTTGGGCTTTACCTCTAGATTTTGGGTTTTAAATCTATATATTTGGCTTTTCCTCTAGATGTTGGTCTTTACCTCTAGATTTTGGGTTTTAATTCTAGATATTTGCCCTCACCTCTTTAAGTTGGGCTTTACCTGCAGACATTGGGCTGTAGGACTAGATGATGGGCTTTACCTCTAGAAGTTGGGCTTTACCTCTAGATATCTGGCTTTACCTCTAAATGATGCGCTTAAACTCTAAATATTGGGCTTTACCTCTAGATGTTGGGCTTTAGATTTAGAAGTTGGGCTTTACATCTATATTTTGGGCTTTAGATCTAGAAGTTGGGCTTTATATCTAGCTTTTGGGCTTTACGTCTAGATATTGGGCTTCACCTCTAGATTTTGGATTTTAGATCTATATATCTGGCTTTATCTCTAGATGTTGGACTTTACCTCTAGAAGTTGGGTTGTACATCTAGATGTTTGTCTTTAACTGTAGGTGACGGGCTTTAACACTAGATATTGGAATTCACCTCTAGATCTTAGTCCTTAACTCTACATGTGGGCTTTAAATCTAGAGTATTTGTCTTTAGATCTAGCAATTGGGCTTTACATCTAGATTTTGGGCTCTAACTTTAGGTATTGGTGTTTACCTCTAGATTTTGGACTTTAACTCTGGAAGTTGGGCTTTACCTCTAGATGTTGGGATTGAACTCTAGAATTTGGGTTTTAAATCTATATATTTTGCTTTTCCTCTAGATGTTGGGCTTTACCTCTAGATATCTGGCTTTACCTCTAGATGTTGGGTTTTACCTCTAGATATTGGTCTTTATCTCTAGATTTTGGGCGTTAGATCTAGAATTTGGGCTTTACATCTAGATTTTGGGCTTTAGATCAAGAAGTTGGGCTTTACATCTAGATTTTGGCCTTTACGTCTTGATATTGGGCTTTACCTCTAGATTTTGGGTTTTAAATCTATATATTTGGCTTTTCCTCTAGATGTTGGCCTTTACCCCTAGATATCTGGCTTTATATCTAGATGTTGGGCTTTACCTCTAGATTTTGGGTTTTAAATCTATATATATTTGGCTTTTCCTCTAGATGTTGGGCTTTACCTCTAGATTTGGGGTTTTACATCTAGATGTTTGCCTTCACCTCTGTAAGTTGGGCTTTACCTGCAGACATTGGGCTATAGGACTAGATGATGGGCTTTACCTCCAGACGTTGGGCTTTACCTCTAGATATCTGGCTTTACCTCTAGATGTTGGGTTTTACCTCTAGATGTTGGGCTTTAGATCTGGAAGTTGTGCTTTTCATCTAGAGTTTGGGCTTTACGTCTCGATATTGGGCTTTACCTCTAGATTTTGGGTTTTATATCTATATATTTGGCTTTTCCTCTAGATGTTGGGCTTTACCCCTAGATATCTGGATTTACCTGTAGATGTTGGGCTTTACCTCTAGATTTTGGTTTTTCCATCTGGATTTTTGGCTTCTCTCTAGAATCTGGGCTTTACCTCCAGACCTTGGGCTTTACCACTAGATGTTGGGTTTTACCTCTAGATGTTGGTCTTTAGGTCTAGATATTGGACTTTACCTCTAGATGTAGGGTTTTACATCTAGATGTTTTGCTTTACATTTAGATGTTGGTCTTTAGATGTTGGGTTATACCTCTATATGTTGTGCTTCACCTCTAGATGTTAGGCTTTACCTCTAGATGTTTGGATTACATCTAGATGTTTTGCTTTACATTTAGATGTTGGGCTTTATCTCTAGATTTTGGGTTTTAAATCTATATATTTGGCTTTTCCTCTAGATGTTGGGCTTTACCGTCAGATATCTGGCTTTACATCTAGATGTTGGGCTTTACCTCTAGAAGTTGGGCTTTAACTCTAGACTTTGGGCTTTACCTCAAGACGTTCGTCTTTAACTCTAGCTGTTGGGCTTTACCTCTAGATTTTGGGCCTTACCTCTAGAAGTTGGGGGTTATATCTATATGGTTGGATTTAACTGTAGATGTCAGGCCTTAACACTTGATTTTGGAATTCACCTCTAGATGTTAGGCTTTACATCTAGATTCTGGGCTTTCCCTCTAGATGTTGGGCTTTAACTCTAGATTTTGGGCTTTACTCGAAAGGATGCGCTTTAACTCTAGATATTCGGCTTTACATCTAGAAGTTGGGTTGTACATCTAGATGTTTGGCTTTAACTGTAGGTGTCGGGCTTTAACACTAGATATTGGAATTCACCTCTAGATCTTAGTCTTTACCTCTACATGTTGGGCTTTACCTCTAGAGTATTTGGCTTTAGATCTAGCAATTGGGCTTTACCTCCAGATTTTGGATTTTAAATCTATATATCTGGCTTTATCTCTAGATGTTGGGCTTTATCTCTAGATTTTGGGCTCTAACTCTAGGTATTGGTGTTTACCTCTAGATTTTGGACTTTAACTCTGGGAGTTGGGCTTTACCTCTAGATGTTGGGATTTAACTCTAGAATTAGGGTTTGAAATCTATATATTTTGCTTTTCCTCTAGATGTTGGGCTTTACCTCTAGATATCTGGCTTTACCTCTAGATGTTGGGTTTTACCTCTAGATATTGATCTTTACCTCTAGATTTTGGGTGTTAGATCTAGAATTTGGGCTTTACATCTAGATTTTGGGCTTTAGGTCTAGATATTGGGCTTTACCTCTAGATTTTGGGGTTTAGATCTATATATCTGGCTTTAAGTCTAGATGTTGGGCTTTACCTCTACATTTTGGGCTCTACCTCTAGGTATTGGTATTTACATTTAGATTTTTGACTTTAAATCTGGAAGTTGAGCTTTACATCTAGACTTTGGGATTTACCTCTAGATGTTGGGATTTAACTCTAGAATTTGGGTTTGAAATCTATATATTTTGCTTTTCCTCTAGATGTTGGGCTTTACCTCTAGATATCTGGCTTTACCTCTAGATGTTGGGTTTTACCTCTAGATATTGGTCTTTATCTCTAGATTTTGGGCGTTAGATCTAGAATTTGGGATTTACATCTAGATTTTGGGCTTTAGATCAAGAAGTTGGGCGTTACATCTAGATTTTAGCCTTTACGTCTTGATATTGGGCTTTACCTCTAGATTTTGGGTTTTAAATCTATATATTTGGCTTTTCCTCTAGATGTTGGCCTTTACCCCTAGATATCTGGCTTTACCTCTAGATGTTGGGCTTTACCTCTAGATTTTGGGTTTTAAATCTATATATTTGGCTTTTCCTCTAGATGTTGGCCTTTACCCCTAGATATCTGGCTTTACCTCTAGATGTTGGGCTTTACCTCTAGATTTTGGGTTTTAAATCTATATATTTGGCTTTTCCTCTAGATGTTGGGCTTTACCTCCAGATTTGGGGTTTTACATCTAGATGTTTGCCTTCACCTCTGTAAGTTGGGCTTTACCTGCAGACATTGGGCTGTAGGACTAGATGATGGGCTTTACCTCCAGACGTTGGGCTTTACCTCTAGATATCTGGCTTTACATCTAGATGTTGGGTTTTACCTCTAGATGTTGGTCTTTACCTCTAGATGTTGGGCTTTAGATCTAGAAGTTGTGCTTTTCATCTAGATTTTGGGCTTTACGTCTAGATATTGGGCTTTACCTCTAGATTTTGGTGTTTATATCTATATATTTGGCTTTTCCTCTAGATGTTGGGCTTTACCCCTAGATATCTGGATTTACCTGTAGATGTTGGGCTTTACCTCTAGATTTTGTGCTTTCCATCTGGATTTTTGGCTTCTCTCTAGAATCTGGGCTTTACCTCCAGACGTTGGGCTTTACCACTAGATGTTGGGTTTTACCTCTAGCTGTTGGTCTTTAGGTCTAGATATTGGACCTTATCTCTAGATGTAGGGTTTTACATCTAGATGTTTTGCTTTACATTTAGATGTTGGTCTTTATCTCTAGATGTTGGGTTTTACATCTAGATGTTTTGCTTTACATTTAGATGTTGGTCTTTATCTCTAGATGTTGGGTTATACCTCTATATGTTGTGCTTCACCTCTAGATGTTAGGCTTTACCTCTAGATGTTTGGATTACATCTAGATGTTTTGCTTTACATTTAGATGTTCGGCTTTATCTCTAGTTTTTGGGTTTTAATTCTATATATATGGCTTTTCCTCTAGATGTTGGGCTTTACCTCTAGATATCTGGCTTTACCTCTAGATGTTGGGTTTTACCTCTAGATATTGGTCTTTACCTCTATATTTTGGGTGTTACATCTAGAATTTGGGCTTTACATCTAGATTTTGGGCTTTAGATCTAGAAGTTCGGCTTTACATCTAGACGTTGGGCTTTACGTCTAGATATTGGGCTTTACCTCTAGATTTTGGGTTTTAAATCTATATATTTGGCTTTTCCTCTAGATGTTGGCCTTTACCCCTAGATATCTGGCTTTACATCTAGATGTTGGGCTTTACCTCTAGATTTTGGGTTTTAAATCCAGATGTTTGCCTTCACCTCTGTAAGTTGGGCTTTACCTGCAGACATTGGGCTGTAGGACTAGATGATGGGCTTTACCTCCAGACGTTGGGCTTTACCTCTAGATATCTGGCTTTACCTCTAGATGTTGGGCTTTACCTCTAAATTTTGGGTTTTAAATATATATATATTTGGCTTTTCCTCTAGATGTTGGGCTTTACCTCTAGATTTGGGGTTTTACATCTAGATGTTTGGCTTTAACTGTAGGTGTCGGGCTTTAACACTAGATATTGGAATTCACCTCTAGATCTTAGTCTTTACCTCTACATGTTGGGCTTTACCTCTAGAGTATTTGGCTTTAGATCTAGCAATTGGGCTTTACATCTAGATTTGGGGCTTTAGCTCTAGATGTTGGGCTTTAACTCCACATTTTGGATTTTAAATCTATATATCTGGCTTTATCTCTAGATGTTGGGCTTTATCTCTAGATTTTGGGCTCTAACTCTAGGTATTGGTGTTTACCTCTAGATTTTGGACTTTAACTCTGGGAGTTGGGCTTTACCTCTAGATGTTGGGATTTAACTCTAGAATTTGGGTTTGAAATCTATATATTTTGCTTTTCCTCTAGATGTTGGGCTTTACCTCTAGATATCTGGCTTTACATCTAGATGTTGGGTTTTACCTCTAGATATTGGTCTTTATCTCTAGATTTTGGGCGTTACATCTAGAATTTGGGCTTTACATCTAGATTTTGGGCTTTAGATCTAGAAGTTCGGCTTTACATCTAGACTTTGGGCTTTACGTCTAGATATTGGGCTTTACCTCTAGATTTTGGGTTTTAAATCTATATATTTGGCTTTTCCTCTAGATGTTGGCCTTTACCCCTAGATATCTGGCTTTACCTCTAGATGTTGGGCTTTACCTCTAGATTTTGGGTTTTAAATCCAGATGTTTGCCTTCACCTCTGTAAGTTGGGCTTTACCTGCAGACATTGGGCTGTAGGACTAGATGATGGGCTTTACCTCCAGACGTTGGGCTTTACCTCTAGATATCTGGCTTTACCTCTAGATGTTGGGCTTTACCTCTAAATTTTGGGTTTTAAATATATATATATTTGGCTTTTCCTCTAGATGTTGGGCTTTACCTCTAGATTTGGGGTTTTACATCTAGATGTTTGGCTTTAACTGTAGGTGTCGGGCTTTAACACTAGATATTGGAATTCACTTCTAGATCTCAGTCTTTACCTCTACATGTTGGGCTTTACCTCTAGAGTATTTGTCTTTAGATCTAGCAATTGGGCTTTACATCTAGATTTGGGGCTTTAGCTCTAGATGTTGGGCTTTACCTCCAGATTTTGGATTTTAAATCTATATATCTGGCTTTATCTCTAGATGTTGGGCTTTATCTCTAGATTTTGGGCTCTAACTCTAGGTATTGGTGTTTACCTCTAGATTTTGGACTTTAACTCTGGGAGTTGGGCTTTACCTCTAGATGTTGGGATTTAACTCTAGAATTTGGGTTTGAAATCTATATATTTTGCTTTTCCTCTAGATGTTGGGTTTTACCTCTAGATATCTGGCTTTACATCTAGATGTTGGGTTTTACCTCTAGATATTGGTCTTTATCTCTAGATTTTGGGTGTTAGATCTAGAATTTGGGCTTTACTTCTAGATTTTGGGCTTTAGATCAAGAATTTGGGCTTTACATCTAGATTTTGGGCTTTACGTCTTGATATTGGGCTTTACCTCTAGATTTTGGGTTTTAAATCTATATATTTGGCTTTTCCTCTAGATGTTGGCCTTTACGCCTAGATATCTGGCTTTACCTCTAGATGTTGGGCTTTACCTCTAGATTTTGGGTTTTAAATATATATATATTTGGCTTTTCCTCTAGATGTTGGGCTTTACCTCTAGATTTGGGGTTTTACATCTAGATGTTTGCCTTCACCTCTGAAAATTGGTCTTTACCTGCAAATATTGGGCTGTAGGACTAGATGATGGGCTTTACGTCCAGACGTTGGGCTTTACCTCTAGATATGTGGATTTACTTCTAGATGTTGGGTTTTACCTCTAGATGCTGGTCTTTAGGTCTAGCTATTGGACTTTACCTCTAGATGTAGGGTTTTACATCTAGATGTTTTGCTTTACATTTAGATGTTGGTCTTTATCTCTAGATGTTGGGTTATACCTCTATATGTTGTGCTTCACCTCTAGATGTTAGGCTTTACCTCTAGATGTTTGGATTACATCTAAATGTTTTGCTTTACATTTAGATGTTCGGCTTTATCTCTAGATTTTGGGATTTAAATCTATATATTTGGCTTTTCCTCTAGATGTTTGGCTTTACCGTCAGATATCTGGCTTTACGTCTAGATGTTGGGCTCTACCTCTAGAAGTTGGGCTTTAACTCTAGACTTTGGGCTTTACCTCAAGACGTTCGGCTTTAACTCTAGCTGTTGGGCTTTCCCTCTAGATTTTGGGCCTTACCTCTAGAAGTTGGGGGTTATATCTATATGGTTGGATTTAACTGTAGATGTCAGGCCTTAACACTTGATTTTGGAATTCACCTCTAGATGTTAGGCTTTACATCTAGATTCTGGGCTTTCCCTCTAGATGTTGGGCTTTAACTCTAGATTTTGGGCTTTACTCTAAAGGATGCGCTTTAACTCTAGATATTCGGCTTTACCTCTAGAAGTTGGGTTTTACATCTAGATGCTTGGTTTTAACTGTAGGTGTCGGCCTTTAACACTAGATATTGGAATTCACCTCTAGATCTTAGTCTTTACCTCTACATGTTGGGCTTTACCTCTAGAGTATTTGGCTTTAGATCTAGCAATTGGGCTTTACATCTAGATTTGGGGCTTTACCTCTAGATGTTGGGCTTTACCTCCAGATTTTGGATTTTAAATCTATATATCTGGCTTTATCTCTAGATGTTGGACTTTATCTCTAGATTTTGGGCTCTAACTCTAGGTATTGGTGTTTACCTCTAGATTTTGGACTTTAACTCTGGAAGTTGGGCTTTACCTCTAGATGTTGGGATTGAACTCTAGAATTTGGGTTTGAAATCTATATATTTTGCTTTTCCTCTAGATGTTGGGCTTTACCTCTAGATATCTGGCTTTACCTCTAGATGTTGGGTTTTACCTCTAGATATTGGTCTTTACCTCTAGATTTTGGGTTTTAAATCTATATATTTGGCTTTTCCTCTAGATGTTGGGCTTTACCGTCAGATATCTGGCTATACGTCTAGATGTTGAGCTTTACCTCTAGAAGTTGGGCTTTAACTCTAGACTTTGGGCTTTACCTCAATACCTTCGGCTTTAACTCTAGCTGTTGGGCTTTACCTCTAGATTTTGGGCCTTACCTCTAGAAGTTGGGGGTTATATCTATATGGTTGGATTTAACTGTAGATGTCAGGCCTTAACACTTGATTTTGGAATTCACCTCTAGATGTTAGGTTTTACATCTAGATTCTGGGCTTTCCCTCTAGATGTTGGGCTTTAACTCTAGATTTTGGGCTTTACTCGAAAGGATGCGCTTTAACTCTAGATATTCTGCTTTACCTCTAGAAGTTGGGTTTTACATCTAGATGTTTGACTTTAACTGTCGGTGTCGGCCTTTAACACTAGATATTGGAATTCACCTCTAGATCTTAGTCTTTAGCTCTACATGTTGGGCTTTACCTCTAGAGTATTTGGCTTTAGATCTAGCAATTGGGCTTTACATCTAGATTTGGGGCTTTAGCTCTAGATGTTGGGCTTTACCTCCAGATTTTGGATTTTAAATCTATATATCTGGCTTTATCTCTAGATGTTGGGCTTTATCTCTAGATTTTGGGCTCTAACTTTAGGTATTGGTGTTTACCTCTAGATTTTGGACTTTAACTCTGGAAGTTGGGCTTTACCTCTAGATGTTGGGATTGAACTCTAGAATTTGGGTTTGAAATCTATATATTTTGCTTTTCCTCTAGATGTTGGGCTTTACCTCTAGATATCTGGCTTTACCTCTAGATGTTGGGTTTTACCTCTAGATATTGGTCTTTACCTCTAGATTTTGGGCGTTAGATCTAGAAGTTGTGCTTTACATCTAGATTTTGGGCTTTACGTCTTGATATTGGGCTTTACCTCTAGATTTTGGGTTTTAAATCTATATATTTGGCTTTTCCTCTAGATTTTGGGTTTTACATTTGGATGTTTGCCTTCACCTCTGTAAGTTGGGCTTTACCTGCAGACATTGGGCTGTAGGACTAGATGATGGGCTTTACCTCCAGACGTTGGGCTTTACCTCTAGATATCTGGCTTTACCTCTAGATGTTGGGCTTTACCTCTAGATTTTGGGTTTTAAATATATATATATTTGGCTTTTCCTCTAGATGTTGGGTTTTACATCTAGATTTGGGGTTTTACATCTAGATGTTTGCCTTCACCTCTGTAAGTTGGGCTTTACCTGCAGACATTGGGCTGTAGGACTAGATGATGGGCTTTACCTCCAGACGTTGGGCTTTACCTCTAGATATCTGGCTTTACCTCTAAATGATGCGCTTAAACTCTAAATATTGGGCTTTTCCTCCAGATGTTGGGCTTTAGATTTAGAAGTTGGGCTTTACAACTATATTTTCGGCTTTAGATCTAGAAGTTGGGCTTTACATCTAGATTTTGGGCTTTACATCTTAATATTGGGCTTCACCTCTAGATTTTGGGGTTTAGATCTATATATCTGGCTTTATCTCTAGATGTTGGGCTTTACCTCTACATTTTGGGCTCTACCTCTAGGTATTGGTATTTACATTTAGATTTTTGACTTTAAATCTGGAAGTTGAGCTTTACATCTAGACTTTGGGATTTACCTCTAGATGTTGGGATTTAACTCTAGAATTTGGGTTTGAAATCTATATATTTTGCTTTTCCTCTAGATGTTGGGCTTTACCTCTAGATATCTGGCTTTACCTCTAGATGTTTGGTTTTACCTCTAGATATTGGTCTTTACCTCGAAATGTTGGGCTTTAGATCTAGAAGTTGGGCTTTTCATCTAGATTTTGGGCTTTACGTCTAGATATTGAGCTTTACCTCTAGATTTTGGGTTTTAAATCTATATATTTGGCTTTTCCTCTAGATGTTGGGCTTTACCCCTAGATATCTGGATTTACCTGTAGATGTTGGGCTTTACTTCTAGATTTTAGGTTTTCCATCTGGATTTTTGGCTTCTCTCTAGAATCTGGGCTTTACCTCCAGACGTTGGGCTTTACCACTAGATGTTGGGTTTTACATCTAGATGTTGGTCTTTAGGTCTAGATATTGGACTTTACCTCTAGATGTAGGGTTTTACATCTAGATGTTTTGCTTTACATTTAGATGTTGGTCTTTATCTCTAGATGTTGGGTTATACCTCTATATGTTGTGCTTCACCTCTAGTTGTTAGGCTTTACCTCTAGATGTTTGGATTACATCTAGATGTTTTGCTTTACATTTAGATGTTCGGCTTTATCTCTAGATTTTGGGTTTTAAATCTATATATTTGGCATATCTCTAGATGTTGGGCTCTAACTCTAGGTATTGGTGTTTACCTCTAGATTTTGGACTTTAACTCTGGAAGTTGGGCTTTACCTCTAGAAGTTGGGCTTTAACTCTAGACTTTGGGCTTTACCTCAAGACGTTCGGCTTTAACTCCAGCTGTTGGGCTTTACCTCTAGATTTTGGGCCTTACCTCTAGAAGTTGGGGGTTATATCTATATGGTTGGATTTAACTGTAGATATCAGGCCTTAACACTTGATTTTGGAATTCACCTCTAGATGTTAGGCTTTCCATCTAGATTCTGGGCTTTCCCTCTAGATGTTGGGCTTTAACTCTAGATTTTGGGCTTTACTCTAAAAGATGCGCTTTAACTCTAGATATTCGGCTTTGCCTCTAGAAGATGGATTGTACATCTAGATGTTTGGCTTTAACTGTAGGTGTCGAGTTTTAACACTAGATATTGGAATTCACCTCTAGATCTTAGTCTTTAGCTCTACATGTTGGGCTTTACCTCTAGAGTATTTGGCTTTCGATCTAGCAATTGGGCTTTACATCTAGATTTGGGGCTTTAGCTCTAGATGTTGGGCTTTACCTCCAGATTGTGGATTTTAAATCTATATATCTGGCTTTATCTCTAGATGTTGGGCTTTACCTCTAGATATCTGGCTTTAACTCTAGATGTTGGGCTTTACCTCTAGATTTTGGGTTTTAAATATATATACATTTGGCTTTTCCTCTAGATGTTGGGCTTTACCTCTAGATTTGGGGTTTTACATCTAGATATTTGCCTTTACCCCTGTAAGTTGAGCTTAACTGCAGACATTGGGCTGTAGGACTAGATGATGGGCTTTACCTCCAGACGTTGGGCTTTACCTCTAGATATCTGGCTTTACCTGTAGATGTTGGGTTTTACCTCTAGATATTGGTCTTTACCTCTAGATGTTGGGCTTTAGATCTAGAAGTTGTGCTTTTCATCTAGATTTTGGGCTTTACGTCTAGATATCTGGCTTTACGTCTAGATGTTGGGCTTTACCTCTAGATTTTGGGTTTTAAATCTATATATTTGGCTTTTCCTCTAGATGTTGGCCTTTACCCCTAGATATCTGGCTTTACCTCTAGATGTTGGGCTTTACCTCTAGATTTTGGGTTTTAAATCTATATATTTGGCTTTTCCTCTAGATGTTGGCCTTTACCCCTAGATATCTGGCTTTACCTCTAGATGTTGGGCTTTACCTCTAGATTTTGGGTTTTAAATCTATATATTTGGCTTTTCCTCTAGATGTTGGCCTTTACCCCTAGATATCTGGCTTTACCTCTAGATGTTGGGCTTTACCTCTAGATTTTGGGTTTTAAATCTAGATGTTTGCCTTCACCTCTGTAAGTTGGGCTTTACCTGCAGACATTGGGCTGTAGGACTAGATGATGGGCTTTACCTCCAGACGTTGGGCTTTACCTCTAGATATCTGGCTTTACCTCTAGATGTTGGGCTTTACCTCTAAATTTTGGGTTTTAAATATATATATATTTGGCTTTTCCTCTAGATGTTGGGCTTTACCTCTAGATTTGGGGTTTTACATCTAGATGTTTGGCTTTAACTGTAGGTGTCGGGCTTTAACACTAGATATTGGAATTCACTTCTAGATCTTAGTCTTTACCTCTACATGTTGGGCTTTACCTCTAGAGTATTTGTCTTTAGATCTAGCAATTGGGCTTTACATCTAGATTTGGGGCTTTAGCTCTAGATGTTGGGCTTTACCTCCAGATTTTGGATTTTAAATCTATATATCTGGCTTTATCTCTAGATGTTGGGCTTTATCTCTAGATTTTGGGCTCTAACTCTAGGTATTGGTGTTTACCTCTAGATTTTGGACTTTAACTCTGGGAGTTGGGCTTTACCTCTAGATGTTGGGATTTAACTCTAGAATTTGGGTTTGAAATCTATATATTTTGCTTTTCCTCTAGATGTTGGGCTTTACCTCTAGATATCTGGCTTTACATCTAGATGTTGGGTTTTACCTCTAGATATTGGTCTTTATCTCTAGATTTTGGGCGTTAGATCTAGAATTTGGGCTTTACTTCTAGATTTTGGGCTTTAGATCAAGAATTTGGGCTTTACATCTAGATTTTGGGCTTTACGTCTTGATATTGGGCTTTACCTCTAGATTTTGGGTTTTAAATCTATATATTTGGCTTTTCCTCTAGATGTTGGCCTTTACGCCTAGATATCTGGCTTTACATCTAGATGTTGGGCTTTACCTCTAGATTTTGGGTTTTAAATATATATATATTTGGCTTTTCCTCTAGATGTTGGGCTTTACCTCTAGATTTGGGGTTTTACATCTAGATGTTTGCCTTCACCTCTGAAAATTTGTCTTTACCTGCAAATATTGGGCTGTAGGACTAGATGATGGGCTTTACGTCCAGACGTTGGGCTTTACCTCTAGATATGTGGATTTACTTCTAGATGTTGGGTTTTACCTCTAGATGCTGGTCTTTAGGTCTAGCTCTTGGACTTTACCTCTAGATGTAGGGTTTTACATCTAGATGTTTTGCTTTACATTTAGATGTTGGTCTTTATCTCTAGATGTTGGGTTATACCTCTATATGTTGTGCTTCACCTCTAGATGTTAGGCTTTACCTCTAGATGTTTGGATTACATCTAAATGTTTTGCTTTACATTTAGATGTTCGGCTTTATCTCTAGATTTTGGGATTTAAATCTATATATTTGGCTTTTCCTCTAGATGTTGGGCTTTACCGTCAGATATCTGGCTTTACGTCTAGATGTTGGGCTCTACCTCTAGAAGTTTGGCTTTAACTCTAGACTTTGGGCTTTACCTCAAGACGTTCGGCTTTAACTCTAGCTGTTGGGCTTTCCCTCTAGATTTTGGGCCTTACCTCTAGAAGTTGGGGGTTATATCTATATGGTTGGATTTAACTGTAGATGTCAGGCCTTAACACTTGATTTTGGAATTCACCTCTAGATGTTAGGCTTTACATCTAGATTCTGGGCTTTCCCTCTAGATGTTGGGCTTTAACTCTAGATTTTGGGCTTTACTCTAAAGGATGCGCTTTAACTCTAGATATTCGGCTTTACCTCTAGAAGTTGGGTTTTACATCTAGATGCTTGGTTTTAACTGTAGGTGTCGGCCTTTAACACTAGATATTGGAATTCACCTCTAGATCTTAGTCTTTACCTCTACATGTTGGGCTTTACCTCTAGAGTATTTGGCTTTAGATCTAGCAATTGGGCTTTACATCTAGATTTGGGGCTTTACCTCTAGATGTTGGGCTTTACCTCCAGATTTTGGATTTTAAATCTATATATCTGGCTTTATCTCTAGATGTTGGGCTTTATCTCTAGATTTTGGGCTCTAACTCTAGGTATTGGTGTTTACCTCTAGATTTTGGACTTTAACTCTGGAAGTTGGGCTTTACCTCTAGATGTTGGGATTGAACTCTAGAATTTGGGTTTGAAATCTATATATTTTGCTTTTCCTCTAGATGTTGGGCTTTACCTCTAGATATCTGGCTTTACCTCTAGATGTTGGGTTTTACCTCTAGATATTGGTCTTTACCTCTAGATTTTGGGTTTTAAATCTATATATTTGGCTTTTCCTCTAGATGTTGGGCTTTACCGTCAGATATCTGGCTATACGTCTAGATGTTGAGCTTTACCTCTAGAAGTTGGGCTTTAACTCTAGACTTTGGGCTTTACCTCAATACCTTCGGCTTTAACTCTAGCTGTTGGGCTTTACCTCTAGATTTTGGGCCTTACCTCTAGAAGTTGGGGGTTATATCTATATGGTTGGATTTAACTGTAGATGTCAGGCCTTAACACTTGATTTTGGAATTCACCTCTAGATGTTAGGTTTTACATCTAGATTCTGGGCTTTCCCTCTAGATGTTGGGCTTTAACTCTAGATTTTGGGCTTTACTCGAAAGGATGCGCTTTAACTCTAGATATTCTGCTTTACCTCTAGAAGTTGGGTTTTACATCTAGATGTTTGACTTTAACTGTCGGTGTCGGCCTTTAACACTAGATATTGGAATTCACCTCTAGATCTTAGTCTTTAGCTCTACATGTTGGGCTTTACCTCTAGAGTATTTGGCTTTAGATCTAGCAATTGGGCTTTACATCTAGATTTGGGGCTTTAGCTCTAGATGTTGGGCTTTACCTCCAGATTTTGGATTTTAAATCTATATATCTGGCTTTATCTCTAGATGTTGGGCTTTATCTCTAGATTTTGGGCTCTAACTTTAGGTATTGGTGTTTACCTCTAGATTTTGGACTTTAACTCTGGAAGTTGGGCTTTACCTCTAGATGTTGGGATAGAACTCTAGAATTTGGGTTTGAAATCTATATATTTTGCTTTTCCTCTAGATGTTGGGCTTTACCTCTAGATATCTGGCTTTACCTCTAGATGTTGGGTTTTACCTCTAGATATTGGTCTTTACCTCTAGATTTTGGGCGTTAGATCTAGAAGTTGTGCTTTACATCTAGATTTTGGGCTTTACGTCTTGATATTGGGCTTTACCTCTAGATTTTGGGTTTTAAATCTATATATTTGGCTTTTCCTCTAGATTTTGGGTTTTACATTTGGATGTTTGCCTTCACCTCTGTAAGTTGGGCTTTACCTGCAGACATTGGGCTGTAGGACTAGATGATGGGCTTTACCTCCAGACGTTGGGCTTTACCTCTAGATATCTGGCTTTACCTCTAGATGTTGGGCTTTACCTCTAGATTTTGGGTTTTAAATATATATATATTTGGCTTTTCCTCTAGATGTTGGGTTTTACATCTAGATTTGGGGTTTTACATCTAGATGTTTGCCTTCACCTCTGTAAGTTGGGCTTTACCTGCAGACATTGGGCTGTAGGACTAGATGATGGGCTTTACCTCCAGACGTTGGGCTTTACCTCTAGATATCTGGCTTTACCTCTAAATGATGCGCTTAAACTCTAAATATTGGGCTTTTCCTCCAGATGTTGGGCTTTAGATTTAGAAGTTGGACTTTACAACTATATTTTCGGCTTTAGATCTAGAAGTTGGGCTTTACATCTAGATTTTGGGCTTTACATCTTAATATTGGGCTTCACCTCTAGATTTTGGGGTTTAGATCTATATATCTGGCTTTATCTCTAGATGTTGGGCTTTACCTCTACATTTTGGGCTCTACCTCTAGGTATTGGTATTTACATTTAGATTTTTGACTTTAAATCTGGAAGTTGAGCTTTACATCTAGACTTTGGGATTTACCTCTAGATGTTGGGATTTAACTCTAGAATTTGGGTTTGAAATCTATATATTTTGCTTTTCCTCTAGATGTTGGGCTTTACCTCTAGATATCTGGCTTTACCTCTAGATGTTTGGTTTTACCTCTAGATATTGGTCTTTACCTCGAAATGTTGGGCTTTAGATCTAGAAGTTGGGCTTTTCATCTAGATTTTGGGCTTTACGTCTAGATATTGAGCTTTACCTCTAGATTTTGGGTTTTAAATCTATATATTTGGCTTTTCCTCTAGATGTTGGGCTTTACCCCTAGATATCTGGATTTACCTGTAGATGTTGGGCTTTACCTCTAGATTTTGGGTTTTCCATCTGGATTTTTGGCTTCTCTCTAGAATCTGGGCTTTACCTCCAGACGTTGGGCTTTACCACTAGATGTTGGGTTTTACCTCTAGATGTTGGTCTTTAGGTCTAGATATTGGACTTTACCTCTAGATGTAGGGTTTTACATCTAGATGTTTTGCTTTACATTTAGATGTTGGTCTTTATCTCTAGATGTTGGGTTATACCTCTATATGTTGTGCTTCACCTCTAGTTGTTAGGCTTTACCTCTAGATGTTTGGATTACATCTAGATGTTTTGATTTACATTTAGATGTTCGGCTTTATCTCTAGATTTTGGGTTTTAAATCTATATATTTGGCATATCTCTAGATGTTGGGCTCTAACTCTAGGTATTGGTGTTTACCTCTAGATTTTGGACTTTAACTCTGGAAGTTGGGCTTTACCTCTAGAAGTTGGGCTTTAACTCTAGACTTTGGGCTTTACCTCAAGACGTTCAGCTTTAACTCCAGCTGTTGGGCTTTACCTCTAGATTTTGGGCCTTACCTCTAGAAGTTGGGGGTTATATCTATATGGTTGGATTTAACTGTAGATATCAGGCCTTAACACTTGATTTTGGAATTCACCTCTAGATGTTAGGCTTTCCATCTAGATTCTGGGCTTTCCCTCTAGATGTTGGGCTTTAACTCTAGATTTTGGGCTTTACTCTAAAAGATGCGCTTTAACTCTAGATATTCGGCTTTGCCTCTAGAAGATGGGTTGTACATCTAGATGTTTGGCTTTAACTGTAGGTGTCGAGTTTTAACACTAGTTATTGGAATTCACCTCTAGATCTTAGTCTTTAGCTCTACATGTTGGGCTTTACCTCTAGAGTATTTGGCTTTAGATCTAGCAATTGGGCTTTACATCTAGATTTGGGGCTTTAGCTCTAGATGTTGGGCTTTACCTCCAGATTTTGGATTTTAAATCTATATATCTGGCTTTATCTCTAGATGTTGGGCTTTATCTCTAGATTTTGGGCTCTAACTTTAGGTATTGGTGTTTACCTCTAGATTTTGGACTTTAACTCTGGAAGTTGGGCTTTACCTCTAGATGTTGGGATTGAACTCTAGAATTTGGGTTTGAAATCTATATATTTTGCTTTTCCTCTAGATGTTGGGCTTTACCTCTAGATATCTGGCTTTACCTCTAGATGTTGGGTTTTACCTCTAGATATTGGTCTTTACCTCTAGATTTTGGGCGTTAGATCTAGAAGTTGTGCTTTACATCTAGATTTTGGGCTTTACGTCTTGATATTGGGCTTTACCTCTAGATTTTGGGTTTTAAATCTATATATTTGGCTTTTCCTCTAGATTTTGGGTTTTACATTTGGATGTTTGCCTTCACCTCTGTAAGTTGGGCTTTACCTGCAGACATTGGGCTGTAGGACTAGATGATGGGCTTTACCTCCAGACGTTGGGCTTTACCTCTAGATATCTGGCTTTACCTCTAGATGTTGGGCTTTACCTCTAGATTTTGGGTTTTAAATATATATATATTTGGCTTTTCCTCTAGATGTTGGGTTTTACATCTAGATTTGGGGTTTTACATCTAGATGTTTGCCTTCACCTCTGTAAGTTGGGCTTTACCTGCAGACATTGGGCTGTAGGACTAGATGATGGGCTTTAATTCCAGACGTTGGGCTTTACCTCTAGATATCTGGCTTTACCTCTAAATGATGCGCTTAAACTCTAAATATTGGGCTTTTCCTCCAGATGTTGGGCTTTAGATTTAGAAGTTGGGCTTTACAACTATATTTTCGGCTTTAGATCTAGAAGTTGGGCTTTACATCTAGATTTTGGGCTTTACATCTTAATATTGGGCTTCACCTCTAGATTTTGGGGTTTAGATCTATATATCTGGCTTTATCTCTAGATGTTGGGCTTTACCTCTACATTTTGGGCTCTACCTCTAGGTATTGGTATTTACATTTAGATTTTTGACTTTAAATCTGGAAGTTGAGCTTTACATCTAGACTTTGGGATTTACCTCTAGATGTTGGGATTTAACTCTAGAATTTGGGTTTGAAATCTATATATTTTGCTTTTCCTCTAGATGTTGGGCTTTACCTCTAGATATCTGGCTTTACCTCTAGATGTTTGGTTTTACCTCTAGATATTGGTCTTTACCTCGAAATGTTGGGCTTTAGATCTAGAAGTTGGGCTTTTCATCTAGATTTTGGGCTTTACGTCTAGATATTGAGCTTTACCTCTAGATTTTGGGTTTTAAATCTATATATTTGGCTTTTCCTCTAGATGTTGGGCTTTACCCCTAGATATCTGGATTTACCTGTAGATGTTGGGCTTTACTTCTAGATTTTAGGTTTTCCATCTGGATTTTTGGCTTCTCTCTAGAATCTGGGCTTTACCTCCAGACGTTGGGCTTTACCACTAGATGTTGGGTTTTACCTCTAGATGTTGGTCTTTAGGTCTAGATATTGGACTTTACCTCTAGATGTAGGGTTTTACATCTAGATGTTTTGCTTTACATTTAGATGTTGGTCTTTATCTCTAGATGTTGGGTTATACCTCTATATGTTGTGCTTCACCTCTAGTTGTTAGGCTTTACCTCTAGATGTTTGGATTACATCTAGATGTTTTGATTTACATTTAGATGTTCGGCTTTATCTCTAGATTTTGGGTTTTAAATCTATATATTTGGCATATCTCTAGATGTTGGGCTCTAACTCTAGGTATTGGTGTTTACCTCTAGATTTTGGACTTTAACTCTGGAAGTTGGGCTTTACCTCTAGAAGTTGGGCTTTAACTCTAGACTTTGGGCTTTACCTCAAGACGTTCGGCTTTAACTCCAGCTGTTGGGCTTTACCTCTAGATTTTGGGCCTTACCTCTAGAAGTTGGGGGTTATATCTATATGGTTGGATTTAACTGTAGATATCAGGCCTTAACACTTGATTTTGGAATTCACCTCTAGATGTTAGGCTTTCCATCTAGATTCTGGGCTTTCCCTCTAGATGTTGGGCTTTAACTCTAGATTTTGGGCTTTACTCTAAAAGATGCGCTTTAACTCTAGATATTCGGCTTTGCCTCTAGAAGATGGGTTGTACATCTAGATGTTTGGCTTTAACTGTAGGTGTCGAGTTTTAACACTAGATATTGGAATTCACCTCTAGATCTTAGTCTTTAGCTCTACATGTTGGGCTTTACCTCTAGAGTATTTGGCTTTCGATCTAGCAATTGGGCTTTACATCTAGATTTGGGGCTTTAGCTCTAGATGTTGGGCTTTACCTCCAGATTTTGGATTTTAAATCTATATATCTGGCTTTATCTCTAGATGTTGGGCTTTACCTCTAGATATCTGGCTTTAACTCTAGATGTTGGGCTTTACCTCTAGATTTTGGGTTTTAAATATATATACATTTGGCTTTTCCTCTAGATGTTGGGCTTTACCTCTAGATTTGGGGTTTTACATCTAGATATTTGCCTTTACCCCTGTAAGTTGAGCTTAACTGCAGACATTGGGCTGTAGGACTAGATGATGGGCTTTACCTCCAGACGTTGGGCTTTACCTCTAGATATCTGGCTTTACCTCTAGATGTTGGGTTTTACCTCTAGATATTGGTCTTTACCTCTAGATGTTGGGCTTTAGATCTAGAAGTTGTGCTTTTCATCTAGATTTTGGGCTTTACCGTCAGATATCTGGCTTTACGTCTAGATGTTAGGCTTTACCTCTAGAAGTTGGGCTTTAACTCTAGACTTTGGGCTTTACCTCAAGACGTTCGGCTTTAAGTCTAGCTGTTGGGCTTTACCTCTAGATTTTGGGCCTTACCTCTAGAAGTTGGGGGTTATATCTATATGGTTGGATTTAACTGTAGATGTCAGGCCTTAACACTTGATTTTGGAATTCACCTCTAGATGTTAGGCTTTACATCTAGATTCTGGGCTTTCCCTCTAGATGTTGGGCTTTAACTCTAGATTTTGGGCTTTATTCTAAAGGATGCGCTTTAACTCTAGATATTCGGCTTTACCTCTAGAAGTTGGGTTGTACATCTAGATGTTTGGCTTTAACTGTAGGTGTCAGGCTTTAACACTAGATATTGGAATTCACCTCTAGATCTTTGTCTTTAGCTCTACATGTTGGGCTTTACCTCTAGAGTATTTGGCTTTAGATCTAGCAATTGGGCTTTACATCTAGATTTGGGGCTTTAGCTCTAGATGTTGGGCTTTACCTCCAGATTTTGGATTTTAAATCTATATATCTGGCTTTATCTCTAGATGTTGGGCTTTATCTCTAGATATTGGGCTCTAACTCTAGGTATTGGTGTTAAACCTCTAGATTTTGGACTTTAACTCTGGAAGTTGGGCTTAACCTCTAGATGTTGGGATTGAACTCTAGAATTTGGGTTTGAAATCTATATATTTTGCTTTTCCTCTAGATGTTGGGCTTTACCTCTAGATATCTGGCTTTACCTCTAGATGTTGGGTTTTACCTCTAGATATTGGTCTTCACCTCTAGATTTTGGGCGTTAGATCTAGAAATTGGGCTTTACATCTAGATTTTGGGCTTTACGTCTTGATATTGGGCTTTACCTCTAGATTTTGGTTTTTAAATCTATATATTTGGCTTTTCCTCTAGATTTTGGGTTTTACATTTGGATGTTTGCCTTCACATCTGTAAGTTGGGCTTTACCTGCAGACATTGGGCTGTAGGACTAGATGATGGGCTTTACCTCCAGACGTTGAGCTTTACCTCTAGATATCTGGCTTTACCTCTAGATGTTGGGCTTTACCTCTAGATTTTGGGTTTTAAATATATATATATTTGGCTTTTCCTCTAGATGTTGGGCTTTACCTCTAGATTTGGGGTTTTACATCTAGATATTTGCCTTCACCTCTGTAAGTTGGGCTTAACTTCAGACATTGGGCTGTAGGACTAGATGATGGGCTTTACCTCCAGACGTTGGGCTTTACCTCTAGATATCTGGCTTTACCTGTAGATGTTGGGTTTTACCTCTAGATATTGGTCTTTACCTCTAGATGTTGGGCTTTAGATCTAGAAGTTGTGCTTTTCATCTAGATTTTGGGCTTTACGTCTAGATATTGGGCTTTAACTCTAGATTTTGGGGTTTATATCTATATATTTGTCTTTTCCTCTAGATGTTGGGCTTTACCCCTAGATATCTGGATTTACCTGTAGATGTTGGGCTTTAGCTCTAGATTTTGGGTTTTCCATCTGGATTTTTGGCTTCTCTCTAGAATCTGGCCTTTACCTCCAGACGTTGGGCTTTACCACTAGATGTTGGGTTTTACCTCTAGATGTTGGTCTTTAGGTCTAGATATTGGACTTTACCTCTAGATGTAGGGTTTTACATCTAGATGTTTTGCTTTACATTTAGATGTTGGTCTTTATCTCTAGATGTTGGGTTATACCTCTATATGTTGTGCTTCACCTCTAGATGTTAGGCTTTACCTCTAGATGTTTGGATTACATCTAGATGTTTTGCTTTACATTTAGATGTTCGGCTTTATCTCTAGATTTTGGGTTTTAAATCTATATATTTGGCTTTTCCTCTAGATGTTGGGCTTTACCTCTAGATATCTGGCTTTACCTCTAGATGTTGGGTTTTACCTCTAGATATTGGTCTTTACCTCTAGATTTTGGGCGTTAGCTCTAGAAATTGGGCTTTACATCTAGATTTTGGGCTTTAGATCAAGAAGTTGGGCTTTACATCTAGATTTTGGGCTTTACGTCTTGATATTGGGCTTTACCTCTAGATTTTGGGTTTTAAATCTATATATTTGGCTTTTCCTCTAGATTTTGGGTTTTACATTTGGATGTTTGCCTTCACCTCTGTAAGTTGGGCTTTACCTGCAGACATTGGGCTGTAGGACTAGATGATGGGCTTTACCTCCAGACGTTGGGCTTTACCTCTAGATATCTGGCTTTACCTCTAGATGTTGGGCTTTACCTCTAGATTTTGGGTTTTAAATATATATATATTTGGCTTTTCCTCTAGATGTTGGGCTTTACCTCTAGATTTGGGGTTTTACATCTAGATATTTGCCTTCACCTCTGTAAGTTGGGCTTAACTGCAGACATTGGGCTGTAGGACTAGATGATGGGCTTTACCTCCAGACGGTGGGCTTTACCTCTAGATATCTGGCTTTACCTGTAGATGTTGGGTTTTACCTCTAGATATTGGTCTTTACCTCTAGATGTTGGGCTTTAGATCTAGAAGTTGTGCTTTTCATCTAGATTTTGGGCTTTACGTCTAGATATTGGGCTTTACCTCTAGATTTTGGGTTTTATATCTATATATTTGGCTTTTCCTCTAGATGTTGGGCTTTACCCCTAGATATCTGGATTTACCTGTAGATGTTGGGCTTTACCTCTAGATTTTGGGTTTTCCATCTGGATTTTTGGCTTCCCTTTAGAATCTGGGCTTTACCTCCAGACGTTGGGCTTTACCACTAGATGTTGGGTTTTACCTCTAGATGTTGGTCTTTAGGTCTAGATATTGGACTTTACCTCTAGATGTAGGGTTTTACATCTAGATGTTTTGCTTTACATTTAGATGTTGGTCTTTATCTCTAGATGTTGGGTTATACCTCTATATGTTGTGCTTCACCTCTAGATGTTAGGCTTTACCTCTAGATGTTTGGATTACATCTAGATCTTTTGCTTTACATTTAGATGTTCGGCTTTATCTCTAGTTTTTGGGTTTTAAATCTATATATTTGGGTTTTCCTCTAGATGTTGGGCTTTACCTTCAGATATCTGGCTTTACGTCTAGATGTTGGGCTTTACCTCTAGAAGTTGGGCTTTAACTCTAGACTTTGGGCTTTACCTCAAGACGTTCGGCTTTTCCTCTAGCTGTTGGGCTTTACCTCTAGATTTTGGGCCTTACCTCTAGAAGTTGGGGGTTATATCTATATGGTTGGATTTAACTGTAGATGTCAGGCCTTAACACTTGATTTTGGAATTCACCTCTAGATGTTAGGCTTTACATCTAGATTCTGGGCTTTCCCTCTAGATGTTGGGCTTTAACTCTAGATTTTGGGCTTTACTCTAAAGGATGCGATTTAACTCTAGATATTCGGCTTTACCTCTAGAAGTTGGGTTGTACATCTAGATGTTTGGCTTTAACTGTAGGTGTCGGCCTTTAACACTAGATATTGGAATTCACCTCTAGATCTTAGTCTTTACCTCTACATGTTGGGCTTTACCTCTAGAGTATTTGGCTTTAGATCTAGCAATTGGGCTTTACATCTAGATTTGGGGCTTTTGCTCTAGATGTTGGGCTTCACCTCCAGATTTTGGATTTTAAATCTATATATCTGGCTTTATCTCTAGATGTTGGGCTTTATCTCTAGATTTTGGGCTCTAACTCTAGGTATTGGTGTTTACCTCTAGATTTTGGACTTTAACTCTGGAAGTTGGGCTTAACCTCTAGATGTTGGGATTGAACTCTAGAATTTGGTTTTGAAATCTATATATTTTGCTTTTCCTCTAGATGTTGGGCTTTACCTCTAGATATCTGGCTTTACCTCTAGATGTTGGGTTTTACCTCTAGATATTGGTCTTTACCTCTAGATTTTGGGCGTTAGATCTAGAAATTGGGCTTTACATCTAGATTTTGGGCTTTAGATCAAGAAGTTGTGCTTTACATCTAGATTTTGGGCTTTATGTCTTGATATTGGGCTTTACCTCTAGATTTTGGGTTTTAAATCTATATATTTGGCTTTTCCTCTAGATTCTGGGTTTTACATTTGGATGTTTGCCTTCACCTCTGTAAGTTGGGCTTTACCTGCAGACATTGGGCTGTAGGACTAGATGATGGGCTTTACCTCCAGACGTTGGGCTTTACCTCTAGATATCTGGCTTTACCTCTAGATGTTGGGCTTTACCTCTAGATTTTGGGTTTTAAATATATATATATTTGGCTTTTCCTCTAGATGTTGGGCTTTACCTCTAGATTTGGGGTTTTACATCTAGATATTTGCCTTCACCTCTGTAAGTTGGGCTTAACTGCAGACATTGGGCTGTAGGACTAGATGATGGGCTTTACCTCCAGACGTTGGGCTTTACCTCTAGATATCTGGCTTTACCTGTAGATGTTGGGTTTTACCTCTAGATATTGGTCTTTACCTCTAGATGTTGGGCTTTACCTCTAGATTTTGGGTTTTCCATCTGGATTTTTGGCTTCCCTTTAGAATCTGGGCTTTACCTCCAGACGTTGGGCTTTACCACTAGATGTTGGGTTTTACCTCTAGATGTTGGTCTTTAGGTCTAGATATTGGACTTTACCTCTAGATGTAGGGTTTTACATCTAGATGTTTTGCTTTACATTTAGATGTTGGTCTTTATCTCTAGATGTTGGGTTATACCTCTATATGTTGTGCTTCACCTCTAGATGTTAGGCTTTACCTCTAGATGTTTGGATTACATCTAGATCTTTTGCTTTACATTTAGATGTTCGGCTTTATCTCTAGTTTTTGGGTTTTAAATCTATATATTTGGGTTTTCCTCTAGATGTTGGGCTTTACCTTCAGATATCTGGCTTTACGTCTAGATGTTGGGCTTTACCTCTAGAAGTTGGGCTTTAACTCTAGACTTTGGGCTTTACCTCAAGACGTTCGGCTTTTCCTCTAGCTGTTGGGCTTTACCTCTAGATTTTGGGCCTTACCTCTAGAAGTTGGGGGTTATATCTATATGGTTGGATTTAACTGTAGATGTCAGGCCTTAACACTTGATTTTGGAATTCACCTCTAGATGTTAGGCTTTACATCTAGATTCTGGGCTTTCCCTCTAGATGTTGGGCTTTAACTCTAGATTTTGGGCTTTACTCTAAAGGATGCGCTTTAACTCTAGATATTCGGCTTTACCTCTAGAAGTTGGGTTGTACATCTAGATGTTTGGCTTTAACTGTAGGTGTCGGCCTTTAACACTAGATATTGGAATTCACCTCTAGATCTTAGTCTTTACCTCTACATGTTGGGCTTTACCTCTAGAGTATTTGGCTTTCGATCTAGCAATTTGCTTTACATCTAGATTTGGGGCTTTTGCTCTAGATGTTGGGCTTCACCTCCAGATTTTGGATTTTAAATCTATATATCTGGCTTTATCTCTAGATGTTGGGCTTTATCTCTAGATTTTGGGCTCTAACTCTAGGTATTGGTGTTTACCTCTAGATTTTGGACTTTAACTCTGGAAGTTGGGCTTAACCTCTAGATGTTGGGATTGAACTCTAGAATTTGGTTTTGAAATCTATATATTTTGCTTTTCCTCTAGATGTTGGGCTTTATCTTAGATATCTGGTTTTACCTCTAGATGTTGGGTTTTACCTCTAGATATTGGTCTTTACCTCTAGATTTTGGGCGTTAGATCTAGAAATTGGGCTTTACATCTAGATTTTGGGCTTTAGATCAAGAAGTTGTGCTTTACATCTAGATTTTGGGCTTTATGTCTTGATATTGGGCTTTACCTCTAGATTTTGGGTTTTAAATCTATATATTTGGCTTTTCCTCTAGATTCTGGGTTTTACATTTGGATGTTTGCCTTCACCTCTGTAAGTTGGGCTTTACCTGCAGACATTGGGCTGTAGGACTAGATGATGGGCTTTACCTCCAGACGTTGGGCTTTACCTCTAGATATCTGGCTTTACCTCTAGATGTTGGGCTTTACCTCTAGATTTTGGGCTTTACTCTAAAGGATGCGCTTTAACTCTAGATATTCGGCTTTACCTCTAGAAGTTGGGTTTTACATCTAGATATTTGGCTTTAACTGTAGGTGTCGGCCTTTAACACTAGATATTGGAATTCACCTCTAGATCTTAGTCTTTAGCTCTACATGTTGGGCTTTACCTCTAGAGTATTTGGCTTTCGATCTAGCAATTGGGCTTTACATCTAGATTTGGGGCTTTACCTCTAGATGTTGGGATTTAACTCTAGAATTTGGGTTTTAAATCTATATATTTTGCTTTACCTCTAGATGTTGGGCTTTACCTCTAGATATTGGTCTTTACCTCTTGATTTTGGGCGTTAGATCTAGAATTTGGGCTTTACATCTAGATTTTGGGCTTTACGTCTAGATATTGGGCATTACCTCTAGATTTTGGGTTTTAAATGTATATATTTGGCTTTTCCTCTAGATGTTGGGCTTTACCTCTAGATTTTGGGTTTTACATTTGGATGTTTGCCTTCACCTCTGTAAGTTGGGCTTTACCTGCAGACATTGGGCTGTAGGACTAGATGATGGGCTTTACCTCCAGACGTTGGGCTTTACCTCTAGATATCTGGCTTTTCCTCTAGATGTTGGGCTTTACCTCTAGATTTGGGGTTTTACATCTAGATGTTTGCCTTCACCTCTGTAAGTTGGGCTTAACTGCAGACATTGGGCTGTAGGACTAGATGATGGGCTTTACCTCCAGACGTTGGGCTTTACCTCTAGATATCTGGCTTTACCTCTAGATGTTGGGTTTTACCTCTAGATATTGGTCTTTACCTCTAGATGTTGGGCTTTAGATCTAGAGGTTGGGCTTTTCATCTAGATTTTGGGCTTTACGTGTAGATATTGGGCTTTACCTCTAGATTTTGGGTTTTATATCTATATATTTGGCTTTTCCTCTAGATGTTGGGCTTTACCCCTAGATATCTGGATTTACCTGTAGATGTTGGGCTTTACCTCTAGATTTTGGGTTTTCCATCTGGATTTTTGGCTTCTCTCTAGAATCTGGGCTTTACCTCCAGACGTTGGGCTTTACCACTAGATGTTGGGTTTTACCTCTAGATGTTGGTCTTTAGGTCTAGATATTGGACTTTACCTCTAGATGTAGGGTTTTACATCTAGATGTTTTGCTTTACATTTAGATGTTGGTCTTTATCTCTAGATGTTGGGTTATACCTCTATATGTTGTGCTTCACCTCTAGACGTTAGGCTTTGCCTCTAGATGTTTGGATTACATCTAGATGTTTTGCTTTACATTTAGATGTCCGGCTTTATCTCTAGATTTTGGGTTTTAAATCTATATATTTGGCTTTTCTTCTAGATGTTGGGCTTTACCTCTAGATATCGGCTTTACCTCTAGATGTTGGGTTTTACTTCTAGATATTGGTGTTTATCTCTAGATTTTGGGCGTTAGATCTAGAATTTGGGCTTTACATCTAGATTTTGGGCTTTAGATCTAGAAGTTGGGGTTTACATCTAGATTTTGGGCTTTACGTCTAGATATTGGGCTTTACCTCTAGATTTTGGGTTTTATATCTATATATTTGGCTTTTCCTCTAGATGTTGGGCTTTACCCCTAGATATCTGGATTTACCTGTGGATGTTGGGCTTTACCTCTAGATTTTGGTTTTTACATCTGTATTTCTGGCTTCTCTCTAGAATCTGGGCTTTACCTCCAGACGTTGGGCTTTACCACTAGATGTTGGTTTTTACCTCTAGATGTTGGTCTTTAGGTCTAGATATTGGACTTTACCTCTAGATATAGGGGTTTACATCTAGATGTTTTGCTTTACATTTAGATGTTGGTCTTTATCTCTAGATGTTGGGTTATACCTCTATATGTTGTGCTTCACCTCTAGATGTTAGGCTTTACCTCTAGATGTTTGGATTACATCTAGATGTTTTGCTTTACATTTAGATGTTCAGCTTTATCTCTAGATTTTGGGTTTTAAATCTATATATTTGGCTTTTCTTCTAGATTTTGGGCTTTACCTCTAGATATCGGCTTTACCTCTAGATGTTGGGTTTTACTTCTAGATATTGCTCTTTATCTCTAGATTTTGGGCGTTAGATCTAGAATTTGGGCTTTACATCTAGATTTTGTACTTTAGATCTAGAAGTTGGGGTTTACATCTAGATTTTGGGCTTTACGTCTAGATATTGGGATTTACCTCTAGATTTTGGGTTTTAAATCTATATATTTGGCTTTTCCTCTAGATGTTGGGCTTTACCCCTAGATATCAGGCTTTACCTCTAGATGTTGGGCTTTACCTCTAGGTTTTGGGTTTTAAATATATATATATTTGGCTTTTCCTCTAGATGTTGGGCTTTACCGTCAGATATCTTGCTTTACGTCTAGATGTTGGGCTTTACCTCTAGAAGTTGGGCTTTAACTCTAGACTTTGGGCTTTACCTCAAGACGTTCGGCTTTAACTCCAGCTGTTGGGCTTTACCTCTAGATTTTGGGCCTTACCTCTAGAAGTTGGGGGTTATATCTATATGGTTGGATTTAACAGTAGATATCAGGCCTTAACACTTGATTTTGGAATTCACCTCTAGATGTTAGGCTTTCCATCTAGATTCTGGGCTTTCCCTCTAGATGTTGGGCTTTAACTCTAGATTTTGGGCTTTACTCTAAAAGATGCAATTTAACTCTAGATATTCGGCTTTGCCTCTAGAAGATGGGTTGTACATCTAGATGTTTGGCTTTAACTGTAGGTGTCGAGTTTTAACACTAGATATTGGAATTCACACCTAGATCTTAGTCTTTAGCTCTACATGTTGGGCTTTACCTCTAGAGTATTTGGCTTTTGATCTAGCAATTGGGCTTTACATCTAGATTTGGGGCTTTAGCTCTAGATGTTGGGCTTTACCTCCAGATTGTGGATTTTAAATCTATATATCTGGCTTTATCTCTAGATGTTGGGCTTTATCTCTAGATTTTGGGCTCTAACTTTAGGTATTGGTGTTTACCTCTAGATTTTGGACTTTAACTCTGGAAGTTGGGCTTTACCTCTAGATGTTGGGATTTAACTCTAGAATTTGGGGTTTAAATCTATATATTTTGCTTTTCCTCTAGATGTTGGGCTTTACCTCTAGATATCTGGCTTTACCTCTAGATGTTGGGTTTTACCTCTAGATATTGGTCTTTACCTCTAGATTTTGGGTGTTAGATCTAGAATTTGGGCTTTACATCTAGATTTTGGGCTTTACGTCTAGATATTGGGCTTTACCTCTAGATTTTGGGTTTTAAATCTATATATTTGGCTTTTCCTCTAGATGTTGGGCTTTAGCCCTAGATATCTGGATTTTCCTCTAGATGTTGGGCTTTACCTCTAGATTTTGGGTTTTACATTTGGATGTTTGCCTTCACCTCTGTAAGTTGGGCTTTACCTGCAGACATTGGGCTGTAGGACTAGATGATGGGCTTTACCTCCAGACGTTGGGCTTTACCTCTAGATATCTGGCTTTACATCTAGATGTTGGGCTTTACCTCTAGATTTTGGGTTTTAAATATATATATATTTGGCTTTTCCTCTAGATGTTGGGCTTTACCTCTAGATTTGGGGTTTTACATCTAGATGTTTGCCTTCACCTCTGTAAGTAGGGCTTAACTGCAGACATTGGGCTGTAGGACTAGATGATGGGCTATACCTCCAGACGTTGGGCTTTACCTCTAGATATCTGGCTTTACCTCTAGATGTTGGGTTTTACCTCTAGATATCGGCTTTACCTCTAGATGTTGGGTTTTACTCCTAGATATTGGTGTTTATCTCTAGATTTTGGGCGTTAGATCTAGAATTTGGGCTTTACATCTAGATTTTGGGCTTTAGATCTAGAAGTTGGGGTTTACATCTAGATTTTGGCTTTACGTCTAGATATTGGGCTTTACCTCTAGATTTTGGTTTTTACATCTATATATTTGGCTTTTCATCTAGATGTTGGGCTTTACCCCTAGATATCTGGATTTACCTGTAGATGTTGGGCTTTACCTCTAGATTTTGGTTTTTACATCTGGATTTTTGGCTTCTCTCTAGAATCTGGGCTTTACCTCCAGACGTTGGGCTTTACCACTAGATGTTGGGTTTTACCTCTAGATGTTGGTCTTTAGGTCTAGATATTGGACTTTACCTCTAGATGTAGCGTTTTACATCTAGATGTTTTGCTTTACATTTAGATGTTGGTCTTTATCTCTAGATGTTGTGTTATACCTCTATATGTTGTGCTTCACCTCTAGATGTTAGGCTTTACCTCTAGATGTTTGGATTACATCTAGATGTTTTGCTTTACATTTAGATGTTCAGCTTTATCTCTAGATTTTGGGTTTTAAATCTATATATTTGGCTTTTCTTCTAGATGTTGGGCTTTACCTCTAGATATCGGCTTTACCTCTAGATGTTGGGTTTTACTTCTAGATATTGGTCTTTATCTCTAGATTTTGGGCTTTAGATCTAGAAGTTGGGGTTTACATCTAGATTTTGGGCTTTACGTCTAGATATTGGGCTTTACCTCTAGATTTTGGGTTTTAAATCTATATATTTGGCTTTACCTCTAGATGTTGGGCTTTACCTCTAGATTTTGGGTTTTAAATATATATATATTTGGCTTTTCCTCTAGATGTTGGGCTTTACCTCTAGATTTGGGGTTTTACATCTAGATGTTTGCCTTCACCTCTGTAAGTTGGGCTTTACCTGCAGACATTGGGCTGTAGGACTAGACGATGGGCTTTACCTCCAGACGTTGGGCTTTACCTCTAGATATCTGGCTTTACCTCTAAATGATGCGCTTAAACTCTAAATATTGGGCTTTAACTCTAGATGTTGGGCTTTAGATTTAGAAGTTGGGCTTTACATCTATATTTTGGGCTTTAGATCTAGAAGTTGAGCTTTACATCTAGACTTTGGGATTTACCTCTAGATGTTGGGATTTAACTCTAGAATTTGGGTTTCAAATCTATATATTTTGCTTTTCCTCTAGATGTTGGGCTTTACCTCTAGATATCTGTCTTTACCTCTAGATGTTGGGTTTTACCTCTAGATATGGTCTTTACCTCTAGATGTTGGGCTTTCGATCTAGAAGTTCTGCTTTTCATCTAGATTTTGGGCTTTACGTCTAGATATTGGGCTTTACCTCTAGGTTTTGGGTTTTAAATCTATATATTTGGCTTTTCCTCTAGATGTTGGGCTTTACCCCTAGATATCTGGCTTTACCTCTAGATGTTGGGCTTTACCTCTAGATTTTGGGTTTTAAATATATATATATTTGGCTTTTCCTCTAGATGTTGGGCTTTACCTCTAGATTTGGGGTTTTACATCTAGATGTTTGCCTTCACCTCTGTAAGTTGGGCTTTACCTGCAGACATTGGTCTGTAGGACTAGATGATGGGCTTTACCTCCAGACGTTTGGCTTTACCTCTAGATATCTGGCTTTACCTCTAGATGTTGGGTTTTACCTCTAGCTATTGGTCTTTACCTCTAGATGTTGGGCTTTAGATCTAGAAGTTGTGCTTTTCATCTAGATTTTGGGCTTTACGTCTCGATATTGGGCTTTACCTCTAGATTTTGGGTTTTATATCGATATATTTGGCTTTTCCTCTAGATGTTGGGCTTTACCCCTAGATATCTGGATTTACCTGTAGATGTTGGGCTTTACCTCTAGATTTTGGGTTTTCCATCTGGATTTTTGGCTTCTCTCTAGAATCTGGGCTTTACCTCCAGACGTTGGGCTTTACCACTAGATGTTGGGTTTTACCTCTAGAGGTTGGTCTTTAGGTCTAGATATTGGACTTTACCTCTAGATGTAGGGTTTTAAATCTAGATGTTTTGCTTTACATTTAGATGTTGGTCTTTATCTCTAGATGTTGGGTTATACCTCTCTATGTTGTGCTTCACCTCTAGAAGTTAGGCTTTACCTCTAGATGTTTGGATTACATCTAGATGTTTTGCTTTACATTTAGATGTTCGGCTTTATCTCTAGATTTTGGGTTTTAAATCTATATATTTGGCATATCTCTAGATTTTGGGCTCTAACTCTAGGTATTGGTGTTTACCTCTAGATTTTGGACTTTAACTCTGGAAGTTGGGGTTTACCCCTAGATGTTGGGATTTAACTCTAGATGTTGGGTTTTACCTCTAGATATTGGTCTTTATCTCTAGATTTTGGGCGTTAGATCTAGAATTTGGGCTTTACATCTAGATGTTGGGCTTTAGATCTAGAAGTTGGGCTTTACATCTAGATTTTGGGCTTTAAATGTATATATGTGGCTTTTCCTTTAGATGTTGGGCTTTACCCCTAGATATCTGGATTTACCTGTAGATGTTGGGCTTTACCTCTAGATTTTGGTTTTTCCATCTGGATTTTTGGCTTCTCTCTAGAATCTGGGCTTTACCTCCAGACGTTGGGCTTTACCACTAGATGTTGGGTTTTACCTCTAGATGTTGGTCTTTAGGTCTAGATATTGGACTTTACCTCTAGATGTAGGGGTTTACATCTAGATGTTTTGCTTTACATTTAGATGTTGGTCTTTATCTCTAGATGTTGGGTTATACCTCTATATGTTGTGCTTCACCTCTAGATGTTAGGCTTTACCTCTAGATGTTTGGATTACATCTAGATGTTTTGCTTTACATTTAGATGTTCGGCTTTATCTCTAGATTTTGGGTTTTAAATCTATATATTTGGCTTTTCTTCTAGATGTTGGGCTTTACCTCTAGATATCGGCTTTACCTCTAGATGTTGGGTTTTACTTCTAGATATTGGTCTTTATCTCTAGATTTTGGGCTTTAGATCTAGAAGTTGGGGTTTACATCTAGATTTTGGGCTTTACATCTAGATATTGGGCTTTACCTCTAGATTTTGGGTTTTAAATCTATATATTTGGCTTTTCCTCTAGATGTTGGGCTTTACCCCTAGATATCTGGCTTTACCTCTAGATGTTGGGCTTTACCTCTAGATTTTGGGTTTTAAATATATATATATTTGGCTTTTCCTCTAGATGTTGGGCTTTACCTCTAGATTTTGGGTTTTACATCTAGATGTTTGCCTTCACCTCTGTAAGTTGGGCTTTACCTGCAGACCTTGGTCTGTAGGACTAGACGATGGGCTTTACCTCCAGACGTTGGGCTTTACCTCCAGACGTTGGGCTTTACCTCTAGATATCTGGCTTTACCTCTAAATGATGCGCTTAAACTCTAAATATTGGGCTTTAACTCTAGATGTTGGGCTTTAGATTTAGAAGTTGGGCTTTACATCTATATTTTGGGCTTTAGATCTAGAAGTTGAGCTTTACATCTAGACTTTGGGATTTACCTCTAGATGTTGGGATTTAACTCTAGAATTTGGGTTTCAAATCTATATATTTTGCTTTTCATCTAGATGTTGGGCTTTACCTCTAGATATCTGGCTTTACCTCTAGATGTTGGGTTTTACCTCTAGATATGGTCTTTACCTCTAGATGTTGGGCTTTCGATCTAGAAGTTCTGCTTTTCATCTAGATTTTGGGCTTTACGTCTAGATATTGGGCTTTACCTCTAGTTTTTGGGTTTTAGCTCTATATTTTTGGCATATCTCTAGATGTTGGGCTCTAACTCTAGGTATTGGTGTTTACCTCTAGATTTTGGAATTTAACTCTGGAAGTTGGGGTTTACCCCTAGATGTTGGGATTTAACTCTAGAATTTGGGTTTGAAATCTATATATTTTGCTTTTCCTCTAGATGTTGGGCTTTACCTCTAGATATCTGGCTTTACCTCTAGATGTTGGGTTTTACCTCTAGATATTGGTCTTTACCTCTAGATTTTGGGTGTTAGACCAAGAATTTGGGCTTTACATCTAGATTTTGGGCGTTAGATCTATAATTTGGGCTTTAAATCTAGATTTTGGGCTTTACGTCTAGATATTGGGTTTTACCTCTAGATTTTGGGTTTTAAATCTATATATATTTGGCTTTTCCTCTAGATGTTGGGCTTTACATCTAGATTTGGGGTTTTACATCTAGATGTTTGCCTTCACCTCTGTAAGTTGGGCTTTACCTGCAGACATTGGGCTGTAGGACTAGATGATGGGCTTTACCTCCAGACGTTGGGCTTTACCTCTAGATATCTGGCTTTACCTCTAGATGTTGGGTTTTACCTCTAGCTATTGGTCTTTACCTCTAGATGTTGGGCTTTAGATCTAGAAGTTGTGCTTTTCATCTAGATTTTGGGCTTTACGTCTCGATATTGGGCTTTACCTCTAGATTTTGGGTTTTATATCTATATATTTGGCTTTTCCTCTAGATGTTGGGCTTTACCTCTAGATATCTGGCTTTACCTCTAGATGTTGGTTTTTACCTCTAGATATTGGTCTTTATCTCTAGATTTTGGGCGTTAGATCTAGAATTTGGGCTTTACATCTAGATTTTGGGCTTTAAATCTATATATTTGGCTTTTCCTTTAGATGTTGGGCTTTACCCCTAGATATCTGGATTTACCTGTAGATGTTGGGCTTTACCTCTAGATTTTGGTTTTTACATCTCGATTTTTGGCTTCTCTCTAGAATCTGGGCTTTACCTCCAGACGTTGGGCTTTACCTCTAGATGTTGGGCTTTAGATTTAGAAGTTGGGCTTTACATCTATATTTTGGGCTTTAGATTTAGAAGTTGGGCTTTACATCTATATTTTGGGCTTTAGATCTAGAAGTTGAGCTTTACATCTAGACTTTGGGATTTATCTCTAGATGTTGGGATTTAACTCTAGAATTTGGGTTTCAAATCTATATATTTTGCTTTTCCTCTAGATGTTGGGCTTTACCTCTAGATATCTGGCTTTACCTCTAGATGTTGGGTTTTACCTCTAGATATTGGTCTTTACCTCTAGATGTTGGGCTTTCGATCTAGAAGTTCTGCTTTTCATCTAGATTTTGGGCTTTACATCTAGATATTGGGCTTTACCTCTAGATTTTGGGTTTTAAATCTATATATTTGGCATATCTCTAGATGTTGGGCTCTAACTCTAGGTATTGGTGTTTACCTCTATATTTTGGACTTTAACTCTGGAAGCTGGGGTTTACCCCTAGATGTTGGGATTTAACTCTAGAATTTGGGTTTGAAATCTATATATTTTGCTTTTCATCTAGATGTTGGGCTTTACCTCTAGATAACTGGCTTTACCTCTAGATGTGGGTTTTACCTCTAGATATTGGTCTTTACCTCCAGATTTTGGGTGTTAGACCAAGAATTTGGGCTTTACATCTAGATTTTGGGCGTTAGATCTAGAATTTGGGCTTTAAATCTAGATTTTGGGCTTTACGTCTAGATATTGGGTTTTACCTCTAGATTTTGGGTTTTAAATCTATATATATTTGGCTTTTCCTCTAGATGTTGGGCTTTACATCTAGATTTGGGGTTTTACATCTAGATGTTTGCCTTCACCTCTGTAAGTTGGGCTTTACCTGCAGACATTGGTCTGTAGGACTAGATGATGGGCTTTACCTCCAGACATTTGGCTTTACCTCTAGATATCTAGCTTTACCTCTAGATGTTGAGTTTTACCTCTAGCTATTGGTCTTTACCTCTAGATGTTGGGCTTTAGATCTAGAAGTTGTGCTTTTCATCTTTTTTTGGGCTTTACGTCTCGATATTGGGCTTTACCTCTAGATTTTGGGTTTTATATCTATATATTTGGCTTTTCCTCTAGATGTTGGGCTTTACCCCTAGATATCTGGATTTACCTGTAGATGTTGGGCTTTACCTCTAGATTTTGGGTTTTCCATCTGGATTTTTGGCTTCCCTCTAGAATCTGGGCTTTACCTCCAGACGTTGGGCTTTACCACTACATGTTGGTTTTTACCTCTAGATGTTGGTCTTTAGGTCTAGATATTGGACTTTACCTCTAGATGTAGGGTTTTACATCTAGATGTTTTGCTTTACATTTAGATGTTGGTCTTTATCTCTAGATGTTGGGTTATACCTCTATATGTTGTGCTTCACCTCTAGAAGTTAGGCTTTACCTCTAGATGTTTGGATTACATCTAGATGTTTTGCTTTACATTTAGATGTTCGGCTTTATCTCTAGATTTTGGGTTTTAAATCTATATATTTGGCATATCTCTAGATTTTGGGCTCTAACTCTAGGTATTGGTATTTACCTCTAGATTTTGGACTTTAACTCTGGAAGTTGGGGTTTACCCCTAGATGTTGGGATTTAACTCTAGAATTTGGGTTTGAAATCTATATATTTTGCTTTTCCTCTAGATGTTGGGCTTTACCTCTAGATATCTGGCTTTAACTCTAGATGTTGGTTTTTACCTCTAGATATTGGTCTTTATCTCTAGATTTTGGGCGTTAGATCTAGAATTTGGGCTTTACATCTAGATTTTGGGCTTTAAATCTATATATTTGGCTTTTCCTTTAGATGTTGGGCTTTACCCCTAGATATCTGGATTTACCTGTAGATGTTGGGCTTTACCTCTAGATTTTGTTTTTTACATCTCGATTTTTGGCTTCTCTCTAGAATCTGGGCTTTACCTCCAGACGTTGGGCTTTACCTCTAGATGTTGGGCTTTAGATTTAGAAGTTGGGCTTTACATCTATATTTTGGGCTTTAGATTTAGAAGTTGGGCTTTACATCTATATTTTGGGCTTTAGATCTAGAAGTTGAGCTTTACATCTAGACTTTGGGATTTATCTCTAGATGTTGGGATTTAACTCTAGAATTTGGGTTTCAAATCTATATATTTTGCTTTTCCTCTAGATGTTGGGCTTTACCTCTAGATATCTGGCTTTACCTCTAGATGTTGGGTTTTACCTCTAGATATTGGTCTTTACTTCTAGATGTTGGGCTTTCGATCTAGAAGTTCTGCTTTTCATCTAGATTTTGGGCTTTACGTCTAGATATTGGGCTTTACCTCTAGATTTTGGGTTTTAAATCTATATATTTGGCATATCTCTAGATGTTGGGCTCTAACTCTAGGTATTGGTGTTTACCTCTATATTTTGGACTTTAACTCTGGAAGCTGGGGTTTACCCCTAGATGTTGGGATTTAACTCTAGAATTTGGGTTTGAAATCTATATATTTTGCTTTTCCTCTAGATGTTGGGCTTTACCTCTAGATAACTGGCTTTACCTCTGGATGTGGGTTTTACCTCTAGATATTGGTCTTTACCTCCAGATTTTGGGTGTGAGACCAAGAATTTGGGCTTTACATCTAGATTTTGGGCGTTAGATCTAGAATTTGGGCTTTAAATCTAGATTTTGGGCTTTACGTCTAGATATTGGGTTTTACCTCTAGATTTTGGGTTTTAAATCTATATATATATGGCTTTTCCTCTAGATGTTGGGCTTTACATCTAGATTTGGGGTTTTACATCTAGATGTTTGCCTTCACCTCTGTAAGTTGGGCTTTACCTGCAGACATTGGTCTGTAGGACTAGATGATGGGCTTTATCTCCAGACGTTTGGCTTTACCTCTAGATATCTAGCTTTACCTCTAGATGTTGAGTTTTACCTCTAGCTATTGGTCTTTACCTCTAGATGTTGGGCTTTAGATCTAGAAGTTGTGCTTTTCATCTTTTTTTGGGCTTTACGTCTCGATATTGGGCTTTACCTCTAGATTTTGGGTTTTATATCTATATATTTGGCTTTTCCTCTAGATGTTGGGCTTTACCCCTAGATATCTGGATTTACCTGTAGATGTTGGGCTTTACCTCTAGATTTTGGGTTTTCCATCTGGATTTTTGGCTTCCCTCTAGAATCTGGGCTTTACCTCCAGACGTTGGGCTTTACCACTACATGTTGGGTTTTACCTCTAGATGTTGGTCTTTAGGTCTAGATATTGGACTTTACCTCTAGATGTAGGGTTTTACATCTAGAAGTTTTGCTTTACATTTAGATGTTGGTCTATATCTCTAGATGTTGGGTTATACCTCTATATGTTGTGCTTCACCTCTAGATGTTAGGCTTTACCTCTAGATGTTTGGATTACATCTAGATGTTTTGCTTTACATTTAGATGTTCGGCTTTATCTCTAGATTTTGGGTTTTAAATCTATATATTTGGCTTTTCTTCTAGATGTTGGGCTTTACCTCTAGATATCGGCTTTACCTCTAGATGTTGGGTTTTACTTCTAGATATTGGTCTTTATCTCTAGATTTTGGGCTTTAGATCTAGAAGTTGGGGTTTACATCTAGATTTTGGGCTTTACGTCTAGATATTGGGCTTTACCTCTAGATTTTGGGTTTTAAATCTATATATTTGGCTTTTCCTCTAGATGTTGGGCTTTACCCCTAGATGTCTGGATTTACCTGTAGATGTTGGGCTTTACCTCTAGATTTTGGGTTTTAAATATATATATATTTGGCTTTTCCTCTAGATGTTGGGCTTTACCTCTAGATTTTGGGTTTTAGGTCTAGATGTTTGCCTTCACCTCTGTAAGTTGGGCTTTACCTGCAGACATTGGGCTGTAGGACTAGACGATGGGCTTTACCTCCAGACGTTGGGCTTTACCTCTAGATATCTGGCTTTACCTCTAAATGATGCGCTTAAACTCTAAATATTGGGCTTTAACTCTAGATGTTGGGCTTTAGATTTAGAAGTTGGGCTTTACATCTATATTTTGGGCTTTAGATCTAGAAGTTGAGCTTTACATCTAGACTTTGGGATTTACCTCTAGATGTTGGGATTTAACTCTAGAATTTGGGTTTCAAATCTATATATTTTGCTTTTCCTCTAGATGTTGGGCTTTACCTCTAGATATCTGGCTTTACCTCTAGATGTTGGGTTTTACCTCTAGATATTGGTGTTTACTTCTAGATGTTGGGCTTTCGATCTAGAAGTTCTGCTTTTCATCTAGATTTTGGGCTTTACGTCTAGATATTGGGCTTTACCTCTAGATTTTGGGTTTTAAATCTATATATTTGGCATATCTCTAGATGTTGGGCTCTAACTCTAGGTATTGGTGTTTACCTCTATATTTTGGACTTTAACTCTGGAAGTTGGGGTTTACCCCTAGATGTTGGGATTTAACTCTAGAATTTGGGTTTGAAATCTATATATTTTGCTTTTCCTCTAGATGTTGGGCTTTACCTCTAGATAACTGGCTTTACCTCTAGATGTTGGGTTTTACCTCTAGATATTGGTCTTTACCTCTAGATTTTGGGTGTTAGACCAAGAATTTGGGATTTACATCTAGATTTTGGGCGTTAGATCTAGAATTTGGGCTTTAAATCTAGATTTTGGGCTTTACGTCTAGATATTGGGTTTTACCTCTAGATGTAGGGGTTTACATCTAGATGTTTTGCTTTACATTTAGATGTTGGTCTTTATCTCTAGATGTTGGGTTATACCTCTATATGTTGTGCTTCACCTCTAGATGTTAGGCTTTACCTCTAGATGTTTGGATTACATCTAGATGTTTTGCTTTACATTTAGATGTTCGGCTTTATCTCTAGATTTTGGGTTTTAAATCTATATATTTGGCTTTTCCTCTAGATGTTGGGCTTTACCTCTAGATATCTGGCTTTACCTCTAGATGTTGGGTTTTAGCTCTAGATATTGGTCTTTACCTCTAGATTTTGGGCGTTAGATCTAGAAATTGGGCTTTACATCTAGATTTTGGGCTTTAGATCAAGAAGTTGGGCTTTACATCTAGATTTTGGGCTTTACGTCTAGATGTTGGGCTTTACCTCTAGACTTTGGCTTTACCTCAAGACGTTCAACTTTAACTCTAGCTGTTGGGCTTTACCTCTAGATTTTGGGCCTTACCTCTAGAAGTTGGGGGTTATACCTATATGCTTGGATTTAACTGTAGTTGTCAGGCCTTAACACTTGATTTTGGAATTCACCTCTAGATGTTAGGCTTTACATCTAGATTCTGGGCTTTCCCTCTAGATGTTGGGCTTTAACTCTAGATTTTGGGCTTTACTCTAAAGGATGCGCTTTAACTCTAGATATTCGGCTTTACCTCTAGAAGTTGGGTTTTACATCTAGATGTTTGGCTTTAACTGTAGGTGTCGGGCTTTAACACTAGATATTGGAATTCACCTCTAGATCTTAGTCTTTACCTCTACATGTTGGGCTTTACCTCTAGAGTATTTGGCTTTAGATCTAGCAATTGGGCTTTACATCTAGATTTGGGGCTTTAGCTCTTGATGTTGGGCTTCACCTCCAGATTTTGGATTTTAAATCTATATATCTGGCTTTATCTCTAGATGTTGGGCTTTATCTCTAGATTTTGGGCTCTAACTCTAGGTATTGGTTTTTACCTCTAGATTTTGGACTTTAACTCTGGAAGTTGGGCTTAACCTCTAGATGTTGGGATTGAACTCTAGAATTTGGGTTTGAAATCTATATATTTTGCTTTTCCTCTAGATGTTGGGCTTTATCTTAGATATCTGGCTTTATCTCTAGATATTGGGTTTTACCTCTAGATATTGGTCTTTACCTCTAGATTTTGGGCGTTAGATCTAGAAATTGGGCTTTACATCTAGATTTTGGGCTTTAGATCAAGAAGTTGTGCTTTACATCTAGATTTTGGGCTTTATGTCTTGATATTGGGCTTTACATCGAGATTTTGGGTTTTAAATCTATATATTTGGCTTTTCCTCTAGATTTTGGGTTTTACATTTGGATGTTTGCCTTCACCTCTGTAAGTTGGGCTTTACCTGCAGACATTGGGCTGTAGGACTAGATGATGGGCTTTACCTCCAGACGTTGGGCTTTACCTCTAGATATCTGGCTTTACCTCTAGATGTTGGGCTTTACCTCTAGATTTTGGGTTTTAAATATATATATATTTGGCTTTTCCTCTAGATGTTGGGCTTTACCTCTAGATTTGGGGTTTTACATCTAGATATTTGCCTTCACCTCTGTAAGTTGGGCTTAACTGCAGACATTGGGCTGTAGGACTAGATGATGGGCTTTACCTCCAGACGTTGGGCTTTACCTCTAGATATCTGGCTTTACCTGTAGATGTTGGGTTTTACCTCTAGATATTGGTCTTTACCTCTAGATGTTGGGCTTTAGATCTAGAAGTTGTGCTTTTCATCTAGATTTTGGGCTTTAGGTCTTGATATTGGGCTTTACGTCTTGATATTGGGCTTTACCTCTAGATTTTGGGTTTTAAATCTATATATTTGGCTTTTCCTCTAGATATTGGGCTTTACCTCTATATTTTGGGGTTTACATCTAGATGTTTGCCTTCACCTGTCTAAGTTGGGCTTTACCTGCAGACATTGGGCTGTAGGACTAGATGATGGGCTTTACCTCCAGACGTTGGGCTTTACCTCTAGATATCTGGCTTTACCTGTAGATGTTGGGTTTTACCTCTAGATATTGGTCTTTACCTCTAGATGTTGGGCTTTAGATCTAGAAGTTGTGCTTTTCATCTAGATTTTGGGCTTTACGTCTAGATATCTGGCTTTACGTCTAGATGTTGGGCTTTACCTCTAGAAGTTGGGCTTTAACTCTAGAATTTGGGCTTTACCTCAAGACGTTCGGCTTTAACTCTAGCTGTTGGGCTTTACCTCTAGATTTTGGGTTTTCCATCTGGATTTTTGGCTTCCCTCTAGAATCTGGGCTTTACCTCCAGACGTTGGGCTTTACCACTAGATGTTGGGTTTTACCTCTAGATGTTGGTCTTTAGGTCTAGATATTGGACTTTACCTCTAGGTGTAGGGTTTTACATCTAGATGTTTTGCTTTACACTTAGATGTTGGTCTTTATCTCTAGATGTTGGGCTATACCTCTATATGTTTGGATTACATCTAGATGTTTTGCTTTACATTTAGATGTTCGGCTTTATCTCTAGTTTTTGGGTTTTAAATCTATATATTTGGCTTTTCCTCTAGATGTTGGGCTTTACCGTCAGATATCTGGCTTTACGTCTAGATGTTGGGCTTTACCTCTAGAAGTTGGGTCTTAACTCTAGACTTTGGGCTTTACCTCAAGACGTTCGGCTTTAAGTCTAGCTGTTGGGCTTTACCTCTAGATTTTGGGCCTTACCTCTAGAAGTTGGGGGTTATATCTATATGGTTGGATTTAACTGTAGATGTCAGGCCTTAACACTTGATTTTGGAATTCACCTCTAGATGTTAGGTTTTACATCTAGATTCTGGGCTTTCCCTCTAGATGTTGGGCTTTAACTCTAGATTTTGGGCTTTACTCTAAAGGATGCGCTTTAACTCTAGATATTCGGCTTTACCTCTAGAAGTTGGGTTGTACATCTAGATGTTTGGCTTTAACTGTAGGTGTCAGGCTTTAACACTAGATATTGGAATTCACCTCTAGATCTTAGTCTTTAGCTCTACATGTTGGGCTTTACCTCTAGAGTATTTGGCTTTAGATCTAGCAATTGGGCTTTACATCTAGATTTGGGGCTTTAGCACTAGATGTTGGGCTTTACCTCCAGATTGTGGATTTTAAATCTATATATCTGGCTTTATCTCTAGATGTTGGGCTTTATCTCTAGATTTTGGGCTCTAACTCTAGGTATTAGTGTTTACCTCTAGATTTTGGACTTTAACTCTGGAAGTTGGGCTTAACCTCTAGATGTTGGGATTGAACTCTAGAATTTGGGTTTGAAATCTATATATTTTGCTTTTCCTCTAGATGTTGGGCTTTACCTCTAGATATCTGGCTTTACCTCTAGATGTTGGGTTTTACCTCTAGATATTGGTCTTTACCTCTAGATTTTGGGCGTTAGATCTAGAAATTGGGCTTTACATCTAGATTTTGGGCTTTAGATCAAGAAGTTGGGCTTTACATCTAGATTTTGGGCTTTACGTCTTGATATTGGGCTTTACCTCTAGATTTTGGGTTTTAAATCTATATATTTGGCTTTTCCTCTAGATTTTGGGTTTTACATTTGGATGTTTGCCTTCACCTCTGTAAGTTGGGCTTTACCTGCAGACATTGGGCTGTAGGACTAGATGATGGGCTTTACCTCCAGACGTTGGGCTTTACCTCTAGATATCTGGCTTTACATCTAGATGTTGGGCTTTACCTCTAGATTTTGGGTTTTAAATATATATATATTTGGCTTTTCCTCTAGATGTTGGGCTTTACCTCTAGATTTGGGGTTTTACATCTAGATGTTTGCCTTCACCTCTGTAAGTTGGGCTTAACTGCAGACATTGGGCTGTAGGACTAGATGATGGGCTATACCTCCAGACGTTGGGCTTTACCTCTAGATATCTGGCTTTACCTCTAGATGTTGGGTTTTACCTCTAGATATTGGTCTTTACCTCTAGATGTTGGGCTTTAGATCTAGAGGTTGGACTTTACCTCTAGATTTTGGGGTTTATATCTATATATTTGGCTTTTCCTCTAGTTGTTGGGCTTTACCCCTAGATATCTGGATTTACCTGTAGATGTTGGGCTTTAGCTCTAGATTTTGGGTTTTCCATCTGGATTTTTGGCTTCTCTCTAGAATCTGGGCTTTACCTCCAGACGTTGGGCTTTACCACTAGATGTTGGGTTTTACCTCTAGATGTTGGTCTTTAGGTCTAGATATTGGACTTTAGCTCTAGATGTAGGGTTTTACATCTAGATGTTTTGCTTTACATTTAGATATTGGTCTTTATCTCTAGATGTTGGGTTATACCTCTATATGTTGTGCTTCACCTCTAGATGTTAGGCTTTACCTCTAGATGTTTGGATTACATCTAGATGTTTTGCTTTACATTTAGATGTTGGGCTTTATCTCTAGATTTTGGGTTTTAAATCTATATATTTGGCTTTTCTTCTAGATGTTGGGCTTTACCTCTAGATATCGGCTTTACCTCTAGATGTTGGGTTTTACTTCTAGATATTGGTGTTTATCTCTAGATTTTGGGCGTTAGATCTAGAATTTGGGCTTTACATCTAGATTTTGGGCTTTAGATCTAGAAGTTGGGGTTTACATCTAGATTTTGGGCTTTACGTCTAGATATTGGGCTTTACCTCTAGATTTTGGGTTTTATATCTATATATATGGCTTTTCCTCTAGATGTTGGGCTTTACCCCTAGATATCTGGATTTACCTGTAGATGTTGGGCTTTACCTCTAGATTTTGGTTTTTACATCTGTATTTTTGGCTTCTCTCTAGAATCTGGGCTTTACCTCCAGACGTTGGGCTTTACCACTAGATGTTGGTTTTTACCTCTAGATGTTAGTCTTTAGGTCTAGATATTGGACTTTACCTCTAGATGTAGGGTTTTACATCTAGATGTTTTGCTTTACATTTAGATGTTGGTCTTTATCTCTAGATGTTGGGTTATACCTCTATATGTTGTGCTTCACCTCTAGATGTTAGGCTTTACCTCTAGATGTTTGGATTACATCTAGATGTTTTGCTTTACATTTAGATGTTCGGCTTTATCTCTAGATTTTGGGTTTGAAAGCCATGTATTTTGCTTTTCCTCTAGATGTTGGGCTTTACCTCTAGATATATGGCTTTACCTCTAGATGTTGGGTTTTACCTCTAGATATTGGTCTTTACCTCTAGATTTTGGGTGTTAGATCTAGAATTTGGGCTTTACATCTAGATTTTGGGCTTTAGATCTAGAAGCTGGGCTTTACATCTAGATTTTGGGATTTACGTCTAGATATTGGGCTTTAGGTCTATATATAGGGCTTTACCTCTAGATTTTGGGTTTTACATCTATATATTTGGCTTTTCATCTAGATGTTGGGCTTTACCCCTAGATATCTGGATTTACCTGTAGATGTTGGGCTTTACCTCTAGATTTTGGTTTTTACATCTGGATTTTTGGCTTCTCTCTAGAATCTGGGCTTTACCTCCAGACGTTGGGCTTTACCACTAGATGTTGGGTTTTACCTCTAGATGTTGGTCTTTAGGTCTAGATATTGGAATTTACCTCTAGATGTAGGGTTTTATATCTAGATGTTTTGCTTTACATTTAGATGTTGGTCTTTATCTCTAGATGTTGGGTTATACCTCTATATGTTGGGCTTCACCTCTAGATGTTAGGCTTTACCTCTAGATGTTTGGATTACATCTAGATGTTTTGTTTTACATTTAGATGTTCGGCTTTATCTCTAGATTTTGGGTTTTAAATCTATATATTTGGCTTTTCTTCTAGATGTTGGGCTTTACCTCTAGATGTTGGGTTTTACTTCTAGATATTGGTCTTTATCTCTAGATTTTGGGCGTTAGATCTAGAATTTGGGCTTTACATCTAGATTTAGGGCTTTAAATCTATATATTTTTCTTTTCCTCTAGATGTTGGGCTTTACCCCTAGATATCTGGCTTTAACTCTAGATGTTGGGCTTTACCTCTAGGTTTTGGTTTTTAAATATATATATATTTGGATTTTCCTCTAGATGTTGGGCTTTACCTCTAGATTTGGGGTTTTACATCTAGATGTTTGCCTTCAGCTCTGTAACTTGGGCTTTACCTGCAGACATTGGGCTGTAGGACTAGATGATGGGCTTTACCTCCAGACGTTGGGCTTTACCCCTAGATATCTGACTTTACCTCTAAATGTTGGGCTTTACCTCTAGATTTGGGTTTTACATATATATATATATTTGGCTTTTCCTCTAGATGTTGGGGTTTACCTCTAGATTTGGGGTTTTACATCTAGATATTTGCCTTCACCTCTGTAAGTTGGGCTTTACCTGCAGACATTGGGCTGTAGGGCTAGATGATGGGCTTTACCTCCAGACGTTGGGCTTTACCTCTAGATATCTGGCTTTACCTCTAGATGTTGGGTTTTACCTCTAGCTATTGGTCTTTACCTCTAGATGTTGGGCTTTAGATCTAGAAGTTGTGCTTTTCATCTAGATTTTGGGCTTTACGTCTGGATATTGGACTTTACCTCTAGATTTTGGGTTTTATATCTATATATTTGGCTTTTCCTCTAGATGTTGGGCTTTACCCCTAGATATCTGGATTTACCTGTAGATGTTGGGCTTTACCTCTAGATTTTGGGTTTTCCATCTGGATTTTTGGCTTCTCTCTAGAATCTGGGCTTTACCTCCAGACGTTGGGCTTTACCACTAGATGTTGGGTTTTACCTCTAGATGTTGGTCTTTAGGTCTAGATATTGGACTTTAGCTCTAGATGTAGGGTTTTACATCTAGATGTTTTGCTTTACATTTAGATATTGGTCTTTATCTCTAGATGTTGGGTTATACCTCTATATGTTGTGCTTCACCTCTAGATGTTAGGCTTTACCTCTAGATGTTTGGATTACATCTAGATGTTTTGCTTTACATTTAGATGTTGGGCTTTATCTCTAGATTTTGGGTTTTAAATCTATATATTTGGCTTTTCTTCTAGATGTTGGGCTTTACCTCTAGATATCGGCTTTACCTCTAGATGTTGGGTTTTACTTCTAGATATTGGTGTTTATCTCTAGATTTTGGGCGTTAGATCTAGAATTTGGGCTTTACATCTAGATTTTGGGCTTTAGATCTAGAAGTTGGGGTTTACATCTAGATTTTGGGCTTTACGTCTAGATATTGGGCTTTACCTCTAGATTTTGGGTTTTATATCTATATATATGGCTTTTCCTCTAGATGTTGGGCTTTACCCCTAGATATCTGGATTTACCTGTAGATGTTGGGCTTTACCTCTAGATTTTGGTTTTTACATCTGTATTTTTGGCTTCTCTCTAGAATCTGGGCTTTACCTCCAGACGTTGGGCTTTACCACTAGATGTTGGTTTTTACCTCTAGATGTTAGTCTTTAGGTCTAGATATTGGACTTTACCTCTAGATGTAGGGTTTTACATCTAGATGTTTTGCTTTACATTTAGATGTTGGTCTTTATCTCTAGATGTTGGGTTATACCTCTATATGTTGTGCTTCACCTCTAGATGTTAGGCTTTACCTCTAGATGTTTGGATTACATCTAGATGTTTTGCTTTACATTTAGATGTTCGGCTTTATCTCTAGATTTTGGGTTTGAAAGCCATGTATTTTGCTTTTCCTCTAGATGTTGGGCTTTACCTCTAGATATATGGCTTTACCTCTAGATGTTGGGTTTTACCTCTAGATATTGGTCTTTACCTCTAGATTTTGGGTGTTAGATCTAGAATTTGGGCTTTACATCTAGATTTTGGGCTTTAGATCTAGAAGCTGGGCTTTACATCTAGATTTTGGGATTTACGTCTAGATATTGGGCTTTAGGTCTATATATAGGGCTTTACCTCTAGATTTTGGGTTTTACATCTATATATTTGGCTTTTCATCTAGATGTTGGGCTTTACCCCTAGATATCTGGATTTACCTGTAGATGTTGGGCTTTACCTCTAGATTTTGGTTTTTACATCTGGATTTTTGGCTTCTCTCTAGAATCTGGGCTTTACCTCCAGACGTTGGGCTTTACCACTAGATGTTGGGTTTTACCTCTAGATGTTGGTCTTTAGGTCTAGATATTGGAATTTACCTCTAGATGTAGGGTTTTATATCTAGATGTTTTGCTTTACATTTAGATGTTGGTCTTTATCTCTAGATGTTGGGTTATACCTCTATATGTTGGGCTTCACCTCTAGATGTTAGGCTTTACCTCTAGATGTTTGGATTACATCTAGATGTTTTGTTTTACATTTAGATGTTCGGCTTTATCTCTAGATTTTGGGTTTTAAATCTATATATTTGGCTTTTCTTCTAGATGTTGGGCTTTACCTCTAGATGTTGGGTTTTACTTCTAGATATTGGTCTTTATCTCTAGATTTTGGGCGTTAGATCTAGAATTTGGGCTTTACATCTAGATTTAGGGCTTTAAATCTATATATTTTTCTTTTCCTCTAGATGTTGGGCTTTACCCCTAGATATCTGGCTTTAACTCTAGATGTTGGGCTTTACCTCTAGGTTTTGGTTTTTAAATATATATATATTTGGATTTTCCTCTAGATGTTGGGCTTTACCTCTAGATTTGGGGTTTTACATCTAGATGTTTGCCTTCAGCTCTGTAACTTGGGCTTTACCTGCAGACATTGGGCTGTAGGACTAGATGATGGGCTTTACCTCCAGACGTTGGGCTTTACCCCTAGATATCTGACTTTACCTCTAAATGTTGGGCTTTACCTCTAGATTTGGGTTTTACATATATATATATATTTGGCTTTTCCTCTAGATGTTGGGGTTTACCTCTAGATTTGGGGTTTTACATCTAGATATTTGCCTTCACCTCTGTAAGTTGGGCTTTACCTGCAGACATTGGGCTGTAGGGCTAGATGATGGGCTTTACCTCCAGACGTTGGGCTTTACCTCTAGATATCTGGCTTTACCTCTAGATGTTGGGTTTTACCTCTAGCTATTGGTCTTTACCTCTAGATGTTGGGCTTTAGATCTAGAAGTTGTGCTTTTCATCTAGATTTTGGGCTTTACGTCTGGATATTGGACTTTACCTCTAGATTTTGGGTTTTATATCTATATATTTGGCTTTTCCTCTAGATGTTGGGCTTTACCCCTAGATATCTGGATTTACCTGTAGATGTTGGGCTTTACCTCTAGATTTTGGGTTTTCCATCTGGATTTTTGGCTTCTCTCTAGAATCTGGGCTTTACCTCCAGACGTTGGGCTTTACCACTAGATGTTGGGTTTTACCTCTAGATGTTGGTCTTTAGGTCTAGATATTGGACTTTAGCTCTAGATGTAGGGTTTTACATCTAGATGTTTTGCTTTACATTTAGATGTTGGTCTTTATCTCTAGATGTTGGGTTATACCTCTATATGTTGTGCTTCACCTCTAGTTGATAGGCTTTACCTCTAGATGTTTGCATTACATCTAGATGTTTTGCTTTACATTTAGACGTTCGGCTTTATCTCTAGATTTTGGGTTTTAAATCTATATATTTGGCATATCTCTAGATTTTGGGCTCTAACCTTAGGTATTGGTGTTTACCTCTAGATTTTGGACTTTAACTCTGGAAGTTGGGGTTTACCCCTAGATGTTGGGATTTAACTCTAGATGTTGGGTTTTACCTCTAGATATTGGTCTTTATCTCTAGATTTTGGGCGTTAGATCTAGAATTTGGGCTTTACATCTAGATGTTTGGCTTTAGATCTAGAAGTTGGGCTTTACCTCTAGATTTAGGATTTTATATCTATATATTTGGATTTTCCTCTAGATGTTGGGCTTTAACCCTAGATATCTGGATTTTCCTGTAGATGTTGGGCTTTACCTCTAGATTTTGGGTTTTCCATCTGGATTTTTGGCTTCTCTCTAGAATCTGGGCTTTACCTCCAGACGTTGGGCTTTACCTCTAGATGTAGGTTTTTACATCGAGATGTTTTGCTTTACATTTAGATGTTGGTCTTTATCTCTAGATGTTGGGTTATACCTCTATATGTTGTGCTTCACCTCTAGATGTTAGGCTTTACCTCTAGATGTTTGGATTACATCTAGATGTTTTGCTTTACATTTAGATGTTCGGCTTTATCTCTAGATTTTGGGTTTTAAATCTATATATTTGGCTTTTCTTCTAGAATTTGGGCTTTACATCTAGATTTAGGGCTTTAAATCTATATATTTTTCTTTTCCTCTAGATGTTGGGCTTTACCCCTAGATATCTGGCTTTACCTCTAGATGTTGGGCTTTACACCTAGATGTTTGGCTTTACCTCTAGATATCTGGCTTTACCTCTAGATTTTGGGTTTTAAATATATATATATTTGGCTTTTCCTCTAGATGTTGGGCTTTACCTCTAGATTTTGGGTTTTACATCTAGATGTTTGCCTTCACCTCTGTAAGTTGGGCTTTACCTGCAGACATTGGGCTGTAGGACTAGATGATGGGCTTTACCTCCAGACGTTGGGCTTTACCTCTAGATATCTGGCTTTACCTCTAAATGATGCGCTTAAACTCTAAATATTGGGCTTTAACTCTAGATGTTGGGCTTTAGATTTAGAAGTTGGGCTTTACATCTATATTTTGGGCTTTAGATCTAGAAGTTGAGCTTTACATCTAGACTTTGGGATTTACCTCTAGATGTTGGGATTTAACTCTAGAATTTGGGTTTCAAATCTATATATTTTGCTTTTCCTCTAGATGTTGGGCTTTACCTCTAGATATCTGGCTTTACCTCTAGATGTTGGGTTTTACCTCTAGATATGGTCTTTACCTCTAGATGTTGGGCTTTCGATCTAGAAGTTCTGCTTTTCATCTAGATTTTGGGCTTTACGTCTAGATATTGGGCTTTACCTCTAGATTTTGGGTTTTAAATCTATATGTTTGGCATATCTGTAGATGTTGGGCTCTAACTCTAGGTATTGGTGTTTACCTCTAGATTTTGGACTTTAACTCTGGAAGTTGGGGTTTACCCCTAGATGTTGGGATTTAACTCTAGAATTTGGGTTTGAAATCTATATATTTTGCTTTTCCTCTAGATGTTGGGCTTTACCTCTAGATATCTGGCTTTACCTCTAGATGTTGGGTTTTACCTCTAGATATTGGTCTTTACCTCTAGATTTTGGGTGTTAGACCAAGAATTTGGGCTTTACATCTAGATTTTGGGCGTTAGATCTAGAATTTGGGCTTTAAATCTAGATTTTGGGCTTTACGTCTAGATATTGGGTTTTACCTCTAGATTTTGGGTTTTAAATCTATATATATTTGGCTTTTCCTCTAGATGTTGGGCTTTACATCTAGATTTGGGGTTTTACATCTAGATGTTTGCCTTCACCTCTGTAAGTTGGGCTTTACCTGCAGACATTGGTCTGTAGGACTAGATGATGGGCTTTACCTCCAGACGTTGGGCTTTACCTCTAGATATCTGGCTTTACCTCTAGATGTTGGTATTTACCTCTAGCTATTGGTCGTTACCTCCAGATGTTGGGCTTTAGATCTAGAAGTTGTGCTTTTCATCTAGATTTTGGGCTTTACGTCTCGATATTGGGCTTTACCTCTAGATTTTGGGTTTTATATCTATATATTTGGCTTTTCCTCTAGATGTTGGGCTTTACCCCTAGATATCTGGATTTACCTGTAGATGTTGGGCTTTACCTCTAGATTTGGGGTTTTCCATCTGGATTTTTGGCTTCTCTCTAGAATCTGGGCTTTACCTCCAGACGTTGGGCTTTACCACTAGATGTTGGGTTTTACCTCTAGATATTGGTCTTTAGGTCTAGATATTGGACTTTACCTCTAGATGTAGGGTTTTACATCTAGATGTTTTGCTTTACATTTAGATTTTGGTCTTTATCTCTAGATGTTGGGTTATACCTCTATATGTTGTGCTTCACCTCTAGATGTTAGGCTTTACCTCTAGATGTTTGGATTACATCTAGATGTTTTGCTTTACTTTTAGATGTTCGGCTTTATCTCTAGATTTTGGGTTTTAAATCTATATATTTGGCGTATCTCTAGATTTTGGGTTCTAACTCTAGGTATTGGTGTTTACCTCTAGATTTTGGACTTTAACTCTGGAAGTTGGGCTTTACCTCTAGAAGTTGGGCTTTACCGTCAGATATCTGGCTTTACCTCTAGATGTAGGGCTTTACCTCTAGAAGTTGGGCTTTACATCTAGATTTTGGGCTTTACCTCTAAATGATGCGCTGAAATTCTAAATATTGGGCTTTACCTCTAGAAGTTGGGCTTTACAACTAGATTTTGGCTTTAGATCTAGAATTTGGTCTTTACATCTAGATTTTGGTCTTTACATCTAGATATTGGGCTTCACCTCTAGATTTTGGGGTTTAGATCTATATATCTGGCTTTATCTCTAGATGTTGGGCTTTACCTCTACATTTTGGGCTCTACCTCTAGGTATTCGTATTTACATTTAGATTTTTGACTTTAAATCTGGAAGTTGAGCTTTACATCTAGAATTTGGGCTTTACCTCTAGACTTTGGGCTTTACATCTAGATGTTGGGATTTAACTCTAGAATTTGGGTTTGAAATCTATATATTTTGCTTTTCCTCTAGATGTTGGGCTTTAACTCTAGATATCTGGCTTTACCTCTAGATGTTGGGTTTTACCTCTAGATATTGGTCTTTATCTCTGTATTTTGGACGTTCGATCTAGAATTTGGGCTTTACATCTACATTTTGGGCTTTAGATCAAGAAGTTGGGCTTTACATCTAGATTTTGGGCTTAACGTCTAGATATTGGGCTTTACCTCTAGATTTTTGGTTTTAAATCTATATATTTGGCTTTTCCTCTAGATGTTGGGCTTTACCTCTAGAAGTTGAGCTTTACATCCAGATTTTGGGCTTTACCTCTAAATGATGCGCTTAAACTCTAAATATTGGGCTTTACCTCTAGATGTTGGGCTTTACATCTATATTTTGGGCTTTAGATCTAGAAGTTTGGCTTTACATCTATATTTTGGGCTTTACGTCTAGATATTTGGCTTCACCTCTAGATTTTGGGGTTTAGATCTATATATCTGGCTTTATCTCTAGATGTTGGGCTTTACGTCTACATTTTGGGCTCTACCTCTAGGTATTGGTATTTACATTTAGATTTTTGACTTTAAATCTGGAAGTTGAGCTTTACATCTAGACTTTGGGATTTACCTCTAGATGTTGGGATTGAACTCTAGAATTGGGGTTTGAAATTTATATATTTTGCTTTTCCTCTAGATGTTGGGCTTTACCTCTAGATATCTGGCTTTACCTCTAGATGTTGGGTTTTACCTCTAGATATTGGTCTTTATCTCTGTATTTTGGGCGTTCGATCTAGAATTTGGGCTTTACATCTAGATTTTGGGCTTTAGATCAAGAAGTTGGGCTTTACATCTAGATTTTGGGCTTAACGTCTAGATATTGGGCTTTACCTCTAGATTTTTGGTTATAAATCTATATATTTGGCTTTTCCTCTAGATGTTGGGCTTTACCTCTAGAGGTTGAGCTTTACATCCAGATTTTGGGCTTTACCTCTAAATGATGCGCTTAAACTCTAAATATTGGGCTTTACCTCTAGATGTTGGGCTTTACATCTATATTTTGGGCTTTAGATCTAGAAGTTTGGCTTTACATCTAGATTTTGGGCTTTACGTCTAGATATTTGGCTTCACCTCTAGATTTTGGGGTTTAGATCTATATATCTGGCTTTATCTCTAGATGTTGGGCTTTACGTCTACATTTTGGGCTCTACCTCTAGGTATTGGTATTTACATTTAGATTTTTGACTTTAAATCTGGAAGTTGAGCTTTACATCTAGACTTTGGGCTTTACCTCTAGATGTTGGGATTTAACTCAGAATTTGGGTTTGAAATCTATATATTTTGCTTTTCCTCTAGATGTTGGGCTTTACCTCTAGATACCTGGCTTTACCTCTAGATGTTGGGTTTTACCTCTAGATATTGGTCTTTATCTCTAGATTTTGGGCGTTAGAGCTAGAATTTGGGCTTTACATCTAGATTTGGGGCTTTAGATCTAGAAGCTGGGCTTTATATCTAGATTTTGGGCTTTACGTCTAGATGTTGGGCTTTACCTCTAGATTTTGGTTTTTAAATCTATATATTAGGCTTTTCCTCTAGATGTTGGGCTTTACCCCTAGATATCTGGCTTTACCTCTAGATGTTGGTCTTTACCTCTAGATTTTGGGTTTTAAATATATATATATTTGGCTTTTCCTCTAGATGTTGGGCTTTACCTCTAGATTTGGGGTTTTACATCTAGATGTTTGCCTTCACCTCTGTAAGTTGGGCTTAACTGCAGACATTGGGCTGTAGGACTAGATGATGGGCTTTACCTCCAGACGTTGGGCTTTACCTCTAGATATCTGGCTTTACCTCTAGATGTTGGGTTTTACCTCTAGATATTGGTCTTTACCTCTAGATGTTGGGCTTTAGATCTAGAAGTTGTGCTTTTCATCTAGATTTTGGGCTTTAGGTCTTGATATTGGGCTTTACGTCTTGATATTGGGCTTTACCTCTAGATTTTGGGTTTTAAATCTATATATTTGGCTTTTCCTCTAGATGTTGGGCTTTACCTCTAGATTTTGGGGTTTACATCTAGATGTTTGCCTTCACCTCTCTAAGTTGGGCTTTACCTGCAGACATTGGGCTGTAGGACTAGATGATGGGCTTTACCTCCAGACGTTCGGCTTTTCCACTAGATATCTGGTTTACCTCTAGATGTTGGGTTTTACCTCTAGATACTGGTCTTTACCTCTAGATTTTGGGTGTTAGATCTAGAATTTGGGCTTTACATCTAGATTTTGGTCTTTAGATATAGAAGTTGGGCTTTACATCTAGATTTTGGGCTTTACGTCTAGATATTGGGCTTTACCTCTAGATTTTGGGTTTTAAATCTATATATTTGGCTTTTCCTCTAGATGTTGGGCTTTACCTCTAGATTTTGGGTTTTACATTTGGATGTTTGCCTTCACCTCTGTAAGTTGGGCTTTACCTGCAGACATTGGGCTGTAGGACTAGATGATGGGCTTTACCTCCAGACGTTGGGCTTTACCTCTAGATATCTGGCTTTACCTCTAGATGTTGGGCTTTACCTCTAGATTTTGGGTTTTAAATATTTATATATTTGGCTTTTCCTCTAGTTGTTGGTCTTTACCTCTAGATGTTGGGCTTTAGATTAGAAGTTGTGCTTTACATCTAGATTTTGGGCTTTACCTCTAGATATTGGGCTTTACCTCTAGATTTTGAGGTTTATATCTATATATTTGGCTTTTCCCCTAGATGTTGGGCTTTACCTCTATATTTTGAGTTTTAAATCTATATATTTGCATTTTCCTCTAGATGTTGGGCTTTACCTCTAGATTTTGGGGTTTACATCTAGATGTTTGCCTTTACCTCTGTAAGTTGGGCTTTACCTGCAGACATTGGGCTGTAGGACTAGATGATGGGCTTTACCTCTAGAAGTTGGGCTTTACATCTAGATTTTGGGCTTTACCTCTAAATGATGTGCTTAAATTCTAAATATTGGGCTTTACCTCTAGATATTGGGCTTTAGATTTAGAAGTTGGGCTTTACATCTAGATTTTGGGCTTTAGATCTAGAAGTTGGGCTTTACATCTAGATTTTGGGCTTTACGTCTAGATATTGGGCTTCACCTCTAGATTTTGGGGTTTAGATCTATATATCTGGCTTTATCTCTAGATGTTGGGCTTTACCTCTACATTTTGGGCTCTACCTCTAGGTATTGGTATTTATATTTACATTTTTGACTTTAAATCTGGAAGTTGAGCTTTACATCTAGACTTTGGGATTTACCTCTAGATGTTGGGATTGAACTCTAGAATTTGGGTATGAAATCTATATATTTTGCTTTTCCTCTAGATGTTGGGCTTTACCTCTAGATATCTGGCTTTACCTCTAGATGTTGGGTTTTACCTCTAGATATTGGTCTTTATCTCTGGATTTTGGGCGTTCGATCTAGAATTTGGGCTTTACATCTAGATTTTGGGCTTTAGATCAAGAAGTTGGGCTTTACCTCTAGATTTTGGGCTTAACGTCTAGATATTGGGCTTTACCTCTAGATTTTGGTTTTTAAATCTATATATTGGGCTGCTCCTCTAGATGTTAGGCTTTACCTCTAGATGTTTGGCTTTACATCTAGATGTTTGGCTTTACCTCTCTAATTTTGGCTTTACCTGCAGACATTGGGCTTTACGACTAGATGTTGGGCTTTAACTCTATATGTTGGGCTTTAACTCTAGACGATGCGCTTTTACTCTAATATTGGGCTTTAACTCTAGATGAGGGGTTTTACATCTAGATGTTAGGCTTTACTTCTAGAAGTTGGGATTTATCTCTAGATGTAGGGCTTTATATCTAGAGGTGGTTCTTTATATCTAGATTTTGGGATTTACCTCCAGGTGTTGGGCTTTACATCTAGATTTTGGGCTTTAGAGCAAGAAGTTGGGCTTTACATCTAGATTTTGGGCTTTACGTCTAGATATTGGGCTTCACCTCTAGATTTTGGGGTTTAGATCTATATATCTGGCTTTATCTCTAGATGTTGGGCTTTACCTCTACATTTTGGGCTCTACCTCTAGGTATTGGTATTTATATTTAGATTTTTGTCTTTAAATCTGGAAGTTGAGCTTTACATCTAGACTTTGGGATTTACCTCTAGATGTTGGGATTGAACTCTAGAATTTGGGTTTGAAATCTATATATTTTGTTTTTCCTCTAGATGTTGGGCTTTACCTCTAGATATCTGGCTTTACCTCTAGATGTTGGGTTTTACCTCTAGATATTGGTCTTTATCTCTGGATTTTGGGCGTTCGATCTAGAATTTGGGCTTTACATCTAGATTTTGGGCTTTAGATCAAGAAGTTGGGCTTTACCTCTAGATTTTGGGCTTAACGTCTAGATATTGGGCTTTACCTCTAGATTTTGGTTTTTAAATCTATATATTGGGCTGTTCCTCTAGATGTTAGGCTTTACCTCTAGATGTTTGGCTTTACATCTAGATGTTTGGCTTTACCTCTCTAATTTTGGCTTTACCTGCAGACATTGGGCTTTACGACTAGATGTTGGGCTTTAACTCTAGATGTTGGGCTTTAACTCTAGATGATGCGCTTTTACTCTAATATTGGGCTTTAACTCTAGATGAGGGGTTTTACATCTAGATGTTAGGCTTTACTTCTAGAAGTTGGGATTTATCTCTAGATGTAGGGCTTTATATCTAGAGGTGGTTCTTTATATCTAGATTTTGGGATTTACCTCCAGGTGTTGGGCTTTACATCTAGATTTTGGGCTTTAGAGCAAGAAGTTGGGCTTTATATCTAGATTTTGGGCTTTACGTCTAGATATTGGGCTTCACCTCTAGATTTTGGGTTTTAAATCTATATATTTGTCTTTTCCTCTAGATGTTGGGCTTTACCTCTAAATTTTGAGTTTTCCATCTGGATTTTTGGCTTCTCTCTAGAATCTGGGCTTTACCTCCAGAAGTTGGGCTTTACCACTAGATGTTGGGTTTTACCTCTTGATGTTCATCTTTAGGTCTAGCTATTGGATTTACCTCTAGATGTAGGGTTTTACATCTAGATGTTTTGCTTTACATTTAGATGTTGGTCTTTATCTCTAGATGTTGGGTTATACCTCTATATGTTGTGCTTCACCTCTAGATGTTAGGCTTTGCCTCTAGATGTTTGGATTACATCTAGATGTTTTGCTTTACATTTAGATGTTCGGCTTTATCTCTAGATTTTGGGTTTTAAATCTATATATTTGGCTTTTCCTCTAGATGTTGGGCTTTACCGGCAGATATCTGGCTTTACGTCTAGATGTTGGGCTTTACCTCTAGAAGTTGGGCTTTAACTCTAGACTTTGGGCTTTACCTCAAGACGTTCGGTTTTAACTCTAGCTGTTGGGCTTTACCTCTAGATTTTGGGCCTTACCTCTAGAAGTTGGGGGTTATATCTATATGGTTGGATTTAACTGTAGATGTCAGGCCTTAACACTTGATTTTGGAATTCACCTCTAGATGTTAGGCTTTACATCTAGATTCTGGGCTTTCCCTCTAGATGTTGGGCTTTAACTCTAGATTTTGGGCTTTACTTGAAAGGATGCGCTTTAACTCTAGATATTCGGCTTTACCTCTAGAATTTGGGGTTTACATCTAGATGTTTGACTTTAACTGTAGGTGTCGGGTTTTAACACTAGATATTGGAATTCACCTCTAGATCTTAGTCTTTCCCTCTATATGTTGGGCTTTACCTCTAGGTTATTCGGCTTTAGATCTAGAAATTGGGCTTTACATCTAGATTTGGGGCTTTAGCTCTAGATGTTGGGCTTTACCTCCAGATTTTGGATTTTAAATCTATATATCTGGCTTTATCTCTAGATGTTGGACTTTATCTCTAGATTTTGGGCTCTAACTCTAGGTATTGGTGTTTACCTCTAGATTTTGGACTTTAACTCTGGAAGTTGGGTTTTACCTCTAGATGTTGGGCTTTACATCTAGATATCGGGCTTTACCTCTAGATGTTGGGTTTTACCTCTAGATATTGGTCTTTATCTCTAGATTTTGGGCGTTAGAGCTAGAATTTGGGCTTTACATCTAGATTTTGGGCTTTAGATTTAGAAGCTGGGCTTTACATCTAGATTTTGGGCTTTACCTCTAGATTTTGGGTTTTACATCTAGATGTTTGCCTTCACCTCTGTAAGTTGGGCTTTACCTGCAGACATTGGGCTGTAGGACTAGATGATGGGCTTTACCTCTAGAAGTTGGGCTTTACCTCTAGATTTTGGGCTTTACCTCTAAATGATGCGCTTAAATTCTAAACATTGGGCTTTACCTCTAGATGTTGGGCTTTAGATTTAGAAGTTGGGCTTTACATCTAGATTTTGGGCTTTAGATCTAGAATTTGGTCTTTACATCTAGATTTTGGTCTTTACGTCTAGATATTGGGCTTCACCTCTAGATTTTGGGGTTTAGATCTATATATCTGGCTTTATCTCTAGATGTTGCGCTTTACCTCTACATTTTGGGCTCTACATCTAGGTATTGGTATTTACATTTAGATTTTTGACTTTAAATCTGGAAGTTGAGCTTTACATCTAGAATTTGGGCTTTACATCTAGACTTTGGGCTTTACCTTTAGATGTTGGGATTTAACTCAGAATTTGGGTTTGAAATCTATATATTTTGCTTTTCCTCTAGATGTTGGGCTTTACCTCTAGATATCTGGCTTTACCTCTAGATGTTGGGTTTTACCTCTAGATATTGGTCTTTATCTCTGGATTTTGGGCGTTCGATCTAGAATTTGGGCTTTACATCTAGATTTTGGGCTTTAGATCAAGAAGTTGGGCTTTACCTCTAGATTTTGGGCTTAACGTCTAGATATTGGGCTTTACCTCTAGATTTTTGGTTTTAAATCTATATATTGGGCTGTTCCTCTAGATGTTAGGCTTTACCTCTAGATGTTTGGCTTTACCTCTCTAATTTTGGCTTTACCTGCAGACATTGGGCTTTACCTCAAGATGTTGGGCTTTGCCTCTAGATGTTGGGCTTTAACTCTAGACGATGCGCTTTTACTCTAATATTGGGCTTTAACTCTAGATGTGGGGTTTTACATCTAGATGTTAGGCTTTACTTCTAGAAGTTGGGATTTATCTCTAGATGTAGGGCTTTATATCTAGAGGTGGTTCTTTATATCTAGATTTTGGGATTTACCTCCAGGTGTTGGGCTTTACATCTAGATTTTGGGCTTTAGAGCAAGAAGTTGGGCTTTATATCTAGATTTTGGGCTTTACGTCTAGATATTGGGCTTCACCTCTAGATTTTGGGTTTTAAATCTATATATTTGTCTTTTCCTCTAGATGTTGGGCTTTACCTCTAGATTTTGAGTTTTCCATCTGGATTTTTGGCTTCTCTCTAGAATCTGGGCTTTACCTCCAGACGTTGGGCTTTACCACTAGATGTTGGGTTTTACCTCTTGATGTTCATCTTTAGGTCTAGCTATTGGACTTTACCTCTAGATGTAGGGTTTTACATCTAGATGTTTTGCTTTACATTTAGATGTTGGTCTTTATCTCTAGATGTTGGGTTATACCTCTATATGTTGTGCTTCACCTCTAGATGTTAGGCTTTGCCTCTAGATGTTTGGATTACATCTAGATGTTTTGCTTTACATTTAGATGTTCGGCTTTATCTCTAGATTTTGGGTTTTAAATCTATATATTTGGCTTTTCCTCTAGATGTTGGGCTTTACCGGCAGATATCTGGCTTTACGTCTAGATGTTGGGCTTTACCTCTAGAAGTTGGGCTTTAACTCTAGACTTTGGGCTTTACCTCAAGACGTTCGGCTTTAACTCTAGCTGTTGGGCTTTACCTCTAGATTTTGGGCCTTACCTCTAGAAGTTGGGGGTTATATCTATATGGTTGGATTTAACTGTAGATGTCAGGCCTTAACACTTGATTTTGGAATTCCCCTCTAGATGTTAGGCTTTACATCTAGATTCTGGGCTTTCCCTCTAGATGTTGGGCTTTAACTCTAGATTTTGGGCTTTACTCGAAAGGATGCGCTTTAACTCTAGATATTCGGCTTTACCTCTAGAAGTTGGGGTTTACATCTAGATGTTTGACTTTAACTGTAGGTGTCAGTTTTAACACTAGATATTGGAATTCACCTCTAGATCTTAGTCTTTCCCTCTATATGTTGGGCTTTACCTCTAGGTTATTCGGCTTTAGATCTAGAAATTGGGCTTTACATCTAGATTTGGGGCTTTAGCTCTAGATGTTGGGCTTTACCTCCAGATTTTGGATTTTAAATCTATATATCTGGCTTTATCTCTAGATGTTGGACTTTATCTCTAGATTTTGGGCTCTAACTCTAGGTATTGGTGTTTACCTCTAGATTTTGGACTTTAACTCTGGAAGTTGGGTTTTACCTCTAGATGTTGGGCTTTACATCTAGATACCGGGCTTTACCTCTATATGTTGGGTTTTACCTCTAGATATTGGTCTTTATCTCTAGATTTTGGGCGTTAGAGCTAGAATTTGGGCTTTACATCTAGATTTGGGGCTTTAGATCTAGAAGCTGGGCTTTACATCTAGATTTTGGGCTTTACGTCTAGATGTTGGGCTTTACCTCTAGATTTTGGGTTTTACATCTAGATGTTTGCCTTCACCTCTGTAAGTTGGGCTTTACCTGCAGACATTGGGCTGTAGGACTAGATGATGGGCTTTACCTCTAGAAGTTGGGCTTTACATCTAGATTTTGGGCTTTACCTCTAAATGATGCGCTTAAATTCTAAATATTGGGCTTTACCTCTAGATGTTGGGCTTTAGATTTAGAAGTTGGGCTTTACATCTAGATGATGGGCTTTACCTCTAGAAGTTGGGCTTTACATCTAGAATTTGGGCTTTACGTCTGGATATTGGGCTTCACCTCTAGATTTTGGGCTTTAGATCTATATATCTGGCTTTATCTCTAGATGTTGGGCTTTACCTCTACATTTTGGGCTCTACCTCTAGGTATTGGTATTTACATTTAGATTTTTGACTTTAAATCTGGAAGTTGAGCTTTACATCTAGACTTTGGGATTTACCTCTAGATGTTGGGATTGAACTCTAGAATTTGGGTTTGAAATCTATATATTTTGCTTTTCCTCTAGATGTTGGGCTTTACCTCTAGATATCTGGCTTTACCTCTAGATGTTGGGTTTTACCTCTAGATATTGGTCTTTATCTCTAGATTTTGGGCGTTCGATTTAGAATTTGGGCTTTACATCTAGATTTTGGGCTTTAGATCAAGAAGTTGGGCTTTACATCTAGATTTTGGGCTTTACGTCTAAATGTTGGGCTTTACCTCTAGATTTTGGTTTTTAAATCTATATATTAGGCTTTTCCACTAGATGTTGGGCTTTACCCCTAGATATCTGGCTTTACCTCTAGATGTTGGGCTTTACCTCTAGATTTTGGGTTTTAAATATATATATATTTGGCTTTTCCTCTAGATGTTGGGCTTTACCTCTAGATTTGGGGTTTTACATCTAGATGTTTGCCTTCACCTCTGTAAGTTGGGCTTTACCTGCAGACATTGGGCTGTAGGACTAGATGATGGGCTTTACCTCCAGACGTTGGGCTTTACCTCTAGATATTGGTCTTTACCTCTAGATTTTGGGTGTTAGATCTAGAATTTGGGCTTTACATCTAGATTTTGGGCTTTAGATCTAGAAGTTGGGCTTTACATCTAGATTTTGGGCTTTACGTCTAAATATTGGGCTTTACCTCTAGATTTTGGGTTTTAAATCTATATATTTGGCTTTTCCTCTAGATGTTGGGCTTTACCTCTAGATTTTGGGTTTTACATTTGGATGTTTGCCTTCACTTCTGTAAGTTGGGCTTTACCTGCAGACATTGGGCTATAGGACTAGATGATGGGCTTTACTTCCAGACGTTTGGCTTTACCTCTAGATATCTGGCTTTACCTCTAGATGTTGGGCTTTACCTCTAGATTTTGGGTTTTAAATATTTATATATTTGGCTTTTCCTCTAGTTGTTGCGCTTTACCTATAGATTTGGGGTTTTACATCTAGATCTTTGCCTTCACCTCCGTAAGTTGGGCTTAAATGCAGACATTGGGCTGTAGGACTAGATGATGGGCTTTACCTCCAGACGTTGGGCTTTACCTCTAGATATCTGGCTTTAACTCTAGATGTTGGGTTTTACCTCTAGATATTGGTCTTTACCTCTATATGTTGGGCTTTAGATTAGAAGTTGTGCTTTACATCTAGATTTTGGGCTTTACGTCTAGATATTGGGCTTTACCTCTAGATTTTGGGCTTTACGTCTAGATATTGGGCTTTACCTCTAGATTTTGAGGTTTATATCTATATATTTGGCTTTTCCCCTAGATGTTGGGCTTTACCTCTATATTTTGAGTTTTAAATCTATATATTTGGCTTTTCCTCTAGATGTTGGGCTTTACCTCTAGATTTTGGGTTTTACATCTAGATGTTTGCCTTCACCTCTGTAAGTTGGAGTTAACCTGCAGACATTGGGCTGTAGTTCTAGATGATGGGCTTTACCTCTAGAAGTTGGGCTTTACATCTAGATTTTGGGCTTTACCTCTAAATGATGCGCTTAAATTCTAAATATTGGGCTTTACCTCTAGATATTGGGCTTTAGATTTAGAAGTTGGGCTTTACATCTAGATTTTGGGCTTTAGATCTAGAAGTTGGGCTTTACATCTAGATTTTGGTCTTTACGTCTAGATATTGGGCTTCACCTCTAGATTTTGGGGTTTAGATCTATATATCTGGCTTTATCTCTAGATGTTGGGCTTTACCTCTACATTTTGGGCTCTACCTCTAGGTATTGGTATTTACATTTAGATTTTTGACTTTAAATCTGGAAGTTGAGCTTTACATCTAGACTTTGGGATTTACCTCTAGATGTTGGGATTGAACTCTAGAATTTGGGTTTGAAATCTATATATTTTGCTTTTCCTCTAGATGTTGGGCTTTACCTCTAGATATCTGGCTTTACCTCTAGATGTTGGGTTTTACCTCTAGATATTGGTCTTTATCTCTAGATTTTGGGCGTTCGATTTAGAATTTGGGCTTTACATCTAGATTTTGGGCTTTAGATCAAGAAGTTGGGCTTTACATCTAGATTTTGGGCTTTACGTCTAAATGTTGGGCTTTACCTCTAGATTTTGGTTTTTAAATCTATATATTAGGCTTTTCCACTAGATGTTGGGCTTTACCCCTAGATATCTGGCTTTACCTCTAGATGTTGGGCTTTACCTCTAGATTTTGGGTTTTAAATATATATATATTTGGCTTTTCCTCTAGATGTTGGGCTTTACCTCTAGATTTGGGGTTTTACATCTAGATGTTTGCCTTCACCTCTGTAAGTTGGGCTTTACCTGCAGACATTGGGCTGTAGGACTAGATGATGGGCTTTACCTCCAGACGTTGGGCTTTACCTCTAGATATTGGTCTTTACCTCTAGATTTTGGGTGTTAGATCTAGAATTTGGGCTTTACATCTAGATTTTGGGCTTTAGATCTAGAAGTTGGGCTTTACATCTAGATTTTGGGCTTTACGTCTAAATATTGGGCTTTACCTCTAGATTTTGGGTTTTAAATCTATATATTTGGCTTTTCCTCTAGATGTTGGGCTTTACCTCTAGATTTTGGGTTTTACATTTGGATGTTTGCCTTCACTTCTGTAAGTTGGGCTTTACCTGCAGACATTGGGCTATAGGACTAGATGATGGGCTTTACTTCCAGACGTTTGGCTTTACCTCTAGATATCTGGCTTTACCTCTAGATGTTGGGCTTTACCTCTAGATTTTGGGTTTTAAATATTTATATATTTGGCTTTTCCTCTAGTTGTTGCGCTTTACCTATAGATTTGGGGTTTTACATCTAGATCTTTGCCTTCACCTCCGTAAGTTGGGCTTAAATGCAGACATTGGGCTGTAGGACTAGATGATGGGCTTTACCTCCAGACGTTGGGCTTTACCTCTAGATATCTGGCTTTAACTCTAGATGTTGGGTTTTACCTCTAGATATTGGTCTTTACCTCTATATGTTGGGCTTTAGATTAGAAGTTGTGCTTTACATCTAGATTTTGGGCTTTACGTCTAGATATTGGGCTTTACCTCTAGATTTTGGGCTTTACGTCTAGATATTGGGCTTTACCTCTAGATTTTGAGGTTTATATCTATATATTTGGCTTTTCCCCTAGATGTTGGGCTTTACCTCTATATTTTGAGTTTTAAATCTATATATTTGGCTTTTCCTCTAGATGTTGGGCTTTACCTCTAGATTTTGGGTTTTACATCTAGATGTTTGCCTTCACCTCTGTAAGTTGGAGTTAACCTGCAGACATTGGGCTGTAGTTCTAGATGATGGGCTTTACCTCTAGAAGTTGGGCTTTACATCTAGATTTTGGGCTTTACCTCTAAATGATGCGCTTAAATTCTAAATATTGGGCTTTACCTCTAGATATTGGGCTTTAGATTTAGAAGTTGGGCTTTACATCTAGATTTTGGGCTTTAGATCTAGAAGTTGGGCTTTACATCTAGATTTTGGTCTTTACGTCTAGATATTGGGCTTCACCTCTAGATTTTGGGGTTTAGATCTATATATCTGGCTTTATCTCTAGATGTTGGGCTTTACCTCTACATTTTGGGCTCTACCTCTAGGTATTGGTATTTACATTTAGATTTTTGACTTTAAATCTGGAAGTTGAGCTTTACATCTAGACTTTGGGCTTTACCTCTAGATGTTTGGATTGAACTCTAGAATTTGGGTTTGAAATCTATATATTTTGCTTTTCCTCTAGATGTTGGGCTTTACCTCTAGATATCTGGCTTTACCTCTAGATGTTGGGTTTTACCTCTAGATATTGGTCTTTATCTCTGTATTTTGGGCGTTCGATCTAGAATTTGGGCTTTACATCTAGATTTTGGGCTTTAGATCAAGAAGTTGGGCTTTACATCTAGATTTTGGGCTTAACGTCTAGATATTGGGCTTTACCTCTAGATTTTTGGTTTTAAATCTATATATTTGGCTTTTCCTCTAGATGTTGGGCTTTACCTCTAGAAGTTGAGCTTTACATCTAGATTTTGGGCTTTACCTCTAAATGATGCGCTTAAACTCTAAATATTGGGCTTTACCTCTAGATGTTGGGCTTTACATCTATATTTTGGCCTTAGATCTAGAAGTTGGGCTTTACATCTAGATTTTGGGCTTTACGTCTAGATATTGGGCTTCACCTCTAGATTTTGGGGTTTAGATCTATAAATCTGGCTTTATCTCTAGATTTTGGGCTTTCCCTCTACATTTTGGGCTCTACCTCTAGGTATTGGTATTTACATTTAGATTTTTGACTTTAAATCTGGAAGTTGAGCTTTACATCTAGACTTTGGGCTTTACCTCTAGATATTGGGATTGAACTCTAGAATTTGGGTTTGAAATCTATATATTTTGCTTTTCCTCTAGATGTTGGGCTTTACCCCTAGATATCTGGCTTTACCTCTAGATATTGGTCTTTACCTCTAGATTTTGGGTTTTAAATATATATATATTTGGCTTTTCCTCTAGATGTTGGGCTTTACCTCTAGATTTGGGGTTTTACATCTAGATGTTTGCCTTCACCTCTGTAAGTTGGGCTTTACCTGCAGACATTGGGCTGTAGGACTAGATGATGGGCTTTACCTCCAGACGTTGGGCTTTACCTCTAGATATCTGGCTTTACCTCTAGATGTTGGGTTTTACCTCTAGCTATTGGTCTTTACCTCTAGATTTTGGATGTTAGATCTAGAATTTGGGCTTTACATCTAGATTTTGGGCTTTAGATCTAGAATTTGGGCTTTACATCTAGATTTTGGGCTTTATGTCTAGATATTGGGCTTTACCTCTAGATTTTGGGTTTTAAATTTATATATTTGGCTTTTCCTCTAGATGTTGGGCTTTACCCCTAGATATCTGGCTTTACCTCTAGATGTTGAGCTTTACCTCTAGATTTTGGGTTTTCCATCTGGATTTTTGGCTTCTCTCTAGAATCTGGGCTTTACCTCCAGACGTTGGGCCTTACCTCTAGATGTTGGGTTTTACCTCTAGATGTTGGTCTTTTAGTCTAGATAATGGACATTACCTCTAGATGTAGGGTTTTACATCGAGATGTTTTGCTTTACATTTAGATGTTGGTCTTTATCTCTAGATTTTGGGTTTTAAATCTATATATTGGTCTGTTCCTCTAGATGTTAGGCTTTACCTCTAGTTGTTTGGCTTTACATCTAGATGTTTGGCTTTACCTCTCTAATTTTGGCTTTACCTGCAGACATTGGACTTTACGACTAGATGTTGGCTTTACCTCTAGATGTTGGGCTTTAACTCTAGACGATGCGCTTTTACTCTAATATTTTGCTTTAACTCTAGATGTGGGGTTTTACATCTAGATGTTAGGCTTTACTTCTAGAAGTTTGGATTTATCTCTAGGTGTAGGGCTTTATATCTAGAGGTGGTTCTTTATATCTAGATTTTGGGATTTACCTCCAGGTGTTGGGCTTTACATCTAGATTTTGGGCTTTAGAGCAAGAAGTTGGGCTTTATATCTAGATTTTGGGCTTTACGTCTAGATATTGGGCTTCACCTCTAGATTTTGGGTTTTAAATCTATATATTTGTCTTTTCCTCTAGATGTTGGGCTTTACCTCTAGATTTTGAGTTTTCCATCTGGATTTTTGGCTTCTCTCTAGAATCTGGGCTTTACCTCCAGACGTTGGGCTTTACCACTAGATGTTGGGTTTTACCTCTTGATGTTCATCTTTAGGTCTAGCTATTGGACTTTACCTCTAGATGTAGGGTTTTACATCTAGATGTTTTGCTTTACATTTAGATGTTGGTCTTTATCTCTAGATGTTGGGTTATACCTCTATATGTTGTGCTTCACCTCTAGATGTTAGGCTTTGCCTCTAGATGTTTGGATTACATCTAGATGTTTTGCTTTACATTTAGATGTTCGGCTTTATCTCTAGATTTTGGGTTTTAAATCTATATATTTGGCTTTTCCTCTAGATGTTGGGCTTTACCGTCAGATATATGGCTTTACGTCTAGATGTTGGGCTTTACCTCTAGAAGTTGGGCTTTAACTCTAGACTTTGGGCTTTACCTCAAGACGTTCGGCTTTAACTCTAGCTGTTGGGCTTTACCTCTAGATTTTGGGCCTTACCTCTAGAAGTTGGGGGTTATATCTATATGGTTGGATTTAACTGTAGATGTCAGGCCTTAACACTTGATTTTGGAATTCACCTCTAGATGTTAGGCTTTACATCTAGATTCTGGGCTTTCCCTCTAGATGTTGGGCTTTAACTCTAGATTTTGGGCTTTACTCGAAAGGATGCGCTTTAACTCTATATTCGGCTTTACCTCTAGAAGTTGTGGTTTACATCTAGATGTTTGACTTTAACTGTAGGTGTCGGGTTTTAACACTAGGTATTGGAATTCACCTCTAGATCTTAGTCTTTCCCTCTATATGTTGGGCTTTACCTCTAGGTTATTTGGCTTTAGATCTAGAAATTGGGCTTTACATCTAGATTTGGGGCTTTAGCTCTAGATGTTGGGCTTTACCTCCAGATTTTGGTTTTTAAATCTATATATCTGGCTTTATCTCTAGATGTTGGACTTTATCTCTAGATTTTGGGCTCTAACTCTAGGTTTTGGTGTTTACCTCTAGATTTTGGACTTTAACTCTGGAAGTTGGGCTTTACCTCTAGATGTTGGGATTTAACTCTAGAATTTGGGTTTGAAATCTATATATTTGGCTTTTCCTCTAGATGTTGGGCTTTACCTCTAGATATCTGGCTTTACCTCTAGATGTTGGGTTTTACCTCTAGATATTGTTCTTTATCTCTGTATTTTGGGCGTTCGATCTAGAATTTGGCTTTACATCTAGATTTTGGGCTTTAGATCAAGAAGTTGGGCTTTACATCTAGATTTTGGGCTTAACGTCTAGATATTGGGCTTTACCTCTAGATTTTTGGTTTTAAATCTATATATTTGGCTTTTCCTCTAGATGTTGGGCTTTACCTCTAGAAGTTGAGCTTTACATCCAGATTTTGGGCTTTACCTCTAAATGATGCGCTTAAACTCTAAATATTGGGCTTTACCTCTAGATGTTGGGCTTTACATCTATATTTTGGGCTTTAGATCTAGAAGTTGGGCTTTACATCTAGATTTTGTGCTTTACGTCTAGATATTGGGCTTCACCTCTAGATTTTGTTGTTTAGATCTATAAATCTGGCTTTATCTCTAGATTTTGGGCTTTACCTCTACATTTTGGGCTCTACCTCTAGGTATTGGTATTTACATTTAGATTTTTGACTTTAAATCTGGAAGTTGAGCTTTACATCTAGACTTTGGGCTTTACCTCTAGATGTTGGGATTGAACTCTAGAATTTGGGTTTGAAATCTATATATTTTGCTTTTCCTCTAGATGTTGGGCTTTACCCCTAGATATCTGGCTTTACCTCTAGATATTGGTCTTTACCTCTAGATTTTGGGTTTTAAATATATATATATTTGGCTTTTCCTCTAGATGTTGGGCTTTACCTCTAGATTTGGGGTTTTACATCTAGATGTTTGCCTTCACCTCTGTAAGTTGGGCTTTACCTGCAGACATTGGGCTGTAGGACTAGATGATGGGCTTTACCTCCAGACGTTGGGCTTTACCTCTAGATATCTGGCTTTACCTCTAGATGTTGGGTTTTACCTCTAGATATTGGTCTTTACCTCTAGATTTTGGATGTTAGATCTAGAATTTGGGCTTTACATCTAGATTTTGGGCTTTAGATCTAGAATTTGGCCTTTACATCTAGATTTTGGGCTTTACGTCTAGATATTGGGCTTTACCTCTAGATTTTGGGTTTTAAATCTATATATTTGGCTTTTCCTCTAGATGTTGGGTTTTACCTCTAGATATTGGTCTTTACCTCTAGATGTTGGGCTTTAGATTAGAAGTTGTGCTTTACATCTAGATTTTGGGCTTTACGTCTAGATATTGGGCTTTACCTCTAGATTTTGGGGTTTATATCTATATATTTGGCTTTTCCCCTAGATGTTGGGCTTTACCTCTATATTTTGAGTTTTAAATCTATATATTTGGCTTTTCCTCTAGATGTTGGGCTTTACCTCTAGATTTTGGGGTTTACATCTAGATGTTTCCCTTTACCTCTGTAAGTTGGGCTTTACCTGCAGACATTGGACTGTAGGACTAGATGATGGGCTTTACCTCTAGAAGTTGGGCTTTACATCTAGATTTTGGGCTTTACCTCTAAATGATGCGCTGAAATTCTAAATATTGGGCTTTACCTCTAGATATTGGGCTTTAGATTTAGAAGTTGGGCTTTACATCTAGATTTTGGGCTTTAGATCTAGAATTTGGTCTTTACATCTAGATGTTGGGATTTAACTCTAGAATTTGGGTTTGAAATCTATATATTTTGCTTTTCCTCTAGATGTTGGGTTTTACCTCTAGATATCGGTCTTTATCTCTGGATTTTGGGCGTTCGATCTAGAATTTGGGCTTTACATCTAGATTTTGGGCTTTAGATCAAGAAGTTGGGCTTTACATCTAGATTTTGGGCTTTACGTCTAGATATTGGGCTTTACCTCTAGATTTTTGGTTTTAAATCTATATATTTGGCTTTTCCCCTAGATGTTGGGCTTTACCTCTAGATGTTGGGCTTTACCTCTAGATTTTGGGCTTTACCTCTAAATGATGCGCTTAAACTCTAAATATTGGGCTTTACCTCTAGATTTTGGGCTTTACATCTATATTTTGGGCTTTAGATCAAGAAGTTGGGCTTTACGTCTAGATTTAGGGCTTTACGTCTAGATATTGGGCTTCACCTCTAGATTTTGGGGTTTAGATCTATATATCTGGCTTTATCTCTAGATGTTGGGCTTTACCTCTACATTTTGGGCTCTACCTCTAGGTATTGGTATTTACATTTAGATTTTTGACTTTAAATCTGGAAGTTGAGCTTTACATCTAGACTTTGGGATTTACCTCTAAGATGTTGGGATTTAACTCTAGAATTTGGGTTTGAAATCTATATATTTTGCTTTTCCTCTAGATGTTGGGCTTTACCTCTAGATATCTGGCTTTACCTCTAGATGTTGGGTTTTACCTCTAGATATTGGTCTTTACCTCTAGATTTTGGTTGTTAGAGCTAGAATTTCGGCTTTACATCTAGATTTTGGGATTTAGATCTAGAAGTTGGGCTTTACATCTAGATTTTGGGCTTTACGTCTAGATATTGGGCTTTACCTCTTGATTTTGGGTTTTAAATCTACATATTTGGCTTTTCCTCTAGATGTTGGGCTTTACCTCTAGATTTTGGGTTTTACATCTAGATGTTTGCCTTCACCTCTGTAAGTTGGGCTTTACCTGCAGACATTGGGCTATAGGACTAGATCATGGCCTTTACCTCCAGACGTTGGGCTTTACCTCTAGATATCTGGCTTTACCTCTAGATGTTGGGCTTTACCTCTAGATTTTGGGCTTTACCTCTAAATGATGCGCTTAAAATCTAGATATTGGGCTTTACCTCTAGATTTTGGGCTTTAAATCTATATTTTAGGCTTTAGATCTAGAAGTTGGGCTTTACATCTAGATTTTGGGCTTTACATCTAGATATTGGTCTTCACCTCTAGATTTTGGGTTTTAGATCTATATATCTGGCTTTATCACTAGATGTTGGGTTTTACCTCTACATTTTGGTCTCTACCTCTAGGTATTGGTATTTACATTTAGATTTTTGACTGTAAATCTGGAAGTTGAGCTTTACATCTAGACTTTGGGATTTACCTCTAGATGTTGGGATTTAACTCTAGAATTTGGGTTTGAAATCTATATATTTTGCTTTTTCTCTAGATGTTGGGCTTTACCTCTAGATATCTGGCTTTACCTCTAGATGTTGGGTTTTACCTCTAGATATTGGGTTTTAAATATATATATATTTGGCTTTTCCTCTAGATGTTGGGCTTTACCGTCAGATATCTGGCTTTACGTCTAGATGTTGGGCTTTACCTCTAAAAGTTGGGCTTTAACACTAGACTTTGGGCTTTACCTCAAGACGTTCGGCTTTAACGCTAGCTGTTGGGCTTTACCTCTAGATTTTGGGCCTTACCTCTAGAAGTTGGGGGTTATATCTATATGTTTGGATTTAACTGTAGATGTCAGGCCTTAACACTTGATTTTGGAATTCACCTCTAGATGTTAGGCTTTACATCTAGATTCTGGGCTTTCCCTCTAGATGTTGGGCTTTAACTCTAGATTTTGGGCTTTACTCTAAAGGATGCGCTTTAACTCTAGATATTCGGCTTTACCTCTAGAAGCTGGGTTGTACATCTAGATGTTTGGCTTTAACTGTAGGTGTCGGGCTTTAACACTAGATATTGGAATTCACCTCTAGATCTTAGTCTTTACCTCTACATGTTGGGCTTTACCTCTAGAGTATTTGGCTTTAGATCTAGCAATTGGGATTTACATCTAGATTTGGGGCTTTAGCTCTAGATGTTGGGCTTTACCTCCAGATTTTGGATTTTAAATCTATATATCTGGCTTTATCTCTAGATGTTGGGCTTTATCTCTAGATTTTGGGCTCTAACTCTAGGTATTGGTGTTTACCTCTAGATTTTGGACTTTAACTCTGGAAGTTGGGTTTTACCTCTAGATGTTGGGATTTAACTCTAGAATTTGGGTTTGAAATCTATATATTTTGCTTTTCCTCTAGATGTTGGGCTTTACCTCTAGATATCTGGCTTTACCTCTAGATGTTGGGTTTTACCTCTAGATATTGGTCTTTACCTCTAGATTTTGGGTGTTAGATCTAGAATTTGGGCTTTACATCTAGATTTTGGGCTTTAGATCTAGAAGTTGGGCTTTACATCTAGACTTTGGGATTTAGGTCTAGATATTGGGCTTTACCTCTAGAATTTGGGTTTTAAATCTATATATTTGGCTTTTCCTCTAGATGTTGGGCTTTACCTCTAGATTTGGGGGCTTACATCTAGATGTTTGCCTTCACCTCTGTAAGATGGGCTTTACATGCAGACATTGGGCTGTAGGACTAGATGATGGGCTTTACCTCTAGAAGTTGGGCTTTACATCTAGATTTTGGGCTTTACCTCTAAATGATGCGCTTAAACTATTAATATTGGGCCTTACCTCTAGATGTTGGGCTTTAGATTTAGAAGTTGGGCTTTACATCTATATTTTGGGCTTTAGATCTAGAAGTTGGGCTTTACATCTAGATTTTGGGCTTTACGTCTAGATATTGGGCTTCACCTCTAGATTTTGGGGTTTAGATCTATATATCTGGCTTTATCTCTAGATGTTGGGCTTTATCTCTACATTTTGGGCTCTACGTCTAAGTACTTGTATTTACATTTAGATTTTTGACTTTAAATCTGGAAGTTGAGCTTTACATCTAGACTTTGGGAATTACCTCTAGATATTGGGATTTAACTCTAGAATTTGGGTTTGAAATCTATATATTTTGCTTTTCCTCTAGATGTTGGGCTTTACCCCTAGGTATCTGGCTTTATCTCTAGATGTTGGTCTTTACCTCTAGATTTTGGGTTTTACATCTAGATGTTTGCCTTCATCTCTGTAAGTTGGGCTTTACCTGCAGACATTGGGCTGTAGGGCTAGATGATGGGCTTTACCTCCAGACGTTGGGCTTTACCTCTAGATATCTGGCTTTACCTCTAGATGTTGGGTTTTACCTCTAGATATTGGTCTTTACCTCTAGATGTTGGGCTTTAGATCTAGAAGTTGTGCTTTTCATCTAGATTTTGGGCTTTACGTCTAGATATTGGGCTTTACCTCTAGATTTTGGGGTTTATATCTATATATTTGGCTTTTCCTCTAGATGTTGGGCTTTACCCCTAGATATCTGGATTTACCTGTAGATGTTGGGCTTTACCTCTAGATTTTGGGTTTTCCATCTGGATTTTTGGCTTCTCTCTAGAATCATGGCTTTACCTCCAGACGTTGGGCTTTACCACTAGATGTTGGGTTTTACCTCTAGATGTTCGTCTTTACCTCTAGATTTTGGGTGTTAGATCTAGAATTTGGGCTTTACATCTATATTTTGGGTTTTAGATCTAGAAGATGGGCTTTACATATAGACTTTGGGCTTTACGTCTAGATATTGGGCTTTACCTCTAGATTTTGGGTTTTAAATCTATATATTTGGCTTTTCCTCTAGATGTTGGGCTTTACCTCTAGATTTTGGGTTTTACATCTAGATGTTTGCCTTCACCTCTGTAAGTTGGGCTTTACCTGCAGACATTGGGCTGTAGGACTAGATGATGGGCTTTACCTCCAGACGTTGGGCTTTACCTCTAGATATCTGGCTTTACCTCTAGATGTTGGGCTTTACCTCTAGATTTTGGGCTTTACCTCTAAATGATGCGCTTAAACTCTAGATATTGGGCTTTACCTCTAGATTTTGGGCTTTAAATCTATATTTTGGGCTTTAGATCTAGAAGTTGGGCTTTACATCTAGATTTTGGGCTTTACATCTAGATATTGGGCTTCACCTCTAGATTTTGGGTTTTAGATCTATATATCTGGCTTTATCTCTAGGTGTTGGGCTTTACCTCTACATTTTGGGCTCTACCTCTAGGTATTGGTATTTACATTTAGATTTTTGACTTTAAATCTGGAAGTTGAGCTTTACATCTAGACTTTGGGATTTACCTCTAGATGTTGGGATTTAACTCTAGAATTTGGGTTTGAAATCTATATATTTTGCTTTTCCTCTGATGTTGGGCTTTACCTCTAGATATCTGGCTTTACCTCTAGATGTTGGGTTTTACCTCTAGATATTGGGTTTTAAATATATATATATTTGGCTTTTCCTCTAGATGTTGGGCTTTACCGTCAGATATCTGGCTTTACGTCTAGATGTTGGGCTTTACCTCTAAAAGTTGGGCTTTAACACTAGATTTTGGGCTTTACCTCAAGACGTTCGGCTTTAACGCTAGCTGTTGGGCTTTACCTTTAGATTTTGGGCCTTACCTCTAGAAGTTGGGGGTTATATCTATATGGTTGGATTTAACTGTAGATGTCAGGCCTTAACACGTGATTTTGGAATTCACCTCTAGATGTTAGGCTTTACATCTAGATTCTGGGCTTTCCCTCTAGATGTTGGGCTTTAACTCTAGATTTTGGGCTTTACTCTAAAGGATGCGCTTTAACTCTAGATATTCGGCTTTACCTCTAGAAGTTGGGTTGTACATCTAGATGTTTGGCTTTAACTGTAGGTGTCGGGCTTTAACACTAGATATTGGAATTCACCTCTAGATCTTAGTCTTTACCTCTACATGTTGGGCTTTACCTCTAGAGTATTTGGCTTTAGATCTAGCAATTGGGCTTTACATCTAGATTTGGGGCTTTAGCTCTAGATGTTGGGCTTTACCTCCAGATTGTGGATTTTAAATCTATATATCTGGCTTTATCTCTAGATGTTGGGCTTTATCTCTAGATTTTGGGCTCTAACTCTAGGTATTGGTGTTTACCTCTAGATTTTGAACTTTAACTCTGGAAGTTGGGCTTTACCTCTAGATGTTGGGATTTAACTCTAGAATTTGGGTTTGAAATCTATATATTTTGCTTTTCCTCTAGATGTTGGGCTTTACCTCTAGATATCTGGCTTTACCTCTAGATGTTGGGTTTTACCTCTAGATATTGGTCTTTACCTCTAGATTTTGGGTGTTAGATCTAGAATTTGGGCTTTACATCTAGATTTTGGGCTTTAGATCTAGAAGTTGGGCTTTACATCTAGACTTTGGGATTTAGGTCTAGATATTGGGCTTTACCTCTAGAATTTGGGTTTTAAATCTATATATTTGGCTTTTCCTCTAGATGTTGGGCTTTACCTCTAGATTTGGGGGCTTACATCTAGATGTTTGCCTTCACCTCTGTAAGTTGGGCTTTACCTGCAGACATTGGGCTGTAGGACTAGATGATGGGCTTTACCTCTAGAAGTTGGGCTTTACATCTAGATTTTGGGCTTTACCTCTAAATGATGCGCTTAAACTATTAATATTGGGCCTTACCTCTAGATGTTGGGCTTTAGATTTAGAAGTTGGGCTTTACATCTATATTTTGGGCTTTAGATCTAGAAGTTGGGCTTTACATCTAGATTTTGGGCTTTACGTCTAGATATTGGGCTTCACCTCTAGATTTTGGGGTTTAGATCTATATATCTGGCTTTATCTCTAGATGTTGGGCTTTATCTCTACATTTTGGGCTCTACTTCTAAGTACTTGTATTTACATTTAGATTTTTGACTTTAAATCTGGAAGTTGAGCTTTACATCTAGACTTTGGGATTTACCTCTAGATATTGGGATTTAACTCTAGAATTTGGGTTTGAAATCTATATATTTTGCTTTTCCTCTAGATGTTGGGCTTTACCCCTAGATATCTGGCTTTATCTCTAGATGTTGGTCTTTACCTCTAGATTTTGGGTTTTACATCTAGATGTTTGCCTTCACCTCTGTAAGTTGGGCTTTACCTGCAGACATTGGGCTGTAGGGCTAGATGATGGGCTTTACCTCCAGACGTTGGGCTTTACCTCTAGATATCTGGCTTTACCTCTAGATGTTGGTTTTTACCTCTAGATATTGATCTTTACCTCTAGATGTTGGGCTTCAGATCTAGAAGTTGTGCTTTTCATCTAGATTTTGGGCTTTACGTCTAGATATTGGGCTTTACCTCTAGATTTTGGGGTTTATATCTATATATTTGGCTTTTCCTCTAGATGTTGGGCTTTACCCCTAGATATCTGGATTTACCTGTAGATGTTGGGCTTTACCTCTAGATTTTGGGTTATCCATCTGGTTTTTTGGCTTCTCTCTAGAATCTGGGCTTTACCTCCAGATGTTGGGCTTTACCACTAGATGTTGGGTTTTACCTCTAGATGTTTGTCTTTACCTCTAGATTTTGGGTGTTAGATCTAGAATTTGGGCTTTACATCTATATTTTGGGTTTTAGATCTAGAAGTTGGGCTTTACATCTAGACTTTGGCTTTACGTCTAGATATTGGGCTTTACCTCTAGATTTTGGTTTTTAAATCTATATATTTGGCTTTTCCTCTAGATGTTGGGCTTTACCTCTAGATTTTGGGTTTTACATCTAGATGTTTGCCTTCACCTCCGTAAGTTGGGCTTTACCTGCAGACATTGGGCTGTAGGACTAGATGATGGGCTTTACCTCTAGAAGTTGGGCTTTACATCTAGATTTTGGGCTTTACCTCTAAATGATGCGCTTAAACTCTAAATATTGGGCTTTACCTCTAGATGTTGGGCTTTAGATTTAGAAGTTGGGCTTTACATCTATATTTTGGGCTTTAGATCTAGAAGTTGGGCTTTACATCTAGATTCTGGGCTTTCCCTCTAGATGTTGGGCTTTAACTCTAGAATTTGGGCTTTACATCTAGATGTTTGCCTTCACCTCTGTAAGTTGGGCTTTAGCTGCAGACATTGGGCTGTAGGACTAGATGATGGGCTTTACTTCCAGACGTTGGGCTTTACCTCTAGATATCTGGCTTTACCTCTAGATGTTGGGTTTTACCTCTAGATATTGGTCTTTACCTCTAGATGTTGGGCTTTAGATCTAGAAGTTGTGCTTTTCATCTAGATTTTGGGCTTTACGTCTAGATATCTGGCTTTACCTATAGATGTTGGGATTTACCTCTAGATATTGGTCTTTACCTCTAGATGTTGGGCTTTAGATCTAGAAGTTGTGCTTTTCATCTAGATTTTGGGCTTTACGTCTAGATATTGGGCTTTACCTCTAGATTTTGGGTTTTATATCGATATATTTGGCTTTTCCTCTAGATGTTGGGCTTTACCCCTAGATATCTGGATTTACCTGTAGATGTTGGGCTTTACCTCTAGATTTTGGGTTTTCCATCTGGATTTTTGGCTTCTCTCTAGAATCTGGGCTTTACCTCCAGACGTTGGGCTTTACCACTAGATGTTGGGTTTTACCTCTAGATGTTGGTCTTTAGGTCTAGCTATTGGACTTTACCTCTAGATGTAGGGTTTTACATCTAGATGTTTTGCTTTACATTTAGATGTTGGTCTTTATCTCTTGATGTTGGGTTATACCTCTATATGTTGTGCTTCACCTCTAGATGTTAGGCTTTACCTCTAGATGTTTGGATTACATCTAGATGTTTTGCTTTACATTTAGATTTTGGGCTTTAGCTCTAGATTTTGGGTTTTAAATCTATATATTTGGCTTTTCCTCTAGATGTTGGGCTTTAACTCTAGACTTTGGGCTTTACCTCAAGACGTTCGGCTTTAACTCTAGCTGTTGGGCTTTACCTCTAGATTTTGGGCCTTATCTCTAGAAGTTGGGGGTTATATCTATATGGTTGGATTTAACTGTAGATGTCAGGCCTTAACACTTGATTTTGGAATTCACCTCTAGATGTTAGGCTTTACAACTGGATTCTGGGCTTTCCCTCTAGATGTTGGGCTTTACCTCTAGATTTTGGGTTTTCCATCTGGATTTTTGGCTTCTCTCTAGAATCTGGGCTTTACCTCCAGTCGTTGGGCTTTACCACTAGATGTTGGGTTTTACCTCTAGATATTGGTCGTTACCTCTAGATTTTGGGTGTTAGATCTAGAATTTGGGCTTTACATCTAGATTTTGGGCTTTAGATCTAGAAGTTGGGCTTTACATCTAGACTTTGGGCTTTACGTCTAGATATTGGGCTTTACCTCTTGATTTTGGGTTTTAAATCTATATATTTGGCTTTTCCTCTAGATGTTGGGCTTTACCCCTAGATATCTGGCTTTACCTCTAGATGTTGGTCTTTACATCTAGGTTTTGGGTTTTAAATATCTATATATTTGGCTTTTCCTCTAGATGTTGGGCTTTACCCCTAGATATCTGGATTTACCTGTAGATGTTGGGCTTTACCTCTAGATTTTGGGTTTTCCATCTGGATTTTTGGCTTCTCTCTAGAATCTGGGCTTTACCTCCAGACGTTGGGCTTTACCACTAGATGTTGGGTTTTACCTCTAGATGTTGGTCTTTAGGTCTAGATATTGGACTTTACCTCTAGATGTAGGGTTTTACATCTAGATGTTTTGCTTTACATTTAGATGTTGGTCTTTATCTCTAGTTGTTGGTTTATACCTCTATATGTTGTGCTTCACCTCTAGATGTTAGGCTTTACCTCTAGATGTTTGGATTACATCTAGATGTTTTGCTTTACATTTAGATGTCGGGCTTTAGCTCTAGATTTTGGGTTTTAAATCTATATATTTGGCTTTTCCTCTAGATGTTGGGCTTTAACTCTAGACTTTGGGCTTTACCTGAAGACGTTCGGCTTTAACTCTAGCTGTTGGGCTTTACCTCTAGATTTTGGGCCTTATCTCTAGAAGTTGGGGGTTATATCTATATGGTTGGATTTAACTGTAGATGTCAGGCCTTAACACTTGATTTTGGAATTCACCTCTAGATGTTAGGCTTTACATCTGGATTCTGGGCTTTCCCTCTAGATGTTGGGCTTTAACTCTAGATTTTGGGTTTACTCTAAAGGATGCGCTTTAACTCTAGATATTCGGCTTTACCTCTAGAAGTTCGGTTTTACATCTAGATGTTTGGCTTTAACTGTAGGTGTCAGGCTTTAATACTAGATATTGGAATTCACCTCTAGATCTTAGTCTTTACCTCTACATGTTGGGCTTTACCTCTAGAGTATTTGGCTTTAGATCTAGCAATTGGGCTTTACATCTAGATTTGGGGCTTTAGCTCTAGATGTTGGGCTTTACCTCCAGATTGTGGATTTTAAATCTATATATCTGGCTTTAATTCTAGATGTTGGGCTTTATCTCTAGATTTAGGGCTCTAACTCTAGGTATTGGTGTTTACCTCTAGATTTTGGACTTTAACTCTGGAAGTTGGGCTTTACCTCTAGATGTTGGGATTGAACTCTAGAATTTGGGTTTGAAATCTATATATTTTGCTTTTCCTCTAGATGTTGGGCTTTACCTCTAGATATCTGCCTTTACCTCTAGATGTTGGGTTTTACCTCTAGATATTGGTCTTTACCTCTATATTTTGGGTGTTAGATCTAGAACTTGGGCTTTACATCTAGATTTTGGGCTTTAGATCTAGAAGTTGGGATTTACATCTAGATTTTGGGCTTTAGGTCTAGATTTTGGGCTTTACCTCTAGATTTTGGGGTTTACATCTAGATGTTTGCCTTCACTTCTGTAAGTTGGGCTTTACCTGCAGACATTGGGCTGTAGGACTAGATGATGGGCTTTACCTCCAGACGTTGGGCTTTACCTCTAGATATCTGGCTTTACCTCTAGATGTTGGGTTTTACCTCTAGATATTGGTCTTTATCTCTAGATTTTGGGCGTTAGATCTAGAAGTTGGGCTTTACATCTAGATTTTGGGCTTTAGATCAAGAAGTTGGGCTTTACATCTAGATTTTGGCCTTTACATCGTGATATTGGGCTTTACCTCTTGATTTTGGGTTTTAAATCTATATATTTGGCTTTTCCTCTAGATGTTGGGCTTTACCCCTAGATATCTGGCTTTACCTCTAGATGTTGGTCTTTACCTCTAGATTTTGGGTTTTAAATATATATATATTTGGCTTTTCCTCTAGATGTTGGGCTTTACCTCTAGATTTGGGGTTTTACATCTAGATGTTTGCCTTCACCTCTGTAATTTGGGCTTTACCTGCAGACATTGGGCTGTAGGACTAGATGATGCGCTTTACCTCCAGACGTTGGACTTTACCTCTAGATATCTGGCTTTACCTCTAGATGTTGGGCTTTAGATCTAGAAGTTGTGCTTTTCATCTAGATTTTGGTCTTTACGTCTAGATATTGGGCTTTAGATCTAGATTTTGGGTTTTATATCTATATATTTGACTTTTCCTCTAGATGTTGGGCTTTACCCCTAGGTATCTGGATTTACCTGTAGATGTTGGGCTTTACCTCTAGATTTGGGGTTTTCCATCTGGATTTTTGGCTTCTCTCTAGAATCTGGGCTTTACCTCCAGACGTTGGGCTTTACCACTAGATGTTGGATTTTACCTCTAGATGTTGGTCTTTAGGTCTAGATATTGGACTTTACCTCTAGATGTAGGGTTTTACATCTAGATGTCTTGCTTTACATTTAGATGTTGGTCTTTATCTCTAGATGTTGGGTTATACCTCTATATGTTGTGCTTCACCTCTAGATGTTAGGCTTTACCTCTAGATGTTTGGATTACATCTAGATCTTTTGCTTTACATTTAGATGTTGGGCTTTATCTCTAGATTTTGGGTTTTAAATCTATATATTTGGCTTTTCCTCTAGATGTTGGGCTTTACCTCTAGATATCTGGCTTTACGTCTAGATGTTGGGCTTTACCTCTAGAAGTTGGGCTTTAACTCTAGACTTTGGGCTTTACCTCAAGACGTTCGGCTTTAACTCTAGCTGTTGGGCTTTACCTCTAGATTTTGGGCCTTACCTCTAGAAGTTGGGGGTTATATCTATATGGTTGGATTTAACTGTAGATGTCAGGCCTTAACACTTGATTTTGGAATTCACCTCTAGATGTTAGGCTTTACATCTAGATTCTGGGCTTTCCCTCTAGATGTTGGGCTTTAACTCTAGATTTTGGGCTTTACTCTAAAGGATGCGCTTTAACTCTAGATATTCGGCTTTACCTCTAGAAGTTGGGTTTTACATCTAGATGTTTGGCTTTAACTGTAGGTGTCGGGCTTTAACACTAGATATTGGAATTCACCTCTAGATCTTAGTCTTTACCTCTACATGTTGGGCTTTACCTCTAGAGTATTTGGCTTTAGATCTAGCAATTGGCCTTTACATCTAGATTTGGGGCTTTAGCTCTAAATGTTGGGCTTCACCTCCAGATTTTGGATTTTAAATCTATATATCTGCCTTTATCTCTAGATGTTGGGCTTTATCTCTAGATTTTGGGCTCTAACTCTAGGTATTGGTGTTTACCTGTAGATTTTGGACTTTAACTCTGGAAGTTGGGCTTTACCTCTAGATGTTGGGATTTAACTCTAGAATTTGGGTTTGAAATCTATATATTTTGCTTTTCCTCTAGATGTTGGGCTTTACCTCTAGATATCTGGCTTTACCTCTAGCTGTTGGGTTTTACGTCTAGATATTGGTCTTTACCTCTAGATGTTGGGCTTTAGATCTAGAAGTTGTGCTTTTCATCTAGATTTTGGGCTTTAGATCTAGAAGTTGGGCTTTACATCTGGATTTTGGGCTTTAGGTCTAGATATTGGGCTTTACCTCTAGATTTTGGGTTTTAAATCTAGATGTTTGCCTTCACCTCTGTCAGTTGGGCTTTACCTGCAGACATTTGGCTGTAGGACTAGATGATGGGCTTTACCTCTAGAAGTTGGGCTTTACATCTAGATTTTGGGCTTTACCTCCAAATGGTGCGCTTAAACTCTAAATATTGGGCTTTACCTCTAGATGTTGGGCTTTAGATTTAGAAGTTGGGCTTTACATCTATATTTTGGGCTTTAGACCAAGAATTTGGGCTTTACATCTAGATTTTGGGCTTTACGTCTAGATATTGGGCTTTACCTCTAGGTTTTGGGTTTTAAATCTATATATATTTGGCTTTTCCTCTAGATGTTGGGCTTTACCTCTAGATTTTGGGTTTTAAATATATATATATTTGGCTTTTCCTCTAGATGTTGGGCTTTACCTCTAGATTTTGGGTTTTAAATATATATATATTTGGCTTTACCTCTAGATATCTGGATTTACCTCTAGATGTTGGGTTTTACCTCTAGATGTTGGTCTTTAGGTCTAGATATTGGACTTTACCTCCAGATGTAGGGTTTTACATCTAGATGTTTTGCTTTACATTTAGATGTTGGTCTTTATCTCTAGATGTTGGGTTATACCTCTATATGTTGTGCTTCACCTCTAGATGTTAGGCTTTACCTCTAGATGTTTGGATTACATCTAGACGTTTTGCTTTACATTTAGATGTTCGGCTTTATCTCTAGATTTTGGGTTTTAAATCTATATATTTGGCATATCTCTAGATTTTGGGCTCTATCTCTAGGTATTGGTGTTTACCTCTAGATTTCGGACTTTAACTCTGGAAGTTGGGGTTTACCCCTAGATGTTGGGATTTAACTCTAGAATTTGCGTTTGAAATCTATATATTTTGCTTTTCCTCTAGATGTTGTGCTTTACCTCTAGATTTTTGGTTTTAAATCTAGATGTTTGCCTTCACCTCTGGAAGTTGGGCTTTACCTGCAGATATTGGGCTGTAGGACTAGATGATGGGCTTTACCTCCAGACGTTGGGCTTTACCTCTAGATATCTGGCTTTACATCTAAATGAGGCGCTTAAACTCTAAATATTGGGCTTTACCTCTAGATGTTGGGCTTTAGATTTAGAAGTTGGGCTTTACCCCTAGATATCTGGCTTTACCTCTAGATGTTGGGATTTACCTCTAGGTTTTGGTATTAAATATATATATATTTGGCTTTTCCTCTAGATGTTGGGCTTTACCTCTAGATTTTGGGTTTTACATCTAGATGTTTGCCTTCACCTCTGTAAGTTGGGCTTTACCTGCAGACATTGGGCTGTAAGACTAGATGATGGGCTTTACCTCCAGACGTTGGGCTTTAACTCTAGATATCTGGCTTTACCTCTAAATGATGCGCTTAAACTCTAAATATTGGGCTTTACCTCTAGATGTTGGGCTTTAGATTTAGAAGTTGGGCTTTACATCTAGATTTTGGGCTTTAGATCTAGAAGTTGGGCTTTACATCTAGATTTTGGGCTTTACGTCTAGATATTGGTCTTCACCTCTAGATTTTGGGGTTTAGATCTATATATCTGGCTTTATCTCTAGATGTTGGGCTTTACCTCTACATTTTGGGCTCTACCTCTAGGTATTGGTATTTACATTTAGATTTTTGACTTTAAATCTGGAAGTTGAGCTTTACATCTAGACTTTGGGATTTAACTCTAGATGTTGGGATTTAACTCTAGAATTTGGGTTTGAAATCTATATATTTTGCTTTTCCTCTAGATGTTGGGCTTTACCTCTAGATATCTGGCTTTAACTCTAGATGTTGGGGTTTACCTCTAGATATTGGTCTTTACCTCTAGATGTTTGGCTTTAGATCTAGAAGTTGTGCTTTTCATCTAGATTTTGGTCTTTACGTCTAGATATTGGGCTTTACCTCTAGATTTTGGGGTTTATATCTATATATTTGGCTTTTCCTCTAGATGTTGGGCTTTACCCCTAGATATCTGGATTTACCTGTAGATGTTGGGCTTTACCTCTAGATTTTGGGTTTTCCATCTGGATTTTTGGCTTCTCTCTAGAATCTGGGCTTTACCTCCAGACGTTGGGCTTTACCACTAGATGTTGGGTTTTACCTCTAGATGTTGGTCTTTAGGTCTAGATATTGGACTTTACCTCTAGATGTAGGGTTTTACATCTAGATGTTTTGCTTTACATTTAGATGTTGGTCTTTATCTCTAGATGTTGGGTTATACCTCTATATGTTGTTCTTCACCTCTAGATGTTAGGCTTTACCTCTAGATGTTTGGATTACATCTAGATGTTTTGCTTTACATTTAGGTGTTCGGCTTTATCTCTAGATTTTGGGTTTTAAATCTAAATATTTGGCATATCTCTAGATTTTGGGCTCTAACTCTAGGTATTGGTGTTTACCTCTAGATTTTGGACTTTAACTCTGGAAGTTGGGCTTTACCTCTAGATGTTGGGATTGAACTGTAGAATTTGGGTTTTAAATCTATATATTTGGCTTTTCCTCTAGATGTTGGGCTTTACCCCTAGATATCTGGCTTTACCTCTAGATGTTGGTATTTACCTCTAGATTTTGGGTTTTAAATATATATATATATTTGGCTTTTCCTCTAGATGTTGGGCTTTACCTCTAGATTTGGGGTTTTACATCTAGATGTTTTCCTTCACCTCTGTAATTTGGGCTTTACCTGCAGACATTGGGCTGTAGGACTAGATGATGGGCTTTACCTCCAGACGTTGGGCTTTACCTCTAGATATCTGGCTTTACCTCTAGATGTTGGGTTTTACCTCTAGTTATTGGTCTTTACCTCTAGATGTTGGGCTTTAGATCTAGAATTTGTGCTTTTCATCTAGATTTTGGGCTTTACGTCTAGATATTGGGCTTTAGATCTAGATTTTGGGTTTTATATCTATATATTTGGCTTTTCCTCTAGATGTTGGGCTTTACCCCTAGGTATCTGAATTTACCTGTAGATGTTGGGCTTTACCTCTAGATTTTGGGTTTTCCATCTGGATTTTTGGCTTCTCTCTAGAATCTGGGCTTTACCTCCAGACGTTGGGCTTTACCACTAGATGTTGGATTTTACCTCTAGATGTTGGTCTTTAGGTCTAGATATTGGACTTTACCTCTAGATGTAGGGTTTTACATCTAGATGTTTTGCTTTACATTTAGATGTTGGTCTTTATCTCTAGATGTTGGGTTATACCTCTATATGTTGTGCTTCACCTCTAGATGTTAGGCTTTACCTCTAGATGTTTGGATTACATCTAGATGTTTTGCTTTACATTTAGGTGTTCGGCTTTATCTCTAGATTTTGGGTTTTAAATCTATATATTTGGCTTTTCCTCTAGATGTTGGGCTTTACCTCTAGATATCTGGCTTTACGTCTAGATGTTGGGCTTTACCTCTAGAAGTTGGGCTTTAACTCTAGACTTTGGGCTTTACCTCAAGACGTTCGGCTTTAACTCTAGCTGTTGGGCTTTACCTCTAGATTTTGGGCCTTACCTCTAGAAGTTGGGGGTTATATCTATATGGTTGGATTTAACTGTAGATGTCAGGCCTTAACACTTGATTTTGGAATTCACCTCTAGATGTTAGGCTTTACATCTAGATTCTGGGCTTTCCCTCTAGATGTTGGGCTTTAACTCTAGATTTTGGGCTTTACTCTAAAGGATGCGCTTTAACTCTAGATATTCGGCTTTACCTCTAGAAGTTGGGTTTTACATCTAGATGTTTGGCTTTAACTGTAGGTGTCGGGCTTTAACACTAGATATTGGAATTCACCTCTAGATCTTAGTCTTTACCTCTACATGTTGGGCTTTACCTCTAGAGTATTTGGCTTTAGATCTAGCAATTGGCCTTTACATCTAGATTTGGGGCTTTAGCTCTAAATGTTGGGCTTTACCTCCAGATTTTGGATTTTAAATCTATATATCTGGCTTTATCTCTAGATGTTGGGCTTTATCACTAGATTTTGGGCTCTAACTCTAGGTATTGGTGTTTACCTGTAGATTTTGGACTTTAACTCTGGAAGTTGGGCTTTACCTCTAGATGTTGGGATTTAACTCTAGAATTTGGATTTGAAATCTATATATTTTGCTTTTCCTCTAGATGTTGGGCTTTACCTCTAGATATCTGGCTTTACCTCTAGCTGTTGGGTTTTACGTCTAGATATTGGTCTTTACCTCTAGATGTTGGGCTTTAGATCTAGAAGTTGTGCTTTTCATCTAGATTTTGGGCTTTAGATCTAGAGGTTGGGCTTTACATCTGGATTTTGGGCTTTAGGTCTAGATATTGGGCTTTACCTCTAGATTTTGGGTTTTAAATCTAGATGTTTGCCTTCACCTCTGTCAGTTGGGCTTTACCTGCAGACATTGGGCTGTAGGACTAGATGATGGGCTTTACCTCTAGAAGTTGGGCTTTACATCTAGATTTTGGGCTTTACCTCCAAATGGTGCGCTTAAACTCTAAATATTGGGCTTTACCTCTAGATGTTGGGCTTTAGATTTAGAAGTTGGGCTTTACATCTATATTTTGGGCTTTAGACCAAGAATTTGGGCTTTACATCTAGATTTTGGGCTTTACGTCTAGATATTGGGCTTTACCTCTAGGTTTTGGGTTTTAAATCTATATATATTTGGCTTTTCCTCTAGATGTTGGGCTTTACCTCTAGATTTTGGGTTTTAAATATATATATATTTGGCTTTTCCTCTAGATGTTGGGCTTTACCTCTAGATTTTGGGTTTTAAATATATATATATTTGGCTTTACCTCTAGATATCTGGATTTACCTCTAGATGTTGGGTTTTACCTCTAGATGTTGGTCTTTAGGTCTAGATATTGGACTTTACCTCCAGATGTAGGGTTTTACATCTAGATGTTTTGCTTTACATTTAGATGTTGGTCTTTATCTCTAGATGTTGGGTTATACCTCTATATGTTGTGCTTCACCTCTAGATGTTAGGCTTTACCTCTAGATGTTTGGATTACATCTAGACGTTTTGCTTTACATTTAGATGTTCGGCTTTATCTCTAGATTTTGGGTTTTAAATCTATATATTTGGCATATCTCTAGATTTTGGGCTCTATCTCTAGGTATTGGTGTTTACCTCTAGATTTCGGACTTTAACTCTGGAAGTTGGGGTTTACCCCTAGATGTTGGGATTTAACTCTAGAATTTGCGTTTGAAATCTATATATTTTGCTTTTCCTCTAGATGTTGTGCTTTACTTCTAGATTTTTGGTTTTAAATCTAGATGTTTGCCTTCACCTCTGGAAGTTGGGCTTTACCTGCAGACATTGGGCTGTAGGACTAGACGATGGGCTTTACCTCCAGACGTTGGGCTTTACCTCTAGATATCTGGCTTTACCTCTAAATGATGCGCTTAAACTCTAAATATTGGGCTTTACCTCTAGATGTTGGGCTTTAGATTTAGAAGTTGGGCTTTACATCTAGATTTTGGGCTTTAGATCTAGAAGTTGGGCTTTACATCTAGATTTTGGGCTTTACGTCTAGATATTGGGCTTCATCTCTAGATTTTGGGGGTTAGATATATATATCTGGCTTTATCTCTAGATGTTGGCCTTTACCTCTACATTTTGGGCTCTACCTCTAGGTATTGGTATTTACATTTAGATTTTTGACTTTAAATCTGGAAGTTGAGCTTTACATCTAGACTTTGGGATTTACCTCTAGATGTTGGGATTGAACTCTAGAATTTGGGTTTGAAATCTATATATTTTGCTTTTCCTCTAGATGTTGGGCTTTACCTCTAGATATCTGGCTTTACCTCTAGATGTTGGGTTTTACCTGTAGATATTGGTCTTTACCTCTAGATTTTGGGTGTTAGATCTAGAATTTGGGCTTTACATCTAGATTTTGGGCTTTAGATCTAGAAGCTGGGCTTTACATCTAGATTTTGGGCTTTACGTCTAGATATTGGGCTTTACCTCTAGATTTTGGGTTTTAAATCTATATATTTGGCATATCTCTAGATTTTGGGCTCTAACTCTAGGTATTGGTGTTTACCTCTAGATTTTGGACTTTAACTCTGGAAGTTGGGCTTTACCTCTAGATGTTGGGATTGAACTGTAGAATTTGGGTTTTAAATCTATATATTTGGCTTTTCCTCTAGATGTTGGGCTTTACCCCTAGATATCTGGCTTTACCTCTAGATGTTGGTATTTACCTCTAGATTTTGGGTTTTAAATATATATATATATTTGGCTTTTCCTCTAGATGTTGGGCTTTACCTCTAGATTTGGGGTTTTACATCTAGATGTTTGCCTTCACCTCTGTAATTTGGGCTTTACCTGCAGACATTGGGCTGTAGGACTAGATGATGGGCTTTACCTCCAGACGTTGGGCTTTACCTCTAGATATCTGGCTTTACCTCTATATGTTGGGTTTTACCTCTAGTTATTGGTCTTTACCTCTAGATGTTGGGCTTTAGATCTAGAAGTTGTGCTTTTCATCTAGATTTTGGGCTTTACGTCTAGATATTCGGCTTTAGATCTAGATTTTGGGTTTTATATCTATATATTTGACTTTTCCTCTAGATGTTGGGCTTTACCCCTAGGTATCTGGATTTACCTGTAGATGTTGGGCTTTACCTCTAGATTTTGGGTTTTCCATCTGGATTTTTGGCTTCTCTCTAGAATCTGGGCTTTACCTCCAGGCGTTGGGCTTTACCACTAGATGTTGGATTTTACCTCTAGATGTTGGTCTTTAGGTCTAGATATTGGACTTTACCTCTAGATGTAGGGTTTTACATCTAGATGTTTTGCTTTACATTTAGATGTTGGTCTTTATCTCTAGATGTTGGGTTATACCTCTATATGTTGTGCTTCACCTCTAGATGTTAGGCTTTACCTCTAGATGTTTGGATTACATCTAGATGTTTTGCTTTACATTTAGATGTTCGGCTTTATCTCTAGATTTTGGGTTTTAAATCTATATATTTGGCTTTTCCTCTAGATGTTGGGCTTTACCTCTAGATATCTGGCTTTACCTCTAGATGTTGGGCTTTACCTCTAGAAGTTGGGCTTTAACTCTAGACTTTGGGCTTTACCTCAAGACGTTCGGCTTTAACTCTAGCTGTTGGGCTTTACCTCTAGATTTTGGGCCTTACCTCTAGAAGTTGGGGGTTATATCTATATGGTTGGATTTAACTGTAGATGTCAGGCCTTAACACTTGATTTTGGAATTCACCTCTAGATGTTAGGCTTTACATCTAGATTCTGGGCTTTCCCTCTAGATGTTGGGCTTTAACTCTAGATTTTGGGCTTTACTCTAAAGGATGCGCTTTAACTCTAGATATTCGGCTTTACCTCTAGAAGTTGGGTTTTACATCTAGATGTTTGGCTTTAACTGTAGGTGTCGGGCTTTAACACTAGATATTGGAATTCACCTCTAGATCTTAGTCTTTACCTCTACATGTTGGGCTTTACCTCTAGAGTATTTGGCTTTAGATCTAGCAATTGGCCTTTACATCTAGATTTGGGGCTTTAGCTCTAAATGTTGGGCTTTACCTCCAGATTTTGGATTTTAAATCTATATATCTGGCTTTATCTCTAGATGTTGGGCTTTATCACTAGATTTTGGGCTCTAACTCTAGGTATTGGTGTTTACCTGTAGATTTTGGACTTTAACTCTGGAAGTTGGGCTTTACCTCTAGATGTTGGGATTGAACTCTAGAATTTGGGTTTGAAATCTATATATTTTGCTTTTCCTCTAGATGTTGGGCTTTACCTCTAGATATCTGGCTTTACCTCTAGCTGTTGGGTTTTACGTCTAGATATTGGTCTTTACCTCTAGATGTTGGGCTTTAGATCTAGAAGTTGTGCTTTTCATCTAGATTTTGGGCTTTAGATCTAGAGGTTGGGCTTTACATCTGGATTTTGGGCTTTAGGTCTAGATATTGGGCTTTACCTCTAGATTTTGGGTTTTAAATCTAGATGTTTGCCTTCACCTCTGTCAGTTGGGCTTTACCTGCAGACATTGGGCTGTAGGACTAGATGATGGGCTTTACCTCTAGAAGTTGGGCTTTACATCTAGATTTTGGGCTTTACCTCCAAATGGTGCGCTTAAACTCTAAATATTGGGCTTTACCTCTAGATGTTGGGCTTTAGATTTAGAAGTTGGGCTTTACATCTATATTTTGGGCTTTAGACCAAGAATTTGGGCTTTACATCTAGATTTTGGGCTTTACGTCTAGATATTGGGCTTTACCTCTAGGTTTTGGGTTTTAAATCTATATATATTTGGCTTTTCCTCTAGATGTTGGGCTTTACCTCTAGATTTTGGGTTTTAAATATATATATATTTGGCTTTTCCTCTAGATGTTGGGCTTTACCTCTAGATTTTGGGTTTTAAATATATATATATTTGGCTTTACCTCTAGATATCTGGATTTACCTCTAGATGTTGGGTTTTACCTCTAGATGTTGGTCTTTAGGTCTAGATATTGGACTTTACCTCCAGATGTAGGGTTTTACATCTAGATGTTTTGCTTTACATTTAGATGTTGGTCTTTATCTCTAGATGTTGGGTTATACCTCTATATGTTGTGCTTCACCTCTAGATGTTAGGCTTTACCTCTAGATGTTTGGATTACATCTAGACGTTTTGCTTTACATTTAGATGTTCGGCTTTATCTCTAGATTTTGGGTTTTAAATCTATATATTTGGCATATCTCTAGATTTTGGGCTCTATCTCTAGGTATTGGTGTTTACCTCTAGATTTCGGACTTTAACTCTGGAAGTTGGGGTTTACCCCTAGATGTTGGGATTTAACTCTAGAATTTGCGTTTGAAATCTATATATTTTGCTTTTCCTCTAGATGTTGTGCTTTACTTCTAGATTTTTGGTTTTAAATCTAGATGTTTGCCTTCACCTCTGGAAGTTGGGCTTTACCTGCAGACATTGGGCTGTAGGACTAGATGATGGGCTTTACCTCCAGACGTTGGGCTTTACCTCTAGATATCTGGCTTTACCTCTAAATGATGCGCTTAAACTCTAAATATTGGGCTTTACCTCTAGATGTTGGGCTTTAGATTTAGAAGTTGGGCTTTACATCTAGATTTTGGGCTTTAGATCTAGAAGTTGGGCTTTACATCTAGATTTTGGGCTTTACGTCTAGATATTGGGCTTCATCTCTAGATTTTGGGGGTTAGATATATATATCTGGCTTTATCTCTAGATGTTGGCCTTTACCTCTACATTTTGGGCTCTACCTCTAGGTATTGGTATTTACATTTAGATTTTTGACTTTAAATCTGGAAGTTGAGCTTTACATCTAGACTTTGGGATTTACCTCTAGATGTTGGGATTGAACTCTAGAATTTGGGTTTGAAATCTATATATTTTGCTTTTCCTCTAGATGTTGGGCTTTACCTCTAGATATCTGGCTTTACCTCTAGATGTTGGGTTTTACCTGTAGATATTGGTCTTTACCTCTAGATTTTGGGTGTTAGATCTAGAATTTGGGCTTTACATCTAGATTTTGGGCTTTAGATCTAGAAGCTGGGCTTTACATCTAGATTTTGGGCTTTACGTCTAGATATTGGGCTTTACCTCTAGATTTTGGGTTTTAAATCTATATATTTGGCATATCTCTAGATTTTGGGCTCTAACTCTAGGTATTGGTGTTTACCTCTAGATTTTGGACTTTAACTCTGGAAGTTGGGCTTTACCTCTAGATGTTGGGATTGAACTGTAGAATTTGGGTTTTAAATCTATATATTTGGCTTTTCCTCTAGATGTTGGGCTTTACCCCTAGATATCTATCTCCTCTAGATGTTGGTATTTACCTCTAGATTTTGGGTTTTAAATATATATATATATTTGGCTTTTCCTCTAGATGTTAGGCTTTACCTCTAGATTTGGGGTTTTACATCTAGATGTTTGCCTTCACCTCTGTAATTTGGGCTTTACCTGCAGACATTGGGCTGTAGGACTAGATGATGGGCTTTACCTCCAGACGTTGGGCTTTACCTCTAGATATCTGGCTTTACCTCTATATGTTGGGTTTTACCTCTAGTTATTGGTCTTTACCTCTAGATGTTGGGCTTTAGATCTAGAAGTTGTGCTTTTCATCTAGATTTTGGGCTTTACGTCTAGATATTGGGCTTTAGATCTAGATTTTGGGTTTTATATCTATATATTTGACTTTTCCTCTAGATGTTGGGCTTTACCCCTAGGTATCTGGATTTACCTGTAGATGTTGGGCTTTACCTCTAGATTTTGGGTTTTCCATCTGGATTTTTGGCTTCTCTCTAGAATCTGGGCTTTACCTCCAGACGTTGGGCTTTACCACTAGATGTTGGATTTTACCTCTAGATGTTGGTCTTTAGGTCTAGATATTGGACTTTACCTCTAGATGTAGGGTTTTACATCTAGATGTTTTGCTTTACATTTAGATGTTGGTCTTTATCTCTAGATGTTGGGTTATACCTCTATATGTTGTGCTTCACCTCTAGATGTTAGGCTTTACCTCTAGATGTTTGGATTACATCTAGATGTTTTGCTTTACATTTAGATGTTCGGCTTTATCTCTAGATTTTGGGTTTTAAATCTATATATTTGGCTTTTCCTCTAGATGTTGGGCTTTACCTCTAGATATCTGGCTTTACCTCTAGATGTTGGGCTTTACCTCTAGAAGTTGGGCTTTAACTCTAGACTTTGGGCTTTACCTCAAGACGTTCGGCTTTAACTCTAGCTGTTGGGCTTTACCTCTAGATTTTGGGCCTTACCTCTAGAAGTTGGGGGTTATATCTATATGGTTGGATTTAACTGTAGATGTCAGGCCTTAACACTTGATTTTGGAATTCACCTCTAGATGTTAGGCTTTACATCTAGATTCTGGGCTTTCCCTCTAGATGTTGGGCTTTAACTCTAGATTTTGGGCTTTACTCTAAAGGATGCGCTTTAACTCTAGATATTCGGCTTTACCTCTAGAAGTTGGGTTTTACATCTAGATGTTTGGCTTTAACTGTAGGTGTCGGGCTTTAACACTAGATATTGGAATTCACCTCTAGATCTTAGTCTTTACCTCTACATGTTGGGCTTTACCTCTAGAGTATTTGGCTTTAGATCTAGCAATTGGCCTTTACATCTAGATTTGGGGCTTTAGCTCTAAATGTTGGGCTTTACCTCCAGATTTTGGATTTTAAATCTATATATCTGGCTTTATCTCTAGATGTTGGGCTTTATCACTAGATTTTGGGCTCTAACTCTAGGTATTGGTGTTTACCTGTAGATTTTGGACTTTAACTCTGGAAGTTGGGCTTTACCTCTAGATGTTGGGATTTAACTCTAGAATTTGGGTTTGAAATCTATATATTTTGCTTTTCCTCTAGATGTTGGGCTTTACCTCTAGATATCTGGCTTTACCTCTAGCTGTTGGGTTTTACGTCTAGATATTGGTCTTTACCTCTAGATGTTGGGCTTTAGATCTAGAAGTTGTGCTTTTCATCTAGATTTTGGGCTTTAGATCTAGAGGTTGGGCTTTACATCTGGATTTTGGGCTTTAGGTATAGATATTGGGCTTTACCTCTAGATTTTGGGTTTTAAATCTAGATGTTTGCCTTCACCTCTGTCAGTTGGGCTTTACCTGCAGACATTGGGCTGTAGGACTAGATGATGGGCTTTACCTCTAGAAGTTGGGCTTTACATCTAGATTTTGGGCTTTACCTCCAAATGGTGCGCTTAAACTCTAAATATTGGGCTTTACCTCTAGATGTTGGGCTTTAGATTTAGAAGTTGGGCTTTACATCTATATTTTGGGCTTTAGACCAAGAATTTGGGCTTTACATCTAGATTTTGGGCTTTACGTCTAGATATTGGGCTTTACCTCTAGGTTTTGGGTTTTAAATCTATATATATTTGGCTTTTCCTCTAGATGTTGGGCTTTACCTCTAGATTTTGGGTTTTAAATATATATATATTTGGCTTTTCCTCTAGATGTTGGGCTTTACCTCTAGATTTTGGGTTTTAAATATATATATATTTGGCTTTACCTCTAGATATCTGGATTTACCTCTAGATGTTGGGTTTTACCTCTAGATGTTGGTCTTTAGGTCTAGATATTGGACTTTACCTCCAGATGTAGGGTTTTACATCTAGATGTTTTGCTTTACATTTAGATGTTGGTCTTTATCTCTAGATGTTGGGTTATACCTCTATATGTTGTGCTTCACCTCTAGATGTTAGGCTTTACATCTAGATGTTTGGATTACATCTAGACGTTTTGCTTTACATTTAGATGTTCGGCTTTATCTCTAGATTTTGGGTTTTAAATCTATATATTTGGCATATCTCTAGATTTTGGGCTCTATCTCTAGGTATTGGTGTTTACCTCTAGATTTCGGACTTTAACTCTGGAAGTTGGGGTTTACCCCTAGATGTTGGGATTTAACTCTAGAATTTGCGTTTGAAATCTATATATTTTGCTTTTCCTCTAGATGTTGTGCTTTACTTCTAGATTTTGGTTTTAAATCTAGATGTTTGCCTTCACCTCTGGAAGTTGGGCTTTACCTGCAGACATTGGGCTGTAGGACTAGATGATGGGCTTTACCTCCAGACGTTGGGCTTTACCTCTAGATATCTGGCTTTACCTCTAAATGATGCGCTTAAACTCTAAATATTGGGCTTTACCTCTAGATGTTGGGCTTTAGATTTAGAAGTTGGGCTTTACATCTAGATTTTGGGCTTTAGATCTAGAAGTTGGGCTTTACATCTAGATTTTGGGCTTTACGTCTAGATATTGGGCTTCATCTCTAGATTTTGGGGGTTAGATATATATATCTGGCTTTATCTCTAGATGTTGGCCTTTACCTCTACATTTTGGGCTCTACCTCTAGGTATTGGTATTTACATTTAGATTTTTGACTTTAAATCTGGAAGTTGAGCTTTACATCTAGACTTTGGGATTTACCTCTAGATGTTGGGATTGAACTCTAGAATTTGGGTTTGAAATCTATATATTTTGCTTTTCCTCTAGATGTTGGGCTTTACCTCTAGATATCTGGCTTTACCTCTAGATGTTGGGTTTTACCTGTAGATATTGGTCTTTACCTCTAGATTTTGGGTGTTAGATCTAGAATTTGGGCTTTACATCTAGATTTTGGGCTTTAGATCTAGAAGCTGGGCTTTACATCTAGATTTTGGGCTTTACGTCTAGATATTGGGCTTTACCTCTAGATTTTGGGTTTTAAATCTATATATTTGGCTTTTCCTCTAGATGTTGGGCTTTACCCCTAGATATCTGGCTTTACCTCTAAATGTTGGGCTTTACCTCTAGATTTTGGGTTTTAAATATATATATATTTGGCTTTTCCTCTAGATGTTGGGCTTTACCTCTAGATTTGGGGTTTTACATCTAGATGTTTGCCTTCACCTCTGTAAGTTGGGCTTTACCTGCAGACATTGGGCTGTAGGACTAGATGATGGGCTTTACCTCCAGACGTTGGGCTTTACCTCTAGATATCTGGCTTTACCTCTAGATGTTGGGTTTTACCTCTAGATATTGGTCTTTACCTCTAGATTTTGGGTGTTAGATCTATATATTTGGCATATCTCTAGATTTTGGGCTCTAACTCTAGGTATTGGTGTTTACCTCTAGATTTTGGACTTTAACTCTGGAAGCTGGGCTTTACCTCTAGATTTTGGGCCTTACCTCTAGAAGTTGGGGGTTATATCTATATGGTTGGATTTAACTGTAGATGTCAGGCCTTAACACTTGATTTTGGAATTCACCTCTAGATGTTAGGCTTTACATCTAGATTCTGGGCTTTCCCTCTAGATGTTGGCTTTAACTCTAGATTTTGGGCTTTACTCGAAAGGATGCGCTTTAACTCTAGATATTCGGCTTTACCTCTAGAAGTTGGGTTGTACATCTAGATGTTTGGTTTTAACTGTAGGTGTCGGCCTTTAACACTAGATATTGGAATTCACCTCTAGATCTTAGTCTTTACCTCTACATGTTGGGCTTTACCTCTAGAGTATTTGGCTTTAGATCTAGCAATTGGGCTTTACATCTAGATTTGGGGCTTTAGCTCTAGATGTTGGGCTTTACCTCCAGATTGTGGATTTTAAATCTATATATCTGGCTTTATCTCTAGATGTTGGGCTTTATCTCTAGATTTTGGGCTCTAACTCTAGGTATTGGTGTTTACCTCTAGATTTTGGACTTCAACTCTGGAAGTTGAGGTTTACCCCTAGATGTTGGGATTTAACTCTAGAATTTGGGTTTGAAATCTATATATTTTGCTTTTCCTCTAGATGTTGGGCTTTACCTCTAGATATCTGGCTTTACCTCTAGATGTTGGGTTTTACCTCTAGATGTTGGTCTTTAGGTCTAGATATTGGACTTTACCTCCAGATGTAGGGTTTTACATCTAGATGTTTTGCTTTACATTTAGATTTTGGTCTTTATCTCTAGATGTTGGGTTATACCTCTATATGTTGTGCTTCACCTCTAGATGTTAGGCTTTACCTCTAGATGTTTGGATTACATCTAGACGTTTTGCTTTACATTTAGATGTTCGGCTTTATCTCTAGATTTTGGGTTTTAAATCTATATATTTGGCATATCTCTAGATTTTGGGCTCTAACTCTAGGTATTGGTGTTTACCTCTAGATTTTGGACTTTAACTCTGGAAGTTGGGGTTTACCCCTGATGTTGGGATTTAACTCTAGAATTTGGGTTTGAAATCTATATATTTTGCTTTTCCTCTAGATGTTGGGTTTTACCTCTAGATATCCGACTTTTCCTCTAGATGTTGGGCTTTACCCCTAGATATCTGGCTTTACCTCTAAATGTTGGGCTTTACCTCTAGATTTTGGGTTTTAAATATATATATATTTGGCTTTTCCTCTAGACGTTGGGCTTTACCTCTAGATTTGGGGTTTTACATCTAGATGTTTGCCTTCACCTCTGTAAGTTGGGCTTTACCTGCAGACATTGGGCTGTAGGACTAGATGATGGGCTTTACCTCCAGATGTTGGGCTTTACCTCTAGATATCTGGCTTTACCTCTAGATTTTGGGTTTTATATCTATATATTTGGCTTTTCCTCTAGATGTTGGGCTTTACCCCTAGATATCTGGACTTACCTGTAGATGTTGGGCTTTACCTCTAGATTTTGGGTTTTCCATCTGGATTTTTGGCTTCTCTCTAGAATCTGGGCTTTACCTCCAGACGTTGGGCTTTACCACTAGATGTTGGGTTTTACCTCTACATGTTGGTCTTTAGGTCTAGATATTGGACTTTACCTCTAGATGTTGGGTTTTACATCTAGATGTTTTGCTTTACATTTAGATGTTGGTCTTTATCTCTAGATGTTAGCTTATACCTCTATATGTTGTGCTTCACCTCTAGATGTTAGGCTTTACCTCTAGATGTTTGGATTACATCTAGATGTTTTGCTTTACATTTAGATGTTCGGCTTTATCTCTAGATTTTGGGTTTTAAATCTATATATTTGGCTTTTATTCTAGGTGTTGGGCTTTACCTCTATATATCTGCTTTACCTCTAGATGTTGGGTTTTACTTCTAGATATTAGTCTTTATCTCTAGATTTTGGGCGTTAGATCTAGAATTTGGGCTTTACATCTAGATTTTGGGCTTTACGTCTAGATATTGGGCTTTACCTCTAGATTTTGGGTTTTAAATCTATATATTTGGCTTTTCCTCTAGATGTTGGGCTTTACCCCTAGATATCTGGCTTTACCTCTAGATGTTGGGCTTTACCTCTAGGTTTGGGGTTTTAAATATATATATATTTGGCTTTTCCTCTAGATGTTGGGCTTTACCTCTAGATTTGGGGTTTTACATCTAGATGTTTGCCTTCACCTCTGTAAGTTGGGCTTTACCTGCAGACATTGGGCTGTAGGACTAGATGATGGGCTTTACCTCCAGACGTTGGGCTTTACCTCTAAATATCTGGCTTTACCTCTAAATGATGCGCTTAAGCTCTAAATATTGGGCTTTACCTCTAGATGTTGGGCTTTAGATTTAGAAGTTGGGCTTTACATCTAGAATTTGGGCTTTAGATCTAGAAGTTGGGCTTTACATCTAGATTTTGGGCTTTACGTCTAAATATTGGGCTTCATCTCTAGATTTTGGGGTTTAGATCTATATATCTGGCTTTATCTCTAGATGTTGGCCTTTACCTCTACATTTTGGGCTCTACGTCTAGGTATTGGTATTTACATTTAGATTTTTGACTTTAAATCTGGAAGTTGAGCTTTACATCTAGACTTTGGGATTTACCTCTAGATGTTGGGATTTAATTCTAGAATTTGGGTTTGAAATCTATATATTTTGCTTTTCCTCTAGATGTTTGGCTTTACCTCTAGATATCTGGCTTTACCTCTAGATGTTGGGTTTTACCTCTAGATATTGGTCTTTACCTCTAGATGTTTGGCTTTAGATCTAGAAGTTGTGCTTTTCATCTAGATTTTGGGCTTTACGTCTAGATATTGGGCTTTACCTCTAGATTTTGCGGTTTATATCTATATATTTGGCTTTTCCTCTAGATGTTGGGCTTTACCCCTAGATATCTGGATTTACATGTAGATGTTGGGCTTTACCTCTAGATGTTGGGTTTTACCTCTAGATGTTGGTCTTTAGGTCTAGCTATTGGACTTTACCTCTAGATGTTGGGCTTTACATCTAGATGTTTTGCTTTACATTTAGATGTTGGTCTTTATCTCTAGATGTTGGGTTATACCTCTATATGTTGTGCTTCACCTCTAGATGTTAGGCTTTACCTCTAGATGTTTGGATTACATCTAGATGTTTTGCTTTACATTTAGATGTCCGGCTTTATCTCTAGATTTTGGGTTTTAAATCTATATATTTGGCTTTTCCTCTAGATGTTGGGCTTTACCGTCAGATATCTGGCTTTACGTCTAGATGTTGGGCTTTACCTCTAGAAGTTGGACTTTAACTCTAGACTTTGGGCTTTACCTCTAGATTTTGGGCCTTACGTCTAGAAGTTGGGGGTTATATCTATATGGTTGGATTTAACTGTAGATGTCAGGCTTTAACACTAGATATTGGAATTCACCTCTAGATCTTAGTCTTTACCTCTACATGTTGGGCTTTACCTCTGGAGTATTTGGCTTTAGATCTAGCAATTGGGATTTACATCTAGATTTGGGGCTTTAGCTCTAGATGTTGGGCTTTACCTCCAGATTTTGGATTTTAAATCTATATATCTGGCTTTATCTCTAGATTTTGGGCTCTAACTCTAGGTATTGGTGTTTACCTCTAGATTTTGGACTTTAACTCTGGAAGTTGGGCTTTACCTCTAGATGTTGGGATTGAACTCTAGAATTTGGGTTTGAAATCTATATATTTTGCTTTTCCTCTAGATGTTGGGCTTTACCTCTAGATATCTGGCTTTACCTCTAGATGTTGGGTTTTACCTCTAGATATTGGTCTTTACCTCTAGATGTTTGGCTTTAGATCTAGAAGTTGTGCTTTTCATCTAGATTTTGGGCTTTACGTCTAGATATTGGGCTTTACCTCTAGATTTTGCGGTTTATATCTATATATTTGGCTTTTCCTCTAGATGTTGGGCTTTACCCCTAGATATCTGGATTTACATGTAGATGTTGGGCTTTACCTCTAGATGTTGGGTTTTACCTCTAGATGTTGGTCTTTAGGTCTAGCTATTGGACTTTACCTCTAGATGTTGGGCTTTACATCTAGATGTTTTGCTTTACATTTAGATGTTGGTCTTTATCTCTAGATGTTGGGTTATACCTCTATATGTTGTGCTTCACCTCTAGATGTTAGGCTTTACCTCTAGATGTTTGGATTACATCTAGATGTTTTGCTTTACATTTAGATGTCCGGCTTTATCTCTAGATTTTGGGTTTTAAATCTATATATTTGGCTTTTCCTCTAGATGTTGGGCTTTACCGTCAGATATCTGGCTTTACGTCTAGATGTTGGGCTTTACCTCTAGAAGTTGGACTTTAACTCTAGACTTTGGGCTTTACCTCTAGATTTTGGGCCTTACGTCTAGAAGTTGGGGGTTATATCTATATGGTTGGATTTAACTGTAGATGTCAGGCTTTAACACTAGATATTGGAATTCACCTCTAGATCTTAGTCTTTACCTCTACATGTTGGGCTTTACCTCTGGAGTATTTGGCTTTAGATCTAGCAATTGGGATTTACATCTAGATTTGGGGCTTTAGCTCTAGATGTTGGGCTTTACCTCCAGATTTTGGATTTTAAATCTATATATCTGGCTTTATCTCTAGATTTTGGGCTCTAACTCTAGGTATTGGTGTTTACCTCTAGATTTTGGACTTTAACTCTGGAAGTTGGGCTTTACCTCTAGATGTTGGGATTGAACTCTAGAATTTGGGTTTGAAATCTATATATTTTGCTTTTCCTCTAGATGTTGGGCTTTACCTCTAGATATCTGGCTTTACCTCTAGATGTTGGGTTTTACCTCTAGATATTGGTATTTACCTCTAGATTTTGGGTGTTAGATCTAGAATTTGGGCTTTACATCTAGATTTTGGGCTTTAGATCTAGAAGTTGGGCTTTACCTCTAGATTTTGGGTTTTAAATCTATATATTTGGCTTTTCCTCTAGATGTTGGGCTTTACCTCTAGATTTTGGGTTTTACATCTAGATGTTTGCCTTCACCTCTGTAAGTTGGGCTTTACCTGCAGACATTGGGCTGTAGGACTAGATGATGGGCTTTACCTCTAGAAGTTGGGCTTTACATCTAGATTTTGGGCTTTACCTATAAATGATGTGCTTAAACTCTAAATATTGGGCTTTACCTCTAGATGTTGGGCTTTAGATTTAGAAGTTGGGCTTTACATCTATATTTTGGGCTTTAGATCAAGAAGTTGGGCTTTACATCTAGATTTTGCGCTTTAGATCTAGAAGTTGGGCTTTACATCTAGACTTTGGTCTTTACGTCTAGATATTGGGCTTTACCTCTAGATTTTGGGTTTTACATCTAGATGTTTGCCTTCACCTCTGTAAGTTGGGCTTTACCTGCAGACATTGGGCTGTAGGACTAGATGATGGGCTTTACCTCCAGACGTTGGACTTTACCTCTAGATATCTGGCTTTACCTCTAGATGTTGGGTTTTACCTCTAGCTATTGGTCTTTACCTCTAGATGTTGGCATTTAACTCTAGAATTTGGGTTTGAAATCTATATATTTGGCTTTTCCTCTAGATGTTGGGCTTTACCTCTAGATATCTGGCTTTAACTCTAGATGGTGGGTTTTACCTCTAAATATTGGGCTTTACCTCTAGATGTTGGGCTTTAGATTTAGAAGTTGGGCTTTACATCTAGATTTTGGGCTTTACGTCTAGATATTGGGCTTCACCTCTAAATTTTGGATTTTAGATCTATATATCTGGCTTTATCTCTAGATGTTGGGCTTTATCTCTAGATTTTGGTCTCTACCTCTAGGTATTGGTATTTACATTTAGATTTTTGACTTTAAATCTGGAAGTTGAGCTTTACATCTAGACTTTGGGATTTACCTCTAGATGTTGGGATTTAATTCTAGAATTTGGGTTTGAAATCTATATATTTTGCTTTTCCTCTAGATGTTTGGCTTTACCTCTAGATATCTGGCTTTACCTCTAGATGTTGGGTTTTACCTCTAGATATTGGTCTTTACCTCTAGATGTTTGGCTTTAGATCTAGAAGTTGTGCTTTTCATCTAGATTTTGGGCTTTACGTCTAGATATTGGGCTTTACCTCTAGATTTTGCGGTTTATATCTATATATTTGGCTTTTCCTCTAGATGTTGGGCTTTACCCCTAGATATCTGGATTTACATGTAGATGTTGGGCTTTACCTCTAGATGTTGGGTTTTACCTCTAGATGTTGGTCTTTAGGTCTAGCTATTGGACTTTACCTCTAGATGTTGGGCTTTACATCTAGATGTTTTGCTTTACATTTAGATGTTGGTCTTTATCTCTAGATGTTGGGTTATACCTCTATATGTTGTGCTTCACCTCTAGATGTTACGCTTTACCTCTAGATGTTTGGATTACATCTAGATGTTTTGCTTTACATTTAGATGTTCGGCTTTATCTCTAGATTTTGGGTTTTAAATCTATATATTTGGCTTTTCCTCTAGATGTTGGGCTTTACCGTCAGATATCTGGCTTTACGTCTAGATGTTGGGCTTTACCTCTAGAAGTTGGACTTTAACTCTAGACTTTGGGCTTTACCTCTAGATTTTGGGCCTTACGTCTAGAAGTTGGGGGTTATATCTATATGGTTGGATTTAACTGTAGATGTCAGGCTTTAACACTAGATATTGGAATTCACCTCTAGATCTTAGTCTTTACCTCTACATGTTGGGCTTTACCTCTGGAGTATTTGGCTTTAGATCTAGCAATTGGGATTTACATCTAGATTTGGGGCTTTAGCTCTAGATGTTGGGCTTTACCTCCAGATTTTGGATTTTAAATCTATATATCTGGCTTTATCTCTAGATTTTGGGCTCTAACTCTAGGTATTGGTGTTTACCTCTAGATTTTGGACTTTAACTCTGGAAGTTGGGCTTTACCTCTAGATGTTGGGATTGAACTCTAGAATTTGGGTTTGAAATCTATATATTTTGCTTTTCCTCTAGATGTTGGGCTTTACCTCTAGATATCTGGCTTTACCTCTAGATGTTGGGTTTTACCTCTAGATATTGGTATTTACCTCTAGATTTTGGGTGTTAGATCTAGAATTTGGGCTTTACATCTAGATTTTGGGCTTTAGATCTAGAAGTTGGGCTTTACCTCTAGATTTTGGGTTTTAAATCTATATATTTGGCTTTTCCTCTAGATGTTGGGCTTTACCTCTAGATTTTGGGTTTTACATCTAGATGTTTGCCTTCACCTCTGTAAGTTGGGCTTTACCTGCAGACATTGGGCTGTAGGACTAGATGATGGGCTTTACCTCTAGAAGTTGGGCTTTACATCTAGATTTTGGGCTTTACCTATAAATGATGTGCTTAAACTCTAAATATTGGGCTTTACCTCTAGATGTTGGGCTTTAGATTTAGAAGTTGGGCTTTACATCTATATTTTGGGCTTTAGATCAAGAAGTTGGGCTTTACATCTAGATTTTGCGCTTTAGATCTAGAAGTTGGGCTTTACATCTAGACTTTGGTCTTTACGTCTAGATATTGGGCTTTACCTCTAGATTTTGGGTTTTACATCTAGATGTTTGCCTTCACCTCTGTAAGTTGGGCTTTACCTGCAGACATTGGGCTGTAGGACTAGATGATGGGCTTTACCTCCAGACGTTGGACTTTACCTCTAGATATCTGGCTTTACCTCTAGATGTTGGGTTTTACCTCTAGCTATTGGTCTTTACCTCTAGATGTTGGCATTTAACTCTAGAATTTGGGTTTGAAATCTATATATTTGGCTTTTCCTCTAGATGTTGGGCTTTACCTCTAGATATCTGGCTTTAACTCTAGATGGTGGGTTTTACCTCTAAATATTGGGCTTTACCTCTAGATGTTGGGCTTTAGATTTAGAAGTTGGGCTTTACATCTAGATTTTGGGCTTTACGTCTAGATATTGGGCTTCACCTCTAAATTTTGGATTTTAGATCTATATATCTGGCTTTATCTCTAGATGTTGGGCTTTATCTCTAGATTTTGGTCTCTACCTCTAGGTATTGGTATTTACATTTAGATTTTTGACTTTAAATCTGGAAGTTGAGCTTTACATCTAGACTTTGGGATTTACCTCTAGATGTTGGGATTTAATTCTAGAATTTGGGTTTGAAATCTATATATTTTGCTTTTCCTCTAGATGTTTGGCTTTACCTCTAGATATCTGGCTTTACCTCTAGATGTTGGGTTTTACCTCTAGATATTGGTCTTTACCTCTAGATGTTTGGCTTTAGATCTAGAAGTTGTGCTTTTCATCTAGATTTTGGGCTTTACGTCTAGATATTGGGCTTTACCTCTAGATTTTGCGGTTTATATCTATATATTTGGCTTTTCCTCTAGATGTTGGGCTTTACCCCTAGATATCTGGGTTTACATGTAGATGTTGGGCTTTACCTCTAGATGTTGGGTTTTACCTCTAGATGTTGGTCTTTAGGTCTAGCTATTGGACTTTACCTCTAGATGTTGGGCTTTACATCTAGATGTTTTGCTTTACATTTAGATGTTGGTCTTTATCTCTAGATGTTGGGTTATACCTCTATATGTTGTGCTTCACCTCTAGATGTTAGGCTTTACCTCTAGATGTTTGGATTACATCTAGATGTTTTGCTTTACATTTAGATGTCCGGCTTTATCTCTAGATTTTGGGTTTTAAATCTATATATTTGGCTTTTCCTCTAGATGTTGGGCTTTACCGTCAGATATCTGGCTTTACGTCTAGATGTTGGGCTTTACCTCTAGAAGTTGGACTTTAACTCTAGACTTTGGGCTTTACCTCTAGATTTTGGGCCTTACGTCTAGAAGTTGGGGGTTATATCTATATGGTTGGATTTAACTGTAGATGTCAGGCTTTAACACTAGATATTGGAATTCACCTCTAGATCTTAGTCTTTACCTCTACATGTTGGGCTTTACCTCTGGAGTATTTGGCTTTAGATCTAGCAATTGGGATTTACATCTAGATTTGGGGCTTTAGCTCTAGATGTTGGGCTTTACCTCCAGATTTTGGATTTTAAATCTATATATCTGGCTTTATCTCTAGATTTTGGGCTCTAACTCTAGGTATTGGTGTTTACCTCTAGATTTTGGACTTTAACTCTGGAAGTTGGGCTTTACCTCTAGATGTTGGGATTGAACTCTAGAATTTGGGTTTGAAATCTATATATTTTGCTTTTCCTCTAGATGTTGGGCTTTACCTCTAGATATCTGGCTTTACCTCTAGATGTTGGGTTTTACCTCTAGATATTGGTATTTACCTCTAGATTTTGGGTGTTAGATCTAGAATTTGGGCTTTACATCTAGATTTTGGGCTTTAGATCTAGAAGTTGGGCTTTACCTCTAGATTTTGGGTTTTAAATCTATATATTTGGCTTTTCCTCTAGATGTTGGGCTTTACCTCTAGATTTTGGGTTTTACATCTAGATGTTTGCCTTCACCTCTGTAAGTTGGGCTTTACCTGCAGACATTGGGCTGTAGGACTAGATGATGGGCTTTACCTCTAGAAGTTGGGCTTTACATCTAGATTTTGGGCTTTACCTATAAATGATGTGCTTAAACTCTAAATATTGGGCTTTACCTCTAGATGTTGGGCTTTAGATTTAGAAGTTGGGCTTTACATCTATATTTTGGGCTTTAGATCAAGAAGTTGGGCTTTACATCTAGATTTTGCGCTTTAGATCTAGAAGTTGGGCTTTACATCTAGACTTTGGTCTTTACGTCTAGATATTGGGCTTTACCTCTAGATTTTGGGTTTTACATCTAGATGTTTGCCTTCACCTCTGTAAGTTGGGCTTTACCTGCAGACATTGGGCTGTAGGACTAGATGATGGGCTTTACCTCCAGACGTTGGACTTTACCTCTAGATATCTGGCTTTACCTCTAGATGTTGGGTTTTACCTCTAGCTATTGGTCTTTACCTCTAGATGTTGGCATTTAACTCTAGAATTTGGGTTTGAAATCTATATATTTGGCTTTTCCTCTAGATGTTGGGCTTTACCTCTAGATATCTGGCTTTAACTCTAGATGGTGGGTTTTACCTCTAAATATTGGGCTTTACCTCTAGATGTTGGGCTTTAGATTTAGAAGTTGGGCTTTACATCTAGATTTTGGGCTTTACGTCTAGATATTGGGCTTCACCTCTAAATTTTGGATTTTAGATCTATATATCTGGCTTTATCTCTAGATGTTGGGCTTTATCTCTAGATTTTGGTCTCTACCTCTAGGTATTGGTATTTACATTTAGATTTTTGACTTTAAATCTGGAAGTTGAGCTTTACATCTAGACTTTGGGATTTACCTCTAGATGTTGGGATTTAATTCTAGAATTTGGGTTTGAAATCTATATATTTTGCTTTTCCTCTAGATGTTTGGCTTTACCTCTAGATATCTGGCTTTACCTCTAGATGTTGGGTTTTACCTCTAGATATTGGTCTTTACCTCTAGATGTTTGGCTTTAGATCTAGAAGTTGTGCTTTTCATCTAGATTTTGGGCTTTACGTCTAGATATTGGGCTTTACCTCTAGATTTTGCGGTTTATATCTATATATTTGGCTTTTCCTCTAGATGTTGGGCTTTACCCCTAGATATCTGGATTTACATGTAGATGTTGGGCTTTACCTCTAGATGTTGGGTTTTACCTCTAGATGTTGGTCTTTAGGTCTAGCTATTGGACTTTACCTCTAGATGTTGGGCTTTACATCTAGATGTTTTGCTTTACATTTAGATGTTGGTCTTTATCTCTAGATGTTGGGTTATACCTCTATATGTTGTGCTTCACCTCTAGATGTTACGCTTTACCTCTAGATGTTTGGATTACATCTAGATGTTTTGCTTTACATTTAGATGTTCGGCTTTATCTCTAGATTTTGGGTTTTAAATCTATATATTTGGCTTTTCCTCTAGATGTTGGGCTTTACCGTCAGATATCTGGCTTTACGTCTAGATGTTGGGCTTTACCTCTAGAAGTTGGACTTTAACTCTAGACTTTGGGCTTTACCTCTAGATTTTGGGCCTTACGTCTAGAAGTTGGGGGTTATATCTATATGGTTGGATTTAACTGTAGATGTCAGGCTTTAACACTAGATATTGGAATTCACCTCTAGATCTTAGTCTTTACCTCTACATGTTGGGCTTTACCTCTGGAGTATTTGGCTTTAGATCTAGCAATTGGGATTTACATCTAGATTTGGGGCTTTAGCTCTAGATGTTGGGCTTTACCTCCAGATTTTGGATTTTAAATCTATATATCTGGCTTTATCTCTAGATTTTGGGCTCTAACTCTAGGTATTGGTGTTTACCTCTAGATTTTGGACTTTAACTCTGGAAGTTGGGCTTTACCTCTAGATGTTGGGATTGAACTCTAGAATTTGGGTTTGAAATCTATATATTTTGCTTTTCCTCTAGATGTTGGGCTTTACCTCTAGATATCTGGCTTTACCTCTAGATGTTGGGTTTTACCTCTAGATATTGGTATTTACCTCTAGATTTTGGGTGTTAGATCTAGAATTTGGGCTTTACATCTAGATTTTGGGCTTTAGATCTAGAAGTTGGGCTTTACCTCTAGATTTTGGGTTTTAAATCTATATATTTGGCTTTTCCTCTAGATGTTGGGCTTTACCTCTAGATTTTGGGTTTTACATCTAGATGTTTGCCTTCACCTCTGTAAGTTGGGCTTTACCTGCAGACATTGGGCTGTAGGACTAGATGATGGGCTTTACCTCTAGAAGTTGGGCTTTACATCTAGATTTTGGGCTTTACCTATAAATGATGTGCTTAAACTCTAAATATTGGGCTTTACCTCTAGATGTTGGGCTTTAGATTTAGAAGTTGGGCTTTACATCTATATTTTGGGCTTTAGATCAAGAAGTTGGGCTTTACATCTAGATTTTGCGCTTTAGATCTAGAAGTTGGGCTTTACATCTAGACTTTGGTCTTTACGTCTAGATATTGGGCTTTACCTCTAGATTTTGGGTTTTACATCTAGATGTTTGCCTTCACCTCTGTAAGTTGGGCTTTACCTGCAGACATTGGGCTGTAGGACTAGATGATGGGCTTTACCTCCAGACGTTGGACTTTACCTCTAGATATCTGGCTTTACCTCTAGATGTTGGGTTTTACCTCTAGCTATTGGTCTTTACCTCTAGATGTTGGCATTTAACTCTAGAATTTGGGTTTGAAATCTATATATTTGGCTTTTCCTCTAGATGTTGGGCTTTACCTCTAGATATCTGGCTTTAACTCTAGATGGTGGGTTTTACCTCTAAATATTGGGCTTTACCTCTAGATGTTGGGCTTTAGATTTAGAAGTTGGGCTTTACATCTAGATTTTGGGCTTTACGTCTAGATATTGGGCTTCACCTCTAAATTTTGGATTTTAGATCTATATATCTGGCTTTATCTCTAGATGTTGGGCTTTATCTCTAGATTTTGGTCTCTACCTCTAGGTATTGGTATTTACATTTAGATTTTTGACTTTAAATCTGGAAGTTGAGCTTTACATCTAGACTTTGGGATTTACCTCTAGATGTTGGGATTTAATTCTAGAATTTGGGTTTGAAATCTATATATTTTGCTTTTCCTCTAGATGTTTGGCTTTACCTCTAGATATCTGGCTTTACCTCTAGATGTTGGGTTTTACCTCTAGATATTGGTCTTTACCTCTAGATGTTTGGCTTTAGATCTAGAAGTTGTGCTTTTCATCTAGATTTTGGGCTTTACGTCTAGATATTGGGCTTTACCTCTAGATTTTGCGGTTTATATCTATATATTTGGCTTTTCCTCTAGATGTTGGGCTTTACCCCTAGATATCTGGATTTACATGTAGATGTTGGGCTTTACCTCTAGATGTTGGGTTTTACCTCTAGATGTTGGTCTTTAGGTCTAGCTATTGGACTTTACCTCTAGATGTTGGGCTTTACATCTAGATGTTTTGCTTTACATTTAGATGTTGGTCTTTATCTCTAGATGTTGGGTTATACCTCTATATGTTGTGCTTCACCTCTAGATGTTAGGCTTTACCTCTAGATGTTTGGATTACATCTAGATGTTTTGCTTTACATTTAGATGTCCGGCTTTATCTCTAGATTTTGGGTTTTAAATCTATATATTTGGCTTTTCCTCTAGATGTTGGGCTTTACCGTCAGATATCTGGCTTTACGTCTAGATGTTGGGCTTTACCTCTAGAAGTTGGACTTTAACTCTAGACTTTGGGCTTTACCTCTAGATTTTGGGCCTTACGTCTAGAAGTTGGGGGTTATATCTATATGGTTGGATTTAACTGTAGATGTCAGGCTTTAACACTAGATATTGGAATTCACCTCTAGATCTTAGTCTTTACCTCTACATGTTGGGCTTTACCTCTGGAGTATTTGGCTTTAGATCTAGCAATTGGGATTTACATCTAGATTTGGGGCTTTAGCTCTAGATGTTGGGCTTTACCTCCAGATTTTGGATTTTAAATCTATATATCTGGCTTTATCTCTAGATTTTGGGCTCTAACTCTAGGTATTGGTGTTTACCTCTAGATTTTGGACTTTAACTCTGGAAGTTGGGCTTTACCTCTAGATGTTGGGATTGAACTCTAGAATTTGGGTTTGAAATCTATATATTTTGCTTTTCCTCTAGATGTTGGGCTTTACCTCTAGATATCTGGCTTTACCTCTAGATGTTGGGTTTTACCTCTAGATATTGGTATTTACCTCTAGATTTTGGGTGTTAGATCTAGAATTTGGGCTTTACATCTAGATTTTGGGCTTTAGATCTAGAAGTTGGGCTTTACCTCTAGATTTTGGGTTTTAAATCTATATATTTGGCTTTTCCTCTAGATGTTGGGCTTTACCTCTAGATTTTGGGTTTTACATCTAGATGTTTGCCTTCACCTCTGTAAGTTGGGCTTTACCTGCAGACATTGGGCTGTAGGACTAGATGATGGGCTTTACCTCTAGAAGTTGGGCTTTACATCTAGATTTTGGGCTTTACCTATAAATGATGTGCTTAAACTCTAAATATTGGGCTTTACCTCTAGATGTTGGGCTTTAGATTTAGAAGTTGGGCTTTACATCTATATTTTGGGCTTTAGATCAAGAAGTTGGGCTTTACATCTAGATTTTGCGCTTTAGATCTAGAAGTTGGGCTTTACATCTAGACTTTGGTCTTTACGTCTAGATATTGGGCTTTACCTCTAGATTTTGGGTTTTACATCTAGATGTTTGCCTTCACCTCTGTAAGTTGGGCTTTACCTGCAGACATTGGGCTGTAGGACTAGATGATGGGCTTTACCTCCAGACGTTGGACTTTACCTCTAGATATCTGGCTTTACCTCTAGATGTTGGGTTTTACCTCTAGCTATTGGTCTTTACCTCTAGATGTTGGCATTTAACTCTAGAATTTGGGTTTGAAATCTATATATTTGGCTTTTCCTCTAGATGTTGGGCTTTACCTCTAGATATCTGGCTTTAACTCTAGATGGTGGGTTTTACCTCTAAATATTGGGCTTTACCTCTAGATGTTGGGCTTTAGATTTAGAAGTTGGGCTTTACATCTAGATTTTGGGCTTTACGTCTAGATATTGGGCTTCACCTCTAAATTTTGGATTTTAGATCTATATATCTGGCTTTATCTCTAGATGTTGGGCTTTATCTCTAGATTTTGGTCTCTACCTCTAGGTATTGGTATTTACATTTAGATTTTTGACTTTAAATCTGGAAGTTGAGCTTTACATCTAGACTTTGGGATTTACCTCTAGATGTTGGGATTTAATTCTAGAATTTGGGTTTGAAATCTATATATTTTGCTTTTCCTCTAGATGTTTGGCTTTACCTCTAGATATCTGGCTTTACCTCTAGATGTTGGGTTTTACCTCTAGATATTGGTCTTTACCTCTAGATGTTTGGCTTTAGATCTAGAAGTTGTGCTTTTCATCTAGATTTTGGGCTTTACGTCTAGATATTGGGCTTTACCTCTAGATTTTGCGGTTTATATCTATATATTTGGCTTTTCCTCTAGATGTTGGGCTTTACCCCTAGATATCTGGATTTACATGTAGATGTTGGGCTTTACCTCTAGATGTTGGGTTTTACCTCTAGATGTTGGTCTTTAGGTCTAGCTATTGGACTTTACCTCTAGATGTTGGGCTTTACATCTAGATGTTTTGCTTTACATTTAGATGTTGGTCTTTATCTCTAGATGTTGGGTTATACCTCTATATGTTGTGCTTCACCTCTAGATGTTACGCTTTACCTCTAGATGTTTGGATTACATCTAGATGTTTTGCTTTACATTTAGATGTTCGGCTTTATCTCTAGATTTTGGGTTTTAAATCTATATATTTGGCTTTTCCTCTAGATGTTGGGCTTTACCGTCAGATATCTGGCTTTACGTCTAGATGTTGGGCTTTACCTCTAGAAGTTGGACTTTAACTCTAGACTTTGGGCTTTACCTCTAGATTTTGGGCCTTACGTCTAGAAGTTGGGGGTTATATCTATATGGTTGGATTTAACTGTAGATGTCAGGCTTTAACACTAGATATTGGAATTCACCTCTAGATCTTAGTCTTTACCTCTACATGTTGGGCTTTACCTCTGGAGTATTTGGCTTTAGATCTAGCAATTGGGATTTACATCTAGATTTGGGGCTTTAGCTCTAGATGTTGGGCTTTACCTCCAGATTTTGGATTTTAAATCTATATATCTGGCTTTATCTCTAGATTTTGGGCTCTAACTCTAGGTATTGGTGTTTACCTCTAGATTTTGGACTTTAACTCTGGAAGTTGGGCTTTACCTCTAGATGTTGGGATTGAACTCTAGAATTTGGGTTTGAAATCTATATATTTTGCTTTTCCTCTAGATGTTGGGCTTTACCTCTAGATATCTGGCTTTACCTCTAGATGTTGGGTTTTACCTCTAGATATTGGTATTTACCTCTAGATTTTGGGTGTTAGATCTAGAATTTGGGCTTTACATCTAGATTTTGGGCTTTAGATCTAGAAGTTGGGCTTTACCTCTAGATTTTGGGTTTTAAATCTATATATTTGGCTTTTCCTCTAGATGTTGGGCTTTACCTCTAGATTTTGGGTTTTACATCTAGATGTTTGCCTTCACCTCTGTAAGTTGGGCTTTACCTGCAGACATTGGGCTGTAGGACTAGATGATGGGCTTTACCTCTAGAAGTTGGGCTTTACATCTAGATTTTGGGCTTTACCTATAAATGATGTGCTTAAACTCTAAATATTGGGCTTTACCTCTAGATGTTGGGCTTTAGATTTAGAAGTTGGGCTTTACATCTATATTTTGGGCTTTAGATCAAGAAGTTGGGCTTTACATCTAGATTTTGCGCTTTAGATCTAGAAGTTGGGCTTTACATCTAGACTTTGGTCTTTACGTCTAGATATTGGGCTTTACCTCTAGATTTTGGGTTTTACATCTAGATGTTTGCCTTCACCTCTGTAAGTTGGGCTTTACCTGCAGACATTGGGCTGTAGGACTAGATGATGGGCTTTACCTCCAGACGTTGGACTTTACCTCTAGATATCTGGCTTTACCTCTAGATGTTGGGTTTTACCTCTAGCTATTGGTCTTTACCTCTAGATGTTGGCATTTAACTCTAGAATTTGGGTTTGAAATCTATATATTTGGCTTTTCCTCTAGATGTTGGGCTTTACCTCTAGATATCTGGCTTTAACTCTAGATGGTGGGTTTTACCTCTAAATATTGGGCTTTACCTCTAGATGTTGGGCTTTAGATTTAGAAGTTGGGCTTTACATCTAGATTTTGGGCTTTACGTCTAGATATTGGGCTTCACCTCTAAATTTTGGATTTTAGATCTATATATCTGGCTTTATCTCTAGATGTTGGGCTTTATCTCTAGATTTTGGTCTCTACCTCTAGGTATTGGTATTTACATTTAGATTTTTGACTTTAAATCTGGAAGTTGAGCTTTACATCTAGACTTTGGGATTTACCTCTAGATGTTGGGATTTAATTCTAGAATTTGGGTTTGAAATCTATATATTTTGCTTTTCCTCTAGATGTTTGGCTTTACCTCTAGATATCTGGCTTTACCTCTAGATGTTGGGTTTTACCTCTAGATATTGGTCTTTACCTCTAGATGTTTGGCTTTAGATCTAGAAGTTGTGCTTTTCATCTAGATTTTGGGCTTTACGTCTAGATATTGGGCTTTACCTCTAGATTTTGCGGTTTATATCTATATATTTGGCTTTTCCTCTAGATGTTGGGCTTTACCCCTAGATATCTGGATTTACATGTAGATGTTGGGCTTTACCTCTAGATGTTGGGTTTTACCTCTAGATGTTGGTCTTTAGGTCTAGCTATTGGACTTTACCTCTAGATGTTGGGCTTTACATCTAGATGTTTTGCTTTACATTTAGATGTTGGTCTTTATCTCTAGATGTTGGGTTATACCTCTATATGTTGTGCTTCACCTCTAGATGTTAGGCTTTACCTCTAGATGTTTGGATTACATCTAGATGTTTTGCTTTACATTTAGATGTCCGGCTTTATCTCTAGATTTTGGGTTTTAAATCTATATATTTGGCTTTTCCTCTAGATGTTGGGCTTTACCGTCAGATATCTGGCTTTACGTCTAGATGTTGGGCTTTACCTCTAGAAGTTGGACTTTAACTCTAGACTTTGGGCTTTACCTCTAGATTTTGGGCCTTACGTCTAGAAGTTGGGGGTTATATCTATATGGTTGGATTTAACTGTAGATGTCAGGCTTTAACACTAGATATTGGAATTCACCTCTAGATCTTAGTCTTTACCTCTACATGTTGGGCTTTACCTCTGGAGTATTTGGCTTTAGATCTAGCAATTGGGATTTACATCTAGATTTGGGGCTTTAGCTCTAGATGTTGGGCTTTACCTCCAGATTTTGGATTTTAAATCTATATATCTGGCTTTATCTCTAGATTTTGGGCTCTAACTCTAGGTATTGGTGTTTACCTCTAGATTTTGGACTTTAACTCTGGAAGTTGGGCTTTACCTCTAGATGTTGGGATTGAACTCTAGAATTTGGGTTTGAAATCTATATATTTTGCTTTTCCTCTAGATGTTGGGCTTTACCTCTAGATATCTGGCTTTACCTCTAGATGTTGGGTTTTACCTCTAGATATTGGTATTTACCTCTAGATTTTGGGTGTTAGATCTAGAATTTGGGCTTTACATCTAGATTTTGGGCTTTAGATCTAGAAGTTGGGCTTTACCTCTAGATTTTGGGTTTTAAATCTATATATTTGGCTTTTCCTCTAGATGTTGGGCTTTACCTCTAGATTTTGGGTTTTACATCTAGATGTTTGCCTTCACCTCTGTAAGTTGGGCTTTACCTGCAGACATTGGGCTGTAGGACTAGATGATGGGCTTTACCTCTAGAAGTTGGGCTTTACATCTAGATTTTGGGCTTTACCTATAAATGATGTGCTTAAACTCTAAATATTGGGCTTTACCTCTAGATGTTGGGCTTTAGATTTAGAAGTTGGGCTTTACATCTATATTTTGGGCTTTAGATCAAGAAGTTGGGCTTTACATCTAGATTTTGCGCTTTAGATCTAGAAGTTGGGCTTTACATCTAGACTTTGGTCTTTACGTCTAGATATTGGGCTTTACCTCTAGATTTTGGGTTTTACATCTAGATGTTTGCCTTCACCTCTGTAAGTTGGGCTTTACCTGCAGACATTGGGCTGTAGGACTAGATGATGGGCTTTACCTCCAGACGTTGGACTTTACCTCTAGATATCTGGCTTTACCTCTAGATGTTGGGTTTTACCTCTAGCTATTGGTCTTTACCTCTAGATGTTGGCATTTAACTCTAGAATTTGGGTTTGAAATCTATATATTTGGCTTTTCCTCTAGATGTTGGGCTTTACCTCTAGATATCTGGCTTTAACTCTAGATGGTGGGTTTTACCTCTAAATATTGGGCTTTACCTCTAGATGTTGGGCTTTAGATTTAGAAGTTGGGCTTTACATCTAGATTTTGGGCTTTACGTCTAGATATTGGGCTTCACCTCTAAATTTTGGATTTTAGATCTATATATCTGGCTTTATCTCTAGATGTTGGGCTTTATCTCTAGATTTTGGTCTCTACCTCTAGGTATTGGTATTTACATTTAGATTTTTGACTTTAAATCTGGAAGTTGAGCTTTACATCTAGACTTTGGGATTTACCTCTAGATGTTGGGATTTAATTCTAGAATTTGGGTTTGAAATCTATATATTTTGCTTTTCCTCTAGATGTTTGGCTTTACCTCTAGATATCTGGCTTTACCTCTAGATGTTGGGTTTTACCTCTAGATATTGGTCTTTACCTCTAGATGTTTGGCTTTAGATCTAGAAGTTGTGCTTTTCATCTAGATTTTGGGCTTTACGTCTAGATATTGGGCTTTACCTCTAGATTTTGCGGTTTATATCTATATATTTGGCTTTTCCTCTAGATGTTGGGCTTTACCCCTAGATATCTGGATTTACATGTAGATGTTGGGCTTTACCTCTAGATGTTGGGTTTTACCTCTAGATGTTGGTCTTTAGGTCTAGCTATTGGACTTTACCTCTAGATGTTGGGCTTTACATCTAGATGTTTTGCTTTACATTTAGATGTTGGTCTTTATCTCTAGATGTTGGGTTATACCTCTATATGTTGTGCTTCACCTCTAGATGTTACGCTTTACCTCTAGATGTTTGGATTACATCTAGATGTTTTGCTTTACATTTAGATGTTCGGCTTTATCTCTAGATTTTGGGTTTTAAATCTATATATTTGGCTTTTCCTCTAGATGTTGGGCTTTACCGTCAGATATCTGGCTTTACATCTAGATGTTGGGCTTTACCTCTAGAAGTTGGACTTTAACTCTAGACTTTGGGCTTTACCTCTAGATTTTGGGCCTTACGTCTAGAAGTTGGGGGTTATATCTATATGGTTGGATTTAACTGTAGATGTCAGGCTTTAACACTAGATATTGGAATTCACCTCTAGATCTTAGTCTTTACCTCTACATGTTGGGCTTTACCTCTGGAGTATTTGGCTTTAGATCTAGCAATTGGGATTTACATCTAGATTTGGGGCTTTAGCTCTAGATGTTGGGCTTTACCTCCAGATTTTGGATTTTAAATCTATATATCTGGCTTTATCTCTAGATTTTGGGCTCTAACTCTAGGTATTGGTGTTTACCTCTAGATTTTGGACTTTAACTCTGGAAGTTGGGCTTTACCTCTAGATGTTGGGATTGAACTCTAGAATTTGGGTTTGAAATCTATATATTTTGCTTTTCCTCTAGATGTTGGGCTTTACCTCTAGATATCTGGCTTTACCTCTAGATGTTGGGTTTTACCTCTAGATATTGGTATTTACCTCTAGATTTTGGGTGTTAGATCTAGAATTTGGGCTTTACATCTAGATTTTGGGCTTTAGATCTAGAAGTTGGGCTTTACCTCTAGATTTTGGGTTTTAAATCTATATATTTGGCTTTTCCTCTAGATGTTGGGCTTTACCTCTAGATTTTGGGTTTTACATCTAGATGTTTGCCTTCACCTCTGTAAGTTGGGCTTTACCTGCAGACATTGGGCTGTAGGACTAGATGATGGGCTTTACCTCTAGAAGTTGGGCTTTACATCTAGATTTTGGGCTTTACCTATAAATGATGTGCTTAAACTCTAAATATTGGGCTTTACCTCTAGATGTTGGGCTTTAGATTTAGAAGTTGGGCTTTACATCTATATTTTGGGCTTTAGATCAAGAAGTTGGGCTTTACATCTAGATTTTGCGCTTTAGATCTAGAAGTTGGGCTTTACATCTAGACTTTGGTCTTTACGTCTAGATATTGGGCTTTACCTCTAGATTTTGGGTTTTACATCTAGATGTTTGCCTTCACCTCTGTAAGTTGGGCTTTACCTGCAGACATTGGGCTGTAGGACTAGATGATGGGCTTTACCTCCAGACGTTGGACTTTACCTCTAGATATCTGGCTTTACCTCTAGATGTTGGGTTTTACCTCTAGCTATTGGTCTTTACCTCTAGATGTTGGCATTTAACTCTAGAATTTGGGTTTGAAATCTATATATTTGGCTTTTCCTCTAGATGTTGGGCTTTACCTCTAGATATCTGGCTTTAACTCTAGATGGTGGGTTTTACCTCTAAATATTGGGCTTTACCTCTAGATGTTGGGCTTTAGATTTAGAAGTTGGGCTTTACATCTAGATTTTGGGCTTTACGTCTAGATATTGGGCTTCACCTCTAAATTTTGGATTTTAGATCTATATATCTGGCTTTATCTCTAGATGTTGGGCTTTATCTCTAGATTTTGGTCTCTACCTCTAGGTATTGGTATTTACATTTAGATTTTTGACTTTAAATCTGGAAGTTGAGCTTTACATCTAGACTTTGGGATTTACCTCTAGATGTTGGGATTTAATTCTAGAATTTGGGTTTGAAATCTATATATTTTGCTTTTCCTCTAGATGTTTGGCTTTACCTCTAGATATCTGGCTTTACCTCTAGATGTTGGGTTTTACCTCTAGATATTGGTCTTTACCTCTAGATGTTTGGCTTTAGATCTAGAAGTTGTGCTTTTCATCTAGATTTTGGGCTTTACGTCTAGATATTGGGCTTTACCTCTAGATTTTGCGGTTTATATCTATATATTTGGCTTTTCCTCTAGATGTTGGGCTTTACCCCTAGATATCTGGATTTACATGTAGATGTTGGGCTTTACCTCTAGATGTTGGGTTTTACCTCTAGATGTTGGTCTTTAGGTCTAGCTATTGGACTTTACCTCTAGATGTTGGGCTTTACATCTAGATGTTTTGCTTTACATTTAGATGTTGGTCTTTATCTCTAGATGTTGGGTTATACCTCTATATGTTGTGCTTCACCTCTAGATGTTACGCTTTACCTCTAGATGTTTGGATTACATCTAGATGTTTTGCTTTACATTTAGATGTTCGGCTTTATCTCTAGATTTTGGGTTTTAAATCTATATATTTGGCTTTTCCTCTAGATGTTGGGCTTTACCGTCAGATATCTGGCTTTACGTCTAGATGTTGGGCTTTACCTCTAGAAGTTGGACTTTAACTCTAGACTTTGGGCTTTACCTCTAGATTTTGGGCCTTACGTCTAGAAGTTGGGGGTTATATCTATATGGTTGGATTTAACTGTAGATGTCAGGCTTTAACACTAGATATTGGAATTCACCTCTAGATCTTAGTCTTTACCTCTACATGTTGGGCTTTACCTCTGGAGTATTTGGCTTTAGATCTAGCAATTGGGATTTACATCTAGATTTGGGGCTTTAGCTCTAGATGTTGGGCTTTACCTCCAGATTTTGGATTTTAAATCTATATATCTGGCTTTATCTCTAGATTTTGGGCTCTAACTCTAGGTATTGGTGTTTACCTCTAGATTTTGGACTTTAACTCTGGAAGTTGGGCTTTACCTCTAGATGTTGGGATTGAACTCTAGAATTTGGGTTTGAAATCTATATATTTTGCTTTTCCTCTAGATGTTGGGCTTTACCTCTAGATATCTGGCTTTACCTCTAGATGTTGGGTTTTACCTCTAGATATTGGTATTTACCTCTAGATTTTGGGTGTTAGATCTAGAATTTGGGCTTTACATCTAGATTTTGGGCTTTAGATCTAGAAGTTGGGCTTTACCTCTAGATTTTGGGTTTTAAATCTATATATTTGGCTTTTCCTCTAGATGTTGGGCTTTACCTCTAGATTTTGGGTTTTACATCTAGATGTTTGCCTTCACCTCTGTAAGTTGGGCTTTACCTGCAGACATTGGGCTGTAGGACTAGATGATGGGCTTTACCTCTAGAAGTTGGGCTTTACATCTAGATTTTGGGCTTTACCTATAAATGATGTGCTTAAACTCTAAATATTGGGCTTTACCTCTAGATGTTGGGCTTTAGATTTAGAAGTTGGGCTTTACATCTATATTTTGGGCTTTAGATCAAGAAGTTGGGCTTTACATCTAGATTTTGCGCTTTAGATCTAGAAGTTGGGCTTTACATCTAGACTTTGGTCTTTACGTCTAGATATTGGGCTTTACCTCTAGATTTTGGGTTTTACATCTAGATGTTTGCCTTCACCTCTGTAAGTTGGGCTTTACCTGCAGACATTGGGCTGTAGGACTAGATGATGGGCTTTACCTCCAGACGTTGGACTTTACCTCTAGATATCTGGCTTTACCTCTAGATGTTGGGTTTTACCTCTAGCTATTGGTCTTTACCTCTAGATGTTGGCATTTAACTCTAGAATTTGGGTTTGAAATCTATATATTTGGCTTTTCCTCTAGATGTTGGGCTTTACCTCTAGATATCTGGCTTTAACTCTAGATGGTGGGTTTTACCTCTAAATATTGGGCTTTACCTCTAGATGTTGGGCTTTAGATTTAGAAGTTGGGCTTTACATCTAGATTTTGGGCTTTACGTCTAGATATTGGGCTTCACCTCTAAATTTTGGATTTTAGATCTATATATCTGGCTTTATCTCTAGATGTTGGGCTTTATCTCTACATTTTGGGCTCTACCTCTAGGTATTGGTATTTACATTTAGATTTTTGACTTTAAATCTAGAAGTTGAGCTTTACATCTAGACTTTGGGCTTTACCTCTATATGTTGGGATTTAACTCTAGAATTTGGGTTTGAATTCTATTTATTTTGCTTTTCCTCTAGATGTTGGGCTTTACCTCTAGATATCTGGCTTTACCTCTCGATGTTGGGTTTTACCTCTAGATATTGGTCTTTATCTCTAGATTTTGGGCGTTAGATCTAGAATTTGGGCTTTACGTCTAGATTTTGGGCTTTAGATCAAGAAGTTGGGCTTTACATCTAGATTTTGGCCTTTACGTCTAGATATTGGGCTTTACCTCTAGATTTTGGGTTTTAAATCTATATATTTGGCTTTTCCTCTAGATGTTGGGCTTTACCCCTAGATATCTGGCTTTACCTCTAGATGTTGGGCTTTACCTCTAGGTTTTGAATTTTAAATATATATATATTTGGCTTTTCCTCTAGATGTTGGGCTTTGCCTCTAGATATTGGGCTTTACCTCTAGATTTTGGGTTTTACATCTAGATGTTTGCCTTCACCTCTGTAAGTTGGGCTTTACCTGCAGGCATTGGGCTGTAGGACTAGATGATGGGCTTTACCTCCAGACGTTGGGCTTTACCTCTAGATATCTGGCTTTACCTCTAGATGTTGGGTTTTACCTCTAGCTATTGGTCTTTACCTATAGATGTTGATCTTTAGATCTAGAAGTTGTGCTTTTCATCTAGATTTTGGGCTTTACGTCTAGATATTGGGCTTTACCTCTGGATTTTGGGGTTTATATATATATATTTGGCTTTTCCTCTAGATGTTGGGCTTTACCCCTAGATATCTGGATTTACCTGTAGATGTTGGGCTTTACCTCTAGATTTTGGGTTTTCCATCTGGATTTTTGGCTTCTCTCTAGAATCTGGGCTTTACCTCCAGACGTTGGGCTTTACCACTAGATGTTGGGTTTTACCTCTAGATGTTGGTCTTTAGGTCTAGATATTGGACTTTACCTCTAGATGTAGGGTTTTACATCTAGATGTTTTGCTTTACATTTAGATGTTGGTCTTTATCTCTAGATGTTGGGTTATACCTCTATATGTTGTGCTTCACCTCTAGATGTTAGGCTTTACCTCTAGATGTTTGGATTACATCTAGATGTTTTGCTTTACATTTAGGTGTTCGGCTTTATCTCTAGATTTTGGGTTTTAAATCTATATATTTGGCTTTTCCTCTAGATGTTGGGCTTTACCGTCAGATATCTGGCTTTACGTCTAGATGTTGGGCTTTACCTCTAGATATCTGGCTTTACCTCTAGATGTTGGGTTTTACCTCTAGATATTGGTCTTTACCTCTAGATTTTGGGTGTTAGATCTAGAATTTGGGCTTTACATCTAGATTTTGGGCTTTAGGTCTAGAATTTGAGCTTTAAATCTAGATTTTGGGCTTTACGTCTACATATTGGGCTTTACCTCTAGATTTTGGGTTTTAAATCTATATATTTGGCTTTTCCTCTAGATGTTAGGCTTTACCTCTAGATTTTGGGGTTTACATCTAGATGTTTGCCTTCACCTCTGTAAGTTGGGCTTTACCTGCAGACATTGGGCTGTCGGACTAGATGATAGGCTTTACCTCTAGAAGTTGGGCTTTACATCTAGATTTTGGGCTTTACCTATAAATGATGTGCTTAAACTCTAAATATTGGGCTTTACCTCTAGATGTTGGGCTTTATATTTAGAAGTTGGGCTTTACATCTATATTTTGTGCTTTACGTCTAGATATTGGGCTTTACCTCTAGATTTTGGGTTTTAAATCTAGATGTTTGCCTTCACCTCTGTAAGTTGGGCTTTACCTGCAGACATTGGGCTGTAGGACTAGATGATGGGCTTTACCTCTAGAAGTTGGGCTTTACCTCTAGATATCTGGCTTTACCTCTAAATGATGGGCTTAAACTCTAAATATTGGGCTTTACCTCTAGATTTTGGGTTTTAAATATATATATATTTGGCTTTTCCTCTAGACGTTGGGCTTTACCTCTAGATTTGGGGTTTTACATCTAGATGTTTGCCTTCACCTCTGTAAGTTGGGCTTTACCTGCAGACATTGGGCTGTAGGACTAGATGATGGGCTTTACCTCCAGATGTTGGGCTTTACCTCTAGATATCTGGCTTTACCTCTAGATTTTGGGTTTTATATCTATATATTTGGCTTTTCCTCTAGATGTTGGGCTTTACCCCTAGATATCTGGACTTACCTGTAGATGTTGGGCTTTACCTCTAGATTTTGGGTTTTCCATCTGGATTTTTGGCTTCTCTCTAGAATCTGGGCTTTACCTCCAGACGTTGGGCTTTACCACTAGATGTTGGGTTTTACCTCTACATGTTGGTCTTTAGGTCTAGATATTGGACTTTACCTCTAGATGTTGGGTTTTACATCTAGATGTTTTGCTTTACATTTAGATGTTGGTCTTTATCTCTAGATGTTAGCTTATACCTCTATATGTTGTGCTTCACCTCTAGATGTTAGGCTTTACCTCTAGATGTTTGGATTACATCTAGATGTTTTGCTTTACATTTAGATGTTCGGCTTTATCTCTAGATTTTGGGTTTTAAATCTATATATTTGGCTTTTATTCTAGGTGTTGGGCTTTACCTCTATATATCTGCTTTACCTCTAGATGTTGGGTTTTACTTCTAGATATTAGTCTTTATCTCTAGATTTTGGGCGTTAGATCTAGAATTTGGGCTTTACATCTAGATTTTGGGCTTTACGTCTAGATATTGGGCTTTACCTCTAGATTTTGGGTTTTAAATCTATATATTTGGCTTTTCCTCTAGATGTTGGGCTTTACCCCTAGATATCTGGCTTTACCTCTAGATGTTGGGCTTTACCTCTAGGTTTGGGGTTTTAAATATATATATATTTGGCTTTTCCTCTAGATGTTGGGCTTTACCTCTAGATTTGGGGTTTTACATCTAGATGTTTGCCTTCACCTCTGTAAGTTGGGCTTTACCTGCAGACATTGGGCTGTAGGACTAGATGATGGGCTTTACCTCCAGACGTTGGGCTTTACCTCTAAATATCTGGCTTTACCTCTAAATGATGCGCTTAAGCTCTAAATATTGGGCTTTACCTCTAGATGTTGGGCTTTAGATTTAGAAGTTGGGCTTTACATCTAGAATTTGGGCTTTAGATCTAGAAGTTGGGCTTTACATCTAGATTTTGGGCTTTACGTCTAAATATTGGGCTTCATCTCTAGATTTTGGGGTTTAGATCTATATATCTGGCTTTATCTCTAGATGTTGGCCTTTACCTCTACATTTTGGGCTCTACCTCTAGGTATTGGTATTTACATTTAGATTTTTGACTTTAAATCTGGAAGTTGAGCTTTACATCTAGACTTTGGGATTTACCTCTAGATGTTGGGATTTAATTCTAGAATTTGGGTTTGAAATCTATATATTTTGCTTTTCCTCTAGATGTTTGGCTTTACCTCTAGATATCTGGCTTTACCTCTAGATGTTGGGTTTTACCTCTAGATATTGGTCTTTACCTCTAGATGTTTGGCTTTAGATCTAGAAGTTGTGCTTTTCATCTAGATTTTGGGCTTTACGTCTAGATATTGGGCTTTACCTCTAGATTTTGCGGTTTATATCTATATATTTGGCTTTTCCTCTAGATGTTGGGCTTTACCCCTAGATATCTGGATTTACATGTAGATGTTGGGCTTTACCTCTAGATGTTGGGTTTTACCTCTAGATGTTGGTCTTTAGGTCTAGCTATTGGACTTTACCTCTAGATGTTGGGCTTTACATCTAGATGTTTTGCTTTACATTTAGATGTTGGTCTTTATCTCTAGATGTTGGGTTATACCTCTATATGTTGTGCTTCACCTCTAGATGTTAGGCTTTACCTCTAGATGTTTGGATTACATCTAGATGTTTTGCTTTACATTTAGATGTCCGGCTTTATCTCTAGATTTTGGGTTTTAAATCTATATATTTGGCTTTTCCTCTAGATGTTGGGCTTTACCGTCAGATATCTGGCTTTACGTCTAGATGTTGGGCTTTACCTCTAGAAGTTGGACTTTAACTCTAGACTTTGGGCTTTACCTCTAGATTTTGGGCCTTACGTCTAGAAGTTGGGGGTTATATCTATATGGTTGGATTTAACTGTAGATGTCAGGCTTTAACACTAGATATTGGAATTCACCTCTAGATCTTAGTCTTTACCTCTACATGTTGGGCTTTACCTCTGGAGTATTTGGCTTTAGATCTAGCAATTGGGATTTACATCTAGATTTGGGGCTTTAGCTCTAGATGTTGGGCTTTACCTCCAGATTTTGGATTTTAAATCTATATATCTGGCTTTATCTCTAGATTTTGGGCTCTAACTCTAGGTATTGGTGTTTACCTCTAGATTTTGGACTTTAACTCTGGAAGTTGGGCTTTACCTCTAGATGTTGGGATTGAACTCTAGAATTTGGGTTTGAAATCTATATATTTTGCTTTTCCTCTAGATGTTGGGCTTTACCTCTAGATATCTGGCTTTACCTCTAGATGTTGGGTTTTACCTCTAGATATTGGTATTTACCTCTAGATTTTGGGTGTTAGATCTAGAATTTGGGCTTTACATCTAGATTTTGGGCTTTAGATCTAGAAGTTGGGCTTTACCTCTAGATTTTGGGTTTTAAATCTATATATTTGGCTTTTCCTCTAGATGTTGGGCTTTACCTCTAGATTTTGGGTTTTACATCTAGATGTTTGCCTTCACCTCTGTAAGTTGGGCTTTACCTGCAGACATTGGGCTGTAGGACTAGATGATGGGCTTTACCTCTAGAAGTTGGGCTTTACATCTAGATTTTGGGCTTTACCTATAAATGATGTGCTTAAACTCTAAATATTGGGCTTTACCTCTAGATGTTGGGCTTTAGATTTAGAAGTTGGGCTTTACATCTATATTTTGGGCTTTAGATCAAGAAGTTGGGCTTTACATCTAGATTTTGCGCTTTAGATCTAGAAGTTGGGCTTTACATCTAGACTTTGGTCTTTACGTCTAGATATTGGGCTTTACCTCTAGATTTTGGGTTTTACATCTAGATGTTTGCCTTCACCTCTGTAAGTTGGGCTTTACCTGCAGACATTGGGCTGTAGGACTAGATGATGGGCTTTACCTCCAGACGTTGGACTTTACCTCTAGATATCTGGCTTTACCTCTAGATGTTGGGTTTTACCTCTAGCTATTGGTCTTTACCTCTAGATGTTGGCATTTAACTCTAGAATTTGGGTTTGAAATCTATATATTTGGCTTTTCCTCTAGATGTTGGGCTTTACCTCTAGATATCTGGCTTTAACTCTAGATGGTGGGTTTTACCTCTAAATATTGGGCTTTACCTCTAGATGTTGGGCTTTAGATTTAGAAGTTGGGCTTTACATCTAGATTTTGGGCTTTACGTCTAGATATTGGGCTTCACCTCTAAATTTTGGATTTTAGATCTATATATCTGGCTTTATCTCTAGATGTTGGGCTTTATCTCTACATTTTGGGCTCTACCTCTAGGTATTGGTATTTACATTTAGATTTTTGACTTTAAATCTAGAAGTTGAGCTTTACATCTAGACTTTGGGCTTTACCTCTATATGTTGGGATTTAACTCTAGAATTTGGGTTTGAATTCTATTTATTTTGCTTTTCCTCTAGATGTTGGGCTTTACCTCTAGATATCTGGCTTTACCTCTCGATGTTGGGTTTTACCTCTAGATATTGGTCTTTATCTCTAGATTTTGGGCGTTAGATCTAGAATTTGGGCTTTACGTCTAGATTTTGGGCTTTAGATCAAGAAGTTGGGCTTTACATCTAGATTTTGGCCTTTACGTCTAGATATTGGGCTTTACCTCTAGATTTTGGGTTTTAAATCTATATATTTGGCTTTTCCTCTAGATGTTGGGCTTTACCCCTAGATATCTGGCTTTACCTCTAGATGTTGGGCTTTACCTCTAGGTTTTGAATTTTAAATATATATATATTTGGCTTTTCCTCTAGATGTTGGGCTTTGCCTCTAGATATTGGGCTTTACCTCTAGATTTTGGGTTTTACATCTAGATGTTTGCCTTCACCTCTGTAAGTTGGGCTTTACCTGCAGGCATTGGGCTGTAGGACTAGATGATGGGCTTTACCTCCAGACGTTGGGCTTTACCTCTAGATATCTGGCTTTACCTCTAGATGTTGGGTTTTACCTCTAGCTATTGGTCTTTACCTATAGATGTTGATCTTTAGATCTAGAAGTTGTGCTTTTCATCTAGATTTTGGGCTTTACGTCTAGATATTGGGCTTTACCTCTAGATTTTGGGGTTTATATATATATATTTGGCTTTTCCTCTAGATGTTGGGCTTTACCCCTAGATATCTGGATTTACCTGTAGATGTTGGGCTTTACCTCTAGATTTTGGGTTTTCCATCTGGATTTTTGGCTTCTCTCTAGAATCTGGGCTTTACCTCCAGACGTTGGGCTTTACCACTAGATGTTGGGTTTTACCTCTAGATGTTGGTCTTTAGGTCTAGATATTGGACTTTACCTCTAGATGTAGGGTTTTACATCTAGATGTTTTGCTTTACATTTAGATGTTGGTCTTTATCTCTAGATGTTGGGTTATACCTCTATATGTTGTGCTTCACCTCTAGATGTTAGGCTTTACCTCTAGATGTTTGGATTACATCTAGATGTTTTGCTTTACATTTAGGTGTTCGGCTTTATCTCTAGATTTTGGGTTTTAAATCTATATATTTGGCTTTTCCTCTAGATGTTGGGCTTTACCTCTAGATATCTGGCTTTACCTCTAGCTGTTGGGTTTTACGTCTAGATATTGGTCTTTACCTCGAGATTTTGGGTGTTAGATCTAGAATTTGGGCTTTACATCTAGATTTTGGGCTTTAGGTCTAGATATTGGGCTTTACCTCTAGATTTTGGGTTTTAAATCTATATATTTGGCTTTTCCTCTAGATGTTGGGCTTTACCTCTAGATTTTGGGTTTTAAATCTAGATGTTTGCCTTCACCTCTGTAAGTTGGGCTTTACCTGCAGACATTGGGCTGTAGGACTAGATGATGGGCTTTACCTCTAGAAGTTCGGCTTTACATCTAGATTTTGGGCTTTACCTATAAATGATGGGCTTAAACTCTAAATATTGGGCTTTACCTCTAGATGTTGGGCTTTAGATTTAGAAGTTGGGCTTTACATCTAGATTTTGGGCTTTAGATCTAGAAGTTGGGTTTTACATCTAGACTTTGGGCTTTACCTCTAGATATTGGGCTTTACCTCTAGATTTTGGGGTTTACATCTAGATGTTTGCCTTCACCTCTGTAAGTTGGGCTTTACCTGCAGACATTGGGCTGTAGGACTAGATGATGGGCTTTACCTCCAGACGTTGGGCTTTACCTCTAAATATCTGGCTTTACCTCTAAATGATGCGCTTAAGCTCTAAATATTGGGCTTTACCTCTAGATGTTGGGCTTTAGATTTAGAAGTTGGGCTTTACATCTAGAATTTGGGCTTTAGATCTAGAAGTTGGGCTTTACATCTAGATTTTGGGCTTTACGTCTAAATATTGGGCTTCATCTCTAGATTTTGGGGTTTAGATCTATATATCTGGCTTTATCTCTAGATGTTGGCCTTTACCTCTACATTTTGGGCTCTACCTCTAGGTATTGGTATTTACATTTAGATTTTTGACTTTAAATCTGGAAGTTGAGCTTTACATCTAGACTTTGGGATTTACCTCTAGATGTTGGGATTTAATTCTAGAATTTGGGTTTGAAATCTATATATTTTGCTTTTCCTCTAGATGTTTGGCTTTACCTCTAGATATCTGGCTTTACCTCTAGATGTTGGGTTTTACCTCTAGATATTGGTCTTTACCTCTAGATGTTTGGCTTTAGATCTAGAAGTTGTGCTTTTCATCTAGATTTTGGGCTTTACGTCTAGATATTGGGCTTTACCTCTAGATTTTGCGGTTTATATCTATATATTTGGCTTTTCCTCTAGATGTTGGGCTTTACCCCTAGATATCTGGATTTACATGTAGATGTTGGGCTTTACCTCTAGATGTTGGGTTTTACCTCTAGATGTTGGTCTTTAGGTCTAGCTATTGGACTTTACCTCTAGATGTTGGGCTTTACATCTAGATGTTTTGCTTTACATTTAGATGTTGGTCTTTATCTCTAGATGTTGGGTTATACCTCTATATGTTGTGCTTCACCTCTAGATGTTAGGCTTTACCTCTAGATGTTTGGATTACATCTAGATGTTTTGCTTTACATTTAGATGTCCGGCTTTATCTCTAGATTTTGGGTTTTAAATCTATATATTTGGCTTTTCCTCTAGATGTTGGGCTTTACCGTCAGATATCTGGCTTTACGTCTAGATGTTGGGCTTTACCTCTAGAAGTTGGACTTTAACTCTAGACTTTGGGCTTTACCTCTAGATTTTGGGCCTTACGTCTAGAAGTTGGGGGTTATATCTATATGGTTGGATTTAACTGTAGATGTCAGGCTTTAACACTAGATATTGGAATTCACCTCTAGATCTTAGTCTTTACCTCTACATGTTGGGCTTTACCTCTGGAGTATTTGTCTTTAGATCTAGCAATTGGGATTTACATCTAGATTTGGGGCTTTAGCTCTAGATGTTGGGCTTTACCTCCAGATTTTGGATTTTAAATCTATATATCTGGCTTTATCTCTAGATTTTGGGCTCTAACTCTAGGTATTGGTGTTTACCTCTAGATTTTGGACTTTAACTCTGGAAGTTGGGCTTTACCTCTAGATGTTGGGATTGAACTCTAGAATTTGGGTTTGAAATCTATATATTTTGCTTTTCCTCTAGATGTTGGGCTTTACCTCTAGATATCTGGCTTTACCTCTAGATGTTGGGTTTTACCTCTAGATATTGGTATTTACCTCTAGATTTTGGGTGTTAGATCTAGAATTTGGGCTTTACATCTAGATTTTGGGCTTTAGATCTAGAAGTTGGGCTTTACCTCTAGATTTTGGGTTTTAAATCTATATATTTGGCTTTTCCTCTAGATGTTGGGCTTTACCTCTAGATTTTGGGTTTTACATCTAGATGTTTGCCTTCACCTCTGTAAGTTGGGCTTTACCTGCAGACATTGGGCTGTAGGACTAGATGATGGGCTTTACCTCTAGAAGTTGGGCTTTACATCTAGATTTTGGGCTTTACCTATAAATGATGTGCTTAAACTCTAAATATTGGGCTTTACCTCTAGATGTTGGGCTTTAGATTTAGAAGTTGGGCTTTACATCTATATTTTGGGCTTTAGATCAAGAAGTTGGGCTTTACATCTAGATTTTGCGCTTTAGATCTAGAAGTTGGGCTTTACATCTAGACTTTGGTCTTTACGTCTAGATATTGGGCTTTACCTCTAGATTTTGGGTTTTACATCTAGATGTTTGCCTTCACCTCTGTAAGTTGGGCTTTACCTGCAGACATTGGGCTGTAGGACTAGATGATGGGCTTTACCTCCAGACGTTGGACTTTACCTCTAGATATCTGGCTTTACCTCTAGATGTTGGGTTTTACCTCTAGCTATTGGTCTTTACCTCTAGATGTTGGCATTTAACTCTAGAATTTGGGTTTGAAATCTATATATTTGGCTTTTCCTCTAGATGTTGGGCTTTACCTCTAGATATCTGGCTTTAACTCTAGATGGTGGGTTTTACCTCTAAATATTGGGCTTTACCTCTAGATGTTGGGCTTTAGATTTAGAAGTTGGGCTTTACATCTAGATTTTGGGCTTTACGTCTAGATATTGGGCTTCACCTCTAAATTTTGGATTTTAGATCTATATATCTGGCTTTATCTCTAGATGTTGGGCTTTATCTCTAGATTTTGGGCTCTACCTCTAGGTATTGGTATTTACATTTAGATTTTTGACTTTAAATCTAGAAGTTGAGCTTTACATCTAGACTTTGGGCTTTACCTCTATATGTTGGGATTTAACTCTAGAATTTGGGTTTGAATTCTATTTATTTTGCTTTTCCTCTAGATGTTGGGCTTTACCTCTAGATATCTGGCTTTACCTCTCGATGTTGGGTTTTACCTCTAGATATTGGTCTTTATCTCTAGATTTTGGGCGTTAGATCTAGAATTTGGGCTTTACGTCTAGATTTTGGGCTTTAGATCAAGAAGTTGGGCTTTACATCTAGATTTTGGCCTTTACGTCTAGATATTGGGCTTTACCTCTAGATTTTGGGTTTTAAATCTATATATTTGGCTTTTCCTCTAGATGTTGGGCTTTACCCCTAGATATCTGGCTTTACCTCTAGATGTTGGGCTTTACCTCTAGGTTTTGAATTTTAAATATATATATATTTGGCTTTTCCTCTAGATGTTGGGCTTTGCCTCTAGATATTGGGCTTTACCTCTAGATTTGGGGTTTTACATCTAGATGTTTGCCTTCACCTCTGTAAGTTGGGCTTTACCTGCAGGCATTGGGCTGTAGGACTAGATGATGGGCTTTACCTCCAGACGTTGGGCTTTACCTCTAGATATCTGGCTTTACCTCTAGATGTTGGGTTTTACCTCTAGCTATTGGTCTTTACCTATAGATGTTGATCTTTAGATCTAGAAGTTGTGCTTTTCATCTAGATTTTGGGCTTTACGTCTAGATATTGGGCTTTACCTCTGGATTTTGGGGTTTATATCTATATATTTGGCTTTTCCTCTAGATGTTGGGCTTTACCCCTAGATATCTGGATTTACCTGTAGATGTTGGGCTTTACCTCTAGATTTTGGGTTTTCCATCTGGATTTTTGGCTTCTCTCTAGAATCTGGGCTTTACCTCCAGACGTTGGGCTTTACCACTAGATGTTGGGTTTTACCTCTAGATGTTGGTCTTTAGGTCTAGATATTGGACTTTACCTCTAGATGTAGGGTTTTACATCTAGATGTTTTGCTTTACATTTAGATGTTGGTCTTTATCTCTAGATGTTGGGTTATACCTCTATATGTTGTGCTTCACCTCTAGATGTTAGGCTTTACCTCTAGATGTTTGGATTACATCTAGATGTTTTGCTTTACATTTAGGTGTTCGGCTTTATCTCTAGATTTTGGGTTTTAAATCTATATATTTGGCTTTTCCTCTAGATGTTGGGCTTTACCGTCAGATATCTGGCTTTACGTCTAGATGTTGGGCTTTACCTCTAGAAGTTGGGCTTTAACTCTAGACTTTGGGCTTTACCTCAAGATGTTCGGCTTTAACTCTAGCTGTTGGGCTTTACCTCTAGATTTTGGGCCTTACCTCTAGAAGTTGGGGGTTATATCTATATGGTTGGATTTAACTGTAGATATCAGGCCTTAACACTTGATTTTGGAATTCACCTCTAGATGTTAGGCTTTACATCTAGATTCTGGGCTTTCCCTCTAGATGTTGGGCTTTAACTCTAGATTTTGGGCTTTACTCTAAAGGATGCGCTTTAAATCTAGATATTCGGCTTTACCTCTAGAAGTTGGGTTTTACATCTAGATGTTTGGCTTTAACTGTTGCTGTCAGGCTTTAACACTAGATATTGGAATTCACCTCTAGATCTTAGTCTTTACCTCTACATGTTGGGCTTTACCTCTAGATATCTGGCTTTACCTCTAGATGTTGGGTTTTACCTCTAGATATTGGTCTTTACCTCTAGATTTTGGGTGTTAGATCTAGAATTTGGGCTTTACATCTAGATTTTGGGCTTTAGGTCTAGAATTTGGGCTTTAAATCTAGATTTTGGGCTTTACGTCTATAGATATTGGGCTTTACCTCTAGATTTTGGGTTTTAAATCTATATATTTGGCTTTTCCTCTAGATGTTGGGCTTTACCTCTAGATTTTGGGGTTTACATCTAGATGTTTGCCTTCACCTCTGTAAGTTGGGCTTTACCTGCAGACATTGGGCTGTAGGACTAGATGATGGGCTTTACCTCTAGAAGTTGGGCTTTACATCTAGATATCTGGCTTTACCTCTAAATGATGGGCTTAATCTCTAAATATTGGGCTTTACCTCTAGATGTTGGGCTTTAGATTTAGAAGTTGGGCTTTACATCTATATTTTGGGCTTTAGATCTAGAAGCTGGGCTTTACATCTAGCTTTTGGGCTTTACGTCTAGATATTGGGCTTTACCTCTAGATTTTGGGGTTTAGATCTATATATCTGGCTTTATCTCTAGATGTTGGGCTTTACCTCTACATTTTGGGCTCTACCTCTAGGTATTGGTATTTACCTTTAGATTTTTGACTTTAAATCTGGAAGTTGAGCTTTACATCTAGACTTTGGGTTTTACCTCTAGATGTTGGGATTGAACTCTAGAATTTGGGTTTGAAATCTATATATTTTGCTTTTCCTCTAGATGTTGGGCTTTACCTCTAGATATCTGGCTTTACCTCTAGATGTTGGGTTTTACCTCTAGATATTGGTCTTTATCTCTAGATTTTGGGCGTTAGATCTAGAATTTGGGCTTTACATCTAGATTTTGGGCTTTAGATCAAGAAGTTGGGCTTTACATCTAGATTTTGGCCTTTACGTCTTGATATTGGGCTTTACCTCTAGATTTTTGGTTTTAAATCTATATATTTGGCTTTTCCTCTAGATGTTGGCCTTTACCGCTAGATATCTGGCTTTACCTCTAGATGTTGGGCTTTACCTCTAGATTTTGGGTTTTAAATATATATATATTTGGCTTTTCCTCTAGACGTTGGGCTTTACCTCTAGATTTGGGGTTTTACATCTAGATGTTTGCCTTCACCTCTGTAAGTTGGGCTTTACCTGCAGACATTGGGCTGTAGGACTAGATGATGGGCTTTACCTCCAGATGTTGGGCTTTACCTCTAGATATCTGGCTTTATCACTAGATGTTGGGTTTTACCTCTAGCTATTGATCTTTACCTCTAGATGTTGATCTTTAGATCTAGAAGTTGTGCTTTTCATCTAGATTTTGGGCTTTACGTCTAGATATTGGGCTTTACCTCTAGATTTTGGGTTTTATATCTATATATTTGGCTTTTCCTCTAGATGTTGGGCTTTACCCCTAGATATCTGGATTTACCTGTAGATGTTGGGCTTTACCTCTAGATTTTGGTTTTTCCATCTGGATTTTTATCTGCTCTCTAGAATCTGGGCTTTACCTCCAGACGTTGGGCTTTACCACTAGATGTTGGGTTTTACCTCTAGATGTTGTTCTTTAGGTCTAGATATTGGACTTTACCTCTAGATGTAGGGTTTTACATCTAGATGTTTTGCTTTACATTTAGATGTTGGTCTTTATCTCTAGATGTTGGGTTATACCTCTATATGTTGTGCTTCACCTCTAGATGTTAGGCTTTACCTCTAGATGTTTGTATTACATCTAGATGTTTTGCTTTACATTTAGGTGTTCGGCTTTATCTCTAGATTTTGGGTTTTAAATCTATATATTTGGCTTTTCCTCTAGATGTTGGGCTTTACCGTCAGATATCTGGCTTTACGTCTAGATGTTGGGCTTTACCTCTAGAAGTTGGGCTTTAACTCTAGACTTTGGGCTTTACCTCAAGACGTTCGGCTTTTCCTCTAGCTGTTGGGCTTTACCTCTAGATTTTGGGCCCTACCTCTAGAAGTTGGGGGTTATATCTATATGCTTGGATTTAACTGTAGTTGTCAGGCCTTAACACTTGATTTTGGAATTCACCTCTAGATGTTAGGCTTTACATCTAGATTCTGGGCTTTCCCTCTAGATGTTGGGCTTTAACTCTAGATTTTGGGCTTTACTCGAAAGGATGCGCTTTAACTCTAGATATTCGGCTTTACCTCTAGAAGTTGGGTTGTACATCTAGATGTTTGGCTTTAACTGTAGGTGTCAGGCTTTAACACTAGATTTTGGAATTCACCTCTAGATCTTAGTCTTTACCTCTACATGTTGGGCTTTACCTCTAGAGTATTTGGCTTTAGATCTAGCAATTGGGCTTTACATCTAGATTTGGGGCTTTAGGTCTAGATGTTGGGCTTTACCTCCAGATTTTGGATTTAAATCTATATATCTGGCTTTATCTCTAGATGTTGGGCTTTATCTCTAGATTTTGGGCTCTAACTCTAGGTATTGGTGTTTACCTCTAGATTTTGGACTTTAACTGTGGAAGTTGGGCTTTACCTCTAGATGTTGGGATTGAATGCTAGAATTTGGGTTTGAAATCTATATATTTTGCTTTTCCTCTAGATGTTGGGCTTTACCTCTAGATATCTGGCTTTACGTCTAGATGTTGGGCTTTATTTCTAGATTTTGGGTTTTAAATCTATATATTTGGCTTTTCCTCTAGATGTTGGGCTTTACCTCTAGATATCTGGCTTTACCTCTAGCTGTTGGGTTTTACGTCTAGATATTGGTCTTTACCTCGAGATTTTGGGTGTTAGATCTAGAATTTGGGCTTTACATCTAGATTTTGGGCTTTAGGTCTACATATTGGGCTTTACCTCTAGATTTTGGGTTTTAAATCTATATATTTGGCTTTTCCTCTAGATGTTGGGCTTTACCTCTAGATTTTGGGTTTTAAATCTAGATGTTTGCCTTCACCTCTGTAAGTTGGGCTTTACCTGCAGACATTGGGCTGTAGGAATAGATGATGGGCTTTACCTCTAGAAGTTGGGCTTTACATCTAGATTTTGGGCTTTACCTATAAATGATGTGCTTAAACTCTAAATATTGGGCTTCACCTCTAGATGTTGGGCTTTAGATTTAGAAGTTGGGCTTTACATCTAGATTTTGGGCTTTAGATCTAGAAGTTGGGTTTTACATCTAGACTTTGGGCTTTACCTCTAGATATTGGGCTTTACCTCTAGATTTTGGGGTTTACATCTAGATGTTTGCCTTCACCTCTGTAAGTTGGGCTTTACCTGCAGACATTGGGCTGTAGGACTAGATGATGGGCTTTACCTCCAGACGTTGGGCTTTACCTCTAGATATCTGGCTTTACCTCTAGATGTTGGGTTTTACCTCTAGCTATTGGTCTTTACCTCTAGATGTTGGGATTTAAATCTAGAATTTGCGTTTGAAATCTATATATTTGGCTTTTCCTCTAGATGTTGGGCTTTACATCTAGATATCTGGCTTTACCTCTAGATGTTGGGTTTTACCTCTAGCTATTGGTCTTTACCTCTAGGTGTTGGGATTTAACTCTAGAATTTGGGTTTGAAATCTATATATTTGGCTTTTCCTCTAGATGTTGGGCTTTACCCCTAGATATCTGGCTTTACCTCTAGATGTTGGGCTTTACCTCTAGGTTTTGAATTTTAAATATATATATATTTGGCTTTTCCTCTAGATGTTGGGCTTTGCCTCTAGATATTGGGGTTTACCTCTAGATTTTGGGTTTTACATCTAGATGTTTGCCTTCACCTCTGTAAGTTGGGCTTTACCTGCAGGCATTGGGCTGTAGGACTAGATGATGGGCTTTACCTCCAGACGTTGGGCTTTACCTCTAGATATCTGGCTTTACCTCTAGATGTTGGGTTTTACCTCTAGCTATTGGTATTTACCTCTAGATGTTGATCTTTAGATCTAGAAGTTGTGCTTTTCATCTAGATTTTGGGCTTTACGTCTAGATATTGGGCTTTACCTCTGGATATTGGGGTTTATATCTATATATTTGGCTTTTCCTCTAGATGTTGGGCTTTACCCCTAGATATCTGGATTTACCTGTAGATGTTGGGCTTTACCTCTAGATTTTGGGTTTTCCATCTGGATTTTTGGCTTCTCTCTAGAATCTGGGCTTTACCTCCAGACGTTGGGCTTTACCACTAGATGTTGGGATTTACCTCTAGATGTTGGTCTTTAGGTCTAGATATTGGACTTTACCTCTAGATGTAGGGTTCTACATCTAGATGTTTTGCTTTACATTTAGATGTTGGTCTTTATCTCTAGATTTTGGGTTATACCTCTATATGTTGTGCTTCACCTCTAGATGTTAGGCTTTACCTCTAGATGTTTGGATTACATCTAGATGTTTTGCTTTACATTTAGATGTTGGGCTTTATCTCTAGATTTTGGGTTTTAAATCTATATATTTGGCTTTTCCTCTAGATGTTGGGCTTTACCGTCAGATATCTGGCTTTACGTCTAGATGTTGGGCTTTACCTCTAGAAGTTGGGCTTTACCTCTAGACTTTGGGCTTTACCTCAAGACGTTCGGCTTTAACTCTAGCTGTTGGGCTTTACCTCTAGATTTTGGGCCCTACCTCTAGAAGTTGGGGGTTATATCTATATGCTTGGATTTAACTGTAGTTGTCAGGCCTTAACACTTGATTTTGGAATTCACCTCTAGATGTTAGGCTTTACATCTAGATTCTGGGCTTTCCCTCTAGATGTTGGGCTTTAACTCTAGATTTTGGGCTTTACTCTAAAGGATGCGCTTTAACTCTAGATATTCGGCTATACCTCTAGAAGTTGGGTTTTACATCTAGATGTTTGGCTTTAACTGTAGGTGTCAGGCTTTAACACTAGATATTGGAATTCACCTCTAGATCTTAGTCTTTACCTCTACATGTTGGGCTTTACCTCTGGAGTATTTGGCTTTAGATCTAGCAATTGGGCTTTACATCTAGATTTGGGGCTTTACCTCTAGATGTTGGGCTTTACCTCCAGATTTTGGATTTTAAATCTATATATCTGGCTTTATCTCTAGATTTTGGGCTCTAACTCTAGGTATTGGTGTTTACCTCTAGATTTTGGACTTTAACTCTGGAAGTTGGGCTTTACCTCTAGATGTTGGGATTGAACTCTAGAATTTGGGTTTGAAATCTATATATTTTGCTTTTCCTCTAGATGTTGGGCTTTACCTCTAGATATCTGGCTTTACCTCTAGCTGTTGGGTTTTACCTCTAGATATTGGTCTTTACCTCTAGATTTTGGGTGTTAGATCTAGAATTTGGGCTTTACATCTAGATTTTGGGCTTTAGATCTAGAAGTTGGGCTTTACATCTAGATTTTGGTCTTTAGGTGTAGATATTGGGCTTTACCTCTAGATTTTGGGTTTTAAATCTATATATTTGGCTTTTCCTCTAGATGTTAGGCTTTACCTCTAGATTTTGGGTTTTACATCTAGATGTTTGCCTTCACCTCTGTAAGTTGGGGTTAACCTGCAGACATTGGGCTGTAGGACTAGATGATGGGCTTTACCTCTAGAAGTTGGGCTTTTAATCTAGATTTTGGGCTTTACCTCTAAATGATGCACTTAAACTCTAAATATTGGGCTTTACCTCTAGATGTTGGGCTTTAGATTTAGAAGTTGGGCTTTACATCTATATTTTGGGCTTTAGATCTAGAAGTTGGGCTTTACATCTAGATTTTGTGCTTTACGTCTAGATATTGGGCTTTACCACTAGATTTTGGGTTTTAAATCTATATAATTGGCTTTTCTCTAGATGTTGGTCTTTACCTCTAGATTTTGGGTTTTAAATCTAGATGTTTGCCTTCACCTCTGTAAGTTGGGCTTTACCTGCAGACATTGGGCTGTAGGACTAGATGATGGGCTTTACCTCTAGAAGTTGGGCTTTACCTCTAGATATCTGGCTTTACCTCTAAATGATGGGCTTAAACTCTAAATATTGGGCTTTACCTCTAGATTTTGGGGTTTAGATCTATATATCTGGCTTTATCTCTAGATGTTGGGCTTTATCTCTAGATTTTGGGCTCTAACTCTAGGTATTGGTGTTTACCTCTAGATTTTGGACTTTAACTCTGGAAGTTGGGCTTTACCTCTAGATGTTGGGATTGAACTCTAGAATTTGGGTTTGAAATCTATATATTTGGCTTTTCCTCTAGATGTTGGGCTTTACCTCTAGATATCTGGCTTTACCTCTAGCTGTTGGGTTTTACGTCTAGATATTGGTCTTTACCTCGAGATTTTGGGTGTTAGATCTAGAATTTGGGCTTTACATCTAGATTTTGGGCTTTAGGTCTAGATATTGGGCTTTACCTCTAGATTTTGGGTTTTAAATCTATATATTTGGCTTTTCCTCTAGATGTTGGGCTTTACCTCTAGATTTTGGGTTTTAAATCTAGATGTTTGCCTTCACCTCTGTAAGTTGGGCTTTACCTGCAGACATTGGGCTGTAGGAATAGATGATGGGCTTTACCTCTAGAAGTTGGGCTTTACATCTAGATTTTGGGCTTTACCTATAAATGATGTGCTTAAACTCTAAATATTGGGCTTTACATCTAGATGTTGGGCTTTAGATTTAGAAGTTGGGCTTTACATCTAGATTTTGGGCTTTAGATCTAGAAGTTGGGTTTTACATCTAGACTTTGGGCTTTACCTCTAGATATTGGGCTTTACCTCTAGATTTTGGGGTTTACATCTAGATGTTTGCCTTCACCTCTGTAAGTTGGGCTTTACCTGCAGACATTGGGCTGTAGGACTAGATGATGGGCTTTACCTCCAGACGTTGGGCTTTACCTCTAAATATCTGGCTTTACCTCTAAATGATGCGCTTAAGCTCTAAATATTGGGCTTTACCTCTAGATGTTGGGCTTTAGATTTAGAAGTTGGGCTTTACATCTAGAATTTGGGCTTTAGATCTAGAAGTTGGGCTTTACATCTAGATTTTGGGCTTTACGTCTAAATATTGGGCTTCATCTCTAGATTTTGGGGTTTAGATCTATATATCTGGCTTTATCTCTAGATGTTGGCCTTTACCTCTACATTTTGGGCTCTACCTCTAGGTATTGGTATTTACATTTAGATTTTTGACTTTAAATCTGGAAGTTGAGCTTTACATCTAGACTTTGGGATTTACCTCTAGATGTTGGGATTTAATTCTAGAATTTGGGTTTGAAATCTATATATTTTGCTTTTCCTCTAGATGTTTGGCTTTACCTCTAGATATCTGGCTTTACCTCTAGATGTTGGGTTTTACCTCTAGATATTGGTCTTTACCTCTAGATGTTTGGCTTTAGATCTAGAAGTTGTGCTTTTCATCTAGATTTTGGGCTTTACGTCTAGATATTGGGCTTTACCTCTAGATTTTGCGGTTTATATCTATATATTTGGCTTTTCCTCTAGATGTTGGGCTTTACCCCTAGATATCTGGATTTACATGTAGATGTTGGGCTTTACCTCTAGATGTTGGGTTTTACCTCTAGATGTTGGTCTTTAGGTCTAGCTATTGGACTTTACCTCTAGATGTTGGGCTTTACATCTAGATGTTTTGCTTTACATTTAGATGTTGGTCTTTATCTCTAGATGTTGGGTTATACCTCTATATGTTGTGCTTCACCTCTAGATGTTAGGCTTTACCTCTAGATGTTTGGATTACATCTAGATGTTTTGCTTTACATTTAGATGTCCGGCTTTATCTCTAGATTTTGGGTTTTAAATCTATATATTTGGCTTTTCCTCTAGATGTTGGGCTTTACCGTCAGATATCTGGCTTTACGTCTAGATGTTGGGCTTTACCTCTAGAAGTTGGACTTTAACTCTAGACTTTGGGCTTTACCTCTAGATTTTGGGCCTTACGTCTAGAAGTTGGGGGTTATATCTATATGGTTGGATTTAACTGTAGATGTCAGGCTTTAACACTAGATATTGGAATTCACCTCTAGATCTTAGTCTTTACCTCTACATGTTGGGCTTTACCTCTGGAGTATTTGGCTTTAGATCTAGCAATTGGGATTTACATCTAGATTTGGGGCTTTAGCTCTAGATGTTGGGCTTTACCTCCAGATTTTGGATTTTAAATCTATATATCTGGCTTTATCTCTAGATTTTGGGCTCTAACTCTAGGTATTGGTGTTTACCTCTAGATTTTGGACTTTAACTCTGGAAGTTGGGCTTTACCTCTAGATGTTGGGATTGAACTCTAGAATTTGGGTTTGAAATCTATATATTTTGCTTTTCCTCTAGATGTTGGGCTTTACCTCTAGATATCTGGCTTTACCTCTAGATGTTGGGTTTTACCTCTAGATATTGGTATTTACCTCTAGATTTTGGGTGTTAGATCTAGAATTTGGGCTTTACATCTAGATTTTGGGCTTTAGATCTAGAAGTTGGGCTTTACCTCTAGATTTTGGGTTTTAAATCTATATATTTGGCTTTTCCTCTAGATGTTGGGCTTTACCTCTAGATTTTGGGTTTTACATCTAGATGTTTGCCTTCACCTCTGTAAGTTGGGCTTTACCTGCAGACATTGGGCTGTAGGACTAGATGATGGGCTTTACCTCTAGAAGTTGGGCTTTACATCTAGATTTTGGGCTTTACCTATAAATGATGTGCTTAAACTCTAAATATTGGGCTTTACCTCTAGATGTTGGGCTTTAGATTTAGAAGTTGGGCTTTACATCTATATTTTGGGCTTTAGATCAAGAAGTTGGGCTTTACATCTAGATTTTGCGCTTTAGATCTAGAAGTTGGGCTTTACATCTAGACTTTGGTCTTTACGTCTAGATATTGGGCTTTACCTCTAGATTTTGGGTTTTACATCTAGATGTTTGCCTTCACCTCTGTAAGTTGGGCTTTACCTGCAGACATTGGGCTGTAGGACTAGATGATGGGCTTTACCTCCAGACGTTGGACTTTACCTCTAGATATCTGGCTTTACCTCTAGATGTTGGGTTTTACCTCTAGCTATTGGTCTTTACCTCTAGATGTTGGCATTTAACTCTAGAATTTGGGTTTGAAATCTATATATTTGGCTTTTCCTCTAGATGTTGGGCTTTACCTCTAGATATCTGGCTTTAACTCTAGATGGTGGGTTTTACCTCTAAATATTGGGCTTTACCTCTAGATGTTGGGCTTTAGATTTAGAAGTTGGGCTTTACATCTAGATTTTGGGCTTTACGTCTAGATATTGGGCTTCACCTCTAAATTTTGGATTTTAGATCTATATATCTGGCTTTATCTCTAGATGTTGGGCTTTATCTCTACATTTTGGGCTCTACCTCTAGGTATTGGTATTTACATTTAGATTTTTGACTTTAAATCTAGAAGTTGAGCTTTACATCTAGACTTTGGGCTTTACCTCTATATGTTGGGATTTAACTCTAGAATTTGGGTTTGAATTCTATTTATTTTGCTTTTCCTCTAGATGTTGGGCTTTACCTCTAGATATCTGGCTTTACCTCTCGATGTTGGGTTTTACCTCTAGATATTGGTCTTTATCTCTAGATTTTGGGCGTTAGATCTAGAATTTGGGCTTTACGTCTAGATTTTGGGCTTTAGATCAAGAAGTTGGGCTTTACATCTAGATTTTGGCCTTTACGTCTAGATATTGGGCTTTACCTCTAGATTTTGGGTTTTAAATCTATATATTTGGCTTTTCCTCTAGATGTTGGGCTTTACCCCTAGATATCTGGCTTTACCTCTAGATGTTGGGCTTTACCTCTAGGTTTTGAATTTTAAATATATATATATTTGGCTTTTCCTCTAGATGTTGGGTTTTACCTCTAGCTATTGGTCTTTACCTATAGATGTTGATCTTTAGATCTAGAAGTTGTGCTTTTCATCTAGATTTTGGGCTTTACGTCTAGATATTGGGCTTTACCTCTGGATTTTGGGGTTTAAATCTATATAATTGGCTTTTCTCTAGATGTTGGTCTTTACCTCTAGATTTTGGGTTTTAAATCTAGATGTTTGCCTTCACCTCTGTAAGTTGGGCTTTACCTGCAGACATTGGGCTGTAGGACTAGATGATGGGCTTTACCTCTAGAAGTTGGGCTTTACCTCTAGATATCTGGCTTTACCTCTAAATGATGGGCTTAAACTCTAAATATTGGGCTTTACCTCTAGATTTTGGGGTTTAGATCTATATATCTGGCTTTATCTCTAGATGTTGGGCTTTATCTCTAGATTTTGGGCTCTAACTCTAGGTATTGGTGTTTACCTCTAGATTTTGGACTTTAACTCTGGAAGTTGGGCTTTACCTCTAGATGTTGGGATTGAACTCTAGAATTTGGGTTTGAAATCTATATATTTTGCTTTTCCTCTAGATGTTGGGCTTTACCTCTAGATATCTGGCTTTACCTCTAGCTGTTGGGTTTTACCTCTAGATATTGGTCTTTACCTCGAGATTTTGGGTGTTAGATCTAGAATTTGGGCTTTACATCTAGATTTTGGGCTTTAGGTCTGTATATTGGGCTTTACCTCTAGATTTTGGGTTTTAAATCTATATATTTGGCTTTTCCTCTAGATGTTGGGCTTTACCTCTAGATTTTGGGTTTTAAATCTAGATGTTTGCCTTCACCTCTGTAAGTTGGGCTTTACCTGCAGACATTGGGCTGTAGGACTAGATGATGGGCTTTACCTCTAGAAGTTCGGCTTTACATCTAGATTTTGGGCTTTACCTATAAATGATGGGCTTAAACTCTAAATATTGGGCTTTACCTCTAGATGTTGGGCTTTAGATTTAGAAGTTGGGCTTTACATCTAGATTTTGGGCTTTAGATCTAGAAGTTGGGTTTTACATCTAGACTTTGGGCTTTACCTCTAGATATTGGGCTTTACCTCTAGATTTTGGGGTTTACATCTAGATGTTTGCCTTCACCTCTGTAAGTTGGGCTTTACCTGCAGACATTGGGCTGTAGGACTAGATGATGGGCTTTACCTCCAGACGTTGGGCTTTACCTCTAGATATCTGGCTTTACCTCTAGATGTTGGGTTTTACCTCTAGCTATTGGTCTTTACCTCTAGATGTTGGGATTTAAATCTAGAATTTGGTTTTGAAATCTATATATTTGGCTTTTCCTCTAGATGTTGGGCTTTACCTCTAGATATCTGGCTTTACCTCTAGATGTTGGGTTTTACCTCTAGCTATTGGTCTTTACCTCTAGGTGTTGGGATTTAACTCTAGAATTTGGGTTTGAAATCTATATATTTGGCTTTTCCTCTAGATGTTGGGCTTTACCCCTAGATATCTGGCTTTACCTCTAGATGTTGGGCTTTACCTCTAGGTTTTGAATTTTAAATATATATATATTTGGCTTTTCCTCTAGATGTTGGGCTTTGCCTCTAGATATTGGGCTTTACCTCTAGATTTTGGGTTTTACATCTAGATGTTTGCCTTCACCTCTGTAAGTTGGGCTTTACCTGCAGACATTGGGCTGTAGGACTAGATGATGGGCTTTACCTCCAGACGTTGGGCTTTACCTCTAGATATCTGGCTTTACCTCTAGATGTTGGGTTTTACCTCTAGCTATTGGTATTTACCTCTAGATGTTGATCTTTAGATCTAGAAGTTGTGCTTTTCATCTAGATTTTGGGCTTTACGTCTAGATATTGGGCTTTACCTCTGGATATTGGGGTTTATATCTATATATTTGGCTTTTCCTCTAGATGTTGGGCTTTACCCCTAGATATCTGGATTTACCTGTAGATGTTGGGCTTTATCTCTAGATTTTGGGTTTTCCATCTGGATTTTTGGCTTCTCACTAGAATCTGGGCTTTACCTCCAGACGTTGGGCTTTACCACTAGATGTTGGGTTTTACCTCTAGATGTTGGTCTTTAGGTCTAGATATTGGACTTTACCTCTAGATGTAGGGTTCTACATCTAGATGTTTTGCTTTACATTTAGATGTTGGTCTTTATCTCTAGATGTTGGGTTATACCTCTATATGTTGTGCTTCACCTCTAGATGTTAGGCTTTACCTCTAGATGTTTGGATTACATCTAGATGTTTTGCTTTACATTTAGGTGTTCGGCTTTATCTCTAGATTTTGGGTTTTAAATCTATATATTTGGCTTTTCCTCTAGATGTTGGGCTTTACCGTCAGATATCTGGCTTTACGTCTAGATGTTGGGCTTTACCTCTAGAAGTTGGGCTTTACCTCTAGACTTTGGGCTTTACCTCAAGACGTTCGGCTTTAACTCTAGCTGTTGGGCTTTACCTCTAGATTTTGGGCCCTACCTCTAGAAGTTGGGGGTTATATCTATATGCTTGGATTTAACTGTAGTTGTCAGGCCTTAACACTTGATTTTGGAATTCACCTCTAGATGTTAGGCTTTACATCTAGATTCTGGGCTTTCCCTCTAGATGTTGGGCTTTAACTCTAGATTTTGGGCTTTACTCGAAAGGATGCGCTTTAACTCTAGATATTCGGCTTTACCTCTAGAAGTTGGGTTTTACATCTAGATGTTTGGCTTTAACTGTAGGTGTCAGGCTTTAACACTAGATATTGGAATTCACCTCTAGATCTTAGTCTTTACCTCTACATGTTGGGCTTTACCTCTGGAGTATTTGGCTTTAGATCTAGCAATTGGGCTTTACATCTAGATTTGGGGCTTTAGCTCTAGATGTTGGGCTTTACCTCCAGATTTTGGATTTTAAATCTATATATCTGGCTTTATCTCTAGATGTTGGGCTTTATCTCTAGATTTTGGGCTCTAACTCTAGGTATTGGTGTTTACCTCTAGATTTTGGACTTTAACTCTGGAAGTTGGGCTTTACCTCTAGATGTTGGGATTGAACTCTAGAATTTGGGTTTGAAATCTATATATTTTGCTTTTCCTCTAGATGTTGGGCTTTACCTCTAGATATCTGGATTTACCTCTAGATGTTGGGTTTTACCTCTAGATATTGGTCTTTACCTCTAGATTTTGGGTGTTAGATCTAGAATTTGGGCTTTACATCAAGATTTTGGGCTTTAGATCTAGAAGTTGGGCTTTACATCTAGATTTTGGGCTTTAGGTCTAGATATTGGGCTTTACCTCTAGATTTTGGGTTTTAAATCTATATATTTGGCGTTTCCTCTAGATGTTAGGCTTTACCTCTAGATTTTGGGTTTTACATCTAGATGTTTGCCTTCACCTCTGTAAGTTGGGGTTAACCTGCAGACATTGGGCTGTAGGACTAGATGATGGGCTTTACCTCTAGAAGTTGGGCTTTACCTCTAGATATCTGGCTTTACCTCTAAATGATGGGCTTAAACTCTAAATATTGGGCTTTACCTCTAGATTTTGGGGTTTAGATCTATATATCTGGCTTTATCTCTAGATGTTGGGCTTTACCTCTACATTTTGGGCTCTACCTCTAGGTATTGGTATTTACATTTAGATTTTTTGACTTTAAATCTGGAAGTTGAGCTTTACATCTAGACTTTGGATTTACCTCTAGATGTTGGGATTTAACTCTAGAATTTGGGTTTGAAATCTATATATTTTGCTTTTCCTCTAGATGTTGGGCTTTACCTCTAGATATCTGGCTTTACCTCTAGATGTTGGGTTTTACCTCTAGATATTGGTCTTTATCTCTAGATTTTGCGCGTTCGATCTAGAATTTGGGCTTTACATCTAGATTTTGGGCTTTAGGTCTAGAAGTTGGGCTTTACATCTAGATTTTAGCCTTTACGTCTTGATATTGGGCTTTACCTCTAGATTTTGGGTTTTAAATCTATATATTTGGCTTTTCCTCTAGATGTTGGGCTTTACCCCTAGATATCTGGCTTTACCTCTAGATGTTGGGCTTTACCTCTAGATTTTGGGTTTTAAATATATATATATTTGGCTTTTCCTCTAGATTTTGGGCTTTACCTCTAGATTTGGGGTTTTACATCTAGATGTTTGCCTTCACCTCTGTAAGTTGGGCTTTACCTGCAGACATTGGGCTGTAGGACTAGATGATGGGCTTTACCTCCAGACGTTGGGCTTTACCTCTAGATATCTGGCTTTACCTCTAGATGTTGGGTTTTACCTCTAGCTATTGGTCTTTACCTCTAGATGTTGGGCTTTAGA